>NC_064630.1:622103722-623480722 GCF_023864275.1 Schistocerca cancellata
CGGGACCAGCCGCACAGTCCCTGACTGCAGCGCCTGAGACCGCTCGGCTAATCCCGCTCGGCGACATTGCAGACCAATCCACCATGGACAGCCCATTGTCTCGTTTCCAGGCTGTACGGAGGTGTTTCGGATCATTATCCTCTTGAAGCAATTTTGCCTCGTTCGAACCAAACAGCTCCTTCACGGACCTCAGAAGGCATTTTTGATAAATACTGCACATTTCCAGCGTTCAACTTTGCTGTAAATAAGTGCAAATAGCCAAAACTGCAACCGACAAAAGAAAACATTCAACTCTCACACTGGGGGGGGGGGGGGGGGGGGGGGGGTACCTGCAAACTGCGGAAAACGCACGGATTACATATTCGAGACCACTACCAGAGATGCCGCTGCAGACGTTGCATTTAACATTAGGACGTACACTTTCTTGTGGAACTCACTGTAGGTCTTCTCCTCGCCTGTTGTTTACTTCTCTACGGCTCTTTCCGTTGCCTGTGTCTACTTGTTTAGTGCGAGTCCGCGATAGTTCCCTCTCCCACGTGGCACATTTACAATCATCGTAGCCAATTACGCTGGCCCCACTTATGACGACAGGTTACAAGCGGCTGCCAGCCTTTCTGGAGACGGAGCAGATAAACGGCGCCGCTAGCAGGCGTCCTCCTAACGAGAATCGACTGTCGAAGCGGCGAGCATTAGCCGGCCACGGGGGCAGACGGACGACGCCGCGCCGTCGGACAATCGGCAAACTGTAGCTCTTGCCGTCCATTACACGCTGGTCCTCGTTCGACGTCTCCGGCAGCCTAGCTGGATATATGACAAAATGAAACCAGCTTTCGTTACGAGCCTTACACTAAATCAAAAGATAATGCAGAAGGTAGGCCCTCCCTGACGTACAAGGTTGCAACCGCGCAGTAGCACATTATGTGCCTTACTCCCTAAGACGCTACACGCGACGCCGGCTCTGTATTTCTTTTACACAACAGTCGTACGTAGTAGGCGAGACGGGCTACCACTAGTGGAGCCCTACGCGTCCAAACGGCCATCTGCGTGCATTAGCATAAGTGCTTCCATTATGGAGGTATACAGTTTATTTTATTGAGATGCTCGCCATAAACATTACTTTGTCTGCTACTTGCCTCGGTAGCTGGCCAACTTTAACTGCCCCATATACTCCGAGATGGAACACATTAGTATTTCTTTTCTGTCTTCCTGGTCCCTATGTGACTGTATGCTTCTCATTTTTCTTCACTACTTCGTACTATTATTGACTGTAGAGTCGTTCCTTCATTCTGTTTACAAGTGCTACCAACGTCTTTCAGTATACTGCCATTACCACCCTCGTCCCTCACCTTCTAATCCACTTCTTTAAAGAATCGAACTCTCTAGTATGAGGCAGCTTCTAACGTCTGATTACTTTACAAACGATTTAGATATTTGACGTTAAGCATGTAAAACTTTCGAATTATTCATTCATAGACTAATGAAGATTTTAATTATAATTGAAAAAACAAAAGAACAGAAAGAATTCACTATAACATTATACGGGAACTGATGTTGTGATTTACCTTGCGAACTTTCTGTTATAACGTCTATGAACGTACATCTTGTAACTGCTCTGACTGACAAATTCTTTAGTACCGTCTTGTTTTCTAAAGCGCCATCTTTTTTTTACTGGAAAACCCTTCAAGCTTTTTAAATAAAACGACTGTTATTAACATACTACATCATTTTTCTTCATGTCTACATATTTATATTTCTACAGAGTCTCCCTGGCGATAACAGATTTCTCCCATCGAGAGACCAGTTTGCTAATACTGTCACTTTACAATGTCTGACACTGTTAATGGAGCCACTACCTCGCCTCTGCTTGCATCCCTTCACCACTATCAACGTGAAGCCCTCGAAGATGTTCTTGAAGTTTTAGAAACACATGAAAATCGCATGGCTCAAGTCGAGCTGTATGGAGGATGGTCGATGACAGGGAACCCAAGGCGTCGGATTGCTGCAGATATCACAATACCTTATTCGATTTCGAGAAGAGAATAAAACTTTCGGAGGCATTACTTTTCAGCACGTCCTCGTAGCTGAATATCGCTTATTATTCCGTGAAATATGAGCTTCTTCACAAACAGTCAAAAGTGTCATGAAGTATCACAGGACTTTTGATGCAAGTTAGATTCAAAACGCTCCAAGCACTATCGCACTTATCATCTGAGGTCATGAGTCCCCTAGACATAGAACTACATAAACCTAAGTAACCTAAGAACATCACACACATCCATGCCCGAGGCAGGATTCGAACCTGCGACCGAAGCAGCAGCGCGGTTCCGGACAGAAGCGCCTAGAACCGCTAGGCCACAGCGGCCGGCTGCAGGTTAGACGAAACCTAACCTAGTCTTATCTTGGAAAGCATCAGCGTTGTTTTATTAATTGTTAGGTCGGTTTAAAGTAGTCATTTTTCTTACATCGTTTTTTGCTGTAGGCACCACTACCGCGAGGAAAAGTCAACATCTCGTGTTTAAGTCAAACTAAATTAAATTATAAATGGGAATAGTAATCTGACTATGAACCTATTGGCAAGAAACTGATGATAGCGCTATTTTTTTTTCTAAATATCACCGTTAACAATGACTGCATACTGTTTTTTACTTTTTTGTAAGGATTAATCTTTATATATAAAACGAAATGTGACTCATCATTGCCCAGCCCAAGCTGCTAAGGATAGAAATTTGAAATTTGGAGAGGGTCTTGATCTTACATTGTAGGCTGGACTGACAAAAACTTTCGACGCCAACTACCAGAATCACTTTTTGGTCAGAAGTATAATAGGAAAAGAACAGTACCGTGAAAAAGTTTAGAAGGCTAAATCAAAGAAAGCTATGTACGTCCAACTACAAATCGGCTTTGTCAAATCTGCACTAAAGGAGAAATGGATCTTTAATACATTAATTTTGCTGTAGGCCTAATACATGTCTATCAATTTATTTTTGTTGTAATTACTTTGCAAACGCGACCGAAGCAGCGGGTAGTGAGCTATTCTAAAAACAGCCACGGTTTCGTCGTTGTAGTTTACGACAAGACAGCATTAAGTGCTATATTAGTTTACGAGGCTGTGTAAAAGAGCATACAAAACCATAAGCGCGCTGGCCGCCGCGGTGAGCGCCGGACTTAGCCGTGTGTGGGCTGCCCGGCTGCTCGTTACCGAGCCCCCGCTACTTGCGCGAGGGAATTAGGGAGAGCGTTTCACGCCAATTACTGTTTCCGCGAGCACTCGTTACGTCGCGGCAAAGCGCAGTTCTGCTCTCTAGGGCCTTATCCTTAGGAGAGCTACAAACATCCGACTGACTGCGCGGGAAATAGTTTTACTAAACGCCTCGTCTCGCAGTCGCCGGCGTGTTACAAAGACCGCCGCCCGGTGCTTAACGGCCAGCTTCTCAAAATGCATACTAAAAACCTAACTCTTAAGGGCAATGGGGACCGAAGACTACCTGTATTAGCAGTCACCCTGGTTCAGCCAAAGGCCTTGTCAAAGAAGGCGGAGGCCCGGAAAGAGGTTCAGGGTATACTCTTGCCCTTGGGACGAGGAACTGCCCGCAAAAGGAGAAAGACTCCATGGAAAACACTGTGTCAAAGACACACAACGTGCACCCACCTGGTAAGTGGCGGACCACCTCAAACCGGTCAGAATATTGACGAGAAATTTGGAAACGTGGTTAATAGGTAGTTGAGTGTAAATGGCATCGATAACATACATTCAGATCTGTTTTGTGAAACTCACTGTTGGTACAGACGGGTCGTACAGTTTCTGGAGGTTTATTTAATAATATTACTGGTCCAATGTGACGCATTCATGTTGTAGGGTTACTTAGGACAGTGTCCTATATACTGAAAGGCTGGCTAGTGCCTGAGGTGGGGAAGTCGCCCTGCAGTGGACTTTTTTTTTCACATTTATCAGACCCTGCTCAAGAGAGTTTGCCGGACTGTTCCGCAAGCTTGTTCTTTGCAAAAAGAATATCTCAAGTTTATGGAATGTTTTCCCTTTTGCGAATATGGACAACCATCAGCTGTATAGTGGAATGACAACAATGAAAATTTTTACCGGACCGGGACTTGAACCCGAATTTCCCGCTTATCGGGAGTGGTCGCCTTACCAGTTTTCTTTTTTCTTTTTTTTAAATCTCATTTTGTTCGCTTTCGTTCGTTGTATCTGCTCGGGGCTGCCGTCGCAAGACACCCGTTTCAGATCGCCGTCGATTCATTCACTCAGTTTTTTTTTTTTTATTACAGAGGGCAGTTAACCCTCTGGCCGAACACGCTGAGTTACCGTGGCGACTACCATTAGGCTATCCGAGCACGACACGGTCAGACCCAGTCTTTCCATATGTCGTCAATGCACTCGTGCAGTCATTATGTACGTTCACATACAGGGGCAGGAATTTCAACTGGAAGTCGGTTGCCCGGTGTCTGTGGATAAGTACGTACGTCTGAACAACACGGGCACTGTTACATCGTATATACCGGTAACCCAAGCTGGTTGTCAGTGGGGCAGGTTAATCCCAATTACGATTATATGCGAAATGATTTCCAGTTTCGGCGTTACCCTGATGACCTCCTACAAGCGAGTTATTTCAAATGAATGTCGCTATCATAAATGCGATGTTGCATCGTACTGTGTGAACAACAGAGGCACTGTATCGTAAATACCGGTACGCCAAACTGATTGCCAGTGGGGCAGATTGTAGAAAGCCACCATAATTGCTCCTTAGCAATTATATTACAAGTAAGCTACGCTACATATTTGTAGCTGCGTGAACACTGAGAAGTTTCTGCACATATTCGTGTCAGACAAAGGTCGCTTTCGTAGATTTTACTACATGAGTTTCTGTACGTATCTGTAGGTGACGGTTCTCCGTTTTGTTAGCAATTCTGGACTCAGAAATGTCGTAATGTCCGAGAGGGAAACAGAGAAATAGGGTCTCATTTTGTTCCAGTTTCCCCGTGCAAAGACAGAAGAATGTCGATTAATACACTGCTTGCAAAATCATCTCGCTCGAAGTTATTTTGTGTTGAGCTCTGAAAACTTAGCACTTCATTCCCAGATTGCCGAAAAGTCCTCGAAACCGTACTGCACTGTCTTCTATTAACCAAACCACGGAGCCCTTCTCTACGGGGAAGTATCGTCGCTGGCCGATCGCAATGAAATGCCGGAAAGGTTGGTTAAAGTTTTCACTAGTGCAGCGAACGGCAGCTCTCTCTCTAAATGTGGATAAATTTAAGATAACGCCCTTAACAAAGAGAAAGAACCCTATGGAATACGATTACCAGACTAACGGTCAACAACCGTAGTACATCACATCATTTAAACATTTAGAAGTAGTACTAAGAAGTGCTATTAAAAAGGTCAAAAGCATAAAATCTGTAGTAGGAAAGACGAATGGGAGATTGGCATTTGTTAGAAGGGTTCTGGAAAGCCGGTGGTCCTGTAAATTAAATCGTATACAAAACGCTAACGTGACGGTTTTGAAGTTCGCGTCGGACGAATACAAAAAAGGCCCTTTAGGATCGTAATTGGTCGGCATAGCAATAGAAAAATGTAGCACAGAAGCTCTGGAAATTTATTTGGGAATGTCTGGACGAAAGACGATGTTGTTCTCCCGACATATTGTCGGGCGCATTTAGGGACTGTGTATTCGCTGATGACTGCGCGACTCCTGTGGTGTCATCATCGTATATCTCCCGTGCAGAGGCGTTCTTCCCTCAGCCGGGCGCTGTCGCTGTCTCAGGGGAGAAGTGACTTCTCACACGTGTGATGCTCCCCCCACATCGTTGGTATGTTTCTGCACGCCGCGGCGAGAAGATAAATGACTCTCGAAGCTCTGGGCGACAGTAATATTCACAACAGCACGTGTTGGCGCTCCTTATGTGTCTCGGCAAAAGATGCGGCAGCACACACACTTGCTTCTTATGTAGCGACGAATGTGTCAGGTTGCTAGAACGAAGTGGAAACGGAATTTTACGACGAGGCAAAACATATTTGAAAACATCACAACCCATTACAACAGCGCTGATACATCTAGCGCTAATACATCTACGTGAACAGATTTTTCTCTGCGAATCATCCACTACTGTTACGTGCGCTGACACATTTTCGTATTTACTTCTTCCAATGAATCCCTTAAAATACAACACAAGAATGGAGAGGAGTTAAAGGAGAGGTTTCCAGGAGGTTGCAACACCGCCCGTGCTGACGCATGAAGTAACCTGCAGTACCTAGCGTCACATTAAAAACATGAATGTGTCAGCTTCTGCATGCCTCATCTCAAGATGAGTTTGAAGAGGATCGAAAACTAGTTCCCGGAAATAAAGAAGTATTTCATAAATGACTGGTGGCAGGTGTCTGTCAATGATTATCTAGTCATGGTATCCATAATAGGTAAGCTTAGTCTCGGAAACCATTTTTTTAAATGTTTCGTTTTGCAAACAAAATTTTTATTCCAGTGTACCGTCTTTAATTAGTTCACGCCAAGCTTCAAAGCCCTGTATAGACCAAATGAACTCACAGTCAACCAAAATTCTTCGTTGCACACGCTTTTCTTTGTGTGTTAAGTTAGTCGTTGCTGTGATATAGACTGCGATACAGAACGGCTGACGTACTTGAAGATCTGGATCATTCAAAGCGAATGAAGCAGAATACAAAATTAAAATGGAAACATTACAATACAAGATTTGCACTTGAGATATTTATGGTCACCGGACGCGAGTGACCCGAATAACGGCAGCAACAACAATCCGCAGAAATAACAACTACCGAATGAAACAACAAGGAGGATCCGGAGAAATCAAATGCGTAGAGGAAGCTCTTGTCGACGTGTGAGAGAATTGTACCATATGAAAGTGGCGTCTATAAGAGGAAGGAAAAGAAGTGGAAATATTTGTGTGAGACCTGTGGAAATTCTAACACATTTGTTGAGAAACGAATTACGCGCTCATCAGCAAAATTATAATCCGTTAAAACAAAAAGGAAAAAAAATTATGTAAAATGTACGGAGCTCTCACGACTAGCAAATATATTAGTTGTTATATAGGGTGCTCTAAAATTCCCCTTACAAACTTCTAGGACCCATGTCCGGAAACGGTAGCTGGGTAGCTATGCAACAAGGTAGTCATGGTGGGGGGTTCTTACATCGGATCGGCTGATGTCATTTAACTTATATCCTACCTCTCTGACCTGGATGGATCCTCATTTACGTGTCTACGAGTGTTACAGCAAACTGTTTGAATACATGTTTGCAGAACACACTGACAGGATTCTCTTCCATTGCGAAGCTCACGGTAATGGAACAGCAGCTCGTCGCCTTTATCAAGATCGTTATCCAGAACGTCCGACTCCGTCGCACACCGTTCTCGCCACAATTACGCAACCTCTTCGAGAAAGGTGCACCGTCAGGGAGCGTAAGTGTGGTGGTCCAGGGGACGCTGCATTCCTTAATCGGGTTTGGTTGTTTGGGGGAGGAGACCAAACAGCGAGGTCATCGGTATCATCGGGTAGGGAAGGACGGGGAAGGAAGTCGGCCGTGCCCTTTCAAAGGAACCATCCCGGCATTTGCCTGGAGCGATTTAGGGAAATCACGGAAAACCTAAATGAGGATGGCCGGACGCGGGATTGAACCGTTGTCCTCCTGAAAGCGCGTCCAGTGTGCTAGCCACTGCGCCACCTCGCTCGGTCGCACCCAAATCAGGAGAGGCCGTACTGCACCACTTTGATGAAGTTTCGTTTTTGTTTCACTGGCTATTAATGAGTTCAATTGTAAAACAAGTGATGTACTGGGTCACGCCTAATAACTTACTTGTAAAAGTGGTCGCGTTACCATCACGTTTTCATATTGCTGCAGGACGGAAACGGTACGTTTCCCGACATGGCTTCCAAATCAAAATATTATCTGCTAAGTCCCCTAGAAGTCCTAGAAGCCAGTAGCGGAAATTTTAGATCATCATATATAACATAACATCGCATTGTGATGTCTTCATTGCGACGTCATAGGGACGGAGACGGTCTGTACAATAAGAATCAGTGGTGCTTCTTTCAACAATCGAAGACGTATTACATAAACGTGAATACGTATTTTACTGAGAAGTTGGAGGTAACTGTACGTTGGGGAAAAGCTAATAGTTCACTGTCGCAATAAGCAATGTTTTACCGCCGCAACTGCTGAGCAATGGACAGGTACAAGTCGGCAGTTATTAGAAGAGACACGAGAATTAACAAGTGGGTCAGGGAACAGAGAGTAATCTCTCACTTCCTTCACGCCTGGCAACGTCTGTTAATGCTAGAATTTCTGACTTCCACCGTGGATCGGAGTCTTCGTCAAACTGTAGGTTTCCCCTACAGCAGGCTACGTGAAACGTTTCAAAGGTCGGAGGAAGGCAACGGCATACCACCTCCAACAGGACGACGCCTAATAAAGACAATGGTTTCAAATCTAGCTTACGCTTAAGGACGGGTTTACCATTTTTTTTAATGAAGATGAAACGGAAGTTGGTGGAACATACCCATGTGAATGGTTGGTAAGTGGACCAGGACGTTCTTCGTCGGCTTTTAGCAGAGAGAAGAACCGAGAATATGACCGAAAGGGAAACAGGTGGACAAACCTGTAGAAGCAACATGGCTTTAGATAGCTGGAGTCTGTAATGCTTGCAAAAATATACAGGAGAGGATCATCATCGAGATGAAGCACTACGAACATTTTGGCCATTTTCTTTTCAGAACCTTGTTCGCCGGAAAAATAAAAGAATTGCTTTTCACTATACTATTTATTTATTTATTTTGCAATGACTGAGAGAGTAACCAGCAGTTGTAACTATTGTTGTTGTATCTTCAGTCCGAACACTGATGTGATGAATGTGACCACTCTGTTATGTCCCGTGCAAGCCTCTTCCTCTCTGAGAAACCACTGCAAAATGGTTCAAATGGCTCTGAGCACTATGAGACTTAACTTCTAAGGTCATCAGTCCCCTAGAACTCAGAACTACTTAAACCTAACTAACCTAAGGGCATCACACACATCCATGCCCGAGGCAGGATTCGAACCTGCGACCGTAGCGGTCGCGCGGTTCCAGACTGTAGCGCCTAGAACCACTCGGCAA
Organism: Schistocerca cancellata; assembly: GCF_023864275.1. Lineage (NCBI taxonomy): Eukaryota > Metazoa > Arthropoda > Insecta > Orthoptera > Acrididae > Schistocerca > Schistocerca cancellata. Next base: position 622,112,864 of record NC_064630.1, read on the forward strand.
CTCCGGCCGGCAGAAACCACTGCAGCATGCATCCACTTCAGCCTGACTACAGTACTGGAGGACCACAGTTCACACCCGCCACACGGCCATCCGTTACCAGACTCACTGTTTCTTGGTGTCTCAGAATCCGGCCTATCATCCGATCCCTTCTTTTAGTCTAGTTGCGCGTAAAATTCTTTTGTACCCAGTTCGATCCCTAACCTGTTTTTTTAATTCTCCAGTCTGCCCATCTAATCTTCAGAATCCTCCTGTAGTACCACTTTTCAAGAGCTTCTGTTTTCTTTTTTCTAAACTGTTTATCTTCCACGTATCTCTTCCTTGTAAGGCAACACTCCAGACAAACACCTACAGAGAAAACTTTCTACTACATAAATTTAAATTCGATGTTAACAAAATTAATTTCTTTGTTTTAGAAATACTTTTGTTGTTACCAGTCTGCGCTTTATATCCTCTCTACTTCGGTTGTCAGTGATTTCGTTGTCAAAATAGCAGAACTCATCTACTCACCTAATATAATTCTCTCAGCATTCCCTGATTTAATTCGACTATATTTTATTACCCTTGTTTTACTTTCATTCCGAGACAATATTCATCCCATACAACTAACTTTCCAAGATCTTAGCTCTGACACAATTACGTCATCGGCAAACCCTGAAGTTTTAATTTCTTTGCGCTGAAATTTCTTTTCGTTTAATTCACTGGCTTTCGGGGCGTGCCCATACAACCATCTCAACAGCGGAATGTCAATAATGGCGACACGAACGTAATGACAACACAATCCCCAGTCCCCGAGCGTGGGAAAATTTCCGACCCGCCCGCGACTCAATCCCAGGCCCCTTAGATTAGGAATCCGCCGCTCTGATCGGGCAGCTACTGAGGCGGACGAAAACTTCAGTTTGTTATCAAATTATCTTTGCTTTCCTGTAATGTTTGCTCAGTGTACACATCGAATAACATCGACGATGGGTTACAAACCTGTAGAACTCTCTTCTTTACTTCCCCTTCCCTTTCACGTCTACGTACAATAATCCGCAAGCCACAGTGAGGTGCGCAGCGAAGGATACGCTGTAACACTACTGCTCGTTTCCCTTCCTGTTCCACTCACAAATAGAGCGAGGGAAAGACGACTGACTATATGCTTCAGTACGCGCGCTAATTTCTTAACTGTCTATTTGCCTCCATGCGAGCGTTAATTTCTCTTAAGCCTAGTTTACACGACGACACTAGGTTGCAGGCAACTGCGCTACCGGCCACTGCGCATCCGCGCCCCGCATTTGCGCAACTCATTGGTGAAACTAAACACTTTCGTTGTGTTCCAACTTTGACGACACTAGTTGCATGAGTTTTGAGGTTATGTGTGTTCGTAGTGTGTAGACAAACTGAAATATGAAGTGGGGAACGGAGAATAACGTTCGCTTTTTGGATATCTATGCTTTGTACACTCCTGGAAATTGAAATAAGAACACCGTGAATTCATTGTCCCAGGAAGGGGAAACTTTATTGACACATTCCTGGGGTCAGATACATCACATGATCACACTGACAGAACCACAGGCACATAGACACAGGCAACAGAGCATGCACAATGTCGGCACTAGTACAGTGTATATCCACCTTTCGCAGCAATGCAGGCTGCTATTCTCCCATGGAGACGACCGTAGAGATGCTGGATGTAGTCCTGTGGAACGGCTTGCCATGCCATTTCCACCTGGCGCCTCAGTTGGACCAGCGTTCGTGCTGGACGTGCAGACCGCGTGAGACGACGCTTCATCCAGTCCCAAACATGCTCAATGGGGGACAGATCCGGAGATCTTGCTGGCCAGGGTAGTTGACTTACACCTTCTAGAGCACGTTGGGTGGCACGGGATACATGCGGACGTGCATTGTCCTGTTGGAACAGCAAGTTCCCTTGCCGGTCTAGGAATGGTAGAACGATGGGTTCGATGACGGTTTGGATGTACCGTGTACTATTCAGTGTCCCCTCGACGATCACCAGTGGTGTACGGCCAGTGTAGGAGATCGCTCCCCACACCATGATGCCGGGTGTTGGCCCTGTGTGCCTCGGTCGTATGCAGTCCTGATTGTGGCGCTCACCTGCACGGCGCCAAACACGCATACGACCATCATTGGCACCAAGGCAGAAGCGACTCTCATCGCTGAAGACGACACGTCTCCATTCGTCCCTCCATTCACGCCTGTCGCGACACCACTGGAGGCGGGCTGCACGATGTTGGGGCGTGAGCGGAAGACGGCCTAACGGTGTGCGGGTCCGTAGCCCAGCTTCATGGAGACGGTTGCGAATGGTCCTCGCCGATACCCCAGGAGCAACAGTGTCCCTAATTTGCTGGGAAGTGGCGGTGCGGTCCCCTACGGCACTGCGTAGGATCCTACGGTCTTGGCGTGCATCCGTGCGTCGCTGCGGTCTGGTCCCAGGTCGACGGGCACGTGCACCTTCCGCCGACCACTGGCGACAACATCGATGTACTGTGGAGACCTCACGCCCCACGTGTTGAGCAATTCGGCGGTACGTCCACCCGGCCTCCCGCATGCCCACTATACGCCCTCGCTCAAAGTCCGTCAACTGCACATACGGTTCACGTCCACGCTGTCGCGGCATGCTACCAGTGTTAAAGACTGCGATGGAGCTCCGTATGCCACGGCAAACTGGCTGACACTGACGGCGGCGGTGCACAAATGCTGCGCAGCTAGCGCCATTCGACGGCCAACACCGCGGTTCCTGGTGTGTCCGCTGTGCCGTGCGTGTGATCATTGCTTGTACAGCCCTCTCGCAGTGTCCGGAGCAAGTATGGTGGGTCTGACACACCGGTGTCAATGTGTTCTTTTTTCCATTTCCAGGAGTGTATATGTGTTTGTGGGATTTCAGAGATGCTGAGAACAAAAATAAGCAACATATTGCTGCCGCAGAGACCGTCATGTGCGATCATAACATAGATGGTTTGACAATATCTGAGCTTCAGGGCACAATTTATTGAGTTAGGAGCAGATATACAACTGAATTAAGAAAAATACAAGCAAGTGTGATTCCTGCTGTGGCAATGCTCTCATCTACAAGACTAAAATCCCCTCGTTCGAATTGGCCAACTCTTTGTTAAGGAATATTGTTGACAAGAGGGAAGGCTATACAAATTCAAGAAGCTGCATCCTTTATTCAATATTCATCTATTTATAACGTCGCTGCAGTGCTCCCCATTCACATATATTAGAATTTTGAAATATTGCCACTGTAAAGATGTGTCTTCAAGAGAGTAGTTTTCAAAGCATTCTCATCTTAATACGGCCTGCTTCGAGTAATTATTGTTGCTAATGTTAATAATTATTACTGTTAATGTTAATAATTATTGGTGTTAATGAAATAGTGTCATCAGCAACTAAAACCGTATCTTATAGCATGCCGAGTGTTCTCGATTGTAATGCACGCAATATTATGTGTAATTTCAGTTCTGGCGACAGTGCTTCATGCATTACAGTACCTTTATTCCTTATCGCATAACTAATTCTGTTTAGAAGGAATGTGAACAGTTCTGGTGACATTCTAAGATAATTAAAAGAACTTCTTGGATCTTCCGTTATAAATTATTTCAGCAAGGATGTTGAGCAACCGAGCTAACGTCTTTCTTCATCCAGTCACGAATTGAAACACGTTTCTCATTTTTTTCCTTATGCAGCGATTCCACGCAACAAGCTTTAACTCTATCACAACTCGTGCGACGTGCAGCTGCCAGAACTTTCATTTCAGACACTACTCAAGGACCCACAAAAAGACGAAACTGAAGTGCATAATGGTGTCGCAGTGTCTACAGTCATATACGAAACCACTTGTGTGCAACTCATTCCACGCAACTAGTGGCGCAACCCAATGTCGTCGTGTAAACTAGGCTTTATGTTCGTGGTCCATGCGCGAAATGTACTTTTGCGGCAGCACAGTCGGTTTACAGTCAGCTTCAAATGCCGGTTCTCTGGATTTTCTAAATAACGTTCCTCGAAAGAAACGTAGCCTTCCCTCTATGGATTCCCATTTGAGTTCATCTACGTAATACTGGCATGTTGATCGACTCTAAAGGTAACAAATCTAGCAGCTCGCCTCTGAATAACTTCGATGTCCTCCTCTAGTGCGACATGGTACTGATCCCAAGCACTTGAGCAGTTCTTTACACAGGAACCATACTTTCCCAACACAATAAACCGAAGTCGACCATTCGCCTTCTTCACTACAATCCATACATGCTCGTTCCATTCCGTAACTTGTACGTCCTCCGAGGCATTCTGATTTCTGTATGCACTGTAGAGAACCTTTCACTCCGCGCTATGTTCAGGATTTCAAAGAGCGTATTTCTGTGAACGGCGCTAAAGGCTTTCTCTACATCTACAAATGATATGACCTTAATTTTGCCCTTCTAGTCTCATCTTCTAAGAGAAGTCGTAGATTCAATAGTGTCTCGCGTTTTCCTACATTTCTACGGAACTGAAATTGATCTTCCTGGAGGTCAGGTTGTTGCTAGTTTTTCTGCTCTTCTGCAAATGATTCGTGTTAGTATTTTGCTAGCAGAACTCATTAAATTGATAATTTGGTAATAGTATCGTGTGCCTTCTCTGGGTCTGAAGTTATCACAGTCTCGAGTTTGCCATGCTCTGTAAATAAAACCCGAGATCTGCCGGTTCGACCAGAAAGAATTTTCATTGCCTTCCTCTCCTGTCAGTACACGAGCATACGTAATAGGTTGTCAAAGACGTGGCTGATTAGAAGATTCTCTCAGTTACTGAACCCAATACGTTGTTCTGGAGAAGGAGTGTTAATCAAAGACAAAAGTAATTTGATCCAGTATTTCTTGATTAGTTACCTGAAGTAATTTAATATATGACATTCTTCTATAGCAATTAAGAGCTTATAAATAGTGGCGGACGGGAAATGAGATCAAAGCAATTTATTTCAGACGATTGGTTTCTGAGCAACTCTTACACCATCTTCAGGTTCACTATAACGAAAAGAGTACTTACATTCCTTGGCCCGTCTATCGTACAACCCATATAATACTACCACTGTCAGTGGTGTAGAGTATACAGTCCTGATGTGCGCAATCCACAGTAACTAATATTATATGGCCCGAGGAATGAAAGAACTCTTTTCGTTTAAGGTGGGCCTGAAGATGGCGTAAAAGTTGCGCCGAAACTAGTCGTCTGAAATAAGCTGCTTTGATGATACGGCAGTGGTGGTTCGTTTTGTTTATTTATATCATCAGCAGCAGTTGGAAGCTGAAAATGAGTTACGTTCCATCCCTCCATATGAGATATTTGATCCACGGCGTCCGATGCGGAGTGAATGACAGAACGACAACGCTGTTCCATCCAGTGACTTCCCAACATAATCAATCCCAACGAAAATACCCCTAATACTTCTCCGGCGAAAGATGTACCAGAATTCGTTACGCTATAGTATTCAGTTACACGCAACAACCAAATTTCAAATGTACAAGTATGCACAACAAAGACAAAGAGACAAGGTTAGACCTGTGAGAGTCCGCAGCGCGGCCACCTCGACGTCTGAGGCCGACGGCAACACTCAGTCACTGTCACCCGGGACGCCCACCGACAATTACGGACCGCGAAAGGAAATCCGATAAGCGAACTCGTTCCCGGGGCCACCTTATTGGCTCATTACGCTACCAGTGCATGAAATCATTTTCTCGTAAAGCGAACGGAGATTTGCGTCGCTCAGTGCCGGGCGCGTGGGTGGACTACGTCCTTGCGCCCCCTCCCCCCCCCCCCCCCCCCCCCCCGCCACGCCGGCTCCATTACTGTCTCCTAAATGGAGCTCCGAGGTAAACGCGTCCACCTCAAGACCGAGGAGTAACTGTTATGTAAGGCGCGGCAGCACGCGCCCGATTTAAATCGGCAGTTTCCATGTTCTGCTTTCCGGAGACGCGTTTCTGTATTGCTTCTCGTATTCGAGGCAATGTACGAGGGCGTTAATCGTAAGAGTTCGAAAATCACGTCGAAGAAATAAGGTTACGTAATTAATTCTTTGTATATTTGAAGCTACACGTTCTTCGCAAACGGCTTCTAATAAAATTGCGTGCCTGTGGAGCATCGTCTCTGTTAAGGGACTGGATTTGTGATTTCCTCTCAGAATGCTGACAGTTCACAGTAACCGACGGAAAGTCATAGAGTTAAACATAAATGATATTTGGCGGTCACCGAGGAAGTATTATACGCCTTCTGCAGTTCCTGACGCATATAAATCATTTAGGAGACAATATGCGCAGCCCTCTCAGGTTCTTTGCAGATGATGCTGCCATTTATTGTCAAGTAAAATCACCAGAAGATCAAAACCAATCGTAAAATGTCTTAGACGAGATATGCGTACGGTGCAAAAAATTGACTAAATAATGAATAGTGTGAGGCGATCCACATGAGCATTAAAAGGAATCCGTTAAATTTTGTGTAATCGCACTAAATAACTATCGATTACAGCTACAAACAACTTAAACTGGGACGATCACATAGATAATATTGTGCAGAAGGCGAACAAAAGACTATTTTATTGGCAGAACACTTCGAAGATGCAACAGGTCTACTACAGAGACCGCCTACATCACGCGTATCCGAGCTCTGCTACAGTATTGCTCTGCGGTATGGGATCCTTACCAGATGAAATTGACGGAGACAGACGAACAAGTTCAAAGAAAGGCAGCTCGTTTTGAATTATCGCAAAATAGTGCAGAGAATGTCGCGGATGAGGTACGCGCGTTGGTGTGGCAGTCATTGAAACGGAGTTTCTCGTTGCGACGAGATCTTTTCACGAAATTGCGATCACGAACTTTCCGCTCCGAATGCGAAAATATTCTTTTGACGCCCTTCTGCATAGAGAGAAATAATCATTGCAGTAAATGAGAGAAATCAGAGCTCGCACGGAAAGATCTGAGTGTTCCTTTTTCCCACGCGCTGTTCGAGAATGGAACGGTATCTGAAATGGTGTGAAAGTGGTTCGATGAAGCCTATGCCAGGACCTGAGTGTGAATTGGAGAGCGGTCATGTGGATGTAGATGTATTAGTCGACCACAATATTACTGAACCAGGGAGCGAGGGCGATTCGGTCCTCTTATCGTGAGTGCGTACTCGAGGTTGATTGTATATGCACAACTAACCTCAAAGCATTCACAGTACGATGCATTTTACTTGTTCACCGCTGTACTTGTTAACTGTATGATCGTCACGTGTTTCCGATAACGGCCAAGTGGAGTAATACAAGGTGCGTCACAAAGGACTTTACAGCTTTGGAATGATGTAGAAATTTATTGAGGTAACTTACAGAATCGGCAGTTATGTCATCTTGTAGCAGACAACCTCCAGTTTGATTCACGTAGTGCATCAGTACCACATTCCGCCACCAGGAACGCCAGTGTAGTGCACATTTAAAATGGCATCCTTCCATTGGTGCGGAATGTGCACACTGTGTGTTTTGATTTCATGGAACGAACTCTGCAGCAACTGTTAGTCGTAAATTTTGCATCGAACACGCGAAGAACCTACAAGCAGCTCTACAACTTTGTTGAGACGGATTGTTCACAGCAACATGGTAAATCACCAGGTCATCCACGTGTTGACGATTATGTCGAACACGTTTGCCCGCAGCGCGCAGAGATCAACACGACGTGCGTCTCGCGAGACTGGCATTACACGAAAGATTGTTTGACAAGTATTGCGTAGATGGTTGCACTTGAAACCATACAGATTCACAATGGCACAGCACATTAGTGGTGCAAATAAGGTTTGCTCGTGCGGAGTTCTGTGTGGAAATATTGCATCGGGTAGAGAACGACGAGGCATTCCTGAACACAATAATCTTCAGCGATGAATTAACGTTTATATCAGTGATACAGTGAACACTCACAACTGCAGAATACGGGCCAGCTAAAATCCACAGGCCCCATAGTTAATGTGTTTTGTACCCATAGCAAACTGAAAGTGTAAGGCCTTTTCTTCTTCATGGATAAAACTGTCACTGGTATTGTGCATCAGGATATGCTTGAAAACGTTTTAAATCCACAGATCGATGAAGATGACCGAGATAGGATGGTTTACTACCAGCAAGACGGTGCACCACCTCACCATCATGAAAGTTCGAGGTATCCCCGATAATCACTTCCCACGTCGGTGGATTGGCCGTGACGGGCCAGTCACATGGCCATCTCGCTTCCCCAGACTTGACATCACTGGATTTCTTTTTCTGGGGTTTCATTTAAGACCATCTGTATGTTCTTCCTCTAGCCGACCTGAAAAATCGTATGTAGGCCTACGCTGCCGTAACTAGTGGTTACGCCCGAGTGCAACGAGTGTGGGGAGAAATTGATTACCGGTGGGATGTTAGTCACATCACACATGGTAGTCACACGGAATCAAAATGACACTTGACACTTTTATGTGAAACTTAAGGTTGTTCATAGATAGTCTTACGACCATTTTTGTGGTCAGAGGCAAATTTCTGTAAATGGTTATCAGATGTGGGTGAGCTGAGACTGCTTTCTTTAATTTATTTTCAGTGGCGGCCGTAACAGCCCGACTATAGCTGAGAGAGATGTACTGGCTGCTTTATCTTGTTGAAGGCTGTTGCGACTAACGGTTTCTATCGCTTCCCAGTAAATACTGCGTGAACGAGCCTCGTGAGAAGTTGCAATCTTGCCTGACGCCGTGATTATAGATTTCATTACGAGCTCATTATTGGAAACAACGGTTGTGCATTTGTCTCCTAACAGCTTTCACCACGTTGCTGAAGGCCTTTACCTGCAAGTAGTTATTACCCAGTTCGCTTCGCCTTGTCGAATGGTAATTATTACTTAGTGTTGCATTGTTCTGAAATTACGTCTGTCGTTATGTGGACTGTTTGGTTTGCAGAAAGATTATTTTATTTCCAATTGTGTGAAAAACAACGTTACCTTTACAGAGTCTGCCATTTACTAGATTTGTTTCAGCAATTTCGTCACGGTATTGTCTTTGAAAATGACAATCGGATGTTGCCTTTGCTGGCCCCAAATAATAAACTGTAGCCAGAATGTGTCTTTCAATATGCGCGCTGATTCGCAACTTCCTAGCATATCCTGCTAAGTCCAGCGACATACATTGGTCGATAAAACGTAACCGGATGCCTACTGGTGGACATTAATATGGGGTGTGTCTATCCTTTGCCTGTACAACGGCCTTAACTCTGTTGGGGACACTTTCAGTGAGATGTCTGAATATCTGTGAAGGGATGGCAGCCCGTCGTTCCTAAAGGGTCGAAACCAGAAAAGGTGGTGATGAACGCCGGGGTAAGGAACGAAGTCGGCGATATAATTCATCCCACAACTGTTCCATTCAGGTTCAGGTCACGACTTCTGCAGGCCAGTCCGTTTCAGGAAATTTCAGTTCAAAAACCATCGTCTCACAGAGCCTCCTTTACTACACAGAGCACTGTCATCCTAATACAAACTAACATTGTTTTCGAACTGTTCCTTTGCTGTACACAGTATATAATGCAGTAAAAGGTGTTCATATCCTTCCGCATTTAGCATTTTCTTAATCGGCATAAGGGGGCTACATTCTAATCACGAAAAACATCCCCATACTGTAACACTTCCTTTTGCTGATGCACTATACAAGAGGCAGGTAACGTTCTATAATCATTCGTCGAATCCAGATCCATCGGATTGTCGTACGGTATAACGAGATTCATCTCTCCGAATCGCTTGTTCCCAGTCATCCACTGTCCAGTGGTTTCACTCGAGTTTCTGCTTCGTCTCTAATGATGTCATAGACGGTATGTTGAACCCTAATATTCCCTCGCTTTTCTTCGTTCGATGTATCGTTGCATGAAACAAGGAGTGTCCTGACCTCCAAGTGTTAATGGTCCCTCTCGCTTCAGAGGAAATACTTTGCAAATCCAGGGAGCTTGTAGACTTAAGGCACTTGTAACATAGTATTTTTCACTGTATTTAGTAGCACTAAGCAAAGCGATTACAAATGTAAAACTACGGTAGGCTGCAGTGGACCATTGTAAGTAAGGGTAAACTACGGAAGTTTTCTAGTAGCTTCGGTCAGTTAAGATCTTAACTGCGTTACCTGTACGTAAGCTGTGTTGCATACCTATCGGACCTTATCTCATTTCGATTTCTTAGTTTGCGTATGAGATCAGTGTCTTACTACATTCCTCTAGGAATTGGAATCGGTGAACCATCTAGGATACATAAAGTGCCGCATGATCTACGGAGCATTTTTGTTCTATATATTTATAGTTATATTTCTCTCTGTTATTTAAAAGTAAACACTATTTATAGCAAAACTGAAATTGTCAATGTTTAATTCAGGTTTTGTTCGAAAACTGTTGATTTGAAACGTAAAACAGAGGGACCTTGTAGTCAAACTAAAGAAAACAATAGAGATTTATCTAAAGCGCTAGAAAATACAATTTCCTCAAGAAAAGGAAAATTAAAAAAAACGCAAAACAAAAAGTATCAAAAATAGCTTCAAAACTTCGCCGAGCTTACATAAAACATGTTTCAGTTAATGCTAAACAACTTCCGCACTTATCAATAACAACAGTAAACTCTTGTCTTTGATTATGGTGAAGAACGTTCTATTAAGAACAAAATAACAATACTAGTATATTTTTTTATGTTTGTGTATGTAAACTATACTCTAATCGAAACTAACTGGTTTAGGAACATAACAGTGCAGAAGTTACATAGCCAAATAATTTTTATTACTTATAAAATATAGTTTTATTTTGTAAGGAAATAATATACACACTGGACTAACTAACCGCTGTGCGGTTCTAACTATGTGGAAAAAAGAAAAAGAAGAGAGAAGTGGTCGGCTCCCAGTTCCTCTTGCACACATTTATTTACGTTTCTTTCCCTAACAGTGCAACCAATACTAACGTAATCCCACCATTTGCTACTTCATTTACGTACTGTACCAGAACCACTGAAACCTAGTTTTGGTAGAGGGCAATTCTAAAAGCGACACAGTGATTAGGGCGCAAGACTTCGCTTTTTCACTTTCCCCGATTGAGAGAAATGCCGGGAAGAACAACAGGTCTGCAACTAGCTATCGCTGCCAACGTGAGCTGTCGCTCCATATCTAAGAACAGGATATGAAACTGCTAACGTCTTTATCGTCCTCGAGTGAGCAGCGACAGAGGAAGTGCGTTGCGTTGCAGGACAGTGACACGCAGACAGCCGGGTGCCACAAACCCCATCGATGCGTGAGGGCGATGACCACGGCTGAGCGTCCGCACACACACGTGCGTCGCCGGCTGTTTACGTATCACGAATTATCGGAACGCAGACGACGCAACCGTGCAGCTGCTGACGCAGCCATGCGCCGATCCGATACCGCTCTGCCGTGACCAAACGCTACCGTCCTGCTTAAATTTTATTTGCACAACGCGTTTCGAAGTGTCAACATCATCGCGAAGAACACAAGAGAGTGACTTCGTAAATATCTATTTTGATAATAGGTCAATGAAAGAAGTACATGCTAAGGCAACGAATGGTTCAAATGGCTCTAAGCTCTACGGGACTTAACATCTGGGGTCATCGGTCCCCTAGACTTAGAACTACTTAAATCTAACTAACCTAAGGACATCACACACAGCCATGCCCGAGGCAGGATTCGAACCTGCGTCCGTAGCAGCAGCGGGGTTCCGGACTGCAGCGCCTAGAACCGCTCGTCCACAGCGGCCGGCGCGAAGGCAACAACATATCGGAAAAATCAATGTACACTCAGGATAATTTGTGTGTGTTTGTGTGTTTTCTTTTTTCTTTTTCATGGTCACCTGACGATGAGGTTTACAAGTCGATCTATACTGCACGATAAAATTGAAGAAATCGTCAAGTAATTGTGACCGGCACCATCAACTGTAAAAAACTCCGTCCGAACAGGCCCCGGAAGGTCCAAGGATACCGACCGACCGCCGTGTCATCCTCAGACGATAGGCCTCGCTGGATGCGGAGGAGGGCATGTGGTCAGCATAGCGGCCGCTGTTAGTTTCGTGATTGGAGCCGCTGTCTCTCAGTCAAGTAGCTCCTCAATTGCCCTCATAAGAGCAAACAGCACTCGGCGGACCAAGCTCGTCAAGGTTTAACTCCACTGATCTGACGACAACCGGCGTTACCACTGCGGCAGGGCCGTTAGCTAGGTCCTGTAAAACGTATGTATTAATTTTATCTGCATGGTGACTACGAAGGGTAATGAAGGGCCCGAAGAATATTCTTAGATTCTACCCCTAACATCTGTGTTTTTGAATCTGCTACGTTAGTTTCGTGGAATATTAAGCGTATTTTAACAGTCACGGCCGAAAAACAGCAAATATTGCTGCAGAAAGGTAAATTACGAGTAGAATTTTAGAAAAAACTCACACAAAGGCATTCGCAATCATTTTCACAAGTTGCAGCCATGATTGATGTGATGAGATGGAAGAAACCGGTTGAAAAAAGTCCCTTCTACAAAGTATTTAACAGCTATGTAAATGTAGCCCTTTCCATACTTATCGAAATGTAGCCCCAAGCATACTTATAAAAAACAATGTGTAACGTTTTATCTACAGCTTCGAAGCTGGTATCTGACTGCGTATTTAAGTTATAGGAGGAATGTGCGACGTGCAGTCTACACCAAGATCATCAGAGACGGAATGCTAGTTAAGTTGGAGAAGGAAGCAGCCATGTCCAACTCCAGCAATCGTCCAGGGATTGGCAGGGACTGGTGTACCGAAACGATAAAAACTCATATCGTAATGGAAGTCAGGGAATTTTGAATGTGATTGTCCTGTTTGCAAGCCCAGTGTGTCGTCCACGCTGCTAACTTTCTGAAGTCAACAATCATTTGTCTTCTAAGACTCTTAAGGATTTCAACCTTTACGGTTTCTTTCTTGAGTATTTAAAAATTAAACAACTTAAGCAAAGTTGTAAAAAATGCGCAACGCTACTTTTCGTCGATGAGATGGCTTCGTCTGTATCATCGGACAGTATCAACGGACACTGCAGCAGAATGCAGTATTTGAAACAATAAATGTTTAGACTTTCAGTAGTTTGTCATACAATACGGTGAATGTAGTCAGTCAAATTTGTGTCTAGAAACTGGAAATGTTTCCATGCAAGACACGAAAGCTCAGTGTTGTGACTATTTCGTCCGTTAAAGGACGGCACCGTGAGGACCAAGGATATTGACAGAGTTCTTTTAACCATCCCGGCCCGTGTAGCAGAAGTTAGTTTTCAAATGACGTCCCCCTGAATGCAAGTCCAGTGTCTTCGCAGGCTGCGCCACTTCGCTCAGAGGAAGGAAGAGAGAGAGAGAGAGAGAGAGAGAGAGAGAGAGATTAGGGGGACGACGCAACATAGTGTGCCTATTTTTTCCTAAGGGTCTAACGTTGATAGATTACTTTAAGCACTTGCATTTATTTAAACCCTTCTCTCTCTCTCTCTCTCTCACACACACACACACACACACACACACACACACACAGCACACTGTATACTCTTTAAGCTCTTCCCCCACCGCCGGCCCCCTGGCTCCGCCGCCACACTGACATAATGTGGACTCTGTGCGCTCGCATCCAGACTGAAACAGACCTGCCACAGTTTGTCCTCTCACCCAGAAATCTCAGCAACACGTGCAGTGTCTGAAGTGAAAACTGGAGTGCGGTTAGTTCTGAATGGTTTGTCACCACGGCTCGTAGCAGACGACGACGTAAAACGCACAGTGACGTTGTTGGCCGCTAATACGAAAAAGACACAACCCGCAATCTTTTTGAAGCTAAATACGAAGAATTGCACTGTTCAAGATTATAGATTGTAGAAGATAAAAATCTACTTTTCGTAAGGAACACTCAACAGATTTCTTTCCTTCTTCTTCTTTTTCTTCACCAGTGCCTATTCATTCTGAAAATCGTCATCACACCTATATCACCTTTGCTTGTTTGAAAAAGTTCCTCTCTCGTGTCTAAAGTCAATGTAGTTAAGTTTCCGAGACGAGATGCTGTTGTTCTTTCTCGTCCTCTCTTGGTGTCTTTCCTTGATGAATGTTATGCAGCAATTAATAGCTGTTTCCATTTCTCATTACATGGGCGAGTAGTTTTCTGCATTTTGCTATTTTACAGACTTTTTTCTTTCTGCACAGAATGGCGTCGTCAGTGTGATTTCGTTTGTGCACGGCACTCTTCTCTTTCTCCTGTACAGCCACATCTCAAATGCCTCGAGTCTTTTGTTCGTCGACTCAGTCGAAGTCCTTGTTTCTGCTCCAGAGAATAAGATGGGAAATACACTCCTGGAAATGGAAAAAAGAACACATTGACACCGGTGTGTCAGACCCACGATACTTGCTCCGGACACTGCGAGAGGGCTGTACAAGCAATGATCACACGCACGGCACAGCGGACACACCAGGAACCGCGGTGTTGGCCGTCGAATGGCGCTAGCTGCGCAGCATTTGTGCACCGCCGCCGTCAGTGTCAGCCAGTTTGCCGTGGCATACGGAGCTCCATCGCAGTCTTTAACACTGGTAGCATGCCGCGACAGCGTAGACGTGAACCGTATGTGCAGTTGACGGACTTTGAGCGAGGGCGTATAGTGGGCATGCGGGAGGCCGGGTGGACGTACCGCCGAATTGCTCAACACGTGGGGCGTGAGGTCTCCACAGTACATCGATGTTGTCGCCAGTGGTCGGCGGAAGGTGCACGTGCCCGTCGACCTGGGACCGGACCGCAGCGACGCACGGATGCACGCCAAGTCCGTAGGATCCTACGCAGGGGACCGCACCGCCACTTCCCAGCAAATTAGGGACACTGTTGCTCCTGGGGTATCGGCGAGGACCATTCGCAACCGTCTCCATGAAGCTGGGCTACGGTCCCGCACACCGTTAGGCCGTCTTCCGCTCACGCCCCAACATCGTGCAGCCCGCCTCCAGTGGTGTCGCGACAGGCGTGAATGGAGGGACGAATGGAGACGTGTCGTCTTCAGCGATGAGAGTCGCTTCAGCCTTGGTGCCAATGATGGTCGTATGCGTGTTTGGCGCCGTGCAGGTGAGCGCCACAATCGGGACTGCATACGACCGAGGCACACAGGGCCAACACCCGGCATCATGGTGTGGGGAGCGATCTCCTACACTGGCCGTACACCACTGGTGATCGTCGAGGGGACACTGAATAGTGCACGGTACATCCAAACCGTCATCGAACCCATCGTTCTACCATTCCTAGACCGGCAAGGGAACTTGCTGTTCCAACAGGACAATGCACGTCCGCATGTATCCCGTGCCACCCAACGTGCTCTAGAAGGTGTAAGTCAACTACCCTGGCCAGCAAGATCTCCGGATCTGTCCCCCATTGAGCATGTTTGGGACTGGATGAAGCGTCGTCTCACGCGGTCTGCACGTCCAGCACGAACGCTGGTCCAACTGAGGCGCCAGGTGGAAATGGCATGGCAAGCCGTTCCACAGGACTACATCCAGCATCTCTACGATCGTCTCCATGGGAGAATAGCAGCCTGCATTGCTGCGAAAGGTGGATATACACTGTACTAGTGCCGACATTGTGCATGCTCTGTTGCCTGTGTCTATGTGCCTGTGGTTCTGTCAGTGTGATCATGTGATGTATCTGACCCCAGGAATGTGTCAATAAAGTTTCCCCTTCCTGGGACAATGAATTCACGGTGTTCTTATTTCAATTTCCAGGAGTGTATGTAGCAACGTAGAAATCTAAAATTTGTTTCGGCTGAAAGTTAATGCTTCTCGAACACGTAATCATTTTACAAAACGCGGCTCTATCTTTTCCAATACAGAGTTAACCCACTGGCTGTTAATGTTAGTTGCCACATATGTGTATTTGTTTATCTGTTCATTAAGTTTACTATTAATGTTGAAATTATAGTCTAGTATGTGTTTCTTGCTGATAACCATTAATTATGGTTCACTTGTGTTGATTTTTAGGCCATAACGCTCACTACTTTCATTGATTCGGGATACAAGATGTTGAGGATATTTAAGCTTTCAGCAAATAGGACAGAATCATCAGCGTACTGGATATTGTTCAGCTTGTCTCCATTCAAGACGATTCCTTCTTAGAAATTTTCAAGGGTTTCTCCGAGGGTATATTCCGAATGAAAAGTAAATATCAGTGGCGACAAAACACAGCCCTGTCTCACCCCTCGGCATATCTTCACTGTGTCATAGTTCTCATTTTCTGCTATTACAGCAGAGTATTGATTCCAATATAGATTCATTATGATCCGGAGGTATTTGTCAACTATCACACCACTTTTCAACATTTCAAGGGGTACTTCTAACAATTAATAGAACAGGGGTCACAGTTCATACCTCTACCATGGAGGAAAAAGATCTGAATTCAGAACCGTTTCTCTCGAATTCCGACAGCATTTCGGAAGACAAACTATATGGGTGTCATTTGTTCTTCACAAACATCGTAGATTCTTTTGTGAATAATTTTTATAAATATTTTTAGGTGATGGCAGGGAAGTGAAACACGACGTAACTTTCTTTGAAGTAGGGACGACAGTTGCAACGAATTTATTAAATGATTCCATGCCTCCTGCAACTGTTGAATTCTAATTTATTTACGCACTGTTGCAAAATTTCGGTCTTAGTCAACGAATGGCTACATAATTTCAGCCTTAGCATATGAATGGAACTTGAAATTGGCCAATGGCTGAAATTCTGCGCTGGTGCGTAAAAACTCTAGAATCAACAGTTGCTGGTGGCAAGGAATCATTTAAGGATACAGACCATGTGACTAAGGCAAGAAAGAAACACCGAAAGCTGTGAGGGAAAGTGCGTGCCCATTATCGCCGTACACTGTTGCGTAGATAGTGAGATGCGACATTCACGAACGATAGGCCGAGGAAATTAACCCTTGTCGCGTGTTTGTCTTGTAGCACCGGTCCGGCAAGTTCGGCGAAACTGCTTGCAGGGTACAAAAGCACACAAGCAATTTTTCTCCGCGTGCTGCACGGTTGGGTCTTGTGTTAGGGATTGCGGACAGCGGAGAAAGCAACGCGCCGCTTTCCTTGCGTGTATCACATGTAAATCCCACACATTTGTCATTGTGACACTTATCTGCAGGTGAACGAACGTTGCTCAGCAAGCAGACTACACATTACGCCAGTTGTTTTAATATTAGTCGCTCCCAGTGGTAATTTACGTTGCAGCTGCGCGCACAGCTTTGTGTGTGTGTGTGTGTGTGTGTGTGTGTGTGTGTGTGCGCGTGTAACCTGCCCCTCTCCTTCGCATTCCCCCTCATTCCACCCTCTCCTCCTCAAGTTCTCTCCCTCTCTCTCTCTGTCTCTGTCTGCTGTGCGATTCCATGTGTGTGTGTGTGTGTGTGTGTGTTTGTGACTGAGAAATGCGTTTGGCCTCTAGTTCGGTCGAGTAAAGGCGGGTGGTGGGTACTAAGAGCAAACTGTTAAAATTACTCATCATGCTTCCAAACCCGCTGTCTACCGTGCAAGTCTGTCAACAGTCCATCCGTCTTTGCTTTCCTTGAAGAGACCCAACATGACCGTTGTCTATGTGTACTAACAGCTGCACGGCGTGAACTTCTGGACCGGACATTGGAATCTGCCCAGATTGAGTCCTGTGATCGTCACTAACACGAAATTAAGCTCCTCGTAAAGTTACCGTTTGCACACACTGGATTCTATAAAGTATATACGATCAAACTATGAAGACGTCATCAAATCGGAGGTTTCTTTACATACGGTAGTGATCATCAAGTCCTTATTCGTAGAGGACTTTCCTCAAAGAGTCTGCGATCGCTGTGGATTTGTGAACGAAGCTACCTAAATCTTCTCTTTTATATAATCGTTTCGGTTAAACCCGACTGCGATCACGAGATCAAAACTCAGACTTGTAAAACAACCTTCAGTGACGCTTTCAATAGAAGCGAAACGCATACGTTTTATTGAAACTGACACTGAAGTTTGTTTTACAAGTTTTAAGTTGCAATATGATAATAGCAGTAGACGAAACATCACTGTAAATAAAGAACTATATTAAACGATAGAGATGGCTTTATGCACAAAACTTCCAAAGTCGAAGTTGATATGCTCGTCTTGTTCCGAGCTGTGAAGAAGCTTCTGCTGACATGGGGGAAAATAAGTTGTAACACTGAATCGCATCGGTGTTGTAAGATCGTACTTTTCATTTCCAGATATCAAAATCATATTAAAAGATATTATCATTCTAGAACAAACAGTGGTTCGAACGCTAATCGTTCGTTCTCGCTCTTCCTCTGATCGGTCAACTTCTTGTCCACGTTGATTCTTTCCGTACTGTTGCCGCACATTTGTGTTCGACGTGATTATTCACATTCGATAAGGATATCTATGACAAAATTGCTTAACACAATGTTAATAAGACTGATGTTTTCTTAAACTCCATGTATTCAATCTTATTATTATTAGCATTATATATTGGACATGTACTTTACAAACTGTAAAGTTGGATGACTGAGCATGTCTAATTAGATATGACAGAGACCCTGCAGGCTCTTTCCAGGTGAAATAAATGCATAAATAAATACATAAATAAATTTTGGAACACTCTCGTACTACTGCTACTATGTGTCGCAGGACAACGAAAACAACAGGGCATGAGCGGGAAAATTCAAAAATTGGTACAACACTAACATAATTTGGCTAGGACACTCAAAGTCAACAAAAGAATTAGGAGATATTAACATCTTCAGTTTTTGCGGTCCTAACATACCCAATTGCGTATAACATTAAGATATGTTGCAAATTATTACTTTGGTACTGTCTAATCAATACTGAATAAAACACAGTTTTTGTGCAACACGCGTTTCGCCTTTATCGTTTGCAAGGCATCTTCAGTGAACTGTAATAAGTACATATTATTGTTTATACTATTTATTTTAGATTTAGGACGTTGTATATATGTTACACATTGAGTAGTTGACAATAATACTTGACAGTTGGCAACACCATCCAAAACATAACATCAGAAAGAGCGTTGAATTCCTAGTGCTGTGAAGGGTGAAAACGAAATTTCAAATGGCAGCAAGCATACCAAGAACAGCTGTAACGGAATAACAGGAACACAAGTAGACCAGCATCCACGAAATCAGTAAGGAAAACTTTACATTATTACTGTCTGCTGTAAAAGCAAAAGTGCCAGAATTGTTACACTGAAGTTGCGAAAGTTAATGGATAGCACAAAATTGTTGGGGCTTTCATGCCCACTTGTTGACAAACTGCCTGTTGGCTTCTGTCTCGGGTTCTTGGTTCAAATGGCTCTGAGCACTATGGGACTTAACATCTATGGTCATCAGTCCCCTAGAACTTAGAACTACTTAAACCTAACTAACCTAAGGACAGCACACAACACCCAGCCATCACGAGGCAGAGAAAATCCCTGACCCCGCCGGGAATCGAACCCGGGAACCCGGGCGTGGGAAGCGAGAACGCTACCGCACGACCACGAGTCGGGTTCTTCGGCAGGCGTTTGTTTGACGATTTTTCTGACGTTTCGCCGTCACCAGTGGCTGGAATTGTCAAAACTTCACCCTCCTTTCAGTCCACCGCCAGCAATGGGGGATCACGCTGTGACAATGCCAGCCACTCGTGCTTGCGAAAAGTCAGAAAAATTATCAAACAAACGTCGGCCGAAGGACCGAGACAGAAGCCGACAGGCAGTTTGTCATCAAGGGATAGCGATATGAACATAAACAGGTGGCGTTAGTATCGCGTACACAAGGTGTAAAAGAGCAGTGCATTGGCGGAGCTGTCATCCGTATTGAGGTGACTCACGTCAAAAGGATCCCGATGTGAGTACCGCCGCATAACGAGAATCAACAGACTCTGATCGTGGAGTGGAGTTAGAGCTAAACGCACAGGACATTATACACTACTGGCCATTAAAATTGCTACACCACGAAGATGATGTGCTACAGACGCGAAATTTAACCGACAGGAAGAAGATGCTATGATATGCAAATGATTAGCTTTTCAGAGCATTCACACAAGGTTCGCGCCGGTGGCGACACCTACAATGTGCTGAAAAGAGGAAAGTTTCCAACTGATTTCTCATACACAAACAGCAGTTGACCGGCGTTGCCTGGTGAAACGTTGTTATGATGCCTCGTGTAAGGAGGAGAAATGCGTACCATCACGTTTCCGACTTTCATAAAGGTCGGATTGAAGCCTATCGCGATTGCGGTTTATCGTATCGCGACATTGCTGCTCACGTTGGTCGAGATCCAATGACTGTTAACAGAATATGGAATCGGTGGGTTCAGGAGGGTAATACGGAACGCCGTGCTGGATCCCAACGGCCTCGTATCACTAGCAGTCGAGATGACAGGCATCTTACCCGCACGGCTGTAACGGATCGTGCAGCCACGTCTCGATCCCTGAGGCAACAGATGGGGACGTTTGCAAGACAACCATCTGCACGAACAGTTCGACGACGTTTGCAGTAGCATGGACTATCAGCTCGGAGACCATGACTGCGGTTACCCTTGACGCTGCATCACAGACAGGAGCGCCTGCGATGGTGTACTCGACGACGAACCTGGGTGCACGAATGGCAAAACATTTTTTCGGATGAATCCAGGTTCTGTTTACAGCATGATGATGGTCGCATCCGTGTTTGGCGACATCGTGGTGAACGCACATTGGAAGCGTGTATTTGTCATCGCCATATTGGCGTATCACCCGACGTGATGGTATGGGGTGCCATTGGTTACACGTCTCGGTGACCTCTTGTTCGCATTGACGGCACTTTGAACAGTGGACGTTACATTTCAGATGTGTTACTACCCGTGGCTCTAACCTTCATTCGATCCCTGCGAAACTCTACATTTTGGCAGGATAATGCACGACCGCATGTTGCAGGTCCTGTACGGGCCTTTCTGGATACAGAAATGTTCGACTGCTTCCCTGGCCAGCACATTATCCAGATCTCTCTCCAATTGAAAACGTCTGGTCAATGGTGGCCGAGCAACTGGCTCGTCACAGTACGCCAGTCACTCCTCTTGATGAACTGTGGTATCGTGTTGAAGCTGCATGGGCAGCTGTACCTGTACACGCCATCCAAGCTATGTTTGACTCAATGCCCAGACGTATCAAGGCCGTTATTACCGCCAGAGGTGGTTGTTCTGGGTACTGATTTCTCCGGATCTATGCAACCAAGTTGCGTGAAAATGTAATCACATGTCAGTTCTAGTATAATATATTTGTCCAATGAATACCCGTTTATCATCAGCATTTCTTCTTGGTGTAGCAATTTTAATGGCCAGTAGTGGATTTGCGAAATCTCTAGAGAATTCAGTATTCCAAGGTCCACAGTATCAAGAATGTGGTGAGAATACAAAATTTCAGACATTATCTCCCACCACGGACAACACTTAACGACCGAGGGCACTGGCGTGTGCGGAGTGTTGTCAGTGCTAACAGACAAGCAACAATGCGTGAAATAACCGCATAAATCAATGTGGGACGTAAGGAACGTATTCGTTAGGACAACGCGGCGCAATTTAGCGTACTGGCCTATGGCAGCAAACGACTGATGCGAGTGTCTTTTGGGAAATCCTGCCAACTCGTCTAATATGGGGTGCCTAGGAAACTAGACAACATACAAGCAAATATTATTAACGAAGTTTATTACAGTAAAATGAATTGACAATACTTAACTTAGTGGACGTACAATGAGGTGTCGCAAGCAATTGGGAACATGTAAATAATCAATGTCCTTCGATATATAGAATTTCCATGCAAGCAATTGATACTGTTGACAAGTTACGGCTAAATCGTCTGGATCACTTCTCATTCCCACCTCTGACGGGGAGGAGGGCGGGCTGTTTGAGGGCATGCTGGCGTTCCTTTTCAGCCATCGGCTAGCTGGAGCGGTGCTTATATTCTCTTCGTATAGGTGCCGCTCCTGTCGTGGTTTCGTCCTAGTCAGCGTGCTATTGGCTGACGTCGTCTCACAGCCTTCTCTGCTGTTTCGTTAAGACCGATGTGCCGGCACTTGATGTTACGCCGGACATCGCGTGCAATGCCTCTCGTGAGCTCGTGACAATATTGGCTGAATCTAGCCGAATGGAAAACCGTGGCTTGGTCAGACTGGATATGATTTCAGTTGGTAAGAGCTGATGGTAGGGTTCGAGTGTGGCGCAGACCCCACGAGGCCACGGACTCAGGTTGTCAACAAAGTACGGTGCACGCTGGTGGTGAAATTTCCTGGCAGATTAAAACTGTGTGCCGGACCGAGATTCGAACTCGGGTCCTTTGGCTTTCGTGGGCAAGTGCTCTACCAACTGAGCTACACAAGCACGACTCATCACAGCTTTACTTCAGCTAGTACCTCGTCTCCTACCTTCCAAACTTTCCAGAAGCTCTCCTGCGAACCTTTCAGAACTAGCACTCCTGGAACAAAGGATATAGCGGAGACATGGCTTAGCCACAGCCTGGGGGTTGTTTCTAGAATGAAATTTTCACTCCACAGCGGAGTGTGCGCTGATATGAAACTTCCTTGGGTAGCTCAGTGGTAGAGCACTTGCCCGCGAAAGGCAAAGGTCCAGAGTTCGAGTCTCGGTCCGGCACACAGTTTTAATCTGCCAGGAAGTTTCATATCAGCGCACACTCAGAAACACGCTGGTAATGCTTCCCTAATGGTGTGGGCTGTGTTCACACGGAATGAACTGCGTCCTCTGTTCAGACTGAACCAATCATTTATTGGAAATCGTTATGTCCGGCTACTTGGAGACCATTTGCAGTCATTTCGAAACAACGATGTAATTTCACCGGGCCATCCTGTTTGCTATTGATATGAAGAACGTTCTGGAAAATTCGAGCGAATGATTTGGCAACCCAGGTCGCCCGACATGAATCCCATCGAACATTTATGGGACACGATACAGAGGTTAGCTCTTGCACAAAATCCTGCACCGGCAACAGTTTCTCAAACATGGAAGGCTTTAGAGGCAGCACGGCTCAAGAGTTCTGTAGGGGACTTCCAACGACTTGTTGAGTCGATGCCACGTCGAGTTACTTCACTAATCCGGGAAAAAGAAAGTACGACACTATAGGAGGAGGTATCTCATGAGCTTTGTGACATCCTAAATGTAAACTAAATAGTTTAAACAAAAGTCCGTACATATTGCAAGCCACTCAAGATGCGCTGCAAACTGTAAAGGCGAAACGAGTATCGCACAAAAATTGTTTTTTATTCCGTTGCGAAAGGCTATTTACAATTTGCACAGAAACCAGATGGTTATGAGGGTCGAGGGACATGAAAGGGAAGCAGTGGTTGGGAAGGGAGTGAGACAGGGTTGTAGCCTCTCGCCGATGTTATTCAATCTGTATATTCAGCAAGCGGTGAAGGAAACAAAAGAAAAGTTCGGAGTAGGTATTAAAATCCATGGAGAAGAAATAAAAAATTTGAGGTTCGCCGATGACATTGTAATTCTGTCAGAGACAGCAAAGGACTTGGAAGAGCAGTTGAACGGAATAGATAGTGTCTTGAAAGGAGGATATAAGATGAACATCAACAAAAGCAAAACGAGGATAATGGAATGCAGTACAATTAAATCGGGTGATGCTGCGGGAATTAGATTAGGAAATGTGACACTTAAAGTAGTAAAGGAGTTTTGCTATTTGGGGAGCAAAATAACTGATGATGATCGAAATAGAGAGGGCATAAAATGTAGACTGGCAATGGCAAGGAAAGCGTTTCTGAAGAAGAGAAATTTGTTAACAACGAGTATAGATTTGTCAGGAAGTCGTTTCTGAAAGTATTTGTATGACGTGTAGCCACGTATGGAAGTGAAACATGGACGATAAATAGTTTGGACAAGAAGAGAATAGAAGCTTTCGAAATGTGGTGGGACAGAAGAATGCTGAAGATTAGATGGGTAGATCACATAACTAATGAGGAGGTATTGAATAGGATTGGAGAGAAGAGAAATTTGTGGCACAACTTGACTAGAAGAAGGGATCGGTTGGTAGGATATGTTCTGAGGCATCAAGGGATCACCAATTTAGTATTGGAGGGCAGTGTGGAGGGTAATAA
Organism: Schistocerca cancellata; assembly: GCF_023864275.1. NCBI lineage: Eukaryota > Metazoa > Arthropoda > Insecta > Orthoptera > Acrididae > Schistocerca > Schistocerca cancellata. The sequence goes on from NC_064630.1 coordinate 622,136,957, forward strand.
TCGTAGAGGGAGACCAAGAGATGAATACACTAAGCAGATTCAGAAGAATGTAGGCTGCAGTACGTATTGGGAGATGATGAAGCTTGCACAGGATAGAGTAGCATGGAGAGCTGCATCAAACCAGTCTCAGGACTGAAGACCAGAACAACAACAACAACAACGTGATTAGTAGTTATTAATTTGGGAATGGTTTTTAGAGAACGGTTTTAGCTAGGTTTCGCAGACGGAGGGTTGTCCGGCACGTGAATGGACGGCCGTGGCTGCCAGTAGGTGTGTGGGCAACCGGCGCTGGCCGCAGCCTCCAGTCCCTGGCGTTGCCACGTCTGGCGGCCTCCCGGCAACGCCGCGCTGCTCCAGCCTCCAGCCTCCAGCCTCCAGCCGCATGCCGAGCTGCCGCTCAGCTGGCCACTCGCCTGCCCCCTCTGCAGCACACAGCCGTGAGGTGCTCGCCAGAGCTTATGTCCCACTGTACCAGTAATCAGGGCTTCTTCCCATTCCATTCACGGATGGAGCACGGGAAGAATGATTGTTCGAATGCCTCTGTCCGTGCTATAATTACCCTAATCTTATCCTCAAGATCGCTATGAGAGCGGTATGTAGGGGGTTGTAATATATTCCTAGCCTCATCATTTAAAGCCGGGCTTTGAAACTTGTGTTAATAGGCGTTCTAGGGGTAGTTAACGTCTATCTTCCAAGTGTCTGCTAATTCAGTTTCCGCCACATCCACTTGACACTACCACGGCTCAAACAAACCTGTAAACATTCGTGCGGCCTTTCTCTGTATACGGTCAATGTCCCCAATTAATCCTATTTGGTACGGGTCCGACACACTTGAGAAATATTCCAGGACCAGTCACACGAGTGATTTGTAACCGATCTATTTAACTTTTCGTAACTAGGATTCACAGCCTTACGAATTTTTTTGAAAGAAATCATGTTTACGCCAGTGACTGTTAAACTTTTTATTTCCACTATTGCAATTTCGGCCTTAGGCCATTATCAAGTGCAGATGTGTCGGCTTTAAGCCATGTCAACTTTATACAGCCTGACACATTTATATATCGTTGTCATTCGCTGTTATATATTTTCGTAACGCTGCTAAGTAGTGCGAGCACACATGTCTGGACACGTGCATCACCACTATAGTAGGATTTGGGGCTCCATAAAACCACACAACATACGTGAAGACATCCTTGATACCTAGAAGCGTAATGTTTGGCGTGACCTAATGCACAGTATGATACTAGTCCAATTTTTCTTCGCAGATAAAACCGTAACGGGGAATGTTTGCCTGGACATGGTCGAACAACTCAGTCGAACAATTCTCTACCATAGATCGAAGAGCTGCAGCTGTCCATCATGTTCCAACACGATGGTATACCCCCCACGTTGGAACGTACGGTATATTCTGAATGACGCATTTCCTGAGAGATGGATGGTTCGTGATGATTTCCGTCGCATGACCACAATGCTCTGCAGATGTCACGTCAATAGACTTCTTTTTGTAGAGTTATGTCTAGGTTCCTGTGTTCATAACAGCCATCAATGACAACACTAGCCTTAATGCACGAATTAATTAAGTAAAGAGAATAGTTGGTGCTACAGTGCTGACATGCATATGGGCAGAAATAGAATATCGCTTGATGTTCTTCGAGAGACGAGTGTGACACACATTGAAATTCTGGCGCAACAGAATAATTCTTTGAGAGCTACTAAACATTTTACAATAAACTACGATGTTCTCTTTCTAAAAGTTTCCAAGTTCCGATTTTTTAAAAATTATGGTGGGACTTTAAGGAAACCCTATAGATTATGCAACTGTCCTGTGGTATATAAGCAATATCTTTCTTGAACGAAGTGTAATTTTCTCTATTTTGCACCCAGGGCAGAACAGTGACACAACTAAAAAATGCAATCCTTGACAAAACTCGAAGGAAGGAAGGAAGATTGACAGAGATGGAGCACAAGCTCTGATTGTATCACGGATGGGGAACCATCCCGGCATTTGCCTCGAGCGATTTAGGGAGGTCGCAGAGATGGTTCAAATGGCTCTGAGCACTATGGGACTTAACATCTGAGGTCATCAGTCCCCTAAAACTTAGAACTACTTAAACCTAACTAACCTAAGGACATCACACACAACCATGCCCGAGGCAGGATTCGAACCTGCGACCGTAGCAGTCACGTTGCTCCAGACTGAAGCGCCTAGAACCGCTCGGCCACACCGGCCGGCAGGTCAGAGAGAACCTAAATCTGGGTGGCCGAACGCAGTTTTGAATCGTCGTCCTCCCGAACGCGAGTCCAGTGTGCTAACTACTGCGCCACCTCACTCGGTAGAAAACTCTATTTAAAGAATTAAGTCTATAAAACGTATACTGAAATAGTATAAGCTTGCTTTGAATTCCACGTAAACATTGTTGAGAGTAAATTCCATTACGTTATTCGTGCACGTTGCGGCACTTCAGGCATATTTTTCAGTGACATAAACTGAAGATGTCGTTTTTCGACTCGTGTCACTTTTCTTGCCAGGGTGCGATATATCGCAAACGAAGCGGTGTCTGCTTTTCGCTCTACCTAAAACTTATCTACGAGTCCGTTCGATTCCACATTTGAGTGAGCTCGTAGTAAATCAGCCTTATAATGAAATCTACATCTTCATCTACATGAATACTCTGCAAATCACATTTAAGTGCCTGGCAAAGGGTTCATCGAGCCACCTTCACAATTCTCTATTATTCCATCTCGTATAGCGCGCGGAAAGAACGAACACCTATATCTTTCCGTACGAGCTCTGATTTCCCTTATTTTACCGTGGTGACAGTTTCTCCCTATGTATGTCGGTGCCAGCAAAATATTTTCGCATTCGGAGGAGAAAGTTGGCGATTGGACTTTCGTGAGAAGATTCCGTCGCAACGAATGATGTCCAGCCCAAATCCTGTATCATATCTTTGACACTCTTTCCCATATTTCGCGATAATAAAAATCGTGCTGCCCTTCTTTGAACTTTTTCGATGTACTCCGTCAGTCCTATCTGGTATGGATCTCACACCGCGCAGCAGTATTCTAAAAGAGGATGGACAAGTGTAGTGTAGGCAGTCTCCTTAGTAGGTCTGTTACATTTTCTAAGTGTCCTGCCAATAAAACGCAGTCTTTGGTTAGCCTCCCCCACAACATTTTCTGTGTGTTCCTTCCAATTTAAGTTCTTCTTAATTGTAATACCTAGGTATTTAGTTGAATTTACGGCTTTTAGATTAGACTGATTTATCGTGTAACCGAAGTTTAACGGATTCCTTTTAGCACTCATGTGGATGAACTCATACTTTTCGTTATTTAGGGTCAACTGTCAATTTTCGCACCTTTCAGATATCTTTTCTACATCGTTTTGCAATTTGTTTTGATCTTCTGATGTCTTTATTACTCGATAAACGACAGCGTCATCTGCAAACAACCGAAGACGGCTGCTCAGATTGTCTCCCAAATCGTTTATATAGATAAGGAACAGCACAGGACCTATAACACTACCTTGGGGAACGCCAGAAATCACTTCTGTTTTAAAAATTTTTCTTTTTAAAATTCAATCTTGATCGCACCACGTATGCTACAAGAACAGAGGTGACCGGTTTCGGTCATATCACATGACCATCATCAAACCCATAGCATCCTTCGAAGATGGTAGGTGGAGCTCTCTTCTCAGCTGCTGTGATGTCAACTGTTTTACTCGATGACTTTCCGACAGTTACTACGAACTGTGACCTCTCTGACAGGAAATCACAAATCCAGTCACATAACTGAGACGATATTCCATAAACACGCAATTTCACTACAAGCCGCTTGCGTGGTACACTGTCAAAAGCCTTCCGGAAATCCAGAAATACGGAATCGATCTTAAATGGCTTGTCAATAGCACTCATCACTTCATGTGAATAAAGAGCAAGTTGTGTTTCGCAGGAACGATGTTTTCTAAACCCATGTTGCTTGTGTGTCAATAGACAGTTTTCTTCGAGGTAATTCATAATGTTTGAAGACAATATATGTTCCAAAATCCTGCTGCATATCGACGTTAACGATATGGGCCTGTAATTTAGTGAATTACTCCTACTACCTTTCTTGAATATTGATGTGACCTGTGCAACTTTCCAGTCTTTGGGTACGGATCTTTCGTCGAGCGAACGGTTGTAAATGATTGTTAAGTATGGAGCTAATGCATCAGCATACTCCGAAAGGAACTTAATTGGTGCACAGTCTGGACCAGAAGACTTGCTTTTATTAAGTAATTTAAGTTGCTTCACTACTCCGAGGATATTTACTTCTACGTTACTCATGTTGTTAGCTGTTCTCGATTCGAATTCTGGAATATTTACTTCGTCTTCTTTTGTGAAGGCCTTTCGCAAGGCTGTGTTTAGTAACCCTGCTTTGGCAGCACTGTCTTCGATAGTATCTCCATTGCTATCGCGAGGAGAAGGCATTAATTGTTTCTTGCCGCTAACATACTTCACATAAGACCAGAATCTCTTTGGATTTTCTGCCAGGTTTCGAGACGAAGTTTTGTTGTGGAAACTGTTATAGGCATTCCGCCTTGAAGTCCGCGCTAAATTTCGAACTTCTGTAAAAGATCGCCAATCTTGGGGATTTTGCGTCTGTTTAAATTTGGCATGTTTGTTTCGTTGTTTCTGGTTCAAATGGCTCTGAGCACTATGGGACTTAACTTCTGAGGTCATCAGTCCCCTAAAACTTAGAACTACTTAAACCTAACTAACCTAAGGACATCACACACATCCATGTCCGAGGCAGGATTCGAACCTGCGACCGTAGCGGTCGCGCGGTTCCGGACTGTAGCGCCTAGAACCGCTCGGCCACTCCGGCCGGCCGTTGGTTCTGCAACAGTGTTCTAACCCGTTTTGGGTACCAAGGAGGATCAGCTCCGTCGTTTCTTAATTTATTTGGTATAAATCTCTCAATTGCTGCCGATACTATTTCTTTGAATTCAAGCCACATCTGGTCTACACTTATATTATTAATTTGGAATGAGTGGAGATTGTCTCTCAGGAAGGCGTCAAGTGAATTTTTATCTGCTTTTTTGAATAGGTATATTTTTCGCTTATTTTTGGAGGATTTGGGGATTACAATATTCAATATCGCTACAACAACCCTGTGTTCACTAATCCCTGTATCGGTTTTGATGTTCGTTATTAACTCAGGATTATTTGTTGCTAAGAGGTCAAGTGCGAATATGTCGAAAGAATAAACAACGTAAGCGGTGTCTTAGCGTGAGAACACTGGACTCGCATTCAGAAGCCCTGCCCACCCATACAGATTTAGGTTGTCTGGTTCTCCGAAATCACTTACGGCAAATGTCGGGATGGTTCCTTCAAAAGGCCTCGGTGGACTTCCTACTCTATCCTTTCCCAGTACACGCTTGTGCCACGTTAATGATGTCTCGGACGACGTGGCATTAAAGTTAATTTTCCTTTTTTTTGCGAAAGGACGGAAGTGAAGTGAGTTGAAGAGAAGCGCTGCTGGCTGTTGGAGGTGATCAGGTGACCGCGAGCCCGCGTCCTTCCGGGCTGACAAGGGCAAGGGCAAGGGCAAGGGCACGCGGGAGAACGCGTTGCTCGCTCGCTGCACTTGCTGGCCATCTGTGTAGTTTCTGTGGCTAATTGGATTTAAACCGCGTAAGTCACCAGGCCTTAATCACTCTATTCTTACATAACGGGTTTACTCACACATTCTCTGCACTGTATCCTGCATATGAAGTAGTTCAGACACGAGACATGTGAAATACACTGTCCACGCGTTAGTCGCCTTCCCTAGTTACTCCTAGTCGGAGTGGACACGCCGTATGATTTATACTTTTAACTTATTGAGCACAGAGGCAGTGTCGAAAGCTAACAATACTCCCTCGACAGTCCGAAGTGTTTGCTCTCTGTGATATAAGATGTTCCAAATACGTAACTGCATAGCAACAGCGGTAGTGAAAACACTTCGGCTTATCTTACATCTCATACCTTCACTATCGTCAACAGGTAGACAAATAATTTTGTGGCGTTAATGAGGCAGTAAAGAATTTCTGAAAAAGAAGACTTGGTTAACATCTAATACAGATTTTAGGGGAGGTTTATTATCTTTTGGTACAAAAAATCGATTTTTTAAACTGTATCTTTGGATCCATAAAAGTGTATAGAATCCACCCCTGAAACGGTTTTTCCGAATACGGAACGGAAATGTTTGTTATTCACGGTTGAACAAAAAAATGCACCTGCCTGAAAGTAGTTTTTCTTCGTTCGGAGGACGAGTTATTGTAGCGGTGCTTGGGAGGAAACACAAAATTCAAATGAAAGTTTGGACGCGTGTGTTTGGAAGTTAGCTCCCAAGCATTTGCATTCTGGTGCGAAGACTGTGGAGATTGCGACTTTCCTGGCAGTGAGCAGCTTCAGCGAAGGGTATTCAGCAATTCTGAAGACCATGACAACGATGGACGTCACCCTGGGACTCTATTCGACACAGTTCGCCAAGCATTCGGATGACCACCGGATTCAAGCGGCAGAAAACCGCTTGTCACCGGCCGTAAGAGCGGCTCTGCAGCAGCGCAGGATGGCCCAGATCGAGCATAACGCTCTGTATGAGGAAGAGGCAGGACTAGTTTACGGACCCGGAATAGCAGACTGAACGTACGTTCCATAATATTGCATTTATATGTAGTCAAAACTTCAAACGCTTTTTCTTATCGCGAGGTATGGTAACTTCAAACCTACTGAACCAATTGGCATGATTCTTTGTTTCCGACGAAGCTAACTAAATTGTCTAGCAGTTGTACCACTTTTATTCCAATCCATCAACTATAAATATTTTTACTTGGCCGACGAAGTCGAAAAATCGATGAAAAAACCCAATTTTTTTCAAATGGGCGCCATTTTGTATCCTATGCTTCAAATAACTTAAGCGAGGTACAACTCCTAAGGAATCTTATATACTTCGCTAACGTCAACTGAATTTTGATTTCAGACGAGCCGGATGACCTGTGACCTACCGCGCATGAAGGTCTACATCGAAATTTTGTTTCGTTCCGACGGCACTTCCACCTTTGCTCTTAAGACATTTGCGGTCGAAAAAATTCCAGTTTGTAGAGGAAATATCAATAAACATTTTGACCAAATTTGACATTGATATCTATAACACATCCTGAGAAAAAAAACCTCAAAGAAAATGCTTTTATCGGGCCAAAGATAGTAAACCTCCCCTTAAGTGTTAAGAAGTTTTTTTTAAATGTATTTGTCTGGACTGTAGCCTTCCGGGAACTTGAAGCGTCGAGAGTAAAAAGTTCAGAGCTCTTGAAATGTAGTGCAACAGAAGAATACTGAAGATCAGATGGGAAGGGCGAATAATTAATGAAGATGTACTGAATCGAATTGGTCAGAAAAGAGATTCATGGTGGCACAGTTTGACTAAAAGAAAGGCTCTGTTGATAGGACTCATTGTAATATGTCAATAAATCATCAATGTAGCACTCGAGAGCAGTGTCAAAGAGGTAAAAATTGTAGGCAAGACAAACATATGAATACACTACACAGGTTTTGTAACTATGCAGGGGTGAAGAGGCCTGCACAGGGTATGCTAACATGGGGAACCGTCTCAAACCAGTTTTCGAAATGAAGACTGCAAAAACAACATTTAGTGTAAAGTGTAGACTGCAAACAATACTCTTAAACGTCTGGCTGCCGTGGCAACGGTGGAGCAATGTCATCTCTACCTCTCATTCCAATTTCTGTACCAAACTGACAGTTACAGTTTTATACCATTTGGACGTTATCAAGGCTATTCCTTTGCAAAAGAAGAAAGTATAAACTACATGGTAGTTCTTTTTTGTGTGGAATCTTCAGTTCAGATGGCCGAGCGAGGTGGCGCAGTGGTTAGACACTGGACTCGCATTCGGGAGGACGACGGTTCAATCCCGTGTGCGGCCATCCTGATTTAGGTTTTCCGTGATTTCCCTAAATCACTCCAGGCAAATGCCGGGATGGTTCCTCTGAAAGGGCACGGCCGACTTCCTTCCCCATCCTTCCCTTATACGATGAGACCGATGACCACGCTGTTTGGTCTCCTTCCCCAACCAACCAATCAACCTTCAGTTCAGATGGAAACCTAAAAGCGTATCATACGTATATTGAATGTATCACTTAGATTATAGTACTCAACATTAAATTTTCCTTTTCTTGACGTGGTGGGGTTCCTGCTGTGGCAATGATTCACAGAGCTAACTGTGGTTTGAGTACGAGTCACATGATACGTGCATTAATCCCCTCCACCTCAACAAACTGGTTTCTAAAGATAGTTATTTATTGATAACTAAGGTAACAAAATAATTCACACAGTGTGACTTAGTTGGAAGCTAATGTTGAGGTTCTTTTTTCGTGTATTCGAATCAAACATGAACACACACACACACACACACACACACACACACACACACATATATATATATATATATATATATATATACGAATGAAACGTTTGTTTGATATTTTTGCTGTTTGATATTTTTGCACAAATAAAACAGAGACCCCCAGTCAGTGACTCATAGATGTCGAAACATATATGGGTATAACAAAAATCAAAATCGAAACATGATATTTTGCAGGGCTTTCTTCTTTTTAAATCACACTAATTCACACGTCCTCTGCATTTGTAATCTGACTTTTACATTTAATAACTAATACTTGCAAGCCCTGTCATTCTGTCCCCCTGATTTTAACGGTACAATTCTCCCCGAGATTCGTTTCCTCCTGAGAGGACAAGACGGCAGATAAGGAAATTAATCTCGGAATGAGTCGCCTTCGTACGAAACCTTAGTACATTTTTCTTTTGCGTCCATCCACTCACGCCGAAAACGATCGTCTGTAAATAATGCATCTCGTAGACGCCATTATTTGTCCCCGTGTTTACTGACCGTTGCACAAACTTAAATCTTGTTGGTCGACCACTCACACCAGAGCCTTATTGGACCCGTTTCTATTGTGTACAGTTTTGTGCAAATTTACATTTTCGACGATTACAACAAGGAGTACGTCCTAGATTCCATAGAGAGAGTGTTTGTTGTTCCGAGAGCTTGTGGCGTCCTTAGGGTGGGTACACAGAACACCTGTCTGCCACCGGAGTAAACAGACTTCGTGAGAGAGCTGGTTTTAAAAGCTGCGTCAACAGCACTTTGCATGGGGAACATCTCTAAAGGAGCAGCCTCTGTAAGCATAGTGTAGTTGCTTATCGATAGCCGCAACGAGGACATATGTGCGCAGTGACTGGATGATGACTCGTTGCAAAAAAATGGTTCAAATGTCTCTGAGCACTATGGGACTTAACATCTTACGTCATCAGTTCCCTAGAACTTAGAACTACTTAAACCTAACTAACCTAAGGACATCACACACATCCATGCCCGAGGCAGGATTCGAACCTGCGACGTAGCAGTCCTACGGTTCCGGACTGCAGCGCCAGAACCGCACGGCCACCACGGCCGGCGACTCGTTGCAGATCCGCGGAATTGAGCTGACGCGTTTTAAATGATTGAGGATATGTAACTCCTTGTCAGTTCAAATGGTTCAAATGGCTCTGAGCACTATGGGACTCAACATCTTAGGTCATAAGTCCCCTAGAACGTAGAACTACTTAAACCTAACTAACCTAAGGACATCACACACACCCATGCCCGAGGCAGGATTCGAACCTGCGACCGTAGCAGTCCCGCGGTTCCGGACTGCAGCGCCAGAACCGCACGGCCACCGCGGCCGGCCCTTCTCAGTCTACTGCAGGACTCACGCTGTAGAGATAAAAAGCATGCGAAATATTTCTATTGCCAATTCTTCTTTTGACATTACAACCCTGCCTGAATCTTAGCCTCTTCAACAAGTTTCCCCCATTTTGCCGTCTCCAGTGCGGTTCTTTGCCATCTAGCTCAAAGAGTCTATGTTCTCTTCCATATCGCCTATCCACCGCTTTCGTGGTCTTCCTGTATGTTCGTTTAGTTCCTTAGCACCAGTTGGCCGCCATTCATTTATCTTTTTGTCGCTTTTTCATCAACAATCCAAAGAACATGTCCAAGCCAGGCTAGGCTCCAACTTTTCGTTATTCTTACAGCTACTGGTATAAGGCGGTCTAACTCAGCATTTGCTCTAGATCTCTAACTACCGGTACTATCCCAAACTGCCCTATAAGTTTCGCGCAGCACCCTGCCTTCACGTATTCTAGCGCTGCTACCCATTTGCTGTCGATTGGCGACTCCATAGAGTGCTGTGTGCACAACGACCATATACGCGAAATTAGAAGGAAGGTCAGCGTTGGCCGTTATTTTGATGGTTTATTGATAGCAAAATCGATCATAGTGATCATCTTCAGTGCTGTAGTGTACTAATTAAACTCATAGGCACTGGTGTCAAGTTATTATCAGTAACCAAAGCTAAGAAACGACCAGAATAACTGAAGCCGCTGTTTATTCACCTATACAGCAGACTTCGGTGTGACAGGTGTGCTTTTAAATCATGAGAATGAGTAACGCACAGAACGTTTATACAAGCACGTGAAACTTTCAAAAAAGATCTTACGGGATGTTCTTCAAGTTGCGCGTCTCATTGGCTTCAATGTCAGTTATGTCGTCAAGGCGTTGACCCTTCGTGTGGATTTCTGCACTTCATTGTTTTGTTCAAATGGTTCAAATGGCTCTGAGCACTATGGGACTTAACATCTGTGGTCATTATTCCCCTAGAACTTAGAACTAATTAAACCTAACTAACCTAAGGACATCGCACACATCCATGCCCGAGGCAGGATTCGAACCTGCGACCGTAGCAGTCGCGCGGTTCCGGACTGAACGCCTAGAACCGCTAGACCAGCGCGGCCGGCTCATTATTTTGTGGTAGTTTCATATTGATAAGGCCAAGTCGCATCACCAATGATTTTTTTTTTCCCCTGCAGAAAAGAAGTGTCAACATTTTGTATTTCAATCATGTCGCGGCAGACGACCACTTATCTTTGGTTTTGTTTCGGAGTCAAGGTGTGCGGGGCAAACTTTACATACTCTTTTCTGTTCTTCAGAACATTCTGTAGAATGTCTTCAACACTTGATGTACAGATGTCGCTTCATTGCAACAGCATTGACACTCTGCTACTGTACGCCCACTACGTAACCCAGTCTGCTCACAACTGCCTGGTCCAATGCATATCTACTGTTCGTAGCTGGTGGTTTAAAGCTGCCACCGTACTACTTGCAGCGCTGATGTCGCTTGTACAACCAGTAGCTTTTTGGCTGGACTGCGTATGTTTTAAACTCTGATTTCTGCACCCGGGCAGTACAGACATCAACGTCACCACGCTACAGTAAACACAGAGAAGTTGCTGCCCTACGACAGCTGTTAATCAGTAGTGGCATCGCTTCCGTTTATAGGCATACATAATGGAGCTGTTCCCGGGAGACGCAGAATCTCTCGCCAATTATCGAAGCGGCAGAGCGCCCTGGCGAAAGACAGCGCGCAGCTAGCGGCGCACGCGCGCCGGGCGACTGTCGCGCTTAAGTCGGCGCTTTATGGCTCTCCTGGTGGCCCCGGCCACAAGAAAGATTTAACGGACTGCCGACTTATTGCCTCGGCCCCGCAGGAAACAGGAGAAGGTGCTAACTTAGCGCGCGCAGGCCCGCCCACAACGGTGCCTGTGTTCTGCCGGCCGCAGGGGGGACAACCCTCCCCTGCGTCAGCTCGCGTTTCGGGGGCAATGATCCTCCGTGCAATAAAGATTGTCAAGAGATTTCTGTGCGAACATAATGGAAAACGAGGATATGATAAACACTTATCCGCTCTGCGCATTTAACACTGTGGCCCTGGTTGAAATAGCTGTCGTAGTAGTAGCAGTAGTATTTGTAGTACCTGTCGAAGAACATGAAAAGGAAGCAGTGGTTGACAACACAGAGAGACAGTGTACTAATTACGAAGGCTTTCCCGGCGTAATAATTGATAATATTCTTCTCGGACGTGCAGCCGGATCAGAACGCCATCTTGACACAATATTTCAGCGGTCCAACTGGCCGCCATCTTCAGGTGAGAGTGCTGGTACACGATCTACATCTACATCTACATTTACACTCCGCAAGCCACCCAACGGTGTGTGGCGGAGGGCACTTTACGTGCCACTGTCATTACCTCCCTTCCCTGTTCCAGTCACGTATGGTTCGCGGGAAGAACGACTGCCGGAAAGCCTCCGTGCGCGCTCGAATCTCTCTAATTTTACATTCGTGATGTCCTCGGGAGGTATAAGTAGAGGGAACGATACCTCATCCAGAAACGCACCCTGGCGAAACCTGGACAGCAAGCTACACCGCGATGCAGAGCGCCTGTCGTGCAAAGTATGCCACTTGAGTTTGCTAAACACCCCCGTAACGCCATCACGCTTACCAAATAACCCTGTGACGAAACGCGCCGCTCTTCTTTGGATCTTCTCTATCTCCTCCGTCAACCCGACCTGGTACGGATCCCACACTGATGAGCAATATTCAAGTATAGGTCGAACGAGTGTTTTGTAAGCCACCTCCTTTGTTGATGGACTACATTTTCTAAGGACTCTCCCAATGAATCTCAACCTGGTACCCGGGTTACCAACAATTAATTTTATATGATCATTCCACTTCCAATCGTTCCGCACGCATACTCCCAGATATTTTACAGAAGTAACTGCTACCAGTGTTTATTCCGCTATCATATAATCATACAATAAATGATCCTTCTTTTTATGTATTCGCAATACATTACATTTGTCTATGTTAAGGGTCAGTTGCCACTCCCTCCACCAAGTGCCTATCCGCTGCAGATCTTTCTGCATTTCGCTACAATTTTCTGATGTTGCAACTTCTCTGTATACTACAGCATCATCCGCGAAAAGCCGCATGAAACTTCCGACACTATCTATTAGGTCATTTATATATCTTGTGAAAAGCAATGGTCCCATAACACTCCCCTGTGGCACGTCAGAGGTTACTTTAACGTCTGTAGACATCTGTCCATTGAGAACAACATACTGTGTTCTGTTTGCTAAAAACTCTTCAATCCAGCCACACAGCTGGTTTGATATTCCGTAGGCTCGTACTTTATCAGGCGACAGTGCGGAACTGTATCGAACGCCTTCCGGAAGTCAAGGAAAATAGCATCTACCTAGGAGCCTGTATCTAATATTTGCTGGGTCTCATGAACAAATAAAGCGAGTTGGGTCTCACACGATCGCTGTTTTCGGAATCCATGTTGATTCCTACAGAGTAGATTCTGGGTTTCCAAAAACGACATGATACGCGAGCAAAAAACATGTTCTAAAATTCTACAACAGATCGACGTCAGAGATATAGGTCTATAGTTTTGCGCATCTGCTCGACGACCCTTCTTGAAGACTAGGACTACCTGTGCTCTTTTCCGATCATTTGGAACCTTCCGTTCCTCTAGAGACTTGCGGTACACGGCTGTTAGAAGGGGGGAAAGTTCTTTCGCGTACTCTGTGTAAAATCGAATTGGTATCCCGTCAGGTCCAGTGGACTTTCCTCTCTCTCCGGAACTGACTTCTCAGCGGATGAGGAAACAACCAAGCTTTGTCGCCATGTGCTGACGTCGACGTACTTTTTATTCAATGACAAATATTTTGAACAGACTGACAGAGTGGCTATGGGGAGCCCATTGTCCCCAATAGTCGCCAATCTTTTTATGGAGGATTTTGAGCACATAGCGCTGAAGACGGCGTCTTTAAACCCAACCTTTTTCTGGAGGTACATCGACGATACGTTTATGGTATGGCCTCATGGGAGAGAAGCTCTTGACCGCCTCCTAGATCATTTTAATTCCCTGCATGCTAGCGTCAAGTTTACCATGCAGGTGGAAAGTGATGGAATGCTTCCGTTTCTGGACGTTCTGGTGTACAGAAAGGATGATGGGACACTGGGACACAGTGTTTATCGAAAGCCTACGCACGCGGACCGTTACCTGCATGCTTCTAGCTGTCATCCATCGTTCCAGCGTACGGGGATCCTGTGGTTGTTGGCGAGGAGACCTTATGCCTTTTCAGACGGAGAAAGCTTGACACAAGTATTGGACCATCTCAAGGTTGTGTTCAAGCAGAATGGCTACACAGATAAACAGATCCGTCGTGCTTTCCAGTTTGGACCTTCGCCTGAACCACCAGAAGATACCTGCAAATCGGTGGCTTCTCTGCCTTTTGCTGGGAGCATTTCCTAGAAGATAGGAAGAATTCTGAAAAGATATCATATCAAAAGTATTTTTCGTCCGCCAGCCAAGATTGGAGCGCGTCTTGGCTCCGTTAAGGATGACTTGGGTTTGAGGAAGCCCGGTGTGTACAAGATCCCTTGCCACTGTGAGAAGGCTTATGTTGGTCAGACAACCCGGACCATTCAGGACCGATGTGCTGAGCACCAGCGGCACATACGGCACACGGTTGCTTCAGCCTGAGAAATCTGCAGTGGCGGAGCACTGTCTCACCGAGGGACATAGAATGCTGTATGACGAGACAAAAATGGTTGCCCCTGCATCTCGCTATTGGGACTGTTTTAAAAGAATCCATAGAGATTCGTTTATCTGATAATCTTATTAATAGAGACAAGGGTTACCTTTTAAGTAAGACTTGGAACCCGGTGTTATCAGACATTAAAAAACAACGGTCTGTGTTTCGATCGCCGGAATAATTTTTAATTTTTGATAGCGATATTTCTTCTTCAGATGGAGTGGACGTCACATGATGGTACATTAGGTTAGCTGAAACCGAGCGGCTCTTGTCATATATAAAATTGACAAAAATAAGAATTATCCCAAGCCATTGCTTTAGATAGCAGCCAGATTACATTTACTTCAGAATGAATGCTCACTAGTAAATGCCTCTTGTCAACAGAAAATTGTAACAGGAGTCACGGCATAAAATACACTCCTGGAAATTGAAATAAGAACACCGTGAATTCATTGTCCCAGGAAGGGGAAACTTTATTGACACATTCCTGGGGTCAGATACATCACATGATCACACTGACAGAACCACAGGCACATAGACACAGGCAACAGAGCATGCACAATGTCGGCACTAGTACAGTGTATATCCACCTTTCGCAGCAATGCAGGCTGCTATTCTCCCATGGAGACGATCGTAGAGATGCTGGATGTAGTCCTGTGGAACGGCTTGCCATGCCATTTCCACCTGGCGCCTCAGTTGGACCAGCGTTCGTGCTGGACGTGCAGACCGCGTGAGACGACGCTTCATCCAGTCCCAAACATGCTCAATGGGGGACAGATCCGGAGATCTTGCTGGCCAGGGTAGTTGACTTACACCTTCTAGAGCACGTTGGGTGGCACGGGATACATGCGGACGTGCATTGTCCTGTTGGAACAGCAAGTTCCCTTGCCGGTCTAGGAATGGTAGAACGATGGGTTCGATGACGGTTTGGATGTACCGTGCACTATTCAGTGTCCCCTCGACGATCACCAGTGGTGTACGGCCAGTGTAGGAGATCGCTCCCCACACCATGATGCCGGGTGTTGGCCCTGTGTGCCTCGGTCGTATGCAGTCCTGATTGTGGCGCTCACCTGCACGGCGCCAAACACGCGTACGACCATCATAGGCACCAAGGCAGAAGCGACTCTCATCGCTGAAGACGACACGTCTCCGTCGTCCCTCCATTCACGCCTGTCGCGACACCACTGGAGGCGGGCTGCACGATGTTGGGGCGTGAGCGGAAGACGGCCTAACGGTGTGCGGGACCGTAGCCCAGCTTCATGGAGACGGTTGCGAATGGTCCTCGCCGATACCCCAGGAGCAACAGTGTCCCTAATTTGCTGGGAAGTGGCGGTGCGGTCCCCTACGGCACTGCGTAGGATTCTACGGTCTTGGCGTGCATCCGTGCGTCGCTGCGGTCCGGTCCCAGGTCGACGGGCACGTGCACCTTCCGCCGACCACTGGCGACAACATCGATGTACTGTGGAGACCTCACGCCCCACGTGTTGAGCAATTCGGCGGTGCGTCCACCCGGCCTCCCGCATGCCCACTATACGCCCTCGCTCAAAGTCCGTCAACTGCACATACGGTTCACGTCCACGCTGTCGCGGCATGCTACCAGTGTTAAAGACTGCGATGGAGCTCCGTATGCCACGGCAAACTGGCTGACACTGACGGCGGCGGTGCACAAATGCTGCGCAGCTAGCGCCATTCGACGGCCAACACCGCGGTTCCTGGTGTGTCCGCTGTGCCGTGCGTGTGATCATTGCTTGTACAGCCCTCTCGCAGTGTCCGGAGCAAGTATGGTGGGTCTGACACACCGGTGTCAATGTGTTCTTTTTTCCATTTCCAGGAGTGTATTTGCATAAGTTACGTGTGCATCAAAGGAGAGATAAAGACAACTTTATACATGCCAAGAGCCGCTCGGCTTCAGCTAATTGGATGTACCACCATGTGATGTAACTAGGCCCACTCCGAAGAAGATATTTTTAGAAATATCGAAACCTAGGTCAAGGGCTAATAAACCTTCGTTTGCAATTGGTTGGGTGATTTTTTCGACCTCTTCAGATTTACACAGTTGCTGTTTCGAAGCCATGTCTAAGATTTCTCTTGTTATCTGAACTTGTCTAGCCAAACAGCTCTTTCCTTCTAGAAAAGACAATCTTATCATGAAAACGGAGTGTTCGAGAAACCACACTACCTCCATAATTTCCAGAGCCCCCATTGCTGTCTCCTCTCCCTTCTTTGTTCCATCGTTATGAAGGGGCGTATAGCTACGAAATGTTAAACAAATATGTGAAAGTTTAAATTCCATCTTAATTCGAATTATGTGTCTGCTCTCTATCTCGGTTTTTGCGTCAGTTAGAAATTACTGCCGAAGCGTGACGGAAGAGATGATAAATGTAAATTTTCTTCTAATTACAAGCTTCAGTTGCTGTGTCTGCGTCATTGCCCGTTTGAAGTGAGTTCATAACTGTCATTCCACCTTAATTGTAAGCTCTAAAAAATTCACGACTTCTATTTCCGTATGCAGCAGAACATGTAATTGCATTACCGTCATCTATCTTCTATAGACGCATTACTGCATTAGCATTACGAGGCGCAATTTCAAGAAATGGCAAGCTATGTTCACGAAGGCGGCCGTTTCCTCTGCTCCAACAGCGTACCTTTGCCGTATGGCGCCCTTGGACGATGTCCAGGAACATTTATCACTGATACATACCGACATACACCTATAGCTCACTACATGGAGTGTGCGGAATAATGTGGACAGTGTTAATTGTTCAATATTGGGGACTCTAAACGAATTCATAATGTTTTGGCTCGTCAGCTATTGGAAAGTCACAACTCCAGAAAACTACAGTGAAATGCATGAAGAACTTCCTTGCGTCTGCAAGGAAGTTGCTCATGGACAATTTGGTACAGAATCCACGTTTTTTTTATTATTATTGGTTTTCGGAGATGTCCATACAGCTATCCACACACCTGAATGTTACACCGTGTGTTAGAATTGGTATGTCATAATACAATTGGTTTCGACAATTCATGGTACGATGTAACATAGTATTAACAAAAGACTGATTCGACATAAAATCGCTGTTGGCACATGTTTGGGATTTTTCCAGTCCAGTCCACATTAATGATTACATATCTAAATTAACAAAAAAATGTTCTTCGTATGTCCCGTTGAGGGCAGAGGATTGAATATTTGTGCAAGTCGAAAAGTATGGTCTAGACAGAACAAGAGAACAGCTTACAACAATCACAGTTGTACAGCCATACGTTTAAATACACCATAATTCAGACACGTACACATGGGAGGTAAAGAGTGACATACATTCTGCATTTTGCAGAGGATCACGAGGCGATGTAATCAGCTAATACAGCGTCGGTCTGCCCCTGGCTGGCGCATTAAGCGCCTATTAGACGATACGCGTAAACCGTACGCCTATGCACCAGCGTTCCAGGCGTGCATATCTGTAACTACATGCTGGTTCACGTAGATCAAGGACACCATCCACGCGGGATATACCTGGCGCACACGCGCAGTAGACGGTAATAACGCGCGAAACGCAAATAGAACCGTCTGCTCTCTTGTATATTCGTTCGTTCTACCGTGCGAAACACAAAGGGGACCGTGTGACATATTGGTACGTCATTCGTTCAAATTATTTATGTGATCTCCAGAATCCTATTTTATAAGAAATTGTTTTCATCATTATTCATGAAGTAATTGTTATTCTATTATGTAGGTTACTGCTGTTCCGAATTACAGACTCGATAGTTAATTTTCTATTACGACGCTTGATTACACAGGTACATGTATACCAAAATTTACAATCTGCACATGGAGAACCGACTTGTTTTTGGAGCTATTGCCCTGGCAGTGACAGTAAATTTTCGGATTAGGGCAGAACGACGACAAAGACAATGTCGTGAGTTCAACCCTGGCTGAAAAGAAGGAACGAAGGCAGAAGATTATATTGCTTATGAAAGAAGTGAGGCCCGACGATCCGCAAGAATTTCGAAACTTTGTGAGGATGGACGCGGCCTGTTTCGAGAAGCTGCTGTCTATGACAGAAGGTGGAATCAGCAAGTGTCACACATTCATCAGCGAGATTATCTAACCCTCTCGAAAGTAAGAACTAAATCATATGTTTATACGTTTTGTGATCATACCAGCCTAGATCACTGATAAAGTACCAGTACATGCCCTGTTGTGTTGCAGGCTGATAGTAACATTACGTTTCCTGGCGACTGAGCAATCTTTTAAGAGTCTGGCTTTTAGCTGCAGAATAGCACAGTCCATCATTTCAAAAGTTGCTAATATTCGTGGTTTCGCCCTTTCTACCGCTAGATGGCTATCGCGCTAGACCAGTACCTTTCGCGGCGCATCGTCGTGTCTTGTAATATCCGCTTTACACGACGGATCTTCGGACCTCAGTGCTTTCATAAGCAATATCATCCGCTGCCTCCGTTTCTTCTTTTCAGCCAGGGTCGAACTCAACAATGTCTGGCTTTTCGTTTTCGTTGTCGTTCTTTCCTAATCCGAAGATTTACTGTCACTGCCAGGTCAATAGCTCCAAAAACAAGTGGGTCCTCCAGGTACAAAACGTAAATTTAGATACACATGTACCTGTGTAAGCAAGTGTCGTAGTATAAGACTAACTGTTGAGTCTGTAATTCAGAACAGTAGTAACCTACATAACAGAATAACAATTACTTAATAAATAATGGTAAAAAACAATTTCTTATTAAATATGAACCGTGATTTCACATAAATAATTTGAACGAATGACGTTACAATATGTCACACTGTCCCCTGTGTCGTGCTGTAGAACGATCAGACAGTTCTATATGCGTTTCGTGCGTTATTACTGTCTACTGCGCATCTGCGCCAGATATATCCCGCGTGGATGGTGTAATAGGTCTACATGAACCAGACTGTAGTTACAGATAAGCACGCTTGGCGCGCTGGTGCATAGCTGTACGATTTACGCGCATCGTGTAATAGGGGCTTTAGACTGGCAGCGCAAGGAGCACTGTTGAACTTATACAGTAGCTTCTACGTTTGTACATCTCTGGACGCTAACAAGGTTTGCAGGCCGCTTGGGATCTGATGACCAAGAGTCTGAGATTACTTGCATGGGCGTTTATGTGGTATGTGCTCAGAGGACACTGCAGAAATACGGGGTGAGTCAAAAAGGAATTTACAACTTTGGAATGACATAGTAATTTATCGAGATAACTTACAGAATCCGTAGATGTGCTGTTTTGTAGCAAATAACATCAAGTTTGATTCACGTAGTGCACCATTATCGCACTCCACCACCAGGAGCGCCAGCATAGTGCACAGTTAAAATGGCTGCTTTTACCGTTGCGGAGCGTGCATGCTGCGTGTTTCGGTTTCATCCAACCATGTGGCATGGTGAACACCAACAACTGAAGATTACGCAACCCTGTAACACGTTCGTGACAGCCCCATAGTTAATGTGTTTAGTGCCCTTAGCAAATTGAAAGTGTACATCCCTTTCTTCTTCATGTAGAAAACTGTCACCGGTATTGTGTATCTAGATACGCTTGAAAACTTTTTAATTCCACAGATCGAAGAAGTTGACCGAGACGGGATGATTCATTACCAGCAAGATGGTGCACCATCTCATTTCCTCACGGAAACTGGAAGTTTCCTCGATAATCACTTGCCGGCCGCTGTGGTCGAGCGGTTCTAGGCGCTTCAGTCCAGAAGCGCGCGGCTGCTACGGTCGCAGGTTCGAATCCTGCCTCAAGCATGTATGTGTGTGATGTCCTTAGCTTAGTTAGGTTTTAGTAGTTCTAGGTCTACGCAGCAACGGCCTTGCCGCAGTGGATACACCGGTTCCTGTGAGATCACAGAAGTTAAGCGCTGTTGGGCGTGGCCGGCACTTGGATGGGTGACCATTCAGCCGCCATGCGCTGTTGCCATTTTTCGGGGTGCACTCAGCCTCGTGATGCCAATTGAGGAGCTACTCGACCGAATAGTAGCGGCTTCGGTCAAGAATACCATCATAACGACTGGGAGAGCGGTGTGCTGACCCCACACACCTGCTATCCGCATCCTCCTCTGAGGATGACACGCCGGTCGGTTGGTGCCGGTGGGCCACTCGTGGCGTGAAGACGGAGTGCTTAGGTCTAGGGGACTGACGACCTCGGATGTTAAGTCCCATAGTGCTTAGAGCCATTTGAACCATTTTTGAGATCACTTCCCAGGTCGGTGTATGGGCTGTGAAGGGCCAATCGCATGGCTACCTTGCTCCATAGACTTGACATCACTGGATATCACAGAAGACCGTGTCAATGCTCCTGCCCTGCCATGCAATTTAACCGACCTGAAAAATGGAATCTACGCTACCACAGCATAGGTTACCCCCCGATCTTCTTCGACGATTGTGGGAAGGAACTGATTTCCAGTAGGATACTTGCGCATCACGAACGGTAGTCACGTCGAACCAAGAATTGACACTTACTTGTTTGCTGCATAATACAAATTCGGTAAGTTATCTCAATAAATTTCGACATCATTCCAAAAATGTAAAGGCCTTTGTGAGTCACTGTTTATGATTTGGATATTCTTCCTCTCCGCGTCAGTCAGTAACAACGCGGCTGCTATGGACGCAGGTTCGAATCCTGCCTCGGGCATGGATGTGTGTGATTTTTTAGGTTAGTTAGGTTTAAGTAGTTCTAAGTCTAAGGGACTGATGACCTCAGATGTTAAGTCCCATAGTGCTTGGAGCCATTTGAACCATTTTTCCTCTCGGCAAACACACAGAGGGGTGCCGCTTGGGCTGAGCCAGAATCCACCGTTGATGTTAGTGTTAATACAAATTTTATGGGTGTCTTCGATATACAAATGGTATGAACAGCGTTAGAGTTCCTTTCTGCCCCATTTTACACGGATCCTTATCCAATCTGCAGGAGCTTCTCGGTCACGGTGTTCCTTATTTAATCAGCTGTTCGAAGCACTCTAGATTGTCGATTCGTTTGACCACCAGTCGTGAGGCGCTTACAGTTCGTCAAGCTTCAAACGGCGGCTAGTCTGGATACCAGCTGGTCATTACAATAATGTGAATCGACATACCAGTCCAATACCTACTGGGCGTTACGAAAGCCATCGCCGACGGTTGCGCAGCGAGGGCAGCCTCCGCGTAGGCAAATGCCGAGTTGGACCAAACATAGGATCAGTAAATTAGGCCTAATGGCGGGGTGTGGGAACGCGGCGGCAGCGGTTACAGAAGCGGCGATACAATCGGGGCCGAGTGGCAGCGCTCGTTTCGTGGAAGCGTCCGAGTGAGGCGAGATTTCGGCCTTCGACCCGGTTCCGGAGAAGCGCGGCGAGGCGCGTGGGACGTCGCTGGCGCCACTCCGCCGGCGCAGCGCCATAACTCACCTGCTCAGTGTCTGGACCGACACTCCCCTGCGAGCGGACTCACCGCGGCTCTGCTGCTAATCCCGATGGACAGCACTGGGCGTCGCAGAGAGCGTGCAGCCGTCTTCAGCAGTCTGTACTCGAGTGACTGGGAGTTTCTTGCAGCGACGTCCATACACAAAATTTTCTCAGCGGTCAGTCCGCGACATGCCTCAACTAAAACGCCGGCCTTCGCAAATATTCATCATATTGATAACCGTTAGCTGCATGACAACAGGGACCGATGTGATTCTCTCTTATACAGGGTGACTTGCCGACGGTTAGGAAAAGGCCACCAGCTCGAAACATCGCTAATGTTGTAAGGTGGCTATAATTTTCGCACCTTACAAGCACTCATCCACATACTGATGATTTTCACGGGTTTGCAGCCGGGTTCCAGCGTCCTGACGACAACACGATATTTCGGCGGACCATCTCGCCGCCATCTTCAGATCACCAAATTACTCGTACTTTTCAATTTCGACCCCCACGAGAACCAACGGTGGACACTTCCAAATCAGTTGCTTTTTTACCCTTCGTGGGAAGTATTTCTTCGAAAATTTCAAGAATCCTCAGGAAATATGATATTAAAAGCGTCCTTATGCCTTTGGCCAAAACTAGATTCCTCCTTGGATCGGTTAAAGATGATTTGGGTCTGAGGGAGCTTGGGGTGCACAAGATTCCCTGTCACTGCGGAAAGGCCTACATTGGACAGACTGTTCGTACAGTTCAAGATCGATGTGTGGAATATCAACGGCATACACGTCTGCTCCAGCCGGAAAAATCAGCCGTTGATGAACACTGTCTTAATGAAAGGCACAATATGTCGTATAATGAGACGCAAATTATTGCCTCGGCTTCTCGTTACTGGGATTGCGTATTGAAAGAATCAATTGAAATACCTCTGTCTGATCATATTATTAATGGAGATAAAGGTTTTTCTTCAACTAAGACGTGGAATCCTATTTTATCACACATTAAACAACAACGGTCTGGTTTCCGACCGGGTGCATTTTAATTTTGTGATTCCTCGCGTTTGGCAGTTTTCACCGCTGGCGCTGCTGCAATTCTTCGCCTCACAGAGGGCAGCTCTTCCGTTGCTCGCGCACGCGCAACGGCCAGTACCCGCGGTACAAAGGAGCCGCCGAATCTTAGGTCTTTTCACCCATCACCACACAGGATCTCATCACTACACTCCGCACCAAACGCAACACCGCTCCTGGTCACGATCGTGTCACCTACCGTCACCTTCGTGAAGCTCCTGTCTCTTTTCTCTCCACCCTGGCCAGGCTCTACAATGTAGTCCTGTCCACTGGTTACTACCCCGACCTGTGGAAAACCTCCCGTATCCTCATGTTCCTCAAACCTGGCAAACCGCCGTCCGCCGTCTCCTCCTACCGTCCCATCAGCCTTACCTCGGTCTTCAGCAAGGTCCTGGAATCTATCCTCACCCGCCGCATCCACCAGCATCTCCACCAGCACCGCCTCCTCCCCGTTACCCAGTGTGGCTTTCGGCCGTCCTTCTCTTCTGACGATCTTCTCCTTCACCTCACTCATCTCCTCTCCGAACAGCTCAATTCCCGTCGCTCCGCAATCTTCCTCTCTCTTGACCTCGAACGCGCATATGACCGCGTATGGCATTCCGGTCTCCTCTTCAAGCTCCAAACCTTCGCCCTTCCCATTAACTACGTTCGTCTGATCGGTTCCTTTCTCTCCCGCCGTCCTTCCCATGTCACCATCCATAACACCGATTCCTACACCTTTTTCCCCTCCGCCGGTGTGCCCCAAGGCTCCGTCCTCTCCCCCCTTCTGTACTTGTTGTACACGGCGGACATGCCGCCGCCGTCACCCCCCGTCCACCTTCTCCAGTTTGCCGATGACACCGCCTTCCTTGCCCTTGCCCCCACCCTGCGACGCTCCCAACACCTTCTCCAATCCCATCTTGACCGGTTCACCGCTTGGTGCAACCAGTGGTTGCTCAAGGTCAATCCTTCCAAAACCCAGGCGATCATTGTAGGCAAAACCACTCCCTCCTTCCGCCTCCTTGATTTCTATCTCACCGTTTATGGCCGTCCCATCGCTCTCACCCCCACCCTTAAGTACCTTGGCGTCACCCTCGACCGTCGCCTCTCCTGGACTCCCCATCTCCAGACAATCCAAGCCAAGGCCCGTTCCCGACTCCGTCTCCTCAAGCTCCTTTCAGGCCGAACGTGGGGTCTGGACCCCTCCACCATCCTCCACACCTATAAGTCCCTCATCCGCCCTATCCTCTGTTACGCCCATCCCGCCTGGATCTCCGCCCCCCCTTCCTTTTATAAATCCCTCCAAATCCTTGAACGCCATGCTCTCCGCCTTGCCTATCGCATCCGTCTCCCTTCCCCCACGCGGATCCTGTATGACCTTATCCCCTTCCCCCACCTCCTCCTCTTCCTCGAAAGGATACGAATCCTATACACCTCCCGTAAACTCGATCCTCCTCACCCGCTCGTCTCCCCGATCCTCTCCCACCCCCGCCCGCTGCCGCGCCTGTACTCCCACGTCCCACCCGGTCTCCATCTCTCCACCCTCCATACCCTCTCCCAAGGTGGCTTCCGCCAGCTCCCTCTCCCTGATGATGTCCTCGCCCCCTCCATCTACCCCTCCTATCAACTTTGACCCTGCCCCCCTCCCCACTTCCCGTGCCCTTTCCTTTCGGCACCCTCCCTCCCTTCTCTTCTCTTCCCTTCCTTTTCCCCTCCCTTCCCCCTCTTGCCCCGGGCTTCCTCTCCCCCTTCCTCCCTCCCCCCTATCTCCCCTGCCCGTGGCATCTCTGCTCTCCCCTCTCGCTCTCCCACTCCCCTTCCTCCTCCTCCTCTCTTGGCAGGTCCCCGGACTCGCACACGTATAGTGAACATTCGCGCGCCGGAGATCGTCGCCTTTTGTGTCTCGTGTGTGTGACGTCGTATAGTGTTTCTGGTGTCCGCCGTCCCACTCCTCCGTTCACTTGTGTCGTCGGACTCATCAGTGTTTTGTGCGCCGTGCCAACGTGTTTTCAGTGTTGTTCTCGTCACATGTGAACGACTCCGTGTTTTTATGTCTCTGAGTCCTCTCTCTTTTGCCCGTCATTTTGTTTACTGTCATTCACCATGTTTTATACTCTTGTAAAACGCTATGGCTGAAGAGCGGTGTAGTGGGCCGCTGCCAGCCTACCTGAGTTGTACAGGCTTTAAAATAACAATAAAGTAAAAAAAAAATTAGGTCTCTTCAGTTCCGGCGTGATTGTGCACTCAATCTCACCTGAAGATGGCGGCCAGATGGTCCGCCGAAATATCGTGTTGTCGTCAGGACAATGGAACCCGGAGCCGGCCAGTGTGGCCGAGCGGTTCTAGGCGCTTCAGTCCGGAACCGCGCGACCGCTACGGTCGCAGGTTCCAATCCTGCCTCGGGCATGGATGTGTGTGATGTCCTTAGCTTACTTAGGTTTAGGTAGTTCTAAGTTCTAGGGGACTGATGACCTAAGATGTTAAGTCCCATAGTGCTCAGAGCCATTTGAACCATTTTTTTTTTATGGAACCCGGCTGCAAACCCGTGAAAATCGTCAGTATTTGATACGCCGCGAAAATCTACGTTATCACACTCATCCACATACTTTGTCGTGATCTACAAACACAATTAGGTATCATGTGATAGGTTGTACATCGTATATATGAATATATAAAGGAGACTGACATTGTCACTTCCGTCTTGTAAATAACTGTTAACGCTTATTGCATGAAAGGTGACGAAAAAGGTGACTGAGTGTCTTTATTATAAAAACGGCGTAATGAATGATTGCCTATACTAGTAGAGGTTGGAACGCCAGTGGAAATGAAACTGTTGGCGGAACTGAAACCTAGGGTGGGAGGCCCACACAGGTGTGTTGGTCTTGCTTAAACACAGGAAATAGCAAGACGGACGTCGTAGCACTTAAGTGCTGGAGCACAATAGAGTCGCGACCGGCCGATAATGTAGTCAAATGGTTCAAATGGCTCTGGGCACTATGGGGCTCAACATCTTAGGTCATCAGTCCCCTAGAACTTAGAACTACTTAAACCTAACTAACCTAAGGACATCACACACATCCATGCCCGAGGCAGGATTCAAACCTGCGACCGTAGCGGTCGCGCGGTTCCAGACTGAAGCGCCTAGAACCGCTTGGCCACAATGGCCGGCGATAATGTAGTCGAACCGGAAGGACTATACTTCGGAAACGCTGAAAATCTTGGACGCAGGTGAGAGGAACGAAGAAGCGGCACCTCGGAAACCACACAGGCTGGGTTATTTCCACGGATTTTTACTCAGGCGCATACCGTTGTACGAGTATAAGTTTTTCCTCACAAACTTTCCGTGCTGGACTGCAAAAGACTAAAATATGGTTGGTTGGCGTTCGGAAGAATCTGTAGAGAGGGAGAATATTCTTTGGTTTCGGGAATATGATTCGTTTTCGGAATTACGAGGGTGGGGAGCCAAACCTTCCTGGGAAGACGTGATCTTCCGTTTTGAGCTCCTGTGTGTGACGGTCGCTCAGTATCAGCTTCTTGTTGGTACGTCCGGACTTGCTCCCACGAGATTTTATAGTCAGAACGGTTAGGCATTGCACTGTTGTGAACTTATACGAGTCTGGACAACGCCTCCGGGTTGGAAGTCGTCGTTGAGTATGCAGCCATCAGTGATTGAGAGCACTTCTTCTCCCTATACTTACGTTGAGACGTTATCTGAACCCCTTCCTTGTGGCTGGGAGTTCGCGTTTGTCGTCTGTAGAACACAGAGAGGAGAAGACAGTATTACAGTATAGTAGTCAGAGGACGGCCTTCACCCGTCCTACTGTTTGAAGGAGTTTATTTTGTGGCTGGAGTTTTTCCATCGTCACAGACGTGTACGAGAACCATCACTCCGACGCACCTGACGCAGTACATACAGTGATATTGCTAATTACTTTGGCTGATTAGGGACTATAAGGCTAAATAGCTGCCATCACGGCCGCGCGGGATTAGCCGAGCGGTCTGGGGCGCTGCAGTAATGGACTGTGCGGCTGGTCCCGGCGGAGGTTCGAGTCCTCCCTCGGGCATGGGTGTATGTGTTTGTCCTAGGGATAATTTACGTTAAGTAGTGTATAAGCTTAGGGACTGATGACCTTAGCAGTTAAGTCACATAAGAATTCACACACATTTGAACATTTTTTTGAGCTGTCATCACGTAGGATTTATTTCCACTGACACTGCACTCCATTGTAGATCATCTTTAAAAGTAGTGTCTTCTTGTGTCTGGTACATAGATGATGCCAGTCATTTCGCGTTATTTATATTAGATCGCGCAGTCATAATAAAAGGGCAGAGTTGGTCAATGGATCAGTAATTTTAGTTAGGAAATATAAATATTTCTGATAAATATTGTTTTAATATACAACAAATCTATAAGCAGCAACAACGTTTATCATTTAGTATAATTAGTTCCCTGTTAAAGAGCATTAAGAGATCCAAAGATCTGCTTCAGGTAGTAGTCAGACAGGGCCAAATCTTCATTTTAGCGTTAGTTACTTTCCGTTGCGCACAGTCATTTAACACCCGCCTGCAGTAGCATCTTGGAATGTCTAGACGAAAATTCCTCCTCTAGTTATTTTGTTTGGATAACAGTTTAGTTTATAACGAGCAACAAGATATTTGTTTATAGGAGTGCCATTTGTGGAACGCCTATGCCTGCAAATGGCAGTTGCGTGCGGTGGCACGACAAGCAGCCGCGCGTGCGACTTCGTGGATCGTGTCGACAATACGTGACGGATGCTTACAACAAAAATTGTGGCATATTATCCTGACGACATACGCCAAACAGCTCTCCCGGACAAGCGTGGAGCAATGGCCGGGTTTCCAAAGTTAACTCTCTGTCGTTTGAAATTTTTTGGCAGTTAAAACTTGTCGTTTGCCCTACCAACTGTGATCTCCAAGCACTGGGACCTGTCCTTACAGCTTTACTTCCGCCGTACCTCATTCCCACCCTCTTTCGTTCGGTTGAGTACTGAAACTTTCCATGTATTTTGCAACCAACGTGCTTCTTTTAGACGGACAGAAACCAGTGGCCAGCTTTGTCTGTGACTTAGCTATTTACCACCCTTTTCTCCGCAGCTTCGCCCATGTACGAGTATGTGACATACAATGCACACATCTACTTCTCCCCTTCTGTGGGATCGTCTCCTCCTCTTCTCCCTCTGCCAGTCTTCTCTTCACCCTTTGGTAATCTTGCTCTGTCCATCTCCTCCATCTCCACTCTCTTTCCATCTCCTCGTCCCCTCTTTCTGTCCATCCCCTCATGCCCCTCTCTCTGTATCTATCTCCTCCTGTCCCCCCTTTCTTCCAATCTGTACTGTCACAACCATGGCCATCCACATGTGTAGTTCCTACAAAAGAAGTTGATAAACCAGGCAGCACTACTCCACCACAACAAGCCTACATGTCAAGGGTTTGAAAACCGTTTCTTTGCCATGCAAAGCAGGTCGACACGGCAGGTCGATACTGTTAGCACACATACGGCTGTTGTGCATGGCAGCCAATAGGACAGGGTCTGAAAAAATACCTTTTTTCCTGTATCTCGGCACCTATTGGAGCTAGGATGTTATAAGTTCCATGGTGCTAATACTGGTTAAGTTTGCCAATTACCTATTAAATTTGGCTGAAATTGATCCAAAGGTTTGGGAGGAGATGCAAGGCAGACATACTTATACATACTTTCAGTACAGAGAGGGGGCAGCTTCGCCTGCAGACACATTGACACATATATTACTCGAATCTCTTCCTCCTTCCTCTCTTGTCCATCTCCTTCTCCCCACACCATCAATGTCCAACACCACTTCCCCCTTTCTCTGACCAACCTCTCAGTTAATGCTCATGGAATTGTTTGGTGTCTATAGTGATTTGGAGTGTCTAGTTACTGTCAACAGAAATATCTATGAGCTGTTGATAATAACTGTCCACTCAGACAGCCGAGCACATTAACGCTTCTGGGACACAGGGAAGAGTGCCCGCCCCAAATCGAATCCACTCGCCACATTAACTACGAGGGTCGGTGTGCTGGAGAGCCTGCATGTGGTTTTTAGGTGGTTTCTCACATCCGACTAGATGAATACTGTGTACTCACATCTCGCCTCGCATGATTCGCAAACATTTAGAAAACTTTCTCACACTTGCACATGTAATAGGACTAGACGCCAAAAGGTGTGGTGTACAACTTCTATCTAGTGGAGAAGTGTTGACGTCAGCAAGGGCACCTGCTACCATTAGCAAGCCCAAATACGACGTATCACGCTCAACCCATGCAGGCACAGGATAAACCAGAAAGAAGAAGAAGATTGGTAATGACTAGACAGTCTAAATCGCTGCAGCCGCTACAAAATTTTGTGAACACTGACTGAAATAAACTTTACAGCTAGAACTAATGTTTCACTGAAGCTCTGCTGGCCGTTGTAGCCGAGCAGTTCTAGGAGCTGAAGTTTGGAACCGCGCAACCGCTACGGTCGCAGGTTCGAATCCTGCCTCGGACATGGATGTGTGTGATGTTCTTAGATTGGTTAGGTTTAAGTAGTTCTAAGTTCTAGGGGACTGATGACCTCAGAAGTTAAGTCCCGTAGTGCTTAGAGCCATTTGAACCATTTTCTTTTTACTGAAGCTCTCAGCCAACAACATAGAAAATATAAACTAAATGGAATAACTAAAAACCCAGCGACTGAAAAGAGCACTGTGTATACGCTGTCGAATAGCCATCCACCTCCTTAAAAGGAAGAAAATAAAATAACCAGTGTCGGAATTTCATCGAAGTGCGGCTTATCCTGTTTGCAACGTTGTCTTCCTGTGCATCTACATCTACATCAATATCCCGAAAGCGACTTAACGGTATGTGTGGGAGGGTACTTTCCTGTTCCATTCGCGAATGGCGCTTGGGGACAATGATTGTCGATAAAAATATTGTTTGGACACTTTTCAACCTTTATCCTGTAAGACTCTCAACTAATGATGTGTAGCCGTGGTTTGAAGACGTGAAGTGCCCAAAAAACATCCAATGGCTCTTCGATTCGAGCCATGGCGTATTGCAACTTATGTCTTAGCTCAATAAAATAATGATCTTATGCAGTGGGACTATTGGTCTGATAGTTCCAAACCACAGTATCGCTTCTCAGTTCCGTACGACTGCAACGTGGTACTGTAGTTTTTATTTGCGCACTAAAAGCGCAGTTAGACAGGGGAGAGATGACACGAGTAGACGGCCGGCCCCACGCCGGACAACATTGAGCTGCCAACTGCGCAGGGCACGTCCGCCTGTGAGTCGCCTCATGCGAAGCGCATCGTACAGGCAGCAGGCGCACCACGGCACGCCCCTCTCCATTCGCAGTGCGTACCCATGCGGCGCACGCACTCTACGCCGACGCCTTCATATAGGCCTGCTTGCGCGCATGACACTATGCGCGTCAGCACCAGCACTCATTTGTGACAGCCAGCTCGTAAGAGGCAATCAACGACACGTAGCATATCACACACTTTCTAAACCATACGGATAAACGTTACTCTCTCCGGCCCAGGCTGCGGGCGAAGAGCAAGCATGTACCAGTTACGCTCATTTTCTAGGAGGGGACGAGAATGTTCCCTATGACAAGGATCACCACAAACAGCTGCGCACTAACTGGAAACCCGGTGGCACTAAAGCGATTCAGTGTAGATTCCTTTGAATCAATAATTTTACCTTGGAACTCTTCCATTTGGTCCGTGTTTGCACAGAAAAACAACAATATCAGAAATTGAGTCCGCCTTGATGCAAAACACCTTGTTATTCGTTTATTTCTTTATTTTCCCAAACTAGTTTAGGCGACAAATATCACCATCCTCAATGGGTTTTTTAATCTAAAACATGCAGAAAATAGCATGATTATACAAACACAGTGACACATTATTACATTTTTACTATTCGTTTTTTGAAATATAGTTTTCTATGGATACTTTCAAACCACCTCATTTATTGTATGTTACAGCATATCCACAGGAAACTATAGTTCAAAAATCGAATAGTAAAAATGTAATAATGTGTGACTGTGTTTGTAAAGCCATGCTATTTTCTGCATGTTTTAGATTAAAAAACCCACTGATGATGGTGATATTTGTCGCTGAAACTAGTTTGGGAAAATAAAGAAATAAACGAATAACAGGGCGTTTTGCAGCAAGGCGGACTCAATGTCTGATATTGTTGTTTTTCCTTTGAATCAATATTTTAAAGCTGTGACAAGAAACTCAAGGTCTGCTCGCACGTATTTGTTTGCAAGAGAGAGAAATGGGGCAGAGCGCTTCATGTCAATTGTTTATGAGCAAATGAGAGATAGTATTAAACAAACAAGAGCACGAAAACGTAAAGAACCTTTGTCCGATTGAAAATACGGAATATTTACTGTCGCCCATCAGTATTAGACACCCAGTCAACAGAAAGGTATTTCAAACTAACTGTGACTTCTGCAGCCATGATAGAAAACATCGTTTTCACTAAGCCTCTACATCTTTACAAAAGTCCTAAGGAAACACACGTGCTCTCAAATACAAGCACTATAGTGTATTAATAAGTTTATAGGGATTCAGAAGAAGCTGAAAGCGTTTGTCATTGAACATTCCTCCTACAGCAGAAGGTATTTTAAAATCGTAAAATATTAACGACAATCAGTGTGCACAGGATAAGTTGAGCTACAATTTGAGTCGATGCCAGTTGTGGTAAGACAATTGTAGTCTACGTTCATGTATCTGTATTTTCAATACATGTAAGCTACGGGGAACAGGTAATAATTCATGATACAATTATCTCTCATGCATAAAGGCGATAGATTTTACGAAAGAGCTGACATTTGCAGCTTAAAGAGTAAATAAGATGTGTGCACAACCTCTAAAGATGGTAGACGTTAGGTTTTGCAAGTCAAATCGAAGTTGAGTGTCTCACCTTTAAAAGCTTAAAAGGAAAGGCTTAAGTCCACGGCCATGCTACCGTTCGTACGGCGTATATCTTCTAAAACAGATCGTATCCTCTCTAAAAGTAAAGTCAAGGTTATTTTTCTTGTTGGCTGTGTGAAGGATGACCTATTCTACGGGATGCGGGCGTGTATAAGATTCCCTGTCAGTGTGGTTTTCATATATGAGACGTACTTCAGATACGGTTCAAGAACGTTTGATGGATCATCGAAGCCATACCCCCGCCTGCTACAGCCTCGTAAATATGCCGTGGTCGAACACTACTATACCCACGCAGGCCCAGGTACGGACTACGGAAGTCCAAATTTTTAACATCTGTCTTATTCTCCAGTCCTCCAGTCTTCCACGTAGCCAATGAAGTTCGTTCGACGAGTGATTAATTAATATTTATGATGGTTTTAATCTTGATAAAATGACAATAGTTAGCTCTATTAGATAACAGTACCCCTGCTGACCAGAATTTGTAGCAATGTAACACAGAGGGCGTCGTGGCGGCATATATCTGTACCTCCTACGTGACATTTCTTCCTCTATGATCTTTCTTGGACGCATTCGTAATTGGGTCTCCCTATCGGCATACAAGGTAGACGGGAGCGTTTTACCATCCTCGAGTCTACACTCTCAATATACAATTAGGCAACACTTACAGACAATCGTCCATTTATCAAAACATCAAGAGAAATCCAATCAAAACTCATACGAAAACTATTACTTCGTCCGACAACCACACCAGTTCCTTCGTCCAAGAACAGCTAAATTCGCTTCATGAACGTCGAAAACACACTTTACACATTACGTAAACAGTAACATCATACACACTTACAGCCTCTCTTTTTCCTGCTCATCCATACCACAGTCTGAATTCGAAGAGAAAGCTTTTGACAATGTTGACTGGAATACTCACTTTCAAATTCTGAAGGTGGCAGGAGTAAAATACAGGGAGCGAAGGGCTATTTACAATTTGTACAGAAACCAGATGGCAGTTATAAGAGTCGAGGGGCATGAAAGGGAAGCAGCGGTTGGGAATGGAGTGAGACAGGGTTGTAGCTTTTCCTCAATGTTATTCAATCTGTATATTGAACAAGCAGTAAAGGAAACAAAAGAAAAATTCGGAGTAGGAATTAAAATCCATGGAGAAGAAATAAAAACTTTGAGGTTCGCCGATGACATTGTAATTCTGTCAGAGACAGCAAAGGACCTTGAAGAGCACCTGAACGGAATGGACAGTCTCTTCAAAGGAGGATATAAGATGAACATCAACAAAAGCAAAACGAGGATAATGGAATGTAGTCGAATTAAATCGGGTGATGCTGAGGGTATTAGATTAGGAAATGAGACGCTTAAAGTTGTAAATGAGTTTAGCTATTTGGGGAGCAAAATAACTGATGTTGGTCGAAGTAGAGAGGATATAAAATGTAAACTGGCAATGGAAAGGAAAGCGTTTATGAAGAAGTGAAATTTGGTAACATCGAATATAGATTTACGTGCCAGGAAGTCGTTTCTGAAAGTATTTGTATGGAATGTAGCCGTGTATGGAAGTGAATCGTGGACGATAACTAGTTTGGACAAGAAGAGAATAGAAGCTTTCGAAATGTGGTGCTACAGAGGAATGCTGAGGACTGGATGGGTGGATCACATAACTAATGAGGAGGTATTGAATAGAATTTGATAGAGGAGAAATTTGTGGCACAACTTGATTAGAAGAAGGGATCGGTTGGTAGGGCATATTCTGAGGCAACAAGGGATCACCAGTTTAGTATTGGATGGCAGCGTGGAGGGTAAAAATCGTAGAGGGAGACCAAGAGATGAATACACTAAACAGATTCAGAAGGATGTAGGTTGCATTAGGTACTGGGAAATGAAGAAGCTTGCACAAGACAGAGTAGCATGGAGAGCTGCATGAAAACAGTCTCTGGACTGAAGACCACAACAACAACAGTGCTCTGTGACACTTTGCTAGTGTTAAGTGATCAGTATTTTCGGTTCGCTCTGAAGATAGCTGAATGAGTTACAGCCGAAATATTAGCGGAAGGCAAAGTGTGGTTACGTCACAATGTATCCTTGGGTCTAGCCTAAAAGCTTTTGAAAACCCCAAAATCACTTAATTTTTATATTAAAATGGAATATGTAAGAGAAATCGCCGTTGCACTCTCGTTGTGGGCCTACGCCCGTAATTAGTTACGAAGTAATCGATTATTCATTCAGAACAGAATAGTTGATTGCAATTTTCCTCTTCACCGCGATTTCGCTCCTGCGTCTTCACAGTGCGTCGGGTAGTATTCATCGTACAATCAGGGAAAGCAGAGAAATCCTCTGTACCAAACACACTAGATGCAAACCTTCTCCTGCAAACAAGTACTTCCTGCCGCATTTCCCCTTGTTAGATACATTTGTCAGGAGTTTAAAGTAAAGAATAAACACCTAAACAGGTTTATAGCTATTCTCCGTAAACAATCGGCTCCAATTGGGCGCATCTGCCTGCATGTTAAGAGACGTGAGTTGCCAATCCGTGGGAAAGGAACTGCCATTGTGTGGCGGTGTGCAGGTCAGTCAGGTAAGGAGACTCGGCTGGACACGGGAAGGGTGTGCCCCATTGTCAGAACTGGCGCCGAGGCGTCCCACTGCGAACCGCCGCAGAGAAGGCCAGACTACGGTCTCCAAGTCGTGAAGGCTGCAGCGCCGGTGGGGATTAACGCACAGCCAGAAACCGGCGCCAGCCCCTTGGGTGGTCTCTCCAGGTTTCGCAGAAAAATATCGCCCATCACCTCCCAGCCAAGAGCGCTGCTTCCAAACGTCTGCATCTACATATATACTCTGCAAGCCAACTTCCAGGTTGTGGCGAAGGATGCTTCGTGCACCACTGTCAGTTTCCCAATTTGCATCTACATCCACACTCTGAAAATCACTGTGAAGTACATGGCTGAGGGTATTCTACCAATTGTTATGGCTTTTTCCTATTCCATTAACGTGTCGAGTGCGGTAAGAATAACTCTTTATACGCCTCTGCAGGTGCTGTAATTAAATTCATCTTGTCCTCGCGATTCCTATGGGAGCGATGTGTAGGGGCTTGTAGCTGGTAGCCGGTTCTCGAAACTCTCTAAGCAGGCAACTTCGGGAAAGTCTGTCAGTTGAATTCTTTCGACGTCGCTGTCACACTCTTCCGCGGGTCAGACGAACCTGTAACAATTTGTGCTGTCCCTTTTCTATGCTCGCTCGGTATCCCCTTTTACTCTTATTAGGTATGAGTCCCAAACACTGGAGCAATATTCTACGATGGGTTCCACAAGTGGATTGTAAGCAATCTCCTTTGTAGACTGATTGCATTTCCGCAGTATTCTAACAACAAAGCGAAGTTTGCTACTTGCCTTACCCATGACTGAGCCAACATGATCGTTCCATTTCGTGACCCTACACAGTGTAACACGCGGGCATTTGTATGAGTTTATCGGTTCCAACTGTGTCTCACTAATATTACAGTTACAGGATACTAAGTATTTTTTTCGATTTTTGAAGTGCACTATTTTACGTTTCTGCACATTTAGAGCAAGTTGCCTGTCTTTGCACCACTTTGAAATCTTATCAAGATCTGACTGAATAATTGTCCAATTTCTTTCACACTGTACTTCATAACCGCATCACTTGCGAAAACTCTGAGGTTGCTATTGATATTCTTCGCAAGGTCATTAATATACAGCATGAACACATTTCCCCGGGGTACTCCCGAAGTTACTTCTACGTCTGCCGATGACTTTCCATCCAAGATAACCTGCTAGATCCTCCGCATCCAAAAATGCTCAGTCCAGTTACAAATTTCGCTATATATTCCATACGTTTGATAATAAGCGTAGGCATCGTACTGAGTAAAGTGCTTTTCGGAAATCCAAAATACTGCATTGACTCGACTGCCTTGACCCACGGCTTTCAATATGTAAGTGACAAAAGTGCGAGTTGCATTTCATACGATCGATGTTTTCGAAATACGTTTTGGTTGGCATTGAAGAGGTCATTCTATTCGAGATGCCTCATTAAATTTGAGCTTAGAATATTTTCTAAGTTTCAGCAACAAATGAAAGTCAAGAATATTGAACGGTAGTTTTGTACGTCATTTTTATTACCGTTCTCGTAGACGGGTGTGACCTGTGCTTTCTTCCAGCCACTGGGCAACGTTCTTTGTTCGATGGATTTACGATAGCTTAAGTAGTTAACAAATGGTTCAAATGTTTCTGAGCACTATGCGACTTGACTTCTGAGGTCATCAGTCGCCTAGAACTTAGAACTAATTAAACCTATCTAACCCAAGGACATCACACACATCCATGCTCGAGGCAGGATTCGAACCTGCGACCGTAGTGGTAGCTCGGCTCCAGACATAGTTAACAGGGGGCTGCTTTGCTCCATTTTTGAATCGTCCTATGGAAGAGCGATTGTTGGTAATTGTGTGAGCTCTCATCTCTCTTATGTTTACCTTTGCTGTTTTTTCGCGAGGTACATGTAGGATGAAGCAATATGTTCGTTGACGGTCTGAAAATTTTAACAGTAATCCAAAGGATGAAACGCAAACCCTGTCTCTTGGCATCTGCCACTGAAACTGGATGAGCACCTCCGGGGCGCTTTCATTCATACTGAACGACCACGTGATTAAACGATTTTCTTCATACTTGTATCTTCTCTTTTTCCTACATTAATCCTATCTGATAAGAGGCCCGGACTGCCGAATGATACTCAAGTGGCAGTCGAGTAAGGGTTTTCTAAGCTACGTTCTTCGTACGTTGACTACACTCCCTGAGGATCTGCCTTTCCGACGACTTGTAATGTCGTTCTGCTTTAAATCACTCCGTACTATTTTTAGATTTTTATTTTTGAATCAGGTTACAGACAGACTATCTTGAAAGAAATCAGAACAGAACAGAATCATAATATGTATAACAATTTCCAAAACAGGAAAATTTTTGTTTTATCAGAACATTAGGAGTCTGGAAAACAAGGCAAATGAGCTGCTTGTATGTAGAGAAGATGTGGAAAATTCTGACGTGATAGATGTCCTTTGCCTCTGTGAACGCCACCTAACCACAGGGACAGAGAAGTTACATATAAGGGATTATGGACTAGCATTAATTTCGTGTAGAGTTAACATGAAAAAAGGAGTAACTGCTATATTCAATATCTTTTGTAAAACTGCGACCTTTTTTGTTAGGATTTAGCACGTCTTTACTGATATCGAGTAAAACAACAAGTTTACTATCCATTTATTTTCACTACGCGTTTCTGAGGTATAAACCTTCATCATCAGGCGGATTTATGTGGATTAATATGGCATGCATGTTCTGTTGTGTGACTTTCGAGTAACCTATGGCGCTTCCTAGTAGGGAAAAACAATCTATGTGTTTCTACTCCGTTGATATCAACGTGGTAAACTCCAGTTCTAGCCAACATCACAGGTGTTTCTTCACGAATCTGTTGTAACTTGCTACTGGATTATTGATTTTTATCCCTACTTGCACTTATTTTAGAATCATTTTTAGAAACATCTATGTCTTCTGAGAATATACAAACTCTTGGAAGACAAAAAAATTCGAGTATTTCGTAAATCACTTAGGAAAGGGATGCAAAACAAACATTATGCTTATGACGCATCTGAAGTTCTCCTTTCTCGCCGCTTGGAGCGCTGGTGTCGCTCCACCTGTCAAACGGTAACTACTTTTACAGCAGTGAGTGTCGCAACCGTTATGTTGGACTGTGGTATTTTCCTGGGGTGTTACGTCACATACAGCAACACACTTTGCGAACAGAGATGGGTGACTAGAATAATAAGTGCAAAGAACATATAGCAAAACAAAACACTATTTCGGAGCAAGACTCAAAGCATTGTGCACATTGTTCGTTGCATCTCCACAAAATCTATCGTTTTATGTCGGATACAATACGTAATATGTTCAATTAGTGTAAGTGTGCAGGCGGTACGTCAGACCACGTCTACATCTTTAGCGCACGAGTAGAGTTGTGGTATGTCACACAGGGTAATACTTCAAGTGCCGATGGTGCTTCAACCTTCCCTATTCCAGTTTCGAATGATGCGCGGATACAGCGACTGTTGGTATGTCTGCGTATGATCTCGAACCACCACCATTTTATCTTCATGGTCTCCTCACAATATATACACAGGGTGTCTCAGCAGGGATACGATAGGAACGATTATTCGAAGCGGAAATGTCCATTCAAATGTCCAAGAGCTAAGAGCCTGTGTTCATTTTCGCAACTGTAAAGCACCTCTCTTCTTGTGAAGAAGTGCTTTTAGCTGTTAAGGTATCCATTTTAGAGGCAAGTAAACAACTACTCCTCCCAAAATATGGGAAGCAAAGAGCTTGCACTAGAAGAGATTCACAGTATCGAAGATGAATAAATGGATTTTAGGGCCAATATTTACTAGATTTTACTGTTGCGACCGTCCTTGTCATATCCCCCAATGCTGACCATTCCTTCTGGGACATACATCATAGAATGAAGCAATAGACTGGTTGTATCTTCTAGGAACGTACGCTCTCGGAATTTTTACACCTCTTCGAGGGGCATTTGAACAAGTCAGAGGCTATATGTTGTTGATTTGATTCGGTCTCTAGCGGTATCGATGTCGTTAATGTTTTAGCTCTACAATATCACTCTCATCCGAACCGCATCGCTGGTTTTTATCGACGTCATCTCAGATTGAAGGGCAGACTTGCCATCGGGACTATGCGTATCTTTCATGAAAAATGATACCGTAACGAACATTAAAAAAAATGAAATCTTGACGTCTTTCCCTCCTTTTTGAACACACTGCAAGTTTGAATTCGATAAAGTACTTCATCTGTAAAGACTGGTCCGATGAACGTGACGGTGATTCTGGGGTAATTTCCAAGAATGATTACCTACCGAAGTCGCTGGGTCCGAACGAAACATATCGAACGTACGATGGTAAATCGATCATGCGACTCTGGCGGGCGTTGTCAGTATGTTTACGTTGGTAACTACAGCCACGACAAAAGAAGAGCGTTACAAAAATACCTGTAATTGCAAAGGAGGCGACTTACCTTAGTCGACGTCGGTGTTGTCGTCATGTGAAAGTCCATTATGGTGATCTGGATGGATAATTTGGAAGAGTCGAACCATGGATTCTTCCTTATACTCGTTCGTTTTCCGCACTGTCCACAATGAAATTGTTCTTACAGAGTTTCACACACTTCGCACCACCACAGTCTACACAGTCCCTTCTTTCCTTGTCTGGGACATACATCATAGAATGAAGCAACAGACTGGTTGTATCTTCTAGGAACGTACGCTCCATATTTGCTACAAAAGTCGAACAATTTTCTACGCTGCATAAACATGGAATTAGATTCTTCCATGTGAGAGAATCCGCCGAAGAAACGTCAAGAACACCAGACATCCCACTCAGTAACGACATAATTCGTCTGGGTTTCCCTAGCAACTCACAAATAATTCGCGGAGGTCTGTAATTTGTAGCAAGTAAGGGAACGACGGAAAACAGATAAAAATGACGATCACAAATAACTGACACAACGACCGCCACCGGGGTCGCATGATCGATTTACGATCGCACGTTCGATATGTTTCGTTTGGACCCAGCGACTTCGATAGGCAACCATTCTTGGAAATTACCGATCCTGGCTCTATCTGGAACGAATCAAAAACTTACGCAAAATCTTGTCTTCGAGACGCGTGCCTTGCCTTACGCCTGGCTGTTTGGTGGAGGCAGGCGGTATGCACGACGCCAAGCGAGTCGCTGCTCAGACTGCGTGCAAAGATTGCGAAAATCTGCTTAGGGAACGTCTGACGACTACAGACGTCGATTGTTATTCACGTCGACCCAGATCTCGTTGTACGAGTACCACGGCTCGTAGTCGTCGGCGCTTACATAATGAATGCGACCGATTTATTTATAACATCTTCGGATACTGGGAACATGGCGTGATACCAGACGAGAATAGTATACACAATTAAACAGCTAGTTTTTGTCCACTTAGCCTGCGTGTACAGAAGGAACAGAGAAAACTGAAGTATGCCTTTCTCGTATCACCTGTGCTGTGCCGGCCGGTGTGGCCGACCGGTTCTAGGCGCTTCAGTCTGGAACCGCGCTGCTGCTACGGTCGCAGGTTCGAATCCTGCCTCGGGCATGGATGTGTGTGATGTCCTTAGGTTAGTTAGGTTTAAGTAGTTCTAAGTCTAGGGGACTGATGACCTCATATGTTAAGTCCCATAGTGCTTAGAGCCATTTGAACCATTTTTTGAACCTATGCTGTGCATTTGCTGACCACACGAAGCTGTATTCTTGCTTTTCCAGTACACTGACAAATCTCGAAGCAAATGAAAGCTTAATTCGGTAAATCATATTTGCTTACGTTATCTGCTGAAATGTATCCGGATTTATAGAAGTGCCACGATAGTTTTCCAACTACCATAACAGAACGCCGAAGACGGTGAATTTTGATTCGGGTGAAGCCGAAGACGTACCTGAACTAATTTGTCCTGATTTAGGTTTTCCGGACACCACCTGAGTTGCTTCTGGTGGTGCATGAGTAGGCCTCTCCATTAATTGCGTTGCTGCCTTTGAGGCATTAAATCTACACAAATCAAATTACTTCTTTATTTAGAGACCAGACATATGTTGGTTAACTGTCGGTATTTGTTCTTCGGTGGAACACCTACAACTTCACTTGAGGTTTCTCTGAACTTCACGGAAGTGCAGAAAATTCAGTGACAATTCATTCATACATAAAAGTAAAAAACACTTTTGTGAAACGAGTTCCACAGCTGTATTACACATGAGGAAATTCATGTTACCACCATAAGATGCTACTAGTGGACAACGCTTCATTAACGTGTAGTTTCAATAATAAGTACCACTTTCAGTTACTCTTATACACTCCTGGAAATGGAAAAAAGAACACATTGACACCGGTGTGTCAGACCCACCATACTTGCTCCGGACACTGCGAGAGGGCTGTACAAGCAATGATCACACGCACGGCACAGCGGACACACCAGGAACCGCGGTGTTGGCCGTCGAATGGCGCTAGCTGCGCAGCATTTGTGCACCGCCGCCGTCAGTGTCAGCCGGTTTGCCGTGGCATACGGAGCTCCATCGCAGTCTTTAACACTAGTAGCATGCTGCGACAGCGTGGACGTGAACCGTATGTGCAGTTGACGGACTTTGAGCGAGGGCGTATAGTGGGCATGCGGGAGGCCGGGTGGACGTACCGCCGAATTGCTCAACACGTGGGGCGTGAGGTCTCCACAGTACATCGATGTTGTCGCCAGTGGTCGGCGGAAGGTGCACGTGCCCGTCGACCTGGGACCGGACCGCAGCGACGCACGGATGCACGCCAAGACCGTAGGATCCTACGCAGTGCCGTAGGGGACCGCACCGCCACTTCCCAGCAAATTAGGGACACTGTTGCTCCTGGGGTATCGGCGAGGACCATTCGCAACCGTCTCCATGAAGCTGGGCTACGGTCCCGCACACCGTTAGGCCGTCTTCCGCTCACGCCCCAACATCGTGCAGCCCGCCTCCAGTGGTGTCGCGACAGGCGTCAATGGAGGGACGAATGGAGACGTGTCGTCTTCAGCGATGAGAGTCGCTTCTGCCTTGGTGCCAATGATGGTCGTATGCGTGTTTGGCGCCGTGCAGGTGAGCGCCACAATCAGGACTGCATACGACCGAGGCACACAGGGCCAACACCCGGCATCATGGTGTGGGGAGCGATCTCCTACACTGGCCGTACACCACTGGTGATCGTCGAGGGGACACTGAATAGTGCACGGTACATCCAAACCGTCATCGAACCCATCGTTCTACCATTCCTAGACCGGCAAGGGAACTTGCTGTTCCAACAGGACAATGCGCGTCCGCATGTATCCCGTGCCACCCAACGTGCTCTAGAAGGTGTAAGTCAACTACCCTGGCCAGCAAGATCTCCGGATCTGTCCCCCACTGAGCATGTTTGGGACTGGATGAAGCGTCGTCTCACGCGGTCTGCACGTCCAGCAGGAACGCTGGTCCAACTGAGGCGCCAGGTGGAAATGGCATGGCAAGCCGTTCCACAGGACTACATCCAGCATCTCTACGATCGTCTCCATGGGAGAATAGCAGCCTGCATTGCTGCGAAAGGTGGATATACACTGTACTAGTGCCGACATTGTGCATGCTCTGTTACCTGTGTCTATGTGCCTGTGGTTTTGTCAGTGTGATCATGTGATGTATCTGACCCCAGGAATGTGTCAATAAAGTTTCCCCTTCCTGGGACAATGAGTTCACGGTGTTCTTATTTCAATTTCCAGGAGTGTACAATATATAAATACCCAGTAACATAATTAAATAGAATAATACACACAAGCAATGTTGGTAACACCGCAAAATGCAATACAAACGTAGAAGATTACAAATAAGCAGTGAAGAGTGGTGTACGGAATTCCGCTGTCTGGAACGTAAAAAATGCATAGTTCTGCAAAGCAGCGTAAAGTTAGACCAAAATTATTAGTGCCCAACGAACACAGAAACCAAATGTGCTAGCAGACGGCATTTCCCGATGTAGGCGAAAAAGCAAGTAGAAATTACCGTAAGTAAAAACCAATAATTTGCTAACGAACTGTTTCGGTCTAGAAAACAAATCATACTGTAAATATCTTTAATTACAGACCACTGATGATGCTTTAC
The DNA here is from genome assembly GCF_023864275.1 of Schistocerca cancellata. NCBI lineage: Eukaryota > Metazoa > Arthropoda > Insecta > Orthoptera > Acrididae > Schistocerca > Schistocerca cancellata. Next base: position 622,179,624 of record NC_064630.1, read on the forward strand.
TTCAATGAAGCGGAACGCAACTGCTGAGAAAAACACGCATCTTCTCGTAGTTGTAACGACGGAACAAAAATACCTCAAGAGCTGTAAAATAAACGACGTGGTAGGATAGCTTAACACGTAAAAAGTCAGATCCAAGTTGTTTTGGCCAAAATATTTACATAAAGACCTTCTGTTCTGCTGTCATAAGTTCCGATGGCATTTTAATTTTAAAATCCGGCTAGGAATTTTATTTCTACATGGCACACTGCTCGTAATTTTATTTAAACGGTATAATTAGTTTACACTGAGATTTTTTAGAAGCCTCGTAACTGTCTCCCTCTGCGATAAGAAAGTTTGAAATTTGGCTCAAAGGTGCCTACAACTTTCCTCTGTAAGGGTGCAAATGCGTAGCGCTCTGCGACGTCACCCGCCGGTTCGGCGACGCTGTCGACACTTGCAGTGTGTGCAGTTTATTTAATCGGTGGAACTGACTTGTGAGACAGTCATTTGTTCCTTACTTTGTCATTTAGTATTCTATTGAGCTTAGCGGAACACCGAGCGGCGGAACATTATCAACAAAAGTGAAACGCGTATTCTAGGGCCCCGTTATCTTTCTTATACTGATAAATTACTATTTCCAGGTGATATTTGTTTCAATACCTTTATCGGTGGATCAGCCGAGACAAACTAGGAAAAGCTGAACTTAACAGCTCGGGTTACAATCCTCATTTTATTTTTATGGAAAAGGCAGCCGCCACAGCTTTCGATAATCTCAGCAGGAAAGGCGTATGCAATAAGGGAAGACGGGTAGTACAGAATACGTACAAGAATCAAGGGGAAGAAAGTGCTCGGGTTCAATAGGGCTTAAGACAAGAACGTCGTGTTTCGCCCCTACTTTTCTATACGCACTTTGAAGAAGCAATGCCGGACCTAAACAAAAGATTCAAGGGTGCGATTGAAATTCAGGGTGAATCGATATCAATGACAGTGTTCGCTGAAGAAATTGCATTCTCACTTCAAGTCAGGAGAAAGTACAGAAGCTGTTGAATGGAACAGTCTTGTGAGCATATGGAAGTGATGAGGCGTAGCAGAAATGAGGTTAATGATAAACTTAACATCGAAATTGGGGACCACAAAACAGAAGAAGTGACGGAATTCTGTAACCTTGGAAGCAAAATAACACATGATGAACGAAGCGAGCAGAACATAAAAAGCAGACTAGCAAATGCAAAGAGGGCATTCCTGCAGAAGAGACGTCTGCTAGTATCTAACAGTGTCCTTAATTTGAGGAAGAAGTTTCTGAGAATGTACGCTTGGAGAATAGCATTGCATGAAAAGAAGAGAATCGAAGTATTTAAGATGCACCGCTATAGAAAGACGTTGAAAGTCAAGCGGACTGATAGAATAAGAAACGAGGAGGTTCTCCACAGAATCGGTAAGGAGAGAAATATGTGGAAAACTGGTAAGAAGGAGGGACAGGACGATAGAATATGTTTTAAGACATCAAGGGATAACTATTTTCCAGGTACTTGACGGAGCCGTGGAAGGTACATCCTGTAAAGAAAGGCAGAGATTGGAAAGTAGACAACAGATAAGTAACGATGTTTTTACGAGCTCGCAGCTTGCTCCGGGTGAAAATAACTTCGCAACTTGTATTATAATTGAAATAAATGATTATAGCTCCGTCAAAGCTACATTAAGAAGTGTCTTTTTTATTTCTTGATGGTGGCTACTTCCGACACCCATGTCTATTTTCAAACCATCCGTACCAATACAGTCGAAAGCCATTGTACTAAAATTGCCCCTTCAGTAACGATCAAAGCTGCACTACGGCCGAAACAGTAAATAGATCTCACTGGAAACAGTTCTCCAACGTCTGTCCTATGTAGTATATTTGATTGATCGATTGATTTTAACAGGGAAGCTAAAACAGCTTAGGTCTGATCCGCCACTGCCCGCACCGAAACTAGGTTTATTGGGCGGTATCGCTCGCTGCATATCTAGTAAAGCCAACCAGTGTCCTTAAATAGCGCAAGGAGTCCCTTTACCAGTTTTTTGTTAGACACAATTTCTACGGGTCTAGTTGTTCCGAAGATTCTGTATCTTTCACTCGCCAATGCCATGCATTCGAAGATTAGGTGTGATGCAATTTCTTCACCCTCAACACCGATCCTACATTTAGGGTCGTCTTCCGTTATACCCATTGTGTGTAGGTGGTTTTTGAAATTGCCATGGCCGATCATCAGTCCAGTCATGAGTTGGATCTCTTTCCTGTAATTCTGGGATTGAACAGGATAGTCTGTTTATTGTCGTTGAGTCGGCCGTAGTGCAGGCACAATTTTTGTACATAGGCTATCGCCTGTATTGTCACACTTACGATACGGATGGTTAGAAAATGGACATAGGTGTCCGAAGTCAGTTACCATCAAGAAATAAAAACGATGGTTCTTAATGCAACTTATGCCGGAGCTACAACGATTTATTCCAACTGACTGTGTTTTGTTGCAAGTGCTGTTCTGATGGTTCAAATGGCTCTAAGCAGTTGGGACTTAACATCTGAGGTCATCAGCCCCCTAGACTTAGAGCTACTTAAACCTAACCAACCTAAGGACATCACACACATCCATGACCGAGGCACGATTCGAGCCTGCGACCATAGCAGCCGCGCAGTTCCGGACTGAAGTGCCCACAACCGCTCGGTCACAGCGGCCGCCGCTGTTCTGATATGAATAGATTTTCGCAGGAGGGAAATTCGTGGTGGGCCACGTCAGACTGGTCAGGATGTAGAAAAACAAAAGAAACAAACTGATAATTACCGACAGTTTTATTCTCGTGTACCACCAGTGAATGGAATAACAAGGAAATGGAGATTATGCATGTACCCTCCGTAAAACACCACTAGGTTGTTAGCTGAGTACGTACGTAGATAGTTAGCTGAGTACATATGTAGATGGAGACTCTGTGTACAACTTGTTTATGTCCTCACCTCGACACACGTGTTTCACTTCTTTTTTCATCGCGGCGCTAGGGGCACCGAGATGGTGTTGGTGGGGCAGCGCGTCCTTGTACAATCATCATCGGAGGAGATCTATCTCGGAAGCACGACAGTAGCTGTCGGCGGAAAAAGGGGGGGGGAGGGTAAGGGGGAGGGGGAGGGGCGGTGCGCGGGCGTGCCGGCATGCATTATTCAGCAGGTGGCGTGGGCCCAGCACGTGCCCGCAGCAGAGTCAAGGACCCGGGCGCAGCCTCACAGCTAGCCGGGCTCCATTAGACTCCGGCCAGCGGGGCTGCGACCGCCACTGGAGATAGCGCCGCTCTTTGTAGCGCGCACACTTCGACGTCTCCATTGACGCCGACGCCGAGGAGCCCGGGGTCCGCTTGCGCCGAAAGGAGCGCTGCGTCAGCCTTTTTGTACATCTTCTTTCAGGCCCACTCGTAAAACGGAGGAAAGTATTGGACCCTACAGAGAGGTTATTATTGCCTATATTTCGTACTTCCCACACGAGTAAGATCTCAACGCACAGAAGTACTCAATGCATCTCTGCCTCTCAAGTCCTCACACCTTTCCACACCTCTTCCTTCTTAAACCCGCTCCCCCCTCACCACCCTCCTCTCTCTCACTTACACACACACACACACACACACACACACACATCGAGTGACGTGGCTCAGTGCTAAGACTCTACTAGACTCACGTTCAGGCAAACGGTACGAATCCCTGTCCGATAATACAGGTTTAGGTTTTCCGTGGTTTCCCTAAATCGCTCTAAATAAATGCCGATATTGAGCAAGCAATAAAGGAAACAAAAGAAAAGTTCGGAGTAGGTATTAAAAACCATGGAGAAGAAATAAAAACTTTGAGGTTCACCGATGACATTGTAATTCTGTCAGAGACAGCAAAGGACTTGGAAGAGCAGTTGAACGGAATGGAAAGTGTCTTGATAGGAAGGTATAAGATGAACATCAACAAAAGCAAAACGAAGATAATGGAATGTAGTCGAATTAAGTCCGGTGATGCTGAGGGAATTAGATTAGGAAATGAGACACTTAAAGTAGTAAAGGAGTTTTGCTATTTGAGGAGCAAAATAACTGATGATGGTCGAAGTAGAGAGGCTATAAAATGTAGACTGGCAATGGCAAGGAAAGAGTTTCTGAATAAGAAAAATTTGTTAACATCGAATATAGATTTAAATGTCAGGAAGTCGTTTCTGAAAGTATTTTTATGGAGTGTAGCCATTTATGGAAGTGAAACGTGGACGATAAATAGTTTAGACAAGAAGAGAATAGAAGCTTTCGAAATGTGGTGCTACAGAAGAATGCTGAAGATTAGATGGGTAGATCACATATCTAATGAGGAGGTATTGAATAGAATTGGGGAGAAGAGGAGCTTGTGGCATAACTTAACTAGAAGAAGGGATCGGCTGGTAGGACATGTTCTGAGACATCGAGGGATCACCAATTTAGGATTGGAGGGCAGCGTGGAGGGTAAAAATCGTAGAGGGAGACCAAGAGATGAATACACTAAGCAGATTCAGAAGGATGTAGGCTGCAGTAGGTACTGGGAGATGAAGCAGCTTGCACAGGATAGAGTAGCATGGAGAGCTGCATCAAATCAGTCTCAGGACTGAAGACCACAACAATAACAACAACAACAACAACAACAATGGTGCATTTGGAAAGAAAGACGGCCGATTTCCTTCCCAGGATTTCCCAATCCCAGCTTGTCCCCCCGTCTCTAATGAATCCATCGCCGACAAGACATTACGCCCCAGTCTTATCTCCTCTCATCTCTCGCTCCCTATCATTCTCGCTTAAGATCCATTCACACTGCACGCCAACGAACCGGCAACGCCCCACTGCCTTGCCTAGTACTGAACGGTGAAAGAGAAATTATGAGGAACGGTACGTCTTACGCAGTCATGTTAAAAAGTTTTTATGTGAAAACTCGTAAGTCTTTTTAAATAAAACAAACGTTATTAACTTTCTGTGCCCTTATTCCTCATGTCTACATTTTTATTCCTCCTGGCGACGACCACACTTCTCCCAATGATAGACCAGTTTTTTGATACTGTCACTGTAGAATGGTTGACTTTGTTGGAGGAGTCGCAACCTCACCTCTGCTTGATCCACTTCATCACTGTCAACGCGAAGTTCTGGAACCAGATGAAAATCTGATGTTGCCAAGTCGGGGCTGTATGCAGTATGATCGATGACCGTGAATCCGAACTGTCGAAATTGTGGCAGATGTCACAGCCCTCGTGTCTGCTCTAGCATTCTCATGCCGAAGGAGTGGGTACTCTACGCTCTATGTGTGGACGAATTCTTCGAATTCAAAATTCGATTACAGCACGCTGCTTCTAATGCAACGATACGTTACACACCGCCATATTATACGCTACAATTCGGAGCCCTCTCACGGCAGAGGGCTGCAAATATGTAGACGCGAGGAATAATTATGTATGTTCCATTTAAAAAGCTTTAAAAATTTTCACATAATAAAATCGGAGGCATTACTTTTCAGCACGCCCTCGCAAGCGCAAGAAGCACTTGTCACCTGTTGCAGCTGACACCAAGTGGCTCTTGCACTTCAACGGCTTCGCGCATCGTCTCCATGCGTCGCCAGTGTAGCCGTTACTGGTCTGATGATTGTCTATGTACGACTGAAACAGTTTACCACACCATAGAAATAAAAACCATTTGAGATCTGGACTGACTGTGTTTGTTACATTGAGCACTAGTCCCCCTTCTCTCACTCCCCCTCACTTTGTCTCCTTTAAGATCCATTTACACTGGATGCCAATGGACAGGGAACGCCCCATCACACTTGTTAGTACTCAACGATGAAAGTGAAATTACGTGCGACTGCCCTTCTTACAAACAAGTGGGATTCTCAGTCCTTTAACGGAACTACCAATGTTTGAGTTGGAAGAAGATGAATGATATTTAGCTTAGGGCATCCTTTGGCATCTGATCAGATCGGTTTCCCGTCTGAACCGCACCACATAGTAGCAAGGGGCAACGAGGTGCACAAACATCCAACCCGCATTCGCATCGATATGCGTTCTACACGTGCATGTTGTATATAACCCACAAACTGCTTTACAATGCATGGCGGAGGATACTTCGTACCGATATCAGAGATTTCGTGATCTATCCCAAATTGAAGGAGGGAAGGATGACTATGAGTTAAGTTACCCGAGCATTTCTGTCACACTTTCATATGGACTGCATCGACCTATTACGATCCTAACAGCGCGATGAGATCGTTTGCTATGCCTAATTGATGAGGTCTCGGGACTGTGGAACAAGTCTGTGTAGTTGCTCGTACTAGCGTCCCGTATGTGATTTCCTTTCCTCCTGCGCTATGGTTTCTGCAGACTGCTCACAACTAAAGAATCGCAGTACGATCAACATTCTTTAATGAGAACTTTAACTTCAAAGGAAGTTGACATTGGCTTACCGGACGGTAGATACCTCATACTTCATGGTTCCTTAAATCTGGCCTGAACCAGAAAGATACTGTCACCATCAATAGGTTAACAGCAGCGTGCATAGTTACCAACAAGGTGAAGCATCAGATAAGGCGCTGTGTAGCTGAAGAGAGCAATGACCATTGTTAGTGGAGCGTGTAAAATATAATAAAGCGTACGCCTTATACACATTCGTTCTGTCGTCTGAACAGTGAAGGTTGTAAATGTATTTATTTATAAGTTCACTAGACTTTGGAAAAAATTTGGAAATTTGTGGTAAGTTCCTATAGGACTGGTAAGGTCATCGGTCCCTAGGCTTACACACTACTTAACCTAACTTACACTAAGACAACACACACATCCATGCCCGAGGGAGGACTTGAACCTCCGTCGGATTGTGGAGGGGGGGGGGGGGGAGAGGGGGAGCCGCGCGAACCGTGTCAAGGCGCCCCTGACCCCACGGCTACCACGCGCGTCCACTGGATTTTGTAAAAGGGATCTGTAACAATAATTTTTTACTTGTTATACGACTGACTCCTTAATTTTCTAGATCATTTTATATATTATAAAAACGCGCATAGATTTCTCTAATGTTACAGACCTATCTCCTGTTCATCTACGCAAGGAAAGACCATGACAATAAAAAATATTGGCTCTGAGCACTATGGGACTTAACATCTGAGCTCATCAGTCCTCTAGAACTTAGGACAACTTAAACCTAACTAACCTAAGGACATCACACACATCCATGCCCGACGCAGGATTCGAACCTGCGACCGTAGCGGTCGCGCGGTTCCAGACTGTAGCTCGTAGAACCGCTCGGCCACCCCGGCCGGCACCATCACAATATTTTGAGAGTTGTTCCGCAATAGTATATTTTTTGTCTCTGTTTGCAACATTATTATTTTATATGTTCTTTGCTCTTATTAGATTCTGCATGCGATCTTTACTCTCTTCGACGTATTTCTTGTATTCAATGAAACATACAAAAAAAGAACCTGTGACTCCTGCAAGTATTTTTTATGTTTACATTTTTTATATATTTGTTCGTCTGTTCAGTCAAAGACGTACAGAAAACTATGAGTTATGTGTTAAAATAATGTTTTGTTTTCGTCTTTTTTCTGCTAGAGAGTGCCACAGGTTACTCCAAAGCCATAAACACAAGACACACATTAATTGACATGAATCCACCGGATGATGGAGGTTCAATAATACAGAAAGCTGAGATGTACAATGAGGTGACAGAAGTCATGGGACACCTCCCAATATCGCGTCGGACCTGCTTTTGCTCGGCGTAGTGCAACATCTCGATGCGGCATAGACTCAACAAGTCACTGGAAGTCTCTTGCTCAAATACTGAGCCCTGCTGTCTCTTATAGACGTCTGTAATCGCGAAAGAGTTGCCGATGCAGAATTACGTCCCATAAATGTCCGATGGGATACTTATCGGGCGATCTGGGTGGCCAAATGCTTTTGCTCGAATCACACAGAATTGTATTCAAACCAGTCGGGAAGAAGTGTGGCCCGATGACACGGCACACTCTCACCCATAAAAATTCCATCGTTGTTCAGGAACATGAAGTCGATGAAGGCCTGTAGACGAGCATAAACATTTCCAGTCAATGATCGGTTCAGTTGGACCAGAGGACGCAGTCCATTCCATGTAAACACAACCTGCACCATTATGGAGACACCAACAACTCACACAATGCCTGGGACCATGGCTTCGTGGGGTCTGCGCCACACTCGAACCCTACCATCAGCTCTTACCAGAGAGATCAGGACTCATATATGATCAGACCACGGTTTTCCATTCGTCTAGGGTCCAACCGACGTGCTCGCGAGACCAGGAGAAGCGCTGCAGGCAACATCGTACTATTAGCAAAGGCACTCGCGTCGGTCGTCTGCTGCCATACCCGATTAGCGCTAAATTTCGCCGCACGGATACGTTCGTCGTGCGTCCTACATTGATTTCTGCGGTTATTTCGCGCAGTGTTGCTTGTCTGATGTCACTGACAACTCTATGTAAACGACGCTGCTGTCGGTCGTTAAGTGACGTCCCCATGCGTCCAGCTCCAACGAAAGTGCGTTGATTCCCACCGTACGGCCATAGCACATAAATCACCTGATTTCGAATGACAGCTTCGGCAACGCACTGCCCGTTTATGCCTTGTGTACGCGATACTACCGCCGTCTACAGATGCATATCTCTCCCACGACTTTTGGCAGCTGCGCGTAGTTTTTGAGAAAGTGCGGACGGCGCATCGTAAATATTCTGTGCGCAGCGAACGATCTGGTGAGCCGCGAGCGAGGAAAGCAGTCGGTTTTTCTGGCACGGGCTGCGGGACGGAAGCGGCTCTCGGTTCAGGGTCAGCAGTGGGAGCGGCGGCCGTGTTTACTCGCCGCGGCCCGCCGACGGCGCCGGCCGCACGTGACCCAGCGCCACCGCACGTCACCAGTGAGGGACGCAGCTGGCTGGCGCTGCTCCCCATCGCACCCCCTCAGATTTAGTGGTGAACTGGCCCAGCGGATAGCCCGTCAAAAACTGAACACAGATCGAGCACGAAAACAAGAAGAACTGTGAAAAAAGAAGCAAAATAGAAACGGTGAACGATCGAAGCTCAAGACATGCAACGTGGAGCGACACGCAAGAAACGCTGCGTGGTGGTTGTGTGGGCACAGCGTTGGACTCGGAAGTAGGAGCTCAGTGTTCAAACCTCTCTTCTGGTCCCCCGCACCCTCCCTTTTTTTCACAAAGTTATGAACTGTCCGTTCGATCATGGACGTGTCTGTTGTCCTTCTATAGTCTTGGCAACTGTCATAAGGTACACTGGTTACAAAATATGAGTCACGTGGTACAAATATAGTACTGTCGCAAGTAAATGTGATGGATACTGAGAGCAGGCGAGGTGACACATACACCTCTCACAGAAATGAAAACAACAAATAAACGAGTATGGGCTATATGTAAACTGAAGGTGGAGAGGGAAAGAAAGCACAGGAAAGGGGAGGGATCACTCCTTTGGAACATTAAGCACAATCGGCGGCGACGAGTGAAAATGTGTACCGGAACGGAATTCGAACCCGAGATCGCCTGCTTACTGCGCTGGTGCGGTAACCACTGCGCCATCCGGATCACAGTGCTACCGCCAGTGCACGGACTATTTCGGCTCGCCTGAGGGTCGATCCACACTCCTATCGACCGCCACCTATTCGCAGCCCCTGTCCATTTGCTCCATATTCGCTATCTGAGATTTCCACCCGTGGCCGAACGTATATGTGCATCCGTACTGAAGGAGGTGGATTCATTATCCAGCTAGGACTAACAAAGTTGATGAATGTGTGGTGTTTGCTCTTCTGGACTTGTTATACGTTACATGTAAATTGAACGTTGTGAGGGGAAGAAAGGAATGGAAAGGGGAGGGATCACTTCTGTCAGGCATGTCCGATAAAACTGACACCACACATTCATATAACTGTGTGAACTATGTTACAACGAGCTCATGTCCTCGTTCCCTCCACATATCCCTCCTATCAGATCTAATCCTCTCCTTCTCTTCCTTCCCCCTTTTCCTCCAGGGCTCCCTCTCTCCTACCTCACCTTCCTTTCTCCCTCCTCCCCCCCTCCTCTCTCCCAGTTTCCCATTCCCTCCCCCTCGTTCCTCCCCGGGCTTCCACACCCAACCTTACCCTCTCAGCTCCCCTCACACTCCCTTTCTCCCATTAGCTTCTTTCTCCCCCTCCCCCTTCCTGTCCCCCCCCCCCCCGTGACAGTGCCCCCCCCCCCCCCCGCCTTGCGTTCAGTGTTCTCAGCACTGAAGGTCATCTCCAGTCGTTACTATGCGTCAGCGTTCTGTTCGGTGTGCTCCTTCGTTCGGTGGACAACTGGCTGCCCTCGTATGTCTGCTCTGTCGACCTTGTTTATGTGTCATGTGCCGTGCACCGAACGCCTCCATCACATTCTTATACGTACCAACTGTTTTTAACATTCATGTCTATCTCTTTTTATGTCTTCATGTACGATTTATGTTACTCTATAGGCTGAAGAGCGGCGTCCATAAGCTGCTGCCTTTACAATAAAGGGAAAAAAATGTTACAACGAAGGAATTCAAAAGTCAAAACTTCCACAACGGAGCGCAAGAGGCATAACATGTGGTTTTTGTTTATGGGAGGCACGTACGTCTGGAGGTCCCTTCCTTACACGCCGCTGCTGCAAACGGACGTTACACCACGATGCAGACACAAATCTGAATACCGCAATGAACGGACGCACAGTTCAAATTTTTATGAAAAATGGTGGCGCACGGGGCAGATTTGAACCCGTATCCCTTCGTAGTTCAACACCGTGACGAGATGACCACGTCGCGAAAGTCATTCGTGGTCGCTCGATGTTGCACATCTTCAGTTCCCACCGTTCACTGTTTCTATTTAGCTCCTTTTCCACAGTTCAGTACTCTTTCTTCCTGTTTTCATGCTTGATCTGTGTTCAGTTTTGGAAAATGGACCATCTTACCACTAAATCTGAGGGCGCTGTGATGGGGAGTTTCCCTGAACAGTGCAGCACTCCTTCCTCGAAGCTCCCGTGCCCTTGGGTCTAGTTTTACTCACGAGACAAATTACGCAGCTCCGCAGATTTACTCGGATATGTTTACTGGCAGGCCCAGGACAATTATCTGCGCTTAAGCAATGTTGCTTAACTATGGATCGCCAGCCTCATTTCGACCCACGACCCACTTACATCTTCTTGTGTTCATCCGCATCTACAACTACATTTACATTTATGCTCTGGAAAAGTACTGCGAAAAGCGTTGTACCCGTTATTACTGTTTCTTCCCGTTCCATTCGCCTGTGGATCGTGGGAAGAATGATTGCTTAAACGCTTCTGTGCGCGATTTAATCAGTCTAAATTGTCTTCGCCACCCCTACAGGGTTGATACCTAGGGGATTGCATTACACTCTTTGATTCGTCAGTAAAATCTGTTTCTTGAAACTTCGCCAGTAGGCTTTCTCAGGATAGGGGAAATGTATTCGCAATACGATTAGACATCTGCTGTACAATTTGTTAGTGACACATGAAAATTAGTCCGAACCGGGACTCGAACCTGGGTTTCGGGGTTATCGCGGGCGATCGCTTTAACCAGTTGGGTTATTCGTGCATGCCTCCAAACTTCCATGTGTCACCCGCGTCCACGTTCTGTACTCGCACACTTGCTGTGTTCCCCGGAACATGGAGACACTTTATTACTATTGTGGCGGTCTGCCTACGCATAAAATACAGTTTTGTAGTTTCTGTATTTGTATTCCTCAGCACAGTCTGCGTCTATCTTCAGTTGAGTCTCCTCACCATCTCCGTGGCACTGTCCCATGGTTCAATGAAACCTGCCCTTCTTTGCATCCGTTCAATACCCCTTGTCAATTTTGACTGATACTGGTCCCACACACTTGAGATTTATTCTAGGACGTCGTACGAGTATTTTGTAAGCAGTCTCTTTTACAAACTGCTCCATTCCCTAAGTATTCTACCAAACAAAGGAAATTTGCTTCTTGCTTTATCTACAACACAGCATATCTAATAGGTCCACTTCACATCCCTTCAAATTGTTACAGCCAGGTATCTGCATGAGTTTACTGATTCCACTTGCTACTCGTTGATGCTGTAATCATAAGATACCATGTTTTTTACAATTTACAATTTTACACTTCTGAACATTTAAAGGAAGTTGCCAATCTTTGTACCACTTTAAAATCTCATTAAGAGGCCACGGAATATTTGTGTAGCATTTTTCAAACAGTACTTTATTATAGATAACTGGAGTCCTCAGTCGAGTCTCAAATTTCGCTTGAAAAATGGCTCTGAGCACTATGGGACTCAACTTCTGAGGTCATTAGTCCCCTAGAACTTAGAACTAGTTAAACCTAACTAACCTAAGGACATCACAAACATCCATGCCCGAGGCAGGATTCGAACCTGCGACCGTAGCGGTCTTGCGGTTCCAGACTGCAGCGCCTTTAACCGCACGGCCACTTCGGCCGTCATTTCGCTTGAAGCCCCATAGATTCTCCGTAGGTGTCTTGTTGAGTCAAACATTTCTCGGAACTCGATAAATATTCCATCTCCCTGACTGCCCTGAACCATGGCTTTCAAGGTATCATCTGAGAAAATTGCGAGTTGTTTCACACGATCGACGTTTCTGAAATCCATGCTGTGTGGCATGGAAGAGTCCATTCTGTTCGAGATACGCCATTAAGTTTGATCTCAGGATATATTCAAAGATTCTACAATAAATGGACATCAAGGACGTTTGACGGTCTTATCTAATTAAAGTCCTGTAGCTAAGTACCTACTTGAAGAAATACTCCGAAATTCTGTCGCTAGACTGAAAATAACATTGGAACAGTTTATTCACCGTCACCATCTGGCTCCTGACAACTTCGGACCATATACGCTACGAAAACAACACAGGAATTAGTTCAAAGTTGGCAGGTAAAAGCAATGTAAAAGAACCACATTTCACGTTTTCATAGAAAAAAAACTGTAATTTATTTGCTTCTCGTAAACCTCGTCAAGTTGCCATTTGGGCAGCAGACTAACTACGATGGTCAAAATTGGGACGACATAAAATGCAGACTCGCTATAGCTAGAAAAGCTAATCCGAGAAAGAGGGATCTGTTAACATCGAATATAAATGTAAGTGTTCGAAAGTCTTTTCTGAATGTATTAGTGTCTTTTACCGTGGACGATAACAGATTCAGGGTTCTTGAAATGTGGTGCCACAGATAAATGCTGAAGAGTAAATGAGTTGGTCCAATAACGAATGAGGATGTACTGAGTCGAATTAGAGAGAAGAGAGAGTTGTGGCACAATGTGACTAAAAGAAGAGTTCGGTTGATAGGACAGGTCCTGAGGCGTCAAGGAATCATTAGTTTGGGAAAGAGAATTGTTGTGTTTGTTGGGGGGGGGGGGGGGGGGGGTTATTGCAGAGGGAGACCAAAACTTGAGCTCACAAGGGGAGGCCGCCAATTGTGAAATTCAGATTCGATTCATACTGTGCATAATAAAAGCTCATGGCCAGAGGTGTAATGTGGCAAAGCACCAAGATGCACTTCTCAGCAGTTGTCGAGAAAATCGACAGTTAAAAGAAACCGTTGCGGTGAAATACTCTCTACGATTAGTTATTTTCTACAGCGTGGTGGTGCAGCGGTAAGCGCTCGGGTTCGTAATCCGAAGGTCGCCGGATCGAATCTCGCTCCATGCAACTTTTTTTTTAGTATTTGTTTTTTGTAATATATATATATATATATATAATTCCCGGCAATCAGTTACAACAATTATGCATATAATAAGTTGTTGGAAGTCGTTTGTCGTGGAAAAACTGGCGACTTCGTACATCATTATGTTTTCCGCAAACAAAGTTGTATTTCACAAATGTTATTAATTGTCATCACAATGTTAACCACGTATAGTTAACGGAAGACGTAGAAACGATATTCCGAAACGAATACGTATAGCGTAAGTCAAACGTTCGAATTAGAACAGAGACCCCACGAACATAAACTTGCTGTGGCAGGTATGAAATATAAACTCCGTTACTTGCTCGTTACACTTGAAGGACAGATGTTGAATGGGCCGAAACGAGCCGCCCCTTAACAGCGTAGTTGCCTGCTAACTTCGAAAGAAGGTAGATGCGGTCCCTAGCGCAACTTGTAACATCGTCGAAAATCAGTGCGGACGGGACAGCTTTGGTACACCCTGTTAAACAAACGGAAAAATGGAGGCGGTACAATTGGACATGCATAAGCAATTCATTAATAGTATATATATATATATATATATATATATATATATATATATATTTGAATTGCAAAAAACTAATAATAAAAAAATATTGCATGGTGCGAGATTCGATCCGGCGACCTTCGGATTACGAACCCCAGCGCTTACCGCTGCGCTATGACGCTGTAGAAAATCATTAATAGTAGAGAGTATTTCACCGCAACGGTTTCTTTTGACTGTCGATTTTCTCGACAACGGCTGAGAAGTGCATCTTGGTGCTTTGCCACATTACACCTCTGGCCATGAGCTTTTATTATGCGCAGTATGAATCGAATCTGAATTTCACAATTGGCGGCCTCCCCTTGTCAGTGAAGAGTCTCAAATGGATGTAGATTATCGTTGTTACAGCTTCATCTACATACATACTCCGCAATCCACCATACGGTGCGTGGCGGAGGGTACCTCGTACCACAACTAGCATCTTCTCTCCCTGTTCCACTCCCAAACAGACCGAGGGAAAAATGACTGCCTATATGCCTCTGTACGAGCCCTAATCTGTCTTATCTTATCTATGTGGTCTTTCCGCGAAATGTAAGTTGGCGGCAGTAAAATTGTACTGCAGTCAGCCTCAAATGCTGGTTCTCTAAAATTCCTCAGTAGCGATTGTTATGCAGAGATGAAGAAGACAACGATGAATCGACTAGGGTGGAGAGCTGAACAAACTAGTTGTCAGACCGAAGACGACAACTACAACTTCGAAAGGAATGTGCAAGGTGAAGACCAGTGCGACGTCCATGACAGTGGTGCCTGGAGCAGATCAAAGAACACCTCGAAAAGAAAAAAGTTGGGATGCTGTGATGTGAGGGGAACTCTACCCAGACATAAACAGGTGGAGGCCAATTGTTTCGAAAACACTTTGCTGCACGGACTCCCTCGATGATGATAATGATGAATGAACTTCCGTGTTGTCTCCTCTGCCCTGTTCAGAAGCGACTGAGGCATCCTTGCCCGCTAATGGCAACGGATGGCGCGCACCTGGAAGTGGCATGAAACTGGAGATGAAAGGCCCCCTACGAGATGATGGCGCAAGCGGAATGAAACAGCGCGGCGCTTCTGGCCTGCGGGCAGTGACTCGGGTGCGTGATGCGGCTGCCGACGTCGTTTTGCGGAATTAGGCCGCGCTGGAAGGGTTCGCGCGGGCGGGCGCGGTGGTCGTTAGTCGCCCACGACCGCGGGCGTCTGCCGTTGATTCAAATTGCTGCCACTCGGCTCCGCCTATCTGGGCTGAGGCAGAGGGCCGGTCGAATCTCGTCGCCCGGTTCGCGGGGTCACTCACCTCCAGCCGGCAGCGGCTGCCTGCGCCGGCCGCCGACCTGCCCTCGTCAAATGTGCATCTTCACATTTTCGCAGCGCAGTGGTTATTACGTAAAACTACGGGCGTGCAGGCGTATAAATTTCACTTCTTCTTCTGATATTTCGGTTGTATACCGTCCAGCCATCTTCAGAGTGAGCCGATCTGACTCAGCCCTTGTCAAATGTTCACCTTGTAACGTCCGCTTAGAAAAATTTATAAATGACAGTGCTGGAAAACCTCTTACGTTATTTTATTTTCAAACAGCTGAGCAAAATTGAACGTACTCAGACATTTCTCTCTCTCCTTATTCTCATCATCACTAAACTGACACACAATACTTTTTTTTAGCGCAACGCAATCTGACTTTCAATAATCCCTACAAAAGAATGGCTCTGACTAAGAAATAACCTATACCTTTCATGAATCATTTACCTCACAAAAATCTTCGTTACTCGAACTACTGCAATACAGCCAGCGGCAATACTGCCAGCTAAATGAAAGATTGTAACTACTGAAGGCAATAACTACTGGCCACAGACTGCACACAGCACAGTCAGTGATTTTCATACAGAGCGTTACGTGGCGTTAGCAACATAAAAACCAAAACAGCCTACTTACAACCTACACAAATGCGCGTAATCACTTAATAAAGCTCGTGATTGATCACTTCGGCGCTATAAATCTAATAACAACGAATAGCCAATTTACAAAACCGTTGACACCAAAGAGTCATAAGTGACAGTGCGTTTGAACTCCAAAGGACACACACGTCCACGCTGAATTACGATTATGAGGACGTCGTTTCTTTACAGATTCAATAACGGGCTGGCTATATAAGCTTGAGATAAGTAAACCTAGTAAGCAACCCCCCCCCCCCTCCCCCGCTTCCAACCATAGTTCTTTTGAAGAATCTAACTCCTATGTACAAAATCGCTTCAATTGCTCTGATGTAACAAAAGTTAATTTTTCATGCACGTCATTGCTTATGTCGTCGTATCTCGTGAGTTGTGTCGTACAATGATATAAAATTATAATACATAAAAGGAGGAAAGTTACTTCATTTATTGAGTAGAACGAGCTGTCGTTCAGAAATTCTTTTAATTTGTTTTTAGGTGCTGGTTAGCTATCTGTCAGACTTTAGACGCTATTTGGTAAGTGACCAGGTACTTTTGTGGCAGCCTAATTCACCCCTTTCTACGCCAAAGTTGGATTTAATCCAGAACAATGAAGCATCTTCTTGAATACAAAGTGTCAAGTCATTAATATACATCAGGAATAATAAGGGTACCAAGATTGAACCCTGTAAGACGCCACTCTTAATATCTCCCCAATCTGAGAAACCTGATGATTTTTCCCGCGTTATGTGAACTAGTTATTTCAACTTGTGCACTCTTCTAGTTAAATGTGAATTAAACCATTTGTACTGTCCCACTCATACCAAAATACTGAAACTTATCTAGAAGAATTCCGTGACTCATACAATCAAAGGCGTTCGAGACATCACACGCACACACACACACACACACACACACACACACACACACACACACACACACAAAATAGTGGGCAATGTTCGGTTACAGAGTATTTAATATTTGATCAGTGAAAGCATATATAGCATTTTCTGTTGAAATGCCTAACTCAAAACGAAACTGAGAATTTATTATTACTTTATTCTTAGAAATACATGAAGCTACTCTTGAATTCATTACTTCACAGTCATTGCAAATTTATAGGATATACGTTCAGAATACCATTGTCAGAGGGAAATTTATACATTAGTTAACCGTGAAATTATTTACAGGTTATGACTGGAAACATATGGAACCGTGCTAAAGAGAGAGAATGAACACAGGTACGCGAAAGCACGCTTCGTACGGGAGTACGATCGCGTCAATGATTAGGCAAGAAGTCCCTTAATCATCTTGTGGTGCAGTTCTTCTTGTTGTCTCCGTGCTTGCTAAGAAAATGGGATGAGAAGTTCCGCCTTATGCAATACACCTTATTTCTTTTGTTTCACCCATACATGTTTCAGCACTTTTGTCCTACCATCAGTGGGTTCTATTTATTTTTAACTGTAAATTTGTTGTTAACATATTAATATTTTCGTCGTTTACAACATTATGTAAAAGTTGCATTTATAACTTAATTGGCGAAAAGTAACATACCTTACATTATATTATTGTCCTCTTGTTTTGGTAGCTGTTATGCTACACAATATACAACATGTCATCTGCAAACAGCAAAACGTAATTTATTTTCTATTTGTTTACGAACGGAAATACATAACAAATAGAAAATAAATTACGTTTTGCTGTTTGCAGATGACATGTTGTATATTGTGTAGCATAACAGCTACCAAAACAAGAGGACAATAATATAATGTAAGGTATGTTACTTTTCGCCAATTAAGTTATAAATGCAACTTTTACATAATGTTGTAAACGACGAAAATATTAATATGTTAACAACAAATTTACAGTTAAAAATAAATAGAACCCACTGATGATAGCACAAAAGTGCTGAAACATGTATGGGTGAAACAAAAGAAATAAGGTGTATTGCATAAGGCGGAACTTCTCATCCCAAGAAGTCCCTTGTACGGGACACCGCGAAAGAAGCCTGTCTCCGCCCCAGCTGCTGGCCTAAGTGGATATAATTACGGCCCACGAAACGCAGCCGTAAATCCGTGTTGTGTGCCGTCTGCGCTGGGTTTAATTTAGGACAGGCCGAAAGCTCAGCGTGGCCAGTGGGACAGCGAGTCGTCGGGCGGCCGCTGGCAGCTTGAGGGATTGTCCCGGGGGCGGAGGCCCTAACGGTCCGCACCCTCCCACAACACTCCCCTCAGCCGACCCCAGGCACAACAAAAAACAGATCTGCTCCACCCCTGCGTGGCTGCCGGCTGTTGGAAGAGGCGCGTGAGGGAAAGCACTTGCTATTGCGTGGGGGTTAACATACGTATATGTGGGCTGACAAGATCTGTAACTGGTCCAGCACATCAAGAAGCAACCATGTTGTAAAAACTACGAGTATTACCTTTCGCACGTCGGAAATGGGATGTAATCACAGAAAAGGTATTATCTTCTAATGGTATTTTATTGGCATCGTTCTCTCTGCTTTTTTTTTTCCCACCCGTCTCGTAACCGGTTTGCTGCGGCCCGCAACGAATTCCTTACCTGTGCCACCTTTTCATCTCACAGTAGCAATTGTAACCTACAGTTTTTAACCTCTACAGTTCCCTCTACTACCGTGGTGGTCACTCCCTGATGTCTTAAACATGTGTGCTATCATGCTGTCCATTCTTTAATATCTTCCATATATTCCTTCTCTCGCCAATTCTGCAGAGAGTCTCCTCGTTTTTTACCTTGTCAGTCCACCTAATTTTCAAAACTCTTCAGTAGCACCACACCTCAAATCTTTCTGTTCAGCTTACACTACCTTACAGTGCATGACAGTCTCAGAAATTTCTTCCTCGCATTAAGGTCAGTTACTAGTACACTTCTGTTTGCCAGGAATGCCCTTTTTGCCAGCGCTAGTCTGCTTTTTATGTCCTGCTTCCTCCGTCCATCATGAATTATTTTGCCTCCTAGGGAGCAGAATTCCTTAACATAGTCTACTTCCCGATTCCTTATTCTGATATTAAGTTTCTCGCTGTTCTCATTTCTGCTGCTTCTCATTGCTTTAGTCTTTCTTCGATTTATTCTCAGTCCATATTCTGTACTCATTAGACTGTTCGTTCCATTCAGCAGATCATGCAATTATTCTTCATCTCCACTGAGGATAGCAATGTCGTCAGCGAATTTTATCATTGACTGAGTTTTAACCTGAATTTTAATCTCATTCTCAAGTTTTCTTCCATTTCCGTCATTCCTTCTTCGATGTACAGATTGAACAGTAGGGGCGAAAGACTACATTCCTGTCTTACACTCTTTTTAATCCGAGCACGTCGTTCTTGGGCTTCCATTGTTATTTTTCCCTCTTCGTTCTTGTACTTTTTGTATATTACCCGTCTTTCCCTGTAGATTACCCAGATTTTTCTCAGAATTTCAAACATCTTGCACCATGATACATGGTTGAAGGCTTTTTCCAGGTCTACAAATTCTATGGACGTGTCTTGATTCTTCTTCAGTATTTTTTCCATTATCAACCGCTAGGTGAGAACTGCCTCTCTGATACGTTTACCTTTCCTAAAGCCAAATTGATCGTCCTCTAATTGATCCTTAATTTTCTTTTACATTCTTCTGTTGTCAGCAACTTGGATGCATGAGCTGTTAAGCCGATCGTGCGATAATTCTCGCACTTGTCGGCTCTCGCTATCTTTGGAATTGTGTGGATAGTGTTTTTCCGGAAGTCTGATATATCATCAGTCACATACATACTACACACAAACCTGAATAGTCGTTTCGTGCCCGCATCTCGTGGTCGTGCGGTAGCGTTCTCGCTTCCCACGCCCGGGTTCCCGGGTTCGATTCCCGGCGGGGTCAGGGATTTTCTCTGCCTCGTGATGGCTGGGTGTTCTGTGCTGTCCTTAGGTTAGTTAGGTTTAAGTAGTTCTAAGTTCTAGGGGACTGATGACCACAGCAGTTGAGTCCCATAGTGCTCAGAGCCATTTGAACCATAGTCGTTTCGTTGCCACTTCCCCCAGTGTTAAAGAGGCAGCAAATCAAGAGTAGTTTTAATACTGGCCGCAGTCGACCAGAGCCTTGACAACGAGTCTGCCTGCCCTTGCGTTCCCGTACACTCGTGCAGTTCAACACTCAACCACTGTTTCATCCGAATGCCTCACCAGTCTGGATGTAGCACGATTCGGTCACCCGGCCAAACGGAGATCCAAAATGAGGCCTCTTTCAAACTGTGTCATGTGCTGATGACGCTATCTCACACAGGTTCGCAGCATCTGTAAGTCCTTCATAGTGGTCACTCAACATCTGACGCTGTCCACACCTCTTATACACCCTATCAAGTCTGGTACCAACACCAAGCCGGCCGGAGTGGCCGAGCGGTTCTAGGCGCTACAGTCTGGAACCGCGCGACCGCTACGGTCGCAGGTTCGAATCCTGCCTCGGACATGGATGTGTGTGATGTCCTTAGGTTAGTTAGGTTTAAGTAGTTCTAAGTTCTAGGGGACTGATGACTTCAGAAGTTAAGTCCCATAATGCTCAGAGCCATTTGAACCAACCATCACCAAACACGAATAACACTAATGCACTTTGGTAACCATTGCACCTGTCAGAGAGTTGCAACTCTAATTATACAATTGTAATTGCGACATAAAATCACACAGGAAGAATGCAACCATACTACAAATTAATATGAGTGCTGCAAAATTGCTAAACTGGTCGCTAAATGAAATGTCCCTCGATAAAAAAAAAGACCAATGGCTTTATTTGATGCGTTACGGGATACACCCATCATCAGATAGTCTGGAAACCAAAGTACAAATGACAGAAAATATACGAAGGTATACAGAGCAACATGACAAGAGTACAAGCATTAAAAACTTATGACATATTGAGGGCTGACATATACACCTTGATCAACTAGGTATTCATATTCATAACGACACGTTGTAACTGATACAGCTGTTTTGGCAGCCTATTTTCAAAACTACACCATGTTTTCTAGATAGACAATTTACGGCACCAGAGGGCGGTGAAATGCCTCACAGCGGCGAAGACAAAATGATAAAATTTAATTTACTTACATAAAAACTGTTGAATATATAACACGACTTTCAGGAAGGTATACAAAGCAAGAAACTTGTACAACACGCCGTAAAACAATTTTTACATTGGTATAAAGTGCCATCACTAGAATAGACATAGAAAATAGTATGCGCCAGGTATATAAAACAATTACACGAAATCAAAACAATGCACAAATGATGTACTGACAAAAATTGTGAACCATACCACATAGTGGTATACAGTTAAATGTGTGAAATTCTAATGTTAAAAAAAATATTCATGGATGGTAACTACATATATTGAAATCCGTCGACGTTTCTGGCTGCTTGACATTTTTTTGTCAAGCAGTTTATATATGTAGACGTAAAAAGCTGTGCGTTATTCAGTCCTTGCTTCATTTGTTTTATGTGGAATGTAAACAGAATTTTAAAAAGGATTCGGGTACTTGCAATGTTACCATCACTGGCGCAGCTTAAATTTATTGTTGCGTCACATTACCTGTAGTCTACATCTTTCGTAAATTCTTATTTCGTAACTAAACCGAAGAGGTCACTGAAGTAAAGTACGATTGTTGCCACCTACTGATGCTTGGTCGCACTGTCATTTTGGCGCATCCAAATTCCGGGAAGCAGTCAAGGTTATCGGCACTCGGATAATGGACGTCATGAAACCTCCGGGCAGCATACAATAGTTACACCATGCACATGCATTTCTCTTTTCTCTTGTCACTGACAAGTTGAAGATTTTTCGAAACTGATCACCAACTGTCATACAGGGAATCTTCAAAACCATTGGTTCGCCAGTGTGTGCTGCCATTTTCGACAGCCGGTCTAGTTTTAATTGTGTATAATATTTTTACATATCGATACAAATTCAACACTTTTTGGCTTCTCTTGACTTATTATACTCGTTGGTAATTGTTTTTAAGTTGCTAATGTTGAGCCGTTCATATCACTGCAAGCACTACTCAAAATGTGTGTGGTTCTTGAAGGTAATAGCAACACAGACATACTAAATCGCTCTACACTGAGTATACTGCGATGAGAACAAAATACATCGATCCTTTTGTTAATGATGTCCAAGGGCAATACAGATGTACATCTACGCAGTGAATGAACGTGGAAATGCCAAATTCTTTTGGATGCTTCGTCCACAGCTTCACAAACATCTCTGTTTGGTAATTCTACGGAATTACATCAGTACCACAGATAGGGCGCAGCTGGTTTGTAAATTCGATTCACCCGTCTAGTATCATATTACAATCAAAGATTATGAATGGTATTTTTAACTTATGTATGAAATATTTCTCATGCGTAGTTATCATACTGTTCTTCTGTACCGAAGTAGGCGGTTCTATTGGCAGTTCAGAGAGTTAGTTATACTAGTCAGCTTGATTCTTAAAATGAAAGCTCACACATTCTGTACTGTGTAATGACCGTGTTGCACCTGAGCAGACTGGCTATTCTCTCTTTGTGCCTACTATTATTTTGTTATTTTATGAGTGATCAGTTCGCGAAAGATCTCACATATTTCTATCAAACATTGTTTCTTGATCTAGTATAAAAGTGGATTGCGTGTACGAAAGCTAATTCGCGAGTGGTAGTTTTTCATCACTGTTCATAAACATTGTTATATCTCGAGTCGTTAAGGCTGCATTGTGCAACCCATGGTTGCTTTACAATTACTGCCCTGTCGATTCAAATAAAGATGTCAGCTGACTCATTACCAGTTGCAAGTTTTTCTGTTATATGGTAGTTTGACACGCAAGGCTACAACGTGGGTGCTCGTTTATTCGAACTGATATCCACCTGGCCACACTCGACTAACTGCTTCCAGGCATTCTAACGCAGGAAAAATCAGAAGCAGTTAGGAGGAATCGAACTCGGGACCTCGGTGACAATAGTCGGCGACGCTAACTATTGCAGCGTAAGGCGGCGTGTAGGTCCAACTTACTACTCCGAAAGTAGAATGTGCTGTCTCACATCAGTGAATGGAACCATCTCCTGATGGTCATCTTCTTGGGACACTGACATGGTCCAGTGAAGTGCCAACAACATACTGCTTAGCAAAGGGCACTTGAATGTTCACGTACGTTCTCAGCACTAGATTGAAATTTGTTGTTTTCAATGTATAGCAGCGGTTTTATTTACTTAAAAACACAATTGTGTGGAGTGTCCAATTTTTAGAATGTTAGATTACGATAGAAACAATGCGAGAATTCTAACGATTTGACGGACTATACAACTAAAAGTAGACGAAGTTAGCAACAACAACAAATCTAATCACTGCTAACAACATTAAGAATAGTTGCCTGCTGGTGAGTGAGCAGACCTGAAGTTCTTTGGAGGAGACTCACATAACTAGCGGCAATCTGCAGGTTATCTCTTTTAAGAAATCTTTGCAAGGTCAAGTCTCGTTTCTGGTTTCTAATTTTGTTTTAAAATTCACGATAATTTTAAATTTTTAGATTACTTTTAGCTGTAAACTGAAGTCATGAAACAATTATTGTACAAACTAAGGTTTTCGCAGCATGTCACGTAATGAAATTTTCTAGGGGTTTCTCGTCGCGTCAATGCGTACTGTATCCGCGACGTTTCGGTAAGTATAGACTCTTCTTCCATCTTCTGGCAAAGAGGAGCAGACTTTAGATCATATCTTCCGAATCGTCATGGGCGCGATGAGAACACGAGAAAGTTTTTTCTTTTTTTTTTTTTTTTTTCAACATAGTGACTTTCGGTTCGTGTCCACGAGCCATCTCAGTAATACAAAGACGACACGACCGTGTGTTTGAGGTGACTTTTGTGTCTGTAATGACGTACGGATGTAAGGAGTCAGAACTTTGGTCTCCAAACAGAGAAAATCTTCAAGCCACCCAGGAACCGAACCCAGCCCCTCCCCCTCCCCCCTGACTGCACAGCTTCTGAGGTGGACCACAGAACATTTCATTCGAGCTGTAGTAGTAGTAGTAACAGTAGTAGTAGTAGTTGTTGTTGTTGTGTTCACTCCGAAGACTGGTGTGAGCAGCTCTCTATGCAGTACAGTTACTTCTTCGGGAAATACAGAGTGATTTTGTTTAATGGAAACGAACTACAGAAAACCATCCCTAAAAAAAACAAGGACCAAAAAAGGTCATATGCACATATGGCCAGATACGTGTTCCAAGGGAGGTACATCCACTTAACAGTGGAGATAAAAGATCTTTGATAGTGTAGTTTTCAATGATTGAAAGCCCCCTTTAAAACACACCAGGAAAGTGGAAGTGTTCTGTACTGGTGTTTTCGTAGCATTGTGGCAGTGAACCGTCAGCTTAGTTTCAGCCTATGTGTGGCCGACGATTATTGGCGACCGCCTTGTGGAACCAGTCATCCCTACCAGTCATCCCTCCACAACATCTCACAGACGACCCATACCTGCCGTTTCTGGAGTGCCGTACAGTGTCGATACCCACCAGCCAGGACGCTTCCTGAGGTTGTCAGCAAACCGTGTGGCGGCATCGCCAACCTACGGCCGTCTTGAAGTAGCGCCTCCGACTTTGCGCACTCGTAGCGCCATCACCGAGCCGCCATATGAAAACGCAGCAAAGAGGCGGAGACAGCCGAACCCTCAGTAGTGATTACAGTGGTGTCTCTGTATTGTGATCGCTTCCGATGGACTCTCTTGGACTTGCTGCCCGAAGTGAAGTCACTGTGCCTTTCAGATTATGTGTGCTTCTAATCATTTCCGCTTTCCATCTAAGCACCCACGCATTCCTCGGCCCCCACCCTCAGTGGATCGAACATTTCCTGCGCGTGATCCTGCTGGAAAACGTGGCTCTGATGGTACGAAAGTTAACGTGGCTACTACATCATGGTGCTTCAGCTCAGAGCCCTCTCGAGTGTGCAGCTATAACACTGGCACAGACAGAACATTCCCACTTGCCAGGTGTGTTTTCTTATGTGCTGTAAATGACTGAGACCTACACTGTCAAAGCTCTTTCATTTCCACCTTCAAGTGGGCGTACCTCCGTAGGAACGCATTTCCGATCTTATGTCGATACACTTTTTTTGTTCGTTATCCTTCGAGGGATCGTTTCTTGCAATTTGTCCCTATTTAGTAAAATTATCCTGCATAACGGCTATGGTATCCGTACGCTCTATATTAATGGTTGTGGTTTTCCTTACTTTCAGCTGGTCGAAGTAACAACACAGCAAAGTCATATTGGCCGGCCGGGGTGGCCGAGCGGTTCTAGGCGCGACAGTGTGGAACCGCGTGACCGCTACGGTCGCAGGTTCGAATCCTGCCTCGGGCATGGGTGTGTGTGATGTCCTTAGGTTAGTTAGGTTTAAGTAGTTCTAAGTTCTGGGGACTGATGACCTCAGAACTTAAGTCCCATAGTGCTCAGAGCCATTTGAAAGTCATATTGGTTAATGTTACAAGCTAGATCAAAGGTCCAGACTGTTGTCCCAGTAACTACTTCCCATAGCCGCCCGAAGAAATTTGTCGGGGGTTGGGAGGACGGGGGAGGGAGACTCTAAAGTTGTCAAAAAAATTACATGTTATACAGTAATTGCTAAAGCATTCATCGACGTAACGCTTCAACTGGCTAAACGAGAGGTGTAGTGGAATCAATTCTAGAAGTTTATACTAATTCTGTAATTAATAAAAACTATGTACTCCACATTCCAGGGAGGGGGAGGGGTATAAGTGCCCACTCTGTCGCCCCCTCCCCCCCCCCCCCTTCCCCGTTATGGACGCTTATGCTGCTGTCGCTCTTCAGCGATCGTGTGTTAGACTTTCGTCTCCAAAGATAACCCTCGGGTGTGGTTGCACCCACGGTACGGCTATCTCTGTCGAAGAGGCATGTAAGCTACCCCATCGCGGGCACGTCCTTGGTTCGTGGAACTATTATGATGCAAATTTCTCAGGTTGTGTAGATAAAAACCCATGACAAAGCAGCAAGTTTAATAAATACCGAGTGGCTATAATTAAAGTGCAGCTACACACGGAGGTCCAGTGTGGGCTTTAATTATCGTATGGCAGCGAAACTCGATAGATATGCTAATGTGTTAATGCAGAACAGTTTTACGCTGGAAATAAGTTAATTCCAGTTTTCACCACCAGGTGCATATCTGGCGCTATACAGCATCTCGTCGACGTCTTCCGTGTTCATACTGAGCAAATTGTGTAAGCTGTGGTTAATAATAAAATCAATATTTTGTCTTTCTCACTTATTTAACTTTTCCTGCCCATGCCCCTTCCCTAATCCATTACATATGGAAACATTTCTATACGTCTTTCTTGCATTCACAGCGCCGGATTTCCACCTGGTGTCCCATATTTGGAACTAACTTTTTCCTGCGTAAATCGGTTCGCCATTGACGCATTAGAATATTTATGAAGTTTCGCTGCCATAGGATGATTACATCCCACACTAGACCTCTGTGAGTAGGTGCACTGTAATTATAACCACCTAGTTCAACAATAAGTAAAATAAAAATCCGGAACAAGACGAGAAGCCAAATGCGCGACCACTAGGAACAGGTTTGCGCGTCCAGGCAGCACAGTTGGTACCGTGCAGTAGGTTCAATGAGACAGCGGTATGCAATGTGCAGCCAGGAAGCGGAGTGGAGTGCTCCTGTTTGCTCGCGCGATGTGTACACACGGGAGAGCGGCCGTGACTCAGCCGTTATAATACCTGCGAGCACGGACAGCCGTACCGCAGCGCCTCGGCTGTGACGCACGCAGCCTAACTGGTCCCCGTGCACAAGCCTTCCTCGTAAAAATCTGGAACAATACTGCTCAGGCATTGCTGTGCTCGTCTCCCGGAGGGACAACGACGAACATAATGCAGGCGATAAATGACTTGCAGCGGTACGGATCTCGGGTTAGCTTTCTCTGGATCGCATCGCACCAACAAAAAGAGTTCGTTGAACTCCTCGCACAGTAACCAACGCGCAATCGGCACTTAGCTACGCCTTTTTTCCAACACTCCCGACAAAATCCCTGAACATAATGCGAGAACATACAGCGCGTGGAAAGGAAAGCTGTAAAGGCTCGTTTACACGGGCAGTAGAAATTGCACGTTGCCGACAATATAACACGGAACTTTGCCCGACTACATTACAGTATACATTACAACTGCAGCCACGTATTGGCAATACTGGCGGCCAATGTTACCCGGCTGTATTTGTAGTACTGCATTTCGGGATTAGTGGAGTGTTAGACGGGCCACAGTACTGCCGTGAAATACAAGTAAGCTAGTTACTGGAAGTTACTACGGTGTTTCTGTGTCTGCACTGTACAATGAAAAACATTAGCAAGATAAATAGGATTTCGCCGGTGCGTTCTGTCTTAAGTAAGCGAACTTCTTCCGAAACTTTAAGTGTACAACTTATTCTTAATGCACACCTCTTCCAGAATATTCAAACACGACTTAAATTTATCGTAATATTAGTTGTTCAAACAATTGGTAAGAGCAAAACCGATAAGAAAGACTCTGTACTAGCTGCCACCCTGACTGGCTATCACCCTTCGGTTTTTGCCGTCTGATGATTCATAAACAAGTTTGATGTAAGTCTTCAAAGTACTCCTTTCACCAATATGCCCCTTGCTACCGGGCCGGCCGGTGTGGCCGAGCGGTTCTAGGCGCTTCAGTCTGGAACCGCACGACCGCTACGGTCGCAGGTTCGAATCCTGCCTCGGGCATGGATGTGTGTGATGTCCTTAGGTTAGTTAGGTTTAAGTAGTTCTAAGTTCTAGGGGACTAATGACCTCAGATGTTAAGTCCCATAGTGCTCAGAGCCATTTGAACCATTTTTTTTGAACTTTGCTACCGGACATTACAACGCTCTGGTGGAAGGACTCAAGAGTCATATTTTTAGGTTAATATTTTACTGTCGGTCACCAGTACAAGGAGAAAACCATGAATTTCATAAACGAGATACATCTACGACCAGCATTATGGGACGTGAAAAGCAATGTTTATGAAAACAGTAATAAAGACATTTGGCAAGTTGCTGCCCATGAAACACACGCTATGAAACTTAAAAAGTTTTGGAAGACTTATCCTGTGTAAAATAGAATTACGGCTCAGTGTTTGCAGATCTGTTAGGACGGTCTAGTAACGTAGCTCTATGAAATTCGGACCATACACAGAAAGAACCGCCACAGTATAGCACAGAGGTTAAATGAAAGAATTACGCAGTGAGACGAACAGAAACGACACTTCTATTCAAAGACAACGTGATTCACGATGGTCTCCTGGACATTACAAAAGATGGCAAACGGGCAGGCCAGTATTCACCGAATATCCTCTTGGTTCCAAATGCCCCTTTACCGCCGCTGTTCATTGCGTTTGCTTATTGTCATTCGCAAGAACTAAGTCAGGGCCAAATGCACTCCGGGAAAGACGCACATGGAGATGGAGTACAGGATCACCGTAACGTTGACCCGTGAGCGTACGGTATTTGATGATTTGAAGGTCAGCAGGTCCGTGCAATATTATGCCTCCTCACATCATAACACCTGAAGTACGTAATGCACCCAGTAACACTGTCGGACAGGTTTTGTGGTCCAGGTGTAATGGCGTGGCAAGGCGTAATGTACTGACCTAGAAATGGTGAACTAATTTCCAAAAATTATTGCATCTAATATTATCCAGAATGACGCCACTGCAATGACCTGTAGAACTGTGAAAAAACAGTAAAAAGAAGTGCCTGTTTAAAATATTCACTTACAGTTTTCAGATTCGAACTTATCTCCTAAGTTCGCGACATAAATTACTTCTTTGCATGACGGTCTCACTGACACAATACGGAGGAAATGAAGATTGGAAAAGGTGAAATGGCAGGCTCTTAGAGGTTACGTTTTCCGCACTCCATGCTAGAACGGAACAGGAAGAAAAAAAAGGTGTAGTGTAATGAGAAGGACCCTCTGCCATGCACTTGACAGTGTTTTTGCAGCGTATGGATAAAGATCATAAACAAGGAGCAGCCCTCTAATCAATGGCTCCGCTAAAGTGACCTTAAAGAAGCCAAATAAAGCTCAAGTTTCAGGAAGACCAGTTTGGTATCGTAGCAAACAGTGCGGCGTGGAGCGATGCTACAGGTTAAATGCATCAGCAATTTGCGAGCAGCGAGGTTGCAGCACAAATGTCTTGTAGGTGGGAGTGGGACATCTGTGTACCTAGGTGTACGCTATATGTGTACACATGATGAAACAGCTGCCCCTACCGATGTCGTTTTATGCAACCTACAATGTTACATCTGGCCTTCAAAATGCACGCGCGCTGTTTTCGTGTTTTCTCGGTCTCTATGCGCAAACTATTAGTCCTACAGTAAAAATGAGCAGTACCTTTTCACAAGAAATTCAATGTGGTTAAATTTTGTATTGGGATACGTTTTAACTAGAGGTAGTGTTCCAGTTATTCAAGAAAACCATACTAAGCTTACCTTCAAGCGCATCCCCCCTCCCACACTCAGGCCCCACGGGTCAGGATTTTTACTACGTTGTTCATGGCACTGCATCGTACCATTGTACAAAAACGTTTGACTGCACGAATTATTTCATACATTCGATATTTTTTGGGCTTCACTGCCTGGTCTTGTTATGCCACCAGCTTCGTCGAGCCCTTACAAATTGTATAACTGTCGTTTGTGTAGATTTTATCTAAGTTTTGTGAATTTTAAAAGCATAAAATAAACAATTACATTGTTGTAATCGTCAAACTACTACATAACTATTGTGCTTGTAAGGGTTAGTTTTATATCGAATTGTCAGTGTAATTAGTTTTAGTGTAACATTTACAAAAGTCGTTTTTCCTTCATTACACTCACGAGCACATTTAAATTAACAATGTCAATAAAATAGCTGACTATGTTGGCGTAATAGCCCAATCAGTAGAGGCCAAAATGGTCAAATATGCCGGCCGGGGTGGCAGAGCGGTTCTAGGCGCTACGGTGTGGAACCGCGCGACCGCTACGGCGGCAGGTTCGAATCCTGCCTCAGGCATGGATGTATGATGTCTTTAGGTTAGTAGTTCTAAGTTCTAGACGACTGTTGACCTCAGAAGTTAACTCCAATAATGCTCAGAGCCATTTGAACCATTTTTTTGGTCTAATATTGGGAATAGTTCCCATAGTCGCAAATATTTGTACAGTGGTAGGAGGGAGTGCTACGAACAACATACTAGAAATCATGACGGTGGGAAAAGAGTGTAGGAGTAGGGGTACATTTGAAAGTAACTTTTGAAAATTTTTACTGGAATAACTTGAAAACTATGAAACTTCCTGGCAGATTAAAACTGTGTGCCCAACCGAGACTCGAACTCGGGACCTTTGCCTTTCGCGGGCAAGTGCTCTATCATCTGAGCTACCGAAGCACGACTCACGGCCGGTCCTCACAGCTTTACTTCTGCCAGGATCTCGTCTCCTACCTTCCAAACCCCCCATTCCCCCATTCTGGAAACTTGAAAACTAGTCTGTAGAGGAAACGTATCCTGGTACAAAATTTACCTGCATTCAAAATGGTTCAAATGGCTCTGAGCACTATGGGACTTAACTACTGAGGTCATCAGTCCCCTAGAACTACTTAAACGTAACTAACCTAAGGACATTACACACATCCATGCGTGAGGCAGGATTCGAACCTGCGACCGTTTACCTGCATTAAATTTTCTACAAAAACGTCTTGTTCATTTTTTCTGTAAGACTAATAGTTTCTGTGTAGCGAGCGAGAGAATATGAAGACCTCACTCGTGTTTTTGGAGGCGTTGTGGGTTGCATAAAACGACGTCTGTGGGGGCAGCTGACTCGCCCTGTATAGAAATATAGACGTAACCCGCGTTCTGCACAGAGCCACGCGGTTGGTGTCGTCGAACCGCGCGTGTTGTACGGCGCTGCTGGCGGAGTAGACAAGTGAGGGCGGCCCTGAATGGACGCGAGCCGTGCGCGTGCGCTCGTCGCTGGCACGCGGACAATTACTGCGGCACGCCGAGCAGTAAATTGCGCACCTGTCGCCTCCTCACAGCGCTGACACATCTCTGCCACACAACGCATCCAGCAGCCCGAAACGAATGACGCTATTCTACCTTACGGAGCTGCTCTCCGGGAACGTAACCTACTCCGTGCTGTAACAGACGGGCTGCAGAGAGGACAGAATCCATTTGAAAATCTGGGCCTTTTCCGTGACTTACTATCCACACGCGGAGAGCCCTACGCGGCTCTGTCGTCCAGCCCTTACAAAGAAAAGCCGCTTAATTATTCGATAATTCTGTTATCCGCAGCCTGTACTACTTTAATTTCAGCTAATTATTTGCTACAGTTTATATTTTTTGACGAATAGCTATTTCATAGCAATTTTACGATGTATCTTATCTATAACTCTTTTTCAAATCTTAGTAATATAGAGTCTGTGAGAAACAGCAAAGGACTTGGAAGAGCAGTTGAATGGAATGAACAGTGTCTTGGAAGGAGGATAGCCGGCAGCGGTGGTCTAGCGGTTCTAGGCGCTCAGTCCGGAACCGCGCGACTGTAAGGTCGCAGGTTCGAATCCTGCCTCGGGCATGGGTGTGTGTGATGTCCTTAGGTTAGTTAGGTTTAAGTAGTTCTAAGTTCTAGGGGACTGATGACCACAGATGTTAAGTCCCATAGTGCTCAGAGCCATTTTTTTGAAAGGAGGATATAAGATGAAGATCAACAAAAGCAAAACGAGGATAATGGAATGTTGTGGAGTTAACTCGGGTGATGCTGAGGGAATTAGATTAGGAAATGAGACACTTAAAGTAGTAAATGAGTTATGCTATTTGGAGAACAAAATAACTGATAATGGTCGAACTAGAGAGGATATAAAATATAGACTGCCAATGGCAAGGAAAGCGTTTCTGAAGAAGAGAAATTTGTTAACATCTAGTATAGATTTAAGTGTCAGGAAGCCGTTTCTGAAAGTATTTGTATGGAGTGTAGCCATGTATGGAAGTGAAACGTCGACGATGAATAGTTTGGACAAGAAGAGAATGGAAGCTTTCGAAACGTGGTGCTACAGAAGAATACTGAAGATTAGATGGGTAGATCACATAACTAATGAGGAGGTATTGAATAGAGTTGGAGAGAAGAGGAGTTTGTGATACAAGTTGACTAGAAGAAGGGATCGGTTGGTAGGACATGTTCTGAGGCATCAAGGGATCACCAATTTAGTATTGTAGGGCAGCGTGGAGGGTAAAAATCGTAGAGGGAGACCAAGAGATGAATACACTAAGCAGATTCAGAAGGATGTAGGCTGCAGTACGTACTGGGAGGTGAAGCAGCTTGCACAGGATAGAGTAGCATGGGGAGCTGCATCAAACCAGTCTCAGGACTGAAGATCATAACAACAACAGTAATATAGGCTATTGTAATAAATTTTATGCTAATAGTACACACTGTACTTCTGATTTGTTAACACTGGTGTCATACACAGGACGGTGAGTGGAATTAGTGCTATTTAAGACCTGTCCCTACCTATCCATTTAGCAGTCAGTTCAGCGTCGTGGATCGGCGCATCCTGCTCCACGGAAGTCCACCTGCCGTCTGGGTGTATGTAGTTCGTAATCTTATTTCAGTGTATATACGTTACTGTAAGGATCGCTCTGCCTGTGCGTGTGTTATTTCAGAGCCTGAAGATGATCCTTAAGGACTGAAACCGGACACCCCGATTAAAAGAAATTTGCGATCAAGACTGTTTTTTAATCAACAAAATTTTGATCGTTGAGCTTATGACTGAAGATGAATTTCCAGTGCTGATACATATTTCGTTTGCAGCGTTCTCACGAATGGGTGAATTTGCCTTCCGTACGCCGGCCGAAGTGGCCGTGCGGTTAAAGGCGCTGCAGTCTGGAACCGCAGGACCGCTACGGTCGCAGGTTCGAATCCTGCCTCGGGCATTGATGTTTGTGATGTCCTTAGGTTAGTTAGGTTTAACTAGTTCTAAGTTCTAGGGGACTAATGACCTCAGCAGTTGAGTCCCATAGTGCTCAGAGCCATTTGAACCATTTGCCTTCCGTTACGGAAAGAGACTTTGCCGTCTCCATAGAGCTTCTACAGGACGCGCGCTCAAATTCCTGTGTCTCGGATCCCGGGAGATAGAACGCGCGGCCTAGATGCTATGAATATCAAAGGCAAGCACAAGAGTCGCCTCAGGAGAAACTGGGATGGCTGACGGGCGTGCCGCAGGTAGCGGCACACGGGGCGTTTGTCAAACAGAAAGCGAGGCAGCCGGCTGTGGCGCATACCGCCGCCCCACCGTCCTTCCTCTTGCAAACAGGACTCTTTAACACTCGGCACGCGCCGGAGGCAGCTTTCCAGCGCAGACACACACTTCCGTCACTGCTCGCGCTGTCATCTCGCAGCTACGGTACGCAGGACATGCATGCGGTCTAGCCAAGGCTTTCCCCGACTGTGAGGCGGATGGCAGAACGTCTTCCGAGTCCGCCATATACGAAGGTCAGCTGAAAAGTAACGCCTCCGAATTTTTTATGTGAAAACTCTTAAAGCTTTTTCAATAAAACAAATACTATTAACACTCTATAATACGCACGAGAGAGGCAATTCTGAGGTTCTACTTCTACATTTACATCCATACTCCGCGAGCCACTTGTCGGTGTGCGGCGGAGGGTACTTTGAGTACCTCTGTCGGTTCTCCCTTCTATTCCAGTCTCGTATTGTTCGTGGAAAGAAAGATTGTCGGTATGCGTCTGTGTGGGCTCTAATCTCTCTGATTTTATCCACATGGTCTCTTCGCGAGATATACGTAGGAGGGAGCAATATACTGTTTGACTCCTCGGTGAAGGTATGTTCTCGGAACTTCAACAAAAGCCCGTACAGAGTTACTGAGCGTCTCTCTTGCAGAGTCTTCCACTGGAGTTTGCCTATCATCTCCGTAACGCTTTCGCGATTACTAAATGATCCTGTAACGAAGTGCGCTGCTCTCCGTTGGATCTTCTCTATCTCTTCTATCAACCCCATCTGGTACGGGTCCCACACTGGTGAGCAGTATTCAAGCAGTGGGCGAACAAGTGTACTGTAACCTACTTCCTTTGTATTCGGATTGCATTTCCTTAGGATTCTTCCAATGAATCTCAGTCTAGCATCTGCTTTACCGACGATTAATTTTATATGGTCATTCCCTTTAGATCACTCCTAATGCATTCCTAATGCCTACTCCCAGATAATTTATGGAATTAACTGCTTCCAGTTGCTGATCCGCTATATAATTAAGGATCTTTCTTTCTATGTATTCACAGCACATTACACTTGTCTACATTGAGATTCAATTGCCATTCCCTGCACCATGCGTCAATTCGTTGCAGATCCTCCTGCATTTCAGTACAATTTTCCATTGTTACAACCTCTCGATATACTACAGCACCATCCGGAAAAAGCCTCAGTGAACTTACGATGTTAATAAAGAAAGCAAGACTAAAGAAAAACCCAGACACGTTCACACGATTTGTCGACCTGGAAAAAGCGTTCGACAGTGTAAAATGCTGCAAGATGTTCGAAATTCTGAGAAAAATACGGGTAAGCTACAGAGAGAGACGGGTCATATGCTACACGTACAACAGGCAAGAGGGAATAATAAGAGTGAACGACCAAGAACGAAGTGCTCGTATTAAAAAGGGGTAAGACAAGGATGTCGTCTTTCGCCCCTTCTGTTCAATCTGTACATCGAGGAAGCAGTGATGGAAATAAAAGAAAGGTTCAGGAGTGGAATTAAAATTCAAGGTCAAAGAATATCAATGATACGATTCGCTGATGACATTGCTATCCTGAGTGAAAGTGAAGAAGAATTACGTGATCTGCTGAATGGTATGAACCGTCTAATGAGTACAGAGTATGCATTGAGGATAAATCGAAAGAAGACGAAGGTTATGAGAAGCAGCATAAATGAGAACTGCGAGAAACTTAACATCAGGATTGACGGTCACAAAGTAGATGAAGTTAAGGATTTCTACTACCTAGGAAGTAACCAATGACGGATGGAACAAGGAGGACATCAAAAGCAGACTAGCAACGGCAAAAATGGCGTTCCTGGCCAAGAGAAGTCTATTACTATCAAATATCGCCCTTAATTTGAGGAAGAAATTTCTGAGAATGTACGTCTGGAGTACAGCACTGTATGGTACTGAAGCCCGCCCGGTTAGCTGTGCGTTCTAACGCACGGCTTTCCGGGCGGGAAGGAGCTCCTGGTCCCCGGCACGAATCCACCCGGCGGATTTGTGTCGAGGTCCGGTGAACCGGTCAGTCTGTGGACGGTTTTTAAGCGGTTTTCCATCTGCCTCGGCGAATGCGGGCTGCTTCCCCTTATTCAGCCTCAGTTACACTATGTCGGCTGTTGCTGCGCAAGCCGGCCGGGGTGGCCGAGCGGATCTAGGTGTTACAGTCTGGAACCGCGCGACCGCTACGGTCGCAGGTTCGAATCCTGCCTCGGGCATGGATGTGTGTGATGTCCATAGGTTAGTTAGGTTTAAGTAGTTCTAAGTGATTGATGACCTCAGAAGTTAAGTCCCATTGTGCTCAGAGCCATTTTTTGGTAGCTGCGCAAACAAGTTCTCCACCATTACTCTACCACGCAAACATAGGGGTCACACTCGTCTGGTGTGAGACGATCCCTGGGGGGTCCAACGGGGGCGGAACCGCACAATAACCCTAGGTTCGCTGTGGGGCGGCGAAGGGGTGAAGTGGACTGCGGTAGTCGTCGTGGGGTTGTGGACTACTGCGGCTGCGGCGGGGACGGAGCCTCTCCGTCGTTTCTAGGTCCCCGGTTAACATACAATACAATACAATGGTAGTGAAACATGGACTGTGGGAAAACCGGAACAGAAAATCGAAGCATTTGAGATGTGGCGCTACAGACGACCGCTGAAAATAATGTGGATTGATAAGGTGAGTAATGTGGAGGTTCTGTACAGAATAGGAGAGGAAAGGAATATGTGGAAAACACTGATAAGGATGATAGGACATCTGTTAAGACATGATGGAACATGGTATTTGAGGGAACTGTAGAAGGCAAAAACTGTAGAGGAAGACAGAGACTGGAATACATCCAGAAAATAATAGATGGCGAAGGTTGCAATGCTACTCTGAGATAAAGAGTTTGGCACAGGAGAGTAATTCGTGGTGGGCCGCATCAAACCAGTGAGAGGACTGAAGACCCCCTCCCCGCCCCCGCCCCCCCCCACCCAAAGAAAAACCTTTTCTTTTCCGCATTGTGTCCCTGATCCTCCAGAATCCGATGATCAGGTGAGTCCGGTCTATCGACTGGTGCTTGGGGTAGTTATTCAATGATCATCTTTTCCATCATGCTTTCAAGTTGAATTTCAGTTTTTGTGGTGATCTCGACTGAGATCACATGTTTACAGCTCGATTTCTGAGTTCGAGAAGACTTTAGTGCAGCCGCCTCAACTAGAGGAACAGACGTCGACCAGTGACCGTCGGATCCCAAACAGACGTCAGTGGGTTTGTGATGTTTGTTAGTTTTTGCACCACTCTGGGTATTTCATTTCCCCAGTACTTCCTATATCGAGGAGGCTTTCTCCTATCCGCCCTCCGGGGAGGCGCCCGATGGGGGTACTAACAACCCCACACGATTACAGGAAAGCTTATTACTCAATAGACCGCGAAACCCTCTTTAAAACCATGGAAGAATTCGGAAGCGACCGAAAGACCCAGAAAATCATAGAATATACGCCGGCCGAAGTGGCCGTGCGGTTAAAGGCGCTGCAGTCTGGAACTGCAAGACCGCTACGGTCGCAGGTTCGAATCCTGCCTCGGGCATGGATGTTTGTGATGTCCTTAGGTTAGTTAGGTTTAACTAGTTCTAAGTTCTAGGGGACTAATGACCTCAGCAGTTGAGTCCCATAGTGCTCAGAGCCATTTGAACCATAGAATATACGCTTACAAGAACAACTTCCAAAGTGAAATTCATGGGTGACCCTTTGAAATTAGACCATGAGTAAGGCAGAGGGATGGATTATCCTCGGTTCTTTTCAATATTGTTCGAGAAAAGATTAAAAGAAAATGGTAACCTCACGTAAAAGGTGTCCAAATTGGTATCAGAAAAGAAAACCGAACTAAAGTAAAATGCCTTGCCTTCGCGGACGATATTGCGACTATCGCAAACAATAGGACGGAAGCGATTCACGCCACTCGGGCCGGCTGGTAGTGAATTTGAGTCCTACTATGCTCCAAAGTCCAGATGACGATCATTATGGCTTCGGAAAGGTACGAACAGGCGAGCACTTTTGATGTTGCGACTGATAATGGAAGCAATAAGAATTAATACACGTTAGTAGGATTTGTCGATTTGGAAAACGTGTTCGGCACTGCAAAATGGTGCAGAACGTTTGAGATTCTGAGAAAAACAGGAGTAAGGTATAAGGAAGGATGGATAATATACAAAATGTAGAAGAAACAAAACGGGACAATAAGAACGGAAGTTCAAGAACTAAATGCCTGCATTAAAAAGGAGTGTAAGACGGGATGTAATCTCTCGCCCCTAATGTTCAATCTACAGGGTGTTACAAAAAGGTACGGCCAAACTTTCAGGAAGCATCCCTCACACACAAATAAAAAAAAGATGTTATGTGGACATGTGTCCGGAAACACTTAATTTCCATGTTAGAGCTCATTTTAGTTTCGTCAGTATGTACTGTACTTCCTCGATTCACCGCCAGTTGGCCCAATTGAAGGAAGGTAATGTTGTTGACTTCGGTGCTTGTGTTGACATGCGACTCATTGCTCTACAGTACTAGCATCAAGCACATCAGTACGTAGCATCAACAGGTTAGTGTTCATCACGAACGTGGTTTTGCAGTCAGTGCAATGTTTACAAATGCGGATTTGGCAGATGCCCATTTGATGTATGGATTAGCACGGGGCAATAGCCGTGGCGCGGTTCGTTTGTATCGAGACAGATTTTTAGAACGAAGGTGTCCCGACAGGGAGACGTTCGAAGCAATTGATCGGCGTCTTAGGGAGCACGGAACATTCCAGCCTATGACTCGCGACTGGGGAAGACCTAGAACGACGAGGACACCTGCAATGGACGAGGCAATTCTTCGTGCAGTTGACGATAACCCTACTGTCAGCGTCAGAGAAGTTGCTGCTGTACAAGGTATCGTTGACCACGTCGCTGTATGGAGAGTGCTACGGGAAAACCAGTTGTTTCCGTAACATGTACAGCGTGTGCAGGCACTATCAGCAGCTGATTGGCCTCCACGGGTACACTTCTGCGAATGGTTCATCCAACAATGTGTCAATCCTCATTTCAGTGCAAATGTTCTCTTTACGGATGAGGCTTCATTCCAATGTGATCAAATTGTAAAGTTTCACAATCGACATGTGTGGGCTGACGAGAATCCGCACGCAATTGTGCAATCACGTCATCAACACAGATTTTCTGTGAACGTTTGGGCAGGATTTGTTGGTGATGCCTTTATTGGGCCCCATGTTCTTCCACCTACGCTCAATGGAGCACGTTATCATGATTTCATACGGGATACTCTACCCGTGCTGCTAGAACATGTGCCTTTACAAGTACGACACAACATGTGGTTCATGCACGATGGAGCTCCTGCACATTTCAGTCGAAGTGTTCGTACGCTTCTCAACAACAGATTCGGTGACCGATGGATTGGTAGAGGCGGACCAATTCCATGGCCTCCACGCTCTCCTGACCTCAACCCTCTTGACTTTCATTTATGGGGGCATTTGAAAGCTCTTGTCTACGCAACCCCGGTACCAAATGTAGAGACTCTTCGTGCTCGTATTGCGGACGGCTGTGATACAATATGCCACTCTCCAGGGCTGCATCAGCGCATCAGGGAATCCATGCGACGGAGGGTGGATGCATGTATCCTCGCTAACGGAGGACATTTTGAACATTTCCCGTAACAAAGTGTTTGAAGTCACGCTGGTACGTTCTGTTGCTGTGTGTTTCCATTCCATGAATAATGTGATTTGAGGAGAAGTAATAAAATGAGCTCTAACATGGAAAGCAAGCGTTTCCGGACACATGTCCACATAACATATTTTCTTCTTTGTGTGTGAGGAATGTTTCCTGAAAGTTTGGCCGTACCTTTTTGTAACACCCTGTATACATGGAAGAAGCAATGGCGGAAATGAAAGAGAGGTTCAAGAATGGTGTTAAAATACGAAGTGGAAGGATATCAATGAAAAGTGAATGCGGACTTTTGCGACGTATATTGGTGATGATATCTTCTCGGGGTTCCATGTGGGTGGTTGCGTGGAAATTCCACGACGTTTCGATGAGTGTCACATTCATCATCTTCTGGTGAAGAATATTTCATCATCAATGACAAGATTCACTGATGAAATTGCTGTCCTCGGCGGAAGCTAAGAAGAATTACAGGACGTTATGCGTAAAGAATATCGACTGACAGTTAACCGAAGAAAGACGGTACTAATGACGAGTAGCAGAAATGGAGATTAATGAGAAGCTTCACATCGAAATTGGGGACCACGAAGTAGATGAGCTGAAGGAATCCTGTTACCTTGAAAGTAAAATAACACACGACAGACGAAGCAAGGACGACGTAAAAATCAGATTAGCAAAGGGAAAGAGGGCATTCCTGGCCAAGAGAAGTCTGCTAGTATCAAATATCGGCCTCAATCTGAAGAATAAATTTCTGAGAATGTTTTTGAAGCACAGCGTTATATGGTTGTGGGACATGGACTGAGGGAAAATCAAAAAGACAGACAATCGAACCGTTTGAGATTTGGTGCTTTAGTAGGGTGTTGAAAATTACGAGGAATGACAAAATAAGATATGAGAAGGTTCACGGCAGAATCTGCGAAGAAAGGAACGTACGGAAAACACCTGCAAGATGAAGGAACAGAATGACAGGACATGCGCAAAGACACCAGCGAATAGCTTCTATGGTACGAGAGGGAACTGAAGAGAGTAAGACAGAGACTGGAATTCACCCAAAAAATAACTGAGGAAGTAGAGAGCAAGTACCACTCTGAAATGAATAGATTGTCACAAGAGAGAAATTCGTGGAGGGTTGCACCGAAGCAGAAAGCCGATCTGGAAAAGAAAGAAAGAAAATATCCTGCAACGCGTGTCAGCGATGTTAGCCAATGCGCCACTCGGCTCGGTCGGTGCCTCGGCCTCTGCAGTCTAGTGATTCCGAAGCCTGGGGACCCGACGCGTTCAGTCCGCGCAGCGTGCATTTACAGCGAGAGCCGCAGACGGCGCTGATTCACGTCCTCCCGGCAGAGCACTAAAATTTTACGAGTCAAAACGATTTCCACCGCTCATTCCGGCGGCGTAACCCTCGGAGTCGTAATAAAATCCAGATACCCGAGAAGAAATTAGACGCAGAATTCGGCGGGCGTGCCCGGGCTTATTGTGAGACGGACGCGGCGGTCCGGCGGCCGGTCGGCAGCTGCTGGCCAGCGGTATCGATAATAGAATCTCGCCTGTATTTGGGCAGCGGCGCGTTTACTGCCGCCGCCCCCACCTCTGCCTCTGCCGTCCCTCACAGACCTCACGCAGTTCGGGGGACAGACGGGCCCCGCCTGCGCTGCGCTGTGCCAAACTCCAGGTATCGAAGCGGGGCGCGCAAGGTTGAAAAGCGCCTGTACTTAACGGCGGTAAGCAACACAGAAATAGACTAGTCATTCCCAAGAAGCATCCCGCTAATATCCTGTAACAGCGTCTCGTGTAGGACTGTTGATGTTTTTAAAAATGTCAGGAATATGATATACCGATATTTAATCAATATCGATAAGTGTCCGCAAAACATTGAAGAAATGTATCGATGTATCGACCGTAAATATACACTACTACCATTAAAATTGCTACACCACGAAGATGACGTGCTACAGACGCGAAATTTAACAGACAGGAAGAAGATGCTGTGATATGCGAATGATTAGCTTTTCAGAGCATTCACACAAGGTGGCGACACCTACAGCGTGCTGACATGAGGAAAGTTTCCAACCGATTTCTCATACACAAACAGCAGTTGACCGGCGTTGCCTGGTTAAACGTTGTTATGATGCCTCGTGTAAGGAGGAGAAATGCGTACCATCACGTTTCCGACTTTGATAAAGGTCGGATTGTAGCACACCCCGATTGCGGCTTATCGTATCGGGACATTGCTGCTCGCGTTGGTCGAGATCCAATGACTGTTAGCAGAATATGGAATCGGTGGGTTCAGGAGGGTAATACGGAACGCCGTGCTGGATCCCAACGGCCTCGTATCACTAGCAGTCGAGCATGGCTGTAACGGATCGTGCAGCCAAGCCTCGATCCGTGAGTCAACAGATGGGGACATTTGCAAAACAACAACCATCTGCACGAACAGTTCGACGACGTTTGCAGCAGTATGGTCTATCAGCTCGGAGGCCATGGCTGGGGTTACCCTTGACGCTGCATCACAGCATCACAGCATCATGATGGCCGCATCCGTGTTTGGTGACATCGCGGTGAGCGCACATTGGAAGCGTGTATTCCTCATCGCCATACTGGCGTCTCACCTGGCGTGATGGTATGGGGTGCCATTGGTTACACGTCTCGGTCACCTCTTGTTCGCATTGACGGCACTTTGAACAGTGGCCGTTACATTTCAGATGTGTTACGACCCGTGCCTCTACCATCCTTCGATCCCTGCGAAACCCTACATTTTAGCAGGATAATGCACGACCGCATGTTGCAGCTCCTTTCTGGATACAGAAAATGTTCGACTGCTGCCCTGGACAGCACATTCTCCAGATATCTCACCAACTGAAAACGTCTGGTCAATGGTAGCTGAACAACTGGCTCGTCATAATACGCCAGTTACTACTGTTGATGAACTGTGGTATTGTGTTGAGGCTGCATTGGCAGCTGTACCTGTACACGCCATCCAAGCTCTGTTTGACTCAATGCCCAGGCGATCAAGGCCGTTATTACGGCCAGAGGTGGTTGTTGTGAGTACTGATTTCTCAGGATCTATGCACCCAAATTGCGTGGAAATGTAATCACATGTCAGTTCTAGTAAAATATTTTTGTCCAATGAATACCCGTTTATCATCTGCATTTCTTCTTGGGGTAGCAGTTTTAATGGCCAGTAGTGTATGGACGGACAGGCCCATAAAAATAACTGCTGCACATTGTAAACGTACTGCCGGTTTTAGAGCTGCACATTTAGGTATTGATTTATTGTCAGATATTCCGTACATCAACATGGAAGTAGCCTGCTTATTCCCCTCCTTACAGCAAGAATTTAAAGAAAAACGATGAACGTTCACACTTTGCTAACAATGGTAACCGCGTGTGAGTGGCACAGTAGAAGGTGTCCAGTAGATTTGTCGTTCGGTTTCGTCACATATCGGATCTGTCCAGAGCACTTCATGTCGACGTCCCTGTTTTTTCACTTCTGCCAACGCCAGCGACGTAGCAGTTGTAGAGTCAAAATTGCGCCGTGAAGTTTAATGTTGCCGATTACGTCAAAATTTCCCCTCACACAACTGCGCCCACCGCAAAGACAAATCTTGTCATTCACATTTTTGTTCATCATTTTTAGCAACTATTTTTAAAGAATGCCGCTGTGAAGAAATAGCACACTAGTTGCGTTAAAAATCGTTTTTCACCGCAAGTGGTGTGCTATTTCCTCACATCGGAAATCTTGTTGTTCCATACACAGCTCCTACCCCCACCTCCCCTCCCCCCACCCAGTGTAATCGGACTTCTTCTTTGTGCCACCTGTACTTTCTTCACAAAGGCAAAGAGAATGACGGAACGCGATAAAAAGCCAAAAAAGTAGTAGGACTCCTTCACACAGTGAAAGTAAAATTATGTTCTACTAAAATTTCAAATATTTACCTAAAATAACGAAAAAAATATAATGTAAAATAAAAATATCGGCACTCAGTATTGTCATTTCGATATCCATATATTTCGGGAAATATATTTCCCATATTTAACGATATTTTTTTGAAAAGCATCGATATATCAATATTTTATCAACAGCCCTATTGTAGTGTAGCCGTTACCTCTACAAGTATGCCTTCGGTAGCTGCGACTCCGTCGAATCTGGCTGAAAATGTGTTGAAAGCAGGCTATTGTCAGTAATGCAGGCTACACCAGATTTGTAGTTCAGACGCGTTGCTTGTATTGAGATGTTGAATAAAATACTATTTACACCCAGACCATCTGTTACAGTCACGCACAGATAAACAACTAGTCACATATTGCACTGATGTTATGCAACATTATTCGAGCGCGGTAATATAACGTAACCGTCACTGTTCACAAAAGTTCACGTGTGGCAAAAATATGTAATTAACACAGTCACTGAATAAGTCCTTAAATCGCTGTTCTTGAAGTCTTATAGTCATATTAATACGAAAACGTGGCGTACAGTAAGTAAGTATTGGAAACAACACGTTTCACATTTCACCCTATTGTCGCAGCAGACGAAATCTGAAGTTTGATACAGTCCATGATACTAATTACACATTCACAATAATATTAATCATATAACACAGTCATCAAATTATTATATAAACTCCTGGACACAAAATGTTGACCAATTCCGGCGTTTTATTCGCTCTGTCCACATTCGTTCCTTTTAATGTGTGTCAAGGCGCTGATATCCTCGACGTTGAGCGCCCATAACCCCCAACACACACAAACACACACACCTAAATTCCGGTACATCTGAGTTGTAATCTGTAATGCATCAAACACAGATGGTGGCTGTGAGTCTCGGGAACGACCGTAGTCCACTGCTTGTGTATGTGGGTCAGTGTTATTCCAGAACAACGGCGTCGACTGAAAGAGCAGGAAAAAGGCGCGATTGTCAACACCTCGGC
Organism: Schistocerca cancellata; assembly: GCF_023864275.1. Taxonomy (NCBI): domain Eukaryota; kingdom Metazoa; phylum Arthropoda; class Insecta; order Orthoptera; family Acrididae; genus Schistocerca; species Schistocerca cancellata. The sequence continues at coordinate 622,223,726 of NC_064630.1, forward strand.
CTTCATAAGGGACACACAACTTTATAAATAATCGTACTGCACATATATAACGTACCTGGCACATAATTAAAAATATTACAAAAAACTGCATTAGTGGGCAGCAAAAGGAAAACCAAAATGCTGTTTACAACTCCTTTCATAATTTAATAAGATATTTTACAATCCTATAGTCCCACGAAACATTTCTCTGATGGTTTAACATATGTCCTATCCTCATATTCATATTAAAATTTCTGTTTTACCCTGCTAGTTTTGCCCTATACGGCTCCCAACACTTCCACGGAACCTGTTACCTGACGCCTTAACACTGCTCTATTATTTCCCTTCTTGTTATTTTCACATAAATCCTTTTTTCCCCGATTCTGTGGAGCATCTCGTTCCTTATCTTACAAGGTCGCTGTATTTTCAGGATCCTATCCGCTTCTCTTCCTTTTCGGTCTTCGCACAGTCCACAATCACTTCACTTTATACAATACTGTACCGTCTCAGTTTAGGGCTCACGCTGGCACGAACAAACTTGTTTTGGAGAGGTACGCTATTTTTGTCTGTGCCACTCTGCATCTTACATCCTTCTTGCTTCTTCCGTGCCGCGTGATTTTGCATCTAAGGTAGCAGAATTGCTTTATTACTTCTATTATAGGTCCTAATTTGATGTTAAATTATTACTAAACTTATATCTGCTGCTCTCTAATACTTTCGTCTTTGTTTGAATTTCTCTCAGTCGATATTCCGTGTTCTGTTCATTCCATTCAGTAGCCCCCGTAATTCTTTCTCACTTTCAGAGAGGACAACAATGTCATCATTGAATATTATTGACATCATTCCGAATTTTAAACCCACTTCTCAGTCACATTTTTATTTCCTTCTGTTATTACACACACACACACACACACACACACACACACACATACTCGGTGTTACGGGTATTTTGATCTCTGGTATCTTAATATGCACCCCACTGTTGTGAGATAGTTGTTTTTCCTCTGTATCTCACATCTGATGTTTTCTGCTCCGTCCTAACTGCGCCACGAAGTGGGCAATGCCTGTCAGTATAGACTTGGCCGTTTTGCGTCCATACATCCCCACTTCAGTATCTGGCCTGATGTCATGGGAGAAGTAAACATTAAAGTCTTACTAGTGCGTACGTGAAGGTGCTAAGCAGCCTAAAAACCTACTACTTGTAATAGCTATGATCATTAGTCTGCAAGTGAAGTTAATACTGATGCAAATTTGTTCAGCACACGGTCCTTAGTGATCAACAGAAATTTCTGCACTTATACCCCAAACACCGCTATAGATAAAAAAGATATCTTCTGAAAGAATGTCTGGAGATAACAGGTGAACGGTATCGGTGCAGATGAAACAAATCTAACCATTCAGTATTACGTCAGAATTTCATTTGTCTTGAGAATCTTAAGCGGACAGCAAGCACAGTGTCACACTGTTCGAAAAAAAAAAAAGAATTCCAAGACAAAACTAATATTAATCTTCAAACTAGCTTATGAATGCGGTCACCTGAGGGTGACAATTCTGTAAGTGAGCATGAACTGAATACCACATTTCTTTCAGGATGTCAATGTTCAATTCAGCGATATAGTTGAAGAATTCCGATTTATTACCATGTTGTGATACTAACGTAGAATGAATGTAAATTTTCACTGTTATTTACTCGAGTGTGTGTGTGTGTAAACAAAGACACAATTTTTTTTGGGGGGGTGGGGGGGAGATAATTATCAACGTAGTACTAACACTGATGACGAGGACAAGAGTGACGATGTGTCCTGTTAAACGATACACAACAGGGAGCTGGCACAGCTGAAATCAGTGTGTATGCTCGATGGTCTTGTTTCGCCTCGCAATCTATTTCTTTGTTGAACCTTTTGCAGGAAGACTGGCCCTTTGTCGACGGAAGGATGGCGAAAATTTTTTGAAAATAGATTAATCAAAATCGAAAGAAGTTGGGTTCCGACACCAAACTGGTAACACTGGTTGGTATTGTCTTGACAAAACAATTCCAGACGAATGCCTAATGGTTCCTCCATTAATGCCTCAAGTCTTCATCAGATAAGTTAGAACTTAGTTTGTTGTAGTCCCGGACCGGAATGAACAAAATAGAAAACTTGACGTTCGAACACGTTGGTCGAATAGAAGAGCCGCGTGATTTCGGTTTCTTGTACGCAACTGAAATTAGGTGTACGGGCGAAGATTATCGCGTTATGTTGACTATACTTTTATTAATCTTTAAAGAGCTGTCAGTCTGTAGAAGCCATTAGCCCGTATCGACGACAGCGATAGAACAGGTGCAAACAAGGACAGGGCGTTGAGCAACCGGTTCCAGCAGCCCACACGAGACCGTCAACGGAGGCCTTCCCTCACTGCGGCGGAGCGCTTTCACGCTCACTGCGAGCAAGCCTCCTTGGCGTCGAAATCCCCGTATGGCGTACGTTCTTATTCTAATGAAATAGGGAAAAATTCACACAGAAATGATACAGGTATCAGAAGTATAGACTATTTTTTTTCTTTATTGTATTTCAATTCTTCCCCCCATGAGGAGATATAACAATAAAAAGAGGTGATAAACTGGTGACTGTGCATGGCGAAAAAGTTGTGAAGAAAATATAAAAAACAAAGGGGTGAATGATGCGGATTAAAAACACTTAGGGACTGGACAGACACAATTAAAAAACATGGCGACAGTCTGGTTTCTGTTAGCAACACTTTAAAATGGAGACGCACAACACTGAACACTCACGGAAAACTCTGCACTAGAGTGTATGAAGGCATAGGGGTATCGGGGGGGGGGGGAGGACCCGGACAGATGAGGGGGAAAGGGGGTGCAGCCGAGGGAGAGGGCACACAGAAAAAGGGGAGGGGGGCAGGACGGATGCGAGAAGGAGCAGGGAAGGCAGTGGAGAGGAAAGCAAAAGGACTTGGGAGAGAGAAAGGAGTTAAAGAGAGGGTAGGTGGAGAGAAAAAAAGAAGGATGGAAGGGGGCAGGGAGCCCGGGAAAAGGACAGAGGGAGGAAGGGGGAGTGAGGATCATAGTTGATAGGAGGGATAATTGGAGGGGGAGTTGACGGAAGCCACCTCGGGAATAGAGAAAGGCTGTAGTGGTGGAGGGTAGGGGGGACACAATGGTGAAGGCGCTGCAGCGGGCGGGGGTTGGAGAGGAGAGGAACAACCAGGGGATGAGGGGGATCAAGTTGGCAGGAGCTGTAAAGGCTGCGGACGTGTTCGAGGAATAGGAGCATATGGGTGAAAGGAGTCAGGCCATAGAGGATTCACATGGGGGACGGGACGCGTATACGGAAGGTGAGGTGGAGTGCATAGCGCTCGAGGATCTGTTGAGATATAGACGTAGTTGTAGAGAAAGAATATTGCGTTGGGGAGCCGTGTCATAACGAAAATTGTATATTGTGTTAGCGTCACACAAATATTATCATTAACGGTTGCGACTTCTCAGTAAGTTATCGGATGACTTCAATATGTTCCATGGGAACCACACACAGTTCAACTAAGACATGTGCAGAAAGATGGACCAACCCTCAAATGTAAAATCTTGGAGATAAGTGTTGCCATCTGTTGCTGAGTACAGGAACTATCTAAATTGACATTGGTTTCCACCCTATGTAATATTTAAGGGTGAGACCAACCCATACCCAGCAACAGATGGAAATACTTACGTTTTTACATTTGAGGGTTAGCCCACTTTTCCGCACATGTCTTCAATTGAACAGGTGAGTAGAGTGCTTACAATGTGGCATCTTCTGCTGCACGGCCCCTCCCATAGGAGGTTCGAGTCCTCCTTCAGGCATGGGTGTGTGTGTTGTTCTTAGCATAAGTTAGTTTAAGTAGTGTCTGAGTCTAGGGACGATCAAAAATTTTCCGTTTGTGGTGTAGCTGCAGCATATATACAACGTAGCGCGACTCTGATCTGGGTATATAAGCTCCGACATGTAGACCAGGGATCAGTGTGGTATTAATGTCTTTCCGACGCAACTGCGGTAAATGCGGAAACGTGAAGTATGGTGACGTTATTACCAAATGCGTCCAAACAGGACCATAGTGCTGGTATTCTTTTCTTTCCCGCTGAAGGACAAACATCGGTAGATATGCAACATCTCTGTCAGAAACCACCATTGTGGAATGGTGCGCCAAGTTCCGTGTGACAAGGGGCGCTGCTGCTTCATGATAACGCTCGTCCCTGTATCGCAAATGCCGTTGCGCAGAAGCTACGCCGGCTCATGTGGGAGAAAGTCGAGCACCTGCCTACAGTCCTTATCTCTCCCCACGTAATTATAACGCCTCCGCTCCCTTAAAAAAAGGCCTCGAAGGGTCGACAATTCCTGTCGGACGACGACATGCAACAGGCTGCTACGGACTTCTTCACGCAGCAGCACAGACACGGTGTTTTAGCAGAGACGCATCTTCAACCTGGTGTGTCGGTGGGATGATTGCCTCAACGCTCAGGACGATTTTCCTTTCTTAGCTTACATGTTCTGGTCTGTACAGCCTTAGAATGGAAATTATTTGATCACCCCTTATAACTGAGGTAGCAACGGAGTAAGAATGGCGTCAAATACTTGAATTCTTGCTACTGACATTGTTTGTATACCGTCTGAGGCTCGACAATACAGTAAAAGAATTTAGACACAATTCAGCTTTAGCCGACACATTGGCCGGCAAATGAAAATAAAATGGATGGAAACATTTGTCCCTACGATATCTGCCGAATAATACTTTTCGAATAGAGAATCACAGACAGTTCTTGTTTCAGAAGTTGTTCTATGAATGATGTATTCAGAGATTCAGAGTCAACACTGTTTCTATATTTTACAACATTCTGTCAACATATGAGTTTAAGACCCTGATTGCGAGGGCTAGGTCAATAAGGCAAAACTGTAGTATTCTACATCTTTAAGCATTTAGTTCATCAGAGATACACTGAGCTGTTTCGATTTAATTGGTAGATTCATTGTAATTTGCTACGAGAGTATCTCTTCATATTTAACATATATATTTATTCTCGCTTCCCGTAATTGTGTATTTGAGACGAAAACGTGAATCAGTCAACAGAGTGTAAGTTCCAATATCGGTTTGCAACTACTCTCAGTGAACCTGGAACTTGGGAAGCTCTCGTAAAAATGCAGACTAACGACATCCCTAACCGCCACAGTGTCAACTGCGACTTAATCTCTGTTCTTGCTGTTCTTCCATTGTGTGATACAGCTGCGTAACCGTACGTGACCTTACACTACGCGACGCAATTATGTCACATAATAGAAGACCTGTTAAGAAAAAGAGACGTCAATGCTCTGCCAAGCGAGGAACTCCTGCGGAGTAAAATGCACATACTTGCACGTCCAGAAAAAGAGATACTTTTTTTTGCTGTAGTTTAGACTTTGGACTCTTATTTTGACTATGTGGATAGAGATAGTTTCGACTGCATTCAATCTCAATAACACTGGCATTTCAGGACAGACTCAGCGATTGGCTGTGAGAGTGTGAAACGTAGTACATCTCCAGAATGCGCCACTGACGTCGTCATACTCTTCTACAATGATTTCATGAGCCTGAAGATCAAATAACAGAATTCACTGGCCTTCTCAGTTGCCACATTTGAACAGTAAAGAACCGCCGCGTCCTGTATTGAAAAAGAAAAGTAAGAGACCGTTATGATCATCAGTATTTTTTGTTTACTGGAGCTCTTTCTTTGTGAGAAATGGTAATTTTAAGTTATTACTACGACATAGACAAGCCAACTACCAGAAATGTTTTTAACTTTATATAAATAGTCACAAAATATAAACCAAATACTATAAACAAAAATATGTACACATTACAGGCCACTGAAGATGCTTTGCAAAAAATAAAGGCGAAACGCGTATGGCACGAAAACTGTGTTTCATTCGGTTGTAATTAGGAGGTCCCAAAGTAAAAATTATCAGCATACCGTAATATAACACGCAAATGAGGACTACAAAAATTCAACGTATAAAAGCCATTTGACCGCCATTCCTATTATATATGAATCTATCTTATGAGGACATATGTGTTGTTTTGAGTGCGAAAAATGTCCGTACACCTCATTAAAAGAATTTCCATAACATTTTCTTAAATCCCTAAATTTTTTCAGGCTTCAAGAAAGATACGACGCGCAAGTTCAAGTATAATTGCCCTAAAGTTGAACAAGATTTCCCAGCTGTAAAAACGCTGCAGCCGTAAGTGAGATGTTGTTGCAGAGAACTGTTTATAAATTACGATTTGTTAAGAGGGTGTCAATGACAGTCTTCATTGCTTTTAATATCCTTGTTCCCAGGCGCCACAGGAAGTTAGGAAAGCACGTGGTAACTTGTTACCCGGATGGTTTCACAAAGCAATAACAGTAACCGCTGTTAAGTCTGATATAAACGGTGTTCGTGACTGTCGTTTTCAGGCGTAAAAGTGAAAGGCTTGCACCTTAACTGCTAGTGACACTGCGCGCATAGTACTCATCACCAGAGCCGAACTCTGCAAATTGGCAGTTGTTAAACCGCTGCTGTCGTTACCACATTCGCACACACGTTTCTCTATGACGCCCTCACACAGTAATGAGCTTTAATTAGAAAGCTGTGTCATTCACTAGCGCAAAAACTTCCACATATCTGTAGTTACACGGAGAATATTCCTAACTGCAACTTTGTTCTCTGCACATGAGAGAGGTGGCGCAGTGGTTAGCACACTGGACTCGCATTCGGGAGGACAACGGTTCAATACCGCGTCCGGCCATCCTGATTTAGGTTTTCCGTGATTTCCCTCAATCGCTCCAGGTAAATGCCGGGATGGTTCCTTTGAAAGGGCACGGTCAACTTCCTTCCCTAATCTGATGAGACCGATGACCTCGCTGTTTGGTCTCCTCCCCCAAACAACCACAACCCCAACCTTTTAAATCAGTTAAACTTCTCTGCAGACAGAGAATTAAGGGCGAGGGAGTCAGTATTGGATCATTCTTCATGTTAAACGATAACAGTCAAGCTCATAAAGATATATGTCAGTTGATTTTTTGTATGTTTTTCCGCCCTTTACATTTTGGTCGTTTAAAATTTTCGAGGGTTGTATGGGACTCATTTTTGTTACAAAAAAGTTTTAATTGGAGCTCATACGGCTATAGCTTAAGACTTACGTCTTCGTGTCTTTTCATAAAAACATAGCACAAGCCTTAACCCGCTTTCATTTTTCTCTTATTAAACCAATGATTTATTTTCAATCGCTCTGCATATTTGTACTATAGATTTAAGACCTTTTCTTTACTCAAAGACATAAGTTGGCTATCTAAAATTTTAAGACGGTCTTACGATACAGATTTCTGTTCATTACTGAATGTTTTATGGCCACCTCCTTGTAAATCTTAAAACATATCTCCTAATGCACTTTTTGGAACAGTATTTCTTGCTAGCTTCTCTGATCGTCAAGAAGTCTGACTTTTTCTACGGCTTCCTTCAAGTTATTTTCATCCCACTTATGTTCGGACTTCTCGATGCTTGCCTGTCGAAGATAAAAACCATAAAATTAAGTTTTTATGCTATACGTTTTGTCCCATACAACCCGAACGCACCGTTGCGGTAGTTTACCATTCCCGATGTTTTTACCTAGGTTACACATTGTCACACTCTACAGTGTACAGAATAATATAAAGTGTATATAAAGATATATCGAAATTTAGTATTACTAACTTGCAAACAAAACACTCCAAAGTTAATCTGTGCAACGAAAACAGACAACCTGTTGCCATTTCGACACACGCCGTTGTTTTAATTCAAAATCGCGCGAGCGGTCTTCAGTAAACATTTCTGCTCATCAGAACTACCGTTACAGCTTCACGGTGGGCAGTTCCAGAAATAAACGCGAATAAGAGATTAATGATCCACGAAATTACGATTTGCGCTTGAGGGCATGGATAGAGGACGCTGATAAACTTCCTAAAATACTATTAATTTTTTCGGTACAACTTTAGTGAAGATATCCGATTCGATTTTCCTTGTTATTTTATGATATCATTCAGAAGAGGAATTTGCAGTAGGAAAAAACGAATAGCATAATACAGGAGGAACAACTGTACCTTTCGAATAAATGGAGATAGTTACGCTTCAGGACAAGTCGTGTTCGTCACTGATGAATGTTACGATCACCTGTTGCTTTTTCCTATCGTGATATTAATATTTTCCAATTCTATTTTTAAAAATAAATCTTTATTTTTGAGATTTAATTAAATGCATGATTTAATTCAATGCATTTAATTTAATGCATTTCCTGTGTAAGATACAATAAGGTCTGAAAATCTAATCCCCATCAAGGCAAACGATTCCACGTTATGTCATACTGTGAACTGTCGTCCGCCCCAATTTCCGAATGTTTAAGTCATGCAAGACAACACCTGGCTTTTTGAAAATTGTAATGATAACGACACGCTATCGCCATGTAAGGTAGGTTATTTCCCATCCAGCAAAATTTTTGTCAAAGTGAAGTTCAACACTGCCAGCGCGATAAAAAAGATATACAGTAGCTGATAGTTCTGGTAAGTGTTTTAAACATACAAATCCCGTGGTTAGTGAGACAGCACCGGAGTTGCAATTTAAGTTACACAGCTTCTGGAATCATAAGGCAACTACCAGCACTAGAGATAAGCTGTCGCAGCATAAGAACTAGATGAATTTGTGCAGTATTTCTTCCTCCATATTCGGAGTATACGCAGGTACACAAAAACTTCCAATTCCTGCCGTATATTTTGATATTTCTTCCTTTACATGGACAAGAAGATAGAATAACAGACAAGCACAGGTTGCTGTTGCATATAATGTGTGTGCCCCTTTCCAGACGTTGGTCAACTTGACATACGTGGCTCGAACCATTGCCAGGAGACTCCGGATTTATTCAGAGCATGCTCCTCCTATGTAAATGGCAGATCCCAGTTGTCGCTAGTTGTAGTTTCGCTGGCACACGATTACAATGTTAATTTAGCGTAGTAAATAAAACGGCAACAATTCCCTGGACAGACTGCGACGATATAAATACTACTGATGCAATGTGGTTGAACCACGTGATTTAGGTAATGGCCGATTAGAGTGTAAAGTGTAAAGCAATCACACTTCATTCGTAAGCGATATTTTCCTTTGTATACATTAATTTTGGTTGCGCTTTTTATTTTTACTGTAGTGGTTTTATTTTTGTCATTTGACTTTAGTTTTACTGTCAGTTCAACTCGAAAAGCTCTTTGGGCGAAACCTGTGAGAAGGAAAGTTTGGAAACCGACTAAGCATCTCAAAATAAGTTCTCACCAGTTTCGTGAAGAGGACATAGATCGAGAACGTTTCGTCAGTTCGTACTAAGGAAAATGCTCGATTAAATTTTTTTTAAAAAAAGCAGCTTTTTCGTAACATATGCTTCTCTTCTTGGTTATTCGTAACATTTCACTATAGGAAAGTTACATTAATTCGACGAAATTCGTCGTATTGTTGGAAAAAATGTGCAGTTAAGACCAGAAGAACATCTGAAAATGCCTTCCAGGTGCTGTGTTGTTAACAATAGTCTGATAATGTTTTGGTAGCATCTGACATGGGGGTGCAGCTTTCGAAACAACGTACGGTTTAAGTCTGTAGCGCACATCTGCCCTTAGTCTTACTCCATTCGTAATAGCTAGGGTCTAAGAGCTTGGCGTGGTATATGGTCGTTATATCGCGGCAGTCTGAGGCGGGGAAGTGTTTTGAACTGTGGTGGTTGCGTAATATACCGGCAGAGGTCGGGCCTGAACTACCACTGCCAACCGCAGCACACAGTGGCGCTGTAGTCACTGTCAAATGCTTTGTTACTCCAACTTACCTTGTGTTGCAGATTGCTTTTCTCTTGAATGAGATTTTCACTCTGCAGCGGAGTGTGCGCTGATATGAAACTTCCTGGCAGATTAAAACTGTGAGCCGGACCGAGACTCGAACTCGGGACCTTTGCCTTTCGCGGGCAAGTGCGAAAGGCAAAGGTCCCGAGTTCGAGTCTCGGTCCGGCACACAGTTTTATTCTGCCAGGAAGTTGCTTTTCTCTTGTTTTGAAATGACTGAAGAGGTTAACGCTGGAGCATAAAGGGATTCGTATGCGACTCTCACCATAACAAGAGAAATGAGGATTCCCATGACCGTTATGTCAGTTCTGCTTTCGTGGAAGCACAGAACGCGAATGTAGGATGGCAGCCCTTCGAGATGGAGCCGGGGCTTATTTCCCCGCGCCGCTCCTCTCTCCTCGGGCTGTAGAAGTTCTCGTTTGTTTATGGTCACGGCCGACTGCCACGATATACTGTCCGCGTAACAGAAATATGTGTTTGACAGCAGCAAAGATGAATAACTGCTCATAGGTTGTAAACCTAGCAGTACCAACGAGGGAGGGGGAAGGGGTACTTTATCCACACCTTTCGAAAATACTGTAATCTAGTCAATTACTTTATTTTTTGAAGGTCTGAAAAAATATTTATAGTTTTTAATTAATTCTTTAACAGATTTTTATACGTTTTAAATTTTTCACTTAAACGTAACTTAAGAATTTAAGCCCTAATAATAGATGTCACTTTCTGCAGTGATAATGAAGGCGTGGTGTCTATTTTTTTCGGTCATGTCCAAAAGAACAGACACCACTCGTTCATACAGTTCATTTGCCTCGATGAGCAATGAATCCACAACCTTCAGTTCGAATGCAAAGTTACGTTCGACCTCCTGTGGAAATCTCGAAGTAGCGAGCATGGAGGACACGGACGGGAAATGCGGACAGGTAGCGCTCGGTGGAAGTGTGGGTCGGCCGGGAGGTGCGCCGGCATAGTGCGCGAGATTGCGATAAACTCTGTGTCCAGGTGGTGCACACCTGCCTAGTAAGCGGGAGATCCTGCGTTGACTCCAGGCCCGGCACAAATTTTCACTTTTCGCTGTTGCTTTCGCGTAAAGTTCCGAAGCAGCTGATATCGATAGTTCCTTCTCTTTCCTTTCCTTTCCATTCTCCCTTCCCCACCCTCAATTTACGTAATATTTCTCCAATGACTGTCATAGTATTGCCGGGTTCCGGCCGTCACTTACACATCAATATCTCTTTAAAAGGTATTTTGGGAGTAAAAGTCAACAATAACGATCTAAATTTGAATTTAAAATATTTTTGTGGTGATCATAAAGTCCGCCCCCCTTAACCCCCATTCTTCTCCTCCTGCTGCTGGTATGTTAAGAGTGAGCTAAAAGATATTTTCAGGTTATGGAACCCATTTACAAATTGACACCTTTTTAAAAAGTACGTTATTAATATAAATCAACAACAACTGACGAATATTGTTTTTTTAAATTTTTATAAGGTTGTCATTAAGTGCCCCCCCCCCCCCCCCCCCCCCCCCCCCCCGCCCCTACCGTACCCTTTTGGCTATGTGCTGTGGAAAATGCATTGCTATTGCTAGGTTTATTATAGGTTTGCTTATAAATAAGTAAATCTTCTGCTACCAGTCACGATTTTTCTTTAGTTTACTTTCCGCACGACGCGTTTCGAGAAATAATTCCCATTTTCAAGTGCGTTTTTTGTGTGTATTAAGCCATTTCTTTTGATGTTGTCAGTGTGTGTGAGTCTGCTTCATTTCGTTGACTTTTACTGCAATACATAAGAAACACGCGATTTTTAGTTGGGTATCAATTATTTTTGTGAAGTTAGATGCGAAATTTATGTATGCAGTAAAAGTCAACGAAATGAAGCAGACACACACACACTGACAACATCAAAAGAAATGGCTTAATACACACAAAAAACGCTCTTGAAAATGGGAATTATTTCTCGAAACGCATCTTACGAAAAGTAAAATAAAGAAAAATCGGGACTGGTAGCAGAAGATTTATTTATTTATAAACAAACCTATTGTTTCCACTGTCGCAGGCTTTCAAAAACCATTTATAATGGATCAAATCAGCTAGGTTTATTGTATGTTTTTTAGAGGCCATGTTTTCTTATTTTGAAATACCTTTATTTAAAAACCGTGTATACATATATGCCGCTGGCTATTTGCGGTCTCTCCGCGATATTTTCAGAAATTTTATAAATTATATAACTCAGTACATATCTCGAAATATCTCTTCTTATCTTACCGATTCCTAAACTTTAATATACGATGATTATCAATGCAAAGTAGTTTCAAGCCCTATTATTCCTTGGAGCGTCCATTTACTCCATGGAATAGCTTCTCTGCTATCTATGTTTTCTCTTACGAAAAGAAGGTTTCAGATCTTGCTGATTAGCCGTGAAAGAACGAAGATGTATATGTATGTATTGTCGAGCTAGTCGCCATCTTGATGAGATTCTATATGAGAAGGAATTTAATACATGGACTAAACTAAAGTAAGTGTGTTCGCGTATTACTTAACTGATTATTATTGACAGCGTCTGCTTACTACGCTGTGTTGCACGGGATCAGTGGGGAACGTCTGATTTACACTGGACGAACCTGCCGTTTTGTATGCTCAAGATATCCAGTTTATTACTTCCAATAAATAGGCTAACACAGTCTTACCAGCAGATCTCCGGTCTTCCCCAAGGGATCACCGAAAGTTAATAATTATTACAAATGTTTTCAGGAGATCGACTGACAATTTTCGTCGCACCGAGACTTCGAAATTGCTTCACTGCCTTATGGAATTTAAGTTAAGCTCAATTTAATCAGCATAGAACAGTATTGAACTGTGTGAATGTGATAAGCCTGCTTTGTGAATGAAAATTCCCTTAATATACGCATGTTTTTTACTATCCTGATCAGTGAAGCTAAATCAGGCCGGTGTGAGAGAGGTTTTTAAATTTTAGATCCCACAAAAAATATTAAAAGGCGAAGGGACGCAGAAGGATGATACGAGCTAACAGTAGCAGCAGTTGGACGCCGGTGGCAGCCGATCACTTTACAGCGACCTCCCTCTGTGAGTTACTGCCTCCACCCTTCTGTTGGCGGATGAAAAAAACGGTGATGTAAAGTGGGTGACCTTGAGGGCGGGGCGAGGGACACAGGTGTGGCCTTACCTGGCGCCCACGAGGAGCTGCTGGCGCGCCGGGTCGAACAGCAGCTGCGAGAAGTCGCGGCCCGCGGGGTCGCTGAACCGGTCCGCCGCGCTCAGCAGGTCTGCAACACACACGCCGGCCCGTCAGCGCGCAAGCTACGCCAAAACACACACACCTCCTTAAACCTGATTCATAAAGCACCGGGCGCGGTGGCGGCATTCGCAATAGCCTTCAGTGGAGCGTAAAGTTGACAACACGCCGTGTCGAGCATCCTTGGCGGGAAAGTTTCGGCGTAATATTCACAGCAAGAGCGTAGCCAGGGTCTGAAGTGGGGGAGCAGGGTGGACGGGGCGGGGGAGGGGGACTGGAAGGGGGCGGGGGTGGAGCGGTGGCTATCTATTTTCCGGGAAGGAAAAGAGTGGAGGAAATAAAGACCAATTCCTTACAAAATAATACTGAAGACTATGCCTCTAAGCACTATGGGACTTAACATCTGAGGTCATCAGTCCACTAGACTTACAACTACGTAAACCTAACTACATCTACATCTACATGATTACTCTGAAATTCACATTTAAGTGCTTGGCAGAGGAATCTCTCTACCATTCCACTCCGGAACAGCGCGCGGGAAAAACGAACACCTATACCTTTCTGTTCGAGCTCTGATTTCTCTTATTTTATTTTGATTATCCTTCCTACCTATGTAGGTTGGGTTCAACAAAATATTTTCGCATTCGGAAGAGAAAGTTGGTCACTGAAATTTCGTAAATACACTCCTGGAAATTGAAATAAGAACACCGTGAATTCATTGTCCCAGGAAGGGGAAACTTTATTGACACATTCCTGGGGTCAGATACATCACATGATCACACTGACAGAACCACAGGCACATAGACACAGGCAACAGAGCATGCACAATGTCGGCACTAGTACAGTGTATATCCACCTTTCACAGCAATGCAGGCTGCTATTCTCCCATGGAGACGATCGTAGAGATGCTGGATGTAGTCCTGTGGAACGGCTTGCCATGCCATTTCCACCTGGCGCCTCAGTTGGACCAGCGTTCGTGCTGGACGTGCAGACCGCGTGAGACGACGCTTCATCCAGTCCCAAACATGCTCAATGGGGGACAGATCCGGAGATCTTCCTGGCCAGGGTAGTTGACTTACACCTTCTAGAGCACGTTGGGTGGCACGGGATACATGCGGACGTGCATTGTCCTGTTGGAACAGCAAGTTCCCTTGCCGGTCTAGGAATGGTAGAACGATGGGTTCGATGACGGTTTGGATGTACCGTGCACTATTCAGTGTCCCCTCGACGATCACCAGTGGTGTACGACCAGTGTAGGAGATCACTCCCTACACCATGATGCCGGGTGTTGGCCCTGTGTGCCTCGGTCGTATGCAGTCCTGATTGTGGCGCTCACCTGCACGGCGCCAAACACGCATACGACCATCATTGGCACCAAGGCAGAAGCGACTCTCATCGCTGAAGACGACACGTCTCCATTCGTCCCTCCATTCACGCCTGTCGCGACACCACTGGAGGCGGGCTGCACGATGTTGGGGCGTGAGCGAAAGACGGCCTAACGGTGTGCCCGACCGTAGCCCAGCTTCATGGAGACGGTTGCGAATGGTCCTCGCCGATACCCCAGGAGCAACAGTGTCCCTAATTTGCTGGGAAGTGGCGGTGTGGTCCCCTACGGAACTGCGTAGGATCCTACGGTCTTGGCGTGCATCCGTGCGTCGCTGCGGTCCGGTCCCAGGTCGACGGGCACGTGCACCTTCCGCCGACCACTGGCGACAACATCGATGTACTGTGGAGACCTCACGCCCCACGTGTTGAGCAATTCGGCGGTACGTCCACCCGGCCTCCCGCATGCCCACTATACGCCCTCGCTCAAAGTCCGTCAACTGCACATACGGTTCACGTCCACGCTGTCGCGGCATGCTACCAGTGTTAAAGACTGCGATGGAGCTCCGTATGCCACGGCAAACTGGCTGACACTGACGGCGGCGGTGCACAAATGCTGCGCAGCTAGCGCCATTCGACGGCCAACACCGCGGTTCCTGGTGTGTCCGCTGTGCCGTGCGTGTGATCATTGCTTGTACAGCCCTCTCGCAGTGTCCGGAGCAAGTATGGTGGGTCTGACACACCGATGTCAATGTGTTCTTTTTTCCATTTCCAGGAGTGTAGATCTCGCCGCGCCGAAAAACGTCTTTTCTTTAATGACTTCCATCCCAACTCGCGTATCATATCTGCCACACTCTCTCCCCTATTACGTGATAATACAAAACGAGCTGCCCTTTTTCGCACCCTTTCGATGTCCTCCGCCAATCCCACCTGATAAGGATCCCACACCGCGCAGCAATATTCTAACAGAGGACGAACGAGTGTAGTGCAAGCTGTCTCTTTAGTGGACTTGTTGCATCTTCTAAGTGTCCTGCCAATGAAACGCAACCTTTGGTTCGCCTTCCCCACAATATCATCTATGTGGTCTTTCCAACTGAAGTTGTTCGTAATTTTAACACCCAGGTACTTAGTTGAATTGACAGCCTTGAGAATTTTACTATTTATCGAGTAATCACAACTACAAGATCTTTACGTAGCCCATACTAAAGTCTAGAAGATGTGTCAAAGAAGGTAATTGGGAAACTTTGTTGGGTGTATTTATAGAGATCCAGTGTCCTAGATACAAAGCCTTCAGTTACCTCCTGTAAAACAGCCGATCACATCATTTTTCGAAGCACGGAGCACGTCTAACAATTGTAAGACGTGCAAGAAAATTGCAGATCGAAAAGAAGAGAGCGCAGTGAGAGAGAAACAGATGTTTACATTGGAAATCTTACACACATTGGTGAATGGTACGATCGTCTGACAAAGTAATTACATAGAAGCGGAATGAATAAATTGTGTCGCAACTGATTGATCTGCGAGCTACCCAGTAACGAAAATAGTCTTGCGGGCAAGTTTCCTTTTGCGTCGAGCGTACGGTCATGGAATTTGTATTCCAGGCACGTGCGCGTCTACGAAAGCGATCCGGCAGAGAAAGTATTCTGGCAAGGGGCCTAGCGCATAAACGGCGGGACCCAACCTGCTGTCGTAAGCACCTGTAGTGTTTACACCTAATTTCTTTGACACTCTAATGTTAGATATTTTGTTTTCTCTCAAGCGTCCATATCAGTTAGCAAGCTTTCTCATCATTTTGGTGGGTAAATAGCTCGTTCTTTCCCTTTCTATAATACTTCCTGATATTTTGGGAAACGTAGTCGGGTGTTTTGCTGAGTATATCCGTATTTCTCTTTTGATGTGTGTGGTGTCCTCGTGAGCAATGGTTTTTTACGGGGTACGAGACTAAAAATTTTCATTGCATGTACAGTCTAAGAAAAAATGAAAAAAAAACAACCCACGAAGGAACTGTACAAATGGGACGGACGTCAGTAGACGTCATGTTCACGTATAGACAAACGAATGATTACAAACGAAACTTACTGGCAGGTTAAAACTGTGTGCCGGACCGAGACTCGAACGCGGGACCTTTGCCTTCCGCGGGCAAGTGCTCTACCATCTTTTTTTTATTGTTCTCATTTTGTTCGCTTTTGTTCGTTGCATTTGTTCGGTGCGGATGTCCCATGACCCCCATTCATTTTTAGTGTTGAGCCGTTGACTCAGTTTTTTATTACAGAGGGCAGCTAACCCTCTGACCGAACACGCTGAGCTACCCAAGCACGACTCACGACCTGTCCTCACAGCCTTAATTCCGCCAGAGCACTTGCGCGCGAAAGGCAAAGGTCCCGAGTTCGAGTTTCCGTACGGCACGCAGTTTTAATCTGCCACGAAGTTTGTAATCAACTGTTTGCCTGTACATGTCCATCACATCTACAGATTTCCGTCCCATTTGTATAATTCTTTAGTGGTAGGTCTTTTTTTTTTGTCTTAGAGAGTAGCTCACTTTTGCAAATTCCTGTCAGACTGCAAACTGAGGCCAGCCGGAGTGGCCGTGCGGTTCTAGGCGCTACAGTCTGGAGCCGAGCGACCGCTACGGTCGCAGGTTCGAGTCCTGCCTCGTGCATGGATGTGTGTGATGTCCTTAGGGTAGTTAGGTTTAATTAGTTCTAAGCTCTAGGTGACTGATGACCTCAGAAGTTAAGTCGCATAGTGCTCAGAACCATTTGAACCATTTTTTTTGCAAACCGAGTGTCGTTGACACTCCTCCCAGCTCCCTGTCGATTAGGATTTTTGTACGACCACTGTCCTCACGCCGCGTTACGTCGGTGAGAATTGTACGTCGGTCCTTGTAGATACGTTGGAGAGTCCGTGCTGATACACGAACAAATCGGTCAGCTTCACTGTCGGTCTCCTCACGGTCACGTCCAAACACAACAGCTTTCTGCCATTGTATCACGTCTCCAAATCGATCCATCTTACTGCCGTCATTCCAAAAACCTACTGCCACATACTGACGTAAATTATGACAGATATGAAAGGTGACATGACCGTGTGGTAACAGTCCTTCAAGAACTACAGCACCCTAAAGCGATCAGTGTGCTCTCTTGAGGGTGTAGCCAATATTTTATCCTGTGACTTATTTTATTGCCAACGGCCGTGCCGTGAGATCACCGAAGTTAAGCGCCGTTGGGCTTGGCTGACACTTGCATCGGTGACTGTCCAGTCTGCCGAGCGCTGTTGGCAAGCGGGGCGCACTCAGTCCTTGTGAGGCAAACTGAGGAGCTACTTGACTGAGAAGTGGCGACTCCGGTCACGAAAACTGAACGGCCGGGAGAACGTGCTTCCCACATGTCCCTTCATATCCACATCCAATGACGCCATTGGCTGAGGACGACAAGGTGGTCGACCAGTACCGTTCGGCCTTCCGAGACCTCTTCGGACGGGGTTTAGTTTTCGGAGACTTTATTTTGTTAATTAATATGTGCTGAAATTTGAATAACGAGATTTTATCTTCCCGAGAGAATGCGAAAATCAAATCATATTGTCCTTATTCGTGGTTCACGCCGTTTGGTGTCAAGTTAAAGATTATGTACCGAGCATTTCATTTGCATTTGGCAGTGGCGTCTCACTCAAACTTCCTTCTCACTGTATCAAAAACTGCATGTAGTCTTCTTACAAAAAGCTTCATCTTTTCCTTTTGTAATGGGTTACGAAGTTAGTGCAGGAGATATCGACTCTTACGTACGTAAAAGAAGACTGGCTGCACATAAAATGTGAATGTCGTATGACTAGGGCCTCCCGTCTGTTAGACCGTTCGCCGGGTGCAAGTCTTTCGATTTGAGGCCACTTCGGCGCCTTGGGCGTCGATGGGGATGAAATGATGATGATTAGGACAATACAACACGCGGTCCCTGAGCGGAGAAAATCTCCGACCTAGCCGGGAATCGAACCCGGGCTCTTAGGATTGACATTCTGTTGCGCTGACCACTCAGTTACCGGGGGCGGACTGTCTGCAGATGATGCTGTCTTTTAAAGTAATCAGACGATTTAGACAAGATAAGTGTATGGTGCAAAAAGTAACAGTTAACTCTAATGAAGTGAAAAGAGGGAGGTGAGGCACGAGTACACGATACATCACACAAATCTAAAGGCAGTAAACTGAACTAAATACGTAGAGAATACAATTGCGAATAACGTAAATTGGAACGATCCCACAGACAGTGTTATAGGGAAAAACGAAGAAAGACTGCAATTTATTGGCAGAACACTTAGAAAGTGCAACAGATATGCAAAAGAGACAGCTTACATCGGGCTTGTCCGCCCTCTTCTGGGATACTACTGCGCGGTGTGGGATCTGCATCAAATACGACTGACAAGTATCTGTGCCGCATTGTCACCGCGGCATGAGGGCCCGTCGAAAGCGGAAAATGTGTTGTGTGACACGGTGGCGCCCTCTGTGAATACACCTGCTCCCGCCACGCCCCCGCCTGTATACGCGTGCGTGTGCTCTGCTCCAGATGCGCTCGTTGTGTCTCGATGTATCGTTAAAAGGTAAAGCTGTTATCAGCCCGATGATTGGTTTCAGCTCCACACTCTTTTACTAGGCGTGGTCTTACTGGGGATGGTACGCCGTTGCTTTCTTACGTCCTTTGAACTGATTTACCTAGCCAGTTGTAGGAGGGAGGGGGGTACGGAGCTACTGTTAAACGTCGTCTCCGAACAACGGTGCAGACCGGCGTTTTGCAGGTTAACAAACGTTGCCAGAAGAGAAACACGTGGTAAAAACTTTACATTTGACCGGGGGTAAAACATGAGAATATTGGACGTTACTGCAATGTTCTTACATATTTATACAATAAATTGAAATTTAGGTACAAATCAAACGATTTACAGACATTAGAATATGCCACATTTACAAAAAAAAAAAAAAAAAAAAAAAAAAATCTGAGCAGAAATATGGATCCAGGACTTCCTGCATACGAAGTAGACACCCCGTTGCATACTTTTCAGTACTATGAAAAGTTCTTGATCAAAAGTTTAAAACTTTCTTCATAAAAGCGGTTTGCCTTTGTTTCACACATCATTATTTTATTCCATCTTTCTCTAACGCAATTTCTAACACACTGCCGAAGATAGTTTTCATATTACCGTATGGTTTTGGCTTCCAAAATGCTGTCTCCATACTGTCTGTATGTTGTCACTGCTGCATCAATTGCGCAATTACCTACGAACCAAACCATTGTGTAGCGGTATCTCCGTAGTATAACTTGTTGCCGCTCTTCTCTCGAGCAGCGCTAATTTCTGTCACATCCATTTCCATTCGCTTACCTGTCCACCACAAGTGAAATTATGATGTTGTGTATGCGTTAGCCCACATTTTAAACACTTCTCTCTGTCGTTACGAGCCACCAGACTACATTAGCGCTAAAACAACAACCAAATACCTAACACATAGATAGGGATCTATTTACAGTGTCGTTACACTAACTATAAATTGTTTTCACGTCCTTCGATTCGTCCTGTTAAGAATAATGTATTGAATTCTATCACCTAGAATGTCTTGAGCCCTGTCACAAATCTTGTCTGTAAGTTTGTAGTTTGTTCAGTGCGGAACGGTATTGAACGCCTTCCAGAAGCGAAGGAACGCGGCATCAACCTGTATGCCTTTCCGTACAGCGCTCTGAATTTCATGAGCGAACAGAAGGGGCTGTGTTTAGCGAGATTTCACGGAATCCATATTGCTTTATATAGTGGTGATTTTCGTTCTCCACATAAAGCGTTCAGTCTGGGTTACACGGGATTTACTCTCGCACTGAGTGTAAGTAGCACAAGTTTTGTATCTGACTGCATGTAGTGACGTGGTGACTCGTGCAGCACACGAGAGAGCGATTGGTAACGATTAAGTTCACGTAGTGAACATCTAACCACAAACAGAGTCCAAAATGTAATAAGGCCGTCATAAGCGTGCAGGATGAATCCCGGCGAATACTGCAAAGCAACCACTGTAGCACATGTGAGTGAGAAAGAATGGAAAAGAAACCTGAGGATGTATGATATGACGATCAGTTTGGCTCCAGGAAAGATAAAGACGACAGAGATGCAGTTCTGACGCTGCGGTTGATAGTGGAAGGAAGACCGAGGGAAAACTAAACACGTTCGTAGGATTTGTCGACGTGGAAAATGCGTTCGACAATGGAAAATGGTGCAAGATGTTCGAAATTCTGAGAAAAATAGGGGTAAGCTATAAGGAAAAACAGGTAACATGCATATGTGCAAGAACCAAGAGCGAATAATAAGACTGGAAGATCAAGAACGAAGTGCCTGAATTAAAAAGCATGTAAAACAGGAATGTGGTCTTTCATCCCTACGGTACAATCTGCACATGGAAGAAGCAATAACAACATGAAAGGTTCAAGAGAGCAACTGGTTGGTGGTTGTTTGATTTTGGGAAGGGGAGCAAACAGCGAAGTCATCGGTCCCATCGGATTGGGGAAGGATGGGAAAGGAAGTCAGCCGTGCCCTTTCATAGCCACCATCCCGACATTTGCCTGAAGCAATTTAGGGAAATCACGGAAAACCTAAATCAGGATGGCCGGACGGGGGTTTGAACCTTAATTCTTCCGAATGCGAGTCCAGTGTGATAACCATTGCGCTATCTCGTTCGGTAAAGGAATTGAAATTCAAGGTGAGAGTATATCAATGATAAAATTGGCTGATGAGACTGATGTACACAGCAAAGGTAATGAATAGTTACAGAGTCTGTTGAATGGAATGAAGGCCAGCCGCTGTGGCCGAGCGGTCCTAGGCGCTTCAGTCTGGAACCGCGCGACCACTACGGTCGCAGGTTCGAATCCTGCCTCGGGCAGGGATGTGTGTAATGTCCTTAGGTTAGTTAGGTTTCAGTAGTTCTAAGTCTACGGGACTGATGACCTCATATGTTAAATCCCATAGTGCCCAGAGCCGTTTGACCGTTTTTTGAATAGAATGAACTGTCTACTGAGCACAGAATATAGACTGAGAGTAAATCGAAGAAATACGAAAGTATTGAGAAGTAGCAGAAATGAGAATAGCGACGAATTTAAGGTCAGGATTGGGGATTCGAAGTATACGAAGTAAGGAATTCCGATAAGTAGGCAACAAATTAACCCATGACGCCGGATCAAGAAGGGCGCAAAAAGCAGAACAGCACTGGCAGAAACGGGATTCCTGGCCGAGAGATGTCTGCTGGTATCTAAAATAGGCCTTAAGTTGAGGTAGAAATTTCTGAGAATGTACGTTTGGAGCACAGGATTGTATGATAGTGAAACACGGGCCTTGGTAAAATCGGAACAAATGGGAATCAAAGCATTTGAAATGTGGAGCTACAGAAGAATGTTAAAAATCTGGTGGACTGACAAGGTAAGAAATGAGGAGGTTCCGCACAGAATCGACGAGGAAAGGAGTACATGGAAACACTGAAAAGAATAATGGACAGAGTGGTGACACCAGGGAATAACTTCCGTGGTACTAGAGGGAGCGGTAGACGTTAAAAACTGTAGAGGAAGACAGAGATTGGCATACATCTGAGACGAAAAGGGTGGCACAGGAGAGGAATCCGGAACGGCCCGCACCAAACCAGTTAAAAAAAAAAAAGTCGGAAGAGGAATATGAGGCGGCGAAACGACTCAGAAGATTTTATCACCATTGCTATCATAAGTTGCAGTTTGAAGCTTCAAGCGATAACAAACTAGCGTCAGCATGCGGACGCGCGCGCGTATTGAAGCACCGAACTGCGCCTGAATAGGGTAGGGGGAGGGGGAGGGGAGGCAGGGGAGGGGGGAGCGCGGTGCGCGGCCGAAGTCGGCCGACTTTTAACGACCTCTGTCGATCCAGAACTAGGGAGCCTTGGTGCAAATTGCTGTGAACGAATAGTAATTGCCAGCTGCAGTATCTGAAACTCAACATCGGTAAAACTTTACATCAGTACTGCGACTTGTAGCGAATCTGATTCACTGCCGGATAAAAGGTTTTTTTGTCAGGTAGAGACGCCTAGAAGCCGTTTGCTGTCATACAGGTCGTAAGGGAACATACCGCTGTGGTGCGACGACGGAATGTGGACGCGGTTGAGCCACAGTGGCGCAGAGGTGCGGCGCTGACGTTGTCCAGTTTTGTTGGGAGTCAGAGTGACCGGAGGCAGGTCCCACACCGCGCGGCGCTGAAGGTCGGGACCCTGGCGGTGTGTGGGACCTTTAATTACAGGTACGGCCGGTAGCCGCCCGTGGCCGCTATCGAACATCGCCCCACACGCGAGCAGCAGCTCTCCGTTTAAGCGCCGTGGCCAGCCTTAGCGGTAAACGCCGCATCCGGTCTTGTGTACCTGCACCGCCCACTTCATCTCCAGAAGCTGGTGGCGATGTAACGAGAAGCAAACATACTGACATCAGCTGCTGTTAAATGCGAGCAACAGAACACAGCACCTACCGAACATTCATCAAGATGTGCGCGGGAGGCTGGAACCACTCATCTCGGATATACGCACGTTCCACGCACTGGCGAAATACCAAGTATCGTGAAGATATAACTAATTCGTCAATTTATTGCCATAGCGTGTTACGCTATTCAGTACTCACGATGACATTCACTGAAGTGATGAAAGTCATGGAATACGTCGTAATATCGTGGTGGACCTCCTTTCGCCCTGCGTAGTGCAGCAACCCGACGGGGCATGGACTCAACACGTCATTGGAAGTAAAAAAAAAAAATTGTTCAAACGGGTCTGAACGCTATAGGACTTAACATCTGAGGTCATCAGTCCCCTAGAACTTAGAACTACTTAAACCTAGCTAAGGACATCACACACATCCATGCCCGAGGCAGGATGGCGATGACGCATACACGCTTCCAATGTGCGTTCACCGCGATGTCGCCAAACACGGATGTGACCATCATGATGCTGTAAACAGAACCTGGATTCATCCGAATAAATGACGTTTTGCCATTCGTGCACACACGTTCGTCGTTGAGTACACCATCGCAGGCGCTCCTGTCTGTGATGCAGCGTGAAGGGTAACCGGAGCCATGGTCTCTGAGCTGATATTCCATGCTGTTGCAAACGTCGTCGAACTGTTCGTGCAGATGATTGTTGTCTTGCAAACGTCCCCATCTGTTGATTCAGGGATCGAGACGTGGCTGCACGATCCGTTACAGCCATGCGGGTAAGATGCCTGTCATCTCGACTGCTAGTGATACGAGGCCGTTGGGATCCAGCACGGCGTTCCGTATTACCCTCCTGAACACACCGATTCCATAATCTGCTAACAGTCATTGGATCTCGACCAACGCGAGCAGCAATGTCGCGATACGATAAACCGCAATCGCGATAGGCTACATTCCGACCTTTATCAAAGTCGGAAACGTGATGATACGCATTTCTCCTCCTTAAACATCACAACAACGTTTCACCAGGCAACGCCGGTCAACTGCTGTTTGTGTATGAGAAATCGGTTGGAAACTTTCCTCATGTCAGCACGTTGTAGGTGTCGCCACCGGTGCCATCCTTGTGTGAATGTTCTGAAAAGCTAATCTTTTGCATATCACAGCATCTTCTTCCTGCAGGTTAAATTTCGCGCCTGTAGCACGTCGTGTTCGTGGTGTAGCAATTTTAATGGCCAGTAGTGTATTTGATTTTGTTTGATGTTATGAAGTACGAAGCGGTGAGCACCGCGGCACCAGTACTACGCACTGGAAGCGAACTGCGACGCTCGGTTTTTTATGGCTCCATTCGCGCTAAATGGTTACTCCGCAAGGCGACCAAGTTGGTGATTACTCCCGTCGCCACTTCCTGTTTTTCTCGCAGATTCGTGGAACTGGTCGGTTGCGCGACAAAGATGACGGCATTGGCCGGCTCTGATGGGGCGCGTCGCCGCGGCCCGTGCTTGCGGGGACAGCCGGCCGGATTTCAATTTGTCGTCACAATGGCCGCGTGGGCTTGGCGGGGTGGAGAGGCGGGTGCGGGTGCACGCATTCACAGGGCGCGCCGGCCGTGTCACCGAACCCTTTTTCCGCTTTCCGCAGCAGGGCCCCCGGCTTTGTGGCTCCGACGTTGCGGCACAGACAGTCGTCACAGCTCGGGCACAAGCGCGTGTCGTAACGACGGCACGGTGAATCAGCATCAGCACTAGCGTCGAATAACCAGACGGAGGTCGACGGTCGTAATAATAATGAAAAATAATGTTGTGTGATTCCCACACTGGTGCTAGCCTTCCGATTTGACTGCACTTTGCCGGCCGCGGTGGCCGCCGAGCGGTTCTAGGCGCTTCAGTCCGGAACCGCGCGGCTGCTACGGTCGCAGGTTCGAATCCTGCCTCGGGCATGGATGTGTGTGATGTCTTTAGGTTTAAGTAGTTCTAAGTTCTAGGAGACTGATGACCTCAGATGTTAAGTCCCATAGTGCTCAGAGCCATTTGAACCTTTTTTTTTTTTTTTTTTTTTTTTTACTCCACTTTTGCGACTCGCGCGTCGATTCTGCAGCTTCTCATTTCGCGTCAATGGACTCGACTTTCTAGCAGAGGAAAATTTGAGGTAGTTGCTAAGGATCGAAACTGAGACCTCCACGTAATTAATCAATAACAGCAACCACTACCCCGCAGCCAAAGTCCACTACACCGCGGCAAAAGAAAAACAAGGGCATATAAAGCCGTTGTCAAATGCAAATGAAATACTGCATATACGTTAACTTGACCCCGAACGTTGTGACCTAACTAAGAATAAAATGATCTCACTTTCATCTCGTTTCAGAAATACGAAAAAAATCATTATCCAGATACCGGCAGATGTTAATTAGTTATTCGCCCCATAACATAAGCAAACGGACAAAACATTATTCAACCCTAAAAACATCGCGGTAATAGCGTGTAATATCACCCCATCCTCGATAACGGCCGTACTTTACTTTTTCATGTCCGGAAAATTCCTTTTGAAGTTTTTCAGGCCAATATCGAGCTACTTT
The DNA here is from genome assembly GCF_023864275.1 of Schistocerca cancellata. Taxonomy (NCBI): domain Eukaryota; kingdom Metazoa; phylum Arthropoda; class Insecta; order Orthoptera; family Acrididae; genus Schistocerca; species Schistocerca cancellata. The sequence goes on from NC_064630.1 coordinate 622,249,188, forward strand.
CAGTATTTCATTCTTGTATAGCACTAGGTCGTCAAGGATATATCGCGTGGGGCAGTTGGGAAATCGTAGGTCTACTAAAGAGACTTCTTTCTGTCCTCTTCTGGAATACTGCTGCGCGGTGTGGGCTCCGAAGGTTTCGATAGGACTGACGGAGGACATCGGAAAAGTTGAGAAAAGGTTAGCTCTTTTTGTATTATCGCGAAATAGGGGAGAGAGTGTCACGGATGTGATACGCCAGAGAGGGTGGCAATCATTAGAACAAACGCGTTTTTTTTGTGGCAGGATTTTTTCAGCGAATTTTAATCACTAACTTTCTCGTCCCAACGAGAAAATATTTTTTTGGCGCCCACCTACAAAGGGAGAAACAATCATCGTAATAAAATAAGAGAAATCAGAGTTCGCACGGGTATATTTAAGTGTTCGTTTTACCTGTCGATATTCGAGAGAGAAACAATAGAGAAATAGCTTGAAAGTGGTTCGATGAACCCTCTGCCAGGCACTTACTTGTGAAATGCGAACTAGTCATGTAGATGTAGATGTCCCATGTCCTGGACTTCCCCACAATCGGATTTGTTGTCTGCTTCGTCGAGAAGGCCCAATTTGATTAGATTTGGTTTCGCTGGCGCTAGTGCAATTCTGATGCGATTCAGTATTCTCCAAATCTTCCAGCTGGATGTATTGTCGCTTGACATCTTTTGTGAGTCAGGACAGTCCTATGGGGGTCATTTAGTTTAGTACTAAGGAATTTCTTGCGGGATTAAAGTCTGCCAGTCCCAAATGAAGTACCGTGTAGGGGGTGGAGGTCATCGAATGTCTGTTTAAATTTTTCTGTATGCTTACGTGCAATTCTTCGGGAATCAGAATCTGAGGATCCCTTCGCTGTATATAGCTTCCTAAATGGCGTGGGTTCTATGCTTTTTGTGAGGCTGCGTACTGGGTACTATGCATGTTTTTTTTATGTGTGCATATCTGGACCATACGGGGCGTGGATACAACTTGGGTTGTTGTTCTTAAAACACTTTGTCCGGCTCCCGATTTTCTTTTCGCTAATTTCCTCAAGATGTTGCGGCTCGCGGTAACTTATTGGCGGGTCTTGTCGCAATAATCTGTAAGTCAGTGAAAAGATAACGGCATTAATTCAGTGAAGAAGGGAATCGACATGTGTCTTCAGGTATGCCACATCGAGCTATAATCCTTATTGGTAACTACATCCCGTAGAGCAACCAAATGGCCGGGATACTGGCTGTTACGTTTCATCCACTGTCATAAATAGCCCCAGAATTCTTTTACGCAACTCGTTGCTTATTATTTCGTTATAGTTTTACTAATGTTTATTAGCAGCACGCGTTTCGGCAGCACGCTGACGTCATCAGATGCATTACAGTTATGTATATACTAAAAGCGGCGCTTTATCGCACGCGGCTACATGGGCTCAACCAGTTCCGTACAACATGGATAAATTTAAGCTACTATTCTGTCCTCTGCATACTCCGGCGTACCACACCTGACAGCTCTTACCGCGTCGTTCGGCCCGCCCTGCCGTCTGTCATTCGCGGGCGGCCGGCGCGGCGCTGCAGTCTGCTACCTCAGCCGGCGTGGCGTCGAGCGCGAGGTGGTTACGCAATGCCCCGCTGCACTGCGCTGCACTCGCAGCGACACGCTGCAAGGCGACGGGCCCCACTCTCACCAGTCACGGGGAGCGGCTGTTATACGTTAGTGGTGGGCGCAATCAACAACTCTCTTCTCCCTAACCAAATGGACTCGAATACACGTCCCACCACCGGGAACAGCCCAGCTGCTAGGGGCACACTGCAGGCGGCGTACCGTTCTCGCTCTTCGGATGCGTTTCTGCCGTGTCTGCGTCCATAAAGCAGCATTTCAGGGCATTTATCGCAAGCTTGAGCTTCTACCGTCGGAGAGTGGAATATCAGTATCGAAATCGCAATATCGAGAGCTGATATTTGGATCTTTTATTATTCTTTTTCATAACTTTCGGTGAATATTTGAAAGAGTTCTTTTGAAATTGTAGTAATAATTTTGGTTTAATCGTGTGACGGAGTCTTCTTACTTTTTATCTTTTATCACGTCTTATAATTTTTAATGCAGTTGGTGTGCTGTTTCTTCATATCGGCATTCTTCAAAAACAGTTGCTGAAAATTTGCGGTTGCCGGAGACGTGTGAGGGGAAATACTGACATATTCAGTGCTCGACGGAAACTGCAACGTTTAACTTCGACACGCAATTTGGACCCTACCGCTGTTAGTTGGCTGGCGTTTGCAGAAATGAAAAAGCACGGATGTCGACATGAAGTGTTCGATACGAATCCGATATGTGGCGAAACCGAACAATGGACCCATCGGACACCTTCTGTTGTGCAGCTTACATGCAGTCACCATTGTTAGTAAAGTGGTTGTTGTCAAGTATGAACGAGCATCGTTTTCCTTTCAATTCTTGCTCTAAATGGGATAAGGAGGCTGCTAGCTTGTTGATGTACAGAATATGTAACAATAAATCAATGCGGCAGTATATTTACAATGTGCAACCGAAATTTTTGTGGGTCGGTAGTCGATAATTTTTCAGTCATAGTTTCTCTCGGGCGATTTTGATATTCTTTAAATATCGATGTATCGAATTCCCGAAAGTTATTGAAGTATCAGCAGTCCTAGTGCACTTGAATGATATTGCAATAATCTAATTGTAAGATAGGAAAATTTTACCCCTAGCCCAAGACAGTAAGAGCGCTATCCACTGGTGACGCAGTACCACAAGCCACCACAAAAAAGTCTTGTCGACCCTCTATAGAAAACTGTGTTACATAAACGAAGCAAAGTTACACCCGTTTCTAAAGTTAGTTTTTCCACTATCACTTTACTCTTTGTTTAAAAATAAAATGATACTGTTATTGGATTAGTATGACATCTTTACTACACAGTCCCTCTCACGCCATTTTCAGGATACTACACGGTTAGAAAATAGTGGCAATCCAAATTTATTTCCATTTCTATTGATGTTTATTTTAAGTGAAAATAATGTTGTGCTTAATGCCGTGCTTCCGGATGTTCAGCCGAGTTGTTATTTCCATTCCATCCACAATATTTCGACGGGCAACTAAGATCGAATAAAATGAATTCCCTTCTGATACAAAAGCTTCTGTCCACAAATCAGCACAGATTTAGGAAGCATCGCTCGTGCAAAGTTCAGTTTGTCCTTCTCTCACATGATATTCTGCGAATCATGGACGAAGGACAACAGGCAGGTTCCACAGTCCTAGATAGCCGGAAAGCGTTTGACGCAACTCCCCAACGCCAACGAAGGTTCAAGCATACGGAATAGGTTCTCGAGTATGTTGTTGGCTTGATGACTTTTTAAGTAACACAACACAGTAAGCTGTTCTGGAGTTGTCGAGTGTTTATTAGAGACATTGATATCGTCATAAATGCCCCAGGGAAGTGTGACAGGGCCGCTCTTGTACTCTGTATACGTAACGATCTTACAGACAGGGTGAGCAGCAAAGTGCAACTTTTTACCTATGAAGCCGCAGTGCACTGGAAATTGATGACTGTAGGACGAAACAGAATGACTTTCTCTGAATGTACAACAGTGCAAATCAAAGGAAATGAACAGGAAAAACAATCCTGTAATGAAACTTCCTGACATATTAAAACTGTGTACCGGACCGAGACCCGAGCTCATGACATTTGCCTTTCGCAGGCAAGTGCTCTACCAGCTGAGCTATCCAAGCACGACTGGTCCCCACAGCCCTTCCTCCGCCAGTACCTCGTCTCCTACCTTCCAATCTTTACACAAGCTCTCCTACGAAACTTGAAAGACCAGCACTCGTGGAAGAAAGGAAAGACATGGCTTAGACACATCGTGAGGGATGTTTCTAGAATGAAATTTTCACTCTGCAGCTGGTAGAGAACTTGGCCGCGAAAGGCAAAAGTACCGAGATCGCGTCTCGGTGCGGCACACAATTTTAATCTGCCACGAATTTTCACACCAGCGACGAGTGAAAATTTCATTCGGGAACCATTCCTGTTATGTTCGTATACAATATTAGTGGTTTACTGCCTGACACCTCCACGGCAGTTAAATATCTTAGTGGTTTCGTAGCATCAGAGGTTTCATGCTAAAAGAACTGGTACTTCAAAACAAAATGAATAAAATGATGTCTTGCGGCAGAAACCACTGTGACTGAAACGGTTAAAGAAAGACATCGACGGAGTTCAAAGGCGTGCTGCTAGATTTCTTACCCACGCTGGTATAACGGAAATTCTTCGTGAATTCAAATGGGAATTCCTTGGGGGAATACGACGTTCTTTTCGCGAAACGCTATTTAGAAAAGTTAAGACCGCATTTGCGGTTGGCTACAGTACGATTGTGCACCCGCCGACATAAACTTCGTGTAAGGACCATGACGTCACCAGAAATTAGAGGTCGTACAGAGGCTTCATTTCAGAGTGGAACACAATGAAGGATATGAACTGTACTGGTACAAAGTACCCTTTGCTAAGCACCATATGGTGGCTTGCGTGCTAAGTATCTAGAAGCAAGTGTAGACCTCTCCTTCAGGTGCTGTGAGTTACGCTACTTGGACTCCAAATAAATCTGCAAATTATTGTTGGCTTCGCGTCGCTATTTATAGCTCCGTTCGATTTCTGACGCCCACTACTACCATTCATGACCATTGATGCGCACTTATATTCCTTTCGACGCAAATATTCTCAGCATTTTCCAAGGTTGGTGGATGTTACGGCTGTCGAATTCTTAACCAATCGAGACCGGCAACCTTATTTAAACTGAAACCTCCGTCTCAGCTTATTAGGATTTCGACAGATTCATTTCGATAGTCTCCTTAACTACGCGTAATTAAGAAGGCATACGATTGACAAACACACCGAGAAATTCTTGTCACATAACTGAATGGTTTTTATCTGTTACAACAGAGCTTAAATATTTCTCTAGAACTGAAAATAAAACCGTGTTCGTATTGTTATCAAAACTTGTCTTCCAAATATTTTGTTTTTCTCTGAGTTCATAATCATTTTTTTAAATCGTTTGGAAAAACCTAACGCGACTTTGGTAGTTATGTTAAAATGCACTAACGTGACAAAAGTCTTGAGACACCTCCTAATATCGTGTCTGACCTCCTTTTCCCGGTAGTGCAGAAACTCCACGTGACATGGACTCAACAAGCCCCCCGCAGAAGTATTCAGCCATGCTGCCTCTATAGCGTTTTATAATTGCAAAAGTGTTGTTGATGCAGGATTTTGTGCACGAACTGGATTATGCCCTATAAATGTTCGGTGGGAAACATGTCGGGCGATCTGGGTGACCACGTCGTTCATTCGAATTTTCCAGAATGTTGTTCAAACAACTGTCGCAGACAATTGTGGCCCGCTAACATAAGTTTGTTTTTTTTTTTTTTTTTTTTTTTTTTTTTTTTTTTTTTTTTTTTTTTTTTTTTGGAAACATTAAGTTGATGAATGGCTGCAAATGGTCTGCAAGTAGCCGAACAAGCCATTCCAGCAATAATCTGTTCAGTTGGACCAAAGGGCGCAGTCCATTCGATGTAAACACAGCCCACAGTATTATGGAGCCACTATCAAACTTGGGTCCATCACTTCGTGAGGTCTGCGCCGCACTCAAACCCAACCATTAGCTGTTACCAACTGAAATCGGGACTCATCTGACAGGCAACGGTTTTTCAGTTGTCTGGGTCCAACGGATGTGGTCAGAGTCGAGGAAAGGCGCTGCAGGTGATGTACTGTTAGCAAAGACACACTCGTCGGTCATCTGCCTCCTTATATTGTGTCGGGCCTCCTTTTGCCCGCCGTAGTGCAGCAACTCGACGTGGAGTGGACTCAACAAGAAATGCCCTGCAAAAATTCCGAGCCATGCTGCCTCTATAGCCATAAACGATTGCGGAAGTGTTGCCGGGGCAGGATTTTGTGCACGAACTCAGCTCTCCAATATGTCCCACAAATCTTTCACGGGATTCATGTCGGGCGATCTGGACGGCCAAATCATTTGCTCGAACTATTTACAATGGTTTTCCAACCAGTCACGAACAATTGTGACCGGTGACATGGCACACTGTCATGAAGTGCATGGGTGGTTGCAGATGGTCTCCAAGTAGCCGAACATAGCCAGTTCCAGTCAATGATCGGTTCAGCTGGACCAGAGGATCCAGTGCATTGCATGTTAACACTGCCAACACCATTATGGAGCTGCCACCAGCTTGCATAGAGCCATCTTTGCAACTGTGGTCAATGGCTTCGCGGGATCTGCGCCACATTCGAACCCTACCACCAGCTCTTATCAACTGAAATTGGGACTCATCCGAGCTGGCCATGGTTTTTCAGTCATCTAGTGTCCAGCCGATATGGTCACGAGCCCAGGAGAGGCGCTGCAGGCGATGCGCTGTTAGCAGAGGCACGGTCGTCGGTCATCTGCTGCCATTGCCAATTAACGCCAAATGTCGCCGCACCGTCCGAACAGATACGTTCGTCGTACGTCACACATTGACTTCTGTGGTTGCTTGTCTGTTAGCACTGTCAACTCTACTCAAACGCCGCTGCTCTCGGTGGCAAAGCGAAAGCCGTCTGCCACCACGTTGTCCGTGGTGAGAGGTAATGCATAAAACTTGGTATTCTCGGCACGCTGTTGACACTGTGGATCCTGGAATATCGAATTTCCTAACAGTTTGCGAAATGGAGTGTTCTATGTGTCTAGCTCCAACCACCATTCTGCATTCAAAGTGAACGCGATACTACCGCCAACTGTATACGTGCGCAATGTAAAGTACGCGTGATGCAACGTTGTGTTCAGAAAAAAAAATCCTCATTTAACGAAAGATGCACGGTGTGAGGGTACGTCACAATATGGTCCGCGGACAGGGAAGGCAACGGTACGCTACCTTGACTAGGGCCTCGTCCCTCGTCAAGAGAAAGATATGGTAGTCACACATTTCGGGCACGCTCGCCAATGAGTTAGGTGTTGAGTACGGCTACTGGCAGGCTGCTCGTTACTGGCGAGGAGAGCAGAAAAAGACAGCTGCGGGAGACCGCAGAGAAGCGCGCGGCCCTTGACCGAGGCGTGACCGCAAGCGCAGCCGCCGGCTGGTGGCTGGTGGGTAGGCAGGGGCCGGGGGCGCCGCCAACTCTGCGCTGTGCGTCCAACTCCTCCGACAGCTGCTTCCTCAGCGCCCTCGCACCTGTCTCTAAAAGCCCGAGCCTGCATTGTTATTGGGCGATCATTTTCCGTTAAGCGTAAAGGCCAAAACAGACGGAACAGTAACACGACACTGAGGTGACAAAAGTCATGGGATAGCATATGCACATACACTACTGGCCATTAAAATTGCTACACCAAGAAGAAATGCAGATGGTAAGGGGTATTCATTGGACAAATATATTATACTAGAACTGACATGTGATTACATCTTCACGCAATTTGGGTGCATAGATCCTGAGGAATCAGTACCCAGAACAACCACCTCTGGCCGTAATAACGGCCTTGATACGCCTGGGTATTGAGTCAAACAGAGCTTGGATGGCGTGTACAGGTACAGCTGCCCGAGCATGTGGAATAAGTAAAAAAAATATTTTCATTGAAAAGGTGATAATTCTTAAGGTATTGTAGCCACACTTGAAACAGAATAATCATTTGCAACACTTGTTTACGTTGTTCGCATTACTACAATAAAGTATGATAGCTCAGAGTGTACGAGTGTACGATTATGCATTATTTAATATTATTAATAACACATAAACATCAATCGGTTCTGCTAATAAATTCGTCAATGGAGTAGGAGATGATCGCTAGTAAACCCTTAAGGCTCCTTTTAAAATGAACCTTATTAGTAGTTAAGCCTTTTACGGCTTCTGGCAAGTTGTTGAAAATATCTGTTCCTGAATAATGGACACCTTTCTGGATCAAAGTTAAGTGACTTTAAATCATTGTGAAAATTATTCTTATTTGTAGTGTTCATTCAATGATCTAAGCCTTTGGTTTGGAAAACTGATATCTATTTTAACAACAAATTTCATTAAGGAATAAGTATATTGGGGAGCAGTAGTTAGTGTCCCTAGTTCCTCAAACAGGCGTCTGACTTTAGCTTGGCTTAAAAAGTTACCCAAAAGTGTTCCCGTATGACACTAGAGAATTAAAGCAAACAAAAATATATTAGCCTCTTTTTATTTTTACATCACCTACGTATGACGATATCCTCGTTGTAAACAGATTTCTGACGATGTAGGCTAACCCCGCTGGAATTTATTGCCACTTTCAGTAAAGAAAATCTTTTAGGCTTGTCTACTACGAACGATCGTTTGTTTTGCCAGTACTAGTCACGAAAAATTCGTAATGTTATGGTTTACCTGGCATGGATCATTTAAAATCTCATAGCTAGGCAACCACTTAGAATATTTTAACGCAATCCTAAGCCGGTGACGGAAATTGATGTCCTTCTACCCGCTGTTGGTAAAGAAATAAACTGGTTTTCCATGACGTCAATTAATTACAAAATTGACATGTCTCAGCAAAAAAACTAAATAATGCCGGAACGTGGTAACTAGAAATTTAGTGTTCATTGGCCTGAGATGTTGACAGATGCAACCGCTGGATCTGAGGCTTTCTGGTGCCTACGTTATGGGATAAGGCCTCCGTGCTAGGTCACACGCCGTCTGTTTCCTCGTGCAACAGGCAAGAGGGATCTCCACGACGGGCAATATTCCACGCATCGTAGTGATGCTAGCGTCGGAATTAGTTATCGCCACACTGAACAATAGCGTTGAATGAGAAAGCACGTATAGCATCACCTTACAACAAATAAGGCGTGCATTCTATACGTTCAGTTCTGTTGCTTTATTATTTATGGTGTAAAATCAAGCGTGGTATTTCATACTTATGCATCGGATATCGGCGTTTAAAAATTAAGCCTCGCTGCGAGTGGTACTACCTCCCTATAACCCATCTCCCTTTGATTTTCTGCCTCACGTACTAAGACCACACATCTTCCGTTTTCAGCAAGAGGGATCCATTATGTCATACCTGATCCATCTTTTCAACAGGAGAACTGACAAATTGACCACCATTATAAAACTTATTTCTGTTAGGCTCAGAGATGAATTGCGGTCACCCGGTGGAAATGGCACAAAATACTAGCACAAACGAAGGAACCAAGAAATCTGCTTATTGCATATCACATTACTAAATATATAAAGCGAACAATAACTGTGTTCACTAAAAAATAATCCACTTATTGTAAACTATTAATTAGTAAAAAGTTGAAACCATTGCTGCTTGCTTGCAAAACTTTGTTTATGCCAAAATATCAACAGAACACCGGTCTTTCTCCATATGTAATCCTGTATTGACCATATTGTAAAATGTACATTTTCACGGCCTGAATTGTCACAATTAATAGAACATTCCTGACTATTATGCCGTGGTCGAATGGATTTCGCTTTAAAACCCATAGTTTCGTCCCCATCTGCGGAGGACATTTTCAAGAGCGATCGTATCTTTGTTGAACGTCCCATTCACACTCTGGCTCGCTACTTGGCTAATTGTTGACCATTTAGTTAAAAACGGTAGCAAGTTGTCATCAAAGCCCATTGTCTTAAACATACAATTATATACTTTAGCTCATAAGTCAGTATGACAAGCAAACGATCCTATATAGTATACACTGTTGCATTACTATATCGCAAGTCAAGCTGTGGTAACGAAGTGAAAAATCTCTTGTCACTCAACACCTTTGAGCGCCAAAACATGTAGAGATCAACTTGTGTTCGTATGTTGTGTTGATGTGCGAATATAATGTGTTAGCCTCGTACAAGGTGATTCCGTGATGATGTTACAAGCTTTCAGGGGTGATGGAGAAGGATAAATGTATCAGTCTGAGTTGAGGGACACTGGAGCGGAAACGACCGAGTCGGAAGTTTCAGGCGAAAATCGTTATAGATCTGTGACAGCGGATCTCTTCCACTGCACGTTCTTTGCTTTCCGTATTGTGAGAGGTGGTTGTATGGACTAAAACAAGAAAAAAAAATATTGGCTCTAAAGTGCTATGAGTACTTATTCATCTTCGCTATTGCGAAACACACCTCCTCTACTGAACATACTCTTTAGGTATGCATTTTAGAACCCACGTTTACTAGAATTTTTTGCTTCGAATGATCGTTCCTGTCATACAAATGAATATGACCACTCCTCCTGGGAGACCCTGATTAGCGTAACCACACACGAAGAGCCCGCTTGTACGTCTGCACCAAAATTTTTCACATCGTAGGCTGCCGTTTCTTTCAATGAAAGCAATTTGGGAAAGCGACTGCGAAGTACTCTTCCACCCAGAATCTCGTAGTTGTTTAAAAACGGGTTTGATGATTTGTACTAAAATTCTATTGCCGTTTACTGAAGTTTTCATGAAATAAGCAGTCGACGAGGACTCTTTGACTTATTTTCAACCCAGTCCCCACCCCCGTCCCCCATTATCTTGTTGGTGCCACAGTCTTAGGCGAGTCATTAATACCATGGGCTGTTATCACGGTATCCGTGGTATTGCAGAACAAAATGAGAGTGGTGCACGTCCCATAATCGATCGTGGAAAAAACTGAACACCACATCTCTTGTAGTGACCTTGCGAAAATGTTATCATTTCACCCGGACAAAATGTTATCATTTCATGAGTCACGGATTTATGTTGTTAAAGTTGCCGCTCCCACCAATCAAACAAAAACTCTTATTTGCTCATTTGGTATTTGCATCATGGTTTAACATCGACGTAAGAAACATCTCATTAATTGTTATTTTCGACCCGATTTCTGACTGAATAATCACGTTGTGAAAGGCTCATCGGTATTACGACCGGTCCGTAATGGGATGTACTGAGCGGACAGCGAAGGTCGTGATGGCAGAGTGAGGTCGCAGAAATTAGAAGCGAAATCCGTGACTCGAGTCAAACAGCACTGACCTATGGCGCAGCCGCGGACGGTAATACTCTGCGGCTATGAGAAGACGCGCCGCGCCGTCTAACGCGAAGACACGCTCCACGGCCTACTAAGAGCTGCTATTAGGGACGGTGCTTTGCAGCCCGCTAAACTCCCTCCGATCTGTATCGCCAGATCGCGTCGGCGCACGACCGGAGGTTTGCCGGTTTGAGTCCCGGTGATGCAAGCTGTTTTCACAATTGGCGGTTTGTCATCAGCGTGGAAAAGACAGACGTGTAGCAACAGCGTTGTTTAAAACTCGGAATTAGTCACGCCGCTTTCGCGAGTGACTGGTGATGAAGGACGTTTCTTTTCATAATGGGTTTGCCGCCCCCATTTCTACACGTGTAGGTTTCGCGCACTGTATCTCATGCTGTTCCTAACTTTCACTCCGATAACCACCTGCATTTGTAGACGAGGTGCCTAAGACAATCTAGCTCGATGGTGCTCACTCCAGGGATTCCGGTTCGAATCCCGTCCCAAATTTTTCGTTGTCTTCAGCTTCCTGATTACTCTCCAGTTGCTTAAAGAAGTTGCACATGTTGCTGGGCGCGATTTGATATTTGATAATAAATAAGAATTTTTGCAGGTAAGATCGCACTTTGAAATATTCTTATTTCCTCAATGATGGGTTTCGACAGTCTAGCTGTCATCATCGGGCCTTCTGGAAATAAAATCGCTATGCATGAATCGTACAACCACGAGTTATGGTTGTGCAATTCATGCATAGTGATTTTATTTCCACACCATCCGAAAATGATAGCTTGACTCTATCGAAAAAAGTCACGGAGGAAATAATATTTAAACACGCGATATTGACTACAGAAAAAGAACTACATTCAGAGTATTTCTCTACGGTTTGATTCTAGAAAAGAACATGAAAAATTGAACACCTAAATCTTACCACGGGAGCTCTCATTTCTCCTATTATATCACAATGGTCATTTCTCTCTATGTAGATGGAAGTTAACAAAATACATTTTGCGTCTGGAGGAGAAACTGATGATTGAAATTACGTGAGAAGATCTCGCCTCAACGAAAAACGCCTTTATTTTAATGACAGCCGTCTCAGCTCCCATGGCACACTCTACCCTATTTCGTGATAAATCAAAATGAGCTGGTCTTTTTTGAACTTTGTCCATGAGCCTCGACAATCCTGTCGGGTAAACTTCCTATACCGAGCAGTAATAGTCTAGAAGACGATGGACAAATATGCAGTAGGTAGTGTCTTTAGTTGATTTCCTGCACCTTTCAAGTATCGGTGCTAACAAAATGCAGTCTTCAGTTAATCTTCCGCAAATTTCCTATGTCTACTTGATGCTTCCAATTTAAGTTCGTAGTCGTAATTCCCACGAACTGACCACCAAACGAACGAACGGTTGTTGGTGGTTCGGTTGCGGTTTGTTCAGTTGTGGTTTGTGGAAGAAAATTTCATTTCAAAGATTTAGTAGGCAAGTGAAGGATAAAACTACTAAACTCCGCGATCGGGCACTGAAGACCACGCGAAGTCGATCGGCCGCCGTGTCATCCTCTCCCATGTGCTAGGGATGAAGACTTCTCTACGCGTGACCTTTTTAACTATACATCTATGGCTGTATACAATCCACACAGGCATCTGACTGCAAAGAGTCTCAGTGAATATCTTTCGAAGGCAATTATGGTACATCACGTTGTCCTCTGTACCAGAAAAATGGTTCAAATGGCTCTGAGCACTATAGGACTTAACTGCTGAGGTCATCAATCCCCTAAAACATCTGAAGTCATCAGTCCCCTAGAACTCAGAACTACTTAAACCTAACCAACCTAAGGACATCACACACATCCATGCCCGAGGCGGGATTCGAACCTGCGACCGTAGCGGTCACGCGGTTCCAGACTGTAGCGCCTAGAACCGCTCGGCCACCACAGCCGGCTCTGTAGCAGAAACAAAGTCATCTGCTATTTGGTAGGTTTTACTTTACAGTTAAGCCCCTCTGCAACCGGCTGAAGAGGTCATTTCGCAGTTAGTAGGAAGCTAGTGGCATCAACACATTCTAGTGCTCAAACTAGCATTTCACCTGAACAGAGATGAACTTTTACGCAACATAGGATTTAAAGCAAACAGTCTTTTTATTTACGTGTAACAGTTAAAATGGTTCAAATGGTTCTGAGCAATATGAGACTTAACATCTGAGGTCATGAGCCCCTTAGAACTTAGAACTACTTAAACCTAACTAAGCTAAGGACAAAACACACATCCATGCCCGAGGCAGGATTCAAACCTGCGACCGTAGAGGTCGCGCAGTTCCAGACTGGAGCACCTAGAAGCACTCGGCCGCGTGTAACAGTTATGTATCTCAAATTTTGCATAATGACTGTCCTCAAGTAGTGTCGGTATTGTAAGTGCGGAAATTCTGTGTTTAAACTCAAATGTTCTTGTATGAGCTCCCTCTCTCACACGTAAGTTTAATAACTTCACCATTGGTTACTGCAGTCGTCACCATCGGTTACTGCAGCCGTTCAGTAGGTAAAGGCACAACCACATTAGAATGAAACTAGTAGTCAGTTCAGCTCTTAGCAAAAGCTATAAATGCCGTTAAAAAACATTTCGTCGTGCGCCGATCACAAATACAGCTTTGAAGCTGGAAATATTTTTTATATTTATTTGCCGTATTTGTATTTAAATCCAACGCGTTTTGCCTTAATAAGCTAATTTCTGTTAAAGTCTACTGCGCTAATGTTCTGTTTAAGTCAAAGCACGTGGGACGTCAGTGGAAACAAAAAACATGGTGACCGGAGACAGCGTACAATAGCAAAAATATTTCTAACCTGGAATATTCCGTGGCAGGACTGATCGAGAAATGCTCTTGCAGTAAGATGAGAGAAATGTTAGAGTTATTCCGCTTCAGAGGGATGCACAGTGCAACACTATTTTATCATAAGTATCCGAACAGTCCTGCGTAAGGCGAACTGACTACTAGATGTCACAAGAAGCGAACCCGCCACTGTGAAAGGAGGCGGGGAGTACTGTGTTTTCAGTAACGAAGCACTAATAACACACTGGGTCGGCCAGCTGAGCTCATTGACTTCGAAAGTGAACCAGTCATCGCATGTTACCTGAGTATCAAATCCACAAGTCGACTGTTGGTGACGTGACTGAAATGGAAATGCGAAGGACCAACCACAGATAACCGAGACCAGGCAAACCCGACCCGACAGACGGGGCCGTCGAGCATTGGGTTGGTTATAAAACATCGCGCGAAATCAGCGGAAGGAATCACCTTTGTGTTCAAAAGTTCAACCAGCAGTCCAGGTAGCACAATGGCTGAACGTAAGGAGTTAAAAAAAAATGGCTCTGAGCTCTATGGGACTTAACATCTTAGGTCATCAGTCCCCTAGAACTTAGAACTACTTAAACCTAACTAACCTAAGGACATCACACACATCCATGCCCGGGGCAGGATTCGAACCTGCGACCGTAGCAGTCCCGCGGTTCCGGACTGCAGTGCCTAGAACCGCACGGCCACCTCGGCCGGCAAGGAGTTAAAAAAAGAATGGAGTGCAGTGGCCCAGCACCTTCACACAAGCCACACATTTCTGTAAGCGACGCTTGAATTGGTGTAAATAGCGAGGCCACTGGTCGATGGATGTCTGAAAAATAGTAATTTGGCCTGCTGAACCACGCCATACCCGGTGCAAGTGTTTGGGTTCAGCGGAGGCTTAGAGAACGGAGAAGCTGATGTTATGGTATGGGGATATTTTTTGTGGTCAGACTGTGGTACCCTTTTTGCGAATACGAGAACGACAAATGCGGAAGAATGTGAACACAATTTACATTGTTTAATGCGCTCAGGACAGGAACAGTTGGGAGACTGCGGTTGTTTACATCCACCTGACAATGCACCCTGCCATAACCAGCATCTGTGAGGCAGTGGTTTGTGGGCAATAACGTTCCTGAAATGGACTGGCTCGGCCAGAGTGCAACCAGGGCGCAGTGGATGAGAACGTAGACTTCGTTCTAGACCCCAGCGTCCAAAGTCATTGCCTTTTCTGGTTTCTCTCTTTGCAACACTTTCTTATTTTGACTACGCGTTTCGGCTAACTCCCATCATCGGGTCAAATACTTTAAAACATCAATACAATGTACATCGTTAAATAGTGCACGTTTGTACGAAGTGTAGCTCCTGCCTGCTATTTTTTGAGGAACAACAGGCTGCTATTCCTCCGCAGGCATTCAGACACCTGACTGAAAGAGCCTCCAGCAGATGTGGACACATCCCGTATTTGCTTTTGATACGATCGTATATGTTGTGTGTTTATAAGCCTAGCGTTTTTACTGACATGTAGAGCCCTCATTCACAGAGATATAAAATGAGTGGACAGTGCTTTGTGACTGGCATATTTTTCGTAATAAAGAATAGTTTTGCACCTGAACAACAGTACACATAACTATCAAAGAAACACGCTACCACTCATTTTACAAGGAACTTTCATAATCAAGAGACACCGCAGAAATAAATGACACCGGAATGTGTGTGTGCGAGTGTGTATTGTGTGCGGTTTTAGGAAAAACAGATAGTTCTCGTACGGTTGCCAGAGGCGAGTGTTTCTGGTGGGAGGTGGGTGTAATCTGCGCGGCTGGAGGGCCACAGGTGTTCAACCGCAAATGCGACGTAGAGGGGATCAAGGGATCGTCTTGCGGCCGAGATCAGTGACACGACAAACTTTACACGGACTCTGCTTACACGGCAGCCGGTGCCGAACCAGCATTGTCAGCGCGTGTCGCTTGGAGTCCACAAAAACCAACCTACCGACAACGTACTACGGATCCTGCTGGCATCAGCAGTAACTTATACAGGTAGGAAAAGGTAGAGCTGTCAACCCGAAGGTTGGTTTGAACACCACTGTGCTTTAGTAGGCACGGACCTGTTGGAGGTGGTATGCTGTTGCTTTTCTCGAAACTTTGACGCAGCCAGTCGTCCGAACCGTGGTCTACATTGCCGCTCGTAAGATCCCATTATCAGTTTGAAACTGCTTAAAAAATTGTTACTTAAACTGCTGAATCCTTACTCCTTAAAAAAATTTACTTAAACTGCTGAATGGTTGCTTAATGTTCTTAAACTATTGAGTGAAACTAAAGTACTGTCACGTTGCTTGTCTTTGTCATCTCAACACTGACCTCCAGAATTTGCCCTGACAAATACAGCTCAAACTTCTCTTATTCATTAATTACCCACAATATTCAACGGTAACGCGATATGATTGCTTTCAAATTAACTCAAAAGAATGGCTCTGAATTAGTAGAAATCCTAACAATAAACTATACATTTCATAAGTCACTTACCCCACAAAACTCTTCATTACACAAACTACAGCAATGCTGCAAGCACCAATACTGCCAGATAAATAAGATTCTATCTACTGAAGGCATCTGGTTAGCAAAGGAAAGATTTTTTTACAGAGCAAACAATGTATTTACCTTTAGAACATGGCAACCAGTTCAAAAATTATATAATCATCAGTAATAAATCTCAAAGACGGATATACACTCTTGGAAATGGAAAAAAGAACACATTGACACCGGTGTGTCAGACCCACCATACTTGCTCCGGACACTGCGAGAGGGCTGTACAAGCAATGATCACACGCACGGCACAGCGGACACACCAGGAACCGCGGTGTTGGCCGTCGAATGGCGCTAGCTGCGCAGCATTTGTGCACCGCCGCCGTCAGTGTCAGCCAGTTTGCCGTGGCATACGGAGCTCCATCGCAGTCTTTAACACTGGTAGCATGCCGCGACAGCGTGGACGTGAACCGTATGTGCAGTTGACGGACTTTGAGCGAGGGCGTATAGTGGGCATGCGGGAGGCCGGGTGGACGTACTGCCGAATTGCTCAACACGTGGGGCGTGAGGTCTCCACAGTACATCGATGTTGTCGCCAGTGGTCGGCGGAAGGTGCACGTGCCCGTCGACCTGGGACCGGACCGCAGCGACGCACGGATGCACGCCAAGACCGTAGGATCCTACGCAGTGCTGTAGGGGACCGCACCGCCACTTCCCAGCAAATTAGGGACACTGTTGCTCCTGGGGTATCGGCGAGGACCATTCGCAACCGTCTCCATGAAGCTGGGCTACGGTCCCGCACACCGTTAGGCCGTCTTCCGCTCACGCCCCAACATCGTGCAGCCCGCCTCCAGTGGTGTCGCGACAGGCGTGAATGGAGGGACGAATGGAGACGTGTCGTCTTCAGCGATGAGAGTCGCTTCTGCCTTGGTGCCAATGATGGTCGTATGCGTGTTTGGCGCCGTGCAGGTGAGCGCCACAATCAGGACTGCATACGACCGAGGCACACAGGGCCAACACCCGGCATCATGGTGTGGGGAGCGATCTCCTACACTGGCCGTACACCACTGGTGATCGTCGAGGGGACACTGAATAGTGCACGGTACATCCAAACCGTCATCGAACCCATCGTTCTACCATTCCTAGACCGGCAAGGGAACTTGCTGTTCCAACAGGACAATGCACGTCCGCATGTATCCCGTGCCACCCAACGTGCTCTAGGAGGTGTAAGTCAACTACCCTGGCCAGCAAGATCTCCGGATCTGTCCCCCATTGAGCATGTTTGGGACTGGATGAAGCGTCGTCTCACGCGGTCTGCACGTCCAGCACGAACGCTGGTCCAACTGAGGCGCCAGGTGGAAATGGCATGGCAAGCCGTTCCACAGGACTACATCCAGCATCTGTACGATCGTCTCCATGGGAGAATAGCAGCCTGCATTGCTGCGAAAGGTAGATACACACTGTACTAGTGCCGACATTGTGCATGCTCTGTTGCCCGTGTCTATGTGCCTGTGGTTCTGTCAGTGTGATCATGTGATGTATCTGACCCCAGGAATGTGTCAATAAAGTTTCCCCTTTCTGGGACAATGAATTCACGGTGTTCTTATTTCAATTTCCAGGAGTGTACATTCAGACAGTCCACTCGTGCTAATACTGTAAACCTCCAACACTGCTAATTATTAACCTCTAAACTCCATCACTGCTGAACACTCACTCTCAACTTCCATCACTGCTGGCTGTTCACATCCAACTGCCATCACCACTGACTGTTAACTTCCAACTGCTAGTGCAACCAGCCACAGAGTCTCTTACAGAGTGCGCTGTGCGCTGTCAGAGTTATTAATGCAGAGCCCTACATAGCGCTGCCAACATACAAACACATAAACAGCCTACTTACAAGTTGCACTGCACTCCACAAGTTCAGTTTAAATATTGGTAACTGGACCGTGATTTCTTTTAGCTTTTTCCAGAGGAATGCAATTGCATCGCAACAGCATGTTTATCCGTTGTCGCACAGGTAAGCCATCTGATTATCAGGGCCAGAATTGAACACAGTTTTTTGCTCTTAGGAAACAGTGATTCAATAAGTCAGATGACATTCCGTGAAACAATAACTGGTTTGATATACATTCTAATATTATTAAGTTCAGTGGTTGTGCAAGTGTTTTGCATCGGGAATCTAAATATTTAGATTAAGTGCAGTGTTTATACAGGAAAATAACAATGACATGTGGTAGGCCAGATACCTTGTGCCCGAAAGTAATTTAAACGTAGAAGCTTCATATGCAGTACAATTGTGTGTTACATACAGCTGCTAGTGATAATAAAGTTACACCATGTACACAGTCAGGTTAAAGCGTAAGTGTTTCACTGGTGAGGAGACCACGGCAAGTGTTATAACCTGATTTTCCAGAAAATTCGCTCCTTGGAAGAGGAGTTGAAGTAAGCTAAAACATGTCTCGGCTTATCCCTAGATACTAGACCGTTTCTGAAAAAACGACGGTCAAAGTTTCCGAGGTATTGTCCAGATACTTTGTGTACGTTTTACCACGCGATATCCCCAGACGAAATGTTGACGCAGTGGTTAGCGTCGCGGCTTCTTAATTTTTCGCCCAGTCTTCGAAAAACCCGGTTATTGTTTTTATTTTGGTTTTTACATGGCCATGTCTGTAGAAGATTACTACAAGATTATTTTCCAGTGTGTATTGACATAACGTTGTCCTTATTCGTCTATTGATTGTATGTCACATCAATGAATTTTTAAAAACTGAGAAAATTATTTTAAATTGTTTTCGGTGAAATACATGTAGTGTAATCTTGATTGATAATTTCAATCGCCAGTTTTCGGAAAAGTGATCCGTTATGCATGGTCTGCCGCGAAATTTTTGCCAACGCGCGAAATCTTCAAGAATGTTAAGGACGTTTCTTTCCCGAGTATGAGTCATACAAAGTAACGTCACTGTGGTAAACCTGCCTTCGCATGATGCTCGAGGTGTTCCGAATCGGTATCATCCAAGGCAACGTACCAAATCTTTCTGAGGAATAAACATACGAATAAAACGTAAGAATTAATATAAGAATTGGTATGAGAATGAAATATCAGAATATGAGAATTTAAAAAGATGGTAACCCCACAACGTACCGTACACACGTACTATATGACACTTTTTATGAAATCCGGCTACAATTTTACAGTTAATATAACACCCTTGTATCTCATAATTCGATAAGAAACACTCGTGTAGTAACGATCTACGGACGTGTGTAGATAAATAAAAAATTTGAAAATGAAATAAAATAAATAAAAACAATAATCGGCTTCCGAACACGGGCGGCAAAATTAAGAAGCCGCAACGCTGATCACTGAGCCACCATTAAGGTTGAGGAGATCGCGCGGTAAAGGCACCTAAAGTACCTCGAAAACTTTGACCGTCGTTTTTACAGAAACGGTCGGATAAGCTGAGACATGTTTTGCTTATTTTGACTCCTCTCCCACTGAGCGAAGTTTCTGGGAAAACGGGTGATGGCATTTACCGTGGTCTCCACGTGAGAAACAAAACAAAAAATCTCTTTCGAAAAATTACACTGAGTAGCAAGTATAAACGTTACAAGCTGAGTGAGGGTAACTACACTACTGGCCATTAAAATTGCTACACCACGAAGATGACGTGCTACAGACGCGAAATTTAACCGACAGGAAGAACATGCTGTGATAGGCAAATGATTAGCTTTTCAGAGCATTCAGACAAGGTTGGCGCCGGTGGCGACACCTACAACGTGCTGACATGAGGAAAGTTTCCAACCAATTTCTCTTACACAAACAGCAGTTGACCGGCGTTGCCTGGTGAAACGTTGTTGTGATGTGTAAGGAGAAGAATTACGTACCATCACGTTTCCGACTTTGATAAAGGTCGGATTGTAGCCTATCGCGATTGCGGTTTAACTTATCGCGATATTGCTGCTCGCGTTGGTCGAGATCCAATGACTATTAGCAGAATATGGAATCAGTGGGTTCAGGAGCGTAATACGGAACGCCTTGCTGGATTCCAACGGCCTCGTATCACTAGCAGTCGAGATGACAGTCATCTTATCCGCATGGCTGTAACGGATCGTGCAGCCACGTCTCGATCCCTGAGTCAACAGATGGGGACGTTTGGAAGACAACAACCATCTGCAAGAACAGTTCGACGACGTTTGCAGCAGCATAGATTATCAGCTCGGAGACCATGGCTGCGGTTACCATTGACGCTGCACCATATACAGGAGCGCCTGCGATGGTGTACTCATCGACGAACCTGGGTGCACGAATGACAAAACGTCATTTTAACGGATGAATCCAGGTTCTGTCTACAGCATCGCGATGGTCGCATCCGTATTTGGCGTCATCGCGGTGAACGCACACTGGAAGCGTGTATTCGTCATCACCATACTGGCGTATCACCCGGCGTGATGGTATGGGGTGCCATTGGTTACACGTCTCGGTCACCTCTTGTTCGCATTGACGGCACTTTCAACAGTGGACATTACATTTCCGATGTGTTACGACCCGTGGCTCTACCCTTCATTCGATCCCTGCGAAACCCTACATTTTAGCAGGATAATGCACGACCGCATGTTGTAGGTCCTGTACTGGTCTTTCTGGATACAGAAAATTTTCGACTGCTGCCCTGGCCAGCACATTCTCCAGATTCTCACCAATTGAAAACGTCTGGTCAATGGTGGCCGAGCAACTGGCTCGTCACAATACGCCAGTCACTACTCTCGATGAATTGTGGTACCATGTTGAAGCTGCATTGGCAGCTGTACCTGTACACGCCATCCAAGCTCTGTTTGACTCAATGCCCAGGAATATCAAAGCCGTTATTACGGCCAGAGGTGGTTGTTATGGGTACTGATTTCTCAGGATCTATGCACCCAAATTGCGTGAAAAGGTAATCAATGTCATTTCTCGTATAATATATTTGTCCAATGAATACCCGTCTATCATCTGCATTTCCTCTTGGTGTAGCAATTTTAATGGCCAGTAGTGTATATTGTTGCGCCTCCGCGAACAGCAGAGAATGGGTAACGCAGCCGCTGTGCTGTGTGCACGCGGCGTCGACTGAAACGAGAGCGCCGTTGCTGCCCCCCGCCCTACTACGGCGGGCGAGCTGCGTTGTGAAGGACGGCCGCTGACCCGCCAAGCAGCCCGCCGGCTACGGCCGCCTTGCGTGTTGCCTGCCCTGCGGGGCCACGCAGCCCCCCTCCACCTGTGCCTCGTCATATTTTTCCTGCCGTCTCCTCCGTAATGAAAGAGTCGGGCGAGGGTGCCACAGAGCACCAAAACGAAAGCCGACTCGCGGCACGGCCGAGGTTTTCTGACATGCACCGCCGAGAACAGCGTCTATACATGCCTCGCAATTACGCCTCACTGACGGCTGGAAGCAATCACCATAAAACGTAATTGTGCACTATTTTCCATCAATTAGGCCGAACTCGCATAAACAAAAACTCGTTCGACTATAAAGCAAATTAAATGTGTTGTTAGCACCGTAGTACTACTCACCACGCCGCATGCGCAACGTTATGGTTTTACCATCTGTACGGAGCAGTCGATTGCTTTGAGGATAGTCCGGCATCTGAGACGCCAGGCTGAGAGGGCCCAAGCGGGACAGCCAAGTCTGTCAAATTATATCGAATCAACGTTTTGTGCTGAACCAAATAGAATGAAGAGTCTCCGATAAGAGTGGAGATAATATACACTTAAGAGCTAAAGAAACTGATACACCTACCTAATTTCGTGTAGAGCCCCCACGAGCACGCGAAAGTGCCACAACGCGACGTGGCATGGACTCGACTAATGTCTGAACTACTGCTGGAGGGATTGACACCATGAATCCTGCAGGGCTGTCCATAAATCCGCAAGAGTACGAGGGGGTGGAGAACTCTTCTGAACAGCACGTTGCAAGGCATCCCAGATATGATCAATAATGTTATGGGGAGTTTGGTGGCAAGCGGAATTGTTTAAACTCAGAGGAGTGTTCCTGGGACCACTCTGTAGCAATTCTGGGCGTGTGGGGTGTCGCATTGTCCTTCTGGAATTGCCCAAGTCCGTCGGAATGCACAATGGACTTGAGTGGATGTAGGTGATTAGACAGGATGATTATGTACGTGTCACCTTCAGAGTCATATCTAGATGTATCAGGTATCCCATATCACTCCAACTGCACACGCCCCACAGATTTACAGAGTCTGCATTAGCTTGAACAGTCTAATGCCGACATGCAGGGTCCATGGATTCAGGACGTTGTCTCCATACCCGTGCACGTCCATCCGCTCGATAGAATTTGAAATGAGACTCGTCTGACCAGGGAACACGTCTCCAATTATCAACAATCGAATGTCGGTGTTAACGGGCCCAGACGAGGCGTAAAGCTTTGTGTCGTGCGGTGAAAATGAAATGTAGAGTGGTTAGGGCATCCTGAAAGGTAGACCGGTCACCTGGTGCAAGTCCTTCTAGTAGACGCCACTTCGGCGACTTGCTCGTCCATGGGGATGAGATGATGATGATGAACACAACACCCAGTCCCTGAGCGGAGAAAATCTCCGAACCAGCCGGGAATCGAACCCGGATGCTTGGCATGTCATTCCGTCACGATGACCACGCAGCTATCGAGGCGGTTATCAAGAGTACACGAGTGGGCCTTCGGCTCCGAAAGCCCGTATGTATGATGTTTCGTTGAATGGTTCGCACGCTGACACTTGTTGATGGTTCAGCATTGAAGTCTGCAGCAATTTGAGGAAGGGCTGCACTTCTGTCGCATTGAAAGGTTCAGTCGTCGTTGGTCCCGTTCTTGCAGGATCTTTTTCCGGCCGCAGCGATGTCGCAGATTTGATGTTTTACCGCATTCCTGATATTCACGGTACACTCGTGAAATGGTAGTACGGGAAAATTTCAACGCCACCTCGGAGAAGCAGTGTCCCACCGCTCGTGCGCCAACTGTAACACCACGTTCAAACTCACTTAAATCCACAACCTGCCATTGTAGCAGCAGTAACAGACCTAACAACTGCGCCAGACACTTGTCGCTTTATATAGGCGTTGCCGACCACAGCGCCGTATCCTGTCTGTTTACATATCTCTGTATTTGAATACGTATGCCTATACCAGATTCTTTGGCACTTCAGTACATATTTTGTATTTCAATTATAACTTTTTTTTAATTGAGAGAAGATTTGTTTAGCTAAAATCGCTTATAAACAACTTTTATTGTCAATTTTCGGTTTCGGTAAGCACGGTTATCATTTTCAGATCTCGATAACAGGGTACTGCATGTCTCCTGTACCAGCTGCCAGGAATGTGAGGACCGACATGAATGATGCATCGGTAAGTCAACGTTAAAATCACAATGTACAGAGTAATTCACAAAATTCCACACACAACTGTATATTCGTTGCAGCCAGGGCACCTCTAGACTTGTAGAGCGCTAGAGGTTAGAATCCAGCGGTGCCCTGGTGCAATGAGGTGAGTCAGCTCCACCACGACTGAAACATCGACGGCAGGCCCACAAGGGATTCAAAAATGGCTCTGAGCACTATGCGACTTAACTTCTGAGGTCATCAGTCGCCTAGAACTTAGAACTAATTAAACCTAACTAACCTAAGGACATCACACACATCCATGCCCGAGGCAGGATTCGAACCTGCGACCGTAACGGTCGCTCGGCTCCAGACTATAGCGCCTAGAACCGCACGGCCACTCCAGCCGGCCACAAGGGATTAGGCGATAATATGGAAACACCAAAAACACAAGACACTACCATGCCTAACACTACCATGCCTAACTACCATGCCTAACTACCATGCAATAGATAAATACAGGTCAGTGGTGCTAAAACGTTAAACACGCTTTTCTTGGATTATGTGTGTTTACGCTATTTTGCACATATTTTCCGCGTTTGACTTACGAAATTCATAACCTGACAATAAACATTTTCGTGACAGGAATATGCTTTTCACCTCATTCAAGAGAGGAAATAAAGCTTGTATTGAGACAAATTACATCTGATGATGGACTCATAGGGTCCAAAATGCATCGTATACTGAATAAAACACGAAAAGTTGTGACTGAAGGCGTTTTTTTAATTCATGCCTCCAATCCATCCTGTATCGTTACTGGTGGCGAAAATTGGTGACTTTATGCAAACATAGACAAAAGGAAGGAATGGTTGATCCCAGACAAAGCAGCAATTCACCGTACAGAGACCTGCGCAGATCCACAAAAGATAATATGCATCTTTCGGAACAGCGATATTGTGGGGTACTAAGAATTGCTTCCCCGAGGTCGATGTTTATTCAGGAACAACGGCGAGAAAGACAACGTGAACTGATACTACTCCACGCTAATGGCCGCCCGCATTCTACAACACTGACAAAAAACACTACATACTACACAGGACTTGGGTTGAAAAGTCATTCCGCGCCTGCCTTATTCACTTGATCTCGCGCCCTCGGATTTTCATCTTTACCGCTCTCCACCCAACAACTTTCAAGGAACTTCCTTTCCGGATGAAAATGCGCTCCGAACATGACTCGACAAGTTCTTCGCCTCAAAAC
This sequence comes from Schistocerca cancellata, assembly GCF_023864275.1. NCBI lineage: Eukaryota > Metazoa > Arthropoda > Insecta > Orthoptera > Acrididae > Schistocerca > Schistocerca cancellata. The sequence continues at coordinate 622,274,100 of NC_064630.1, forward strand.
CACGCGATTTCTACAGCCGCGGGCTCGAAAAGATACCCCAGCATTGGGAGACTGTTGTAAATAGTGAAGGTGAACATATTATTGATGACTAAAGTCTCTCCTATGTATATCTGCACTGTTTATTAAACTCAGGCACCAGTTATGTGTAGTTAGGATGTGCAACCAAATATTTAGTTACAATAAATAAACTATGTGAAAGATAAATTCTTTGGTATCGATCTTACCCCCTTACTCCGATTTCCAATTCTGAATTAATCAAGTTGCTTCATGCACGACATGGAGTGCTATTTATCTGGCTGCTTAAAGAAATTTGCGTACTTGTAATTAAATTATTAAAGTAATTAAACTATTAATTTTTCAGCTCCTTTTTTTTCTAAATGGTTAGGAATGGCTTGGGCTGGTGGCGACCCTGAATTTCTGAATTTTTATCATTAATTGTGTGAGAGAAGCAGCTAGAAATGCGAGATAACGTATATGGGGCGATGAGAAACGTCGTAAACATAGTAATGCGTTACAACTATCGTAGATCCTCGAAGAAAAAGCCGTGGCCAGTTCTCGGAAAAAAGAAGAGATCACTACCGTCTACAAGAGAGGTAGTGGAAGTGATCCACAAAACTACCATACAATATCCTCGATATCGATTTGTTATAGAATATTAGAATATATTATGAACTCAGACATAATGAGGTATCTTGAACATAATGACCTCCTCAATTCCAACCAGCATGGAATCAGAAAACATCCATCATGTGAAACCCAACTTCCACTTTTCTCACGTGACGTACTGAAAGCTTTGGATCAACAAAGTCAGATAGATGCAATATTTCTTGATTTCAGAAAAGTACCACACCCACGTTTACTGCCAAAAGTACGATCATATGGATGGACTGAGGTTGCAGAATGTTATCTTGGGTGGAGAGTATCGTCAGATGTAGAAGTAACCAGGTGTGCCCCTCTGAAGTGTGTTGAGGCCCTTGTTGTTCATGTTGTATGTTAATGACCTTGCAGACAATATTAATAGTAACCTCAGAGTTTTTACACATTGTGCAGTTACCTATGCTGCACAAATATTAAGTGAGATCTTGGTAATATTTCAAAGTGGTGCAAGGATCGGCAATTTGCCTTAAATGTTCAGAAATATAAAATTGTGCACTTCACAAAACGATAACTATAATATCAGTGAGTCACTGTTGGAATCGCCCAACTCATAAAAATACCTGGTTGTAACACTTTGTACGGATATGGAATAATCGCATACGCTTAGTTGCGGGTAAAGCAGGTGGAGACTGCGGTTTGTTGGTAGAATACTGGGGAAGTGCAATCAGTCTGCAAAGGAGATTGTTTACAAATCACTCGTGCGATTAGTTCTAGTATATTGCTCAGGTGTGTGGGACACGTACCAAGCAGGCAAATAGGACGAACTGTGTATATTGAACGCACACAGAGAAGGGAAGCACGAATGGTTACAAGTTTGTTTGAGCCGTGGGAGAGAGTCACAGAGATGCTGGAAAACTGGAAGATTGACGTAAACTATCCCGAGAGACATCTTCAACTTTTGTAGTCCTGTTTTCCTCAGTTGCGTGTAATATTATGGTATGTTGATAATTTTTACTTTTTGAACCGTCTGACTACAACTGAATGAAACACAATTTTCGAGCCATACGCGTTTCGCTTTATTTTCTACAAGGCATTTTCAGTGGCAGCAATTAACATCTTTGTAGTTCGATAGCTCTGCGACATCTACACATCAGTGACTGGCTTCAGTGGGATACGGCATACCTGAAGAAACTTGTGGATTGCATTTGTTTACGAGCAGAGTTGATTATGGAAGCTACAGTCTTGCAGAAACCCAATGGCAGTTGTAGGAGTCGGAAGACATGAAAGGGAAGCAGGGGTTGAGAAAGGAATAAGACAGGGTTCTAGCCTATTCCCGATGTTATTCAATTTGCATATTGAGGCAACTGCAAAACAAACCAATAAAAATTCGGAGTAGGAATTGAAGCTCAGGAAGAATAAATAAAAACTTTTGAGACTGTTTTTCAGAGACAGCAAAAGGACTTGGACGAGCACTTGAATGGGATTGACAGTGTCTTGAAAGGAGGATATAAGATGAGCAGTAACGAAAGCAAAAGAAGAATAATGGAGTGATGTCGAATTTGATTTAATTCGACAACACTCCAGTATGGAGCTGCGAGAATTAGATTAGAAAACGAGACTCTGGAAGTAGCAGATGAGTTTTGAATGTGGGCAGCAAAAAACTGATTAATTTAGAATATAAAATGTAGATCGGCAATGGCAAGAAAAGCGTTTCTGAAGAAGAGAAGTATGTTAATATGGTATATAGCTTTAAGCGTTAGGAAGTCTTTTCTGAAGGTATGTGTATGGCGTGCAGCCATGTACGGAATGAAACATGGACGATGAACAGTTTAGACAAGAAGACAATAGAAGCTTTTGAAATGTGGTGCTACAGAAGAATGCTGAAGATTATATGGGTAGATCGCGTAACTGATTCCGTGGTACTGAACAGAACCGGGGAGACATGAAATTGGTGGCACAACTTGACTAACTAAGGGGCTGGTTAACAGGGCACATTCTGAGACATCAAGGGATCACCAACTTAGATTGTGGGGTGGGGGGGGGGAGGGGGGGGGGAATCGTAGAGGGTGACCAAGAGATAAATACAGCAAGCATATTCAGAAAGATGTAGATCGCAGTAGTTACTTGGAGATGAAGAGGCTTGCACAGAACTGAGTAGCATGGACAGCTGCATCAAACCAATCTTCAGACTGGAGACGACAACAATAACATGAAAGCTATAGTTTTGTAGATACTGGCGTTTTGTCGTCTTTGGGTGAACGTGTTTTGCCCGGTGGGTTTACGTAAGTAGGGCGGAGAGGTTATTTACAAAGCAGTCCTTGTTCTTGTTTCACACTTGTCACAACCCACCACTTCCAACGAGATTGGTATCAATAGGCTTAAAGTTTGCCACATCGTTTTACCTAACACCTTGATATTACGTCTTTCTCACTGCAGAATGAAAAGCAAAAGCAAGGAATGGACGGGATCGGATTACCAGGCGCATTGTTCCGCGTGCAACAACGCAATCGCACCAGAGCGCCGCCCGTTGTTTCCATTAGTCCACCCACGCGCTCTGTCTCCATTCTCCCCACTCCATTACGGCCATATTACATGCAGATCTCTCGGAACAACATCCACAAGGCATGTCCGGCCTGGGAAGATGCGTGTCGTAAATAAGACGCCAGTGGCGCAAGAGCACGCGCGTGTGTGGGCTTTCCTCTGCCCACCTCGTTCCCCGCTTCCATATTTATGACCGCCAAAGTGAAATAAATTAATGATTCCAGCTCGGCAGTCGCTCATAACAAAGCTCGAACACAACTGCACCCCTAGGAAAGCCGAAAGGAATGCGAGGTATTCATTTACGATTTCGTATGCCCTATAACAACGACCTTGCCGGCTAGCAACGCGTCCTTAAAATTCAGACAATTAAAACGCATTATCATCATTCTTTAGCGTCCTTACGCGCCGTAAGCCTAATCGGATATGCGCGCCGCATTCCTCTGGTATGCGCCTAAACAGGATCTGAATCGTTTACCATAAATTAAAGCAAATTGAATAAACATGTAAATTGTGTCGCACAGAGCGCGTTATGGCCGATTCACGGGGAGCACACCCCGCCATCTACGACTGCATTATGCACCGCTTTGTTTGCTTTCAAACACTTCCTTTGTGCTCTGCTGCACGACAACAGTTCATAGATGTAGATATGTCACTGTTATGTGAAAAGGTCTCCCGTAGAGCTTTGTTTGTTTTGTCTTGTAGTTACGTGCTCCATCAGGTGCCTAAGTGGAGGAGGTACACTTGACACAGATACATCTCCTGCGTACCCCGTTGTACTTCGGGAAGTAATGGTCCTAAAGCAGCATTTAGATCACGTGAGAAACATAGCCCTGCAAGGCTGCATGTTGCGTTTATAAATATAACGAAATTGATATAAATTAATGAAAAGTCGCCCTAGTTGCTTTTTTAGAACCTTATTAACTTCGCACGACCGGTTTCGACCCATATATTAGGCCATTATTGACTGCATCTGGATGTTTCGCTGTAGAGAAGCAACGTCAAACGCTTCTCTAAATCATAACTTTCAGGTGTGTGGTGTAATATAACGTACGAAACCGGACGGGGGTGTTAACTTTGAAACATCCCCTTAGAAAAATTAAGAATGACAGTGCTGGTAAACCCCTTACGTTATTTGATTTTCAAACAGCTGAGCAAAACTGAACATACTCAGACATTTCGCTCATTACTTATTCTGATCAACACTAAACTGGCACACAATATTTTTAGCGCAACGCAATCTGACTTTCAATAATCCAAACAAAAGAATGGCCCTGACTAACAATAACATATACCTTTCATGAATCACTTACCTCACAAAAATCTCCGTTACTCGAACTACTGCAATACAGCGAGCGCCAATACTGTCAGCTAAATATAAGATTCTAACTACTGAAGGCACTAACTACTGATAGGCATAGTTAGCAAATGAAAGATTTTGATAGAGAACAAACAATGTATTTACCTTAATAGTGTTCAAAAGTCATCAGTTCATGACATCCAGTCTTACAAATTTACTGTCTCTGATGGACACACGTCCAGATCATCCACTCTCCAAACTCCGCCATCTCTCTCCCCACATCCACCACTGCTGGCGGCTCACCTCCAACTGCGCAACGCTACGCGCTGTTCACATCCAACTGACCAACGCTACAATAGCGAAAATTCCAACAATGCAAACCAGCCACAGACTGCACACAGCACAGTCAGTGATTTTCATACAGAGCGCTACGTGGCGTTACCAACATAAAACCTAAACAGTCTACTTACAACTTAATAGAAGTTCCAAAAACGCAACTCCAGCGGCTTTTCATTAATTGAACAACTTGCAGATTCATCATCTTCATCCAGAAAGTGAGAAACTAATAAATTTATATGTGATGTTTTCTGACCGTTGTTGTTGTGGTCTTCAATAGTAAGATTGGTTTGATCCAGCTCTCCAAGCTACTATATCCTGTGCAAGCCTTTTCATCTCAGAATAGCTACTGCAACCCAAATTCATTTGAACCCGCTTACTTTACTCGTCTCTTGGTATTCCTCTGCAATTTTTACCGCCACTCTTCCCACCAATACTAAATTGACGAACTGGCGATTTCCTGATACCTCAGAATGTGTCCTATCAACCAGTCGCTTTCTTTAGTGAAGTTACGCCACAAATTTCTTTTCTCCCCAATTCTATTCAGCACTTGCTGATTAACTGTGCGATATACCCGTACAATCTACAGCGTTCTTTTGCAGAACTACATTTGAAAAGCTTCAGTTCTCTTCTTATATGAACTGCTTGTCGTCCATATTTCACTTCGACACAATTCTACACTCCAGACAAATCTCGTCAGGAAAGACTTGCTAACACTTAAATTTATGTTCACTGTTAACAAATTTCTCTTCTTCAGAAATGTTTTCCTTGCCGTAGCCAGTCTACGTTTTATATCCGCTCTATTTCAGGCAGCAGCAGTTATAGCAAAACTCATTTATTACTTTTAGTGCCTCTGTTCCTAATCTAATTCCCTCAGCATCGCCTCCTTTAATTCAACTGCATTCCTTTACCCTCGTTTTGCTTTCGTTAATTTTCTTCTTGTTTTTCCTTTGCTGTCTCTGACAGAATTACAGTGTCATCGACAAACCTCAAAGCTTTTATTTCTTACACTAACCTTTAATTCTTTCAGTTTCCTTTACTGCTTGCTTAGTGTACAGAATGAATAATACTGGGCACTCTCACAAAAAAGGGCCCCCATTTAAGATACAGGCCTAGAAATAAAAATCTGAGAGTAATGTGTCTGTCAGCAGCGCGTAGAAGTGAGCTACCGGAGCAAGCACGAGTTCTCACATTTTGTTGAATTAACTGACATTCTTTGCAGGTTGTGTGGCCTTTCGAGCGAGTGAATTAAGCGACTGCGAAATTCAGGGAACGCAGAGGGAATGCGCGGCGCGGCGCGGGGCGCACTTTTTGCAGACGCCGGACGCCTGGGGCCCGGCTTTCCCCTGGACGACCCACCTGCTCGCATTTTCCGCTACATTACGAGAATTTCCCGCTCAGGCTCTGAAGCTCCTGGGGAATTCGGATGGGAAGTGTGACCGAAGGCTAACTATCGAGAAAAAAAATCTTAGAGTGACCCAGAGAACGGTCAAATCTCATAAAGACGCCACTTTTAGAAGTCCCAGGTTGACAATGTTTAGGTCTTGAAGTCTGTCATGCTGTTAAATGGACGCTTTGAAATAGCGCCTCCTGCGGAATTATTAATAACAAGCACGATCTGTTTCCTCCGAAAATGGTGGTAGTATGTGAAGTTCGTTTCACTGTGCAGCGGTAAGGCAAGTTGCTGACATTTAAGACTGTGCTCACTTCCTCGCCGTTCGTGGGCAGTGCTTTGGTAACTGAGGCAAGTCAATCACGTAAGACGCAAACTAGAACAGCCAAACGGAGCATTGCTCGCAGAAACGTGTGTTCCAGTACCAACGGTACGCCTTCATTTGATAAAGAAGTTCCTGGACGTGTACGTTTGGATTCCAGTGAAGCAGGACTATGAAAAAAAGAAAAAAAAAGAGGAGAACCTAAACGCTTGACAGGTGGCATGACAAAACCATGCTGTAAATTAAACGGGCTCGTAAGAAATGAAAACGAATTTCTCCGGAAACTCGGCGAGGAAAGGAATACGTAGAAAGCATTAACTAGAAAAGAGGCAGGATGGTGAGATACGTGTTGTCAGGGGTAGCTTCCATGGTACTAGAGGGATCCATAGAGGACCAAAATTCTGGAGCATAGGGGAATATAGAGAACTGAGCATACTTTGTGTAACAAAACTGAGGGAGTGCGAAACCAAAGTGGGGATCTTTTACACGAAAATTTGTTTGGTTTTTGGAAATCTAAGGGCACCAGAGAGGAAGTTCTGACGTTGCCATTGATAATGGGACCAAGACTTAAGAAAAATCAAGAGACGTTCAAAGTATAGGCCAATCTGGAAAAAGTATTCGGTAATGTAAAATAGAACAGGATTTACTGTATTCTGAGAAAAATATATGTGAGCTATAGGGAAAGACAGGTAATGTGCAATTTGTAGAAAACCAAGAGCGAACAGTGGAGAATGGAGACCAAGGATAGACTGCTCCGATTGAAAACGGTGTGAGACAAGGATGCAGTCTTTCGCCCCTACTGTTCAATCTATACATCGAATAATTAATGCCGGAAACAAAAGGTAGGAACAGGAAAGGGATTAAAATACAGAGTGAAAGAATATCGGGTATAGAATATGATCTGCTACCAGTCACAATTGAAGGTGATTTATTTAAGAGACGACCGGTTTCCGGCTTCTGCCCATCTTCAGGTGGTTATACGTTCATTTACAGATTTCCACATTCTGTGTAGGAGTTCACTGTTTAGCTAAAATCCAAATTACGAGATGTTGATTCAGAACCACAACTGAAACATTTGAAAACGGCGAAGCGACGTGTGTAATTTCATGTAGCAGGGGCATCCAAATCGTATTGCACAGTTCCAGTTGTGTTATTGAGCCAACATCTCGGTTTACTTTCAGTCCATATTATGTCTTTTGCAGACTGTTCATTCCATTCAATGTTTTCCTCATTCTTTCATTGACATTCTTTCAGTTAATTGCACCCATAATGTATGCTTCTGAACTCCGTGACGGCAAATAGGGTGTAAAATAAGTTCCGCTATCAATCATAACTGAAGGTGGTTTAAGATGCAGCCGGTTTAGAGCTTGTGCCCATCTTCATGTGATTATTGATTCATTTACATATTTTTGCATTCAGTATTGGAGTTTTCTCTTTAAATGAAGGCAAATTACGAGATGTTTATTCAGAAACACAAGTGAAACATTTGGAAATGGCGAAGTGACGTGTGTAATTACATGTAGCTGGAGCATCCAAATCGTACGGCACACTTTCAGTTGTTTTATTGAGTCAACATCTCGTAATTTGCCTTTATCTAAAGAGAAAACTCCAATACTGAATGCAAAAATATGTAAATGAATCAATAATCACTTGAAGATGGGCACAAGCTCGAAACCGGCTGCATCTTAAATCGCCTTCAGTTATGATTGATAGCGGATCATATTTTACACCCTATTTCCGGCCACGGAGTTCAAAAGCATATATTATGGGTGCAATTAACCGAAAAAATGAAACTTCCTGGCAGATTAAAACTGTGTGCCGGATCTAGACGAGAACTCGGGACCTTTACCTTTCGCGGGCAAGTGCTCTACCAACTGAGCTACCAAAGCACGACTCACGCCCCGTCCTCACAGCTTTACTTCTGCCAGTACCTCGTCTCCTACCTTTCAAACTTTACAGAAGCTCTCCTGCGAACCTTGCAGAACTAGCACTCCTGAAAGAAAGGATACTGCGGAGACATGGCTTAGCCACAGCCTGGTGTGTGTTTCCAGAATGAGATTTTCACTCTGCAGCGGAGTGTGCGTAGATATGAAACTTTCTGGCAGATTAAAACTGTGTGCCGGATCGAGACTCGAACTCGGGACCTTTGCCGTTCGCGGGCAAGTGCTCTAGCAAATGAGCTACCCAAGCACGACTCACGCCCCGTCCTCACAGCTTTACTTCTGCCTGAAAGAATGTCAATGAAAACATTCGGGAAACATTGAACGGAATGAACAGTCTGCAAAACACGTAATATGGACTGAAAATAAACTGAAGATAGACGAGAGTAGTATGGAGCAGCAGAGATGAAATTAATGAGAAACTTCACCATTAAACTTCGGACTACGAAGCAGAGAAAGTGAAGTCATTCTTCTAGGTTGGAAGCAAAATAACTCCTAACGGAGGAAGCAAGGACGATATTAAAGGCAGGCAAGAATTCTTGAGGCATCCTGAAATTTGAATTCGTTGTGAAACTTTCATCAGGGTTACTGTTAGGGACTTATTACAGCTTAGAGCGAAGCGGGGAGAAACAGAAGTAAGAAATAGAAGTAAGTAACACACTTGTAATTAAGAAATTGAAATGCTGACGTGTCAACGACAAGCTGAGAAGCGAGTTGACTGTACAAACAGCTGGTAAAACGAAGAGAAAAGGAAGAAACGACGTTTGATGAATGTGGGAGGGAAGACTAGGTGGTGCGACACCTGGCCGTGCTGAGGCGGCGGCTGTCAGCAAACACCGGTATCGCTGCGCCGCTCTTCCTCTCCGGCACCGGCGGGGGGAGGGGGAGGGTTTCAGATAAGGTGGCGAGGGACGCGCTGCAGACGCCAGCCGCTGTGCAGCCCTCAGCACGGATTCACCACTCCACTGCTCTCTGCTCTGGCCCCGGCCTGCACAACGTAACATGTTGGTAGCAGGCTGTCTTCGGCACTGCAGGCAACTGATGTGACGTTCTCCACACACGTTTTAACAATCCCTACATTTTTTTTACGATGCTTACCTCTTTCGACTACGCACAAGTCACGCAATTCCCCTAAATTACGGATCGGCGACTTTGTAAGTAGGCTGTTTAAGTGTTTATGTTGGTAACGCCATGTAGCGCTCAATATGAAAATCACTGACTGTGCTGTGTGCAGTCTGTGGCTGGTTTGCATTGTTGGAATTTACTACTGTAGTGTTGCGCAGTTGGCTGTTAACAGCACGCAGCGTTGCGCAGTTGGAGGTGAGCCGCCAGCAGTGGTGGATGTGGGGAGAGAGATGGCGGAGTTTTGAGAGCGGATGATCTGAACGTGTGTCCATCAGAGACAGTAAATTTGTAAGACTGGATGTCATGAACTGATGACTTTTGAACACTATTAAGGTAAATACATTGTTTGTTCTCTATCAAAATGTTTCATTTGCTAACTATGCCTATCAGTAGTTAGTGCCTTCAGTAGTTAGAATCTTATATTTAGCTGACAGTATTGGCGCTCGCTGTATTGCAGTAGTTCGAGTAACGGAGATTTTTGTGAGGTAAGTGATTCATGAAAGGTATAGGTTATTGTTAGTCAGGGCCATTCTTTTGTTTGGATTATTGAAAGTCAGATTGCGTTGCGCTAAAAATATTGTGTGTCAGTTTAGTGATGATCAGAATAAGTAAAGAGAGAAATGTCTGAGTACGTTCAGTTTTGCTCAGCTGTTTGAAAATCAAATAACGTAAGAGGTTTATCAGCACAATCCTTCATTAATTTTTCAAAGGAGACGTTTCAACTTGTGTCGCGAAGTTGTCTGCCGATAACGTCCCAAGTGTGTTACATCGGATTCAGGTCGGGCGGGAGGACGACGGTTCAATCCCGCGTCCGGCCGTCCTGATTTAGGTTTTCCGTGATTTCCCTAAATCGCTCCAGGCAAATGCCGGGATGGTTCCTTCGAAAGGGCACGGCCGACTCCCTTCCCCGTCCTTCCCTAATCCGATGAGACCGATGACCTCGCTGTTTGGTCTCTTCCCACAAACAACCCCAAACCCGGTCGGGCGCCTTTCGTGGTCAAGATATCAAAAACGAGAGGTCACCATCTTGCTCCTAATATCACAGTAGGACGATTCCGGCCATATGACATGGACAGTTATTCTGCTGACAGATGCTATCTCCTTCGGGGATGACATTAAGAATGAAGCAATGCAGATGGTTAGCAATAATGTTAACGTAGCATAATACTGAACCCCACCACCAAGCGCGCGCGCACACACACACACACACACACACACACACACACACACAGAGAGAGAGAGAGAGAGAGAGAGAGAGAGAGAGACTAGCGTCCTTAGCGCGGTATATGTATCGACCAGCCGCTCGCCTGGATGTCGGCATATCTGGACACGGCCATCGACCTAGTGCAACAAAAAGCGGGATTCATTCGACCACGGCATATGTTTCCATTGATCTACGGCTACCAAAGGTAGGGCGTATAAACAGCAGGGGAAGACAGAGACTGGAGTACATCAAACAAATAGTTGAAGTAGTGGGGTGTAAGACAACTCTGAAATCAAGAGATTGGTGCAGGAGAGGAATTCGTGGCGGGCCGCATGAAGCCTGTCACAAGACTGATTCTGATCCGATAATGGCCGAACAAATTAAGAAATGTAAGGAATGCTCATACGAAAAGATACAAAAAGACGCAACAACAAAATCATATGAAATTAGCTTACGCCACTTTGGGATAAAGCAGTGAGACATCGAACGACGCGCCGTTACATCTCTTTAAAAAATTCGAAACTCTGTGCCTTCATCAGGCAAGGTCATACTCACCATCTCTTTCGACGTCCGAGGTCCTATACTCGTAGAATACCTCGAGCACGGAAAAACCGTTAACAGTGATGCGTACTGTGGAACACTCCGTAGCCTACGCAAGTCTGTCAACAGAAAACGGCCTGGGTTGTTCACTGAGGGAGTGATTCTGCTCCAAGAAAATGCGCGTCCACACGCCTGCAAGGTTCACACAAAGTGTAGCGGCCAAGTTCAGGTTGGAGCAGCCCTGCCCTACGAAACTAGGGATGGGGAAAATACCGACCGGTTGAAACCGATACCGGTATTTTAGTTCCGAATAAATGGTATTTTCTGGTATTTGTTTGGTCTCGGTTATAACAGGTGTTCTTTATTTTTACTAATAACCGAATAAAAAAACGGAATAACAATTATCACAGCAACAATGCTGAAATTTTTCCTTGTTAAATAAATCTTTTTTTTTCAGAAAAGAAGTAATTTTTATTCCTAAGCTTTGCATTGGCTTGAAATATTGCGTTATTACAGAAAATTGGGCCGGCCGCGGTGGTCTAGCGGTTCTGTCGCTGCAGTCCGGAACCGCGGGACTGCTACGGTCGCAGGTTCGAATCCTGCCTCGGGCATGGGTGTGTGTGGTGTCCTTAGGTTAGTTAGGTTTAAGTAGTTCTAAGTTCTACGGGACTTATGACCTAAGATGTTGAGTCCCATAGTGCTCAGAGCCATTTGAACCATTTTGAACAGAAAATGGGGATAGCGACCAGTACTGTTTTACTATCAGTGCCGACAGAAACGAGGAACAAACACATGGCATAAGAACTGGTACAGCATTGCTGAATAACAACGTCCCTGCTGTTGCGTGTCATGGTTTAAGGTACGCGTGTACGTGCAGTGTGCAAGACTTGCTTGCCCCTAGTCTGTGCGATACTTTGTCATACTTTCACGATGTGACTTAATAATGAAATACAAAAGCTCCATCTGCTTTAAAGGAAAAGATTTGTCTGGCAATTCTATGAAACAATAAAAGAGGAAGGAAATTATGGTAATAGTAATAAATTAGAAACTTAACCACAATTCATTCAGACTACACGGTAAAAATAGAAAATAGCTGACCTGCTGCCTCTATCTAGATAACAAGCCCGTATGTGGGTAACCCTTGAAAATGGCCAAATTAACACGAAAAACAGAGTCCTCGAACCTCAGATTTTACCCAGTCGCACTGACTATTTGTAATGCCCAATAGTGATATGATACCCGACTACATGATTTTTGAGAAGAGTTTCAAAAAATTGGAATTAGTGATTTTTTGTAGCAGTCAACCACTTACCATTTTTCGAGAATAGCAGCGAACGTTGGACGCACTAACTTGTCTTTTATTTGCCTATTTAATTTAATGTTTTGATTCTATACATCTTGAAACTGAGAGAATCGAAAATGTTTAGTCTTTGTTCCATTTCCACGTTTATTACAGGAAATAACAGGGATAAGAAAACTGAAAATCGTTTGTTACAGAAACCGGTATTTTTAAGCGGTTTTAACAGATAAATTGGCGTGGAAAAAAATCTGATATAATCGAAAACTGCTTGTTCTGGCGATAACCGCCATACCTACCAGCGACATGTCGCCCCGCGACTTCCAGGTTTTAGGTCCGCTAAAAAATCGTCTCACAGGGAAATACTTCAGCTCGGACGACGGACGGAAGGACACAGCGGAGGACTGGCTGCTGTCACAGCCGCAGGGCAAAGGGACCCTTTCGTCTCGTGGAACAGTGGCGTTTTGGTGCTCAGGTTTCTCGTGATTACTTTGGAATAAAGACTCCAAGTACATCCACAGTGTTGCATCGTACCTTTTCTTTCGAATAACCCTGATATATAAATTGACCTAGACGGTTTTATTCATATAATGCCCTAGTTAAGCCCTGGGTCGAAGCCTGGAGCCGTGTGTCATTACAACCAGTGGCAAACTGATGTCTGAAAAAAACATGCGACCATTCACGCCGTTCTTTTCGCTTTGTTTAGGACAGTGTGGAGAAGAGTTGTAAGATGGGAGCACCGGGACGCAGGCTTCTCATCTACCTGAACTTGACGGCTCATCTCGAGCGGCGCCTTACGCCGGTGTCCCATACGATGCAGCGTACCCACGGCTGCCTCCGGAGTAAGCAGAGGCCTGGGAAGCGCAACGGCCAGCAGCACACTTCCGTAACCTACACCACAGGCCGCGAGCTGCGAGTCAGCACGCGACTCGCTCCCGGCCGCCAGCACACACAACCTGCAAACCATACTGCGTTCGCTTCCGCGGCGGAGCACTACCCCAAGCATGCACGACCGTGTGGTTTCCAGCGCCTCGCTTGCCTAAACTATTACCCACCGAGGTAGCAGTAAACGTAAATTAAAAGACGAGAGTGTTTGGAAAGATCGGTGCCTAATTAGTTCCCCGCCTGAATAAATCTTATTTGACATGGAAAGCCGGAATGGCCTCTTAGACATATCCACGATAGACTGGCCTCATCCTTGTCCATTCCCAAGTGGAATTCCTCCTATAATGACCTCGACATCAACCAGACCTTTTTTCTTGACAGTTTGGGTACGTTGACAAAAAACACGCACTCTGACTTTCGCCTAGTGTTTAACCAGCTGAACTTTCCATCGATATCTATTATTGTTATATGGTGACATGAGAAAACGAAGACTTACATTTTATAGTCCCATTAAAAGAATGGCATCCACTAGATTGACAAAACAAATTGTAGAATTCTACGAAAACAGAAGTAAGGCCAAAACTGAGCCAATTAAATGCGTCGCTGCGATTAAGGAGGATATTAAAGAACATAACTTAGGCAGAATCTACAGATAGAAAAACATTCAGGAGCGCCTGCGATGGTGTACTAAACGACGAACCTGGGTGCACGAATGACAAAACGTCATTTTTTCGAATGAATCCAGGTTCTGTTTACAGCATCACGATGGTCGCATCCGTGATTGGCGACATCGCGGTGAACGCACATAGGAAGCGTGTATTCGTCATCGCCGTACTGGTGTATCACCCGACGTGACGGTGTGGGGTGCCATTGGTTACACGTTTCGGTCACCTCTTGTTCGCATTGACGGCACTTTGAACAGTGGACGTTACATTTCAGATGTGTTACGACCCGTGGCTCTACCCTTCATTCGACCCCTGCTAAACCCTACATTTCATGAGGATAATGCACGACCGCATGTTGCAGGTCCTGTACGGGTCTTTCTGGATACAGAAAATATTGGATGCTGCCCTGGCCAGCACATTCTCCAGATCTCTCACGCCTGGTCATTGGTGGCCGAGCAACTGGCTCGTCACAATACGTCAGTCACTACTCTTGATGAACTGTGGTATCGTGTTGAAGCTGCATGGACAGCTGTACATGTACACGCCATCCAAGCTCTGTTTAACTCAATGCCCAGGCGTATCAAGGCCGTTATTACGGCCAGAGGTGGTTGTTCTGGGTACTGATTTCTCAGGATCTATGCACCCAAACTGCGTGAAAATGTAATCACATGTCAGTTCTAGTATAATATATTTGTCCATTGAATACCCGTTTATCATATGCATTTCTTCTTGGTGTAGCAATTTTAATGGCCAGTAGTGCATGTATATACGTAATTAAGTTTGTTCCGAACCCTCAGTATTCGAGTCCTAGTCGCACTTATCCGATTTTTCTTTTCTTTTTTGGAATGAGTGGCTACACTGCATTGTCGCAGAGTACCCAGCCCTCGTACGTGACTTTGTGAGCGCTGCTTTATCTTCTTCGTCATATGTACGTTAATGACATTTAGCGCGCTTGATCGCTCGTGTGCTCCAGATCCATTAACTGACAAGCGAGCGCTTTTAACTTACAAGCACCATCTGATACGGCACATCGGCTCTGCTAGCAGCAGAACGCGGCATCGCAAGGTCGGCGACGTAACAATGTGAGTCCGACGCAGCGCGCTGTTTACCCGCCAGCCGCGTTCCCCCATAATTAGCGCGGGCGCTTCCTGATTAGTGAAAGAAACAAAACGGCCTAAGGAGCCCAGTTAGTCTCGTTATTAATCGACAGAGCCGCGAGGCCCGCGATGCGAGATTACATTTCAATTGATGCGCGGTCGCTCGCCAAATGCGCGGACAAAAACGCGAGCCCGGCTAATTACTGGCAACTAACGAGCTCCGTACGTGAGCCCACTTACGCCACAGGCGTTTCTGACTCGCGATGACTTCTCGTTTTGCTGTGCTTTAGCGCTGGTTAGGAAGCGCCCAGACGCTCAGACTCCTGCGGGTTGCTGCATCGCGGGAAAACTTTAAGAGCCACAACCTTGCAGTTCTAAACGGCTCGTGCAGCAGAAGCCTGAGTAATAATAAGGGAACCGAGAAAGAAAAGCGAATAAGCACCATTTAACACTGGCGTGTAGTAGCTAATAGCAGAAAATCAGCGGTCTGCAACACTTACATTTGAGCAAAACAGTAGGCTAAGCCTCGCAACTAAATATATTATACACAACTGGATGCAGGAACTCGACTTTTTTAATATTTACTGTGGCTGTTAACATGCTTTTCATGAAAGGCTTTCCGTGACTTAACCTACCGGCCAGGAATATTTTTGTTAGAATTATTCCGTCTTCAGTGCCAATATTTTGCTTTAAGTTTTAATTCAACGCGTTTCATTGTTACAAAAAAAAAGTCAATGTAGTCCTCGGAGTTGTAGATCAGAAACGCGTTGGATAAAAAAAGAATATTAAAATAGTCCCTTCCTTGCATGGCCTTTTCCCGCAGCAGCTGTTATAATTACTTGTTATTGGTTTTTCCGACTTAAGCATACCGCAGTTTAAGAATACTTTTCGCCACTGGGGTATTTCGCTTTTATTTACAAAGCATTTGCTGTGGTCATCCTGTTGATACATCATGTCTTTCATTGGGTATACATGGATTAAAACAGTATTTCCTCATAAAATTGGTGGCCAATTTACTTGTGGTGTGTTTTCCTCTTGTTTACATATTAGTGGAGTTGTTAGCGGAGATTGAGGGCAATAAACTAGGTTGCACATTCACTTTTGGTAATTTTTTTCTTTTTCTTCAGCCCATTTTTACATAAGCTACAACGTTATTTTGCGAGTTTTGCGCAACCTGTGAATGCATCTTATTTCGCGCGCGCGCGCGCGTGTGTGTGTGTGTGTGTGTGTGTGTGTGTGTGTGTGTGTGTAGAAACTAATGGAGATGCGTTACACGTTCAGCAGAAATGGGAGAGGTGGGAATGTGGCGAAAATGATAGTTTCTGCTTTGCGGAGGAGGGACAGTTATTACAAATATAGCACTGGAAGGAGATGATAATGCTGAATATGAAAAATACTATTAAACTGAAGTAAGCTTAAGACTAAAAGAACAATGGCTGACTAAAATATTGAGATGAAGACGGCGCAGTACTAATGAAAATAATCCTACGTTATTTGCTTGGGCTATCAAATTACACGAAATGCTCCAGTGACACCTTCAGTAGGACGTATAAAGCGTCTTTCAGTTTTTGTGGTATGACAGTGATAGCACTCTATACAGACGACGCTATGTACAGTAAAGCCAGACTATGCATACCACCTTGTAAATGATTTTCTCTCGTAAATGACTTTTGTACTATATCAGTGTCACGTTTGGCGAATAATGGAGCAGTGCAAAAATCCTACCGACGACAGCACAAAAAGTGCTGAAACATATTTGTGTGAAGAACAAATGAATGGTTCAAATGGTTCTGAGCACTATGGGACTTAACATCTGTGGTCATCAGTCCCCTAGAACTTAGAACTACTTAAACCTAACTAACCTAAGGACATCATCCACATCCATGCCCGAGGCAGGATTCGAACCTGCGACCGTAGCAATCGCGCGGTTCAGGACTGAGCGCCTAGAACCGCTAGACCACCGCGGCCGGCAACAACTGAACAGACGGTATCTTGCATTAAGGCGGAATATCTCTCCAATGGTAACAATACCGGTTTTTAGCAAATCTTCAGATGATCAGTTTAAAAAGAAAGAAAAAGGCGGATAGTAAAATGTAAGGAAAGCAAATTACAAAGCAAAGTAACTTTTATACACAACCACACATAACTGAATACGCTACGTGGTTGGTGCGCTCGTATAAGATGAAGTGCTCGCGTATCATTCAATAGATCTCGAGTATACGAGTGGTGAAGCGCGCTAAATGTCGTTAACTAACGACGAAGAAGATAAAAGGGCAGTTACAAGTCACATACGATGGTGGGAATATCTGCGACAACGCAGTGTAGGAGAAAGAAATTACAACATGTCTCTGAGTGATCATTTTCCGTCAGTTACATCGCTCTGTAACTCCCGTGGACGGTCAGTATTTGTAGAAGTCTTCTCTATGGGTCATTTCTCAGTGCATGGCGAAGCGAACTTAACACCGCTGGTTCTTGTACAATTACTATGTAACGTATTCGATTTCTTGTAGTTGTGTATAGAAGTTGTATCTTCGTAATTTAGTTTTCTGGTATTTTCTACCAAGTTGCTCTTCATTTGTATCTTTAAAGATCATATGATGCTGGCTTGCTGAAAAGCCTAACGCAATTGACATGAATATTAGTGAAACGAAGAAATTTAGGACATATTGCTACGAGGTCAGGAGCGAACCAACAAGAAGACCTTTACTGACAGCTTTCATCTCTTGATTGCTGTGTAATATTGTCAAAGTTTTTGGATTACACTTCATTTTGATCATATAAAACAAATTGAGATGGGTTGTCGTTTCGGGGAACGAACTGCGGGTCATACGTATGAGTTGCGATGCCAGAACACGCCCCTAGGACCCGTGTGAACTTAAGGCTTCAAGCTGCCACTGACTTCCCACGATTCTTTGAGGAGATCAGAAGAAAATGAACACTTCCGATACTAATGTTCTTCTCAAACTTATTTCACATTTCCGTTCGCATTCGGGCAGTCTGACTCTTCCTTTGTTTTACATAATAACAATAATGCTTGCAACACGTAAGGCGCAGCCGGTTTCGTCGCACGAATAAGGAAGCAGGCGCTTCCACAGCACGGAATATCTAGTTTAATGATCAGCGCTTCCGAGTAAAAGGTTTTTTGGGCCTCCTCGTTATTGTTCTTCGGTGCGGGTCTCGGCACGAACCAACGGAGGGAGTATATGTTTCACTTAAATTATCTGTGGGCCATATTTGGAAGGACCGGAATGTTAATTCCGTTCAGTTATTGTGCGTCGCGCTTTCTCTGCCACGCCACTCCTCGCTTAGCGGTCTGTAATGAGAGGGGCCAGTGTCTTCTCCACACACACACACACACACACACACACACACAGAAAGACGTCCTCGTGGGCTTTCTCCGCTCCACACCCACCACCCACCACGCCGCGCCGGTGCCGTCGCGTGCTGGCCTTCTGCCCAAAACACTCGTGTTCCGATTAGCAGACTCTTCCTCTGTTCTCAACCGCAGCTGCATTTCCATCACTATGCCATCTCGCACATACTGCGTAACAGCTTCACTACATTACAGGGGAAAGAAATTAGTACACCTGGAAAGGTGACGTCGATTTTGATCTGATTACAGCATATGCCACCTAGGGCATAGTACACTACTGGCCATTAAAATTGCTACACCAAGAAGAAATGTAGATGATAAACAGGTATTCACTGGACAAGTATACTATACTAGAACTGACGTGTGATTACATTTTCACGCAATTTGGGTGCATAGATCCTGAGAAATCAGTACCCAGAACAACCACCTCTGGCCGTAATAACGGCCTTGATACGCCTGGGCATTCAGTTAAACAGAGCTTGGATGGCGTGTACAGGTACAGCAGCCCGTACAGCTTCAACACGATGCCACAGTTCATCAAGAGTTGTGACTGGCGTATTTTGACGAGCCAGTTGCTCGGCCACCATTGACCACAAGTTTTCTACTGGTGAGAGATCTGGAGAATGTGCTGGGCAGGGCAGCAGTCGAACATTTTCTGTATCCAGAAAGGCCAGTACAGTACCTGCAACATGCGGTCGTGCATTATCCTGCTAAAATGTAGGGTTTCGCAGGGATCGAAGGATGGTAGAGGCACGGGTCGTAACACATCTGAAATGTAACGTCCACTGTTGAAAGTGCCGTCAATGCAAGGAAGAGGTGGCCGAGACGCGTAACCAATGGCACCCCACACCGTTACGTCGGATGATACGCCAGTATGGCGATGACGAATACACGCTTCCAACGTGCGTTCACCGCGATGTCACCAATTGCGGATGCGACCATAATGATGCTGTAAACAGAACCTGGATTCATCCGAAAAAACGACGTTTTGCCATTCGTGCACCCAGGTTCGTCGTCTCGTACACCATCGCAGGCGCTCCTGTCTGTGTTGCAGCGTCAAGGGTAACCGCAGCCATTGTCTCCGAGCTGATAGTCCACGCTGCTGCAAAGGTCGTCGAACTGTTCGTGCAGATGGTTGTTGTCTTGCAAACGTCCCCATCTGTTGACTCAGAGATCGAGACGTGGCTGCACTATCCGTTACAGCCATTCGGATAATATGCCTGTCATCTCGACTGCTAGTGATACGAGGCCGTTGGGATCCAACACGTCGTTCCGTATTACCCTCCTGAACCCACCGATTCCATATTCTGCTAACAGTCACTGGATCTCGACCAACGCGAGCAGCAATGTCGCGATACGATAAACCTTAATTACCATAGGCTTCAATCCGACCTTTATCAAAGTCGGAAACGTGATGGTACGCATTTCTCCTCCTTACACGAGGCATCACAACAACGTTTCACCAGGCAACGCCGGTCAACTGCTGTTTGTGTATGAGAAATCGGTTGGAAACTTTCCTCGTGTCAGCACGTTGTAGATGTCACCACCGGCACCAACCTTGTGTGAATGCTCCGAAAAGCTAATCATTTGCATATCACGGCATGTTCTTCCTGTCGGTTAAATTTCGCGTCTGTAGCACGTCATCTTGGTGGTGTAGCAATTTTAATGGCCAGTAATGTAGGTGCACCGATAATGGTGTCAACGACAGACAGCCGACAGACAGCGTAGTGGCGTAGCTGTCAGAGCGCCGCCTGTGTCTACCCTTCAGCAGGGAATGCTCACAGCCAGAAGGATCAGTGTGGCTCAAGCGTGCGAAGCAAGGAGGCAACAGTGTCACGGGGACGCACTCGTGCTCCCTACAGCCAACTGAGCGAGTTTGAAAGGGGTCAGATTGTGACCTTCCGTGTGGCGGGATGGTGCTTTCGGAGAATTGTCACAAAAGTTGGATGTACGGCGTCAGTTGTGCACGATGCTGGTAGTGGTCATGTGAATATTTTCACACCCGCAGACGAGGTTTTGGGCGTCCACGCAGCTCGGACGCGCGCCATGATCGTCGCACTATAAGAGCGGCAGTGGCAAACCGTACAACCACCACAGCACACACAACAGGACATGTGACTACAGACTTGTCAACACGAACTGTTGCGAACCAATTATTGGCAGTGGACTACAGGCACGCTCACCTCAAGCCCACTCAAACCACAGCATCTGCCTCCTGTCGTCAGAGGATAACTTGGAAAATGGAATAGCGCGCAGTATTCAGCGTTATAAAGCTGATTCTGTCTGCACACAAGAGATGGTGGTTTTTTTTTTTAAAAAAATCTTTATTTATTAACCCAATATCATACATAATTAACCCACCACCTGAAATCATTAGTGGGTCGAACTTTGCTACAATTTACATTTTAGCAGCATATTCTTTATCTATTATATTTTACTATTAGTATTAACTACAGGAGTTAGTTCAATCTACGAGTTTTACATTATCTGTAGGTATCAATCTGGAAAAACTATTAGGCAATCACACTATCAACTATACTCTACTTTCCTACTAATAACTACTTCCTGCAGCGTTACAGGTGTGCCAGAATGTATTATAAACCTACTATTTTGTGGCCATGCCCACCGAGCTAACCCCAGTGGGCGTGCCCCTGGCACTGGGCTGGCCTTCCAACAATCGCTGCAGGTCTAAGAAAAAACATTTCCTACAATCTACTTCTACAATTACAGTAATAACTAATATGAGTCATAATCGGTGTGCTTTAGTCTTAGCCGGTATGGTCGCACCCTCCCCCTGATCCTGGATGCGTCGGATCCCGATCGTCATTGACGGTCGGCCAGTACGCACCCTGGCGGAATGGGATGATGCGTTATGTCGAGAAAATTTGGATCCTATCTACTCTATCTCCCTTCTGTATTCTCTTAGGATCTTGGCAGATACCTCGCCAGCCAGTTTATTAATAATAGTGAAGGTGGTAGCGTCCCTAATGAGATGAAAGGTGTCTGTATTAGGTAATGAATTTCGTAAGTCCATTGCAACGTCGTCGAAAAGCGGACACTCATAGACCACATGATCCGGTGTGCCCAGTTAGCGCGCAGTATTCAGCGTTGAAAGCTGATTCTGTCTGCACACAAGAGATGGTGGTTTGCGAGCACGGCGTATACGCAGGCTCGGTGAGTGCTGTCTCGTAGACAGACACACTGTCCCCATTCCAGGCCTCGTGGTCTTGGGTGCGATAAGCCACAACTCTCGTTATTAACAAAATTCTCTCTTTATCGAATTCACAGCTTCAGCAATGCGATGTGGCAGGCTTTCGAGAGCGTCAGTACAAAAATGGCTCAAATGGCTCTGAGTACTATGGGACTTATCATCTGAGGTCATCAGTCCCCTAGAACTTAGTACTACTTAAACCTAACTAACCTAATGACATCACACACATCCAAGCCCGAGGCAGGATTCGAACTTGCGACTGTAGCGGTCGCGCGGTTCCAGACTGAAGCGGTCGCGCGGTTCCTAGAACCGCTCGGCCACACCGGCCGGCTAGAGTGTCAGTTATAGGAGGGAAAAAACACGGCCTTTTACGTAACTCCACAGATAAAAGTCACAAAGCGTGAGGTCTGGAGACCTGGAGGCTACCGGCGATGGAGTTTATCTTCGGCTACTCCTCTTCCAATCCAACGTCCTGGAATGGTGTCATTCAGGTAAAGACAAACGTGCTAAGAGAAATGAGGCAGGGCCCCATCTTGCGTGAATATGAATCTTCAGGTTGAGGAAATCATCAGTTCTGAAGCATGTCTAGCTAGGTTAGTCACAGTTTTGTCTATGAAGAAGACAGCAACAGCGCCAACGCGGCCGTGATTGGAACATCTACCTGGACTGTTCAAATTTTAAACTGTCTGTCCGGGAACGTCGGAATTATGGAGCTGCCTTTTATAATTTGGAAGATATAAATGTCTGAAATCTGTTCCTTCTTTTTGAATAGCCCTGTAGATAGTTACATAGTGTAATATGCAAATTTTTAAATGTTGTTTTGAATTAGATTTTTGGTATTGTTAAACTCGATACCTTATCCTATTTACTTTTTCCACATGTCACTGTTTTGCGGCCTACTTTGCGTTTCTTACACAATGTGCCATATGCAACATAAGCTCGTGTTATTCATCAATTTTTTTGACTATCACTTTAAATAATGCCTGGATGCCGAAACGAGAAAAATGGCCGTAATTCGAAGATTTACTGATTCTTGGGAGAGTATATTATAGTTAACTCAAATGTTGGCCATTGGAAACAACATTTATACACAAAAGCGCTGCTAAACGGTCCTCTGTTACTGTAACAGTTTGCAGGCTGGGGCGGTTTGTAATGTTTGTGTGACGCTGTACCAGAAGACAGAGATAGAAAGTATTCAGTTGGTGTACTCTCGTCTCCTGGTCGTCTTTCTGTTCCGGAGAACATCGTTGCTAAGCACTGTCGAGCCAAAACATTTTACGACCACCGCCAAGCACGAGATTGGGGGTGGAGGAGTGCGTTGCAGACACGTGACGCGATAAGGAAAATCATAAAATCATAAACGCAGCACAGACCAATGGGGCACCATTGTAACAATGATCCAGACCGCAAATGGGACACCCACAGATGTAAGCGACTTTGAGAAAGGGCATATCATGTTACGGACCGGCGCCTCGGAACGAGCGTATCGAAACAGTGAATCTGGCAGCTGTTCGCGTGCTATAGCCGAGACCACCTGTAGCAAGTGGTTGGAGCACTGTGAAATCACGAACAGGCGACAACGTGTTGGACGCATACGCCACGCGCAGGTCGGAAGCTTGTCAACTCTGTTAAGTACAGCAGGTCTTCGGAACATACAGTCTGTTCGAATGCTATGAATTACCTCGAAGAAAGCGACTTGACAAATAGTTAACATGTCTTCAGAAAATATCGTTGTTATGAAACACTTAGTAAGTGACGGAAAGTCATCGATTAAAACGGAAGGGACGTCTAGCGTTCCACAAGGAAGCGTTAGGCTTCTGTTGATTCTAATCTATATAAGCCACTTAAGAGACAATCTGAGCAGCCCTCTTAGACTGTTTGCAGATGGTGCTGTCATTTACCGCCTCGTTAAGACATTACATGATCAAAACCAATCACCAATTGATTTAGAGAAGATACCTGTATGCTCCGAAATAATGAAAAGTGTGAAGTTATCTGCATTAGTAATGTAAAGGAATCGGCTAAATTACGGTTACACAATATATCTAACAAATCAAAAGGCTGTAAATTCAACTAAATACTTAGGCATTACATTTACGAATAACTTAAACTGGAACAATCACATACATGACGTTGTGGAGCAAGGGATCCAAAGACTGCTATTTTTTCGCAGAACACACAGAAGATGCAACAGGTCTACTAAAGAGACTGCGTACGCCACGCTTCTCTGCCCTCTTCTCGCGTCAGATAGGGCTGACGGAGGAAATGTAAGAAGTTGAAAGGAGGGCATCTTGTTTTGTACTATTGCGAAACAGGGGAGAGAGTGTCATGGATATCATACGCGAATTGGGGTGGCAGTCATTAAAACAAAGGCATTTTTCACGAAATTTCAATTACCAACTTTCTCCTTCGAATGGGAAAATATTTTGTTGGCGCCCACGTGCATAGGGAATAATGATCATTGTAATAAAATAACAGAAGTCTGAGCTCGCACGGAAAGATTAAAGTTTTCGATTTTCCAGCGCGCTGTTCAAGAGTGGAACGGTAAGGAAATGGTTTGAAGGTGTTTCTATGAACCTCAGGCCCTTAATTGTGACTTGCGGAGTAACCGTGTAGATGTAGACGTAAAGCAGGACAGCACAGGACATCTGTGCCAGATGTGACGACAGTGTGCACTGCTGGTGCACACGCAACTGTTTCGGGGCGTACTATTCACCGCGAATTATTGAACATGGAGCTCCGTAACAGATGACCGCCTCCGTGTTCCTATGCTGACACAACGACATCGCGAATTTACGATACTAAGTCGGAAAGACTGAGCACAACCAGGAGCATCTCCGAAGATGTCCAATGTAGACTTGGACGAAACGTCAGGGATAGAATTCGGAAGAATTCTCAGCAGCTGAAACATCCGGTCGTGAAAGCCTTCATTGTGTGATGAGTATTACTGCTGATCATTTGTATCCCTTTTATGATTCACATCTTCCTCAGCGACGATGGCATCTTCCTGCAGGACAATTGCCAGAGTCGCAAGAGCAAAATCGTGTGGAGCGGTTTCGGAAGTACTATCGCGAATTCAGGTCGATGTCTCGGCCACCAAATTCTGCCCATGTGAATCCGATAGACGTCATCTAGAGAACTATTGGGAGGTGGCTCCGCGCCCAGAAAGTGCCAACCAGTCCATAATTTACGGGAATTGTGTGAGCTGTGCGCAGTAGGGATGCCGGTAATCGCTGAAAATGTTGAAATGTGTGTGAAATCTTATGGGACTTAACTGCTAAGGTCATCAGTCCCTAAACTTACATACTACTTAACCTAAATTATCCTAAGGACAAACACACACACCCATGCCCGAGGGAGGACTCGAACCTCCGCCGGGACCAGCCGCACAGCCCATGACTGCAGCGACCGAGACCGCTCGGCTATTCCCGCGCGGCGATCGCTGAAACAACCGATTTTCGGCTATATCTTTTTTCTTTTTTTTTCACGCCAGTTTAACCTGACTGTTAAAAACCGCTCAAAATATCCGGTTTCTGAAGTAACCGATTTCGGTTTTTTATTTCTGATTTCCCGTAATAAACGCAGAAATCGAATAAACATAGAACAAATTTGACTCTCCCAGTTTCAAAAAAATTTTCGTTGTTATCTGGTACTAAACTATGACGAAGAAAATATGACAAAGGATATAGCAAAACGTCGCCATTCACTGCATTCTGCATTTTGTCTGATGTGTTTGCTAGTCTATATTTTCTCGAGCAAATAAGTGCATATGTTGTGAGATGTATGGATGACACTTCTCCTATTCTTACATTTCCCAGGAGCGTGAACAGTTTACCACAAGACGTTTGACAACAACTTCCACTATCAGTTCTACTTTTGCCATTAGTAAACTCTATTGTCATTGCTTGTTCCTACGCTTTGTTACCGTACTTCAATTTTGCCGTAAAGATAGACCCTCATAACCTCACTGTCGCGATGCAGATGCCAAACTGCACAGCGGGCAGCTCTCACACAACACCGGCAGTTTTGATGCTGACGCGTAAACGAAAACGACCGCTCAATGCAGACGTGACTCGGTACGGAAATAAAACGCCAGGGGCGCCGCTGTAGACGCACTTGTCTCGCGTTGTCAGTTGACCGTGTAGGAGGGTGGTTGGGCAGACAATGGTCGGTGCTGCGATGCTTCGCGCCCGCCGCAGGGTCAGCGGACGGCCACAGCCGCTATCGCCGCATCTGGGAGCACAGTTAGCGCGCCACGCCGTAATTAAGTTTTTTGCCGGCCGCAGCGCACAGGGACAGGTCGGGCGGCCGCGGGCGACCCGCAGCGGTCACGCCACGCCGCAGGGCCGCGATGCCGGCCACACCACCTCAACTCACCTCTCGGTCTCCACCGCTCCTCCTCAGCGACGCTTACAACGTGTGACCTTACAGATAGGGCCACGAAAAAATGGTTCAATTGTTTGACAGTTTTTATCACTTTTTGCAAATTTGGGTCATATTTTCGCAAGTTTCGGTGTTATTGGCTGTTAATTTCGGCCATGTTTGATACCACTCTCCGTATTACTTTCTGACAGGTCATCTCTGAAGTACCGTCAGTTGTTTATTTTTGTCTTACTTCATTGTTTTACAGTGTTGTGTTGAAAATGAAAACATGCCTATCAGTTACGTTGCACACGGCGTCCCTTTCAAATCTCCCACATCTCGAAGAAAAAATTCTGCGGTGTCTTCGGAGGAATGACACTATGTTAAGTTTAAGCGCAAGCGTATAAACTTAATGTCGCAGTGCGTAAAAGTTTAGAGTAGTTCTTTTGAAATCGATAAAAAGCAGCACAATTGCCGGGTTAGGAACTTCAAATCCAGGGTCAGACACACTAGTATTAATTTATGGCAATTCAATGCGGGATGCGTAGCCACAGTTACAGCTTACTTATCTGCAGTGTGATGGGCAGTTGAGTGATAAATTTCGTAATAAAATCAATCTTGCACACTCGTATCAAAATTTTCTTCAACATAAATTTCCCTAACTTCACAAATTTACAATTACAATCATGTCGATGTTTGGACCTACGTACTTGTGCGAGCAACGTGTCCCTCCGCAATGAAGAAAACGAAATCCACCCATAGTAGGTCGATGACTGACTTCAATTTACAAACTTATCTTCGAACTAGCTGTGCTCAAGGAATGGTACCGTACATTGACGCTTCAGTGAAAAGAGAAATAAAAGTAGCTTTTCACTGAGAGGCAGTGTTTCTATTTTTAACGTGTCAATAAAATAGTCTCCAAATGCAAGTTGAAGATAATTTAAGCTTCGTCCATGAAAGACATTCATCATAAGGCTGCATCAATCGCAACAAATATCATGTTTCTATTGATGCAATAATTTACCAAAAGCCGAATGTATTGTAGAAATTTATTATATGAACTTCTTATGTGCTACCAGTTTCGGCATTACAATGATGCTATCTTCAGGCCCCTGTACAATGAGTAGAACAAATTTACTATTATAAAAATATAGAACATACGTTAACAATTGACAGGTACCATGTTGACTATGTAAGTGGCTCAAAAAGACATATTGTATGTCATTAAAACTATATGTAACATTAGGCCAAATATGCTTCTGCCTATGTCATGCTGTTGTCAATAGTTTTCACTGTTTTACCCGAGTATAGCGTGACAGATGAACATATGTATACGCTATTATTCATAAATCCGCATCCACAAAGTTGTAATAGGCCATGCAACACAAAAATCAAATGAACTGCATACAATCACATGTCCAGCGGAAGAGTTTTTTTAAAAATAATTAGCTAATATAAATAAATAATAAAATAAATTAATACAAGAAAATGTGAGATAACCTTGTCAGAATACATAAGTTACATATGTGTAGCCTAGGTCGTATTGTGTGTGGTACGACAAATAGCTGCCGCGACATTAACGATAAAAAACATAAAAGAGTGTGTCTTAAAACCTAATTGCATTCACGACATAAACCAATGCAATCGTACTATAAAAATCATCAAACACCTGGTCACCGTAGACACTTCATTAGAACCCCTATGTAAGACCACCGCCGGCCGCGGTGGTCTAGCGGTTCTGGCGCTGCAGTCCGGAACCGCGGGACTGCTACGGTCGCGGGTTCGAATCCTGCCTCGGGCATGGGTGTGTGTGATGTCCTTAGGTTAGTTAGGTTTAAGTAGTTCTAAGTTCTAGGGGACTTATGACCTAAGATGTTGAGTCCCATAGTGCTCAGAGCCATTTGAACCATTTTTGTAAGACCACCCCGCCCGGTGCTGAGTGGATTAATCCGACGACAGTAGCTGCCCCATATAGTCATAGTTACAAAAAAGATTCTCAACCTCTGTATATCAAATAATGTCTATCTCCCTACATATAAGTCCTACACATTTTTTTAGGATTATACCAAGTGGAATCAAACGAATAAAAAGGAAAGGAAGAAAAAGAAAAATATAGGAGGCGCCCTATAAGTCCGAACACCCTTTCACATGAATCAGCTGAGTAAAAATGACACCTCTGCCAATGTCCATTATAATTATCCGGCTTAGTTCCTCCCTGACGGTTCCACGAACATCTGAATAGTATAAACTCGAGAATTCAGTTTACAATGGAGGAGGAGGTAGGCGGCAAATTACATTTCCTCGATGTGCTTGTGTTTAGAAACGAAAATGATAGTTTGGGACACTCAGTATACCGCAAACCCACGCACACGGACCGTTATTTGCACCGGAATTCGAACCACCACCCACAACAGAAGCGGAGTGTTATCAAGACGTTAGCGGACAGAGCTAGAGATATTTGTGAACCTGAGTTGCTAGACGCTGAGATGGAACATCTCCACAATGCACTAATGAAGAACGGATATTCGTCCGCCGAAATAAAACGTGCGTTGAGACAGCCACGCAGAAATCATTAGTGACGTACAGGCTACTGCAAAATCTAAGGTTTTCCTGCAGTTTGTAGAAAATGTAACGGAAAGAATAGGGAGGATCTTGACGAAGCGGAATATCACCGTAATGTACAAGTCCACCAGGAAGATACAGGAATACCTTAAGCCTGCCAAGGACGCTCGCAAACCATTGGAAAAAGCTGGAGTGTATAGGATCCCATGCAGCTGTGGAGATGTTTATGTGGGTACTACTAAAAGAACGGTTTCAAAACGTTTGGAAGAGCACAAGGGCAATTGTAGAAGAGGAGAAACGGAACGATCAGCTGTTGCGGAGCATGCTTTCCAGCCAGGGAACCACCATATTCGTTTCGAGGAGACGCAAGTACTAGCGGCCACAAGCGGATATTACGAAAGGCTCTACAGGGAGGCAATCGAAATCGCTAAACACCCTGCTAATTTCAATCGTAAGGAGGAGGGCCTGAAATTAAACGGTATGTGGATGCCAGTGTTAAAGAAGATGTGTACCACCCGTCCACTACTGGGTGATTGCAACGGCGATCGACGGCAGGGGACAGCGGCCAATTGCACTGACGTTTCCAAAGCACGTGACGTCACGCCGCGGCGCTGGAGCGCGCGGACACGGAATTTAGCGGCAGTCAGTAGCGAGCCAGTGGGTGTGTTGGACCTTCCATCGAGCTACAGACCCTCTTGAAGATGTCTCCCGCAGACGGGGACGAAACGTTGGGATTTGACAAAGAATTCACCAACCGACCAAGGCATAACAGCCCGGATAATTATAATGGACATGACATTTCCGGCCGTGAAAGTCTACATTTTAGTACCTCCGCCAATGTACTGTTCTTTTATACCTTGTCTACGCGATACTGTCGCCATCTTTATATGTTCATTTCGCTATACCACGACTTTCGTCACTTCAGTGCATGATGAGTGGACATGGTAGTTCCGAAAGGGTAACATAAATGTGCTGGCGTCAAGTTTGAAACATAATATTTCTTCTTCTTCTTTCTTGGCTCTACAGCTCATGATGAGCCTTGGCCTCTTCTACAATTTCCTTCCATCTCTCTCGGTCCTTTGCCAATACTCTCCAGTTTCTACAGCCCATCTTCCTAAGATCTTCGATTAATCCATCTTCCCATCTGGCTCTTGGTCGACCACGTCCTCTCTGCCCTCCTGGCTTTCCTTGTAATATTCTTTTTGGTACTTCTGTATCATTCATGCGAGCCACATGTCCCGCCCACCTCAGTATGGATGATTTCACTATCCTTCTGATGGGTTGGTCTTTGTATATGATATACAACTCATGGTTGTATCTCCTCCTCCATCTTCCTCTTTCTTTCAAATGCATACAGTGTTTCAATATCTTTAGTTGTTAATCTCCAGGCTTCAGAGGCATATGTAAGCAGTGGTCGTATAAGTGATTTATACGTAGTTAATTTCGTGGTACGAGTCAGGAGCCTTAAGGATAGAAGTCTTGTTAGGGCAAAATAGTTGGCTAGTATTAATCTCTGCTTAATTTCATAGGAGGTATCATTTAGATGTGTAACTGTCGAGCCCAGGTACTTGAAATGTTCAACTCTCTCAAATGTATAATTGCCCATTGTTATTGCATTTGGCATATTTTCTCTGTATGCTTTTCCAGCTGCCATATATTTTGTTTTTTGTTCATTAATAATTAACCCCATGTT
This sequence comes from Schistocerca cancellata, assembly GCF_023864275.1. Lineage (NCBI taxonomy): Eukaryota > Metazoa > Arthropoda > Insecta > Orthoptera > Acrididae > Schistocerca > Schistocerca cancellata. The sequence continues at coordinate 622,304,540 of NC_064630.1, forward strand.
CCTACTGGCCTGTTCATGAGCTGTAAATGTCTCTTCCATTGCTTTTTGGGTTCTTGCTATTATATCTATGTCATCTGCGTAGGCCAGTATCTGCACCGATTTATAGAAGATCGTTTCTCTGTTCAGAAGGTTTTCGTTTCTCGTGACCTTCTCCAGGGCGGCATTAAAGAAAAGGCATGCCAATGCATCCCCTTGTCGCACTCCATTTCTAATAGTCAAGGTGTTGGACATCATTCCTCCTATTCTTACACTACCTTGTGTTTCGCTCATTGTCATACTCACCAGCCTTACCAACTTTCTAGAGATTCCCAGTTCATCTAGAGCTTGATATAACTGCTCTCTATTTATGATATCATAAGCTGCTTTGAAATCTATAAAGAGGTGATGAGTGTCAACTCCCAATTCGTTTGTTTTTTCCAGGATTTGTCTTAAGGTGAATATCTGATCTATGGTTGACTTCCCAGGAAGGAATCCGCATTGATACGGCCCCGTCTCCCTCTGTATGGTTGGGAGTATTCTGTCGAATAGTATATTTGAGAATATTTTATACCCAAAATTAAGTAGTGTGATCGCTCTGTAATTGCCACACTCCATCTTATCTCCTTTCTTATATATGGGACATATGATACCCTCTTTCCATTGTTGGGGCATTTTCTCCTCTTCCCACATTATGGTGACCATTTTCAGAAGGCTTTGTTCCAGCTCTCTTCCTCGTTGCTTAAACAGTTCTGCTGGAATACCGTCTGTCCCTGCCGTCTTGTTGTTTTTCAATTTCTTCATGGCAGTTTTCACTTCTTCTATATTTGGTGGGGTAGTGTTGTTGTCTGGGTCCTCTTCCCCATTCGTGTCTGTTGGGTTCTCTGGTATAGTTATTCTAGGGCTGAGGAGATTATCAAAATACCTGCGCCATCTTTCGCATGTTCCCTTCCCTTCCCTTCCCTTCACTTATTATACGCCCTGACTCATCTTTTATTAAGCTTGTTTTACTAGCAAAAGGCTACCGTGCCGCATTCACCTCTCTATAGAATTTTCTTATTTCATTTTTGCTTCTCATGAGCTCCATTTCTTTGACACTTGCTTTCATCCATTCTCTCTTTTTTCTTTGGTGAGGCCTCTTCTCAATCCTCCGTTTTTCTTTGTATTCTTCTACTATCCTCCTCGTACAGTGTGATGGCAGTGTCCTTCTATATGCTTTGTTTTTTTCTTCAGTTACTATTTCGCATTCAGTATCAAACAATGATGGTCTTAGATGTCTTGTCCCAAATGCTAAGTATCTCTCTTGCCGATGTCTCCACCGTCGTTTTTTATCGCTTCCCACTGATCTTCAATATTGTTATATTCTCCAGCGTTTTCCAGAATCCGAGTTATCTTCTCCTGACACTGTTCTCTTACTTCCTCTAATAATATTTACTGAACACATAAATAGTCGTCGTTGGAAGTACTGACACGTTCCCAGATACTGTACGTGCTCACATTCGTAGTGTCAAACAAGTCAGTCACAATCACAATTTCATATTGCGCGAGTACGGTCACGATGCAGTAGTTAGTAGCGTCCGAGGTGGACGGGTAACGTTCGCGTCGTCGGCGGCGGGGCAGCGAGGCGGCCGGTGTCCGGTCTCCGGAGCCGGTCCGCCGCCTGCGGAATGCCCCCAGAGGACAGCGCGGCTCAGGAGGGGACAGGCGCGCCCGCAGACGACAATGGGGCCGCTTCGTGGCGGCAGGCAGGCGAGCTTTTTGCGGCGCGCGCAGGTGGCCGCCGCGATGCGACGCGCCGACCCGTCCTGCAGCGAGGGCTGTACAGTAAAGCCGTCGGCACACGGAGCGTGCATCCGAGCGTTGAGCGTGCCGAGTTTCTGACGTCATAGGGTGGAATAGCACGTTCGGGAGTCTTTCCGAACGTGCACTATCTAGCATGTCAGATATTATGAGCGTGCGTCTGAGCGTTGACCAATGAGATGGCACAACGCCACCTACGTCACACGCACTCCGTCCGAGGCCCACGCACGCCGTCCCCCTTCAGTACAGAGTTATGAGGCGCCATATTGGCATTCATTTCAAGCCTATATCTATATATGCCGTTTCTGAGAACCAGCAAATTGAGAATCACTGGGAAACCCGTTGTTAGTGGTGTGATTCGTTCCAATAAAATAACGAGAAACATCATATCCGTGGCAAAACAATTATTGTAACTTGCGTGTCATGAGAGTAGGCTATTTGAAGGCAGTGACACACTGAAGATCTACCCAAAACGCATTGTTCTTGGTACAATTGGTTATAACTGAACTTTAATTAGTAACATAATTATCTACGATTAACGTTTTTAGCAAGGAGTAAGACATTATTATTTAGCAGAAAGCGTTTGTTGTTGGTTTAGCGTAATGTGTAGCGTCTTTTTGCAGTAATGAGTTTTTGTTGAGGCGGTGGTTCGTGTCCCAACACTTGCGATTTTTTTTCCTAACATTCGCGTTTTTATTAGGTTCTGATACTTTATTATTAGTTTAATATAAGTATATGCTACAATATTTGGCGTTATATAAATATAAGTTCACCTTTTTTTGAGGGGTGACTTTCTTCGATTGGCTTAATCTACAGGACAGCTTGCGCTACTTGTATAAAAGATATTTTATCCTTTTTCTTTTACGCTTCGTAATTCACATACTGCAAAGATTCTGCTACTGGGTAGGAACAGTGATCAACAAAGACTGACCTTGGGGTTTTACTAAAATCTGGGAATGATGAAATACTGTTTATATTATGCGGAGAAGTATTCCAAATTTGTACCACACTGTTTGTAATGGAACTTTTATAAGCCTGTGTCCTGGTCATAGTACTTTCCTTTTCGTGGACGATGGAGGAAATGTGAATTTTAATAGAGCTAACGTGGGAATTTCACACGCGCCCTTTGAGTAAACAGTGTGATTTACAAACTAGAAATATCCCTCAGACTGCCGCTGGAGTGCGTTACGGCCGCGTATACCACGTTGGGGCCCACGTACCGTATGCACAAGTCGCATCGTTCCTGAGCGTTCAGCACCACGTTGAACTTGGCACGCTCAACGTTAACGTTCGACAGCACGGTCCGTGTGCCGACGGCTTAAAGCCGAGGATCCGAACGTTGAGCGTTGAGTGTGCCGAGTTTCTGACGTCATAGGGTTGAATAGCACGTTCGGGAGTCTTTCCGAACGTGCAGAGCACTATCTGGCATGACAGATATTCTGAGCGTGCGTCTGAGCGTAGAACAAGGAGATGGCACAACGCCATCTACGTCACTTGCACGCCATCTCCCTTCAGCACGGAGTTGTGAGGCGCCATATTGACATTCATTTCAAGCCTATACGTGTATATGCCGTTTCTGAGCACCAGCAAATTGAGAATCACTCGAAAATCCGTTGTTGACTGTGTAATTCGTTGCAATAAAATAATAAGAAACATCATATTCGTGTCAAAAGAATTACTGTAACTTGCGTATTATGAGAGTATGTCATTTGAAGGCAGCGACACACTGAAGATCCACTATGAACACATTTTTCTTGGTACAATTTGTTATAATTAAATTTCAATTAGTAGTATAACTAAGATTTAAGCTTTTACGCAGTGATAACATAGTATAATTGACTGACAGGAAAATGAGTTGTTGTAGCGTAGAGAGTAGCGTTACTGATTATCAACAGAATGCGTGTTCTGACGGTGGTTCGCGTCCCACTAAGTCTTAACTTAAGTGTTTTTAATAGGTTCTGATGTTTTGTTATTAGTTTAATATATGTATATACTATAATATTTGATGTTATGAAAATATAAGTTCACCCTTTATTGAGGAGTGAGTTTTTTACATTGGCTTAATCCACAGGACAGCTTGCGCTATTTGTAAAAGAAAAAGGAGCAAAATATCTTTATACGTTTGTAATTTGCATGTTGCAAAGATTCAGCTACTGGGTAGGAACAGTGATCAAGTAAGAATGACCTTGGGGTTGTACTAAAATGTGGGAATGATGAAATAATGTTTATCTATGTGGAGAACTATCGCAAATTTGTATCGCAATGTTTGTAATAGGATTTTTGTAAGCCTGTGTCCTTACTGATTGGACATGGTACTTTCCTTTTAGTCTTAAAACATGGATATGGATACTGAAGTTTTTATTTGTGTGTATTACATCTAGAACAACGTCACTAGCATATGAACAATGGAGGACATGTGCGTTTTAATAGAGCTAATGTGGGAATTTTACGTGCGCCCGTTTAGTAAACATTGTGATTTACGGACTAGAAACATCCCGCAACTGCCGCTGGAATGCGTTGTGATCGCGTATACCACGCTGAGACCCACGTATCGTGTGCACAAGTCGCATCGTTTCTGAGCGTTCAGTGGCACGTTGAACTGAGCACGCTCAACGTTGACGTTCGACAGCACGGTCCGTGTGCCGACTACACAGCAGCGCGCGGGCGCCCCTCTCTCCAGCCAGCGGACGGCTGCGTGACGGCCTGAACGTGTCCCCGCAGTGTGTGTGTGTTTATGCACGTCGCTTTCTACACAACACGCCTAATAGCTACTGCTGAAAGCGAATGACGGAAAGTTAACGACTGCCCTGGGAAGGTACTTACAGCTATAAAAACATACTGCTGCGCTATAAAATTACAACACCATGAAGTCGGCATGCCGTAAACGTCAGACTGGCACGAAGTGTACTTACTACATGCTTCTTGTATGTGCAAATGACTAGCATTTCAGCAATGAAGCAGTTAGGCGTAACGTCATCTGCGTTCAGTATACACTGACGTCACAAAAGTCACTCTATAGCGATATGCACAAATACACATGGCAGTAGTATCACGTACACAGTGTATAAAAGGATAGTGCACTGGCGAGGCTATCATTTGTGAAAAGCTTTCCGAAGTGATTGTGGCCGCACGATGGGATTTAACACACTTCGAACGCGGAATGATAGTTGGAGCTAGATGCGTGGGACACATTCAATTTCGGAAATCGTTGCGGAATTCGATATTACAAGATCCACAGTGTCAAAAGAGTGCCGAGAATATCCAATTTCAGGCATTACCTCTCACCGTGGACAAAGCAGTGGCTGTCGGTGTTCACTTAACGACCGCCCGCATCTCGTGGTCGTGCGGTAGCGTTCTCGCTTCCCACGCCCGGGCTCCCGGGCTCCCGGGTTCGATTCCCGGTGGGGTCAGGGATTTTCTCTGCCTCGTGATGGCTGGGTGTTGTGTGATGTCCTTATGTTAGTTAGGTTTAAGTAGTTCTAAGTTCTAGGGGACTGATGACCATAGATGTTAAGTCCCATAGTGCTCAGAGCCATTTGAACTATTTGAACTTAACAACCGAGAGCAGCAGCGTTTGTGTAGAATTGTCAGTGCTAACAGACATGCAACTCTGTGTGAAGTAACCGTAGAAATCAATGTGGGACGTACGACGAACGAATCCGTTAGGACACTGTGGCGAAACTTACCATTAATGGGCTATGGTAGCAGACGACCGACGAGTTTGCCTTTGCTAACACCACGACATCGCATGCAACGCCTCTCCTGGGCTTGTGACTATATCTGTTGGGGCCCAAACGATTGAAAAACCATGGCCTGGTTAAAAAAGTCTCGATTTCAGTTCGTAAGAGTTGATGGCAGGGTTCGAGTGTGGCACAGAACCCACGAAACCGTAGACCCAAGTTGTCAACAAGACACTGTGCAAGCTGGTGGTGGCTCCATAATGGTGTGGGCTACGTTTAAATGAAATGGGCTCCGTCTTCTGGACCAACTGAGCCGATCAATGACTGGAAATCTCGGATTTCACTACCAAACAACGATGGACTTCTTATCGGTGAAAATGAGCCACGTCATCGGGCCACAATTGTTCGCGATTGTTCTAAAGGACTTTCTCGACAGTTCGAGCGAATTGTATAGCCACACACATCGCCCGACATGAACTCCATCGAATACTTAGGGAACATAATCGAGAGATCAGTTCGTGCACAGAATCTTGCACTGGCAACACTTTCGCAATTGAGGAAGGCTATAGAGGCAACATGGCTCAGTATTTCTGCTGGTGACTTCCAACGACTTGTCGAGTCAATGACACCTCGAGGTTCTGCACTACGCCCGGCAAACAGAGATCCGACAACATGTTAGCAGGTATCCAACGACCTTTGCCACGTTGCAGGATTCTCATTCAGGAACCGCATTCGACTGTTTGTTGTTTACGAGATGATCGTGTCATGCCTCACGCAATAGAGACAAATCTCCACCATCACGTTAAGAATCCGATAGGGGCAGTATCACGACTTACAATCATTGTAGTTTTCTACTCGCGTTGGTCGGAATTCCACAATTCTCGAATATAGAATCGGCGGGTTCAGTTTGCTGCTCGCATTGCTCAAAATCCCACGATTCTCATGCGAATATGGAATCCCTGGATTCAGTTTGCTGCGCACATTGGTCGGAATCCCAAGATTCTCATGCGAAAAAGCAATCCATTGGTTCAGTTTGCTGCTCGCATTGGTCGGAGTTCCATGATTCTCATGTGAATATGGGATCGGTGGGTTAAGTTTACTGCTCCCGTTGCTCGGAATCCTAAGATTTTCATAAGACTATAAAAACAATGGGCTCAGTTTACTGTTGGCGGTGGTCAGAATACCGTGACTCTCATGCGAATATGGAATCGAAGGGTCAAGTTTGCTGCTGGGGTTGCCAGGAATACCACAATTCTCATGCGAATACAGAAACAATGGGCTTAGTTTGCTATTCACATTGGTCAGAATTCCATGATGCTAAGGCACAAGTGGAAACGACGGGTTCAGTTTGCTGATCGGGTTGCTAGGAATCCCATTATTCTAATGCGAATATAGAATCGATGGGTTCAGTTTGCTTCACGCAATGGTCGGAGTCCCATGAGTCTCATTTGAATATGGAATCGATAGGTTCAGTTCCTTACTCCCGTTGCTCGGAATCCCATGATTCTGAACAGAAAATGAAATCGATGACTTCAGTTTCCTGTGTCCGTTGGCCGGAATCCCATGCTTCTCATGGGAATATGGTATCAATGGGTTGGGTTTAAGAGGGCCATACTCAAAGCCACGCAGCATCTCAAAAGTCCCCCAGCCCCCATGTGCCGCACCTCCCCCCCCCCCCCGACATACACACACACACACACACACACACACACACACACACACACACTGATGAGCACTACCGTACGAAAAAAAAAAAAAAAAATATCGAGGAGGGAGGGGGCAAAATCTGAAAATTTCAATTTTTTAAGTAATCGAGTTGGTCAGTTTCGAGATATTTCATGCCACAAGAACAAAATTCTATAGTTAACATAAATTTACAAAACTCATTGTAACCGATAGAAGAGATGGTTTTTCCATTCACTTCTACGAGTGTGTCCTGAAAGATAATACCTCCGAATCTTTTACGGGAAAACTCTTAAAGTTTTTTAAAATAAACTAACCTCCATTAACATTCTGTACGTTTATTATTCAGGTCTACAAGTGTATTTCTCAACATAGTCACCCCAGCGACGAACATATTTCTCTCAAAGAGAAACCAGTTTGTTGATATCGTCAGTGAAGAAAGATTGACTTTGCTGACGGAGCCACAGCCTCACTTCTGCTTGTACCGCTCCAGTGAAGTCCGCGAAGGTGTTCCTTTAATTCTGGAAACAGATGAAGATCGGATGGAGCCACGTCAGGACTCTTATGGAAGATGATCGATGATTGATGTCGGTGAACCAAAGGCTTCGGATTCTTACAGTTGTTTTAGAGTTCGTGTCTGGTCTAGCACTGCTATAGGAGGAGATCGATTTCGATTGGTGGCACGTTTTGCGCAGTTATAAAATCGATTACAGCACTTTGTTTCTCAGGCACTGACATAATTACGTTACACCTCGCCATGTTAACGTTATAATTCGGAGACCTCTAGCGGCAGAGGACTACAAATATGTAGACACGAAGAAATAAAGGTATAGAACGTCAATAACCTTTGTTTTATTTAAAGAGTTTTAAGAGTTTTCGCATAAAAAATTTGTAGGATTATTGTTCAGAGCGCCCTCGTGTATGTAACAGTTCCCAGAAAATAAAATTTTTTGTTTCATCAGAACATTAATGAGCTGAAAGAAAACTCTGAGTGTGATACATATCATGGACACTATGTGATCAAAACTATCCGGACACCCCCCAAAACACACGTTTTGCATATTAGGTGCATTGTGCTGCCACCTACTGCCAGATACTCCATATCAGCGACCTCAGTAGCCGTTAGACATCGTGAGAGAGCACAATGGGGTGCTCTGCGGAACTCATGGACTTCGAACGTGGTCACGTGATTGGGTGTCGCTTGTGTCATACGTCTGTACGCGAGATTTCCACACTCCTAAACATCCATAGGTCCAATGTTTCCGATGTGATAGTGAAGTGCAAACGTGAAGGGCACAAAAGCGTACAGGCCGACTTCGTCTGTTGACTGACAGAGACAGCCGACAGTTGAAGAGGGTCGCAATGTGTAATAGGCAGACATCTATCCAGACCATCACACAGGAATTCCAAACTGCTTGAGGATCCACTGCAACTACTATGACAGTTAGGTGGGAGGTGAGAAAACTTGGATTTCATTGTCGCACGGCTGCTTATAAGCTACACATCACGCCGGTAAATGCCAAACGAGGCCTTGCTTGGTGTAAGGAGCGTAAACACTGGACGACTGAACAGTGGAAAACAGGTACAGTGGAAAAACGGTACTCAATGTGGCGATATGATGGCAGGGTGTGGATACGGCGAATGCCCAGTGAACGTCATCTGCCAGCGTGTATAGTGCCGACAGTAAAATTCAGAGGTTGTCGTGTTATGGTGTGGTCGTGTTTTTCATGAAGTGGGCTTCCACCCCTCGTTGTTTTACGTGGCACAATCTCGGCACAGGCCTACATTTATGTTTTAAACACGTTCTTGCTTCCCACTGTCGAAAAGCACTTCGCGGATGGCGACCGCATCTTTCAACACGATCGAGCACATGTTCATAACGCACGGCCTGTGGCGAAGTGGTTACACCACAATAACATCCCTGTAATGGACTGGCCTGGACATAGTCCTGACCTGAATCCTATAGGACAGCTTTGGGATGTTTTGGAACGCCGACTTCGTGCCAGGCCTCACCGACCGACATCGATACTTCTCCTCAGCGCAGCACTCCGTGAAGAATGGACAGCCATTCCCCAAGAAGCCTGCCATCATCAAAAAATGGTTCAAATGGCTCTGAGCACTATGGGACTAAACTTCTAAGGTCCACTAGAACTTAGAACTACTTAAACTTAACTAGCCTAAGCACATCACACACATACATGCCCGAGGCAGGATTCGAAACTGCGACCGTAGCGGTCGCGCGGTTCCAGACTGTAGTGCCTAGAACCGCTCGGCCACAACGGCCGGCCCTGCCATCATCTGATTCAACGTATGCCTGCGAGAGTGGAAGCTGTCACCGAGGCTAAGGGTGGGCCAAAACAATATTGAATTCCAGCATTACCGACGGATGGCGCCACGAACTTTTGATCACGTAATGTATTCTTCAGACTGCACTGTATACGCAAAATAAGTAGAATTCCGTTACTTGACATCCTTCCTGACTTTATAGTTTTAATGGCTGACAATGTAATTAGTGGACAATCAGCTTTTTCTCTGTCTGGTTACAAAGGTGATCCCCACTTAAGGTGTCACAAACACTGTAATGAAGTTTCGAAAGGATTTTGCTTTTTTTCACCCATACAGGTTTCGGTAATGTGTCGTAGCCATGAGTGTATTATTTTTATTTTTCTGTCGGACAGAAAGTGAAATATTACGAGGGAATAATTTATGTAATTGTGGGATTGTGGTAATTATATTAAGAGTGTTCTAACAAGATGGTTCAAATGGCTCTGAGCAGTATGGGACTTAACATCTGAGGTCATCAGTCCCCTAGAACTTAGAACTACTTAAACATAACTAACCTAAGGACATCACACACATCCATGCCCAAGGGGCAAGACTCGAAACTGCGACCGTAGCGGTCGCGCGGTTCCAGACTGAAGCGCCTAGAACCGCACGGCTACCACGGCCGGCAAAAGTGTTTTAACGTACACCTTAATGTCAAATACTGTTGCCCATTTAGCTGACTGTCATCTAAATATAGATTTCTTGCAGATGACAATCTGTACTGAAATATTTGCTATAATGCAGAGAAATGTGTGCTTTTACCTTATACATTTTGTTAAAACGTTTTAAATATAATAACTGCAATCCCAAAACTTTATAGACTATAATTACTGTCATGTAAAATTTTACTTGTCCTTCTTTTGCGTTACCGTACAGACCGTAGTTACTTTACAATTATTAATGGAACTTACAATCCGTATTTGCAACGGCTAAACAATGCGTCATCATTTTACCAACCGCTTTTCAATATACTGATGTAAAACATCGCCAAAAATTTGTGTCTGATTTCCGCTTACATCTGGAAGTGTTGCCTGCTTGTTCATTTCCCAGGTATTTTTGCGTTTGGCACTGAAGTTTTTCGGTTTATTTCGCTTTCGCCTACAGCACTATAAATTTCTTGACATTATTTAAGACCAGTTACTCACAACATACAAGCAAACAAACGTTAATCCAGCAGAATGTAAATACACGTTTGTGGACACAAACGATACTGTGAGCCCCGCTGTATCAAAACACTCAGAAACTATCCCCGAACGATCTCTTGAAATTTTCTCGGTGGCGATCGGGTCTGTCCTGTGTGACGCTCGATATCAAGATTTAAACATTTACATGCAGATGTTTAATTACATTTTTTTCACTTACGAATCGTTTTCGAGGCTTTAACGTTTAAAATAGATGTTGATTTAAAAGATTAAATGAACGGAATTATTTATTATTTAATGTTAACTGCACAAAATAAATTACAATGAAATGTGTAACAACTCATCAATAATAATGTATATCAGCTATGCACTCAGTGTTCTCGGGATACAGATATAACAGAAGTAGAAACCTGAAGTACAAGTCCACTAAATCATGTAATATATAATCTCGCTATGACATAACAATTTCAATTTAATTTTGTTGTTATAGGTATCGTTTTCATCATATTTTTCACGTTAAGTATTACTTATTATTGATTAGGTGCTCACTTGAGCAATTTCATCTACGCCGCCGTCTCATTTTGACTTGTCTCAAAATAAATGAATAACCCATACCTAATTTATCTTTTCCTAGTAGCTGTGGAAGGCTGGACGCAAAGAGATGCGCTAACGTTTTTTATACCATATAAAATACCAATAAAATCTACAATGATTACATAACATTTGTCTGGCCTATACCACTACATAAATCATTTAATCATTTTATATTTTATTAGGGGAAAGAATGCTTCTGCAGCCGCGCGGGATTAGCCGAGTGGTTTAAGGCGCTGCAGTCATGGACTGAGCGGCTGGTTCCGGTGGACGTTGGAGTCCTCCCTCGGGCATGGGTGTGTGTGTTTGTCCTTAGGATAATTTAGGTTAAGTAGTGTGTCAGCTTAGGGAGTGATGACCTTAGCAGTTAAGTCGCATAAGATTTCACACACATTTGAACAATGCTTCTGTCAGACTCAGCAGCAGTACCGGGAAGAGTCATATGAGCACATTATCGAAAAAAGCACAAAAATATCTTGTCTTGGTACGACGACAACTCACATTCGTGGATTTCGAGCTAATATTTGACACACTCTTACTAATCGACAATTAAACAATGATTTTTTTCACATAGCTAGATAGAGCCCCAGTTGCCAGCGTACTTCGTGTCCTCCACACGCTACGGAGCACATGGTGCCCTGGATCTCTGGTAGGCGTGAATATGAACCTGAGTCTCCCTCTTCCTTCCATGCAGTCATCGGACAGTAGCAGATTGTAAAGAATAAATATATTATTAAGGAGATTTTACAGCAGAGAGAAACTGGTTGTTAACAGTAACTGAATTTCCTCTTTAATACCACACGTACACATCCATAATTTCAGTTCATCCAGCTTTTCCTATATTGACATTTGACTGTCTGTCGCAAACCTGTCTTTCGCAATAACTTTTATGCCATTCCGTGTGGTCGTTAAGCTACCGCTTACATTAGATTTATACTCGAGAGGGCGTCCATACATTTCAGTGTATCCGATAGTCAACTGTCATTTATGTCAGCTTAGCATTTCGACAACCGGTTTGTAACGTAATAAAATAATATGAAGTGTACGCAACCCCGAATTTGATTATCCGTTCCATCGGTTACAGTCAATTTTATCCGCTACTACATTCTGCTCATCCCGTGGAAGAACTGAAGTCTCTGTTGACGAGCAACTGGAAACTCAGCTGGGTTGAACTTTTCATGTGTACGACATAAAGTGTGCACGTTATTCATTCATATAAAGATTCCATGATTATACTGATATGAAGAGCGTAGAAGTGGCGTGTAAACCGGCACAAAAAACACCAGGGATATTATTTGCGTAGTGTAGTGTTAAATTAAATAAATATAGACCTTCCCAAGAGAGACGCAAAATAAAATAAACTTAAAACATAAACTTAACAGGTTTCTATAAATATTATGTGTAGTTCTATGTATAACAAATCAATGTATTAAACAACCAGAATGAAAAATGCTCCTATCGTAGCACAAAATAAAAGATGAATATGTCCTGGGCAGAGTAAAGAATGTAAAAGAAGGGAACTAGCTTTTTCGGTTTACCTGCCAACTCCAAAGATATTTAAATCAAAACATCTTGGCGTATTCGCGCATTTTTACTGGTTAGAATTAATACCCATGATAATGTTACGAAAGTAACAAGATACATGATGCTATGTCATATAACATGACACATGCCACACGTCATCCAACACTGCATCTGTCATGTCGTACGCCGGCCGGGGTGGCCGGCGGTTCTAGGCGCTACAGTCTGGAACCGCGCAATCGCTACGGTCGCAGGTTCGAATTCTGCCTCGGGCATGGATATGTGTGATGTCCTTAGGTTAGTTAGGTTTAAGTAGTTCTAAGTTCTAGGGGACTGATGACCTCAGAAGTTAAGTTCCATAGTGTTCAGAGCCATTTGAACCATTTTTTTCATGTCGTACAGTATGACACAATATGTGATTAACGTTTAGCATGAATGCATTCCCATTCTGCAATACTTCATATTATAGATACTTCCTATTGTAGATGCATCCCACTTTTCAGAAGCACACCTATTTGTGTCCATTTGTTTCTACACCCCTCACCATACATCTCCCAAAAGGCTGGTCTAAGAGAGCTCACTGCGCTGGGGAAGTAGGACCAAATCGTAAAAAACCTGAATACGTCAAGACGCTTCGATTTTAATCTCTTTGAAGCTGCCAAATAAGTCGAAAAGCTATTTCCGCTCTTTTACATCCCTAACCCTGTCCAGAACATATTCGTCTTTTTTTTTTTTTTTTTTGCTACGATAAAGGCAGCCTATTTTTCATTCTGGTTCCCAACTTTTACACTACCGTAATTCCGACATTAAAGCGGCAAAGCTTGGAAACCGATATAAGGCAAAAGGACGACCATTAATTACATGTATCTGCCTACTTCACTACAAAATTTGAACCGATTCCCACAAGTTTGAAACATAGAAGTGGCGTCCGTAAAAAAAAAAAAAAGAAAAAAAAACTCGTAAAATACGTGATTTTTGCACGTAAAATCCGCATGAAGCTCTTGAAAGTGAGTTTTCAATTTTGTCGTTACAATGTATTTTTTACTTATTTAATTCACTTTTAAATCGTTTCCACGCATTGAATAAGAACGAATATATGCTCAATTTAGCCCGACTTTAAGCCATAGTATCTCGACAACCGCTGAAGATGGGTGAATTAAAAGGTTTCGTTTTGACTTCATCTATTTTCCTACCTACGTACAAAGTCTGATCTGATTCGTACAACTTTAAAATACAGAAGTGGCGCGCTTCAAAAACCTCTCAGAGAAACGGAGCAAGATCTTTTCAAATGGTTAGTTTTATCTTGGACAAAGGCCCGATAGACCGATGGACCGAGTTTGAACTAACAGTCTCGCTCCAGTCCGGAGTTATTTAAGGGTGGCTGTTTTTGCACCTAAAATCCGAACGCTCCTCACACAAAAGGTACCATCAGCTGAGCATTTATTTCAGCCCAATTAAAATCTTTTCCAAAAGAAATTAATCGATTCGCACAATCTGCCTGGGCACCATGTCCGGTTCGTTGTTCAAAACTTGTTTCACATACTGTAACATAGCTATAGTAAGACAGATTTTCGAATGGCTATATAAATGCATACTGGTGGGGGCAAACCCAAAAACTTTGTACCCCATGTTCCTAGCTCAAACAGGAACCGAGGACCAAGGACCCCGGCCTCCCAAACCGCGATAGTGCGCGCGACGTTTTCAGGCATACCGGGTGATCAAAAAGTCAGTATAAATTTCAGAACTGAATAAATCACGGAATAATGTAGATAGAGAGGTACAAATTGACACATGCTTGGAATGACATGGGGCTTTATTAGAACCAAAAAAATACAAAAGTTCAAAAAATGTCCGACAGATGGCGCTTCATCTCATCCGAATAGCAAAAATTAGCATAACAAAGTAAGACTAAGCAAGGATTATGTTCTTTACAGGAAATGCTCAATATGTCCTCCATCATTCCTCAACAATAGTTGTAGTCGAGGAATAATGTTGTGAACAGCACTGTGAAGCATGTCCGGAGTAATGGTGAGGCATTGGCGTCGGATGTTGTCTTTCAGCATCCCTAGAGATGTCGGTCGATCACGATACACTTGCAACTTCAGGTAACCCCAAAGCCAATAATCGTACGGACCTAGGAGGCCAAGCATGACGAAGGTGGCGGCTGAGCACACGATCATCACCAAACGACGTTCGCAAGAGATCTTTCACGCGCCGGCCGGGGTGGCCGATCGGTTCTAGGCGCTTCAGTCTGGAACCGCGCGACCGCTACGGTCGCAGGTTCGAATCCTGCCTCTGGCATGGATGTGAGTGATGTCCTTAGGTTAGTTAGGTTTAAGTAGTTCTAAGTTCTCGGGGACTGATGACCTCAGATGTTAAGTCCCATAGTGCTCAGAGCCATTTGAACCATTTTTTACCTACCAAATCCGCAACCCAGGTATGGTGACCGCACGCCTGCCTCTGCGACTGTTGTTTTCACCATGATGCATGTCAAAATATATGCCCCTATCTGCATTTCAATCTCCTCATCTCATTCACTAGACAAATTTTTTTCGCTGACTCGATGCAGGACTACTCCATCCCTTACTCGATCAAGTCATGTCGTCTTCAACAGTCTCCTGTAACATCACGAATCAATGGCTTCTAATTGTTTCATTTCTGTGTTCTCCATTGTCCATGTTTTACATCCATACAAAGCTGTAATCCAAAGGTGGTTGTACCAATTTTTTTTTCTGGTTTGAAGTTTTGGATATTAATAGCTGCTTTTTTGTACAGTAAGCCCTTTTGTAACGTGAAGTCCTTGCCACAATATCTTTCTCTAATACTCTTTCCCTGTATTGATTCACACACCTATCCAATAGTTCACTGTCAAAGTTAAACATTTGTCTGTCTACGACTTTCATCTGCTGCGCACACCATCAAATTACTTTTATTTTTGTTTATGTGCACATTATAGCAAATGTGCCAGTTCATTAAGCACCCGACGCAGATACTGCAGTATTAACTTTCTGCTAGTACTGCGAACCTGTCATGTAGATTTGCTGTTCGTGATTAAGTCCTCCAACGTCGAGATACACTTTAACGTGCCTCACTGCTTCTTCTAAATGGTGTGTCACAATTAACAACGAAAACTGACACCGTTGAAAATATACGATAATAGGATCAATAAAATTCCAGTAAACATTAGTCCGCAAACGAGCCAGTTGCGAGATAATGGCCCACGGCTGGAGACTGTGGTACAGGCATGATGATGCAGCGCTACACTTCGCTGTTAATGTGAGACGACGTCTAAAGCGCTAATATGATCCAAGACGAATACGTCGACCAGAGCTTGCATCTTGAGCTCCAAGACCAGCTGACCTTAATCCTAATCTATATCTGCTTGATTATTCTGCAACTCAGTTTGAAAGAGGATTCACAGAACTATCTTCAGACTATTTGTCCACCGTTCCACTCTCTAACTGCACGTGGAAAAAAATAAACATCTAAATCTTCCCGTTCGCGCTCTAATTTTTGTTATTTTATTACGACGGTCGTTTTTCGCTACGTAGGTGGGTGGGCTGCTGTAATGCTCTGTCCGCGCCGTGTCAACGCCACCGTGCAAATGGCCATCAACGATAGACACTCGTACTACCACATATTGCAGAGGTTCTAGTTGTTTTTACGTTGAAATGGAAATAGAAATGAGCGTTTGGCATCATTGGCCGGGAGGCCCCCTGCGGGATAGGTCCGGCCGCCTTGGAGCAGGTCTTATTACATTCGACGCCACACTGGGCGACCTGCGCGCCGGATGGGGATGAAATGATGATGAAGACGACACAACACCCAGTCCCTGAGCGGAGAAAATCTCCGACCCAGCCGGGAATCGAACCCGTGCCCTTAGGACGGCAATCCGTCACGCGGACCACTCACCTATCGGGGCGGATGTTTTTACGTTTACATCCTGCTTTTCCTTCGTTTATTATGCGTACTCTGTCCTAATGCGAAAAATCGTAAAGAGTTCTCACCTTTAAAATTGTTTTGGTTGCTATCAAGTAGGTTGTTTTATATAGCACACTCTGTCCTTTTAAATTCTATATTACTTCAAATATAATTCTATAATGTTTATAAATTTTCCATTTGGCAATCACAAGAATTATATGCTGAATTATGAATGTACATAACTTTTTTCGTATTTTTAAGTCGCATACAAAGAATGCGAGAATTTAGCGTTAGGAGTGGTAGAAGAATTTAGATAGCTGTCGTTTGAAGCCGACTGTAGAGCGTTTCTACTGCCGTCACCCTATATTTCGCGTATGGGCCACGAGTATATGACAATTAGGCCTCATAAGGAAGCATACAGCCGCGCGGTATTAGCCGAGCGGTCTTAGGCGCTGCAGTAATCGACTGTGCGGCTGGTCCCGGCGGAGGTTCGAGTCCTCCTGCGGGCATGGGTGTGTGTGTGTTTGTCCTTAGGATAATTTTGGTTAACTAGTGCGTAAGCTTAGGGACTGATGAACTTAGCAGTTAAGTTCCATAAGATTTCACACACATTTGAACATTTTTGGAAGCATACAATCAGTTGTTCTTCCCTTGCTCTATTTGCGAGTGGAACCGGACGAGATGAGTGTTAATGGTACAAGTTACCCTCCGCCACGCTCCATAGAATGGTTTGCGGAATATGTATGTAGATGTAGGTGTAGCTGTAGATGCAGAAGTAGAAGGCAGGTACACCTTATATCACCTATATACGTGATTACTCCTAGCCTCTTACATTACATGCACGATATGCTGGTCCATGGATACGGACCACATTTTATTTCATATTTATTTTAATGTACGCTTTGCCATGTGATAGTACGATTTTTAAATTCCATGTTTGTAATACGGTTTCCATATTTTCCGTTTTAGATTCTGAAGATTCGGCCCCAAGTAACAAATTTTTCGATTGCAACAGACTGAAAATAAAATAAATTGTGATCTCTTCGGAATATAAAAGTGTTGGTATTATAGATGCTGCTAGAGCATCTGTAATCCTCTTCATCAGTGCACTACGTATGAGCCCTCGGCTCTTCTACATGCTGGGCAGTTTGTGGAGTTGGGACAGGGGTAGGAGTGGATCCTTCCTTGACGTTTTCTAGGCGAAATTTACATGACAGCCAGTCTCTGACACTGTAGTCAGTGGCAGCTCGCAGTTTTCTCGCAAACAACCCCTTTGCAGATCCACGTTTACTTTAACGTTTTTGCTTCTGTTAACGTACAGTTCTACCCGAGTCAGTTTTCACTATTACTCATCCCCCGTACGCACAAATGGATTAGTAAGGGAGGAAATGTCTCTTTTACTGTTGTTGTTGCGGTCTTCAGTCTGAAGACTGATTTGATGAAGCTCTCCATGCTGCTTTATCCCGTGCAGGACTCTTCATCTCCGAATAACTGCTGCATCCTACATCCTTCTCAATCTGCTTACTGTATCATCGTCAAACCTCAAAATATTTATTCCTTCTCCCTGAACTTAAATGCCTTGCTCTGCTTCTACAACTTTTAGTGCCCACGCTTCCCTTCAGTATCAGACTGATGATCCCTTGATGTCTCAGAATGTGTTCTATCAACCTATCCGTTCTTCTAGTCAGGTTGTGCCACAAATTTCTTTCCTCCCCAATTCCATTCAGCATCTCCGCAGTAGTTACAATATCTTCCCATCTAATCTACAGCATTCTTCTGTAGCACCACAGTTCAAAAGTTTCAATTTTCTTCTTTTCTAAACTGTTTGTCCTCTATGTTTCACTTCCATACTTGACTACACTGAATACGAATACCTTCAAAAAAGAGTTCCTATCACTTAAATCTACACTCCTGGCAATGGAAAAAAGAACACATTGACACCGGTGTGTCAGACCCACCATACTTGCTCCGGACACTGCGAGAGGGCTGTACAAGCAATGATCACACGCACGGCACAGCGGACACACCAGGAACCGCGGTGTTGGCCGTCGAATGGCGCTAGCTGCGCAGCATTTGTGCACCGCCGCCGTCAGTGTGGTTCAAATGGTTCAAATGGCTCTGAGCACTATGGGACTCAACAGCTGAGGTCATTAGTCCCCTAGAACTTAGAACTAGTTAAACCTAACTAACCTAAGGACATCACAAACATCCATGCCCGAGGCAGGATTCGAACCTGCGACCGTAGTGGTCTTGCGGTTCCAGACTGCAGCGCCTTTAACCGCACGGCCACTTCGGCGGCCGCCGTCAGTGTCAGCCAGTTTGCCGTGTCATACGGAGCTCCATCGCAGTCTTTAACACTGGTAGCATGCCGCGACAGCGTGGACGTGAACCGTATGTGCAGTTGACGGACTTTGAGCGAGGGCGTATAGTGGGCATGGGGGTGGCCGGGTGGACGTACCGCCGAATTGCTCAACACGTGGGGCGTGAGGTCTCCACAGTACATCGATGTTGTCGCCAGTGGTCGGCGGAAGGTGCACGTGCCCGTCGACCTGGGACCGGACCGCAGCGACGCACGGATGCACGCCAAGACCGTAGGATCCTACGCAGTGCCGTAGGGGACCGCAACGCCACTTCCCAGCAAATTAGGGACATTGTTGCTCCTGGGGTATCGGCGAGGACCATTCGCAACCGTCTCCATGAAGCTGGGCTACGGTCCCGCACACCGTTAGGCCGTCTTCCGCTCACGCCCCAACGTCGTGCAGCCCACCTCCAGTGGTGTCGCGACAGGCGTGAATGGAGGGACGAATGGAGACGTGTCGTCTTCAGCGATGAGAGTCGCTTCTGCCTTGGTGCCAATGATGGTCGTATGCGTGTTTGGCGCCGTGCAGGTGAGCGCCACAATCAGGACTGCATACGACCGAGGCACACAGGGCCAACACCCGGCATCATGGTGTGGGGAGCGATCTCCTATACTGGCCGTACACCACTGGTGATCGTCGAGGGGACACTGAATAGTGCACGGTACATCCAAACCGTCATCGAACCCATCGTTCTACCATTCCTAGACCGGCAAGGGAACTTGCTGTTCCAACAGGACAATGCACGTCCGCATGTATCCCGTGCCACCCAACGTGCTCTAGAAGGTGTAAGTCAACTACCCTGGCCAGCAAGATCTCCGGATCTGTCCCCCATTGAGCATGTTTGGGACTGGATGAAGCGTCGTCTCACGCGGTCTGCACGTCCAGCACGAACGCTGGTCCAACTGAGGCGCCAGGTGGAAATGGCATGGCAAGCCGTTCCACAGGACTATATCCAGCATCTCTACGATCGTCTCTATGGGAGAATAGCAGCCTGCATTGCTGCGAAAGGTGGATATACACTGTACTAGTGCCGACATTGTGCATGCTCTGTTGCCTGTGTCTATGTGCCTGTGGTTCTGTCAGTGTGATCATGTGATGTATCTGACCCCAGGAATGTGTCAATAAAGTTTCCCCTTCCTGGGTCAATGAATTCACGGTGTTCTTATTTCAATTTCCAGGAGTGTATTACATTCTTCATCGCCTGCCTCATACATCTTGCACACCAGATGGAAGAGTTTTGCACTAGCTGAAGTAGGCTGTGTACTGCACGTGAATGATGAGACGGCGGCAGTAAGGTGAAAGAGCAGGCAGAGCGCACTGCGGCAGCAGCAGTAGCTCTCTGTGTTTTTGCGCGGCGGGACCGTTAGCCGCCATTCCTGGCGCCGGTGTCCCCTCCTGCCGCTCGTGAGGGTTGAGGCACAGGGACTGCCTCACATCTCCCCCCACCAACATGACTGGAGCGCGTGCCAGGGGTCGCGCAGTCCTTGGCCGGAGATCACTGTCAAGTGCAGCTCAGGCGTCCGTCCACTCTCCAGCTACTCTACCTTCATCTGCCCGCTTTTCTTCGTATCCTCCTTCTCTTTCTCCTGACATCCTCTGATCTTCCTACATTCTCCGTCTTTCCCAGCTACGAGGCTTGACGTAAGAGCACAAGTTTTCCCGCAAGATGCCCTCGCCTCTCATTCACTAATACCGACTGTCCGTTTGGGAAGTTCTGTAAGAACGAAGGATGCTCTCTGTCAGTAATCGGCGTTCTGTCTATATAATCACAAAAAGTAAACGTTGATAATGAGTTACCATCTTCGCTTCACAAAATAGTTATGAAAGGGAAATTGACGACCGTTTTCACAAAAGCCAACACCTAAAAAAATAATAAAAAATGATCAAGAATCACTTTTTATTGAATTACTTGAATAGTACACAATACTGATGTTTTGCAAAATTACATTTCACAGATAAACTCTAGATACATAATAGAATGGCGGAAAAGAATTTCTATGAGCCAAATAAAAAACATGTAAAAATCACGAATTTTTCTCCAAAACTGAACATCTACAGATTATTTTGTAGCAGTAATGTTTTAGTTTATTTTAATCTACTGGACAAATAATAATTTAAGAAACTGGTTCATTAAGGTACTCTACTTCATTATTTTCATTGTCACGTTCATCGCAACGCTCTAAGAGCTTCCCATAAAACTCTCAGGCTTCTTCTGACGATGTACCAAAAAAATGTCTTTAGTTCCGTTACACAGTCATTTTTTTGACACTCAGATGATCTCTAGGTTTTACTACAGGCGAACTGATCAATGTCCTTGGAACTATGTTTTTTCTTCACTTCAGCAATGAAAGGAGAGGAAGATTATCTTGTTTCAACTTTACAGATGGCACTACCACGTTTGTTTTTTTTTCTTTTTTTTCTTCCAATAAGGATTCTGGCTTCAGACATTTTGAGTGGTAGCTTCTCTTTATGCAATTGTCCGCGTTGATCTTGAAATCGTACACAAGCTGGTCCTTACTTAGTACCATACAGGTACCATGGTTGCTCACGACGACACGACAGTGTGATGGTAAGGTTATGGTTTCAAGTTTCCTAACTTCCAATATTTGTAACACGAAATACCCTATCAGGGGGAATGTAACAGTGACATCTGATTGGGAAATATGGTAGTGAGCTACTTTGTCTAAGAGTAGCGATAAAAGTCTACGACAAGCAGTAAATTTCCACGTTTGGGAAACTCGTTTTTGTAGCTGACGAGTTTAGAAAAATTTCGCAGTTTAGTTGGAAAGATTAAACAGGCAAATGGTAAGTTTTCTTAAAATCTGTGAACTGTAGTGGATTCGTCTCATTTAGAAGTACACGAATAATGTTTACCTCATGTTTGCAATTTTCTAGTTGCTGAGTTTTGTGAAAACGGTCGTCAGTTGGTACACAGAAAAAATCCAAATAACACCATCAGAACGGGAATGTAAAGGGAACAGAACTCTGCTTACCTGTTCATTGTGGATGACTACGAGGAAGATAAAGGAAACGGTGAGTAGACACTCTAAATGAAAATATGAGTATTGGAAACGCACGTTCTGGAAACCAGTTTGCTCGAAAGAGTTTGCGAGTGGCGCTACACAATGGGACACCGTGACTACAGACCGATACTAGCAGGAAGAAGAAGAGGAAGAATAAAAAGTAAAGGGAAGAAAATCCAAATCACGGAACTTATCAGGAGATGTGCCCCTCTACAAATTCACGCAGACAAGAAGTCTATTAATTACGTGCCGGGCTGCAACTCGAAAATGGCACCTCTACCTTTCGCGAACTAGAGCTCGATCGAATAAGTTATCCAAGCGCAACTTACGTTCCGCCCTTGCAGCTTTACCTCCGCCAGTACCTCATATCGTACAGTCCAGAAAGTTTAAAATCAGAGCACACTCCGCTGCAGAGAGAAAATTCATTCTGGAAACAATTCCCAGACTGTGGCTAAGTCATGTCTCCACAATATTCTTTCTTCCAGAAGTGCACGTTCCGCAAGATAGTGCAGCAGAACTTCTGTCAACTGGAAGGTAGGAGACTAGTGTACACAGCTTTCACTCACGGCTTGCCTTGCGCCTGCCAGACGATCTTTGAAGTGTTTACGTGAACGTCATGTTCTATACTTTGCCTTTAACGTTACATAAGATAACTTAATTTCTTAATTCATGACGTTGGCACAACTCTGGGAAGACTGTTGCACCGTAACTTGATATTCTTCTGAACGAAACCCGTCGTTACATACTAAATAGCTATCAACATAGCTGTGGCGATTTCTTATTAATATTGAGAAGTATCAGCTGTGGAACTCAAGATGATCAACATTGATTATAGTTTCAAAATATTGACACGAATTATTTACAGAAGAATGGAAAAATTGCTAGAAGTAAATCTCGGAGAAGATCAGTTTGGGTTCTGGAAAAATGTATGAACACGCGAGGCACTACTGACATTACGTCTCATCCTAGAAGACAGGTTGAAGCAAGGCTACGTTTATAACACTGGTAGATGGAGGGACAGCTTTTGACAATGTTCACTGGACTACGCTCTTAGAGCGTAGCAGGGGAAAAATACAAGAAGCGAAAGGTTATTTACAACTTGTACAGAAACTTCACTGCAGTTGTAGGAGTGAAAGGACGTGTAAAGGAAGTAGCTATTGAGAAGGGAGTAAGACAGGGCTATATCCTATCCCCGATGTTATTCAGTCTATACAACAAGGAGAAATTTGAAAAAGAAGTTGAAGTTCAAGGTGAAAAAATAAAAACTTTTAGATTTGCCGATGATATAGTAATTCTGTCACTGAAAGCAAAGCACTTGACAGAGCAGTTGCAATCAACCGACAGTACCCTGAAAGGATTGTAAGATAAAGATCAATGGAAGGTAGCCCAATTCAATCACGCGATGCTGAGAGAATTACGTTAGGAGATGAGGCAAAAATTTTGCTATTGGGACAGTGGTATAACGCTGATGGCTGAAATACAGAAAATATAAAATGCAGACAGGCAACAGCAAGAAATGCATTTCTGAAAAGGAGGATTCTGTTTACATTAAGTGTTAGGAAGTCTTTCTTGAGGGTATCTGTCTGGAGCGTAGCGTGGTTGAAAAGTGAAACGTGGACGATAAACAGACAAGAAGAGAATACAAGCTTTTGAAATGTAGTGTTAGTGAAGATTCCAGAACATGCGAGGGGTCGTTCGAACAACAAATAAGGAGGTACTGAATAGAATTGGGGAAAAAAGAAAATTATGGCACAACGCGTCTAAAATAAGGAATCCGTTAATAGCACACAGGCTGAGGTGTCAGAAAGTTGTGTATCTGGTAACGGGAGGAAGTGTGAGGAGTAAAAACTGTAGAGGAAGTCCGTAGGTTAAATGCACTAAGTACCCTCAAATGCGTAGTTATTCGAAAATGAAGAGGTACGCACATGGTAGAATAGCGTGGACAGCTACATCAAACCTGTGTTCGGACTGGGGACTAGGGATGGGCAAAGGCTGGAAATTTCCCGAAACGCAGCGTTCGATACACTATGGAGCTTGTTCGAACAGTCACGTGACATTTGCCTCGCGCTGCGCCAAGTGCAGAGGATACGCAAGTAACTACGAACTAACCACAACAATAAGCTATGCCTCTGCTTAAAATTTGACAATTTCGCGAAGTACAGAACGGAATACAGGAGGTAATGGCATCAAATCTTACCACTGCACACACTCCTATTATATTTGAACAAAATTACTACTTCTCATTCAGTACCAGTATGTATAGATATGTAAACATTTACGCTGGTTTTTAGAAAAGGGTAACAAAGATGAAACTGTTGTCCTCCAAAATATACTACTTAACTGAACCCAGTAGAATATTTTAATTGCTTATGAGAGGAGTTAATGATTTACCGAGCAGGTACGAAAAGAGCAATTCAGTCACTGTTTACATATTAGAATAACAGATAAATACGTCACCAGATTTTGGACAGTTTGAAAAGATTACGGCAACATTCAGATGAGACACTCGAGACATTGTCGAACAAATGAAATAAATAGTGATAAAGTTACTGTAATATTTATCGCGAGAATAACTTTCGGCGGCAAGACCCGTCTTGGAGATAGTACCATCAGAAGCCACTAGATCGGGGGACGAGCGAAAGCTTGAGAATTGGACGGAATCATAATTGCAGTCTTTTGTTTATTCGTTAGTTGTCGTTTTTACGCATGATCTGCACCCTCTAAGCTATTTCAGTCTGGGTTTGATTGTTATTTTTATTATTAAAATCCGTTGTGTATTAAAAACGCTAACACAGGTCGTCGTGATAGTACGAACATAAATCACCAGATCGCATGCTGATCAAAAGATCGAACAGAACCGGAGATCTCCCGAACTGTAACGTAAACTGTACGAGTCGTGTTCAAACACAGCCCTACTGGAGATCAAAACATCAATAACAACACGTGGTATAGAGTGTGCTTTGTTCATATTATTATAAAACAATATCTGTTTTTCTCATGACGAATCAATGTCGCCTTCCTGGTAAAAAACGTTTAGTCAGAAGTGGGATCTATCAGATTGCTGTAGGATAGGCGTTGTGTCTCACGCTGAGGATTAATGTTGAAATTCCGAGAACGAGCGTTCCTAGAAGTGTTGGGCTACATAATACTCCCTCCCACACACGTCTCGCGAGAGAAAAACCGGAAAATTCGGAGCTCATACGGAGGCCTAACGACAGCCATTCTTCCCACGCAACATTCGCGAATGGAGCAGGGAATAGGCAAGTGATAATGGTATCGCAAGTACCTTTCGCCATACACCGAAAAGCGGCTTGTGTGTTACTGGTGTGGATGCATACATTAGTTGTGATCTCGTTATAGATCTCTGAATGGTGAGAGGAGTGAACTGATGAGCAATATATCTTCCCTGCAGAAAAGCGCCTGTCAACAAATCGGCACGGAATTAGGAAACATCGCTCGTTGAAAGTCAGCTTGCTCTTTTCTCACATGCCTGCAAACCATGTATAAAGGGAACGGGCAGATTCCGTATTCCTAGATTTCCGAAAAACATTCGACACAGTGCCCTGCAGCAAACTGTTAACGATGGTCTGAGCATACGAATCAAGTTCTCAGGTATGTGAGTGGCTCGAAGAGTTCTTGAGTAACAGTACGTTGTCTCGGACGGCGAGTCTTCATTACAGACAAGAGTATCGTCAGGAAAGTGATACGACTAATCTTGTTCTCTATACGATATACATAAACGATCTAACTGGTAGTTTTACCAGCAATCTGCGACTGTTTGTTGATGACGCTGTAGTGTATGGAAATGTGTGGTCGTTGTGTGTGACTGTAGCAGGATGCAGGATGTCGCAGACATCAAAAAAAGTTTTGCATCACCTCAGTTCCGAGAGTTGCGGAAGTTGTACAGAAAATTCATAAACATCATTTCCGACCTTTTTATTGCTCACGAAAACCGTACATTGCATGTTGTATCACCATACAGCGAGATCTTCAGAGGTGGTGGTCCAGATTTCTGTACACACCGGTACCTCTAATATCCAGTAGCACGTCGTCTTGCATTGATGCATGCCTGTGTTCGTTGTAGCATACTATCCACACGTTCATCAAGGCACTGTTGGTCCAGATTGTACCACTCCTCAACAGCGATTCGGCGTAGACCCGTCAGAGTGGTTGGTGCGTCACGTCGCCCGTAAACAGCCCTTTTCAATCCATCCCATGCATGTTCGATAGGGTTCATGTCTGGAGAACACACTGGCCACTCTAGTCGAGCGACATCGTTATCCTGAAGGAAGTCATTCACAAGATGTGCACGATGGGTGCGCGAATTTTCGCCAATACGCTGCAGATTTGGTTGCACTATCGGTCGGAGGATGGCATTCACGTATCGTACAGCCGTTACGGCGCCTCCCATGACCACCAGCGAGGTACTTCGACTCCATATAATGCCACACCATAACATCAGGGAAACTCCACCTTGCTGCACTCGCTGGACAGTGTGTCTAAGGCGTTCAGCCTGACCAGGTTGCCTTCAAACACGTCTCTGACGATTGTCTGGTTGAAGGCATATGCAACACTCATCGGTGAAGAGAACGTGATGCCAATCCTAAGCGGTCCATTCGGCATGTTGTTGGGCCCATCTGTACCGCGCTGCATGGTGTCGTGGTTGCAAAGATGGACCTCGCCACGGCCGGCGGGAGTGAAGTTGCGCATCATGCAGCCTATTGCGCACAGTCTGAGTCGTAACACGATGTCCTGTGGCTACACGAAAAGCATTATTCAACATGGTGGCGTAGTTGTCAGGGTTCCTCCGGGCCATAACCCGTAGTTAGCGGTCATCCACTGCAGTGGTAATCCTTGGGTGGCCTGAGCGAGACATGTCATCGACAGTTCCTGTCTCTCTGTATCTCCTCCATGTCCGAGCAACATCGATTTGGTTCACTCCGAGACGCCTAGACACTTCCCTTGTTGAGAGCCCTTGCTGGCACAAAGGGACAAAGCGGTATTGACCGTCTAGGCATCGTTGAACTACAGACAACACGGGGCGTATACTTCCTTCCTGGTGGAATGACTGGAACTGATCGGCTGTCGGACCCCCTCCGTCTAATAGGCGCTGCTCGTGCGTAGTTGTTCACATCTTGGGGCGGGTTTAGTGACATCTCTGAACAGTCAGAGGGTCTGTAGCTGTGATGAAATATCCACAGTCAACATCTATCTTCAGGAGTTCTGAGAACCGGGGTGATGCAAAACCTTTTTGCTATGTGTATTTGCTGTGATGAGTGGCAGCTTGCTCTAAATGTAGAGTAATGTAAATTAATGCAGATAAGTAGGATAAACAGCCGTGTAACGTTCCAATACAGTATTAGCGGTATGCTGCTTGACACAGTCACGTCGATTAAATGAGCATGCCTAACGTTTTCAAAGCGATATCAAATGAATCGAGGCGAATAGCAGCTTCGGTTTCTGGGAGAATTTTAGGAACGTGTAGCTCACCGATAGAGGACATCGCGTACAGGCCTCTAGTCCAACCCGCCCTTTAGTATGGCACGAATGTTTGGGATCCCCACCAGGCCAGACTAAAGAAGGACATAGAAACAGTTCAGAGGCGAGCTGCTAGATTTGTTACCGGTAAGTTCGATCAATATGCAGGTGCTACGGAAATGCTTCGTGAACTCAAATGGGAATCTCTGGAGGATAGACGACGTTGTTTTCGTGAAACGCAACTGAGAAATATGGCTAGTGTCTGTTGTTTCGGACACTTCCGAAATACAGACACGGCCAATGAAGCCTTGAGTCCAGATGTACACAAAGGTCGAAGTCTTACGGGAGTCGGCGAGAAGTCGCCAGTAATGAGGCCAATAAGCAGGGGCACTACATCAGCAGTGTGCGGTATAAACTGAGAGTTCGTGTCTGACGGGAGGCGTGCTAGGGTAGTCCGTGAGGCTGTGCTGACCACTGTTTCCGAATGGCGTAACGGTCAGGCATCTGCCTAGTATGTAAGGTACCCCTGCTCCAATTCGGTCCGGCACATTTTTTCAACTTGCCCCATTGAGATAAACCAATGCCCTCCGGCAGCTAATGTCTTTAAAATTCAGAGAACCGCCATTTGCGGCTGACTTCAGAATTATCCTACTGCCGCTAACTTAAATTTCGCGTAAGGGGAAGCGAAGACCAGATAAAAGATATTAGGGTTCGTACGAAGGCGTATACAGACATTTTTCGCCGGCCGCGGTGGTCTCGCGGTTCTAGGCGCGCGGTCCGGAACCGCGCGACTGCTATGGTCGCAGGTTCGAATCCTGCCTCGGGCATGGATGTGTGTGATATCCTTAGGTTAGTTAGGTTTAAGTAGTTCTAAGTTCTAGGGGACTGATGCCCACAGCTGTTAAGTCCCATAGTGCTCAGAGCCATTTTGAACCAGACATTTTTCCCTCGCTCCAATTGCGAGAGGAACGGAATGATTAGTAGTGGTATAAGGTACCCTCCACAATGTCCCATATGGTGAGTTACGAAGAACGTATGTAGATGCAGATGGAGGTGCCCACCCACCCTCTCGAACGAGCTGCAGGACGTGGGATTTCCCGCGCCGACTGCCCTGGCGTGCAAATTTGCTGATCGTCGCTCCACATCGGAGAGCGGGCAGCAGGTGGGGCTGGGCGTGCGATCTGGAGCGGTGACCTGGCGGATGCGTGTGTGCTGGAGAAAGCAGAGGCCGGCCCGGCACACGCGACCATTACGGTCGGCTTCCAAACCGCAATCACGGCTGTCCCCTGGGGCCGTGCCCCGGCCACTGCGGCGCGTGACCGCACGTCCTCTGCAGGCCGAGAAATGCCACAGCCGCGCCTCACTCAAACCTGATTGCTCTATCAACACCGGTGGCACTTCCACCTCAGGGCGTCAGAGGTGGCTCGCAGCCGCAGACCGGAGAGCTAAATTGTTTTATTTAAGTAAAGGTGGCACTTTGCCCCAAGTGATTCTTCTGTGCAGCCTGTGGTAGCATAGGTTGAAATGCGACAGGCTGGTAGTCAACTGGCAAAGCCAACGAATATGAAAGCAAAAAAAAAAAAAAAACTACTTGAACTGTCTTGGGTTCCACACAAACTCCAACACATTTCATCCCTGAGCATGTGTCACAAACTCGCGCCATCAATCTCCTGACCGGTTTGAGGTGGCCCCTCACGCTTTCCTGTTCCGTGCCACATTCTGTATCTCGAATTACGAGCAACACCCCACAAACTTACTCATTAATTGCATAGTGACTGATTTTTCGATGTGTAGGGAAAATCAAAGTATATAAAGATAATGCTGAAAAGAATCGAAAGGTTTTCTATGAATTTTCGCATAAACCAGTATTTACAGACCTATCGCTGTTTTTCTGTAGTCACAAATGACAAGTCGGTAAAACATAAATCAGTTCACACAACAGTAATTACAAAGCTGACGTGGTTTATGTTACAGTAAAGGCCACATAATAATGCAAATGTCTAAAAATGCCCCAAACACAAAAAATTCAGCTAAAAATGGAAATTTGACACGAATCGCGTCCTGCAGGCAGTAACTAAAGAAAAATACTGACACTAGCAAATGTTATTTTGTGATGAAGAAAACTATAACTAATTCACGTGTAAAATGATCAAGTTGTAAAGATATCGTCTAGAGGAACCACGATGGTCGAAATATGCACGAAAAATTTTAATAGTGGGCCAAGCGAAAGAGAATCGTAACTCTGAAACACTGTGTTTCTTCGTAGTTTGCCTGGCAGATCAACTTGGCGAATTTCTTTGTGCCTTTCCGCGTGCTTATTCTGACATTCGTGCGTAGCTGCCTGCTCCGACCACAAGCGCTTTCTGAAGGTCATTCCACTAACAAAAGAAATTTTGAATTTAGTCTCCCTATCGTCGATGACGATGGAACATCGGAGGCATGTACCCGCAACTTATTTCATTATGTAAAAAACAATAAACTTTTTCGTCTTGCACTGTATTGGTAAACGTAAATGTGTGACTAGGGCCTCCAATCGGGTAGACCGTTCGCCGGGTGCAAGACTTTCGATTTGACTCCACTTCGGCGACTTGCGCGTCGATGGGGATGAAATGATGATGATTAGGACAACACAACGTCCAGTCCCTGAGCGGAGAAAATCTCCGACCCAGCCGGGAATCGAACCCTGATACTCAGGAGTGACATTCTGTCGCGCTGATCACTTTTTTTTCGTGCTCTACCATCTTCTTTCTTTCTTTTTTTCTATTTATTCGTAACTGTTCGTTGTATTTGATCGTAGCGGACGTCAGGTGACATTGGTTGGAGTTCATTGTTGATCCGTTCACTCAGTTTTCAGCTGGCGGGGACGGACACTGTATTCATGTTGATTGCTCATACAACATACGTGCCCTATTTCGGAACGCATATTCCATCATTAGATGTACATAGAAACCAATCACATCGAGTCTGTAGCCGCTGTTGCAGCGATACTGTGTGGGATGTGGTGGCGTGTCTGCGGAGCCTGATACACTTCAGGTAGGTTTTTGCATTCACACTCCTATCTAACTAGACGTAGGACTACACTACAGGCTAGTCCGTCACCACAGTCAGATTTTTCTCTGTCTCATATTCCAACCTAAACAAAAATTCAATCTGACGCTGGCGAAACCAGGCTGAAACTGGAAAATACAAAATAAATTACAATAAACAGTGACTGGTCGCAGTTTTTTTTTAAATTTTCAGTCCTATTAAGACTAATTGCTAGTAACACGTGACGACTACAGCATGCTGTATTACACTGCTAGACAGGAAACGAATTCTTAGTTTTCGTGCACGCTACCAGTGAAAATTCTGTTATCCGAGCAAGAGCCCCAGGTTCCGCAGAAAAGTATCTCCGCAGAGGTGTCCCCAGCCGCAAGTGTTCCAACTCCAGTCACATCAAATGGCTCTGAGCACTATGGACTTAACTTCTGAGGTTATCAGTCCCCTAGACCTTGAACTACTTAAACCTAACCAACCTAAGGACATCACACACATCCATGCCCGAGGCAGGATTCGAACCTGCGACCGTAGCGGTCGCGCGGTTCCAGGCTTGAAGCACCTAGAACCGCTCTCCAATCACATCTCCATCGATTCAGTGAAACACGCCCGTGCGCGAACACGGGATAATGACCGTTATCCTGCAGTACCACTTTGTCACGCAGGTAACATCACGTACGTAAAAGAAAGTTACCTCGTAACTTAGGTGAGTTGCCCAACTCACCTCCCGAGCAAGCGTCGTTTCGCCTCTGTGATTGGTACCAGAGGCGGCAATCGTGCCCGTATAAGCGGAAAACCGTGCCAGGCCCCCTCTCAGTGGTTTTTACTCCTGGCGACGATGGCAGAGATAGCTACCGAAAAGTCGAGTATTTTATTCGAACTGACGCGGCTTGAAAACTCAGATTTTATTCATTTTGAACACGCTCTTAATTTTTTGCGAATAGCACCAATTTTTTAAATTCAGTATTTTAACCTTATTTTGTCCCAGAGCAATGCATCGACCACCAATACAAACTTTTCGTAAAATGTAAGCACATCACTGACGATGTTATTGCACGCATTGCTGCCGCGCATTATGACGTTTATTGGATCCTGACGATATCTTTAACCTATAATCACGAGCGTAGGAGGAATTTTCAAGAGATCGTATCACGCTTATCAGTGTATCGACCACAGTTGTACGGTGTAAAAGTTCTAAGGCAGTTAGCTCGACTAAATCGAGGTCACTGTGGAAAGAGGTAATTTGCCGAGAACGAGCCGGAATGCGGAAGATATCAGGTGCGATCTCTGCAAGGTAGCGTGGCCGGTTGCATTCGCTGCGAGGATATATATATATACAGGGGCGGCAGCGACATAAATCAGCAGAACAGAGCAGCGAGTGCGAATGCGGAGGCAGCTAGCGGCCAAGCAGCGCGTGCTTTAAGCGTGGCGGCCGCACCGCGCCGATGGCTATCTGGCGGCGGCGGTGGGCGGCGCGGCGCGGCGCGAGGAAAACCTCTCAGCAGGGGCCGGCAGTCGTTGAAAGCAGCCGCCATCGCGCCTCACTTCTCCTTGGAAATAATGCGCACGAAAAAATGCGGCTGAAAGCTCCGAAATATATCTTCCGAATATTACGTTCACCAATGACACCGAAGCGCACGCAGCCAAATAGTGGTGCGCTGACTTGAGTCTGTCGTGATCTTCATTTTAATCTACTTGTTTATTTATTTATTTAACCTGAGCTGATTAGGGCCATCAGGTCCTCTCTTACATCGGACCAGGGTTTCACACATAAAATACCTTTTTATATTACAGTTTCCTAAAAAATAACAATTTGGCAAATAGAATGAAATTTTCACTCTACAGCCGAGCGTGCGCTGATATGAAACATCCTGGCAGATTAAAACTGTGTGCCGGACCGAGACCCGAACTCGGGACCTTTGCCTTTCGCGGGCAAGTGCTCTACTAACTGAGCTACCCAAGCACGAGTCACGCCCCGTCCTCACAGCTTTAAGTTTGAATGTAGGAGACGAGGTACTGGCGGAATTAAAGCTCTGAGGACGGGGTGTGAGTCGTGCTTGGGTAGCTCAGTTGGTAGAGCACTTGCCCGCGAAAGGCAAAGGTCCTGAGTTCGGGTCTCGGTCCGGCACACAGTTTTAATCAGCCAGGAAGTTTCAATTTGACAAACAGTTATTAAAATGATTTGAGTGTCAGATGTGTCATTGTCAGTAAATGGTAACGACTGTGAACTAATAAAGTTAATACTGCAGTACTTATACTACGGCAGACTCTCTCATTAAACGTGATAACAGTAACAAAAATAACAATAATGGTAATGGCAGATATAAAAATAATTTATAACTCAGATGTTCTCTGATATGGCGAGTACTGTGGAAAGAAAATTTAAGGAGACTGCGCAGGGTAAGAATACTGGGGAAAAGTTGAAACTCTGGTTGGAAAGAAGGATATACGCCGCGCGGGGTGGCCAGGCGGTTAGAAGCGCCATGTCACAGATTGCGCGGCCCCTCCCGCCGGAGGTTCGAGTCCTCCCTCGGGCATGCGTGTGTGTGTTGTTCTTAGCATAAGTTAGTTTATGTTAGTTTAAGTCTAGGGACCGATGACCTCTGCAGTTTGGTCCCTTAAGAACTCCCACACATTTGAACATTTGAAGGATATACAAGGGTAACTAGTGCTTAGAGGGACAATGGTAATCATTATTGTTGCTTTAGTAGACACATCATTAACTGTCTTCAGAAGCTGTAGACGTTATTCAGTTCTCTAATATGATGCAGGTGCTTATTCCAGAGTCGGGCTCTTGCTACTGAGAATGACTTCGAGAAAGGGGTTCAAATGGTTCAAATGGCTCTGAGCACTATGGGACTTAACAGCTGTGGTCATCAGTCCCCTAGAACTTAGAACTACTTAAACCTAACTAACCTAAGGACATCACACACATCCATGCCCGAGGCAGGATTCGAACCTGCTACCGTAGTGGTCGCGAACCCGGGAACCCGGGCGTGGGTAGCGAGAACGCTACCGCACGACCAGGAGATGCGGGCAGAGTTCGAGAAAGGGGTTGAACGCTTCAAGTATCATACTTTTGCATGACTCCTCCTTGGCGGCAGCATCGCTCACCTGAAACGTTTACGAGGTCGTTACCTCTGGGCAACAGGTTTAATTCCATAGATATCTATTTGGAGTGCAGCCTTATATTCAGACAAGAAGAGAGTAGAAGCTTTTGAAGTTTGATGGTATACAAGCATGCTGAAGATTACATGCGCATATCGAGTAACAAGTGAGAAGGCACTGAATCGAACTGGGAAGAAAAGAAACTTCTGACACAGTTTGAGTAAAAGAAGGAGTTGCTTAACCGGACACATTCACGGAATCGTCAGTTTGGTAATGGCTTCCAGTGCCATTGGGTAAAAATTGCGGAGGAGACCAACGCTTCACTACAATAAGCAAGCTCAAATGATGTAGGCAGCAGTAGTTATGCAAAGATAAAGAGGCCTAAGTAGGACAGACTTCCATGCAGAATTGAGTCAAACCGGTCTTAATACTGAATAGCATATCAAAAGCAACAAGAGCAAACAAAGGAATGTTTCTCTTTGTAGCTCTTCACTGGGAAGGTGGGTATTATTTTTCTGGCTACTCGCAACCTGTACTCGACTCCTTGCTAACAGGACATACGGAAGGGAAAATGAACCAGCGTTGGAGTTTAGCATTATGTTGTGGACGTGGTAAGACAGACTGAACATTTGCTCGGTTGTGTAAAATACGAAATGATCTTGGGTATGTTTTATTTCACTCCTCTTCTGCCGAGCATACGACACATCACTTTGCTACGTAACTGAAACGGTGTCTCACTAACGATCACAAGGACTGAACATTCAAGACTCATTCATCGAATTATGACAAAGGATCTTCACTCTTTCAAGGTTCAACAGGCAACTACTGTGAACAACTTCGTGCATTCGCCGACTGGTTGCTGAAAAAATAAAATGCGGTGAACAGTTTTAGGAGGAAGCGCGTTTCTAACTGGACGGCTCGGATAACAAGCATAACTGTCAGATCTTGGGGCGACGAGAATTTTCGCACGAGTTTCTTTGGACCTTGATAACAAGTGGTTCTAGCAAGATGGAACCGCATGTTATACCGCGTATGAATCACGCGCATTGTTTCAGGGGAATTTTCTGGGTCGTGTCATCTCATCATGATTGGCCTCCAGGATCATATGATGCCAAGTGACTATTTCCTGTGAAACTACTGTTTAACCGAGCCCTGAATTATGTGACCAAATAGAGCCTTTTATTGCGGAAATCGATCCAGAAATGTATGAAAATATTTATGTAACAGTAATTTTTGGCAGATATTCACGCGATATGACTTTACATACGTGCACGCATGATATTCTGAACGTTTAAAATAAAAATACCTTAACATTTGGAGTAACTGACGCATCTCGTTTCTCAAAAATCAATTTGTGCTTTGTTTGTTACGTTCAAAGAAAGGCAACAAGAGGTGGAGAGTAATGCAGTAAGTTCGGGGTGTACTTTGAGGTTTGACGGTGTGACATCGTATGGTCACAGCAGTAGGGGCCTCAGGTTCCGGCGATATACTGTAGGGGAGGCGGACGGTTGGGAGCAAACACAGACGCTCTTCTGCCCCCACGGCCAGACGGGCAGGTTATCTGCTGCGAGGGAAAGCGACTCCCACCGTAAACGAGATAAACGGCCTTCAACGACGCCCACGACGCTTCGACAGAAGACCGCTTCACGAGGCGGCTGTCTGTCGTCTTCGTTGCATTACGGAGGGACGCTATGTGAAAGCTGTCTACGCTCGCCTCTACATGACTTCCCCTCAATACCTTGCATTTTCACACGTAACGTTAAGATATGGCGTGTACAATTTCACGAATATTATTTCTACTGCACGGAGATCGAAAAGTCCACCACATCCCAAACAGTAGGAATCAGAACTTCGCTGACAAAGTTTCAGAGATGGTAGTACGGATCGAAAAAGGAAAAAAAAATCTATTAAACATAGCATCTAAAACGCATACCTTAAGATCCACTTGTTAAGCAAGAGACATAACTTCCACAGTAACAAAGATGAACAAGTGCTCATACCTCTTATAGTACGCACTTTACAGCCCATGTTGACTGGACATTTTTTTCTTGTTTTGATCCTTCTCCCATCTCTCAAAATATGGAAAGCAAAGAGCTATCAGCAGGAGAGGTGTGTCTCAAAGTAGAGCAGATGAGGAAGTGCTCATAGATCTTAATGTATACGTTATATAATCCATGTTCACTAGATTTTGTTGTTGTTTGGTACTTACCATCACCTCTGAAAATTTATCAACGGAGTTCGGTTCGGACTATGTACAGAGCAAACCACAATTCTGCCGAAAGCTTTCAGAGGCTGAGTATTTTGGTGTAAGGGTCCCACGATGTCCGGCGATTCGTTACAGAGTTCTTGCATTTCCTTTGGTTTCTTGACTCAGCATCGTATCTTTATTACACTGAAAATAGTGCACAGCAGCAATTGTCGGCGGGATGCGCTTTGTGTCTCGTTTCCATTCGCTCATGGCGCCAACTGTTGACAACAGTAATACCCATTTTACACTTCGCCCATGAGCTTGCACTCAGTGCTGCTCGATTCTGTGTGGGGCGTGTTTTGCCCGCTGTGTTAGTTGGTTGGTTGGTTGGTTTAAGGATTAAAGGGACCAAACGCTGTGTTAGTCGAACGTGAACAGTAGGTTTACTGACAATAGTATGCCAATACGCACCTCGTGTACGGGTTCACTCAATGCACTGTTAAAGCCGCATAACTGCGCTATGCTGAGATCTTCCCGCAGGACGGGTACCACACCACACTACTGTGTTTCCTCTGTTTTGCGGTGTACGCTTAGGTTATTGTGTTTCACAGACTTCTTCACTGTTGTGAAGATACACTCCTGGAAATTGAAATAAGAACACCTTGAATTCATTGTCCCAGGAAGGGGAAACTTTATTGACACATTCCTGGGGTCAGATACATCACATGATCACACTGTCAGAACCACAGGCACATAGACACAGGCAACAGAGCATGCACAATGTCGGCACTAGTACAGTGTATATCCACCTTTCGCAGCAATGCAGGCTGCTATTCTCCCATGGAGACGATCGTAGAGATGCTGGATGTAGTCCTGTGGAACGGCTTGCCATGCCATTTCCACCTGGCGCCTCAGTTGGACCAGCGTTCGTGCTGGACGTGCAGACCGCGTGAGACGACGCTTCATCCAGTCCCAAACATGCTCAATGGGGGACAGATCCGGAGATCTTGCTGGCCAGGGTAGTTGACTTACACCTTCTAGAGCACGTTGGGTGGCACGGGATACATGCGGACGTGCATTATCCTGTTGGAACAGCAAGTTCCCTTTCCGGTCTAGGAATGGCAGAACGATGGGTTCGATGACGGTTTGGATGTACCGTGCACTATTCAGTGTCCCCTCGACGATCACCAGTGGTGTACGGCCAGTGTAGGAGATCGCTCCCCACACCATGATGCCGGGTGTTGGCCCTGTGTGCCTCCGTCGTATGCAGTCCTGATTGTGGCGCTCACCTGCACGGCGCCAAACACGCATACGACCATCATTGGCACCAAGGCAGAAGCGACTCTCATCGCTGAAGACGACACGTCTCCATTCGTCCCTCCATTCACGCCTGTCGCGACACCACTGGAGGCGGGCTGCACGATGTTGGGGCGTGAGCGGAAGACGGCCTAACGGTGTGCGGGACCGTAGCCCAGCTTCATGGAGACGGTTGCGAATGGTCCTCGCCGGTACCCCAGGAGCAACAGTGTCCCTAATTTGCTGGGAAGTGGCGGTGCGGTCCCCTACGGCACTGCGTAGGATCCTACGGTCTTGGCGTGCATCCGTGCGTCGCTGCGGTCCGGTCCCAGGTCGACGGGCACGTGCACCTTCCGCCGACCACTGCCGACAACATCGATGTACTGTGGAGACCTCACGCCCCACGTGTTGAGCAATTCGGCGGTACGTCCACCCGGCCTCCCGCATGCCCACTATACGCCCTCGCTCAAAGTCCGTCAACTGCACATACGGTTCACGTCCACGCTGTCGCGGCATGCTACCAGTGTTAAAGACTGCGATGGAGCTCCGTATGCCACGGCAAACTGGCTGACACTGACGGCGGCGGTGCACAAATGCTGCGCAGCTAGCGCCATTCGACGGCCAACACCGCGGTTCCTGGTGTGTCCGCTGTGCCGTGCGTGTGATCATTGCTTGTACAGCTCTCTCGCAGTGTCCGGAGCAAGTATGGTGGGTCTGACACACCGGTGTCAATGTGTTCTGTTTTCCATTTCCAGGAGTGTATTTTCTCAGAAACAGGGGTGACCGCGGTAACAAACAGAGTAAATCATAATTACAGTATTACTATATAACGAGTCACCAGAGAACAAGGGTCCCTTATACCAAAATACTCGAAGGTATCCCTGAACAACCTTCTGAAAGTTTGTCGATGGAGTTCCGGTTCACCATGTATATTATTTCATAACCTTACAAGCAACAATAGCAAACATCTGTTTCAACAAACGTTATAAAGTGTGCGATTATGTCTTGGAACACAACACCATTCAACGCTGTTTCCAAGAAAATAGCATCCAGTATTCGAGTGACGCGATAAGCACACCACACTAAAATTTTCTGACAGTGCAAGGTATTTTTCTGAAAGACGTCTGGATTTTGGGTTGACCAAATTATTATGTTTTGAACATTCTCGTATACACTGAGGTGAATCCGCGCCTCATCACTGACGAAAACGCGGTCCATTTGTTTTTCTTTATATTTCAGATACACCTGGTGAGGGGCTAAGACTTCAAAAACTGTGGTAGTTTATTCCGATTTCTGTCGTATAAGACATCTGTTAATAAAAGTATTTTACAACTGTAACGGATTTGTTTACCACGAACATGTAATGAGTTCCTTTCAGTGGAGAATGTGCTGACCAGGGCAACAATGTAACACCTTCTGGCACGATAGAACGGGAGTCTCGCAGTCTTGCGTTATATCGTTGACAGGAAACGTCACGCACATCTCAAAAATATGGCACAGCAACCGCCCTTAATACGCCTGGTATCCGAATCACAATCTCTACGAACTAGAGGTCATCCTTTTCTGTACAATATGGTACGTCATACTATGAAGCAAGGTGTGGGATCAGTGTCACGCCGAGAGTTGCGGTCTGGTAAGGTGGACTCCCAGTGGAGCTTCCTTATATGGATATACCTGTCGTGATACTATGAAATAACGACGTCGTGTCTTCCGTGTGTTCAGTCTTGGTCTTGGGTGCACCACCGTCTGCATGCCTCTCTCTGCTGCCGTGTCAGTGGAAGCTCCAACTGTAGTCCCCTTAGTAACAGTCCGTGGTCTCCAAACGTCGTTCTATCTGTGTGGATGCTTTTCCAGCTGCAAACAAGCACAGACAAGCACATTTCCTGAATAAAGGTTGTAACTATACCATCTTGCACAGCTGAACGAATAAAAAATCTGTCCTTTCGGGCGCTAGTCGCGTGGGGCTGTTGAGATCCAACATGAATGGGGGTGACTATGACCCTCCTGAGCCCATCACATGACACCCATGGGAACCCAACCAACGAAGGCAGACGTGTCACAATACGACAAAGTGCAGGGCAAGATTCTACCTATGTGGAATTAGACAGGTACTGGTGGACTGTTCTCCCTAGACGAGTCATAACACCATCTTCTCAGAGACAACAACCAGTTGCGATTTTTTAATGAGAATCTTTGTTACATACAGAATGTGAATGGCGTTTCTCCTGCCAACTTCGTGGGTTGCAGTTGAAATTAATCATCTGCATATCCATGCACGTACACCCCTTCATGCTATTTTACGTGCCACCTTCATAAGGTTGCAGTATTAATGGCCAACAGTGTATCTCGGAACGTTCCTATAGATATTAGCAATGAATGAAAAGGGTAGCGCTGGACTGCCTTCAGGAAAGAGTGAGCGGCTTGTTAAGAAGCGGCCATTCCTCTGTCCAAGTACTGCGAGACGCGGGTAGCACGTTTATCCCGAGACGACCTTGCGGGCATCTGGACCGCGGTGGGCCTGGGAGACAAAGGCTGCGTCCAAGGCCGGCACCTGCTGTGCTGTTTTGCGTCCGTACCGTTATGTTAGCAGCGGACCAGGACAGGCCAAAAAGCGACGCTCCGCTCCGCACCATTCACAGCCAGTGGCCGTGGTGCGGCATTCCATCGCGTGCCCGCTGACATCGGCCTGGAAGCCGGCGGCCGTTCTGCGCTAATCGCGGACATCCGCCGCCGTCACCAGCCATCTCCCCTCACCGAGGAGTCTGCAGCCACAGTCTTCCTCTCATTCCGCTCTCTCGTCTACTTTTGCTGAAGCACACCGGTCAAAATACTTACCGCACAGAGGTCGCTTTGGAAGGTTGTAAATGGTGTAGATTTGGTACCAGGCGGACATGTGACCTTCTTACCAATGCTGTAAGCCGTGCCAATGAAGTGGTGTGTACACTGTCCGATCAATCAGTAATGTTACGCATACCACTGAAGAGGTGTATATACTATCTGATCAGCCAGTGTTGTAAGTTATACTTAAGTGTTGCTGGCCGCCGTGACCGAGCGGCTCTAGGCGCTTCAGTCCGAAACCACGCGGCTGCTACGGTCGCAGGTTCGAATCCTGCCTCGGCCATGAATGTGTGTGATGTCCTTAGGTTAGTTAGGTTTAAGTGGTTCTAAGTTTAGTGGACTGATGTCCTCAGATGTTAAGTCCTATAGCGCTTTGAACCATCTGAACTTAAATGGTGTGTACATTATCTGATCATTCAGTGTTGCAAGCCATGCCACTGAAATGGTGTGTACACTGTGTGATCAATCAGACATGTAGACCATGCCACTGAAGTAGCGTGTATACTATCCGATTTGCAGTGATGTAAGTTATACCAGTAAAGCAGTGTGTACACTATCTGATCAAGCAGTGTTGCAAGCCATGCTACTGAAGTGGTGTGTACAGTATCGGATCAGCCAGTGTTGCAAGCCATGCCACTGAAGTGGTGTGTACACTATTTGATCAAGCAGTGTTGCAAGCCATGCTACTGAAGTGGTGTGTATAGTATCAGATCAGCCAGTGTTGCAAGACATGCCACTTAAGTGGTGTGTACACTATCTGATCAGCCACTGTCGCAAGCCATGCCACTGAAGTGGCGTGTACACTATCTGATCAACCAGTGTTGCAAGCCATATTACTGAAGTGGTGTGTACACTATCTGATCAACCAGTGTTGCAAGCCATACCACTGAAGTTGTGTGTACACTATCTGATCAATCAGTGTTGCAAACAATGCTACTGAAGTGTTGTGTACACTATCTGATCTACCACTGTTGCAATCCTTGCCACTGAAGTGGTGTGTACACTATCTGATCACCCAGTGAAGTAAGCCATGCCACAGAAGCGGTGTGTGTACTATCTGATCAAAAGAACCCAGACACACATTAGTAGATGTTATTATGGGCTTTATCCACACTGCGCATTCATGACGACCTGAACTCTGCGAGGGGCCCTTTGAATGAGGCGTCTAAATATCTGCTGAGAAATGGCAGCCTATTCTTCCTCAGGAGCCGATACTCGACAAGGAAGTAATGTTAGACGCCAGGGTGTGGAGCGAAGTTGACTTTCTAACTCTTCTCATTGAGTTCACGTCGGTAACCTGAACAGGACAGTCCATTTCAGGAACGTCATTGTTCACAAACCATTGTCTCACTGAAGCTGCTTTATGACTGGGTACGCTGTTATGCTGATACAATCATCGTCTCCGAACTGTTCCTTTAGTGTACGCAGTACACAGTGTTGTAAAATGTGTCCATAACCTTCTGGATTTGGCGTTATCTCAAGCGCAATAAATAGAGCACATGCCAATCATGAAAAACACCACCATACCGTCACACCGCGTCCTCTGTACTTCACTGTTGGGACTGCACACGACGACAAGTAACGTTTTCCAGGCATTTACCAACCCAAAGCGTTCCATTGGATTGCCACACGGTACAGCGTGATTCATCTCTCCAAATAATTCGTTTCCACTCTCGCTATTTACAGCACCTCAAACAGTGCTTAGCATCAAAGCGGTGCTTAGAAATGTATGGCTTATGAGGAGCTGCTAGAATATTCTTTTTAACACCAAACGCTTTGTAATCGTGATAGCTGGACTGCAGGTAGCACTTTGGAACACGAGAGTTATTTTTTCCGTTGATTTCGTGATATCTTATACAAGCACTCTCCATAATGCTCGACGGTCCCTTCCGTCAGTTTTGTCCTGTATAGGTTGTGATGTACCAGTGATTGTTCTTTCGCATATCCACTTCACACATCACCGGCCGGCCTCGCTGGCCGAGCGGTTCTAGGCGCGTCAGTCCGGAACCGCTCTGCTGCTACGGTCGCAGGTTCGAATCCTGCCTCGGGCGTGGATGTGCGTGATGCCCTTAGGTTAGTTGGGTTTAAGTAGTTCTGAGTTCTAGGGGACTGATGACCTCAGAAGTTAAGTCTCATAGTGCTCAGAGCCATCATCACACATCACCAACAGTCGACTTGGGCAGCTTCAGGAGGGCTGATATGTCACTGACGGGTTAGTTACTCAGGTGACAGCTCGAAGTGACTGAGCTCTCCCGATCGACGCATTCGTACTCTCCGCCTCCTCTTACATTGACGAATCCGCCTCTCGTGACATCTAGTGGCCAATTTCGCATTACATACGGGTGTCAGGTTATTTTGATCAGAGAATAAATATATGCATGTGTATGTATTTTTTCTGAAGGTGCATATAAAATTCCTATTTCGTAGAAGAGGTACAAGATGACTGCAGGTGAACACTGCAAGCTATCCTTATTGCTTGCTTTTCAGCTGCTGTGTCGATCTTTGGTGAGGGTGTTGATACAGCAGCCTTACATCTACATCTACATCTATACTCCGCGAGCCACCTTACGGTGTGTGGCGGAGGGTACTTATTGTACCACTATCTGATCCCCCCTTCCCTGTTCCATTCACGAATTGTGCGTGGGAAGAACGACTGCTTGTAAGTCTCCGTATTTGCTCTAATTTCTCGGATCTTTTCGTTGTGATCATTACGCGAGATATATGTGGGCGGTAGTAATATGTTGCCCATCTCTTCCCGGAATGTGCTCTCTCGTAATTTCGATAGTAAACCTCTCCGTATTGCGTAACGCCTTTCTTGAAGTGTCCGCCACTGGAGCTTGTTCAGCATCTCCGTAACGCTCTCGCGCTGACTAAATGTCCCCATGACGAATCGCGCTGCTTTTCGCTGGATCATGTCTATCTCTTCTATTAATCCAACCTGGTAAGGGTCCCATACTGATGAGCAATACTCAAGAATCGGACGAACAAGCGTTTTGTAAGCTACTTCTTTCGTCGATGAGTCACATTTTCTTAGAATTCTTCCTATGAATCTCAACCTGGCGCCTGCTTTTCCCACTATTTGTTTTATGTGATCATTCCACTTCAGATCGCTCCGGATAGTAACTCCTAAGTATTTTACGGTCGTTACCGCTTCCAATGATTTACCACCTATGGCATAATCGTACTGGAATGGATTTCTGCCCCTATGTATGCGCATTATATTACATTTATCTACGTTTAGGGAAAGCTGCCAGCTGTCGCACCATGCATTAATCCTCTGCAGGTCTTCCTGGAGTACGTACGAGTCTTCTGATGTTGCTACTTTCTTGTAGACAACCGTGTCATCTGCAAATAGCCTCACGGAGCTACCGATGTTGTCAACTAAGT
This sequence comes from Schistocerca cancellata, assembly GCF_023864275.1. Classification (NCBI taxonomy): domain Eukaryota; kingdom Metazoa; phylum Arthropoda; class Insecta; order Orthoptera; family Acrididae; genus Schistocerca; species Schistocerca cancellata. Next base: position 622,347,893 of record NC_064630.1, read on the forward strand.
CATTTATGTATATTGTAAACAATAAAGGTCCTATCACGCTTCCTTGCGGTACTCCCGAAATTACCTCTACATCTGCAGATTTTGAACCGTTAAGAATGACATGTTGTGTTCTTTCTTCTAGGAAATCCTGAATCCAATCACAAACCTGGTCCGATATTCCGTAAGCTCGTATTTTTTTCACTAATCGTAAGTGCGGAACCGTATCAAATGCCTTCCTGAAGTCCAGGAATACGGCATCAATCTGCTCGCCAGTGTCTACGGCACTGTGAATTTCTTGGGCAAATAGGGCGAGCTGAGTTTCACATGATCTCTGTTTGCGGAATCCATGTTGGTTATGATGAAGGAGATTTGTATTATCTAAGAACGTCATAATACGAGAACACAAAACATGTTCCATTATTCTACAACAGATTGACGTAAGCGAAATAGGCCTATAATTATTCGCATCTGATTTATGACCCTTCTTGAAAATGGGAACGACCTGCGCTTTCTTCCAGTCGCTAGGTACTTTACGTTCTTCCAGCGATCTACGATAAATTGCTGATAGAAAGGGGGCAAGTTCTTTAGCATAATCACTGTAGAATCTTAAGGGTATCTCGTCTGGTCCGGATGCTTTTCCGCTACTAAGTGATAGCAGTTGTTTTTCAATTCCGATATCGTTTATTTCAATATTTTCCATTTTGGCGTCCGTGCGACGGCTGAAGTCAGGGACCGTGTTACGATTTTCCGCAGTGAAACAGTTTCGGAACACTGAATTCAGTATTTCTGCCTTTCTTCGGTCGTCCTCTGTTTCGGTGCCATCGTGGTCAACGAGTGACTGAATAGGGGATTTAGATCCGCTTACCGATTTTACATATGACCAAAACTTTTTAGGGTTCTTGTTTAGATTGTTTGCCAATGTTTTATGTTCGAATTCGTTGAATGCTTCTCTCATTGCTCTCTTTACGCTCTTTTTCGCTTCGTTCAGCTTTTCCTTATCAGCTATGATTCGACTACTCTTAAACCTATGATGAAGCTTTCTTTGTTTCCGTAGTACCTTTCGTACATGATTGTTATACCACGGTGGATCTTTCCCCTCGCTTTGGACCTTAGTCGGTACGAACTTATCTAAGGCGTACTGGACGATGTTTCTGAATTTTTTCCATTTTTGTTCCACATCCTCTTCCTCAGAAATGAACGTTTGATGATGGTCACTCAGATATTCTGCGATTTGTGCCCTATCACTCTTGTTAAGCAAATATATTTTCCTTCCTTTCTTGGCATTTCTTATTACACTTGTAGTCATTGATGCAACCACTGACTTATGATCACTGATACCCTCTTCTACATTCACGGAGTCGAAAAGTTCCGGTCTATTTGTTGCTATGAGGTCTAAAACGTTAGCTTCACGAGTTGGTTCTCTAACTATCTGCTCGAAGTAATTCTCGGACAAGGCAGTCAGGATAATGTCACAAGAGTCTCTGTCCCTGGCTCCAGTTCTGATTGTGTGACTATCCCATTCTATACCTGGTAGATTGAAGTCTCCCCCTATTACAATAGTATGATCACGAAACTTCTTCATGACGTTCTGCAGGTTCTCTCTGAGGCGCTCAACTACTACGGTTGCTGATGCAGGTGGTCTATAGAAGCATCCGACAACCTCGTCTGACATCTCTGTAGAAATTGGATTGATTTTCGAAGAATGGTCCATAATGACAAAACATGGTTCAAATGGCTCTGAGCACTATGGGACTTAACATCTGAGGTCATCAGTCCCCTAGAACTTAGAACTACTTAAACGTAAGTAACCTAAGGACATCACACACATCCATGCCCGAGGCAGGATTCGAACCTGCGACCGTAGCGGTCGCGCGGTTCCAGACTGACGGGCCTAGAACCGCTCGGCCACATCGGCCGGCCCATAATGGCAGTGACAGCCTCCAGAATTTATGTCTAGATCCCCAGGAGGACAACGCCTTGCCGCAGTGGTAACACTGGTTCTTGTCAGGTCACCGAAGTTAAGCGCTGTCGGACTAGGCCAGCACTTGGATGGGTGACCATCTGGTCTGCCGAGTGCTGTTGGCAGACAAGATGGACTCAGCCCTTGTGAGGCAAACTGAGGAGCTACTTGTATGAGAAATAGCGGCTACGGTCGAGAGTAAACTGAGATACGGCAGGGAGAGCGGTGTGCTGACAACATGGCCTGTTCGGACGGAGTTTAGTTTAGTTTTATCCCGAGGAGAAGTGAGGCCGCTTTGCACAGCAAAGTTCTTCCATCCCAGGTACACGTGCGGCTCGGAGCAGTGAGTGTGACAGCGGAGGCAGTGGCGGCTGTCCGTGCGGACAATGGGAGGCGGCTCCGCGCTGCCTGCGCCTGCCCAGCCCGTGTTCGCCTCGACAGTGACGACGCCCCTGACACGGGTCCCGAGCGCCCAGGCCTCGCACTTGATCAGCGGGCATCGCGGCTTCGAGCGGATGTCCAGCCTTCCTAGCACTGCAGCCGTACATCCCACACGCAGAAGTGTGAAAAAAGTTACTCGGACAGACTGTACAAATATCAGGCTGTAACAGACCGAGAGACACATATCAAACTTTTTAATCTTCGTACATCCGTAGTGGAAATGGAGGACGGTGGGACGTCAGCTGGTATAAATTTATATTAAAAATTAAGAAATTCCTCCAGATTTATTTAAGGTGTCGATTTTATTTTGGCAACTAGTTTCAACGTTTTAACAACGTCGTCTTCAGGCCCATACACTTGTTGACGTCAGCTGCATGAGGCTGATACTACAAGTCAGTGGTGAGATATGGAGGTGCTATTCGATACCAGACCAAGTTCGCTATCCGAGCCACATTTTTTCACATTCGTAAGCACTCTGACTAATGATCTTATGTACTTCTTATGGCTGAACATTACGTCAACCTTAAACACAAACAATGAAGGTTTTGTCAAATACGTTAACATTGACACATTTTCTGTTCACACGTAATTTCTGACGTAAAGTAACAGAATACTTAAAAATATCCAGTGTCTTAATATACCATGAACGATAGCAAAGTAAGTAATTCACTAATTACCTGTTTCAGATCTGATGACTCCTAACTTTTAAAATGAGTAACACTGCAAATAAGTGTTAACACTGCTGGGGCGTGTCTGAACTGGCTGACTGCTCCCTACAAGGCAGAAAGAAGAGCGATCTAAGACCGTGGGGCAAATAATTAGCATGCCGCCAATCCCTGCAGCCATAACTGACGGAATATCAATGCTGATGCCGCAGATTATTTATCCGATCAGCTCCTCTTCTGGCCTCACAAAGCTGTAAGGACTCTGTTCCAAAACTCTTTAATCAGGAAAAAATTGGAGGAAGTAACGGGAATCGAACCCACGTCCCTGTACACGGAAGGCAGTGACGCTAACCTTTTTTTATCTCATTTTGTTCGCTTTTGTTCGTTGAATCTGCTCGGAGCGGACGTCGTAAGACATCCGTTTAAGTTCGTTGTTGATCGATTAATTCAATTTTTTTTTTTATTACAGAGGTCAGCTAACCCTCTGACCGTACACGCTGAGCTACCGTGCCGGCAACCATTCGGCTGCGAAATTGGTCTTATTAAAAATCTGAAACTATATTTTTGCTGATTCTTTCTAGAGAACCTGTTTTAGACTTCATTATATGCACCATGGAGCATCCTATCTACATTGTAATTGACTCTCATAATTACGCTCTAAAGCGATAAGGACAAGACAAAAAAGACGCATCACGAAGGAATTATCCGAATAGTTCCCAAATCGTTAGATGTGGTGTACATGCACAGACAAACAAATGATTACAATTACAGAAAAAATTGATGATTTGTTCAAGAGAAAGAGCTTCACAAATTGAGCACGTCAATAACGCATTAGTCCACCTGTGGCCCTTACGCAAGCATTTATTAGATTTCGCATTGATTGACAGAGTGGATGGATGTCCTGAGGGATATCGTGCCAAACTATGTCCAATTGTGTTATGTTGTCAAAATCCCGAGATGGTTGGAGGGCCCTGCTCATAATGCTCCAAACTTTCTCAATTGGGGAGAGGTCCGGCTGCCTTGCTGGCCAAGGGAGGCTTCGGCAAGCACGAACACAAGCAGTACAGATCCTCACCGTGTGCGGCCCGTCGCTATCTTGTTGAAATATAAGCGGAAGCTGGCTTGCCTTGAAGGGCAACAAAACGGGGCGTAGAATATGGCCAACGTACGTGCTACGAAAAGAAATCCTGACCGTCATTCCTGCTTGTCGGACCTTGTGGGGGGCCAAAGTCAGGTTAGTATCCCATTGCTGTCCGGGAAGTCTCCAGACAAGTTTTCAGTCTGTAATCTTATTGACCTGAGTAAAACTGCCTTTAGCCCCGCTTTCAATCGACCTCTGATGACCGGCGAAGACACGTCTGGAGGTGCCCGTGATAGCGGTTGGATGCCAACTTGGCAGGCGCTCGCCATACGGCCCGACAGCCAGGATGATTTACCTTTTTTGCGCTGCGATAGGAGCATTTTTCCGCTGGTTTTCCTCTTTTCCCCTGCTGCAGCAGGCGCGTCCCTCATACGAAAAGAAATTTATGGGTCACCATAATTTCGATAGTTTCAAATAGTTCAAATGGCTCTGAGCGCTATGGGACTTAACATCTGAAGTCATCAGTCCTCTAGAACTTAGAACTACTTAAACCTAACTAACCTAAGGATATCACACACATCCATGGCCGAGGCAGGATTCGAACCTACGACCGTAGCGGTCGCGCGGTTCCAGACTGAAGCGCCTAGAACCGCTCGGCCAAAACGGCCGGCGATAGTTTATTTATATGGAATTGAAATTAACGCAAAATTAATTTTACAACTCAGACCAAATTTTAGACGCACAAAAACTTTGGATATGTTACAATACTACGATTTGGGATTCACAGAACCCTTCCGATGATAACGGAGACACTTTACAGCACATTTCTCGGTGGTACACCATTATATCAACTACGTTTTCGCATTACACCGGATATTACGTGCGTATTTTACGTGTTCGGGTAGGGTAACTTCAAATCTCTGTATCTGGGAAACGCATAACGATATCGAGATAATTTTCATGGTTGTTCCAGACCGGAATCTTAGGAATCATAAAAATTTCAGCCATTTGCTGTGCTTAGCCGTGTTTAAATCTGCAGCTCGATTTCGGTGCCCAAAAACCTTGGTTCGTCCATAAGCCCCTTAAGATGCAGCATAATCCACATAAAATTCAAAAACAACGAACCGTTTGCTCCATTTGCCTATGCTGGAGGATGTGTGTGATATTCATATTTTGACCCTGTACTGGAGGATAGTTACAGTAAGACAAAAATGGTCAAATGTGTGTGAAATCTTATGGGACTTAACTGCTAAGGTCGTCAGTCCCTAAGCTTACACACTACTTAACATAATTATCCTAAGGACAAACACACACACCCATGCCCGAGGGAGGACTCGAACCTCCGCCGGGACCAGCCGCACAGTCTATGAGTGCAGCGCCTGAGACCGCTCGGCTAATCCCGCGCGGCTACAGTAAGACGATCCTTCTGCTGGGTATACAACAGTCCATAGACCAAGGGCTATCGGCAACACTGGAACATATTGGGTAGCGCTTGCTGTAGCAGGCGTACCGATATCGAATAATAAAATAGGGACGTTGAGGGTAACTGCTACGTCGGCCGCTGTGGACGAGCGGTTGTAGGCGCTTCAGTGCGGAACAGAGCTGCTGCTACGGTCGCAGGTTCGAATCCTGCCTCGGGCATGGCTGTGCGTGTGATATCCTTAGGTTAGTTAGGTTTAAGTAGGTCTAAGTCTAGGGGACTGATGCCCTCAGATGTTAAGACCCATAGTGCTTAGAGCCATTTGTAACTGCTACTCTGAAGTGAAGAGATTCGTACAGAAGAGGGAATCGTTCAATGTGGCGTCAAACCGGTCAGGAGACCGACGAGAAGAAAAGTATCCAAGTGCGCCTGTCGGGTGTGGCTATTAGTGGTAGTGCTTCAGTACGAGGCTTTGCGTTACCCTACATTTCACGGTCTCCGTTCCAGGCAAGTATCTCTGCATTGCCCCGTCGCAGACATTCCATTTGCTCCGCAGAGACCTTGAGAAGCTGCACCGACACAAGACAGAGAGAGCGGCGATGCGGTATTTATACGAGCGCAGAAATAAAACGGGCGAGCGGAGCTCGGACAAGAAAAGCCGTCGCGACACTATCGGGCGGCCGTAACGTCCGGGGTGGGAACGCGAGTGCCGCCAGACGGGCGGGCCGCCCCAGCCCCGCGACGGCAGCGCCGTATATTACGCGCGCGCTGACGGCATCAAACGGCAATAGCGCACCGCGTCCGGCGCGAGTAAATCTCGCGTCAGCGTTTACGGGCGGCGTATTTTAGTTGCGGCGGTCCGCCGCGAGAGGGCCGGCGCTGCGGCGACGGCGACGCCCGCCGCGGCAGGAATTGGGCGCGCCTTTAAAAAAGGTTTAAACCGCGGAGGCAGAGGCAGCGGACTCTCGGAGTATCAATATTTATGAGCGGCGCGGCCCGTGGGCGGCGCCAACCTGCCGGCCGCTGACAACGGCGCGTGGGCCCCGGCAGCCGCTGCCGCCGCCGCTGCCGCAACACCGACAGACAGCACAGCAACGCCCGACGCCGGCCGGCCGCGGCCGCCGCCGCTCCCGTGCTGCGCAAATCACGGCCGCTCTGCGCTCGCCAGTCGCCGAGGCACCAAGCGCAACACGTGCGGCACAAAGACGCGTCTCGGCCGCCTACGCTTTACCAGAGGAAGCAGCAGAACACTAGGCTACGTTTCCTATAGTGCGTTTTAAATTAGTCGCGAGTGGTGGATAGCGTAGCTGCCAGCGTGCACTCCACACGGAACCTGTCAGGCTCCCTTGACTGCGTGAATATCAAACCGGGCGATCTGCAGTTTTCCTCAAACGATTTTGAAGAAACTATTCGGTAATAAACTCTGATTCTCGCACATCTTATAGCTTCATTCGTCGGCTTCATGATAAACTGCCTATCATTTCGTTAATGTTGCTTGCGGATGGGATCATTGGCTTTGGGTCCGCCGTCAATTAGCTTTCCTTACTCGAGGGCCTGAAACCGCTTTCCCAGGCGACATTCTCCTACATCCGGACATATCCTTTTTTCCTCAGACGAAAACGACTCTCTGGCTCTTGGGTTACTACGTTCACTATGTCGTTAAAGATACCGAACGCTTTTTCGAATATGCTTTTTCTTGTCTTTAAGCGTCAGTGTGTTGGTTAGGTTCTCCTGTGGTCCCTGTTTCTTCCCTGAGCTTGAGTCCTCTACCTTGTAGATTTATTTTGTCACTTTTTCTCTTCCACATGTATATAAAAAAATTGAGATGAATACTGGAACGAGGGGTTAGTGTTTCCGTTCAGAATTTAATAATTGTTTGCGCTTGAACTAATTTGTTGATTTCCTTTTTGCAGCTGATATTAAGTGATGATTTGACTATGATCGTCTGATTTTCATGAAAATACAATGACAATCTGATAATAAAAAAAAGTGGTCACGGTGTTGGACTGCAAAGCGTCCGAGTCGTGTTCGAAGCTCCTTCGTGCCTTTCATTTTATTTTTTTCGCTTTTCGCTGTTCGCTGTTCGCTGTTTGTGTCTGTGTCGAGGTGTAACGTCCGCTTGCAACAGCGAGATGTAAGGAAGGGACCTAAGATGAAAGTTGATTCTGAAGAACTGTTCTGTTAGCAGTCGAAAGGAAGTGGCTTTAGAATGGGAACCGCAGACAAGGCGACCGAATCTTCCACCGGAAAACACCTCTGGTGTGTCATACACGGCATTAGTGACAGCACGTATGTCATATCATAGTACCTAATTTGTACGCCTGGTGAGTGAGTGAGTGAGATTTAGTGACTGCCCGATTTAGGTATTTGTATGAATGTGAATGTGGTCAAGTAAATTATGAAAACATAATAATTTGTCACATAAGCTGCAACAAAAGAACACAACAGTTTCACAATTACATAGTTTCTCTGTGCTCTGTCAAAGCATATGCTTTTAACGTTTTTGAAGTTGATTTCCGTTTTGGAAGTTTTGACTCTTCAATTTATTCGTTGTAACATAGTTCACATCTGTTTATTTGTTGTTTTTATTTCTGTGAGACGTCTATATGGCATCTAGCCTACTCTCACTATTCATCACATTTACTTGCGACGGTAATGTTGTCTAATACCTCCAAGGCTACCAAGACTACAGAAAGAGAACAAGCCTTTCAATGGTCGGACGGACAGTTCGTAAAGTTGTGGAAAAAAATAAATAAATAACACGATGAGCTTTGGAGTTCAGCTCGCCCACTCAGCAGTCCAACATCGTCACCGCTTAACCACAATGCTATGGCTCTTACACTCTACTCGATGTTGCACTTGTTGAGCTTCGACCGTTCACTGTTTCTATTTTGCCTTTTATTCATAGTTCAATACAATTCCTTCCAGTTTTCATGCTTGATCTATGTTCTGTTTTTAACAAGCTATCCACTGGGCCATCTTACCACTAAATCTGAGTGGTGTGCGATGGGGAGGTGCCCTTGTGAGCGATAACGACAACTAGGCGAGAGCTGAAGCAAGAGAAGGGGTAATTCTTCCGATCTAATTATTGAAACATTCACCAGAAATGTCGGCTGACCGCTTCCCTGCCTCAGAGGATAAGCAGCTTATCGAGCTGGTACTGGAACAGCACATTTTGTGGAACACGTCTGGCGCCGAGTTGAGAAACCAAATCCAAAAGAACTTCATATGGGCAGAAATCGAAAAACAAAAAAAATGAATGAAACATGTAAGAAGAAACGTCTCTGATTACGTTCAATGTAATACGTTTATAAATATACTTGTATTGTGCTTTTAACCACAGTTATAATGAGTTGGATTTATTGTTAGTGTGAGTACTACTGTAAACGACGATTAAAATTCTGTCCGCTGAAGTAATCAGCGAATCCGCTCCTCAGAGTGAATTCCTCAAATTTGGCGTAACGGTCGGCGCCTACCAAGGGTATCACGTTGTTCTTGGGCAGTTCATAATTTCTGATATGTCAGGATTATAAGACAGTAGGACCTGGCATTCCTCCGCATCGTCGAGCAACTGTTTTTGTTGCTAAAATGTTGTACGATAGTTCTTTTCCACGATTTCAAACACATTTTTCTGACTGCTTTGCGCTTCATGAATTTCACGATCTAAGAATATTTCTCTGACTGCTTTGCACCTCATGAGTACTCTTCTCAATAATACGCAGTCTTTCTCCTCTTCCCCATGTACTTTTGAAGTGCCAAAATCAGCTGGTTTTTACATCGATCACTGCACTGTACGATTTGCCTTCGCTGTCTCGGCTACTACTGTAGCGCTGCATTGCAAATGCGCCTGTAACAGCAAAATGTTCCTCGTAGCCCGCTGGAACTCGCGTCGCACCAATGAACCACACAATACTGCTCTCGTCTTGGGGAAACTACAGCACCCAATGATTTCCAAAAAACTGCAAAAATAAATTGAAACCTTTCGGAAACATTTTCTCGCTTTGAACCCCCACAAAAAGTGTAAAGGGAAAAATCTTGTCGCTTATCACATTTCGAACTTTGGTTTGCTAAAAATTCCGCTTCATGCGTGACATTTTAATTTATTACTTTAGTGTTACTGACAAAAATTGGCCAGAAAGTTTGGACACGTTATCTACATGGACTACTGAAGCCAATCATTTTCAAATGTGTGTGAATTTCTAAGGGACCAAACTGCTGAGGTCATCGGTCCCTAGAGTTACACACTACTTAAACTAACTTATGCTAAGAACAATACTCACACCCATGCCCGAGGTAGGACTCGAACCTCCGGCGGGAGGAAGCCAATCGTAAAATTGTTTGTTTTACCACACATAGTTTAGGAGATATGGGGTGATAAGTATTGAGTAGCGCGGAAAACCAACTTTTCTTAAAAGTTTCTTAAAAGCTTAAATATTTCTCGATTTCAATAGCACAATATTTCCACTGGATTAAAAACAGGTGCGCCGGCCGGTGCTTCAGTCTGGAGCCGCGTGACCGCTACGGTCGGAGGTTCGAATCCTGCCTCGGGCATGGATGTCTGTGATGTCAGGTTGGTTAGTTTTAAGTAGTTCTAAGTTCTAGGGGACTGATGACCTCCGATGTCAAGTCCCATAATGCTCAGAGCCATTTGAACCATTTTTTTAAAAAACAAGTGTCAGAAGTTAGTTCTAGTATAACTTTATCATGTACAGTTTTCAAATAATAAAAAAAGGCCACTATCACTTTTTTTACGTTCTGCCCCGCGCCTACGAAAACGTTTCACGTAGCGTCCTGCGGCCCGCAACGGAAAGCGATAGACGCAAGCGTATTCCGCAGCACACTGCGATAAATTTTCGCACCTAGGAAAACACAGCTTTAGATTTACCGGTGAGTCGTTTGAGTCGTTCGAGAAGTAGTGTGTCCAAAGGAACAGTTCAATAAACTGAATGAAAGGACCGAAGAACGACTTCTAAAGATGCGTCATTTATCGTTCCCTTAGCGCCACTTTCGTTCATGCCGTGGACTCGTTCAGTCAGTCTCATTCTTTTTCGACTGGTCACTCGTTCCTCGTTCCATTTCTGCCATCCTTTGAGTAGGGGAGAGCATTGCACCTTGAAAATTTTTTCAGTTTGTCGCCTCTATGCAACCCAATAACATATTTCCTTATCCAATTTTTGAATAATAGCATTCATTTTTTGTTCACTGCAGTCCTTCCCATAAATTGCAAATATCATTTCGGAATAGTTAGGTTTTCCAAAAGTGAAAAAAATTTCACGCTACAACATGCTGATGTACCTAGGAACAAATATGTCACGTATCAAGTCCTGTATTATTTCATAGAACAAAATAGGACGGTTACTGTGTCAATCCAGTATCATTTAATGCACTTGATTTGCATCATAAACCTTCGCCTCACTTTCGTGATCTCTTTAACGGTAATTTGTGTTTCATCCATGTTAGTCAGAAATATTCTGCTTTAATATTAAAAAAAAAAAAGACATATGCGTGTAAGACCCAGCGATCGAAAATGATTTATTTGAAAATAGTTTTATTTCCGTCATCGATCTGGCAAATCGGTTATTGTAAAGAAAATTTAGTGATCGTAGACATAAATAATATTTTCCAGTTAATATACTTAGATATTTTTAAGCTATAATGTATTAGGCCAATCACAAATTGATTATTGATGTTTCGACAAAGAGGTTCAGGAGCAGGCACTACTTACCATATGTGCATGTTCTACTAAGCACACAATATGTGTATCTACTCTTCGTATTGGAAATGTATCGTGTGACCATTCGCTATTCATTGCGTTGAGTCGCAAGTATAACATATGGTAATTACGTGTGTTCCATACGGAAAAATCGTAAGTATACGTTTACAAATACATCTCACGCACCATTATGTGTACTAGAGATATTTCATTTACCTAACAGAGTTTCCAAAAAGGAAGATCAAGGTTTAACGTCTCGTCGACAACGAGGTCATTAGAAATGGCAGTGTTTCCAAGTTAGTACTTACTCTTCTGGAGAAGTAACAAGTTAGACACTTCTCTGGAACATGCATTTTTGCATTTGCAAACATGTACCGTTCGAGCAAATTGCGACGTCAAGGATACTCGCGGCTTACAAATATTACAGTTTCCACTTACGCTAATTAATACAGCTGTTCAGATGGCCGATATCGTTCTAAGACGGAGAGCGCTTGTTGTTACGTGTACTACTCTCGAGGCGATTTTCATTTATACATAGCGTTTATTTAGTAACACGGATGAATGTTCTCTTGGAAGATCACAAAGTTAATCTGAATAAGGAACTAGGTTCGCGGTACTGTAAGCGCGTCTGTTCTCGTTGCACATCAGTACACTAAGAGATGTTGCATACATTCAACACGCCTGTTCGAAAATATTACATTTCATATCAGCGCACACTCCGCTGCAGAGTGAAAATCTCATTCTGGATTACATATGGTTCTTACAGACTGATTAATTTTAATTTACATGTGACCGTGCAGTAATCCAGCTCGGTCGCTAGTGACTACTGCGTCTTATGCTACGAGTATAACCGTAAACGACATATTTGTGGGTGGTTTCTGATTTACCTCTACACAATGTGGAACCAACTAATTCTCTTCATCGTCCAAGGCAATCGCGAGAGATTAGCAAAGGTAACAAATGTCTGGTATGAATCCGCGATCGGCCTGAATAGTTTATGAATATAACCGTCTACATCGCTGGATAAAAGTCTTTATTTATTGCGACCTTTCGGCATCTGCCGTCATCAGATACCAAATATACTTTGCTTGCTAAAGAAGGCTCAAAATTGACACTGAACCTTTTTTAGGAAGTTCGAAGCTTTTTTAGTATCTCATGCTGGCAGACGCCGAGACGTCGTAATAATAAAGACATTTTATTTAGCGATCAAGACGGTTTTAATCATAAAATCACGAGAGAGACGCTGTAGTCTTTACGTGCGCTTTGTTAGCGCTGTATTACAAGCCCATTGAATTAAGCCTGTACACGTTATTTCTGATCTATTATTACATGGCGTCTAACTGCCCAGCTGCTTAAGCAACTACATAGTAATTTGTTAAATCTACTGTCATTTATCCATACAGTGCACGCATCTAATAAACTTTTTATGTCTTCCTTCACAAGTGAAATTACAAACAATCCTGTGACACGGTTAATAAGTTTTAGTGGGTTCATCAATAGATACACATAATTAACAGATTAGAGCTCTTGTTCAGTAGAAGAGATGCGTTTCACAATAGCAAAGATGAACAAGTGCTCATACATCTTAAGGTATACACTTTAGATCTTCTGTTCACTGGACTTTTTTTTCTTGTTTTGGTCCATACTACCTCCTCCCAAAATGTAAAGCATAGGCCTTGCAGTAGAACAGGTCCACTGTAAGAGGTGTCAGAACGATTTTCTCTGATAAGTTTCGAGTCGGTCGTTTCCAAACCATGGTCCCTTATCTCAAACTGATACCTTTACCCGTCTCCATCATTCTGAAAGTTTGCAACATCGTCACGAAAACGCCCTGTATTTACAAACATAAGCACTGGTATCGATAAACATAATTTGTGAAAACTAAATTGGAAATTATTAACAATTTATTTTCAAAAACATGTATGAGAATGTCGAAAAGTGAGTTCAAGCGAATCGTGACTTCTTGATGAAATTTTAATGTATAACTACATCCACCATATTAACTACCGGTTATGGACGCTGAGCGACGTTGGCGATAGTGCTATACCTCGAGAATACTGATCCGTCTACACACGACGTTTTTTATTCAGTGTTTCAATTTAGTGACCAATTTTAGATTCACATGAATGAATGCGTCCTAGAGACCGCCATAAGCAGGTTCCCCCGTTTTCTGCAGTTTTGTTTGACCTTAGGTGTTTTGTGTGGAATTTCTAAATAATTTGAGTTGTACACATTTAGTGCTGTGTAATACTGTCATGCTATTTGGAGATATTGCTAATTTTCCACTTACAGAATCTTATGTTGAGCAAAATTCTGTATATTTTGAGAAGTAGTTGTATAACATGTAGACGGTTATGCAATACTTCGTCGGAAGGAGGTCTTCTACCAGGATATACGCGGCAGGTGCAAACGAACAGTTTCTTTTAATGTCCTAACAATTTTATCTGTCTTGAAACTGTAAATCTGTGTTAGGTTGCAACAACTTCTATTTGAAAATGTACATAACTTTTAACTTATTAGTCATTATACTTCTGCTTAATTTAAGTTCGCTTACTGTTTATCGCTATGTAGTAGAATAATAACATAACAGATAGTCTATGCATGTACCGCGTTTTTCTACTCAAAGCTTTTCGTACAATGAATACTCGTGAAGCAGATATCAGGAACCACTGCTCTCAACAAGCATTAGTTCATGAGCGCCGTGTTAGAAGACTGCGTACGAATCTGCAACGCACGGAACGCGACAGCGAATGATCACCTGATAGGTAGGCAGCGCCGCACTACACATCGCTCTGAGCCGCAATATGCTCCCTCACGGTGCTTTATTGTTATGGCGATAAAGAAAAATTCGAGACCTGCGACAATGATTTAAGAACGTTTTGCACATATTCGTTGAACTCTTCGTTTTCTATTCACTAGTGAATCTTCATGATTCAACGCTCCGGTCAGTTGTCTCATCTTGAGAAGCAAGCAAAAATAAAGCAAAGATGTGTCATTGCCCGTATCTCATTTTCAGTATTTGTTGGAACTTTATTGCATCTCGTTGAAGGAAAGCTACCATCGGGAGTTGAAATACTGTAGAGAACGGATTGTGGATTTTTAAATATGTGTAGACTAAGCGCTAGGACAGACGTAATCACAACCTCTGTCATCGAACTCCAGTGAGCAGATGAAAATATTGTTGTGGCTTACTCAGCGGAAACACTTCAAGCATTTGAATGTATTCAATGAGGCATACATGAGCATCGGCCTAGATTTTAACATCAGGAAATCTCAAATTTTGCATCAACCTTTGCCAAATAGCAACTACACAGATCTGCCGACAACAGTCAGTGATGACATCATGCAGAATGTTGAGCACTTTCCTGATCTCGGCAGTCGTCTCTCAAAAGTTGACGATGAAATCCAGTATCGCATAAGATGTGCTAGCGCAGCTTTTGGCTCTTTGCGGGACAGGTTCTCCGACAACCATGATCCGTCTATCAGCCCACCATCATACCAAATCTCACTTATGGGTATGAGGCTTCAGTCATCTACAGAAGACGTGAAACTCCTCGAGAAATATCATCACCGACGATTGAGGAATCGCCGGCCCCGGTGGTGGAGCGGGTCTAGGCGCTTCAGTCCGGAACCGCACTGCTGCTACGGTCGCAGGTTCGAATCCTGCCTCGAACTTGGATGTATGTGATGTCCTTAGGTTAGTTAGGTTAAAGTAGTTCTAAGTTCTAGGGGACTGATGACCACAGTAGTTAAGTCCCATAGTGCTCAGAGCCATTTGAGCCATTTGAACGTCTATCGAAATAAATATTGTGTTCCCAACTCAACCAACAGGCCACCCTGAAGCCACACTTGAAAACAGTGCCATATATACACCGGAAATTAGGAAAGGAAAATAACTCATAGTCCGACATGGCTTCCTACTGTTTACAATGGCTCATTATACTTCAGACAACAACGGCGGTTTGCCGTGGATAGGCCGTGCCCTCACTGAAGTAGTTAATGTAGTTCCAGGATTGGTGTCCTCATACACTTGTAAACTCATAAAGGACAATGGTTCTCGTGGAAGACAAAAATTCTATGGTTTTTAAATGAGTAGCCGGTGATCAACAGGCGGGCAAATTGAGGAGCAGGTGTTTGTTCGTTCCATGAGTACTTTCAATTGTTCTAGACAGCGCTTGCCAACCTCAGTGCTACGGAGATCCGCAACTGGGCCGTCTGACTCATACGAGATACAGTAGCGGTTTACTAAAAATAACACCGCACACTTCATTTTCCAGTGATTTTTGTCCGCAGCTCGTGGTCGTGCGGTAGCGTTCTCGCTTCCCGCGCCCGGGTTCCCGGGTTCGATTCCCGGCGGGGTCAAGTATTTTCTCTGCCTCGTGATGACTGGGTGTTGTGTTATGTCCTTAGGTTAGTTAGATTTAAGTAGTTCTAAGTTCTAGGGGACTGATGACCACGGATGTTAAGTCCCATAGTGCTCAGAACCATTTGAATCCAGTGATTTTTATCGCTGTTCGGAAGTTGAAGGAGCCTCCTGAATGACTAAATCTTCTGCCTATTCTTCTACAGCTACAATTTTACTTATTCCCTTAGTAGAATCGAGGCCGTGTCAGCTGACCAGTATAATAATATTTTCGTGTGACTTAATGTCCAGGAGCGAGTCTTCCAACTGAACGCCACTTCGACAGCTTGTGTCCCTAAACCCCTCCAGTTATCGAACCTGTGAAAGGGAACCTAGTGGAACCAGAAACACGTCTCGTTCCTGGCAACTCCTCACGTCGCTGAATGTGGAGGCTAGGTAAGAGGCAGACTGAAAGTTTCCGTGATCCCACGGGAGACGGTCGCGCGACCTCTTGGATTCTAGAAACACGTTTTGCCACTAGATCATCGGGCCCGACAGTTAACCGTTGATGAGACGCCGGTTAGATGTAGGTTGATTCATATGTGTGGCGGGTAGTATGAAAAAAGCTTGAGTCTGACTTCAACGAGCGTGAGCGACTCATGAGAAGGCTCCGGCCATCAAACTACACCTCGATTAAAATAAAGTTTTGACTGACTTTTCAGAGACTCGAGTAGGGACGGCCAGCCCTCAGCCAGCCGCATTTCTTTCCCGAGCGCCACGTGCTCGCTGTGTTTTGCTGTTTTGTAGGTACGTGCAGGGCCTTGTTGCGGTGGCTGGCTGCACGCTGGTAACAGTGACACCGGAGTTATTGTCGGTCAGTCACAAGGTTATTTGATTCGACCTATAGTTATGACTAAGAAAACAATGAAATCAAGTATAGCTATGTAAGATTTTTTTCTGCAAAAATTGTTAGCGACAGACCCTTAATAAAAATGTATTTTTATAAAACTGAGACGGTCATGAATATTCTCCAAATGTTGAATTATGGCGCATACTGTATTGCAGCATTTTTATGATTGGGATTTTATGCAGAAAACTTTCTGAAAGTAAAAGCCTTTCGTCTGGTGTGCGCAGCTTTGTCACCTAGTTCAGCAGACTCCAACGGCAGTCGCTACGAGAGAGACGTTTCGCACAACGGAGAAAGTTACGGTTGGAATTCTGAGAGTGTACATCCGAAGAAGAGTTCGAGTACATATTACTAACTCCAGCATATGTTTCACAAAATGCTGACGAAGGAAAAAGTCAGAGAAATTGGAGCACAGACTTCCTTTCCATACGTGCCTTCACTGCGATATACTTGCTGTATCATGTATATTCTGGCGGTATTTTATTTGCTGTGCCCATTTCTGACGTACTGTCATACACCCTCGTAAATTATTATTATTATTATTATTATTATTTTAATGTTTGACACCTGACTTATTGTATTCGCCTTCTTTCTCCCCAATACAGTGTCGTTCAGTCTGGATTACAATCCTTTAATTTTGTACACTCTTTCAAATGTACTTTACTCAAGATCGAACCAATTTTGCGACACAGAACACATGTTGGAGACAGGGAGGATGGAGATCTTATGCAGATGCGCAGCCAAACAGTCATGTCCAGTAATCAAGTGGAATATGGCTACTGCTTCTCTTCTTCGTCCATCAGGCATTTTTTCCCATATTTTTCCATTTCTTTTATTGGATCGTTTTAATTCTTCTTAAAATGTGTTGTTAATAACGCGTTTCAATGCAATATACGACACCTTAGTTTTCCAGTCTGTTTAATTTTTGTGCCGTTTTTGGCTAGACAATCTGCTGTTTCATTACCATCGATACCACAGTAACTGTTCTAGATTTTTAATTACTTCTTGGACTTCTTTAGCTTGAACGATTTTTTGATCTTGTGTTGATAATTGCCGGTATTGCTGCTCTGGTACCACCGATTTATCGAATGCGCGCAAATAGATGCTTAACTGACTTCTTGCAACTCTGATAGCTTGAACCTCGCCTTAAAAGTTTGAGTAGTGTAGTCTAAAGTTTGACAGAAGGAGAAAATATAATGTAGACCGCTTCCGTCTGGTTTAGCCAGCAGATGCACGATGGATAACGCAAAATTGTCTATAAAGATGTTCAAGATGCATCTCAACACAGTGACACAAATTCTTCATATAGGCCAGTAGGTACACCTGCTTGAGATAGAATGCTCCAGCACTTTTCACGTCATTGTTACTTCGCGTGGGCCAACCGTCAACGGCAAATCACAACATATAAGGACTGCATCATTGTTGCAAACGCACTGCTTCTATTACTGCTTATATGACGTTGCTGTATGACTATCCGTTCCTACAGCTCCTTTTTTAAAATATTAACTCTGTTTTAGTGTACAAAGCGGTTGAAGCTCTTGCATGAAACATGAACGGTGGACGTAACAATACCAAAAAGAGCGTGGATTGCTGGTGTAATGGTGAATGTTTAACGGGAGCACCTGTTACAAAGGTACCATGTTATTAAATTCTGAATGGCACAGCGTGTGTAGGCAGGACACGTACACAAAAAACTGGTCCCGGGCGTCAATCATCGCAAAAAGGAATCAATAAATAATGGATAAGGTACTACCATACAAACTCAGGCCTACCACAATGTTCATACAAGCAGAGTTTAATGAACATGTGTGAGAAGACAGTTCATAATATCTCTCCGTCAAACTGGGACAGAGTGTCTTCATGTGTTACCACTAAAGGCAGTGCTGTAAGTTACGAAAGGTACAGGTATGAACTTCAGAGCTGTCAGTCACTGTCTCCAGAACACGAATGCGAACTGTAGCGGATTCTGTGGCCCAGTTTCAGTATTACTGAGTGAGGGTCAACTGTTATAAAAGAGGAATAAAAGAAGGCTTAAAGGTTAGATAGCTGGATAAGGGCGGAAGCGAAATAGACCGGGGAGCAGTTAGAAGAAACATTCTGACATTCGACTCCAGAGATTCAGAGAAACCATTCGAACGAAACTCGGATCGGCTCCACGAGGATTTGAACTTTGTTTTTGGCGAATGTGAGTCCAGCTCCTTGACGATTGCGTCCCCTTTCTCGAGCACAGTGCAACCTGCAGTACCTCTCCGCTGCAATAATTCAGACGCACTTCATGAAATACAAAATGACGCCCGTCACGGCGAGTGATATCTGCGAGACATCTACTACATCCATACTCCGCAAGCCATCTTACGCTGTATGGTGAAGGGCACTTCTGCTAAAAATTCGCGAATAGCTCGTGTGAAGAATGGTTGTCGTTAAAACTCCGTGTTAGCCCCGATTTCTTGGATTTTATCGTCATGGTCGCTTCGCGAGATGTATGTGGGAGGAAATAATACTTCGCCCGACGCTCTCGGAATTTCTATAGTAAGCTTTACTGTGATGCACGATACCTCTCTTATAACGTCTGCTGCTGGAGTTTGCTGGGTATCTTCGTAATTCCCTCGCACCGACTAAACGATTCCGCGACGAAAAACGTGGCCCTTCATTGATTTTTTAAAATATCTTCTCTCTTATTCCAATTTGTTAAGGGTCCCAGCAAGATGAACAGTACTCAAGAAATAATCGAACAAGTGTTTTGCATGCCACTGCTTTCGTGGCCGAGTTACATTTTCTTAAGATTCTTCTTACGAATCTCAGCCTGTCATATGTTCTTTCTACAGTTTGTTTTATGTGGTCGTTCCACATCAGATCGCTTAGGCTGGGTAGTCCTGGTATCGTACGGTAGTTGCTGCTTGCAGTGATCTGTCGACAACAGAGTAATGGAGCACTAGTGGATTTATGCACCTTGCATTACATTTATTTACATTCATGATCAACTGCCAGTGCTTGCGCCAATCATGAATCCTCTCCAGGATTTCTTGAATTTCGCTACAGTTTTCTTAGAGACGACCGCATCGTCTCTGATCAGTCCTATGGAGTTCCCGACGTAATCCAATCGATCGTTTACGTGTATATGGTAAAATATTAACAGTCCTGTTACACTTCCTTTGGGACATTTTTGAAATTACCTTCACATCTTCTGGGAAAAATTAATTTTTTGTGCCGTTCGCTTCTGGTTTCGGTACTGGTCACCATCTTCAAAAATGGCTCTGAGCACTATGCGACTTAACTTTTGAGGTCATCAGTCGCCTAGAACTTAGAACTACTTGAACCTAACTAAGGACATCACACACATCCATGCCCGAGGCAGGATTCGAACCTGCGACCGTAGCGGTCGCTCGGTTCCAGACTGTAGCGCCTAGAACCGCACGGCCACTCCGGCCGGCGGTCACCATCTTCACAGGAGATAATAATGTACATAATCACTTGAAGAAAACCTCTGCATCACTTGATTATGTTGAGTAAAGAGTTCTATCTGCAAGGAAGTCCTGAATCTAGTGACAAATCTGGTTCGACACTCGATAAGTTCGTAATACTCGTGAGTGGGGTTATCAATAAGGAAATATCATCACGTTCATCAAGTGTGTAATGTGACAAGCGGCGACGATCAATTTTAAGTGAAGCTGCCCGACTGAAAGGAGACTTAAGCGTACGTGTGCGTCCTCGTCGGTAGATTCCTTCGAGACGTCGAACCCCCCACTGACCGGTTACACCAGATAATGGTGGGTTTCTCAGTAAAAGGAACTGGTTCGCTCGCCTACCTTCGCTGTAGCTGCCTCCTGAAGCTGAACGTTATTGGCGGGATGAGTAAGCCTCTGGGAGAAGCTCTGCAGCAAGTCGCACGGCGGGGTGGACCGCCGCCCTCGACAAAGAATGGCCGACATCCAGCGCGCACGAAGAGACACAACAGCGTGGACGCTCTTTTGTTTTCGTATTATCTTTACATATTCTCCAGAATACGAGTCACGTGCCTTCCTCTACATTACATACAAACTCCGCAAGCAACCATCTGGTGTACGGTGGGTGATACCTTGTACGACTTTCTTGTTCCACTGGCAAACGGAGCGAGGGAAAAGCGACTCTCCGTTTGCTTGCGTATGAGCTCTAACTTATCTTGTCTTCGCGATTCCTACGCGAAATGTATGTTGCTGGCAGCAGGATCGCTTTGCAGCCTGTCGCAAATGCCCATTCTCTCGCAACAAATATGATAGATAATAAAGTTTAAAAAAAAAAAAAAAAAAACAAGCTGTTAACCCATGTTAGAGTATTACATTTGGCCTAGTTGCATACAATTTTCAATGGTGACTAGTTTCGAACGACTGCGTTCATTTTGAAATCGTCCTCTACATCAAAACACAACATTAACAAAAGGATAAAATTTATGTTAGTACAAAAATAGTTTTCAAGCGTTCTGTATGCACAGATTACATTAGTTTCCAAGCACTCTGTTGGCACATACACGTTAGTGATGTTATGACATACCAGCATCTCTAATGTTTGTAACAAAATTGCAATGGAACATTCAAAATACTTGTTCGTCCAACAGGTCAACTTAACAAATGTGATAGGACGACTTGACGTGCGCCCTTAGTCGTAAGCTATGAGTTCATGCATGCTGTCGTCATGGAAGGGTATGACTTTGTGAACACGCAGTAAACAACTGAGGGTAACTAACTAGTTCTCCTGTTAAGATGACCTGGTGTACAGTCAAGTCTTTTGAATGTTCCACTGTAATTTTGTTACAGTCAGACATTTCATTTGTAGGTATGTCCAACCAAAGTTTTACTCTAATGTGATCTCTGCACACGGAATGCTTGAAAACTATTTATATACTTTAATCATCTGTGTTTTACGTTTCTTATTAATATTATATCATTTGATGTAAGCAACGGTATCAAAATGAACGCAGTCGTTCGAAACTATCCACCTTTAAAGATTATATGCAACTTGCATCAGAATACTAAATAAATAATAGATAAATTGAGTGGCTACTCCTTATGCCAACGCCATGTTGGGACTAAAAATAAATGTCGTGTGACTAGGGCCTCACGTCGGGTAGACCGTTCGGCGGGTGCAAGTCTTTCGATTTGACGCCACTTCGGCGACTTGCGCGTCGACGGGGATGAAATGATGCTGATGAGGACAACACAACACCCAGTCCTTGAGAGGAGAAAATCTTCCACCCAGCCGGGAATCGAACCCATGTCTTTTTTTTTTTCGTTGTATTTGATCATAGCGGATGTCAGCTGACTGACATCCACTGAAGTTCGTTGTTGATTTGTTGATCCTTTCTCTTTTTTCTTTTTATTACAGAGGCCATCCAGCCTTCTGACCGAACATGCTGAGCTAGCGGGCCGGCATTCCTTAGGAATGACATTCTGTCGCGCTGACCACTCAGCTACCGGGGGCGGACATGTTGGAACTACATACTCTACGTTGTTTGAAGGAGGGGAGTTTCGCACACACGTGGAGTTGTCAGAAGAAAGAATGGCTTGGTACTACAGCGCGTCGAGACAGGTAGATTAGTAAAACGAAGCCTGCCGCGGTGGCCGAGCGGTTCTAGGCGTTTCAGTCCGGAACTGCACCACTGCTACGGTCGCAGGTTCGAATCCTGCCTCGGGCATGGATGTGTGTGATGTTACGTTTAAGTAGTTCTAAGTTCTAGGAGACTGATGACCTCAGATGTTAAGTCCCATAGTGCTCAGAGCCATTTGAACGAGTAAAATGAAAATAATTATGTGTTTCTTCACATCTGAAATGAATTTATTATATCTTTTTCTCTTTGAACTAAATAAAGCGTTAAAATGGCGACAAAAAATCTCGGCAATTTACTTACGCGAATAAATTTTCATTTCAAAGAAAGGCATTGTTACTCTGCCAATGGAACAGAAGATTACATAGAAGACTATTATTTACTTGAAGAAGAAAGGATCTCAATTCCCAAAGCCTTTATGTCAAAATGGTTGGTTTCAGCCAATAATCCACTGAATCGCAGACTCACAGCGCTGGATGCAGTAACACCTGAAATGTGAATCCTTCGGTGTACTAAGTGCTGCCGACTGATGCAATACTGAACAACCTCGGTCCATAACAGATCAAGTGCGCAGTAAATAAACTGTCGTTTGAACCTCGCCCAGCACTTGGCAGAACGTTAAACTCCCAACGACAGCTCGCTCTTATTCGTAGACGGCCGCTCGGACACGTTCTCCAGGCATAACGACACCGTTAAACACTCGTAAGCAGTGCTCCGCTCCAGTAGTTCCCGTAGTGAGTTAACTTCCCGGGTGTGTTTCACGCGGATACCCGCGTCGCCAGGACTTCGGGATTTAATTTGCCATCAACGACGCCCTAGGTATTACAGCCCGCTCTTAATACTTCCCAGCGAGCACCACACTGTGTACACAGGTCGTTCCCCGCAGCTAGAAAGGAGCTTTGACAATTGCCGAGTCAGTGACACTCGTAAATGTGTTTTGTTTCTGCACAACGTGTGCACGCCTCGATTGTGTGAAGTTTAGTGGCTTTGCTACAATAGAGGTCTTCTTCGCCGTTGTATAAATACGGCGCGCGCAAACGCTACTCGCAGAAACTCGCGGCGGCAACCGTGCTTGCGCATGCGCACGGCACAGCGACGCACTGCCGCTAATTCCTGCGGCAGTAAACGCCTTCATCTGCAACCGAGCGGTCTGCGGTTAGCCGCCGTCCACAGTGCCGCAGCCTCCGGGCCTATCCCCGCATACTCCGCACTTATCCGCAGAAACACGACACCCTGCCTTACGAATCCTTTCGATTCGCAGAAGTCGCCTTTCGGGAGGAAAATTGTTGTTACGACCAGACCGGCGCGCGAAGGGATCGGTTTCACTTCTGCAGTCGGAGACAGTAGCGCCCGCGAGGAACAATTACCTGCGACGCTTTGGCCGGGACAGCGTGGGGACGCGAATGCTCGGGTGATTGAACTCATCACGCTTGGCTGGTGAGCGGAACGGTAACTATACCGTGTTCCTGCGCCCCTGCTACCTCGCTGGAAATTTTTCTACACAGATATTATAATTTTGTTAGCAGATTTAATAAAAATTAAGCATTTTTGAAGAATATTACTTAAATCAACCATACTGATCAAATTATTACACAAAAGAAATCAAATGTATCGTTATAGTAATATCACAAATTGAGTCCGCCTGGATGCAAAACACCTTGTTATTAGTTTATTTCTTTATCATCCCAAACTAGATTCGGCGACAAATATCACCATCATCAGTGCGGTTTTTTAACCTAAAACATGCAGAAAATGGTATGGTTGTACAAACACAGTAAAACATTATTACATTTTTACAAATCGTCTTTTGAAATATAGTTTTATATTGATATTTTCATACTACCTTATACATTGTATGCTACAGCATGTTTTAAGCAATTATTGGCGCTGTTTGTGACATATTTTCTGTGCTCTTTTTTTTCTGTTGCCGTCTTTTTACTTAGCGAACATCATGTCATCTGCAACCACGTGAGCGGCTGTTAGCAAACAAATACTCAAAAGTAAACTTCGTATGTCAGCAGTATATACTTGGGGTTGTAGTAGTGTCGTGGAAACCAGTTATTTTGGTGTTATTTAGCTGTTGCTTAGCTGTTCGTGTACTCACGTTCGTTGGATGGTGTGTGGCCGCTATTTACACAGAAAAAAAAACTTTTGCACTTTGTTTCCGTTCCAGAATATTACGTCATCTTGCTGTTCGCGTGTGTCGCGAAAGGTGTATCGCAAGTGGCGAGAAAGGCTATGAAAAACTGTAGCGCGAATTACGACTTCTGTTCATTATTTATGTCTCTGTGTGTGATGGGGAAGTGGTTCTTTTGCGTGTGTGCGCTTTCTGTTCTGCGTCCTTGGTCAGTTCTCTCAGAGCAGTAAAGAGTATGTTGTTGCAGAGTGTTGTGTTTTCATTTATTACATTTTTCCCTTCGACTATAGCCTTTTTCTATGCAAACACGGACCAAGTGCAAGAGTTCCAAGACAATGTTATTGTTATAGTAAATATATTACAAGTTTTATATGGAAGGAGAGACAGATGGTGTCTTGCTTTTCTAGACGTTCTCGTCCGCCGGAAAGAAAATGGATGTCTCAGCCACAGTATTTATAGGAAACCCATCCACACAGACCGATATCTGTATGCTACCAGTTACCACCACCGTTCGGAGAAAAGTTCTGTTCTGAGGACTTTGGTGCATCGAGCGGAAGCCGTTTCAGACGCTGAAAGCCTCCCGAAGGAACTGACCCACTTATGGAAAGTCTTCAAAGAAAACGGCCAAAACAACCGCCAGATTTCGCAAGCCATCTCGCCGAAGAAACATAAGCAGAAGACCTCCGAGGAGGGCACCTTGGAAGCTTGCGCTCTTGCCGTTCTGTGACTAAGTAACAGGAAAGATTAGCCGGCTTCTCAAAATGTTCAAATGTGTTTGAATACCTAAGGGACCAAACTGCTTAGGTCATCGGTCCCTAGACCTACACACTACTTAATGTAACTTAAACTAACTTATGCTAAGAACAACACACACTCTCATGGTCGAGGGAGGACTCGAACCTGCGGCGGGAGGGGCCGCGCAGTCCGTGACATGATGCCTCAAACCGTGCGGCCACTCCGCGCGGCTAGCCAGCTTCTAAAGAAGCATAAAATCGATACGGTTTTTAGGGCACCGGCTAAAATTCGACAGCTAATGAGGCACGTGAAAGACGATATTGGACTCAGAACGCCAGGAGTATATAAAATACCGTGTGGATGTGGACAGTTCTGTATCGTACAGACTGTACGTACTATTGAACAGCACCGTGTAGAATACGAGACCGTTTTCGCCTACGGCATCCGGAGAAATCAGCGGTGGTGGAACAGGCTTTAGAAAACGAACACTATATTGCATTTGCCGAGACATGTGTCACTACGCGGGTTACTAGTTTTTGGGACAGTGTTATAAAAGAAGCGATCGATTTAAAAATTTCTGAGAGCACCCTCAATAAAGACGGTGGCCTGCAGATAAGCACAGCTTGGAACCCGGCCACCGGCAATATAAGGACGGCAGCAGCAGTCATTCGACAGTCACGACTTGACAATGGCCGAGGAGGACTCGGACGAAAGCTGGTGGATTTTAAACCACTGGACGCGGCTGGAAGCCGGAGAAAACTTTATCAAATTGTATATTCTTTCTAAAAACCTGGAAGTAAAAAAAATCTTTATCTTATTCTTCGTGGCAACTGCTGTACACTGAGATGACAAAAGTCATGGAGTACCGATAGCGATAGGAACATATACATACAGCGGTAGCATAGCGGACAAAAGGTATAAAAGGGCAGTGCATTGGCGGAGCTGTCATTTGTACTCAGGTGTTTCATATGAAAAGGTTTCCCATGTGATTATGGCTGCACGACGTGAATCAACAGACTTTGAATGTGGAATGGTAGTTGGAGCTAAACGTGTGGGGCATTCCATTTCGAAAATCGTTAGTAAATTGAATATTCCGAGATTCGCAATGTCAAGTGTGTGCCGAGAGTATTACATTTCGGCCATTACCTCTCACCACGGATAACACAGTGGCCGACGACCAACACTTAACGATCGAGAGGAGCGGCGATTGCGTGGAGTTGTCAGTGCTAACGGGCAAGAAACAGTGCGTCAAATAACTGCAGAAGTCAATGTGGAGCGTACGACGAACGTAGGACAGTGCGGCGACATTTGCCGTTCGTGGGCTGTGGCAGCGGACGACCGACGAGTGTACCTTCGCTAACAGCGCGACGCGACATCGCCTGCAGCGCCTCTCCTCGGCTCGTGAGCTTATCAGTTGGACACTAGATGACGGAAAAACCACGGCCAGCTCGGATGAGTCCCAATTTCAGTTGGTAAGAGCTGGTGGTAGGGTTCGACTGTGGCGCAGATCCCACGAAGCCATTGACCACAGCTGTAAACACGCCACTGTGCAAGCTGATGGTAGCTCTGTAATGGTGTTGGCACTGTTAACATGGAATGGACTGGATCCTCTGGTCCAACTGAACCCATCATTGACTGGAACTGGTTATGTTCGGCTACTTGGAGACCATGACAGTGTGCTATGTCGTCGGTCACAATTGTTCGCGACTGGTTTGAAGAACGTTCTAGACAGTTTGATGGAATGATTTGGCCTCCCAGATCGCCCGACATGAAGCCCGTGGAAGATTTGTGGGACATACTGGAGAGGTCATTTTGTGTACAAAATCCTGCTCCGGCAACACTTTCGCAATTATGGACGGCTATAGAGGACGCATGGCTCAGTAGCCCTGCAGGGAACTTCGAACAACTTGTTGAGTTCATTCCGTGTCGAGTTCCTGCACTACGCCGGGCAATAGGAGGTGCAACAAGATATAGGGAGGTATTCCAATGGTTCAAATGGCTCTAAGCACTATGGGACTTAACATCTGAGGTCATCAGTCCCCTAGAACTTAGAACAACTTAAACCCAACTAACCTAAGGATGTCACACACATCCATGCCCGAGGCAGGATTCGAACCTGCGACTAGCAGCAGCGCGGTTCCGGACTGAAACGCCTAGAACTACTCGGTCACAGCGGCTACCTAAGAAGGTATTCCATGACTTTTGCATCTCAGTGTACATTGGTTATAGTAGATGTATAATGATGATGTTAATGCAAATTATTAACAGTGCGTAAATTATGTAATACAAATAAATAGAAAGGGAGTATAATTAAGAATAGAGAATATATTCTTTTCCAGAGATTGTGTTTTTCTAAAACTGTTATTTCACTTTGCATTTCTTTTAGTTGATCCTGCTGTGTTAAGCATTGTCTTAAGTATCCTCATAGCGTTTTCAATGATTGGGTAAGCATTTCTTATCCCAGTCTTTGAAAAAATGAAAAGCTTGTTCGCTCCAGCGCCCTCTCGCCGACCTTTAAGCTCCTATAATATCGTAGCGAAGTAGCAGCATGAGCTCCATTGTTCAACACGAGGGACCCGTGTAGGCGGGAACTGTGTGAACCACGCGTCCTGTTGCCACGTAAACCGTGTCAGCGATAGACATCTGTTCGGCAGTAGTCGTTTCTTTATGCTGCTGCTTGAACGAAATGACAGCTTAGAAGTGGCACTGTGACCAGAGGCGTCCGCAAACGTTGGCACTTGCCCCTCTTGGACTGTTTTTTTTTTTAATTTTATTTCACAATTCTCACGTATTTATGTAATTAATAGTGTGTGATCTTACTCAACCGCATGCAAGTGGCTATGGGAAAGACTACTTTGTTTGTTTGCCAGTTCCATAGGGAATATTACCGCTTTCTTGTCTCCCGGTCAATTCTTAAACTTCTTTTTCTTGTTTTTCAGCTCAGTGTTTGGGCCCTCCCTGCGCCTGCGGCCTAGGCGGGAGCCTATCTTGCCACGCCCTCGGTACGCCTGTACAAGTGAGTTGGCAAGTTTAGCATACATGTGGTCAATTAGGAAAAACATTTACAAGTGCGATTAGGACTCGCGCTCCGAGGTTCCATACAAACTAAACTATGTATGTAGGTAGTTTATTCATCCCGGGAGTCGAGAATCTCGACAAATTTTTGCCAGTTATCGATATCGATGCTAAACAGATAACCGAATAACGAAAGAGAATAAAATTTTTTTTCGGGTGATGTAATTACAAATTAACATTTATAGGATTTTTCGTTTATTTGTACTGTGAATTCTTGCAGAATTTCCTGATTCTAGGTCAACAGGAAGAGTCGTATAGGTTTTCATGACTGACTTTGCCAGTATCAAAAAAAGTGACATAAGCAATTGTATCTTTTGACATTGACGTAGAAACTTAAATTTGTAACATCGCCAAGGCATCACAGACCTTAAGTCTGTGAGGTAAAATTCAACTTGATACATCTGTAAGTTCCTGAGAAAAATGTGTCTTAACAGACGGACGAACGGACAATAAAATGATCCAACAAGGTTTCCGTTTTTACAGATTGAGGTATTGTTAAAAAGACTCGCAATCACTATACTGGCTAAAGAAAATGGAAAAGTTGCCTACCATTTTTCCAGTAAACCGGACATTAGGAAGCTGTTGCTACTGTTATGTAGCTCACAAGTAACAAGTCAAAAGAATACAGAACTAACTAATACACACACAAAAAGATAACATTATAAAGATTTGATGGAAGAATGAAGAACAATAAGGAATTAAGGCCCCGCCGGTGAGAAGGTCATATGGTGGGGCACGAGCCCCGACTGGGTAAGGATATGAATGCTGGTCGGCTGTGCTCTTTTCAAAGGAACAGTATAAGCATATCGGCCTAAAAAGAATCAACGTCAATTAGACATCACGAGTAACACCGCCTCTAACGTTGACATCCGTCTCAATTCGACGAGGAAGAATTTCCTTCGGATATACCACAAACAGCTGATTGATGATTGTAACCCATGTACCTGTAGCTACCAAACTACCGGGACGTTGATTGCTACGCTTCACCCGCTGTTCAAACAGTCCCAGCTATTTTCTGTGGGATTATGATCGGGTGATTTAGCGGGACAGCCGAGGAGCAAAACTGTGCCTGGGTGTTGGTGTAACCAGGGCTTTTGTCATCTCGCAGGACGGAAGCCTCCGCAGCATACTCACCACAGAGATGTAGAAGAAAGGGCAACGCGTTGTCAGCGATAACGCTGAAGTAGAAGATCGTAGTTCATGTTGACGGTAACCTGAAAAAGCGAGCAAAGTCACAGAACCATCATCGCTTGAACAAACTGCGAGATAAAACGCCTCATTGCATCTCGCTGCTCTCGACGGCGCCTTGCATCATGTGAAAAAGAGGCAAAATCCGTATTCGGCGGGCCTCCAGCCACCGATTATCTTGTAACTGTGCTGTCCGTCCCAGTAAAGATGTGTTATTTTATGAGCGACTTTGGCAAGTGTCGTTGTACGAAGTATCGCACTGCAAATGCACACTGCATGAACTTCCCTTCGAGCTATTCGCTCGGAAACTGGCTGAGATGGACCTGTATTCACAGGCAGCGGCAGCAATTCTTGATGGGTTTGAAACCGATCGTCATTGGCAAGGCGTGACACGGCTGCGGTCCCTATCGTTTACGACGCTTTTACGACCGCTGCTCCACCGCACTGTTACGTGCCGGCAAGTGGCACGCCACTGCTGGTTGACGCGTTGGACTGCCGACGTTGTTTCACAGCCACACGGGGCAACTAATTTCACGGTACGGTCATAGGGTTGAGTAATTTTTCCCCGGCGAGTTTACGCTGAATAGTTGTTTTCCTGTGAAAACGAATAACTATCCTTTTTGAGCGAAGACTCCCTTCGCACTAGAGAACGCATCACACGCAAGATACTAATAAATGCACTGTCACAGAAAGGTATCCGAGCACCGCTACACAATGCGGAATTAACGAATAAATGTCATAAGAGGTCCAACTGTCAGTATAGGAGGAGGCTGGGAGTGTCGATTTGTCAGTAGAGAAGCAGTAACAGCAGAATTCGTCTGTCAAGAGAACTCAGTGAGCTCGAAGGTTATGTGTGTGAGCCGTGGCCGGCTCGCGTTGATACCGTTTGTTCTTTGGCATTTTGTCGCAATCGAGTGGCGTTTTATTTCTCCCTGAGATACTACCATAGCGAGTTGCTGACTTGCCTCCAGCAGTGGCAGCAGCAGCCCTTATCGATACTAGTACTGCTGTACCATCTTTGGTGCGAGCGCTATATTTCCGTGTGGTGGTGTGTGTGGCAGTCGGCCAGTTGGCACAGAGCAGCGAGGAAGTGTCCGCGGCGCGAGGTCAGGCCGCAGACCGCTGGCGGCGTCGGATTGTGAGGCCCTACCTGCGAGAGCTACAAAGTTTGTTACCCACCAAACCTCAAGTTGAGTGATTAATTAACGTGTTATGAAACCTCAACTGGTGTGACATCTCTTCGTTCATTGTCGGTTGTTGCTTCCTGGGCCGTTCCGGCTAGCAGCAATGTATGGTGTGTTGGAGTCGGCGAAATTTTGTAGCCGTCTTCCTGTTTGGTCTTTAACTATTAAATTGGTTGTTACTTATGAGTGAATTGCACCACCGGCATTTTCTGCCTCGTGGCCGTTAACGCCCCAGTTGCCTGCCCTGGTCGTTAGCGTAGCTTTCCGGCGGTGTGTTTTTCCTCGCCGTGTTGATGCTGTTTGGCACGGCGTGTAGTTCGACAGCCTTTTAGTTATTTGTTCATATTTTTTTCAAGAGTGGTTTTATGCCTTGGCTGTTTTTAGACGTCAATTTTGAAGACGTAGTGCGGCTGGTATCTTCGCCCCCGGCTGATATTTTCCGTTGTCGTACCGTTGGTCGGGCGGAAGGGTACTGATTAGGTTGTTGGTCGGTCCTTCAGCCGTCCCTGGGTCGGGCTCCCATCCGATTATTTAACCTCACTCTCGGCTGCCTGTCTCACCTCACCTTACGTTGGAGCTACCTCCTCAGGCCGACCCTTGGAACGGTTCTGACCACCACTGATCTGTTGGTTTTAGACTGTGATTTTCATTTTAGTCTGATGTACTGTGCGAGGCCTTGAGCCGTCTATTAATTTAGTTTGTTTTAATTTTAAGATGAGGCCTTCAGACGACTCGAATTAAGTTTGAAGACTGATTTCTTTAATAACTAAAATTTTGAAAGTTTGTTATCTCTGAAATTCTTGTTATCCAGGCTCTAAGCCCTGAGTTGTCCAGTGTCTTGTGTGTGGCCTTGAGCCGAGTATTTACGTGAAATATTGTTTTTAAGTAATGCCTTCAGCCGCGTGTATTCTTGAAAGCAATTTTTATAACTTGTGTTTAGGCCGTCAGCCGTTCTTGTTATTGGTGTGGTTTTGGGCCTTCAGCCCAGGAGGTATCGCAAGTTTTCTTCACTAGGCCTTCAGCCGTATTCAAAAATGGTTCAAATGGCTGTGAGCACTATGCAACTTCTGAGGTCATCAGTCGCCTAGAACTTAGAACTACTTAAACCCAACTAACCTAAGGACATCACACACATCCATGCCCGAGGCAGGATTCGAACCTGCGACCGTAGCGGTCACGCGGTTCCAGACTGAAGCGCCTTTAAACGCACGGCCACACCGGCCGTTCAGCCGTATTGTTTTAATTTGATCCTTTTAAGGCAATGTGTAATTAAAGTGGTTCTTAAGAAAATGAAAGTTTGCGTGTTTTGTGCAACTAACAGTAACTGATTACCGCCCCCGCCACAACCATAACCTGACCCGCTCTGTCTTGCGAAACCAGATTTCAGTGTGCTCTAAATAACAAACCAATCAGGGACATTTCAACCTTCCTACAGCTGCGCAAGTCGACTGCTGGTGGCGTGATTGTCCAGTGGAGAAGCTAAGGAGCGACGACAGTTAAGAAAAGACCAGGCAGACCTCATGTTCTGAAAGAAGCGAACATCGAGCATTGCACAGAGTGGATCTAAAAAGTTACGAAATCACCAGAAGGAAGCGCTCGTGAGTGCCAAGGTGCTACGAGCAATTCACCTGGCACAATGACGGTCCGTCTGGAGTTAAAGATGGTAGAGCAGCTCCGCATAAGCCACACATATCTGCAGTCAATGCTAAGCGGGGCTTGAGGTGCCGTAAAGAACGACGCCACTGGACAGTGGATGCCTGCAGTCGAACGATTTGGAGCGATGATCACGCTATACCCTGTGGCAAGCCGACGGGAAGGTTTAGGTTCGGCGAAGGGCTGGAGAACGGTACCCGCCATCAGTGTGGTGCCAGCAGTGAAGTGCGGTGGAGGTGGTGTTGCAGCTTGGGGTGCGTTTCGTGGTTAGGGTGTGGTCCCGTTAAGACAACGCTAAATGGAGACCGATGTCAGCACATCTTACAGTGTTGTCTACTGCCTACAGTTAACAGTTTGGTGACGAAGACTGTGTCAAAATGACAGTGGCCTCTGTCATAAAGCAGCATCTGTGAGTGGTTTGTGGACATTTTTGAAATGGGCTGTCTGCCTAGAGTCCTACCTGAAGCCAATGGGACGCCTTCAGCATGAGTTATAACGTCGTCTTTGCTGCACACACTCCTGAGGACATGTCCTTACTCTCAGCACCGCAGCGCCATCACACGGAGATCAATACAGAGCCGAGCACTAGCTTATCTGGTTTGGGCTCTTGATGAAGAATGGGATGCCATTCCTATACAGACATTCAGAAACTTCACTGACAGTGGCCCAGCAGAATTCAAGCCGTCGGAAAGGAGACGGATGGACACACCCTGTTATGACCTGACGAAACTACAATCATCCAATCACGACCTTTTATTCGATCTCGAAGACGGTTGATCAGAACTAGAACCTACGAAACATTATTTCACTTTATTACAAGAATGATAAAAACATTTACTTAACTTAATAAAATCCATTGTCACAGGAGTGTATAAAATATTTACAACTTCTTTGGACATTAGGCATCGTTTGATGCACACAACTAAAAACTCTTCCCTTGAAGTATCAGTTCAATGTACAGTTCCATCTGAGGCTTGAATAGCACTGGTGTTCTAACTAGATGATGCTGACGGCTTTATCGAAGGTGATGGACTGAGCACAAGGAGTCGGTGCTCGGCTCTTTGTTGATCTGCGTGTGATGGCGCTGCGGTGCTGAGAGAAAGGACGTGTCCTCAAGAGTATCTCCCATTTGCCGTTGCGGATACAGCGCGACATCGCTAATGTCTGTGGTATCGATGCACAATGACGACTTTGGTGTGGAGCCGCGATCTTTCGACGACAGCATACTCTAATAGATGTCCGGATACTTTTGATCAGATAGTGCAATAGGGAGAAGGAAGAAGAAGATGATTACGATGATATTTGGTTTGTGGGGTGCTCAACTGCGTGGTTATCAGTACCTGTACAAATTCCCAGTCTATGTGCTTCCCACTCTCGCCACTTCCCAAATTATGATAAAGTGATGAGGACAAGGCAAACACCCAGTCCCCTGGCGGAGATAATCCCCGACCCGGCCGGGAATCGAACCCGGGACCCAGTGATCCAGAGGTAGCAAAGCTAGCCGCTTTTTTAAATCTCATTTTCTTCTACATTGTTCGTTGAATTTGTACGTGGCGGACGTCCAGTGACACACGTTCAGGTTATTCGTTGATCCGTTAGTTTTTTTTTTTTTATTACAGAGGGTAGGTAAAGCCCCTGACCGAACACGCTGAGCTACCGTGCCGGCATAAGAGCAGGAGGAGTAAGAAACGGAAATCCGTAGCTTTATACAGTGCAAGGGAGAAGTGAGTTAAAAGAGGCGTCAGGGTATTGGCTGTCTGAGCACTGTTCGTTGCAGGCACCGCGGGTGCTGTGGGTGGCTGCAACACGCAGATTCGCCGCCGGCTACGGCGGAAGTCGGCGTCAGCGGAGGAGAGCGCCGGAGACTGTGGCGCAGCCCGCGGCCTTGGCCGCCCTTGCCTTTCGCCG
Organism: Schistocerca cancellata; assembly: GCF_023864275.1. Classification (NCBI taxonomy): domain Eukaryota; kingdom Metazoa; phylum Arthropoda; class Insecta; order Orthoptera; family Acrididae; genus Schistocerca; species Schistocerca cancellata. The sequence continues at coordinate 622,381,859 of NC_064630.1, forward strand.
AGCCTGCGGCGTCCAGTGGCGAACAACCCGCCGGCGGCGGCAAGGCCGCTGCAGCCGGAAGCTCCGCCAATGCCGCAGCCGCAGCCGCGGACCCACGGTTTTGCTGCTCCTTAATCTCACTCAAGTACGGCCACGTCTCTGCAGCCAGTCTCCAGCGACCACTTCCTTTCTACACAGAAGCGCCAAAGAAACTGGTTTACGCATGCTTATTCAAATACAGAGGTATGTAAACAGGCAGCATACGGTGCTGTGGTCGGCAACGCCTATATAAGACAACAAGTGCCTGGCACAGATGTTACATCGGTTATTGCTGCTACAATGGCTGGTTGCCAAGATTTAAGTGACTCTGAGCGTGGTGTTATAGTCGGCGCACAAGCGATGGGACACAGCATCTCCGATGAAGCGGGGATTTTCCCGTACGACCATTTCACAAGTGCACCGTGAATATCAGAAATGCGGTAAAACATCAAATCAACGACATCGCTGTGGCAGGAAAAAGATCCTACAAGAACGGGACCAACGACTACTGAAGAGAATCGTTCAACGTGACGCAAGTGCAACACTTCCCCAAATTGCTGCAGATTTCAATGCTGGGCCATCAACAAGTGTCAGCGTGCGAATCATTCAACGAAATATCATCGATATGGGCTTTCGTAGCCGAAGACCCACTCGTGTATCCTCGACGACTACACGACAGAAAGCTTTACGCCTCGCCTGGGCCCGCGAGCACCGACATTAGACTGATGATGACTGGAAACGTGTTGCCTGGTCGGACGAGTCTCGTTTCAAATTGTATCGAGCGGATGGACGCGTAGGGTATGGAGACAACCTCATCAATGCATGGACCCTGTATGTCAGTGGGGGACTGTTGAAGTTGGTGCAGCGTCTGTAATGGTGTGGAGCGTGTACAGTTGGAGTGATACGGGATCCCTGATATGTCTAGATACGACTGTAACAGGTGATACGTACATAAGTATCCCGTCTGATCACTTGCATCCATTCATGTCCATTGTGGATTGCTAAGGACTTGAGGAATTCCGGCAGGACAAAGCGACACCCCACACGTCCAGAATTGCTACAGAGTAGCTCCAGGAACACTCTTCTGGGTTTAAACACTTCCGTCGGCCACAAAACTCCCAAAACATGAACATCATTGAGCATTTGTAGGATGCTTTGCAACATGTGTTCAGAAAAGATCTCCACCCGCTCTTACTCTTACGGATTTATAGACAGGTCTGCAAGATTCGTGGTGCCAGTTCCCTCCAGCACTACTTCCGACATTAGTCGAGTCCGTGCTGCGTCGTGTTGCGGCACTTCAGCGTGCTCAGGGGAGCTTTACACGATATTAGGCAGCTGTACCAGTTTCTTTGGCTCTTTGTGTATATTGTCTCTCCCTTCCGCCGTTTGCTGCTAACGAGCAAAGGAAAGCCCTCGTGACCATCGCTACCGCACCCTACTTAGGGGACGTTTTGTAAATACAGCGTACTATTTTATCATACTTGACCCACTGTTAAATTCTGTTAATGAAAGAAATACAAACTATAAATCCAGAGACTACACGTTCCGTACCCAATTATTTAGTCCACGCGATAGCATCATAGAATTAGTCACGCTGCACTGCTAAGCGCAAGAAATAAAATTGCGTCCCAAAAAAGATTTACAGGTTGAGTCGGATCGGACGAAAAAGGTGTGTGACATAAAGGAATGATAAATGGCCGTGTGTTTAAAGCACACACAACGTCGCACTGTCCAATATTGAACGGTGAATGTAGGGCACTGAAGGATTGTTTGCCTTACAAAATATTTAAACACAGTCTTAGCATTAATTGTCTGGCAAAGATGGCCGAACCTTTATAACGGCGAACGCAAAATTCATAATCAGCAATCTTGACAAAGTTCGTGTGAGCTGTTCTAGAGAGTATCTTGAAGAACAAATCGTGAATAGCAATCTCTAACAACAAACGTCATCCACCGACGCTACAGAGTTCGAAGTTACAGACGCCAGCGCCGGCCATTAGGCCACACCTTCGGCAAAAAACGTGACTGTGTACGCTGACGGGCCGTAGGCGGGACGTTCTGCTGTTGAGAGCTCGTGACTGATCGCCACGATCACCATTGGAGCTAGCTGCTGCGTGTCGTATGAACGCGATGCTTTGGTCTCTTGTTGGGTGACGATTTCGGACACGAGTTTCCATCTGCAGTTTGTTTTTTTCCTGTATACCGAAAAACACTGCACATTCTAGACAGCTGCAGGAGAAAAATAACCCGCAGATGGAAACCATCATCGACTGAGGCAACAGAGTACCGCATTCTTGGGAGATGCAGCAGCTAGCTCCGTCTTCTCCACTGGCAGCTGACGCAATCGGTCACGATCTCTCAGTAACGAACAGCATTGCGAGACGTTCCACCTACGACCCGTCCCGTCAGCGTATGCTGCGGAAGGTGTGGCCTCTAGCAGACGCCGGCACCTATAACTTCGACGCTTATAGCGTCGCTGGATGACGTTTCCGGACACGGGTACCAGCCCTCGATTTGTTCCTCAAGACACCCTCTACAACGCCTCCAAGTTTGTCGCAACATTTTTTCGGACACACTGTATATATGCGAGCAAAATAACTGTACTTGCAAAGTGGTACATATCTCCCATCTGCTTTATCCTGGGATGGTATTATCTTTCTAAGTACCAAATAAGGTCCCCCTCCCCATCGCCCCCATGGAAATTTCTGTTTCACTGCTAAAGCAACAATATTTTTTTAAATAACTTTTGCAGGGATTCTATTTATGTTATTATTTATGCACAATGTGGCTTTTCTCTTCGTTTACTTACTATAAAACCTTAATAATTTTTCACCTCCGTGTGTTTTTGTGGCAGAGCATTCGTTTGAGACACATCGAGGCCTTTCACAAGCTTTTTTAATGTGTCACAAAAACAATGCAAACAATCAAATTAAAATTCAGAAGCACAAAAGTGCAAAACTTACAACAGTAACAACGGTAATTGATATGAGAATATATTAATTTCCGTTATTAGCAGACGTCGCCACACTGCTATAAAATTGTAAGTGGGCTGCTTCTGTGTTGACAGCGCTGTGTAGCGCTTTGCATTGGATCTCTGACTGCGCTTTCTTTGTAAGAGACTCTGTGGCTGATTTGACTCGTTGTTAGAAGTTAATCGCCAGTAGTGTTGGGCAGTTGGAACTTAGTCGCCAGAAGTGATGGAAGTACTGTTGGGCAGTTCGAGGTGAACGGCCAGCAGTGATGGATGTTAGATGTGAGAAGTTAGCATTGATGGAAGGCAGAGGTCTGCAGTGTTAGCGTAAGCTAACGACCTGGAAGTATCCGACTTGCAGATTGAAAATTATTCATGGTTATATATCTTTGTACTAGATGTCAATGACGATTTATATTCGTGTCTGAACAGAATGTCACATTATTAAGGTAAAAAATACATTATTTGGTTTGCAACAAAATCTTTCCTTTGCTAACCACATGCCTATTAGTAGTTAGTGGCTTTACTAGTTAGAAACTTTTATTTAGCTGGCAGTATTGACGCTCGCTGTATTGCAGTAGTACGCGTAATGAAGATTTTTGTGAGGTATGTGCTTAATGAAATATATAGGTTATTGTTAAGATTTCTTTTTAGTCAGGGCCATTCTTTTGAATTAATTATTGGAAATCAGGTTTTAATTTTGTTGCGCAGTCAGATTGCGTTGCGCTAGAATATTGTTGGTCAGTGTTGACACGATAAGAAAAAGTAAAGAGAAAGTAGGCTCAGTACGTTCAGTTTTACTCAGCTGTTTCAGAATCAAATAACGTAGTAGTTTCATCTCCTCAGTCATTCAGCAATTAAAGTACAGACACCCATGCGTTCAAATAAAGAAGTTACAAACTTCAAAACTTCCTTCCAGAGAATCCTTGACGTTGACTTATCGTAGTGCGAAGTGAAGTCGTGAATCGCACTTTCTTTTCGAAATTATGAGTGTGGTCGTTCCAAGAGAGACACTATAAATAAAGTGTCAGGGCAGCAGCAATCATCAAACAGGTAATAATGCCACAAATTAAATGCACGTTAAGCCGTTGTTCTCGTACATGTCAACATAGAATTTATTGTACTACAGTAGAGTCCCATTGGTCAGTGTTCTCGTTTCTCCTATTGCCGTTAAAGTGATTTATATCGATTTTACGCTTGCCTGCTTAAGTGTTATGTTACACCGCCATATACTGCTGGCTGGAGCTCGTCGTCCTTTGCTCTTGCACGTCAAGTAACGCTTCATAGTGGCATACAAGGCACAACTGGCCATTAGTGGAACACCACTAACACTCGCAGTCACAATTCCTTACAGAACTTCATTGCTTCAAACGACTGATTTTTTTTTACAAATGAGTTGATGTGTTAAATATTTGACTTTAAGTATGTTAAACCATTACGGTTTAAGCGGCAATACCTTAATTATGTTGGTTATTAGTTTCAGATTATTCATCCATAGATTAATGAAAAAACATCAGAAAATGTCTGAAATTATACGTCTGTTAGAAGTAGCTAAGTGCTCTCATTATAAAGCCCTTAGTGTGGGCTATTTTCGCTCCGTTTCAAGAAAAGCCAGTCAATGTTTATGACGGTATGTTTCCTGAACTACGTGTCATACAATAATGTAATTTTGCAGGTACATTCAGTCGTGTATGTGGATATTGGCTGTGAAATATGTTGCGAACAGATTCAGTGGAAAATATGCAATAAATTAAATAATCGTGCCTAAATTCTGAACTTTTACTACATGAACAGCGTAAATGTAGTAATAGATAAAAAATTTATTTCCTACCATTATTTAGGGCGAGGAGTTAGAAAGAAAAAGTTAAGAAATAGTTGGGAACTGTGTGAAAAGTTAATTGGAAGTCGCTAAGTGTTCTCATTCTGAAATAATGGACGAATGTAGTCTGCTAATTTGAGCGCTGTGGGTTACGCAGCCTCAGGACATATACACTGAAGACCCAAAGAAACTGGTACACTTACCGAATATCGTGTAGGACCTTCGCGAGCACGCAGAAGTGCAACACGACGTGGCACGGACTCGACTAATGTCTGAAGGTCTTTTTTTTTCTCTGTGTAACTGTTGCATAATGATTTAATTCACAATTCCAGTTATATGGCTCCTTCCGTGTATAGCGTTTTACGACTATGACGTGTGGGGCCTGAAGATGGCATCAATGTAATGCCGAAACTGGTAGCACATAAGAAGTCCATAAACTAAATTTCCACAGTACGTACGGCTGTTGGTAAATTACTGCATCAAGGAATGTCTGAAGTAGTGCTGAAGGGAGTAGGCACCATGAATCCTGCAGGGCTGTCCATAAATCCGTAAGAGTACGAGGGTGTGGAAATCTCTTCTGAACAGCACGGTGAAAGGCATCCCAGATATGCTCAATAATGTTCATGTCTGGGGCGTTTGGTGGCCAGCGGTAGCGTTTAAAATCAGAAGAGTGTTCCTGGAGCCACTCTGTAACAATTCTGTGCGCGTGGTGTGTCGCATTGTCCTGCTGGAATTGTCAAGTTTGTCGAAATGCACCATGGACATTAATGGATGCAGGTGATCAGACGGGACGCTTATGTACGTGTCACCTGTTACAGTCGTATCTAAACGTATCAGGGGTCCCATATCACTCCAACTGCACACGCCCCACACCATTGCAGAGCCTCCAGCAGCTTGAACAGTCCCCTGTTGACATGCCGGGTCTATGGATTCATGAGGTCTCCATACCCGTACGCGTCCATCTGCTCGATAGAATTTGAAACGAGACTCGTCCGACAAGGCAACATGTTTCCAGTGTTCAACAGCCCAATGTCGAACCGAGCGAGGTGGCGCAGTGGTTAGCACACTGGACTCGCATTCGGGAGGACGACGGTTCAAACCCGCGTCTGGCTTTCCAGATTTAGGTTTTCCGTGATTTCCCTAAACCGCTTCAGGCAAATGCCGTGAAGGTTCCTTTGAAAGGGCACGGCCGGTTTCCTTCCCCATCCTTCCCCAATCCGAGCTTGTGCTCCGTCTTTAATGGCCTCGTTGTCGACGTGACGTTAAACACAAATGTCCTCCTCTGCTCGGTGTTGACGGGCCCAGGCGGGGCGTAAAGCTTTGTGTCGTGCAGTCATCAAGGGTGCACGATTGGGCCTTCGGCTCCGAAAGCCCATATCGATGATGTTTCGTTGAATGATTGGCACGCTGATACTTGCTGATGACCCAGCATTGAAATCTGCAGCAATGTGCGGAAGGGGTGCACTTCTGTTACGTCGAACGATTCTCGTCAGTCGTCGTTGGCCAGTTGTTGCTGGATGTCGGAGATATGATGTTTTACCGGATTCCTGACATTCGCGGTACATTCGTGAAACGGTCGCACGGGAAAATCCCCACTTCATCGCTACCCCGGAGATGCTGTGTCCTATCGCCTGTGCGCCGACTGTAACACCACGTTCAAACTCACTTAAATCTTGATAACCTTTCATTGTAGCAGCAGCGACCAACCTAACTGTGCCAGACACTTGTTGTCTTATGTAGGTGTTGCCGACTGCATCGCTGCATTCTGCTTGTTTACATATCTCTGTATTTGAATACGCATACCGACAGTACACCAGTTTCTTTGGCGCTTCAGTGTATATATTTACTTCCTAACTTTAATAATAGCGCTATTGCGTTAAACATTCAACGTAAGATTGTTCCTGTTAACGAGTAAATAATAACAGCATTTTAAATTTTTAGATTAGGTCAGTAACTATGCGAAATACTGAAAATCCTGTTTCTGTTGCTCCTGGAAGCCGTTGGATAGGCAACCGTGTTAGCTGTTAGTAATAGGCCGGCCAGTGTGTTTGAGCGGTTCTAGGCGCTTCAGTCTGGAACCGCGCGACCGCTACGGTCGCAGGTTCGAATCCTGCCCCGGGCATGGATGTGTGTGATGTCCTCAGGTTAGTTAGGTTTAAGTAGTTCTAAGTTCTAGGGGACTGATGACCTCAGATGTTAAGTCCCATAGTGTTCAGAGCCATTTGTTTAGTAATATAGATTAACAATAATGACGGTCAGTGGCGCAAATGCTGTCGTTCCAAAAATAGAGAATAACTGTAGATAAGGTTTTGGTCAGGTAGCTCTCGACAAGGGGACAAGCAGTGTTCCGGTCAGTCACTAATGGGAAGGAATCTCGAGCTCCCCAAGCGCCCACACCGATCGTTAATGAGCGAAAAAGCGGCGAGGTTAGGGAGGCGCAAGGAATGCCATCCCTAAAGGGAACAGGCTGCGCGTGCATTTTGGTGCCTTTTCTTTTATTTCTCCTTCTCTCTGGTGCCGCCGCCGACGAATCTCGCGGGGAGCGGGACAGACGGCGAAATCCGGTCGGGTGTTTGAATTATTCCCTAGAAGACGGTGCGCTGCCGAACCCGCATTTGGCGCAAGTCTGAAAATTGGTCCGCAGTGGCCAGAAAAGGTGCGCCGCTCGTTTTTACTCGAAAGCGCAGCCTTGCGCGATGCTTTGCCCACGAGGAGGGGCTCCCAGCTGGCCCGAATAAGACCTTCCTTGTGTGCTTTAGGGGAAGCACGGAAACCTCAGTGTGGATGACCAGACGGAATCCAAATCCAGCTGGAAAGTTTTTCCAGTCTTCTGACTGATCTGAGTCTGTCCGCCATGAATTATTCTCCCGTGCTAATCTCTTCAAGTGCGTGCCTGGAAACCGAAAGGTTGCGGGATAAAATCTCGGTCGGACTTCGGACCATTTCCGTCTGCCTTCAGCCTTGCATTCAGCTCTCAACGATGTGAGGAGCCGCTATAAACGCCACGTGGTTAGTATTTGCACGTTAAATGTAGGGTCCGTTGTTGTGGCTGGATAACTGGTGTAGGTTAGGGACAAGGAAGTCACCAAAGTGATTTGCAATTGGAAGACCTGCAGCAGATTGTTGAGCTACACGGAACTGGGGTGAATAGAAACAATGGGGTGAGTAGAAACGGAACTTCCAAAGAACTTGTACGTTATCATGTTGGTAGACAAATGGGAATATCGTTCAGCGGTTTGTCTTTCTGACTTGATAGTGAACCAATCTAATAGGCAAAATTATGAATTTCAAAGTTGACGTCCTCGTCAGTTGATGTTTTTTTTTTTTTTTTTACACTATGACACACATCGGATATGGTGCCGTATTAACTTATTTTTAAGTACCAATCTAAATTGCGCTGCTTTAATTTAAGTATGGTAATCAAATTTGCAGTCCCGTTTTATTACCCAAAAGTTCAGCTTTAAAGTATACCTTAATCTGGCTTGGGTTTCGGCTAACTGAAATTGTAGGGTAGTCTTTTCGGAATTTGTGTGGTGTACAGAAACAGTAACCGTCAGTGTTTCCTCAGAAGGAGGGAAGAATTTGACGGAAACGAACGACGTGGCTCAACCCAAGAGATTATTCTCTGATTAAAGTATAGGGAAAAAATGAGCAATCACTTAGATTGTATGAATGTAAAATTTATTATTTAGAAGCCAAAGGTTATGTTGTCGTTTTCTTGAGGAAAAGTTAATTAGTCAAGGAGTTTTATTTCGAAAGCTCTTCGTTACTTCTGGGAAGGGGGGCTGGGTGGTACGACTTGTAGATTCAACTACGTCATTTTTAAATATTATGTCAGTGATTTAATGTTTAAACAAAAAAACTTCATTAATTTAATGTTACAATAAAATAATCAAAGGTACAACATTTTTTATTCGGTAAATGAATAAAAAAGCACATTTCATGAATTATTTTTATTTGGCACTGATTAAAACTTTTTTTGAAATGGAAATATTCTGTTTCTCATTCTCCTAGATAAAAAAAGCATATTTTGACACATCCCAGTTCAATCTAAAGATCAATAACTAGAAAAGTAATGAGATTTACAACACCGTTCAATAGAAATACCAAGTTTTTATCTTATAAAATCCTGAGCGAGGTCCCAAAAATAGTTTAAAGTTACGAAGAAGGCCTATAACGTCTGAGACTTTTGATTTTCATTTTTATTTTTAAAATTATCACTTTTTTCTTTTGAGGCTTGAAACTGTTTCAATTCGCCCGTTTTTCAATATCCCAGAGTAGGACTTGCAGCCTACGTCGTCACTTCCCAACAGTTTTTACCCTCAACGGCTGCCTCTAGAACCATAGAAGTTATTCTCTGACGTCTTAACGCAAGTCCTATCACCGTGTCTCTTCTTCCTACTAATGTTTTCCATTTATTCCTCACCTCGCCAAAGTCTGTGGAGTACTTTCACATTTCTTATCAGTTCACTTAATTTTCAGCATCCTTCTCTAACTCCATATCCCAAACGCGTCGAGTCTCTTCTTTTCCGGTTATCCCATAATCCACATTTCACTACTATACAATGTTGTGCTCCAACTTGAAGCTAGTGTTCTCTTATTCTGAGGTTACGTGTAAATAAAAGCTACGTGGAGCTAGTAGAAGGCGGCGGAGCGCTGCAAAAAAGAGCAGCGCATGACTTTCAAAGCAGTGACACGCTTGTACGAGGACTGCCTTTGAAACGTACGAACTACGGAGACCAGCGTACAAGTAAATACAAGTATAAAAGACGGGGCGATGTGAGAAGTGACAGACACTGAGAGACGCTTTTTGTTTTTTCCACCTGAATACGCACTCCCCAAGCCGGCTTAAGGTCTGTGACCGACGGTACTTTCCGTACCAATGTCACATACCCCTTCTCCTGTTGCAGTTTCGAACAGTTAGTATGCCTCCGTGTGTGTTCCAATCTTTCTAATTTTACCTTCACGGTCTTTTCGTGAGATATACGTAGAAGGAAGTAATATATTGGTTGAATCTTGTAGGAATGTAGGCTCTCGGAACTTTAGCAATAAACCACACCGTGATGCAGAACGTCTCTCATGCAGAGTCTGCCACTGTAGTTGGTTGATCATCTCCGCGATGCTTTCATCTTTACTGAATGAACCAGTTACGAAACCTGCTGCTCTTCTTTGGACCTTTTCTATTTCTCTACCAGTCCTATTTGGTATGGATCCCAACTAGGTTGTTTAGGTTTTTATGTTGATAACGCCACGTAGCGCTCTGTATGAAAATCATTGACTGTGCTGTGTACAGTCTGTGGCTGGTTGACGTTATTGGAATATTCGCTATTGTAGTGTTGGGCAGTTGGATGTGATCAGCGCGTAGCGTTGTGCAGTTGGAGGTGAGCCGCCAGCAGTGGTGGAACTGAAGAGAGAGATGATAGAGTTTTGAGAGGTTGCTATAAGCCGATGACCTGGACGTGTGTCCACCAAAAAAGGAAATTGTAAAGATGGATGTCATGAATTGATATATATATATATATATATATATATATATATATATATATATATATATATATATATATATATATATATATATATATTATTTATATGATTTTTGAACATTATTAAGGTAAATACATTGTTTGTTCTCTATCAAAATCTTTCATTTGCTAACTATGCCTATCAGTAGTTAGTGCCTTCAGTAGTTAGAATCTGTTATTTAGCTGGTAGTATTGGCGCTCGCTGTATTGCAGTAGTTCGAGTAACGAAGGTTTTTGTGAGGTAAGTGATTCATGAAAGGTATAGGTTATTGTTTGCCAGGGCCATTCTTTTGTGGGGATTATTGAAAGTCAGATTGCGTTGCGCTAAAAATATTGTGTGTCAGTTTAGTGATGATCAGGATAAGTAAAGAGGGAAATGTCTGAGTACGTTCAGTGTAGCTCAGCTGTTTGAAAATCAAATAACGTAAGAGGCTTCCCAGAGCACTGTCATTTTTAAATTTTTCTAAGGTGACGTATCACTTCTTTGTGGATAGACTACATTTCCTAAGGATTCTTCCGATGAATCTCACTCACTGTGGCATTTGCCTTACCCACGATTAGATTTATGCTGTCGTTCCATAAGCGTACTCCTAGATATTTTGCGGATGTGAGTGCTTTGGGTGATTGTTCTGCAGTAGTGTTATCAAAAATGATATACCTCTCGCAAATGCAACTAAAAACAGTTTCCTGTTCGTAATTTATCATCTGTGTTCAAATCGACGCTTTAGGATACTGGACAGTCTTTACCTTTGTAAACACCCTGCAACAGTCGTCAGAAGTGTCCAGGCCGGAAGAGGGAGTGTTTTGGTTTCTGGAATGTTTTCTTTGCATTCCCACGTTGATCTCGTCATTCTGAAAGGCACAGTGGAACAATACAAGTATGCAAGTATCCTTGCACCATTTCCACCCCTACATGCAGTATATTTTCTCTTATGACATCTACCAGCAGGGCAATGCAGCGTGTCACACAGCTCGCTGTGTACATGAGTGGTTCGAAGGGCTGCGGGAAGAGTTTTCCATCCTAACCTCGCAACCAAGGATATAAGCGCAGTCATGAATCTGTGTGATCACCTCGAATGGGCTGGTCGCGCCGTGGATCCTCAACAAAGAAATAGAGCACAAGTGGCCCCAACTCCGGAGTCGGCGTGGCTCTGCTTCCCTGTCGGTACCTTCCAGGGCCTCACAGCGATCCCCGCTGCAAAAAAGTGGTTATTCAGGCTTCTGACAAGTGGTCATGTTAACGTGAATAGACAGTGTTCAGTCCACTATGTAAAATTTTTCTAGGGATCTCGAAAACAAGATTAGTCTAACTACAGCATTTAAGCAATCATTCTCCCCGCGCTTCATACGTGAATAGAGCGGGAAGAAGCCCTAACAGCTGGTGCACTGGGCTGTACCCTTCGCCGTGTACTAACAGTGGTCTGCAGAGTAAGGAGGTAGATGTAGGGATGACGCATTGGTTAAGACTCTGGGCTTCCGTTACGGAGTACGGGATTCAAATTCCAGTTAGGCGATCAAGATTTACGTTTTCCATGTTTATCGTAACTCAGTGAATGCGAATGCCACTGTGGTTTCTTTGAAAAGGACACGGACAGTTTCTTTCCCCATTCTTGCGCATTGAACTAGTGCACCAATGGCTTCGACTTCGACGCTAACCTTTTCTACGTTCGATGCAGTAATCTTGTACTTCGTGACTTTGACAATTTTCTGCTCATGGCTGGCATCTGTAAATCATGTGGCAGTCGTGGTTTACAGGTGCTCAAAGTTTTTAAATAAGTAAAAATATTTTCTTTTTAAAACAAAAAGAGAAAAAATCATTTTTGAGAGCGATAATATGCACAAGTAGTCGCGATATGTTTCCTTGATTTGTTGTAAGATTTTTTCAGAAATAAAAACTTTCATTACGTTTCATAGACTCTCTCTTGCGAACTGCTTTGAGCTCTCCTGTTTGCGTGTCAACTTAAGTGGAAAAACTGCCGTGTTTTCTAACCCTGTTCCGCATTCTTCATCAGAGGTTACGCGAAATAATGACATAGGTTTCGACAGTGTGTGGTCATCTCTGGTACTTACGGCAGCAATTAACTTGTCACTAGACTCATCTCGAACGTTGACTTCCTTAGACATGAGTTTCTTGGAAATGAACTGTAATTAACTGTAACCTGTTGGAAAAGTAATTACCAGTCTTATGAGTAAACGTAGGTCCCTCACGGTGAAAACAAGAAGCACATTTTTAGGGCCTTAAACGCCGCTTTTTCAGTTTATGAAGGTAGATTATTATCGATTAAAGTTCATTATTTAATACAGATTAACATCTCATGAAACAATTTTTTTATGCTTCCGGTGCTTTTTTTCTGTAATCTCACAAATGAAAAGATGATTATGAAAGCAAACTATTAAAAGCCATCAGTGCCATTTCTCCCTCTTTATCAATCTATAGCCCTTCAAAATGCTGGTGAAGTCGACAGACCGTTCAATAAATTTATTTTACTCTCCTGGTTTGCTATGTATTGTAAGGTGAAGATGAGTGATACTATATTACCGAACAGCGGTTGGGGTCCTCGCAGTCGACGTTCTAATCAGTTCAAAGGAAAAACCACGGAAGTCTTTTTCTCGAAACTTTCCATAAACAGGTTAATCTGAGTTTCCTCCTGCTGCCGGCATCTGTATCGTTTCTCGGTTTATGTTACATTTAACGAGAGTAGAAGATATTTGTACTGAACAGGCTACAAAACTTGTTTATTTTGACAGCTAGTTAGCACGCAGCGAAGAAAAACTATTAAGGCTACTATTTTTACAGTTCGTGATCTATTTTCCGAGACTGTCAATGAATTTCTTTCCATACCAATATCCTTAGGTTATCTACGTTAAATTGAGCTCTACAGACAAAGCACCTTCTGCTGATGGACTGCCTCGTCCCTCTACACGCCCAACTAACATAGTTGTACGAAGTGTGGCGTTTGCAGCCTGTTCCGTTTAACGTGTGCAACGGTTAGAAAAGCGGTATATTCGCCGTGAAATTACGGTTTTTTATTGCAATCGTTCCGCTCCACAATGTACTCGTTAAGATTTTCACAGCAACTAATGTAAGGAATATCGGCAGCTTGATGAAAAACGATCCTGACGTTGGAGGGAACAGGTAGATTACAGTTAAGCTGCCGTGGAGAATTGAGTTGGTAAAAGTGAAAGATCCAAGGCACGATAACCTTATTTGCAAATTAAGCGTCACGGAAGTTGGATGATGCACACACGCCAAATACCGACGCTCTAATCGACAAGTTTTTACCAATAATCAAAGTTTGTAGCTGGTAAAAGGCATGTGTATGGTGCTAATAGAGAATGTAAATGTGGATACAGGTTTCTGCATGGTGTTATGTATCACTCATTTTCTCCTAGCAAACAACAAAGTCACCATAAAAATATGCTAGTGAAGCTCTACCTTTACAAAGTACAATTATTTCCACTTTTGTTGTTTTGCTCCAAACTCCTTTCGATGAAGCACATTGTCATTGCTGCAGCCTCTTTATTCCATAAAGTGGAATTTTATTATCTCACAAAGGGACCCTCCACACTGTAAATCACGGATCTTGATGCGCTTCAAATGTGTTGTAGAGGCACTCACCCTGAGTACCTGGCTATCCGGTTTTTGGCGACGTTCCTTGGTCTTTGAGAAAATCGATTTGAACTTCATTGCGAGTTTTGTATATCCGTAAAATTACTTATATTTCGATCAAGTCAGCGTAACGCAGAGGTAAGGGTTCGCGGATACCGTATTGGAGGTACCGCGTTCGAATCCTGCTCGTGTACTAATCGACCGGATTTTTCAATTTTATTTCAAAGAATATCAACAAACAGTGTAAGGCGTGCGAAATTATAAAGATATATTCATTCCCACCAGAGTGCACTCCATATTGCCAGTCCGGTGATGTATATTTCTACCAACAGGTGAAAATCTTCACGAAAATTATTCAGAATGGTCCCGACTTGATGAAAGACAATAGAGAGATCGCTTCTAGGGAAAATTCGATAAAATTACATTCGCTAATCCTACATCAGTTCAGAGCACCTAATTTTGAAAGCATGATTAGATACGCATAGTTCGCATCGAAATTAGCGGATGAAAGAGAAATATTTTTGAGTGCAAAAGATTTGTGTTTCCCGGTATCGCTCATGAAGAAACGGTCCGCCTGCAAGATGGCTGCTTTCATAAAATTCGGGTGGTGCTGCGAAAATTTGTGCTTCGGTTGTTTCTATGGTAAGTATCACCCACAATATTGTTCTGGCACATCAAGCAATGTGGACGATGAAAAATAAGATTTTGTAATATTGTATGACAGAAAAAATTAATAACTGAGTATATCTTTATAATTTCGCACACCTTACACTGTTTGTTGATATTCTTTGAAATAAAATTGAAAAATTCGGTCGATTTTGAAAAAAAAAGTGCACGAGTAGGATTCGAACGCGGTACCTCCAATGCGGTATCCGCGAACCCTTACCTCTGCGCTACGCTGACTTGATCGGAATATAAGTAATTTTACCGATATACAAAACACGCAATGAAGTTCAAATCGATTTTCTCAAAGACCAAGGAACGTCGCCAAAAACCGGATAGCCAGGTACTCAGGGTGAGTGCCTCTACAACACATTTGAAGCGCATCAGGATCCGTGATTACAGTTTGGAGGGTCCCCTTGTCAGAACACAATCACAATATAGTCCTTCAAAAACAAAATGTCAGTGTCATATGGCGTTGTTGGCTGGGATATCCCACGTGGATAGTTTAGCTATCTGTCGGAAAGGATGTTCTTCCTCCGCGTACGAAGGTCCCTTTCCTTGCGGATGTGTCGTGTGCATATTTGGGAAATGTTGATCAAATGCGTGTGAATTCCTAAGGGACCAAACTGCTGAGGTCATCGGTCCCAAGACTTACACACTACTTAAACTAACTTAACGTTAAGGACAACACTCACACCCATGCCCGAGGGAGGACTCGAACCTCCGGCGGGAGGGACCGCAAGATTAGTGACAGCGCCTCTAACCGCGCGGCCACTCCGCGCGGCTTGGGAAATGTTGGTGACTAATGAAAGCGTGTATACTGTAGTGCTACGTTTGTGTTACATGATGACACTGATGATGAATATGATGGCACAAGGGAGATAGTGAAACCTGGTACCAGAACATAGCCTACTCCTCCGGAATAGCACCAAGAAGATGCTTCAAATAGCTCTTAGCACTATGGGACTTAACATCTGAGGTCATCAGTCCCCTAGACTTAGAACTACTTAAACCTAACTAACCTAAGGACATCTCACACATCCATGCCCGATGTAGGAGTCGAACCTGCGACCGTAGCAGCAGCGCGGTTCCGGCCTGAAGCGCCTAGAACCGCTCAGCCACAGCGGCCGGCACCAAGAAAACAGTCGAGTTTATCGTCCACATTCGACGGACCCTCATTTCGTGACGAACTGCTGATAGGTTTGGAATTTAAGGTAACATGTTGGCACAGGGACTAATGATCATGAAGTTAACGTCGTAACCCATCTTCCTTTGCCTGTCAAATACTAGCAGTGAAAGTTTCATCCACCACCAGGATTCGACCCGGCTTACCTCCGAGTCGAGTTATCACCAGACAGGCGTGCGTTACTAACCTCGGATACGGAGGCGGGTCTCAAAAACCAAAATATAGGGTAATAAGAGATGGAAAGAAATAAAAGCGCCTCAAAGTATGTTCATATATCTGTTCTTGATATTATTTTGGAACAAAATCTGAGATTACTAAATAAAGATCACACACTACAGAGCACGCAACTGCGTTGAGACCTTTTTACGCAACAAATTGAAATAATAGTGCAACGAACAACTAGGGTAAAGTCGCAAATTTCACTTTTTTTTATTCATTCGATGACTAGTATGCGCTGTAACTGTTCGTTTCCATATTTTCTACATGTTTTTGCTTTTTCGGAAATACCATTTTTTACTATATTACGATGATTCGAAAATGGGTCCCGGCCCGAAACCAGTCATTGAGTGAATAAAAAAAAGCGAATTTTGCAACTCTAGAATGGTTTTTCGTTGTACTGATTAACAGAAGTTGCTGACCCACAACTATTGCAGCAAGCTGGAAGTCCGTGAAATAATAGTGTTTCACTAATGATGATGATGTCCCATACTCCGAGGAGCGTAGGGGACGAAGCGGGAGACCTGCACCGCTGTACTAGGCAAGGTCCTAGCGGAGGTGGTTTGCCATTGCCTTCCTCCAACCGAAATGGGGATTAATGATGATGAACACGACACAACAACACCCAGTCATCACGAGGCAGGGAAAACCCCTGACCCCGCCGGGAATCGAACCCGGGATCCCGTGCGCGAGAAGCGAGAACGCTACCGCAAGACCACGGGCTGCGGACTGTTTCACTAAAACAGACCTCAATTAACACATTTTTCCCAGCTAAGGCCGGACTCGTGCAATCAGCAGGTGACTTTCATGACTACTAACTGTTAACTACTTTGATGGCTATAGCGTTCTCATAACAACCTGTAAGTTGTATCAAATGAAGCGAAAAATATAATTTGAGTTCCTAGAGACGCCGTCATTCGACTATACACGTTGTAACTAGATTCCCTTTACAGATTTGAGGACAGACTCCTTAAAAAAAAAGTCTGGTAAATATGGGCTCTAAAATGCACAGCTTAAGCGCTGTGAGCACACCCTCATCTTCGTTACAGTGGAACAGTGGAACACATGTATTGCTAGCTCTTTGTTTCCCATATTTCGGAGAAGATAGTATGGATTAAAGCAAGAAAAAAATATCCAGTAATCATTCGCTCTAAAATGGATTCCTTAAAAGCTACGAGTAGTTGTTCAATAGAAAAGATGTCTTTCACAGCAGCGAAGAAGAACAAGTGGTCATACCTCTTAAGGTATGCACTTTAGAGCCCACTTTTACTGGACATACTTTTTCTTGTTTTGGTACATATTACGTCCTCCCAAAATATGGAAAGCAAAGAGCTTGAAGAAAAAGGGACGTGTTTCGCAGTATCGAAGATGAACAAGTGCTCGTATGCATTTTAGAGTCCACATTTACGAGAAATTTTGTGCTTGTTTCGGTGTAACGGGTCTTCAAAGATTTTAAAGGGTATTTAGTTACACCCTGTATTCGTCGCTCTTACAGCCTTCGGTCCGAAGACTGGTTTGATGCAGCTCTCCAACACGTATCTCTCCTGTGAAAGGCTGTTCATCTCTGCATAAGTGCTGCAACCAACATCCGTTTGGAGCTGATTGTATTCACGCCTTTGTCTGCCTCCACTGCTCGTACGCGCGGACTCCTCTCCAATTCCTTGATGTCTCAGGATGTTTATTATCAGTCTTCTTCTTTCAGACAGATTCTCCCATAAATTTCTTTTCTCACTGATTCCGTTTACTTCCTACTCATTAGTTACCCAATCTACCCAGCTAATCATCAGCATTTTTCTCTTGCAACTCATTTCAATCCATTTATTCTTTTCGTGTCTGAACTGTTTATCGCCGACGTATCATTACTCCCACTACTCCAGACAGACATCTTCAGCTAAGTCTTCCTAACACATTAATTTATATTTGATATTACCAAATCAGCCTACAAATACACACATAAAAAAAGTTTTGCATCACAACTGTTCAAAGAACTCCAGAAGACAGACGTTGATTGTGGATATTGTATCACAGAGACAGTCCCTTTTACTGTTCAGAGACGTCACTAAACCCGCCCAAAGATGTAAACAAGCATGCATGAGCAGCGTCTACTAAACGGAGTGTGTCCGACGGCCGATCAGTTCCACTCAGTCCACCATCAAGGAGGTACACGGCTCCTGTTGTCTGCAGTTCAACCACGCCTAGACGGTTAATACTGCGGTTCGAACGCGACCGCATTGTTACTTTTCTCCAGGAAGGGCTCTCAATAAGGGATGTGTCCAGGCGTCTCGGAATGAACCAAAGCGATGCTGTTCGGACATGGAGGAGATACAGAGAGACAGGAACTGTCGGTGACATGCCTCGCTCAGGCCGCCCGAGGGCTACTCCTGCAGTGGATGCCCGCTAGCTACGGATTATGGCTCGGCGAACTTTGACAGCAACGCCACCATGGTGAATAATGATTTTCGTGCAGCCACAGGACGTCGTGTTACGACTCAAACTGTGCGCAATACGCTGCATGATGCGCAACCTCACTCCCGACATCTATGGCGGGGTCCATCTTTGCTACCACGACACCATGCAGCGCGGCACACATGGTCGCAACAACATGCCGAATGGACCGCTCAATTGGCATCACGTTCTCTTCCTCGATGAGTGTCGCATATACCTTCAACCACACAATCGTCGGAGACGTGTTTGGAGGCAACCCGGCCAGGCTGAACGCCTTAGACACACTGTCCAGCGAGTGCAGCAAGGTGGAGGTTCCCTGCTGTTTTGGGGTGGCATTATGTGGGGTCGACGTACGCCGTTGAGGGTCATGGAAGGCGCCCGTAGATGCTGTACGATACGTGAATGCCACCCTCCGACCGATAGTGCAACCATATCGGCAGCATGTTGGCGAGGCATTCGTCTTCATGGACGACAATTCGCACCCCACTCGTGATTGGCATCTTGTGAATGACTTCCTTCAGGATAACGACATCACTCGACTAGAGTTCTCGAGACATGAACCCTATAGAACATGCCTGGGATAGATTGAAAAGGGCTGTTTACGGACGACGTGACCCACCAACCACTCTGAGAGATCTTCGCCGAATCGCTGTTGAGGAGTGGGACAATCTGGACCAACACTGCCTTGCTGAACTTGTGGATAGTATGCCACGACGAATACAGGCATGCATCAATGCAAGAGGACGTGCTGTGGGGTATTAGAGGTACCGGTGCGTACAGCAATCTGGACCACCACCTCTAAAGGTCTCGCTATATGGTAGTATAACATGCAACGTGTGGTTCTCGTGAGCAATAAAAAGGGCGGTTACGATATTTATGTTTATCTCTATTCCAATTTTCTGTACAGGTTCCGGAGCTCTCGGAACCGAGGTGATGCAAAACTTTTTTTTGCTATGTGTACATACGTAAGTAATCGATTAGACATGTGTATACTGATTGAAAGAAGCTACATGTAAACTACAAACAGTTGGGTAGTTACTATCTGTTTACGAGACAGCAGTGAATGAATTTGGTAGACCAGATCAGTGTCTGCTCCACAGTGTCTTACGTGACGTTACTGCGAGTACATCGTTTTAAGTGCACGCACAGATGTGGATCCTGTCCGACATACAGTACAGACCGGCAACCGCTGCCACTCGGAAATTTACGAGTGGCGCGCATGCGCACGATGCGTCATCGGCTCGTTGGGTCTGCCATGCCGCCCGGCCACATCTGCGCATGCGCGAGCGTCGGCGGTGCTGACAAACGACGCTACAAATTCTGCGATTGCGGTAGCGGCGCGCTCGTGCTCGCTGCCAGCGGTGGCTCCCCCGCCAGCAGCGGCGGCTCCCCCGCCAGTCGCCAGTTATCTCGGCCGCGGCACGCCAGCTCGAGAACCTGCAGCCATGTGTCTCGCCCGCCAGTTAGACAAGACCGGATGCGGACACGCGCTTGCGTGCCTCGCGTGTGTGTCCCACTCCATAATGGCAGTCCGGCGGCCGATCAGAGACCCACTCATCTCCCTTCTTTGCCTTCAATCTCTGCTCTTCCACCTCTGCATGTCGGAGGATGAAGTAGAGGGGAGACGGACAGGGAGAGAGAGAGAGAGAGAGAGAGAGAGAGAGAGAGGTAATGACCGGACCGAGGACCTTCGCCACTGCTCATTAGTTGCCTCACCGTGTAATCAACATACTGGTTTCACGCACGACCCTTTCTTGTAGTAAGCAATTTTGAAAGATGAAATTTAAATGCGGAAAAATTCGCAGCAGTAGGTAGTTTGGAGTCCCATGTAAGAGATGATCGTAGGAATAACTGCACCTCTGTCCGCACAACACTGCGTGGTTTTTAACTCAGAACATCAGATACAATAAAATCTCCTAATAGCTACAAAGGTTACGATGTTCATGTGTTCTACGCAAAGAAATCTGAGCACACAGCTTCCGGTACTGCTTTTCTTCATTAACGATAATAACTGCTACAGTTGTAAAAATTATTTATCTCTAAAAAGGAAAGCACAGCCCGATCGCAGGACATGTGTCGTCTTCAGTTGCATCCGCAAAATTGTAAATCAATAACAACAGTTGTCCACATCGTTGAGAGAATCAAGCTGAACAGAACCAACAGAAATTCTTTGAAAAAAGCCCCCTATATGTACATTAAAATGTGAGTCTGCAAATGATGCATAATAGAGGTTAAAATAAATTAAAACTTGTTCATCCCTGGTAGTGGCATGCAAGAAGATATCTTCTTCAATCCCAGATCTGCCAGAAAGCCTCTCGCAGAGGAGGATCTACGTACAAGGACAAAGGTCCCAATTAAAAGAATGGAAACCACCGTTAATTGGAATAACATACACGAGATATTAACGGCCCGACATCTCATATTTTGACCGTCAGATAGAGTGAGCAGTCCAATCGTCTTTTCATTTACGGAATCAAAATTTGGATTAATGTACCCGCCAACAACAGGTCTAAGAAACCACAAACTATCGTCCACTGCAGTGAAAACTAATTTCTCTCACGTACCAGGCAGTCACTAATTAAAGGTTAAAGATTATCTCCTCTACGTGAACACATTCCAGACCAACCGGCTGGGTTAAACCAAAGAAAACTGTCATAATTCCTGTAATGTCTCTCAATTCATCAGTGACATTAGAGGAATTATGTCCCAAATTGTCATTAATATGTAGCTGTACTAAGCTGTGGAACAACTAATGCAAAAGGAAGGAAACACATAAAGCACTGGAAATGAAATGAGCGTTTGGCGTCAGTGAGCCGGGAGGTCCCTTGCGGGGTAGGTCCGGCCGCCTTGGTGCAGGTCTTATTACATTGGACGCCACATTGGGCGACCTGTGCGCCGGATGGGGATGAAATGATGATGAAGACAGCACAACACCCAGTCCCTGAGCGGAGAAAATCTCCGACCCAGCCGGGAATCGAAGCCGGGCCCGTAGGACGGCAATCCGTCACGCTGATTTTTTTTTTATCCCATTTTGTTCGCTTTTGTTCGTTGCATCCGCTCGGGGCGGACGTCGTAAGACACCCGTTTCAGTTCGTCGCTGATCGATTAACTCATATTTTTTATTACAGAGGGCAGCTAACGCTATGACCGAAAACGCTGAGTTACCGTTCCGTCAATCACTCAGCTATCGGGGCGGACTATAAAGCACATACAGCCTAACAATAATTACAGCAGAATCAGCTAACTTAGAGCACAATTGATCACAATAATAACCATTACAATAAAAAAACATTTTTGACAGCAGCACTGACCACTTCAACAGACAGCAATCAAAGCCATAAAACACACAGTAACCTCCAATAAAGGAAGCCCGTAAACGTACTGCGGTATAAAGGTTGCACGCCCCCCACCCCCCTCTACATTCGTAAGAACTACTAATTTAATTTCAACACACTGTAACAATAAAGTGATCGTTAGATAATAGCTACTTTTTTTCTGAGCAAACGAAGCTAAACGTTATCTACCGCTTATAGGGGAGAATGTCGCTGGTGAGAGCAGCCAACCATATTTTCAATTACGTGCTGCCTCAGCAGCCGAAGTCGCTAAATCACGCCTATGTGGTGGAGCTCGACTGGTTCGAATTTTAATTACGGAAGAAATTTTCAGCGTCAGTATTTAGCTCCCAAGGGGCGGAGGGGTGGTAGCGTAAATTTGCTGATCATCATACTTTGCGCCCGTGTAGTCGCATGTTAAATGGTTCAAATGGCTCTGAGCACTATGGGACTTAACTTCTGAGGTCATTAGTCCCCTAGAACGTGGAACTACTTAAACGTAACTAACCTAAGGACATCACACACATCCATGCCCGAGGCAGGATTCGAACCGGCGACCGTAGTGGTCCCGCGGTTCCAGACTGAAACGCCTAGAACCGTTCGATCACAACGGCCGGCTATTAGCATGTTATCTGGAGGAATTTACACAGCAACGTTCTATCATTCAATGTTAAAAATATCTGGTAAATGATCTTCATCGAAAAATTGTAGGAACCAACGAAAAATTATATCTAGGCGCGCAGTCCGGAACCGCGCGACTGCTACGTCGCAGGTTCGAATCCTGCCTCGGGCATGGATGTGCGTGATGTCCTTAGGTTAGGTAGGTTTAAGTAGTTCTAAGTTCTAGGGGACTGATGACCACAGATGTTAAGTCCCCTAGTGCTCAGAGCCATTTGAACCATTTTTGAAAAATTATACAACGTTCACTTCAGCTCGACTTTCACGTGTTAAATATGTCTCGCTGATACGTTAACTCTCAAGTTCGCATGTGCAACCGCATCTGAGATCTATATTTACATATACGTCATACTCCGCAAACCATCTAACTATGTGTGGCTGAGAGTAACTACTGACTGATCCCTCCTTTTCCGTTCCACTCGCGAACGGCGCGTGGAAAAATTGATGCCTCCGTATTAGCTTTAATTTCTCGAATTCTGACGTCGTGGTCATATCGCGATATGTATGTGGGAGGAAGTGATATGCTGTCCGACTCCTCCCGGGAAGCGCTCTCTCGAAGATTCAATAGCAAACCTCTCCGCGATGCAGAACACCTCTCTCTTGGTACCTGCCACTGAAATTGGTTGAGCATCTTCTCTGTAACGCTCCCACGTCGACTCTACGATCCCGTGACGAAACGCGCCGCTCTTCGTTGGATCTTCTCTCTTTCTTCTAATAGCCCTACCTGGTAAGGATTCCGTACTGATGAACAAGACTCAAGAATCGCTCGAAAAAGCGCCATGTACAACTTCTTTTGTGGATGAGTCACATTTACTTAAGATTCTTCCCACTCTTCCTACTATCTTCTTTATGTGGTCGTTCCACTTGAGGTCGCTCTGTATAGCTACTCCTAGATACTTTATGGTATGTAGTGTTCCCAGCAATTAAGCATCAAAGTGTAGTTGTAGAGTAGTAGATTTCT
This sequence comes from Schistocerca cancellata, assembly GCF_023864275.1. Classification (NCBI taxonomy): domain Eukaryota; kingdom Metazoa; phylum Arthropoda; class Insecta; order Orthoptera; family Acrididae; genus Schistocerca; species Schistocerca cancellata. The sequence continues at coordinate 622,405,280 of NC_064630.1, forward strand.
TTTCCTATGTATGAGCAATATGTTACATTCATTTACGTTCAGGACCAATTGCCACAGCTAGGACCATTCATCAGTTCTCTGCTGGTCATTCTACAAATCGATATTGCCTTGGCATTGCTCCTTTCTTACAGACAATCGCGTCATCTGCGAACAGTCTTAAAGAGCTTCCGTCGCTTTCTGTTAGATCATTTATATACATTGTAAACAGTAACGGTCCTGAATGAGATTTTCACTCTGCAGCGGAGTGTGCGCTGATATGAAATTTACTGACAGATTAAAACTGTGTGCCGGACCGAGATTCGAACTCGGGACTTTTGCCTTTCGCGGGCAAGTGCTGTACCATCTGAGCTACACAAGCACGACTCACGCCCCGTTCTCACAGCTTTAATTCTACCAGTACCTCGTCTCTTACCTTCCAAACTTTACAAAAGCTCTCCTGCGAACCTTGCAGAACTAGCACTCCTGAAAGAAAGGATATTGCGGAGACATGGCTTAGCCACAGCCTGCGGGATGTTTCAGGAATGAGATTTTTACTCTGCAGCGGAGTGTGCGCTGATGTGAAACTTCCTGGCAGATTGAAACTGTGTGCCCGACCGATGCTCAGATGGTAGAGCACTTGCTCGCGAAAGGCAAAGGTCCGAGATCGTGTCTCCGTCCGGCACACAGTTTTAATCTGACAGTAAGTTCAGTAACGGTCCTATCACACGTTCTTGGGGTACTTCTGAAATTATAGTTACATCTGCTGATTTTATTCCGCTAAGAACGACGTGTCGAACTCTATCTCCACGAAAGGCTTGATCCAATTGCACATTTGTCCGATACTCGGTAAACTTGTGTTTCTTTTTTTTCTCTCTCGCTAAACGGCGGTGCGGGACGGTATCAAATACCTTCCTGAACCCAAATACCTTCCTGAAATCAAGGAACACGGCATCAATTTAAGCGCCGTTGTCTATATAGCTGCCGGCCGCTGTGGACGAGCGGTTCTAGGCGCTTCAGTCCGGAACCGCGCTGCCGCTACGGTCGGAGGTTCGAATCCTGGTTCGGGCATTGACGTGTGTGATGTCCTTAGTTTAGTTAGGTTTAAGTAGTTCTAAGTCAAGGGGACTGATGACCTCAGATGTTTAGTCCACATAATGCTTGGAGCCATTTTAATTTGTCTACATAGCTATGGTTCTTATGGAGGAATAGAGGGACCGTAGTTTCAAACGATCTCTGTTTGCGGAATCCATGTTGATTTTTATGGAGGAGATTTTAGTTGTCCAAAAACATCATAATTTTTGAGCACAGAACATGCTTCACAATTCTACAACAGACTGACGTGAACGATGTAGGCGTGTAACTATCGCCTTATAGCCGAAGGAGTCTTGCGATCACATTTCGCCCAACCCCTAAATGTACTGAAGTAATGGAAATGATAAGGTCGCAGAAGCTGCGTTCTTAATCAACGCTGCAATTTGGATGACCGGACACGCGGCTGCTTAACGTAGTTCACCATCGATAAGTCGTTTTCAACGTTTGTTACTTATACATACAGTTAGAACATCAAACAATAAGAAATATGTAGGATTATCTGGCAACTGGCTGGACACAATGATAAGACCACCATAAGTAAAAAAGAAGAAGAAAATTATGATTAAATAGAGAAAGAAGAAGACAAACGAAAAAAAGGCTGCAGTAATGGTCGTTTAAGACTGAATGTTCCAAAGCGTAGAACTTTCATTCACATGAAGGAAGAAACCCCGAATACATCACAAGGCGGAATTTCTTTCTATTTTTGTTGTTGTAATATCACTATACGCAATAATTTACAAAGTTATTAGTAATAAATTTCGTTGAAAAAGTTCCAGACCTCTCCGCAATATCTCATGAGTTGATGTGACTCTGTCGATGATAATACAAAAGCTGCAGGATGGGGGCGTTAAGCCCTGTGTTCGTCTGGGCGATGTTCATGAAGAGCCAGCAACGGGTTTCACTCCCTCCCTTCCGTCACCATCAGGCAAGACAACCGTGGCGCCACGCATTGCGATCACCTACATTCAACACACATGTTGAAGACGCAAGGAGTCACTCTTCTTAGAGGAATAAAACCTCTTCCGACTACGAGGGTTAAAGAATCCTCGATATTTTTCTGCCGACCACGTCATAAAGCTTCCTTTTTGAAACAGGTCAAATATGCGATTTTCTACAGTAACCAAGTCGATCGAGCTTTCACGAAGAGCCGGCCGGGGTGGCCGAGCGGTTCTAGGCGCTACAGTCTGGAACCGCGCGACCGCTACGGTCGCAAGTTCGAATCCTGCCTCGGGCATGGGTGTGTGTGATGTCCTTAGGTTAGTTAGGTTTAAGTCGTTCTAAGTTCTAGGGGACTGATGACCTCAGAAGTTAAGTCCCATAGTGCTCAGAGCCATTTGAACCATTTTCACGACGAACGTCCAAACATTACAATCCACATCGATCAGCGTCCGAGTATTATAAGTGATAGATTGTGCCTAGCGAACCAACGCGTTTGATTTCTAATCTATGCGCAAGGCACGTAAATCTGGTGCTTTATCACCGCTCTTTTTCAATAGAGACTATAACAATCAGCGCTTAACCATTTCTGCTTGCCAGGTTGTCAATTAGCTTGTGAGGAATACTGAGTTCTGTTATCCAAGGTTCTTACCAGGAACCATAAATGGTACATCAACAGCAAATATAGAGATGAGTAGCTGAGCTCTGACAAAAAAAGTAATATCCGTAAAAGTTCACGTCCACCCACTGTAAATGATGTGACACATATTGCGGGATAAGGAACAGTCGTGTAGTACGAGATGGTCTGCAGGAATGTAGCCATTAATGCTGGCATTTATTGCCAATAACGCTGACAGTTAGCGGCTTCAATAGGAGACAAACGACCTGGAAGACCTGAATCGCACATGCTGTGCAATAATTCACTCCCATTCGCGTCTAACTTGAATATATCAGCTGTACGGGATCTCGGTTGAAAGGTGATTCGAGATACTCCTGAACACTCCCTTCCACATTCACTTTCTCGTTCTCTGTCTAACCTTCTTAAAGCGAACTCAAGCCGACAGTGAGGCCCCGTTTCAAACGAGATAACGACTTCTTCAGCTCTATCACAGCTCTTCGAACATAGAATCGAGTACTTGCTATCCCAGTATTAGAGAAATGTCGTGGGTGATGCAGGAAAAGCTGTAATAATTAATGTATGTGTGGTGTTAATCTCATACAAAAAGGCACTATGATCCTCGAGCTGTATCACTTGTTAGCGGCAAACGACACCACGTAAAGCTGAACATTACAGTAAATCATTGTGTTCATAGACTGATTAAAAACAACCAATAACATTTAGACAGGAAATCCACCACATCACGTAGTTTCTTTACAAATGTTTCGTTTCTGTATGTGTTAAGGGAGAACATCTATTCTTTGAAAAATCAGCATGTGCTCGTTCCCACCTTACAGTGAATGGCGGCTTTAATTCATATGAGCTATCTGAGCTCTATTACAGAAGGAAACTTCTGTTATTTACATTTTTATAATTTCAGATCCAAAGGAATAATATACTTTTAGGTAGTAAAAAAATGTAGATATACTTAAATAGCCGGCCGCGGTGGCCGAGAGGTTCTAGGCGCTGCAGTCCGGAGCTGCGCGACTGCTACGGTCGCAGGTTCGAATCCTGCCTCGGGCATGGATGTGTGTGCTGTCCTTAGGTTAGTTAGGTTTAAGTAGTTCTAAGTTCTAGGGGACTGATGACCTCAGATGTTAAGTCCCATAGTGCTCAGAGCCATACTTAAATAATTCGATATTTTTACTGATATAAATAACATGATAGAAGAGCCCTTTAAATTTATTACGTTGCAATTTACCTCAGAGGAAATAAGTTTATTTTTAGTCGTAAAGTGTTCTCCTTCAAGGCCGAAAAAAATTATTATTTGGCAAAGAACCATTATTTTATTGTTATAAGAAGAAATTGCATTATTGCTGGACCAGAAAGAGAATATGCAGGGACAACGGCAAAGAAGCCAGACCGAGACGGCAAGAAAAGAGGAGCTAAGGAAAAGACGCTGTCTGCACTCCCCTTCCATCCGAAAAGAAAGAAAGAGAGAGAGAGAGAGAGAGAGAGAGAGAGAGAGAGAGAGAGCGAGAATGGTTAGCCTCGCTGCCTTCGGTGCAGAAGGACCTGCGTTCGATTCCATGTGCCTCAGACTTTTCTCTGAGGTCTGGAGGTCTCGAACGGGCTCCGTTAAGGTTCGTGAGGCCAAATAAAGTGCTGTTTGAGAAAAAAAAGGAACAAGCTTTATCTTCAGGATTCATTCACTGAAAATGACGGCTCGAGGGATTGGCGACATGCAGATTACACGTCCCTGGGTCACAGATCGCTCTTCATACTATCTTGTAGCCAGCTGTCGGACAGTGGGAAAAGGCCTAAACCCGAGTAGCTGAGTGGTGTTTACATTAAATTGTTTATGTATATTGAAGGCATTAGAAGCACTACTACACTCCCCGCGGCACACCCCATATCACTTTCGTCTCTGTGGACCATACGCATTCCAGCATAGCCTACCAGGTTTCATTAGTCAGATATTACTCGATTTTGTCACACATTTGCTAAAATACTCCGTGTCGTGTTTCTCGCTTCGTAATGGACGACGAGGCGCAGTGTTCGAAAACCTTTAACAAACTCAGCAGTAACACCCACATTCGAGGTCAGCAAACAATGGATACCCGCTCTCCTTGCTGTGGGACTCTATTTTGTGTCGCCGGGCACCTTTCTGGTCTCTACAGCGTCACGTCGACCTAAGAGAGGAACGAATTTCGAGTCCACCACACTTTTGCAATTAGTGGAAACTCTTTTGCGTGAGTATTCATGTTTCAACTGTTTATCTCGTTCCTGAGGAAGAGCTTGCGAATAATCCGGGGATTCGCCTAGAAAGGAGTGGGGAACCGCACAGAAACGAGACTCACGCTGCACGATATTCAAGAACATCAGCCGTTAATGCGGTGATGTAATGACAAAGCAGCTTCATGGTTCAAATGGCTCTAAGCAGTATGGGACTTAACATCTGAGGTCATCAGACCCCTATAGAACTACTTAAACCTAACTAACCTACGGACATCACACACATCCATGCCCGAGGCAGGAGTCGAACCTGCAACCGTAGCAGCAGTGCGGTTCCGGACTGAAGCGCCTAGAACCACTCGGCCACGGCGGCAGCTTCATCTCTAGCGAACTTCCTTATTGTTGGTCCGCAGGTCGTGGTCGTGCTGTAGCGTTCTCGCTTCCCGCGCCCGGGTTCCCGGGTTCGATTCCCGGCGGGGTCAGGGATTTTCTCTGCCTCGTGATGACTGGGTGTTGTTTGATGTCCTTAGGTTAGTTAGGTTTAAGTAGTTCTAAGTTCTAGGGGACTGATGACCATAGCTGTTAAGTGCCATAGTGCTCACAGCCATTTGAACCTTATTGTTGTCTACTACGCGGCGAATATAGTTAAAGCATAGACATTCAGCACGTACTCGTATATGGTCTGAATGAGATCCACCTGCACCTGTCTGTCTCACAAGTTAGCGAATTACGCGTAAAAGCTACACTAGCAAGTTAATTGTTTGACAACTGGTCGTAATTGCACTTAAGAAGTCTCTCAGCTGTCTTAATTCCAGCACTACAAACACCATTTTGTTCCTTAAACAGTGCCGTAAGTCGTATAAGGTCTGAAAACTTCTTATTCATTTTACATCTACATCCACACTCCACAAGCCACCTTACGGTGTGTGGCGGGAGGTACTTCGGACATACCCTGTTCCATTAGGGAATGGTACATGCGTACACAGCTGCTGCTAAGTCTCCGTATAACCTCTAATTTCTCTGATTTTCTCGCCGTGCTTATTTCTCGATACGTATATGGGAGGAAGTTACATGTTCCCCGATTCTTCTTGGAATGTACTTCCTTGAAATTTTAACTTGATGGACGACACTTCTCTTATAATACGCCGGCCGGTGTAGTCGAGCGGTTCTAGGCGCTTCAGTCTGGAACCGCGCGACCGCTACGGTCGCAGGTTCGAATCCTGCCTGGGGCATGGATGTGTGTGTGATGTCCTTCAGTTAGTTAGGTTCAAGTAGTTCTAGGTTCTAGGGGACTGATGACCACAGCAGTTGAGTCCCATAGTGCTCAGAGCCATTTGAACCATTTTGATTTGTCTCTTCTACTAATAGAACCAGGTAAGGGTCACCATCTGTTAAGTAATACTCAAGAATCGGTCGCATGAGTGTTTGGTAAGTTACTTCTTTCGTGGATCATTTACAAGTGCAATTATCTGAAGATGGGCACTATGTTCCGAAACTGTACAATGAAGTAAACCTTTTACAGTTGTAGTTGCAACTCGTTGCAGTTTCCCTCAACAATCTTTTTGAAACCTTAGTATTTAGCTAGAGGGCACAATGTTACTTATATCGCCCTGCATGCGTCAAGCTGAAAAGTCCTTGAGCGTGTACTGCACGTTTGTTACGTGATCTTCAAAATTTCGAGGATAATTTCTATCTGGAACCGCTGAAGCAGCTTTTGATGTGGAGTTGAGACGACCTCGTGCTCAGTTAGAAGAAAAAAAAGCTTAAGCACGAGTAAAACAAGTGGCAGACAGCACTACATGTTTCAGACAGATTTGTGTAGGTCCGCTGCTGCCTGGTTGGTAGATATGGGGGAGGGGACCAAACAGCGACGTCATCGGTCCCATCGGATTATGGACGGCTGTCAGACAGTCCATAAGTAAAAATTATCAATATACCGTAATATTACACGCAACTGAGGAAGACAGGACTACAAAAGTTGAAGATCGGAAAGGAAGTCGGCCGCCCCCTTTCAAGCCCTGAAGAGATTTATGGAAATCACGGAATACCTAAACCAGGATGGTCGGTCGCGGGCTTGAATCGTCATTCTCCCGCTGGCGGCTGCACCACTCTGGCACACGACGTAGTTAGTATTGGCAGCGAAAGTTGCTGGCGCGTTACCTTGGCAACGCCGTCAGGCGGCCGCAGGTCGGTCTCGCTAGAAGTAATCCGAAGCCGTATTCCTTCCTGCGACGGGAGTTTCCCACTTTCCGCGAAGAACAAGTGACTAACAGTAACCGCAGCTTCGGTTCAGTTCAGTTAGTGGACTGGGGCAGACGTGCCTCTAGACAGGTAAGCGTTGTAGTACTTTCAACACAAACTCTGAGACCGCAGACAAAGCTGTAATTTTAAATCTTAAGTTTAAATAATTATTCACGCAGGAGGATCGTAGAGACGCACTATCGTTTTACGCTGGTACAGACTCCTGTATGGAGGACGTAGGAGTAGGTACTCCTGGCGTTTAGATCACTGGATTTTTTGTCACACGCTTCTATTAGTCTGGATCTATAAAAAAAGTTTCAATTTAAGAATAAAGTTCAAGACTGTATCTCGGTGATTAATGAAATGTATAGTTTTTTTTATTTTTTATTCTTTTTTCCTTCAGACCATGGTCACTAATCGTCAAGGTGAAAATCGATTACAAATATCTTTAACGAATATGATGTTATATTGAATGAGTAAGTTGCGTGTCTCGTACAGTATACGGCCGCAACCGGTAACATATTATGAAAAGATTTTTGTTCTTATTTTGCTGTTGGCTGCTGCTATCTGTGGTTCAAAGGTGCGAGTGGTACACCGCTGTCATTTGAAAAATGTACTTCGGTATTTCCAGACAGCGTACATTTTTTTAATCGACTAAAATCCAAGATATCACATTTAAAGTGATTCTCAAACTTAAAAGAAATTAAAAGAGAATTATACAAGGTGGGAAAATATAACTGTTCCAGAAGGTATTACATGGACTGTAATATAGGCAGCCCAATTTACGTCATGCACACGCAAGACAGACGATGTAATTGGAGTTGCTTGTTACACACTGAAGAGCCAAAGAAACTGGTACACCTGCCTAATATCGTGTAGGGACCCCGCGAGCTCGCAGAAGTGCCGAACACGGCGAGACATGGACTCGACCAATATCTGAAGTAGTGCTGGGAAGAACTGATACCATGAATCTTGTAGCGCTGTCCATACGTCCGTAAGAGTGCGAGTGGACGTGTGGGGTGTCGTATTGTCATGCTGGAATTACCCAAGTCCATCGGAACGCACAATTCACATTAATGAATGCAGGTGATCAAAGAGGATGCTTACGTGCGTCTCATATCTCGGAGTCGTATCTAGACGTATCAAGGGTCCCTTAGGCCAACTGCACACGCCCCACACCATTACAGAGCCTCCACCAGTGTGAACAGTCCCTTGCTGACATGCAGGGTCCATGGATTCACGAGATTGTTTCCATACCCGTACACGTCCATCCGCTCGATACAATTTGAAACGAGACTCGTCCGACCAGGCAACATGTTCCCAGTCATCAACAGTCCAATGTCGGTGTTGACGGACCCATGCGAGGCGTAAAGCTTTGTGTCGTGCAGTCATCAAGGGTACATGAGTGGCCGTCTCCGAAAGCCCATATCGATGATGTTTCGTTGAAAGGTTCGCACGTTGACACTTGTTGATGGCCCAGCACTTAAATCTGTAGCAATTTCCGAATGGGTTGCACTTCTGTCACGTTGAACGATTGTCTTCAATCATCATTGGTCCCGTTCTTGCAGGATCTTTTTCCGGCCGATGTCAGTGATTTGAAGTTTTACCGGATTCCTGATATTCAGCTCGCAGATGTTGTGTACCACCGTTCGTACTCCGACTATAACACGACATTCAAACTCACTTAAACTTGATAAACTGTCATTGTAACAGCAGTAACCGATCTATCAATTGCGCCAGACACTTGTTGTTTTATATAGGCGTTGCAGACCGAAGCGCCGTATTCTCCCTTTTTATACATTTCTGTATTTGAATACGCATACCTATACCAGTTTCTTTGGCACTTTGACGTATTTTGCCCACCCTTGTGTCTTGGTTTGCGACCACTTTGACAGCTTTATGTTCGTCACATTCACGATTACTCAAACACTGATATGATCTTAAATATATCTAGGAAAGATTATCTGCTACGGGTGTACGAAGAACGAATTTATATTTATCGCTGTTAGAAAAGAGGTATTTAGCTCGCAATATATTCGCCTCGATTATAAGTGACGCAATGCGCAAGTGTAATAGAACGCTCTCTTTTTGCGGGAAGGCTACAAACACAGCATCACGTTTGCTCACTACAAGAATCTAATCTGACCGGTTCTAACAGGAAACAGACAAATCGTATGAACGGAATAAAAGCAAGTTGAGGTGTATTATTATGAATAATCCTACAGTTGTTAAAATTAAAAGGTTCCATTTCTGCAAGAGGTGGGTAGACTGAAATTTCGTAATGGTATACATTCCCAAACGATCACGAATCCGAAGCTTGGTTACAGACACCGCCATGTTGTGCCAGGCACGGTTCTGCTGAAGGTGGGAAGGCCGTGTTTTCTTACGGACTGGGTACCGGTGCATCAAGCCAGTTAAGTCTGACCTGCACTCTAATGTTATATTAGAACGTCCACTGCATGTCAGTACATTCAATTAACTACTTCGTGAAACGCACCGAGCTGCATACGTCTAGAATAAATGTTCTGCTAAGACTCTAGAATGAACCAGTATGTATCCTCCAGGCCTCGCGCTGCAATGGATACATGCAAAGCTCTTTTCTGTTTAAGAGATCGTCTCTAAAATCTCTACAATACGATACAATATTTTTCTTCTGTTGCTACAGGCTTGTCCTTGGGTAGTTAATTTGAAAATCTTAGTCCTTCGGTATTGATTAAAATATCAGTTGTTTGGTATATTCATTTTAGTATTTGAATTGAATGGCAGGGATGTCCCGTGGGCCAATACTTTCCATTATTCTAAATCTGTTTACTTTATCAAAGGCCTTTTTTTAAGTCGGTAAATACAATATGAGGTCCCCAATTGGAATCTCGGTGCTTTTTTCTGTTATTTATTTTACAGTGAAGATGTTATCGTTGCATGTACGACCTATTAAGAATCTTTCTCATACTTCCTTTAATATTACATCAGTTATTATATTGTTGTTGTTGTTGTTGTGGTCTTCAGTCCTGAGACTGGTTTGATGCAGCTCTCCATGCTACCCTATCCTGTGCAAGCTTCTTCACCTCTCTGTACTTACTGCAACCTACATCCTTCTGAATCTGCTTAGACTATTCATCTCTTGGTCTCCCTCTACGATTTTTACCCTCCACGCTGCCATCCAATGCTAAATTTGTGATCCCTTGATGCCTCATAACATGTCCTACTAACCGTCCCTTCTTTTTGAGAAGTTGTGCCACAAACTCCTCTTCTCCCCAATTCTATTCAATACCTCCTCATTAGTTATGTGATCTACCCATCTAATCTTCAGCATTCTTCTGTAGCACCACATTTCGAAAGCTTCTATTCTTTTCTTGTCCAAACTATTTATCGTCCATGTTTCACTTCCGTACATGGCTACACTCCATACAAATACTTTCAGAAACGACTTCCTGACACTTAAATCTATACTCGATGTTAACAAATTTCTCTTCTCCAGAAACGCTTTCCTTGCCATTGCCAGTCTACATTTTATATCTTCTCTACTTCGACCATCATCAGTTATTTTGCTCCCCAAATAGCAAAACTCCTTTACTACTTTAAGTGTCTCATTTCCTAATCTAATTCCCTAAGCATCACCCGACTTAATTCGACTACATTCCATTATCCACGTTTTGCTTTTGTTGATGTTCATCTTATATCCTCTTTTCAAGACACTATCCATTCCGTTCAACTGGTCTTCCAAGTCCTTTGCTGTCTCTGACAGAATTAAGATGTCATCGGCGCGCCTCAAAGTTTTGATTTCTTCTCTATGGATTTTAATACCTACTCCGAATTTTTCTTTTGTTTGCTCTACTGCTTGCTCAATATACAGATTGAATAACATCGGGGAGAGGCTACAACCCTGTCTCACTCCTTTCGCAACCACTGCTTCCCTTTCATGCCCCTCGACTCTTATAACTGTCATCTGGTTTCTGTACAAATTGTAAATAGCCTTTCGCTCCCTGTATTTTATCCCTGCCACCTTTAGAATTTGAAAGAGAGTATTCCAGTCAACATTGTCAAAAGCTTTCTTTAAGTCTACAAATGCTAGAAACGTAGGTTTGCCTTTCCTTAATCTTTCTTCTAAGATAAGTCGTAAGGTCAGTATTGCCTCACGTGTTCCAATATTTCTACGAAATCCAAACTGATCTTCCCCGAGGTCGGCTTCTACCAATTTTTCCATTCGTCTGTAAAGATTTTCGTGTTAGTATTTTGCAGCTGTGACTTATTAAACTAATAGTTCGATAATTTTCACATCTGTCAACACCTGCTTTCTTTGGGATGGGAATTATTATATTCTTCTTGAAGTCTGAGGGTATTTCGCCTGTCTCAGACATCTTGCTCACCAGATGGTAGAGTTTTGTCAGGACTGGCTCTCCCAAGGCCGTCAGTAGTTCTAATGGAATGTTGTCTACTCCTGGGGCCTTGTTTCGACTCATGTCTTTTAGTTATTATATTAAGCCAACTATTTCTTACCCGTAGTCTGGTTAACTCTGAATTAAGCAGACTTACTTTCTTCACTCTTACATAGAGGCCGGCCGTGTGACCGAACGGTTCTAGGCGCTTCAGTCCGGAACCGCGCTGCTGCTACGGTCGCAGGTTCGAATCCTGCCTTGGGCATGGATGTGTGTGATGTCCTTAGGTTAGTTATGTTTAATTAGTTCTAAGTCTATGGGACTGTTGACCTCAGGTGTTAAGTCCCATACTGCTTAGAGCCTGTCTTAAATATAAGTATAAATAAGATCGCAGTGTGAACGCGGCGTTTCGGAAAGGCTACGCTTTCATTTTCTGGCGAACTGCCAGTGTATGACAGTCCGTCTCCTCATACAGTTAACGGCGGCGGGCATTTAAATATCGAAGCGGCCGCTCCACAACAGTTTAAGGCCAGGTTCTCATGGAAATTATTAGAAGACAAGCAAAGTTTGGAATTTTATTTTGAAACAACGAAATGACATACTAAGGAACTGTTTGGGGATTATGACTGATCATACTTTAAACTTTATTTTAGATTTTCAGTACAAAAAATAGCGCTCGTAATTATGGTTTGATCAAAGGTCTGCGAGTTTGAGGTACGCAGAGTGCATGCGGTGTAGCCCCTCAAGAGTTATCTGGAACCAAAAATGGATAACATCAGTCGATACTACATTAAATTTATGGGAGTTTATACCTAACCACAACGAAATAACCTTAAATTTAACGATATGATGCTTACTCGAACTTTCAGTTCGATTTTTGGAGGTTTGTTTCACTCTTTATGGCTTTTAAAAATAGTTAATATTGACAAATTTCATGTATTATAGGTATAAGTTCCCACGAAAAGTGGCTGTCTTTCGGTTGTCAAAGGTAGAAGGTAATGTGTTGAACCGTTTTCATTTTATGCTGCACGCAGTTTTGAAAAATCGTTTCTCGAGAAAACCTGTTTGAAGTTTAGGGAAAACTTTCACATATATATTATTAGTTCAGTTTGCATAAAATCTACGTTTTATATGTTTTTGATGTCACTGAACACAAATCTGAAGTCAGATTTTCAAACATCAAAATTGCTATTCCAATATGGCGGACCAAAAATTATGTTTTGATCAACTTTGACCAAATTAGACAAAAAAAGTCTTCGCAACGACTAATCTGCAATTTCAGAGCCATATATTAAACCTTCCTCTAACTCGAATTGTTTCTGGAAAGCAATTCCCTCGTTCTCCCTGGCGAGAAAAGCCGATGTGACTGAGACGGATATGTTGCATTCGGCAGCCTGTACACGTCGTTCGTCAGCTTTTTCGGCGAATATTTCAGCATGCATACTGCAGTATAATCATTCCTGAGGCGGCCGTGACACTGCTACGAATAATGGGCTATAGAAACTTCTGTAACGCACAGGTTAAAAAACCTTTTCGTCCCAGCATTCTAGACACATATGCTCTCAAAAAATGCAATTAAAAAAATCGAGTTTTCGACCATTCTGAATGAGAACCTGGCCTTAACGGCGATCTGGCCGATTGTTTACAAGTTGCCCTGTCTGTGCTGCTCGCCAACTTGCCTTGAGGGCAAAACCCGTACCTCGACTAACAAGATTCTTGGCAAGTGATCTGACAACATGTAGTTGGAATTGGATCGCAATTCTTCCAGACGAAGGATAATGTTTGCAGTTCGCTGGAGCGTGCAATGATGATAAACACTCGAATCTGCGACCGGAGCAGTCGCGCGGTCCCGAACTGAAGCGCCTAGAACCGCTCGGCCACTCCGGCCGGCAATTCCAGCTTATATTGCTCGCTAATGCAAACCAAGAAAGATTACTGAAAACTTTTCGGAACGACACAACATACTCTAAGTGATCAGAAGTATCCGGACACTTGACTTAAATTACTTACAAGTTCGTGGCGCCCTCCAGCGGTAATACTGGAATTCAGTATGGTGTTGGCCCACCCTTAGCCTTGATGACAGCTTCCACTCTTGCAGGCATACGTTCAATCAGGTGCTGGAAGGTTTCTTGGCGAATGGCAGTCCATTCTTCACGGAGTGCTGCACTGAGGAGAGGTATCGATGTCGGTCGGTGAGGCCTGGCACGAAGTTGGCGTTCCTAAACATCCCAAAGGTGTTCTATAAGATTTAGGTCAGGTCTCTGTGCAGGCCAGTCCATTACAGGAATGTTACTGTCGTGTAACCACTCCGCCACAGGCCGTGCCTTATGAACAGGTGCTCGATCGTGTTGAAAGATGCAATCGCCATCCTCTAATTGCTCTTCAATAGTGGGAAGCAGGAAGGTGCTTAAAACATCAATGTAGGACTGTGCTGTGATAGTGTCACGCAAAACAACAAGGACACATGCTGGAAGATGACGTTCACCGGGCATTCACCATACCCACACCCTGCCACTGCATCGCCACATTGTGTACCATGACTCGTCACAACACCCAACTTTTTCTACTGTTCAATTGTCCAATGTATACGCTCCTTACACCAAGCGAGGCGTTGTCTGGCATTTATCGGCGTGATGTGTGGCTTATGAACAGCCGCTCCACCATGAAATCCAAATTATTTCACCTCCCACCTAACTGTCATAGTACTTGCAGTGGATCCTGATGCCGTTTCGTTCAAAAATGGCTCTGAGCACTATGGGACTTAACTTCTGAGGTCATCAGTTCCCTAGAACTTAGAACTACTTACACCAAACTAGCCTAAGGACATCACACACACCCATACCCGAGGCAGGATTCGAACCTGCGATCGTAGCGGTCGCGCGGTTCCAGACTGTAGCGCCTAGAACCACTCGGCCACCCCGGCCGGCGATGCCGTTTGGAATTCATGTGTGATGGTGTGGATAGATGTCTGCCTATTACACAATGCGACCCTCTTCAACTGTCGGTGGTCTCTGTCAGCCAAGAGACGAGGTCGGCCTGCTTTTGTGCTGTGCGTGTCCGGTCACGTTTCCACTTCACTATCACATCAGAAACAGTGGACCTAGGGATGTTTAGAAGAGTGGAAATTTCGCTTACAGACGTATCACACAAGTGACTCCCAATCAACTGACCACGTTCGAAGTCCGTGAGTTCCGCGGAGCGCTCCCTTCTGCTCTCTCAGGGTGGCTAATGACTACTGAGGTCGTTGATTTGGAGCACCTGGCAGCACAATGCACGTACTTTGAAAAATATATGTGTTTGGGGGGTGTCCGGATACTTTTAATTACTCAGTGTATTTACTGCCGCGCTTTTGTCGCATGATTCAATGTTGCTGTTGCAGATAAGGGTGGTAGTCTAATATGCCCAGAGTAGCTGTGGTTATTGAATGGTGAATGAAATTAATGACATAACAAGTACGCGGTTGTTATTGTGTCCCCGGAAACATATGTGAAGAAATGTCATGTAATGTCGCAAAGTGTCCCTGTGGATCCTAATCCCAGGACGTTAGTGATGAAAAGTTGGTCTCCAGCGGCTATGACTAACAGTTTTAATCCACTGTATTTGTAAGCAATTATTATTTATTATCAATCTCGTATCAAATGTTTCTTGAAAGTTTATCTTTCTTTGTTCCGTTTTCCGAATGTACTTGAGTAAAAACAGTTGTGCAAGCTATAGACTCTCAAGTATCTTCGTATACGCATTTACCTTAAGTGAAACATTAAAGAGGTTGCTCTCCATCCCGTTAAGAGTATATTGCAACATCTCGTTATCACATAACATCTTTTGTAATCTTATCGCCGATGAAAAAAAAATGGCGGTAGTTATTCGTAGTCACGTAGCAACTCTAGAGTTGTCTCGAATTTCGTACTCTGTAACCAAGTAACCAAATGCATCGACACTAGAAAAAAAAGTAAAGAAAAAATCACTCATAAAACAATGACGCATTGGGATAATTTCTGCCAGGACCACATTGCACTAGGAGATATCAGCATACTCACAATGAAATGAACAGTATGTTATACCCCGTAAAGCACGACGGGTTATGGTGGTAATAACGTGGTGATAACTTGCGTACTTGCATACTCGCTCCGTAACTCCTAGAACGGGCGCTCCATGTCCCCTCCGCTAGATGATGGTAGAAATTGCCAGTCCATCTGGTACGGAGCCTATCCTTAGAGACGTACGTATGAAAACCTTGCAGGGCAAGGTCAAACCTCTGTAACTGGAAAGTACAGCAAACGTCCCGGCCACCTCCATTTTGTGCCCACGGGGTTAGCTTTGATGTTAAAGAAGCGAGTTCGCTACTTCATGTATTGATAAGGTAGGGAACTGGCTTCAGACCGAACGCCTCCAATCCTAAGAAAAAAAATTTGGAAAAATATATTTTGTGACGAGTATAAACCACAGCAGAAATCTAGCTTCCTGCCTTCTGATGTCGGAACCGAGCGAAACGGCGAAGTGGTTAGTACACCGGACTCGCATTCGGGAGGACGACGATTCCAATTCGCGCCTTGCCGTCCAGATTTAGACTTTTCGTGATTGCCCTAAACTACTGTACGCAGATGCCGGGATGGTTCCCTAGAAGGGACACGACCGATTTCCTTCCCCGTGCTTGCAACATTCCGAGCGTGTGCTCCAATGACCTCAATGTCCAAGGCTCCTTAAACTCCAATCTTCCTTTTTTGTAGCACCGAAAGTACAGCCGAAAGCCCGAATGTCTGGCAGATGAAGAGGGGACAAGGATGGTCATGTTTCCCCACACGCAGCTTTAGGACAAGGTAGCATGTCAGCGCAAAACAGGTAGCCCTGCGACTAAAACAAGAAGGCAGCTGTTACTCTGTTGGAAAAAGGCGTTGCATCAGTTCTGTAAAAGAGTGAAGTCACGCGATGGCAGTATTTCGCGTTAACGTCACTTGGAAGTGTTGGGGACGTGGAGTGGGATATGATGGTGTCCACCGTCATTACATCGTTCCCCTTTTGAAGCCTGGCTCTCACTAGAGCAGTGAAGAAGTCTCGGTCGGCGTTGGCCTCAACCGGCGTCTAGAAAAAGCACCAGCTTGTTGCTGAACACTACTCGAGACGACTCACCAGTCGCACACGAGATGTGTGTCTGCTGAGCCGACGTAATCGGTGCAGAGACGGGATATCATGTTCCGCAGCGCGACTTCGACTTCCTGTCTGTGGGCGCGAAATTGCATTAGAATTAGGCAACATAGATAAAAGGAGTTATACGTGCAACTCTTCTGTCCTGTGACCGAGGGAGCATCGGAGTTTGGTTCCTAGAGCGTTTACGCCAGAAAAAGATAATGAGGTGCTGTGTGAAGGCCACAATGTCATAACAGACAAATGGTAAATTAGTGAATATTAATACACTGATTTTTCAAAAACAAGCTTAAACGCAAGGCATCCGTTTACAGCATGGGAAAACAACAGTCTACAATTCTGAATTACTTGTCGGCAGCCAGTCCTTTGTACGAAATGAAAGTAATATGAGAAAACAATGGAACAGAAATATAAATGTGTGCAGTCCCTAGACTGTTCTAACTAGTGAGACGTGACATACCATCATAAGAAAGATATAGGAGAAGTTGTGACTACTGTGAGAGACGAACGATTCGGATACAAAGGACGATAAGCTTGGCAAACAACTCTTATCTCACCAGCACCAGTGAGTGGTGTGCTGGCTGTCACATGGAAGCTGCGAGCGTATGTGATTTCAGCACTCAAGGACTGCGCGTGCATACATTTGGAGCAACAGAATCCTGCCAATCCTGTCAATGTGATCTTACCACCTGATTGATTCCGAAGTAATGGAAACCACTCCACGTTAACTAAATATGGAAGTGCCTTTCACTCAACAAATTAACAACAAAGTAGAATAAACATATGGCGTGAGTGGTTGAGAGGTTCAGTTGCCTACATTTCGCGCCCGCTGGCACTTTCTTGCGCGAAAAATGAGAGCTGTGTGTGCAAGAGAACCTGTTAAGTGTAGATGACTAATTGTACCTGTATTGTAGTGTCGTGTCTGAGATGATGAGAGAAGGGAGAGGGTGAAGGCCAGCGCCGGCGCATAGCACCAAGAAGGGTCGCCGAGCTTAAAATTCCCAACCGTCGGATGGACCACCGTCAACAGAGTCAAATGCCTCAATTTATGAGACACTGCTGAGAGGTTTCGAATTTAACCCAGGACATTGGCGCAAAGACCGAAGAGCAGAAACTTTATGTCACGTCTCCTGCCCTTGTCGGCCAAATACTAGCAGGGAAAATTGTCCCCGACCAGGATTAGAGCCGGCTTACTTCAAAGTCAAACGCCACCGCAGAGGCGTGCGTAAGCGACTTTGGCTACGGAGGCGCGTGTGAACAACAAACTGCAGTCGAATCGGCTCTTTGGTCTGAATGCGCTCGGAGAGCAGGTCTCCAGGATTTGCCCCGTAGGAAAGTTAGTAGAGAGCGTACACCACAAAGACATGTCCGCCTTGATAGCTGAGTGATAGCCAGCACGGTAGCTCGGCGTGCTCGATCAGAAGGTTAGCTACCCTCTGTTATAAAAAACTGAGTGAACGGATCAACGAAGAACTTGAACGGGTGTCATCGGACGTCCGCCACGAACAAATTCAACGAACAATATAGAATAAACTGATGGTCGGCGTGACGGATTGCCGTCCAACGGGCCCGGGTTCGATTCCCGGCTGAGTCGGGGATTATCTCAGCTCATGGACTGGGTGTTGTGCTGTCTTCATCATTATTTATCCCCATCCGGCACGCAGGTCGCCCAATGTGCCGTCGAATGTAATAAGACCTGCACCAAGGCGGTTGGACCTGCCTCGCAAACGGCCTCCCGGTCAATGACGCCAAACGCTCATTTCCATTTTACCACTAAGACATTGCTGTCGCAGAGGGGAGGGGGGGGGGGAGGGGGGTCAGCACTCACCTTTCCAGCGACTTTTGAACAAAGAGGCGGGAGAAGACTCCCTGGCGTTTCAGTAGGTAGTAGCGCCAAGAGGGCAACTCCTATGTCTCCTTCTATACTGGCGTGTCTGCGTTGCGAACTTGAACGTAACAGCCCTTTTACCGATTTCTGGCGTCCTGCAACTTTTTAGAATTAATTATTTGGCTGATATTAATATTGATTAATCACCACCGTTTAAAGGTCTGGCATCAACGCAACGCGTCTGTGGGTCCAGAAGGTCGAAGAAAATTGATTTTATTAGTGATATTTGCCTATTAAGTTCTCTGACTTCTTCAATATTTACTTAACCGGTCCGTCACTGGATTCGTAATTTTGCTTCCTGTATGAATTTGTAATTGAAAATATTATTAATCAGTTCATTGTATGTTCAGCAGAATGGAGAGAATAAGTTGGATGGAAAGAGTGAGAAGTCAAAGAGTATTGGAAAGAGTTGGGAAGAGAAGATGTCTGCTGAAGGTTGTAAGAGAAAGGAAAAAGAACTGGTTGGGACATTCATTGAGAAGGGAGTGCTTACTAGCAGATGCTTTGGAAGGATTGGTTTGTGGGAGAAGACTGAGAGGATGAAGGAGACACAAGATGTTCGACGACGTAAAGGAAAGAGGAAATTATGCAGACCTGAAGAGGATGGCAGAAGACCGGACACCCTGGAGAGTTTACCATGTGAAAACCCGCCTTTTGGCAGAACACTGATGATGAAGAGTTAATTGTATACTGAAAGTAAAATCGTCTAGGAAACAAGATCGACTCATGTTCAATTTTTTCTACACGATCGTCATTTCGACCGCTCTACTGCGATCTTTTTCAGAATCTTGTGGTATTCGCGGTTAGCTGACCGACAACATCAAAGAATGCCAGTAGAGGAATCGGAACGTCGGTCGTGTACAAGAAACTGAACCTGAGGCGTCTACGAAAGTCCGCATTACGTAACTGACTACTCTTCATTTGCAAGGGAGTGGACCGTACAGTCGCTGAGGCGTCTCCGAGTGTAAGTGCTACATCGCGGAAAAGTCTCAGGTTTGCAACACCTCCCACAGACGTACAACTAGGAACGGCACGAGGGGCCAGTGATAGCGGAGAGGCCCGCAGAAGTTGCGCGAGGCGGCGAGACGTGCGCCTCGGAGGCTGCAGCCGCAGCTGTAAGCGCGCGGCCTTCGCCGGCAAGTCAAACAAAAAGCCGGCTTTTATGCGGCCGTCACGCGCGCCCGTCCATCCGTGTCCCATTTGCCGGAAAGCGGCTAACTAGTTCGAACCTCGGCGCGCCCTGCGGTGTCGCGGCTGGCTTCTTCTGCACGCCCGCTGCTTCAGCACGTAACCACTCGCACTGCTGGCACCTCCGCGCTCTGCACAACGTTCGACAAGTAGGTGACTAGATGTGGCCAGACGCGGTTCGTTTTTAGCGCTGCGTACCTCAGTCGGAAGAAACTGAACCACTATAGGACAACTTCGTTGTTCGTCTATCTATCCGTCTGCAGCGCGGGGTACCCGTGCAATCTAGGGAGCCTTGCCACGGTTCGCGCGGGAATGGATTTGTGTAATGTCCTTAGGTTAGTTAAACTTAAGTAGTTCTAAGTTCTAGGGGACTGATGACGTCTGATGTTAAGTCCCATAGTGCTCAAAGCTATTTGAACCATTTGAAGGAATAATCTCGGAGATGGAAAATTTATTTTTTAACACTAAGATTAAAAATAGACAAAGAAGAGAAGAAAAAAGTGTGGTGTAACCGCCAGACACCACACTTGCTAGGTGGTAGCCTTTAAATCGGCCGCGGACCGTTAGTATACGTCGGGCCCGCGTGTCGGCACTATCAGTGATTGCAGACCGAGCGCCGCCACACGGCAGGTCTAGTCTAGAGAGACTCCCTAGCACTCGCCCCAGTTGTACAGCCGACTTTGCTAGCGATGGTTCGCTGACTACATACGCTTGCATTTGCAGTGACGACAGTTTAGCATAGCCTTCATCTACGTCATTTGCTACGACCTAGCAAGGCGCCATATTCTTCAATAATGTATTCTGAACCGATAATATTGTGAATCTTGTACCGTCAAGAGCGACGTTCATCATTAATGGATTAAAGTTAAGTATCAAACTAATTACGTCCGCTTTCTGAATTCTAATTCCTTGTCATGTTCCAGACCTCACGTCAGTATAGTTCTTCCCTCCTCACGCCAGCCTGCGTGAGCTAAAACGCGTGCATTTCGGCCTCCAGTAGTAACACGGTGTTGGCTCTTCAGCAAACACAACAAAAAGAAACAATAAAAGTGGTCTAGTGGTTGCCGCTGCTGCTTCTAGATCGCGGGGCCCCAGGTTCGATTCCCGACCGGGTCCAGGACTTCCTCTCCGCTCTGGACTAGGTGTGTGTGTTGTCCTCATGATTCGTCTTATCTTCATCAGATGCATAAGTCGCCGAAGAGAGAGTTTTGCACCCGACGGCTAACAACCCCAGACGGCGGCTCCCGACCCCCGACCAATTAAAGCCATGCGATCATTACATTTTTGCTCCAGTTAATCACATCGTCTGTCACTGATTTCCTGGTTCATAAATATTCGAAACCTGAATTATGTCATAATAACTAGCAATCTAATAATCATCATGTTCTCTAATTTGAATTCAAAGAGTGTCACCGTACCGGTCGCAGCAAGAACTGCATCGCTAACGACAGCTGCAACGAGTTTCTTACGGCCGCCTGCCTGCGAGGCCCCCAACTGCCGTGGCCGGCTGTGTTTTCACCGCTCGCCCGAGTTGTGTATTACGCAACAGAGTTTCCCGGTAGAAGTTTAATGGCGCAGGTCGGTGTTGGTGTCAGCTCGGCGCTTACTTCACGCCAGATCGCGCGAGCTGGAGGTGAGGTGCTGCAGAGGTAAAAGGCGAGCTATCGGGGGGGGAGGGGGGCGACGGGCGGGGGAGGGGGGGGGGGTCAGATCAGGCGCGCGTGGGCTCGGGTCAAGGGGGCTGCCCACGGACCCACTACCGTCTGCAGCTCGTACACGCCTACGTCGCCGCTCCGGCAAACAGCCGCAGCGCGCCGCGATCTTCTCTTGTTAAGCACGAGATCGAAAAAACTGCTCTCAACCACAATAACTTCTATTGGCGTTGCGAGCGTCTACAGTGAATTTCCCAGGTCGTATACGCCGCGTTAGAGTACGTTTGTGTTGGAACTGTGACAAACGATAAGTGTGTCGAAGAGAGCAACGATGGAAGCAAAGCGTAGCTTTCGTGTAAGCGAGGCATTCTTGAAGCAGCTCTGGTAACAACGTACAGCACATTACTGATCGGTGTAGTTATCGGAGAGAGGAATGACCTGTAAACCTTCATATCCGGCTCTTTAACATATCGCCTGCAAAGTATAAAACCTCATACCTCCCTCATTATCTGTCGTACAATTACTTTCTGCATAATGTTAAGAGTTACTACGATGGGAGTTCTGCAAGTAATGCAATCCATTTTTTTCTCGGTCAATTTCGGCTGACAAAATACACAGTTTGTTGTGGAACATCGATAAATAGTACTGCTTCGGCCCTGTTGCTTCATGACGTTCCGACAGCCTTCAAAATGACGTCTGTAACGGAGGTAACTTACAAACAGAGAGCTGTCATTGAGTTTCTCTTGGCGGAAAACCAGAGCATCGCAGATATTCATAGGCGCATGCAGAATGTCTACGGAGACCTGGTAGTGAACAAAAGCACGGCGATTCATTGGGCGAGGCATCTGCAACATGGTCCGCTCTGCCGCTTGCCGGTCGGCTTCACACAGCTGTGATTTCTGCAATGTTGGAACGTGCGGACATTCTCATTCGTCCACACAAAGATACAAACGAATTACTCCATTTCAGTGACAAGGCTAGGCCTCGTGCAAGTCTGAGCACCAAAGAGGAGCTCACTGAACTTATCGTTCCCATCCACCCTGCAGCCCGGATCTCTCACCTTCCAACTTCCGTCTGTGTGGCCCAATGAAGGATGGACTCCACGGTAAGCAGTACGTGGCTGATGGTTGGTTGTTGATGCAGCAAGACTTCGACCAGTAGGGCGGGACCATACGGGCATACAGGGCCTCCTAGAAAAGTGGGGCAAGACCGTCGCAGTGGACGGAGATTATGATGAAAAACAGTGTTTTGTACCCAAAAGACTGAGGAATATTATGGTGAACCGGAATCTTCAGTAAAACCTATCTCCTTTAAGAAAAAAAAATGTGTTGCATTATTTATTGAACGCCTCTCGTGTAAAACAAATCTCCCAAACTATGAGTCTTACAATTATTTAAATTTGCAGCTACACTCAATGGTACATGTGGACTCTGTCCGGTAAACGTGTCGCGAATAGAGTTACTATTAAATAAATGATAAACTCTGCATATTTAAGTTCCACTGCATGAACAGCGAAAATGTAGTAGACGACAAACATTCTTCTTTTCATTATTTTGTGTCAGCGAGAAAAGTTTCGAAACAGTTTGAAATTATGTGTAAAGTTTGTTGGAAGCCGTTAATTGCTCTCATTTTTAAACACCGGATAAATGTATTCTGGGTATATTCTGAGTTACATTCTGGTCTGCAGTCTCCACGTTAGCCTGTCTTGTGCAAACCTCTTCGTCTCTACATTATTACTGTAACCTACATCCATTTCCAAGTGCTTAGTATGGTCAAGACTTCGGAGCCCTTTACAATTTTTACCCCGCACACTTCCCTCCATTATTAAAGTTTGTTTCACTGGTGCTTCAGGTGCTACCAATGTTGTGCCAGAAATTTCTTTTTTCTGCACTTTTATTCACAATGTCTACATTGCTTATCTGGTGTACTCATCCAACCAACGTTCTTCTGTAGGACCATATTTCAGAAGCTTTTATTCTCTCCTTGTCTGAACTGGTTACATCGGTAACATAATTAACTCGTTCATATTTGAGAACTCTGTTCAACGACTATTATCCTTTGAAAGTCTAACGTTGACCTTCCTTCCTGTAAGTCATAGCAGACTCTGTAAGATTCAAGATTAAATTCGTTTTTAATGGTTCACCTAATACACATTTTTCCCGTCCATTACGCACGTCCAAATCGGACAGTGCACCAATCATAAACACCTCGACATCGCCGTGATATTAGATCTACTTTTGCTTTCCCCGTCAGCGCATTATCCACTACTGGCCATTAAAATTGCTACACCAAGAAGAAATGCAGATGATAAACGTGTATTCATTGGACAAATATACTATACTGGTACACACAAGTGATTACATTTTCACGCAATTTGGGTTCATAGATCCTGAGAAACCAGTACCCAGAACAACCAGCTCTGGCCGTAATAACGGCCTTGATACGCCTGGGCATTGAGTTAAACAGAGACTGGATGGCGTGTACAGGTACAGCTGCTCATGCAGCTTCATCACGATACCACAGTTCATCAAGAGTAGTGACTGGCGTATTGTGACGAGCCAGTTGCTCGGCACCTTTGACCAGACGTTTTCAATTGGTGAGAAATCTGGAGAATGTGCTGGCCAGGGCAGCAGTTGAACATTTTCTGTACTCAGAAAGGCCCGTACAACGTACAGGACCTGCAACATGCGTCGTGCACTATCCTGCTGAAATGTAGGGTTTCGCAAGGATCGAATGAAGGGTAGAACCACGGGTCGTAACACATCTGAAATGTAACGTCCACTGTTCAAAGTGCCGTCAATGCGAACAAGATGTGATCGAGAGGTGTATCAATGGCACTCCATACCATTACGCCGGGTGATACGCCAGTATGGCGATGACGAATACACGCTTCCAATGTGCGTTCACCGAGATGTAGCCAAACACGGACGCGACCATCATGATGCTGTACACATAACCTGGATTCATCCGAAAAAAAGACGTTTTGCCATTCGTGCACCCAGGTTTGTCGTTGAGTACACCATCGCAGGCGCTCCTGTCTGTGATGCAGCGTCAAGGGTAACCGCAGCCATTGTCTCCGAGCTGATAGTCCACGCTGCTGCAAAGGTCGTCGAACTGTTCGTGCAGATGGTTGTTGTCTTGCAAACGTCCCCATCTGTTGACTCAGGGATCGAGACGTGGCTGCACGATCCGTTACAGCCATGCGGATAAGATGCCTGTCATCTCGACTGCTAGTGATACGAGGCCGTTGGGATCCAGCACGGCGTTCCGTATTACCCTCCTGAACCCACCGATTCCATATTCTGCTAACAGTCATTGGATCTCGACCAACACGAGGAGCAATGTCGCGATACGATAAACCGCAATCGCCATAGGCTACAATCCGGAAATGTGATGGTACGCATTTCTCCTCCTTACACGAGGCATCACAACAACATTTCACCAGGCAACGCCGGTCAACTGCTGTTTGTGTATGAGAATCGGTTGGAAACTTTTCTTCTGTCAGTACGTTGTAGGTGTCGTCACTGGCGCCAACCTAGTGTGAATGCTCTGAAAAGCTAATCATTTCCATATCACAGCATCTTCTTCCTGTCGGTTAAATTTCGCGTCTGTAGCACGTCATCTTCGTGGTGTGCAATTTTAAAGGCTAGTAGTGTACTGTCCAACACTACCAGACGGACCTAAGTCCGAACACAGTTTCGCATATCCAAACACGCAAAGGCCGTTCTTATCGAAGTGTGCACACAGATCACTGTATCGGTAAGCTGGTTGTCAGCAGCCGCTGATAATTCAGAGCGAGTGGTGGCAGAACCAGACCAGAGAAAGCGGGCGCGGCGCTTTCCAGCCGGTGCTGTGCGCTGCCTGCTGCACTGCGAAGCGGTGTCTCATCAGTAAACACGGATCTCCCTCACTCGGCTACGGCTAAGCACCGCCACGCGAGATAACCTGGCGCCTGCCAGCCGACTTCCACAGCTGGCCACTAAAACTGCGAAACCAGGGACGACAGAAAATAACGAAACTCAACATCCATGTCTAGATGGACGTTCAATAAGTAACGCCTCCAAAAGAAATGCACACTAGTTTTTTTTAAAAAAAATCCATCTTTTATTTACATGTTTGAAAGTTTTACAGTGTCTACATACATCCTTTAGGAACAATATTTTCATTTCTCCACATGATTTCCATCCCTCTCAACTGCCTTCCGCCATCTTGGAACCAGTGCCCGTATACCCGCACGGTAAAATTCTGGACCAACCTGTTGGAGCCACTGTTTGGCAGCGTGCACAAGGGAGTGATCATCTTCAAACCTTGTTCTTCGAAGAGAGTCTTTCAGTCTCAAAAGATATGATTGATAGTGACATGGAGCCAGGTCAGGACTGTAAGGCGAGTGTTTCAGTGTTGTCCATCCGAATTTTGTGATCGCTTCCGTGGTTTTTGACTGACATGTGACCGTGCATTGTCGTGCAACAGCAAAACATCCTGCTTTTGCCGATGTGGTCGAACACGACTCAGTCGAGCTTGAAGTTTCTTCAGTGTCGTCACATATGCATCAGAATTTATGGTGGTTCCACTTGGCATGATGTCCACAAGCAAGAGTCCTTCGGAATCGAAAAACACCGTAACCATAACTTTTCCAGCATAAGGTGTGGTTTTGAATTTTGTGCCGCGCGGGATTAGCCGAGCGGTCTGGGGGGCTGTAGTCATGGACTGGGCGGCTGTTCCCGGCGGAGGTTCGAGTCCTCCCTCGGGCATGGGTGTGTGTGTTTGGCTTTTGGATAATTTAGGTTAAGTAGAGTGTAATTGTAGGGACTGATGACCTTAGCAGTTAAGACCCATAAGATTTCACACACATTTGAACATTTTGAATTTTGTTTTCTTGGGTGAATTTGCATGATGCTACTCCATTGATTGCCTTTTCATCCGTGGTGAAAAATGATGGAGCCATGTTTCATCACCTATCACAATTCTTCCAAGAAATTCATCTCCACCATTCTCGTACTGTTCCAAACGTTCGCTGCACAGCGTTTTTCTTGTTTCTTTGTGAGCCACTGTCAACATACTGGGAACCCACCTGGCACAAACCTTTTTTAATGCCAACACTTTCAGTATTTTGCAAACACCTCCTTCTCTTATTCCAACGTAGCGTGACAATTCGTTCACTGTGATGCGTCTGTCAACAGTCACAAATTCGTTAACTCTCTGCAGATTGTCTGGAGTATGTGCAGTACGAGGCCTGCCGCTGCGAGGACAATCCTCACTCAATATTGCCGTTTTCACAGCACAGGAATTCTATGACAGCAAGTTGCTTTTGACGAACGTCAAGTGTAGCAGCCATCTTGAAGACATGCTGTGACGGCGCCACTCACGGGAATAGGTTGAACTAAGTTTGAAAACAAGCGGGAAGGATGTATCTACACATTGTCAAACTTCCACACATGCAGAATAAAAACTGTATTTTTATAAAAATAGTGTGCATTTCTTTTGGAGTGACCCTGGTATTTATTTTCTCGGTGAATTTCGGTTGAAAAAATGAGTAATTCGTTATGGGACATCGTGGGATATTCGCACTTCAGCCCCTATGGTTTCAAGAAGTGCGCTATACGTAACCGTCAAAATAGCGTCTGTAACGGAGACGCATTTCAAGCAGAGAGCTGCCATTGAATTTCTTTTGCTGGAAACCCAGAGTATCGCAGATAGTCAAAGGCGCTTACGGAATGTCTACGGAGAGCTGCAGTGAACAAAAGCGCGGTGAGTCTTTGGGCGAGGCTCTGTCACCCTCGCAGTGAGGTCGCGCCAACCTGCCCGATCCCCCGCGTGGCAGCCGGCCGCACACAGCGTTCGCTGGCGGTACACAGCGTCCTATATTCGCCCATCACGGCGAACGGGGCTACAGCACAAAGTTGTCACACCTGATGATGGGCTTCGAAGAGCCCGAACTGGTCGTGCTTCAAGTACTGAAAACTAAAAACAACCTTCAACTGAAGCGCTATCTTCAACCTCTACTGTGATGCTGAGTTGCGGATGTTCCTCCAGCAGGATTGTTTGTTGTCATGTTGGCTGCCGTAAACAACTTCGTCGTACCTGGAGATCGCCTGAAGATAGTAACGGGTTATACGAGGGCGAGTAAAATGAAAACCTTAAATTTGTAATAACAAATCGAAATTTCGCGCCGTTATCCTGTAAGTTGGTAAGAGTGCTACAAACAGAGTGCAGAATGGCCTGTAGGTGGCAGCATAGTGCAGATGCACACATACCGTCGAAGTATCAGTATAAAGATGGCCGCCCCACTTGCGACTTGCACCAGGGAAGAACAGCGTTCTGTTATTCGGTTTTTGCGTAGTGAAGGTGTGAAACGTATTGAAATTCATCGACGAATGAAGGTTCAGTACGGTGATGCATGTTTGTCACAGCAGCAAGTCTACGAATGGAGTAGGAAGTTCGCAAATGGTGTGACTTCAGTGGAAGATGCTCCTCGTCCAGGTCAGGTACAACGAGTTGTGATTCCACAGATAATTGCAGCAGTTGAAGCCATAGTGAAGGAAAACCGCCGAGTGACACTGAATGACATTGCAGCATGTTTGCAGATTAGTCACGGGTCAGCACACCACATTGTGCATGATGTGCTCCAGTTTCACAAAGTGTCTGCAAGATGGGTGCCACGGCATCTGACTCCAGAAATGAGAGAACGACGTGTTGATGCTTGTGAAGAACTTCTTCGGCGCTTTGAACGAAAAGGTGATAGCTTCTTGCAAGAATCGTTACTGGGGACGAAACCTGGGTTCACTTCCACCAACCGGAAACGAAGAGAGCGAGCAAGGAATGGCGCCATTCCTCAACACCAAGTGATTTCGATATGTTTGGACCACTCAAAGACGCAATGGGAGGAAATAAGCTCCGTTCTGATGAAGAGGTACGCCACGCGGTGCATTAGTGGTTGCACGGACAACCAAAAGAATTTTTTTCTTAAGGAATTTATGCACGTTGTAAGCGCTGG
Source organism: Schistocerca cancellata (assembly GCF_023864275.1). Taxonomy (NCBI): domain Eukaryota; kingdom Metazoa; phylum Arthropoda; class Insecta; order Orthoptera; family Acrididae; genus Schistocerca; species Schistocerca cancellata. Next base: position 622,433,601 of record NC_064630.1, read on the forward strand.
AGGACTTGAGCGTGGGGGCGATTATGTTGAAAAGTGATACACCTTTTTGCCACTTCTGCACAATAAATAATATTTAAAAAAATATTTGAGGTCTTCATTTGACTCACCCTCGTAGTAGTGAGCAGAACAGAAGCCAAGTGCCTCTTGTCACTTGAAAACGGGGAGCCTATGAGTACTAGGTGTAAGAAGTTTCGACAGTAAAAATTTAGTAAAAAGCTTGGCTTATGTACAAAAGGTGATCAGAAGCACTTAGAAAAGCTTCTAGTGTGCTGCAGGGTAGGTTGTGATGAGAAATAATTGTTAAGAAACAACTGGATACTTTGCGCTGTTCCCGGGTTAGCGACACACACAACTGCGCACGCAGGTTCATACGACCCTCTAGAGACGGTATCGCCAAACGCGTACTACGGTTGGTTTTCTAAAACCGAACAAGAGAGCGATACAAAAATTGGACATGGAGTGGTAATAAGGACCAAATGCGAGCCAAAGGCTGAGCAGTCTCGTGCGCTATCGTGTACGCTATGAGAACAGCTGACACTAATTGTATCTGGCGGGCCGCTTTATTCTGCGCGCACAACGGCCTGATTGCCTAACTTCAGTGCTAATGAACTCGGAAACGGCGCAACGTATCGAGTTTACTTCATAAAAAATTATTTCTCAGCATAATCTGCGTTGCAACACCTTTACAAAATTTCGAGACTGCTTCTGATCACGCTATATATGTTAGTTGGTCAGCCACATCACATTTCAATATGTCTCATGGTAAATACATCAGTTTACAGAGTTCGAATCATTTTGCTGCTTTGGCAGATCACCATCTCTGTCAGAGATCCTTCTCTTTTCCCAACACCAACCCCAAGGAGCCTCTACGGCCTCACGACTCCGTTCAGAAGTTTACTTACGGGAAACACAGCAGAACAATATTGACTCAACGTCTTGATTGTGCCAACAGGTAACAGCAACTCTATACTGGTAGTTTGCACCTGTGCCAGGGTGCGACAAAGATTTTTAAAATATTGGATGAAAGAAATTTGGAAAGGGGAACCAATGGACACCAAAAAAGGAAACGTTATGTCTATCTAAGGTAAAGAAATTATGTTAAAATAACCAAGAAATGAAGAGAATAACACGGAACAGAAGATTTGGTAGCAGTCCCTCGGAAGGTGCGGTGGCCTCGGGAGAAACAAAACGTTGGCAGGGGCGCAGCACTTCCCGACCCCAACACCTCTCCGCGGGCCCGCAGGCATTGTGGTGCCTTATGACATACGACGCCCCGCGGCTCGGGCCGGCTAGCCCCTCGCCGCCATGTTTTATGCATGAAAGCCCTACCGCCGACCGGCGCTCCCCGTATATGAAAGCTCCGCGCCACCAGCGTCCGATCAAAAAACACGCTCCGCCGGCGAGCTCTCTGAATTATATTCAGCCGTCCGTCCGACGGCATCCACGTTGCACCAGAATCAGATACTAACGAAGCAAGTTTTTCCGCTTCGTAGAACAAAATACTCAATTCAGCTTCTTATTATGATTTTCTGTTTTCGTAAAAAAGCTTCAGGACGGAGGTGGAGATCATTGTACCGGCAAAGAAGCAAACTGCTCATTCGAGAAGTCGTAGGTTGGTGGTGTTGCTGTTGTTAAGTGCAGTTTCGTAGATCCGGGGTGCGAGTCCCGTGATGTCGTAGCATTTTCTTCCGACTTAATAGGACGTTCTCTTACGGTAATCCCTTGTAAACATGGTGTCTCTCCTGAGAGTTGTCAGGCGCAAAATGTCCGGTATTTCAGCAGACATTTGCAGTCACGTTTTTACACTGTGCAGCAGGAATCAGCCCAGACACATAGCGCTCACCACGTCTTTCATGCGATGTCCAGCGTCGACGGAAAGCGTCGGTCTGTTTCCCGTTACTAACAACATGATTTTTAAATCGGAATGTTGCGTGTTCAGTCGATAAGCGCTCCCAGATACGTGTAGTGCAATATTTGTTTTATGGATATGTATCAAAAGGGACAGTAGAACACGAAAGAATAACCAGTACCGAGCGAGGTGGCGCAGTGGTTAGACACTGTACTCGCATTCGGGAGGACAACGGTTCAATCCTGCGTCCGTCCATCCTGATTTAGGTTTTCCGTGATTTCCCTAAAATCGCTCCAGGCAAATGCCGGGATGGTTCCTTTGAAAGGGAACGGCCGACTTCCTTCCCCACCCTTCCCTCATCCGATGAGACCGATGACCTCGCTGTCTGGTCTCCTTCCCCAAACAACCCAACCCAACCAATCAACCAATAACCAGTACTCTAGCAGCGACACAGCAGCGCTGCATGCTTGACGGCAGCAGTCAGCGCAGACCAGGGCGCTGCTGGAGTTTATTCGAAATGTAAACGTCACTACAGTTATTCGGATTTAGGTTATTACATGTTCGAGGCCGGACGGTGTGGCCGTGCGGTTCTGGTCGCTACAGTCTGGAACCGAGCGACCGCTACGGTCGCAGGTTCGAATCTTGCCTCGGGCATGGATGTGTGTGATGTCCTTAGGTTAGTGACGTTTAATTAGTTCTAAGTTCTAGGCGACTGATGACCTCAGAAGTTAAGTCGCATAGTGCTCAGAGCTATTTGAACCACTTTGAACATGTTCGATATGCCTGCCATCATTGGTGATGACGTGGCGCGGACGAATAGCGAAATTCTGCATGACCCGCTGAAGTGTCGGAACATCGATGACCTCCTGAACGGCTGTTTTCAGCTCAGCAATGGTTTTGGGGTTATTGCCGTACACATTGTCTTTAATACAGCCCCACAAAAAAGGAGTCGCATGTGTTCAGATCCGGAGAATATGGCGGCGAATTTAGGCTCATGCCAGTGGTCTCTGGGTACCCTAGAGCCAGAATGCAGCCCTCAAAGTGCTCCTCCAGGACATCAAACACTCTCTTGCGTCGATGGGGTCGAGCTGCGGCTTGCATGAACCACATCTCGTCGAATTCAGCGTCACTTTCGATAATGGGAATGAAATCATTTTCCAAAACCTTCACGTACCGTTCGGTAATCACCGTGCCATCAAGCAATATCGCACTCATTATTCCGTGACTGGACATTGCACACCACACAGTCACCCATTGATGGTGAAGAGACTTCTCGATCGCGAAATGCGGATTCTCTGCCCCCAAATGCGCTAATTTTGCTTATTGACGAACCCACCCAAATCAGAGTGAGCTTCGTCGCAAACCAAACCATGCATGCCCACTCTAATTTCTGTCATCCCCAGCGGCCAATCGCGCAGTTTCGTCGTCCTAACGCAAACCGTTCAGAAGGTATGACGGTTTTATTGCATATAGCTTAATAATTGTGAAAGTATCATGTCCAAAATTATCTTTAAAAGTGAAAGTATCTAACCAAAATTGTTTCCTTTTTACTTAGTGAAAATATCAAAGACAAAATTGTTGCAAAATAATTATTCAACAAACCCGCATCTGACTGCATCTGCGAATTTGTTTCGTGCACTCCTCCATTTTGCCAGTAATGAAACATGTATCTAACTCAGCAATCAAGTTTGAGAGAGTAATGCCGTTTGTGCAACGGCATTAAGATGCTACTGAAAAATTAACTTTTGGCCCTGATGTTTTCTTAATGAAATTATATCTTGAATAATGCCAGTTGTGCAATGGCACAAAATTAGTTATTTGAACTAACTTTGCTCTGATAACTTTAGATGTACCAAAATCGATTTCAAACCATGAACTGCACATATACATTGCATAGAGGCCTCATTTTCCTTACAGTCTTTCATTTGGTGGTAACTTTACTTTACTACTCATTTTCATATTCAGTACAAGCAAAGGATGTGGATTATGATGGCCGTGCGGTTCTAAGCGCTACAGTCTGGAACCGAGCGACCGCTACGGTCGCAGGTTCGAATTCTGCCTCGGGCATGGATGTGTGTGATGTCCTTAGGTTAGTTAGGTTCTAGGCGACTGATGACCTCAGAAGTTAAGTCGCATAGTGCTCAGAGCGAGCCATTTGTGGATTATGATTCAGGCTGTTAGATTTAAACACAATGTTAATCTCAATATACAGCGTGTTACAAAAAGGTACGGCCAAACTTTCAGGAAACATTCCACACACACAAAGAAAGAATGTCAGAGCTCATTTTATTACTTTTCTTCAAATCGCATTAATCATGGAATGGAAACACACAGCAATAGAACGTACCAGCGTGACTTCAAACACTTTGTTACAGGAAATGTTCAAAACGTCCTCCGTTAGCGAGGATACATGCATCCACCCCCCGTTGCATGGAATCCTTGATGCGCTGATGCAGCCCTGGAGAATGGCGTATTGTATCACAGCCGTTCACAATACGAGCACGAAGAGTCTCTACATTTGGTACAGGGGTGGCGTAGACAAGAGCTTTCAAATACCCCCATAAATGAAAGTCAAGAGGGTTGAGAGGCGTGGAGGCCATGGAATTGGTCCGCCTCTACCAATCCATCGGTCACCGAATCTGTTGTTGAGAAGCGTACGAACACTTCGACTGAAATGTGCAGGAGCTCCATCGTGCATGAACCACATGTTGTGTCGTACTTGTAAAGACACATGTTCTAGCAGCACAGGTAGAGTATCCCGTATGAAATCATGATAACGTGCTCCATTGAGCGTAGGTGGAAGAACATGGGGCCCAATCAAGACATCACCAACAATGCCTGCCCAAACGTTCACAGAAAATCTGTGTTGATGACGTGATTGCACAATTGCGTGCGGATTCTCGTCAGCCCACACATGTCAATTGTGAAAATTTACAATTTGATCACGTTGGAATGAAGCCTCATCCGTAAAGAGAACATCTGCCCTGAAATGAGGATTGACACATTGTTGGATGAACCATTTGCAGAAGTGTACCCGTGAAGGCCAATCAGCTGCTGATAGTGCCTGCACACGCTGTACATGGTACGGAAACAACTGGTTCTCCCGTAGCACCTCCATACATTGACGTGGTCAACGTTACCTTGTACAACAGCAACTTCTCCGACGCTGACATTAGGGTTATCGTCAACTGCACGAAGAATTGCCTCGTCCATTGCAGGTGTCCTCGTCGTTCTAGGTCTTCCCTAGTCGTGAGTCATAGGCTGGAATATTCCGTGCTCCCTAAGACGCCGATCAGTTGCTTCGAACGTCTTCCTGTCGGGACACCTTCGTTCTGGAAATCTGTCTCGATACAAACGTACCGCGCCACGGCTATTGCCCCGTGCTAATCCGTACATCAAACGGGCATCTGCCAACTCCGCATTTGTAAACATTGCACTGACTGCAAAACCACGTTCGTGATGAACACTAAGCTGTTGATGCTACGTACTGATGTGCTTGATGCTAGTACCGTAGAGCAATGAGTCGTATGTCAACACAAGCACCGAAGTCAACATTACCTTCCTTCAATTGGGCCAACTGGCGGTGAATCGAGGAAGTACAGTACATACTGACGAAACTAAAATGAGCTCTAACATGGAAATTAAGCGTTTCCGGACACATGTCCACATAACATCTTTTCTTTATTTGTGTCCGAGGAATGTTTCCTGAAAGTTTGGCCGTACCTTTTTGTAACACCCTGTATATTGTGAAAAATTTAAGTCATGTACAAAAACTATCATTTCCTACATTTTTTGCAGCACGAATCATTCTTACCAAAAAATTTTATAAAACGCTTACTGCGTCAAATTTGGACATACAAACCCTAACTATGAACATATCTAACAAAAATCATTTTGAAATCATTTTATAGCTTCTCCCATTAACGTGCTAAAGTTTGCTCAGTGTACAACCTGGAAAATGCGTAGCGCGAATCCTACCTTATAGCTGTCGCCACACGTCTGCTTCCTCCGGGCGCCTAGCTGCGACGACCCGAGTTTTTTACTGCGCGCGCCCGGCTCTCTTAACCGTCAAAGGTCCTCCTACTCAAACGTATTATACTCATTCCACCTTGCGGTTGGCAACTATCGACTTTATTTTCTGGATCTACCCTGATCAGACCTTAGCACATACCTACTCCATAAACACCTTCGGGGTTTATGGAGTGGCTCATATTTGTATCTTGCCAGCAGGTATATTTTTCACGGATAGTGAGCAGGTTAAAAAATATCTCCTCTTCCATTCGAATTAAATTACAAAACGAATCTCGATGTTGGAAACTGTGCGATGTAGTTCGATATTTCAGAGTGTCGGCAGTCAGTGCAACTTGGAGCATATGACATTACGCATTCGCAAACTGACATTAGACACTATACCTTAACTATGATCGATTTAAAACCGAAAATGGGATTAAACTTCAATTGAGTTAATGACTAACTTTTGCTCGTATGTATCTCAGACCATTGTACAGCATTAAGTAGTGTTCCTCTACCACCAAATACGCTGTTCAAACCATCGACGACTCCAAAATCTTCTTCCTGATTTTCTACGGTCCTCTTCCACAATGGCTAACAGACATTTCACGCGCAACCATTTTCGTAAGGAAATCGTTTTTTTAAATTTTTTTTAATAATATAGTGCGTAGTGTGGACTGAAGAGATCATCCTTGATGACTTATTCTTCTAGGATGGGATGTAAGGATAAAAGTAAAACACTTTATTTATTACACATTCAGTTAGGCTTGGGCACGCAATGGGTCCTTTAGCCTGCTGTCTTTGGTGATGTCTATCTCCTGTGGAGGGTGAACTGCTACCTCGTGTTATGACAGATTGCGTATGGGGGGTGAAACGTTATTGACTTCGGTACTCGATACTTGTGCCATCTTGCAGGGTTTACCGTTCCTACCGATTCTAATTGTCGAACTTCGTCCCTAAGGGCATCGATCTTGTCAAAAACTCGTAGAGCCCTGTCATGGACCTTCTCTTGTATAGTGGTCTCGTGGAGTGCGGTGCGGATGCCGACGTTTCTTGTCCACCATGGAGCTCCTGTGATCCATCGATAGCAAATGTTTTGCAGCGCTTGGAGTTTGTTGTAGTTGGAGACGCACGTAGTTCCCCACGAGGTGGAGCCATACAACATTGTGGGTTCCACCGTTGCCTTATACAATTGGAGTTTAGTCTTAGGGTTGAGATCCTTACTCTTCAGGAACGGAATCAATGACCTGGCCATCTTCTGGGCTGCCGTCTTCTTGTCGGCAATATGCTGCGTAAAGAGTAATTTTTTGTCAAGGTAGACACCGAGATACTTCACTCCTGGTGACCATGGGATAAATTGGTCAGCTATTTGGAGTCTGTCGTTCAGAACTGGTTTCCTCCGTGTGAACAGAACTGCTGCCGTCTTCGTCGGGTTGATCGTTATCTTATTTTGCAGCGCCCAGCGTTCCATTACAGCAAGTTGCCGTTGCATCCTAGCGATTAGCTGGTCCAAGTGTCGTCCAGTTGTCAGAAAGGCCGTATCGTCCGCATAAAAACTCGCCGTAATAAGGGGGACTGTTGGGATGTCATTTATATATAAGTTGAAAAGTAGAGGCGAAATGACAGAGCCCTGCGGAATTCCTGCGGAGATCAGTTTCATTTCGGAGTCTTTATCGTCGACTCGGACATACAGTTTTCTGTCCTGCAGAAAGCTGTCTATGAGTCTAATGTAACAATCCGCAATAGGGGTAGTGCGATGCAGTTTGACGATAAGGTTGGGCCGCCACACCTTATCGTAAGCTTTTTCGATGTCAAGGAAGACACCAATCGTGAAGTGCTGCTTGTTGTATCCTTCGTGTATCCGTTCGGTGATCCGTAGAAGTTGAAGTTCGGCAGATAACTTGTCCTTGAAACCGAATTGTTCGGGTCGTATAACATCATGCGCTGTAAGCGTGTCATGGAGCCTCTGCAACAGCACTCTCTCGAACACCTTGCCAAGGGTCGGCAAGAGGCTAATGGGCCGGTAACTGTTGGGTTCTGCTGGGTCTTTACCTGGCTTGGGTATTGGAACTACTCGAGCCGTCTTCCATGCTGTAGGAAAATATCCTTACAGAAGGCAGCTGTTGAGAATTCGGGTAAGGAGCACAGTTGGCTTCCTGGGCAACTGTTTCAAATCGGTGTTGCTTATGGAGTCGTTGCCGGCGCATTATTCCGAGTCTTCCGGATAATTTTACGGATCTCTGCTGGTGTGGTGAGTTGTGGGCGGCTCTGCACAGGCGCAGCACGAAGAGCAGCCCATGCTGCTGTAACGACGGCTTCCTGTTCCTGCAGGCGGACGTCGTTCACGGGGGTCGCTGGTGTACACATCTGTTCTTGGTAAGTCGTAGCATACAGCTCTGCCTGGGCGAGTTCGTCATAGAGGAGGCCATCTGGTCCTCTGATGGCTCGTTTAGGTGGCCGCTGGTGTCGTATGTTCTTGACTAACTGCCATTCGTTCTTGGTTCGAAGTAAGAATTCATCCATCTTATCTTCCCAGACCTGCTGTCGCCACTCGGCCACTCTCCTGTGCAGTTCTCGTGTTAAGACGTGTGTTTACCGTCGATCGATCGGGTTTCTATAGCGGAGCCAACGTCGCCTGCTCCTGTTTCTCTGTGTCTTCAGTTCTTGGAGTAGAGGCGGGAACTCGTCGAAAGCTACTACAGGGTAGACCGTGTGAGTAGTTGCCCTCCGTTTGGCTACCTTTATCTTCTGCGTCAAAGTTTGTACCGCGATGTCGATGGCTTCCGGTGTTGAAACGTCCTGCGTCGGGCAGATATTGTTGTCAAGATATGTCCGAAATTGACCCCAGTTCAGAGTTTGTGAGGGTGGGGGTGGAAGGTTGGCCGTTGCGTTTTCCACTACACTGATAACAGGTCGGTGGTCAGACGAAATATCGTCGACGGTGCGGAGCTGGAGGTTCGTCTCAATATTTTTGATGACAGCAGTATCTAGGACGTAGGAAATCGTGTGGCCTCCGGGCCAAATAAAGCCGAAAACTGCCGCTGGAGAGCGCTGACAGCACAAATCACGTTAACCAGCTCGACCCTTGTGCCAACGGCGCCGTCTTTCGTGACGCGTCCACGTCAACGTTAGCTGCCCTGTCCAGTGTGAGGACGGCTTTAGACACAGGAAGACGCAAAAACAATGCGCGTGGGACACGTGAGGCTCGCATCCGTCGCGCTGTTGTGGGAAGGCGAGAACCTGCTGCGCAGCGCTGTCCTTTAGCAGCGCAGCTAGGCGACGTGCTAGGTGGCGCCCGCGTTTATCTGGCGCGTTCTCCGGAAGGCTCATTGTGCAGCTTCTGCAAGCGGCCTTTGTCTGCGGCGCGGAAGAGCCGCGCTATCTCCCCGCGACCCGAGAGTCCGCAAACATGTCTCACCTACCTTCCTACCTACCGAGACGCAGCTTCCAGGAACGCTCGCAACTGCGCCGTCTTCCTTTGTGACGACAGTAAATACACTTTCGTTCGCACTGGCGCCTCATTACACACTAAATGTACTTGTCTCCCCAGTCTCCATTTATTATAACAACAAACTCGACTATCATTTGCTTCAATTTTAACATTTTATCACCACTGCCGTAGTTGTTCCCACAACGAAATACAGGGCGAACCGGAAATCCACCAACAAAAGGGACTGCTCCATCAACAAAATATCGGAGATCGTTCAGAGACATTTTCTGAGTGTTTAGGGAGGGTTGGCCTCTGGTGGCTCTCTACAGAATAATTAAATCTTGTTCAATCTATTGTCAATATTTATCTAAATGGCTCTGAGCACTATGCGACTTAACTTCTGAGGTCATCAGTCGCCTAGAACTTAGAACTAATTAAACCTAACTAACCTAAGGACATCACACACATCCATGCCCGAGGCAGGATTCGAACCTGCGACCGTAGCAGCAGCGCGGTTCCGGACTGAAGCTCCTAGAACCGCTCGGCCACAGCGGCCAGCTTGGAACCATCTATCCCTCTCGCACGCATCATCTATATTAACTAAACGTTTAACCCTAGGCACGATCCCAGTTGGAGCTTGCGTATCTAAAGGCTTCCACGGGCAACAAAATTTTGTTTTTCAATGTTACACACAGTTATTGACCGATTTCAAAAATTTCAATCGACAGGTTGCTCTATAACTGTAACAAATGATCTGAAGATCGGCAGCTGGCCCGAAACCGGTCATACGGAAATAAAGGTAAGATAGCATATGGAGACAGTATTTGGGCACTTTTTTTTATAAGTAACGGTCGCGGTAACTCCATCAAGACGAATACGTCTAGTTTTGACGAACTGAAAATGACTTGCCTGAGCAATTACGCAGGTCCTGCAGTCTAAGGTGGCACCGGAACTGTGTTCTGACTTAACGCTTTTCGCATAACCGTACTGTTTCCGCAGGAGAAAGTCACAAATGCTCAGGGAGAGCAGGATCCAAACACGAACCTCCATTATTAACGTGGCACATAAAGCAGTCCTCCACCGAGCCTTTATGTCTGCAGCGTATTGCTGAGACGCAGGTGTGACACTAATTATTGGCAGAGGTGGAGCAACACGGTTAATAAGGCGATAAATTACCTTCCCTCTGGCTTGTAGCAGCGATTCGTCACAGGACGGGTGTGTAAAAGTCGCGAGTGGTTTCCACAGGAAATCCGCACTAAGCGTCATCGAGTACGGCGTTCAGCATCCTACGTTAAAAAGCGGAAAATTTCCCGCGGGTTCTTTATCGAGAAAATAAAGATATTCAATAACTGTCACGTCAGTGATTCGCCAGCACAGAGAAGATGGAGACAGGTCGCATATTAGGCAAACAGTAATCGAATAGAGCTAGTGCATGCAACTGATATCCAGTCAAGCGTCCTCTTAGGAAGAAGCAGTGCTCCCTCCTCCACCTTCGATTCTTTAAGGAACCATATTCCGTTAAAAAAAAAAAAAGTTACGCATCTGACTGTTCATGACGTCATATCTCCTGAACACGAGGGTTGACTGAAAAGCAATGCCTCCACCTTCGTAACTCTTCAACAGTTGGTAGCATTGGTATGCAGCAGGTACTGGCTTATTCTGTAGCCTCCTTTCTACAGCTCCAGTTGGCGGGAAGCCTTAGCATTGAACGGATGTGTTGTTGCAGTGTAAAGTTTGGGACCTTGCGCAGACGGTCGGTCAAGGCGATTTAAGCAACGTGCAGTCACTGAATTCTTGATAACCGAAGGTGCCACCCCAAAGGAGATTCATCAGAGAATGAAAGCAGTTTATGGTGATTGTGTTGATGTGAGTACTGTGCGTCGTTGGACGAGTAAGTTTAAAGATGTTGAGGCGGAAACATCTGATCTATCTGCGTGACAAACGAAGAGTTGGACGTCCTGTGACAGCAACCACCGAGTTTCACAGGCAAAATGTTAACAGATTGATTCAGGACGATCGTCGTATCACTCAGAGAGATTGTAAGCACAATCAGTATGTCACAAGAACGTATGGGTCACATTATTGCTTTGATTGGCTATCGGAAGATCTGTGCACGATGGGTACCCCTGATGCTGACTCCTGAAATGAAAGCGCACAGACTTGAAATTTGCCAGGAACTCCTCTTGCGTTAGAAGAATGGAGGTGACGCCTTTCTCCATTCAACTGTGACAGGAAACGAAACGTGGGTACACCATTACGACCCGAAGACGAAACGCCAGTGTATGGAATATTGACAAAAGACACGCCACAGAAAAAGAAATTCAAGACGCAGCCCTGAGTTGGAAAAATCATGGCCACAGTGTTCTGGGACGCAGATGGTGTTATCCGTGTTTATTTCCTTGATCGTGGAACAACAATAAATTCAGAGCGTTACATAAAAACGGTGCGAACTTTGGAACGACGGCTAACAAGGGTCCGAAAGGAAAAGGGAAATGTTTTCCTGCAGCATGACAATGCCAAACCACACACTTCACGTGCACCACAGCAGAACTTCAGAGACTGAATCTCACCACCGTACGGCATCATCCATACAGTCCAGATTTAGCACCGTCTGACTTCCATCTGTTCCCGATAATGAAAGACGATCTGCGGGGACTGTGAGACTGTGATTGCGGAAACTGACCGTAGACTTCTACCGCGATGGCTTCAGAAAACTTGTTCATCGTTGGCAGAAATGTATCCAATTGGTTGGTGATTATGTGGAAAAGTGAATATTGGTAATTAAAAATCACATTCTAAGAATTATTTCTGTGTTTGATTTATTAAAATATTCCCATCCAAACCCAATTAACGAAGGTAGAGGCATTACTTTTCATTCAACCCTCATATATATATATCGCACAATGATATAATTTTGTAGTTACAATCAGTGGTATATGTGTGTGCTGTCTGCAAAAGTATTGCGAGTAGACTTAATTGTAAAGAAGTAAGTTATCGAAATTTGTCGTACGTTCCTACGGGACCAAACTGCTGAGGTCATCGGTCCCTAGGCTTACACACTACTTAATGTAGCTTAAACTAAGGACAACACATACACCCACGCCCGAGGGAGGACTCGAACCTCGGACTGGGGGAACCGCGCGGACCGTAGCAAAGCGCCCAAGACCGTGCGGCAAAGAAGTAATACATGAAAACGTGTTGCCTGATGCTGAAGTTTTATTATGTGAATAGAGAAAAATTTAGCAAGTGATAGACTTTTTTTCTTTCTTTACTTTGTGGTTGTTTCACGGAGGAAAAGTTTCGAAATGGGCTGAAATTATGTCTAACGTTAGTTGGAATTGGCTATGCGATCTCATTCTCAAATATTGGATCAATATAGTCTGGGTAACTTGCGCGCCTCTGTCTCAAGACATGTACAGTTTCCAAGTTAATTTTTTTTTAAATCTTATGGGACTTAACTGCTAAGGTCATCAGTCCCTAAGCTTACACACTACTTAACCTAAATTATCCTAAAGGCAAACACACACACCCATGCCCGAGGGAGGACACGAACCTCCGCCGGGACCAGCCGCACAGTCCATGACTGCAGCGCCTAAGACCGCTCGGCTAATCCCGCGCGGCTTCTAAGTTTAATACTTGAATTATTGTGGTAAGCCTTCAATGTAAGATTATACGTCGTAACGAACGGATTATGACAGAATTTTAAATTCGGTGAGTAATTATGCGAAATATTGAAATCAAATTTTTGTTTCCTGTGTAATGCGTTCGACACGAAACCTGAAGCTGGCACTGCGCAGCATTTTAACCGTTCAGAGACATGGAAGGGATGCGTCTGGTTGCCTAAGAGTCCCCATAGTACTCGGCCCAAATTCTTCCTCGAACTGCGGCCCATGTCATCACACATGGCTTACGTGTGGGAACAAGGTACCTCAGAGCATTAGAAGGAATGGCATCCGCCAATCGTAAATGCAACCACTTCAAATTCTTGTCGGCTCTTCAGCCGGATCAAACTGTCATCAACACACGAGCCGATTATCGGCGAGAGCGGCTTAGCTTTTCTCACCTGACGACGGCGGCCAGGTGGACCGCGGAAGTATTGTGTGCTGATGACAGTTTGATCCTACCGAAGACCCGACAAGAAATTGATCTGTTAATATGCTGGCAAAATCTACATAGTCACAATGTAACCACTCGTTGGCAACGAAGTGATATATATATATATATACATATATATATATATATATATATATAGGAAAAAGAGCACAAAGTGTAAAATATATTGTGGAAACGGGTAACATACACTGACTCGTTGTCCATCACTTTGTTGCCAACAAGTGCTTATATGAATATCCACTCTGATTAAAAGTACTTTACCTTATAGAATCATGATTCTTTTCCCACAATGGATTAAATAACACTGTGCCTATGTCGCATAAAACAGATAAAAGAATTGTAGCAACTGGTCGCTGTTTATGTTACCAGACTTACTTTATTAATCATGACATTCTTCATATATCTACGAGCTGTGTTTACCGGTTTGGACACTTTTAAACTCAGTGGTCGGAAGAAGCACACTTAAGTTATTTCATAAAACAAACAGTATCTCAAATATTTGTAAACAATCACATTTTCCTCTCCTTTTCATACGCGTGGGTAACGAAATATGAGCACAGTGCATTGTAAACGCAGTGTGCATGTCTTTTCTTTTCTTTTCAATGCTGAACCTGGCTTTCTGACAACCACAGTTGAGTAGTTTTTCTATCTGGGAGACGATCATGTCGGCAAAGTTCGAATAGTCTCCGAAACGCCCGCTGAGTGCTAATCACAGAACCACCGCTACGAGTAAATTCCTCCACAACAAACGCACGGTGCTCACCAAGGCACGCTGTGGCGCACACTGAAAATGGTACATACACCGCTTTAAAAACAAAACACACTCCACATCAGTATCCTCACGACAACTCGCACGCCGGCTACGTCAAGTGCGGGAGGCTTTATTGGCGGACCCTGTATTTGCTATTTCTCCGTAAAAAAACATGCACAGTTTTTCCGTTACATTCCACAAAAAAACTTTTCGCGCGATTATCTCAGTTACCCCATAAAAATATAATAAACCTCACTTTGCTATCTGATAAGACTATGAAAGCCCCGTTACGTCATTGGTGTATGACGGCATACCCAGCAGCACTCAGAGATACGCATCTCCGACACATGCGCGTCGCCTGCCGCCCATACAGAACAAGGACCTACGCATCGCAAGCCATGCTCCATGCAATACACGCACCGCGCACATGCACAGGGAATTCTGCCTCGAGTCCTCGTGAAGGTATTCCAAAAACTCGCCACCTAATTGCACGGGGACTCAAAGACCATTCGCAGATCATAGGTGGAAACGGAACTGGCCAGAAACCCTTTTATGTAGGAGCACTTAAACACTGATGTCAAGTTCAAACCGCTCTATCAAAACATGATGTTAACGAATGCCTGTACCTAACCAAATGTGACTATAGGAGCTATGTTCATGCAGTCTAGCACCTGGCTGCAACAAGGAAACCGCTACACACACACACACACACACACACACACACACACACACACACACACACACACACACAAACAAACAAACAAACAAACAAACAAAAAAGCCAGGCGTAACCCATATATCAATCATAGAGAGAGGCCGGTTCACAATAATATGATCCATCTGACGACGACTTTGGTACGTTACAGGGGGACTGCTTCAGACGGCCCAGGAGTTACCATCGGTACCGACAAACAACGATAGTTATGCACTTACTAGCAAACCCATGTATGAACTACCGTTACTGGCAAGCATAGTCCGCCAGATACTCCACTACGCACCAAAAATATTGCAGAGGTTTTTTTCCCGTGGATTACTTTGCCACATTGACCCCTCTTCACTAAAAAGCTACGCTTCAAAAGCTTTCTGTCTACTATCTTCAAGAATTGAGCTTATTAATCAGTACACGCAACGAGAGGTATGGCCAACATCTTAAAACCTCTTCAGTAATTCCTTGATAGGAACTAGCCCTTTCACGAAGGTGATTTATAAATTATAGTACACGTTAATTATCAGAAAAAGTAAGAACAACAACCATTCACTGTTAAAAATCCTATCCATTTGAAAAAATAACGTGGTTAAAAGAAGTCATTTGTGTTGTAAAACGACATACGATTTTCATTGCAAGTAATATGAAACTAACTCAGCACTTCAGAATGAAATTTTCACTCTGCGGTGGAGAGTGCGCGAATATGAAACTTCCTGGCAGGTTAAAACTGTGTGCTCGAACGAGATTCCAACTCGTGCCCTTCGGAAGGTGGAAGGTGAGGCACTGGCGGAGGTACAGCTGTGAGGGAGAGTCGTGAGTTGTGCTCGGGTAGCTCAGATGGTACAGCACTTGCTCGCGAAGGTAAACGTCCCGAGTTAGAGTCTCGGTCCGGCATACAGTTTTAATCAGCTATGAAGTTTCAACTCACTTCTTATCTTAGAAAGTTGTTTTTGTTCACTGTTAGGTCCAACTAAAGTAAACTAGGTCTTCTTACCGCATCATTTTTTTCTGTAGGGCATCTGCACCTCAAGGAACTTTCACCACAAACAAAAACAATCAACCTGCACGTATAGTATAACCTAAACGAAACTTAAAACATGAACAAGTGTCTGAGAATGAACATGTCATATCGGAAACAGTAATACAGCTATTTATTTTTAATAAACAGCATTGTGAACAGTTTCTGGCTACTGTTTTAACATTTTTGAAGGAATCAACCTGTACTTTTAGACACTATCTCACTATGTCAATTTTCGACAAAACAGCGTTATAAATTATAGTGTTTATTCGATCATTTACATCAAATATGACGGCTATGTAATACAGCTTTCCTCTGCAAAAACACTATTAGTTTTCTGCGGAAGCTGACACCCGTTGGCGCGCTAGACTTCGGCACAGCTGCTCCCTGCTGGCAACAATTAAGATAACACCCTTAGGCCTAGAGAGCTTTCAGTGAATAACAGTACTCTATTTCGTCCATCTTCCTTGGACAAATGTCTGCAAACTGTCTGACGCGCAGCCGGCCGGGGTGGCCGAGCGGTTCTAGGCGCTACAGTCTGGAACCGCGAGACCGCTACGGTCGCAGGTTCGAATCCTGCCTCGGGCATGGATGTGTGTAATGTCCTTTGGTTAGTTAGGTTTAAGTAGTTCCAAGTTCTAGGGGACTGATGACCTCAGAAGTTAAGTCCCATAGTGCTAAGAGCCATTTGAACCATTTTGTCTGACGCGCAAATGGAGAACCGTCCCGGAATTCGCCTATTTGGATGCGAAAATCTACAAAGGAAACAAAGGAAATCAAGCTGTTCGATGTATCGTACTAACAATTCTAACAACTGCTTAATCTTGACAAGCAAACAGTAATAGTGCGCCTTGTGGTATACCAAAAACTACTAGTCACGCTACACGATTTATTTATAAAATTTAGTAAACCAAATAGAATGATTCATTCTAAAAATGTATATATATTTCAACTGAAAAAGAAGGAGCACAAAGGTTCTCCTGTAGACATGTATTACTTCCCGCGCAGACTTCGCTGTTTGTCCAGACCAGTCGCTTGTGATTTCGCATTCAGCATATTCCCGGGTGCCGGCGTACGTGTGTGCCTTACAGATTTACGGGCCCCGGCCACAGGATGGGGCGGGAGGCGACTTCCGGCGGGCATTAACTATGGCGTCTTCAAGATTTACGACCGTTTGCCTGCAAGAGACCAGAGTGCAGTGAAAACCGGAAACAGATTCCGATGTGCTTACTACCACAGTTCAGCAAAGTCATAGTAGCTTCTTCTTGTGTGTGTGTGTGAATTCTTAAGGGACCAAACTGCTGAGGTCATAGGTCCCTAGGCTTACACATCACTTCAAATGTCATAGTAACTCTTGTATGTATTATGAGAGAACACAAATTTTTAATTTAAAACAAATGCAATGAGTTACCATCTCGAAGAGACAGCTTCAACGTTGAAGACAATACTTCGTGCTCCACGTATTTCACATCTGTATATGTGGAAACGTCTAATGAAAGAAATTCACCGTCGTTCTGAGATAAAACATACACGGCAATCTCCGTAATCATAACATAAGAAAATAAATACTCCCTATTCAGTAAATTTCCCACAGAGCGCTACAAATAATAATGAAAATATGGTCAATGATAAAATAAAAATAGAAGATGTGTAATATTCTCACAAATTTATAAATTACCATAAAAACAAAATACCAATTAAAAATTAACAGAAAAGTAACGAAAAAAATATTTAAGAATTAAAAATAGAAAATAAAATAAAAGGAAAATTTCAAACACATACACTCAAAATGCACCTACCACCAACCGTCTCTTCATCCCAATCCCAACACCCGACTTCATTCTCTCCTTCTACTGCCCTCATGATTTCTCAGATGACCACATAGCGAGGTGACTAAGATCATGTGCTATGTGCTGACATCTATGAATGTGATACACTATTAACGGAAAACTTATACTATTTGTATCTAGTGCCTGCAAAATAACCAACACACATATGGAAAGTATAGCAAAATGAATGTACGAGTTAAAACACAGCCACATGTTTGTAAATAGTTCGATAATTTAAAAGTGTTGTCAGGAAACACCACACATTTCCTGATAAGATATCTATAATTAATTAGTTTTATTTGTGTTATGGACCAGTACACCCGGTACGCAATCCCTGAAACGTGGCCGGCGACTCTAGGCGCTTCAGTCTGGAACAGCGCGACCGCTACGGTCGCAGGTTCGAATCCTGCCTCGGGCGTGGATGTGTGTGATGTCCTTAGGCTAGTTAGGCTTAAGTAGTTCTAAGTTCTAAGGGAGTGATGACCTCAAATGTTAAGTCCCATAGTGCCTAGAGCCATTTTTTGAACCTGAAACGTGTTTGGCAGTTGTAAAAGATACAATTGTTCTTATCTTTGTGATAAACATAATTGAAGTATCAACTGAAGAAGAATGGCTACAAATACGAGGGCGTGCTGAGAAGTAATGCCTACGAATTTTTTATGTGGAAACTTTTAAAACTTTTCTAAACAAAACAAATGTTATGAACAGTCTATATTTTTACTCTTCAAGTCTATATATTTGCAACCATCTGTCGCTAAAGGGCTCCGAATTGTAGCGTGTAACATGATGGCGTGTAACGTAACTATGTCTGCGCATCAGAAACTAGGTGTTATAACCGAGTTTCGATATCGAACGGTTTGTCAACATATGGAGCACCTCTGCTTCAGTTTGACTATGCCAGACCACAAACGAGCGCTGCCACATCTCCAATAATCGGACGCCGAAGTTTCACTGTCATCGGTTACCCTCCATACAGTCCAGACTTGACCTCATCCGATTTTCATCAGTTCCGAAAACTTAAAGAACACATACGAGGACTTCACTTTGATAGTGATGAGGCGGCGCAAGCAGAGGTGTGGTTTTAGCTCCGTCAATAACGTCAAACATTGTACAGCGACGGTATCAAAAATTGGCCTCTCGTTAGGAGAAATGTGTTCGTCACCGGGGTGATTATGTTGAGAAATAAATATGCAGATACGAAGAATAAAGATGTAGAATGTTAATAACAACGTTTCACTTAAAAAGATTTGAGTTTTCACATAAAAAATTCTGCGGCGTTGCTTTTCACCACGGCCTCGTATTAACAACATTATTAGCTTACTGTTGTTCTTCTTAAGACGTGATATGTTTACACTTTTACAGCGGAGAACCGACTACGTAAACGGGACCGGTAAGATATGTTTCAGTTTCTAAACATTCGTCAGTAGACAGGGATTAATGCCCTCCCACACAGCCGCTTCCGGGACGGGGAGAAGCGCCGATTCAAAATGGCTCTGAGCACTATGGGACTTAACATCTGAGGTCATCAGTCCCCTAGTACTTGGAACTACTTGAACCTAACTAACCTAAGGACATCACACACATCCATGCCCGAGGCAGGATTCGAACCTGCGACCGTAGCGGTTCGCGCGGTTCCAGACTGAAACGCCTAGAACCGCTCGGCCACTGCGACCGGCAGAAGCGCCGACACCGGCTGCAATCCGCCGGGCGTATTAACGACAAGGCCCCGTGTGTCGACCAGTCAGTATGTAGTTTTTAGGCGGTTTCCCACACCCCAATAGGTTAATACCGGGCTGGTACCCACCTCCCGCCTTAGTTACACAATTCGCAAACATTTCGAAAACTTTCGCTCACTTCCACGTGAATGACACTTCACGGAGACAGTTTGGGTACACATATTCCATCCCGAGAGTAAACAGGGTGGCAGTAGAAAGGGCATCTGACCACTCTTAAATTAACCATGTAGGCCCTACGCCGATGTTGGACAAAAACACAAGAAAAAGAGGAGTACACTGGGTTTAATAGGCGGGTACAAACCCGAAACTGTTGGTATTCCATTTCATTACTGAATTAACTTATTTCTGTTTGAATAATTGATTCCTTTTGGAGATGAGAATTACTAGATGAACGAATGTCATCTGCATCTAACCGCCTTCTGTAGGCCGAAATAGCTCTAACTGCGTGTCAGCGAAGTGTACAAGGGTCCCTGACACGGGAGTCATTTTATGTCTGTGAAAGGTGTAGAACCGGACTCTCGCCGTTGTACTTGGCCTTACGCCGTCTAACCCTAGTAACCAGGAATACTGCAGATTTTTAACGTTACTATGCAGTTAAAACGAAACCAAGTGTCGGAGTACAAGGTCAAAAGGAAGATAAATTTCATTCCTTTCGCCATTTTCTCTTGAAGGTTCACAACCGGACGATACCAGTCGAAAATAACTTAAGCTTAATTTGCTATTTATTTTACTCCGTTCAGAGTATTTTCTACGATGAATGTATGTGACAGGATGAAATTGTATGCCCGACCTACAGTCAAACCCGGTTTCCTGCCTATCGCGGGCAACTAATCACGCCGTACGAACATTTATTAGCCTTAATACCTTGTTATTGGTTCTTTCCCTCTCGTTTGAAGCTTTGGGACAGTTCGATTTCGAATTCTGACCCAGCACATGATTTTTTTATTACCACAAAAATTTATCATACTTTGGTTTACTTGTTCTCTTCTTCACGTAAAAAATAAGGTGATCAGCCTGTCCTGTTGCCAAATCGCGTAAAGTCTTTTTTTATGCAGGTACGAAGTCTCGTTTTTGTGACAGTCTTAATGTTATTGTTGTTGTGGTCATCAGTCCTGAGACTGGTTTGATGCGGCTCTCCATGCTACTCTATCCTGTGCAAGCTTCTTCATCTCCCAGTAACTACTGCAACCTACATCCTTCTGAATCTGCTTAGTGTATTCATCTCTTGGTCTCCCTCTACGATTTTTACCCTCCACGCTGCCCTCCAATACTAAATTGGTGATCCCTTGATGCCTCAGAACATGTCCTACCAACCGGTCCCTTCTTCTAGTCAAGTTGTGCCACAAACTTCTCTTCTCCCCAACCCTTTTCAATACCTCCTCATTAGTTATGTGATCTACCCATCTAATCTTCAGCATTCGTCTGTAGCACCACATTTCAAAAGCTTCTATTCTCTTCTTGTCCAAACTATTTATCGTCCATGTTTCACTTCCATACATGGCTACACTCCACACAAATAGTTTCAGAAACGACTTCCTGACACTTAAATCAATACTCTATGTTAACCTATTTCTCTCCTTCAGAAACGCTTTGCTTGCCATTGCCAGTCTACATTTCATATCCTCTCTACTTCGACCATCATCAGTTATTTTGCTCAACGAAAGTACTCAACCGGACAGAAGAGAGCCAATACATATGCATAAGATTTACGGAGGGAAGATTCACGCTAAATGAAATTGCCTAGGGGAAATCTACTTAGACTGGGCATGTCTTCACAAATGAATTCCAGATAAACAGACATACCATATTGATATAATTTTCTTTGCATAGATTCATAGTGAGGAGATTCCCAACGACGTAGAACATATCATAAAAAATTAAATGCAAAATACGTATTTAGAAAAGAAGAGAGAAGCCTTAAACGAAACAGCTCTCGAGGAAGTGGGATAAGTCAGTAATTAGAAATATACTTTCGTTTACTAGAAGAAGACATCGGTTGGTAGGACATATTCTGAGACATCAAGGGATCACCAATTTAGTATTGGAGGGCAGCGTGGAGGGTAAAAATCGTAGAGGGAGACCAAGAGATGAATACACTAAGCAGATTCAGAAGGATGTAGGTTGCAGTAGGTACTGGGAGATGAAGAAGCTTGCACAGGATAGAGTAGCATGGAGAGCAGCTTCAAACCACTCTCTGGACTGAAACCCACAACAACAACAACTTTCATTTACAAGTTCATATCAAGAATGCAACAAACATGTCAGTGTAAAGACACTCAGGTTCACAGGATAATTTTGCAACACTTACGTAGACCGACCCATGCAGCGGGAACTTGGGCGATGGAGACGGCGGACCGTCGCAGGATTGATGCTCTGGAATTGTGGTACTTCGAGTACCATAGACAGCACATCGAGCCAATGAGTCAGCCCGGCATAAGTGCTGAATTTTCGACTCTTGTCGCCCAAAATTGGTTAAAACATTTTGGTCACATTGCCATATGGCAAGAAGCAATGGAAAGAACAATGGCACAGGAAAATGTCGACGGCCAAAAGACCTAGAGGACGCGTACCCCTGCGTTAGATAGACCAGATTAAGAACTTGACCGGGATTGGCTTGCACGATGCCCATGACAAAGCTTCCGAGGGAGGGGTCGTAATCGGGCTTACCACGTGACGCCACTACGCCCTTGCGTAGAGTTAGACCAGACAGAGAGAGACATAGCCCATTTATCGTATTGGTGATGTGCTGATAATACCTTCGTGTTAGGCTGTGGAAGAAGATGTATCCAACTTCTAGATTACTGGAGAGATAGAAGGCAGTGCTACGTGATGAAGAAGGAAGAAGAACGTTAAAAGAGCTGAAGATGAAATTCACAAACCATGCCTCAGGGCACGCTTTTAAACAGAATGCCTATTAACGTAAGATATAAGCTGGAATCGCTCCTGTAACCAAAACAGTACTGAGATAGACCAATAGGATTGCAACAAACGGATTTCGAACCGAGCAACTGATCACATCCTCAGGATAAAGTTTTCTAGATGGCGCTACCTCCACTGTTTTGCGCATTCAACGTTCTAGAGATGAAAGGTAATGTGGAAGAAAAATCAGTTGGACGTCATGCCGCATTTCGTAATACCAAGCATTTTCTCGACCTTCTGAGTCAGTTATTTTGTCGAAGCTTTATGGCGAAATACACACGTGTTCGAAAATCGTCAGCAGTAAATAAAAGGACGCAAGAATTTAGATGTAAGCAACACAAAACTAATACAGTTCATCTCTTACGAAGTCGTTTACGTTATTGCGATCAGTGTCAGGCTCAGCTGGAATGAAGTACTTTTTTTCCTTTTGACGTAAGGCATTACGAGTGCAAAGAACCTGCGCCCCATTTAGCGAACATCTCCTGTACAACAAAAGTAATTTCAAATATGAACAGCCGTTTCATGATTAGCTGTCGGTTCGAAACCGCCTGCGGTGCTATCTGTCCTTATGAAATAGCCTTATTAACAGTGGCTGTTAGCTGTTTTTACTTGTTTTGTAAGAATTAACCTGTATCTTCTGAGACTATTCTACCACTAGCCCCAAATATCATACAATGTCTCATGACGTAGTATCACTGCCTTGTTTGAGTGCAAAGGCGACCACGCAAACCAGTCGGAAGAAGAGCCTTGGAAATATACCTGGAGTGTCGAGAGGGCGTGTCTGGGGGTTGGACGTCCCTGGTGAAACGAGGTAGCGCGATGGGGGCTAAGCAGCGGCCGGTTTACGAGCCAGGGCAGGTGTTATCGTGATTTAGGGGGAGGAGGGGGAGGGAGCCCACAAAAACTACAGGGACTGCGTCTCCCGCCTCCAGCCTCTTGCTACCAAGTAGAAGATGTTGGGGTTGGCTGCCACAACAGTAATAGCTCGCTGCCTTTGAGCGAGACAAAAACACCGGCTCTACTCCCAGATGATCCTAGTTTTGCAGGCATTAAAGTGGCTTTCACCTTTGCCAGCGCTTCTCTTACGTGATAAATGCTTAGCATGCGAATGATTTAGGTTCCACATTACGCATTAGAAGTATCCTATTACCGGCCTGGTAAGCTATATGATAGGTTGAAGGAAATCTTGAGAGCACATGTCTAATGAACCAATGTTGTTATTGCTATAGTCTTAAATTCGAAGGTTCATTTGATGCAGTTCTCAACACTAGTTCATCCTGTACAAGTCTCTTCATATTAGCGTGGCTGCTGCAACCTGGATCCACTTGAGTTTACTGTACTTGTGGCTTCGAGTCCCTCTATATATTCCCTCCATAACCAACCTGACCATTCCTTGATGCCTCACGATGTGTCCTATCAACCGATTCATGATACTCAAACTTGATCACGTTTTTTGAAGCAGAAGTGAACACAATGTGACCTATTGAAAGGAAGGGGTTTCTAATTATGGCCATGTAGAACGAATAAATGACAATGTATGACACAAAAAGGTAGGGAGATGGATCCTAGAGGGACAAACGAAAAGAGGTCGATCGCCTACAAGGTAGCTGACAGATGTGAAGAGAACTGTTGACACGAAGATTCTCCAAGATGGGGACTGGAAAGACTGTAAACCGAGGAGGTTGAGAAGTGAGAAACGGCATAGATTGTAAACAACTCTGAAGTCAACTACTAAGTTCTTGCTTATATCTCTGCTCATCCACAATGAATTTTCACTTTGCAGCGGAATGTGCGCTGATTTGAAACTTCCTGGGAGATCAGATCAGAGTGCTGGACTGGGACTCGAACCTTGCCTGTCATTGGCGAGTGCTCCATCGACTGAGCTATCCAGCCATGACTCACTATCCGTCTTCACAGAAGGGCAAAGATCCGGTTCACAGTTTTGATCAACCAGGAAGTTTCAAAACAGCTCACTCTCCGTTGTGTCCCAGAATGCAGGAGGACTGTGAAGTCTGGCAGGTCGGAGAAGAGGTACCGGTGGATGTAATGCTGTGAGGGAGGGGGTTAGGACAGCTCAGTCGGTAAAGCACTTGCCTGCAAAATGCAAAGGTCCGAAGTTCGAGTCTCGTCCAGTACACTGTTTTGATATGCCGTGATATTTCATCTCTAGTCATACTCGTGACGAGTTTCTGATATGTGTGAAGTGAAATTAGCGACAGCGTCATTTAAAGATTAAATTTATTAGCGACTTAAGTAACGTGTATCACAGTACTCCGACATCCATTGCCGTACTGAGTGCCTTCATGGTTGTGAAGGTAATTACTATACCACGACATCCATGACTCTTTTAAAACAATGTTGTGTGAAACTTTGAAATAAGTTTTTAGCTTGTGCTTCAGCTTCTAGTTCGAATCGGATCCGTTTCGGAATTTGGTAACAGTGTCCAAAAAGAAGAAATGTAATATCTTTGATATCAGATCTTAGAAATTCCTATCTTACCGTCCCCCCACCCCCTCCTACCGAAAATATCAAAACCGACGGTAGGCTTAACATGCTTAATATTATCGTCAGTGGTGTCATCTTCTACTTATAAGGTGGTGGTGATGGTGGTGGTGGTATGTTGTTCGACAGCGAAAGCTTCAGCAGATATCCTACAATATCATAAGGTGAGTGTGTTTAAAACTGATAAAACAAAATGTACGACTACAACATTTGAATGAAACAGTCACTCAAGCGCGACAC
This sequence comes from Schistocerca cancellata, assembly GCF_023864275.1. Lineage (NCBI taxonomy): Eukaryota > Metazoa > Arthropoda > Insecta > Orthoptera > Acrididae > Schistocerca > Schistocerca cancellata. The sequence continues at coordinate 622,458,705 of NC_064630.1, forward strand.
TTCTCGGCACTCTACAGCGTCATTAGCAAACAGTCGCAGATTGCTCTCTCCCTACTCGTCATATCGTTTGTATATATAGGTAACAATAGCGGTTCTATCACAACGTAAACCAATATCTTAACGTAGAATTGATTTATTTTTTTCCTTGGGCACGACCCTTGTTTCTGATGAACACTTGTCATCCAGGATGATGTACTGGATTCCATTACTTAAAAAGGCTTCTTGACACGTTGCAGATAAGAGCGCATTTTACTTTATTTCCAGTTTTTCTATTTCACGTACGTGAAGTGAATGTATAGGGAGTAAGGAACAAACGGTAGGTTTTACGCTAGCTAGCAGAGGCGATTGACCGTCTGGCGTTTTCAAAGCCAGAGGAATGAGGTGCCGATACAGAAATCGTTCGTGACGTCAGAAAGATACACATAGGGAAAGTACATTTATTCTGGCGCGAATCAAGTAATTGTTATTAATAAATATTTGTTAAAAAAGTTGCCTTTCGCCACACAGACATTAGGAGCAGTCTGCAGGTCATAAATCCTTTCAGTAATTTTACAATTGCAGGAAACGTTCATATTAATAAATAAATGAATAACTTTGGCATATCCAAAGAAGTACGATCTTTTACGAACCATACCAATTGTATGCTTAAGTTACAGACTGTGCGCCATAGTCAGCAGTTGTCGATAGGATGCCTTTCTGTATAGTCATGAAGTAGACAATGATCTCTTGCCGTTAATGGCTAGCTTATAATCAGGGTGAACAAGTTCATTTTAGGGCGTTTCTTAAATAAATGCACCATAATGGCATCCAATGTAAAAATTATTTGCACAAAAAACTCCTCCCCTATTCATTACTTGAAATATAGACAGTAGTATTGCAGTTTAAAATCCGATGGCGCTGTTACGGCTCTGTAAGGGGGAATAAATCTACGACTGCATCTTCATACATCAGGTAGGAAGAATTCCTATGTGGCGAATCACTAAGTTCATTAGCGGACTGGCTTAATTATCGCAAAACTCGGGTGGAAAAGGGTGCCAGTTATACGAGTAGGTCGTTTATACCACCACCAACGGACTCACCGGCTAATCTGAGACATTTCTGGAGGTTTAGTACGAGTGGGGACGTTCTTGCACACGCACATACACTGAACCGCCTATATAAGACAAGTGTCTGGCGCAGTTCGGTTACTGCTGCTAAAATGTCAGATTATCAAGATTTAAGTGAGTTTCAACGTCGTGCTACAGTCGGCGCACGGGCGATGGGACACAGCATGTCCGAGGTAGCGATCAAGTGGGGATTTCGCCGAACGACCATATCACGAGTGTACCGTGAATATCAGGAATCCAGTAAAGCATCAAATCTCCGACATCGCTGAGTCCGGAAAAAGATCCTGCAAGAACGAGAGCAAATCTGACTGAAGAGAATCGTTCAACGTGACAGAAGAGCAACTCTTTCGCAAATTGCTGCAGATTTCAGTGCTGGACCATCAACAAATGTCATCGTGCGCACCATTCAACGAAACATCATCGATATGAGCTTTCGGTGCCGAAGGTCCACTCGTGTACCCTTGATGACTGCACGACACACAGCTTTACGCCTCGCTTGGGCTGGTCAACACCGACATTGGACTGTTGATGACTGGAAACATGTCACCTGGTCGGACGACTCTCCTTTCAAATTGTATGGAGCGGATGGAGGTGTACGGGTATGGAGACAACCTCATGAATCCATGGACCCTGCAGGGGACTATTCAGGCTGGTGGAAGCTCTGTAATGTTGTGGGGCGTGTACAGTTGGAGTGATATGGGACCCCTGATACGTCTAGATAAGAATCCTGTCTGATCGCCTGAATCCATTCATGTCCATTGTGAATTCCGACGGAGTTGGAAAATTCCAGCAGGACAATGGGGCACCCAGACGTCCAGAAATGCTACAGACTGTCCCAGGAACACACTTCTGAGTTTAAACACTTCCACTTGCCACCAAACTCCCCAAACATGAACATTATTGAGCATATCTGGAATGCCTTGCAACGTGCTGATCAGAAGAGATGTCCACGGCCTCGTACTCTTACGGATTTATGGACAGCGCTGCAGGACTCATGGTGTCAATTCCCTCCAGTAGTAGTTCAGGCATTAGTCGAGTCCATGCCACGTCCTGTCGCGGCACTTCTCCAAGCGCACGGGGGCCCTACACGATATTAGACAGGTGTACCAGTTTCTTTGGGTCTTCAGTGATCTTGGAAACCTATTCCGCACGCTCGGACCTTCGGTAACAGTCTGCAGTGGCCACTGTGTCAAACGCTTACCGAAAATCTAGCAAAGCACCGATTGCCCTTCGTCCAGGGGCCGCAGTTCGTCGTGCAAGAAAAGGGCAATCTGAGTTCGCAGGAACGATGCTTTCTAAACCCGTGTTGATTTGTCGCTAGAAAGTTTTCTCTTTCAAGGAAATAAATGCTTGGACTATCTTCAAGAATTCTGCACGGTGTGACTCTGGGTTGATGGATGGATGGATGGATATTTTGGAATTGGGCGCACGACGGCAAGGCCTTCAGCACCCGCACGAAAACAGTTCGAGCCGAGTGTCGGAAAAAGACACTAAACAGAGTATAAAACAGCACGGTAACTAAAAGTAATACAATGCGGAAAACCATGTGTGTACCCTCACGGAAGCACGAAACGGAGCATCATCCCAATATTAAAAACAGGAGGAAAGTAGTAGAAGGAGTTAAAACAATAAGCAGATGTACGTGGCTGGCTGACCGCGAGAATAAAATGGGATGAGCCGGTGTAGTGTCCCTTTCGCAATATTCACCATTCTCGAGGTGAAACATAAATAAAAATGACTGTATGTCACTCAAAATGAACTGCAAACATCGATTTATCTGCGAAAGGTAATAACACTAACTGTAAAAATATACAATATATATCGATAGATGCAGAAAAGACAATATTTTTATTGTATGAGATTATAATGTGTAAGTAATTAAAGGAAGTATTATTATCTTTGTAAGAGTATAAAACACAATGCAATGCTCTTTCTTCTGTCTAGTCTGTTCTGTTCTGTTCGTTCTGATGTTAACTGGAATAAGGTACGCAAGCTATTGTGCTGCGCTAGTATTTGTTTCTGTCGTAACGTAACTGCAAATATTTAATGGTGTAAACTGTGTCCTAGTAAGAATATATTAGTATAAAGTGATCTCCGTGTGTTATTTCAAGAACCTACGCCACATTTATCTTATGAAAAGAATATTTAATGAAAATTATTTAGCATGTTTCCAGCTGCTGCGGAGCGAGTAACAAGGATCTCTGATTGTTAACAATTAGCCGTCATTACGCGGTACATTTAAAAATATTTTTTCACAGCACAATGTCTGATAGCCGGAGCGGAAGAAATTACGTAAAAATATTCCGTGAGATTAATTGAAGGAATCCAGTGAAATAATTTTATTAAAACTTGTCTATTTTCTGTGATAGTAATAATTTCACATCAGTGAACTGGAGCTGAGTAATACTACGCTATTGCATGTATAGTAATTTGTAGGGAGCCTGGCGCTCGATAAAATCAGTTATAATACGTAATTGGCAACCTGCGAAATTCATTGTTTTGCTTATTATATCTCTTTTGTATTTTTTTGAAAGATAAACGTAAAAACTAACTTCACTAAAAATCAGTAACAGATCACGATAGATCAAAGGACAAACAAATTTACTAGGAGAGTGTTTCCTCTAAAATATATTAGTTACACTTTTTTTTTAAAGAGATACATTACCGGTCACTCTGCAACACACTAAAATCTCCAAAAAAAATGGTTCAAATGTCTCTGAGCACTATGGGACTTAACTGCTGAGGTCATCAGTTCCCTAGAACTTAGAACTACTTACGCCTAACTAACCTAAGGACATCACACACATCCATGCCTGAGTCAGGATTCGAACCTGCGACCGTAGCTGTCGCGCGGTTCCAGACTGTAGTGCCTAGAACCGCTCGGCCACTCCGGCCGGCTACACTACAATCTCCGGCGTAAAAGTTTAGGCCAGAGTCCGGACACATCACAAAACTTTAAAACCTTAGCCACACTCGTCGCATCATCAGCTAAAATAGAGGGCAGATCCCCACCGAGCGAGACGGTCGCGTGAGCAGGTGATCGGCTGATCCCTGCACAGCCGCAGGGCCGCGAGCTGGGAGAGCGAGGCGGGCGGGCGGCTAGCCGGCTGGCCCGCCAGACAGCTGGGCTGGTGCGACCTCGCGGACGGCCGCGGGCGTTGCGCAAAAGCGGGAACGTAGCCGGCGCGGCTACGTGACCGGGGCGCCTCAGCTGAGGCCCCATACCTCACGCCCGGCCTCATTCGGGCCGTCTCAGATGAAACGCCTCGGTACGGCTGACTCATTTCCTCACATCCAGTAGCCTGGGGATAAGACAAAGGCGAGCTGCCACTGGAGATCGGCCGGCGACGTCCTGCGCTCACCTTAAGGCGACACCATTCTGCGAGCACGTGCGGGGCCTCCGACAATTCTCAGTGCACTGTCACGTGATAGACTTGAGCATGGAGAGACCATTACCAACTCGGATTCTTTCTTCTTGTAACAACCCTACATACCTCAATACTTGGCTTGAAGTTTTCCGTTTGCTTCTTCCCTCAATAAAACTGGCTCCTCCAAGCGAGGTCCGCCCCTGGTAGGTGAGTGGTCAGTGCGACGGAATGTCTTACCTAACGGCCCGGGTTCGATTCCCGCATGGGTCGTAGATTTTCTCCGCTCAGGGACTGGGTGTTGTGTTGTCCTTATCATTTCATCCCCATCGACACGCAAGTCGCCGAAGTGGCGTCAACTCGAAAGACTTTCACCAGACGAACGGTCTACCCGACGGGAGGCCCTAGCCACAAGGCATTTCCATCCATGCGATTCACGTCTGAACAGATAAGCACTTTTTATAGAGGGTGTTTCAAAGTCTTTGCATCAAACATGTAGGGGCGACAGATCACGTCACGGGCAACAACTCTTGCTAGAGACAAAATGTTCTGTGACGCATCTTTCAGTATTCGCCTACTCCAGGAAGACGAGATTTGATCAAACTAACAGGGTTTAGTAACCAGATATGCTGCATACTGCCTACCTCAGTGAACTGACGAGAAAATCTTAAGAATGAGTCTCTCCAACCGGAGAAAGTTTCTTAAGACGCGAACGAGAAACTAATTTTGCTGTGCCAACTCCCTTTCATACAGAGCAGATGACTGGATTATACGAAACGCACATTGAATACACACGCTGCAGACCGGTTGCGCCCAGCAGCCTTTGAGGGGCATAACCAGTACAAAACGACGGCTAGCGTCGCCGGGAACTGTCAGTAAACATTTCGTTTTTAACAAAGGTTGTTGCCCGCGACGTCATCTATCGCCCCTAGACGTTTTATGCAAAGACTTAAAGACCCCGAATATGTAAGTCATAACTTCTGTATCATATAATATATTCGCATGTACACTCCTGGAAATGGAAAAAAGAACACATTGACACCGGTGTGTCAGACCCACCATACTTGCTCCGGACACTGCGAGAGGGCTGTACAAGCAATGATCACACGCACGGCACAGCGGACACACCAGGAACCGCGGTGTTGGCCGTCGAATGGCGCTAGCTGCGCAGCATTTGTGCACCGCCGCCGTCAGTGTCAGCCAGTTTGCCGTGGCATACGGAGCTCCATCGCAGTCTTTAACACTGGTAGCATGCCGCGACAGCGTGGACGTGAACCGTATGTGCAGTTGACGGACTTTGAGCGAGGGCGTAAAGTGGGCATGCGGGAGGCCGGGTGGACGTACCGCCGAATTGCTCAACACGTGGGGCGTGAGGTCTCCACAGTACATCGATGTTGTCGCCAGTGGTCGGCGGAAGGTGCACGTGCCCGTCGACCTGGGACCGGACCGCAGCGACGCACGGATGCACGCCAAGACCGTAGGATCCTACGCAGTGCCGTAGGGGACCGCACCGCCACTTCCCAGTAAATTAGGGACACTGTTGCTCCTGGGGTATCGGCGAGGACCATTCGCAACCGTCTCCATGAAGCTGGGCTACGGTCCCGCACACCGTTAGGCCGTCTTCCGCTCACGCCCCAACATCGTGCAGCCCGCCTCCAGAGGTGTCGCGACAGGCGTGAATGGAGGGACGAATGGAGACGTGTCGTCTTCAGCGATGAGAGTCGCTTCTGCCTTGGTGCCAATGATGGTCGTATGCGTGTTTGGCGCCGTGCAGGTGAGCGCCACAATCAGGACTGCATACGACCGAGGCACACAGGGCCAACACCCGGCATCATGGTGTGGGGAGCGATCTCCTACACTGGCCGTACACCACTGGTGATCGTCGAGGGGACACTGAATAGTGCACGGTACATCCAAACCGTCATCGAACCCATCGTTCTACCATTCCTAGACCGGCAAGGGAACTTGCTGTTCCAACAGGACAATGCACGTCCGCATGTATCCCGTGCCACCCAACGTGCTCTAGAAGGTGTAAGTCAACTACCCTGGCCAGCAAGATCTCCGGATCTGTCCCCCATTGAGCATGTTTGGTACTGGATGAAGCGTCGTCTCACGCGGTCTGCACGTCCAGCACGAACGCTGGTCCAACTGAGGCGCCAGGTGGAAATGGCATGGCAAGCCGTTCCACAGGACTACATCCAGCATCTCTACGATCGTCTCCATGGGAGAATAGCAGCCTGCATTGCTGCGAAAGGTGGATATACACTGTACTAGTGCCGACATTGTGCATGCTCTGTTGCCTGTGTCTATGTGCCTGTGGTTCTGTCAGTGTGATCATGTGATGTACCTGACCCCAGGAATGTGTCAATAAAGTTTCCCCTTCCTGGGACAATGAATTCACGGTGTTCTTATTTCAATTTCCAGGAGTGTATATTCGCATGTATTTTGGTGCCTCAGCCCCAGACTGAATCCAAAGGTCAAGGGGTCGATCCCTAACTAGTCCCAGAATTTCTGTGTGTCACTTATCGCGTCTTTCTCCTCTGGCGATCTTTGTTAATGCATAAAAATACAGAGTTGCATCATCGTTCTGTCTTTTTCCTGGAACTGAGGCTTATTAAGTCAGTCCAAGGGCCAGAGAAAGGCAACGGCTTACCATCTCCAACAGCACTACGTCTAGTAAAGCACTGTGGTGTCCAAACCATCCTTCGGGCTGGCGACAGCTTATTTTAATAATATCTGTATTAGTTCTATACCTCATTTATCTAAGTCAGTTGTCACCTTACGGGGCCCTAAGATGCCGAAAACGAGTTCAACAAATAAAATGAATTGCATAGTATCATCCAAATACCATATTTTCTTTTGTAATGATTGAGTGGCCCAGAAATTTAGTGAAGAACAGATCTCTTCTAAATATTAAAAGAAAGGGCCGATTGACTAGCAAGTCAGACGGACTGCATCGATTTGTTAGTGCTTGCAGAATTCTGTCTTCATTTAACATTTTCTCTTGGTAGCAGACGTTTCACTTGTGGTTTCGGCGTTCCTAGCTTCGTTTTCCTGTAATTCGTGCTGGAACCATTACATTGTGTTGTCGAACTGTTCAGCTGTTCAAATGGCTCTGAGCACTGTGGGACTTAACTTCTAAGGTCATCAGTCCCCGAAAACTTAGAACTACTTAAACCTAACCATCCTAAGGACATCACACACATCCATGCCCGCGGCAGGATTCGAACCTGCGACCGCAGCGATTGCGCGGTTCCAGACAGTAGCGCCTAGAACCGCTCGGCCAATTCGGCCGGCTTGACGACAGAAGTGCGTGGCTTACGAGGAGTTGCTCGACCATTGTACCCCATACTTTTTAACTCCCTGCGCACAGTCATTGTGCCAATCGGACTGCTGGCAGCACTTTGCAACTCACGACTGATTCCTTCCGCTGATTTCATTAATTTTTTTTTTCAGTCATCCTCTGCAATGTTTGACGCCCCTGTCCGTCCGTTCATGAGTACTTCCTGGTCTTGGTTTACCTGTGTTGTACACTTGACAATCAACAACAGTTGACTTGCGCCTGTTACTCAGGCGACACGCAATGACTCATCCACGTTCGGAGGTGACCGATTCATTCTGCTGTTACTGCTTCTGTACTCCCCTCCTGTTATACCGGCGGGTCTGCCTCGCTTGACACCTAGTGGTGAGTTCCGCATTACACGTGGATGTCCGGATACTTTTGACCACACGACGCAGCGACTGCAGCTGCAGTGAGGTAGGAGAGGCGGAACTGGCGCCAGCTGCCCTACTGGCGCGCCAGTGGTCCAGATCGCTAAGAGGGACGGTGCTTTAAACGCGGGCCGGCGTCGCATTACTCATGCCAGTCTGTGACCTCCCGCCGAGCAGAGCGCTCAACAATCGTTCCCGGTGCCATTAAGTCTAATGATTTCGAGTAGTTGGGCAATAAAGGCAAATAGCCAATTCCGGAACGACGCCAAACGGGTTTCCGATGCGGCACTAATGATATTGGAAGAGGGCCGTATCGCGTGTGGACGGGACGCCTTTGCCGGAGCGATGCTTATCTGGGCGCCCCATTAAGGCCCGAGGACGCACACGTAGACGGCGCCTCTGGCCGCTCGCGGGCACCGCACACGGCGCCGCCCCGGTACTTGAGGACGCATTCCTGGTCTGCCACGGTACGAGGAGCGGGTTAGCTTATTTGTATCTGCAACGGAGATAACCGCTGCGCCCTGCTAAGATGGCCGGCAGAACAGTGTAATTAATAGGCAGTTCGGTCGCGTCTTTATGTCAGCTATTACCAGGCCCTTATTTAGGAGCGGGTAACGCGAGCACTCCTTTTGTCTGGCTGCGCCGGATCTGGTTTCCAGTGAGGTCAAATATACTTCCTGTGTGGGCGGAATGTAATTCAGAATCTTCGGGATAACTGATGAGAAGAAGGAGGTGTGTTTCATCATTGATGACCCAGAGAATTACGGATACTCTGAATCGTGCCAGTTACGGATAGTCTGAATCGGTTTTGGACGAGCTTGCCTAATATGACTAAAACAATGATAACGTGATTTCTTTCTAACTGGTTCGCATACTGCATTGGTACGTGTATCACTGTCATCATTCAGTCCGATTCTACATTGACGGCCATCAAAACTGTAGCTGGAAGAGTAGTAAATAACGAAATTTTACAAGAAAACTGCCTTTTCCATGCTGCACGTTAACCTTTTATTTCATTTATGTATCCAGAGCAGTGTGTGTTTTGACAATACGCCTTCAGAGGATGTCCTGCAATATTCAATTGTTTTTTCGTCCGCATGATAAAACACATCGGAACTATTATTTATGAGAGCGATCGTGTCTTGAGTTTCCATCTACACACTTAAAGATGATTTTCTGTGTAGGGAGGGCTACATTTGGCACTGTTACTCGTGTTATTCGAATCTTCATTTTTCCCCTTGCTTTTTACGCGTACTTTTCCTTCCCGTCTAATAATTATGCCATTTGCGAGGGTCATCAGGATTGTTAAACGTAATTAGAGTCATATTTGAAATTATTTCGCCGTCTTTTGCAGGCGAAACTTCGTGTCGTGTTAATTAACTGACCTACCAATTCATTAACTGTATATTTTTCAGTCTGAAATGACACGAAGAATATTCGAGAACAACTGTCAGTCACATGTATCCTAAAACGAGTTCAGTAGAAGATAAGATACAAATACCAAGAATTATTTTCCCGATACTCGGCAAGGTGGCGCTGTGGTTAGCACACTGGACTCGCATTTGGGCGGACGACGGCACAAACCCGCGACCGGCCATCAAGGTTTGGGTTTTCAGTGATTCCCTTAAATCGCTTCAGGCAAATGCCGGGATGGTTCCTTTGAAAGGTCGCGGCCTTCTTCCTTCCCCATCTTTTCTTAAGCCCATGACCTCGCTGTTTGGTCTCCTCCCCACAAATCAACCAACCAACCTTTTCCCGACGCAAGATCAACTTTTTTAATTTGACGCCACACGTTCACTACACGTCGTTTGTAGCCGCAATAGTGTGCCGTCGTTTAATTGATGTGACATGCTATTTCCTTATTTTCATTCTATATGCAAACGGAAAACCTCTTCAGGTCTTAATATGCTATTTCAACAGTTTTCTAGCACTGATTTCGTGCCGTAAACCAAAGCGTAGTCAGAGATACATTTCTAAGATAGATCTAACCACAACGGACTATAAAATGGCCTCTTGCGAGGCATTCGACTCCAAGAGTCCATTGGAGTTGCCTTCGTGATTTTCGTTCGGTAACTGGTACAGATGAACCTGCATTCAATAACATTGAGAAATGATTGTAGTGGCCAGGAAAGGTAAGACAATTCATGGTCATGCCCATAATACCAGTCCTGGACGAAGCGAGCTGTGTGAACGTGGGCTTTGTCGCATTGGAACAAAACATCACCAATGGTGAACATTGTACCATGGCATGGCCCTGGTCACCCAAAATTGTCACGTAACGCTTGGCACTAATGCGACCTCGAAGAGTAATCGTAGGCTCCATAGAATACCAAAAACTGGCTGCCCAAATCATCACCGAACACTTGCCATGGCTCACTCTTGGGACGTAAACTCGGCCAGCAGTTGGAAACCGCATGAAAGACAACTCTTCCGAACGAATGACGTTCTTCCATTGGTCCACAGTCCAGGTTTTGTGGGTTAGGCATTAGGTTTCCCCTTTACGGGCATTTTCGTTAGTGATGAGTGGTTCTGGAATTCCAGGTCGCCGTGCAAGTCTCTTGGCGTTGGCTTTTTTTTTTGTGCTAATAGGGTTCGCGCGTGTGACATTCAGTTCTGCAGTGACTTTAGCAACCGTCGTCCTCTTAGTTTTCGTTACAACCCTCTTCAATGTCTGTCCATCACGATCAGTCAACACACACTTTCGTCTGCGTTGATGTTTCTCCGCTTTCCCTCTGTATGCGATGTATGTCTCCGGCACAGTGCCTCTTGCAACACCAAACGTTTTGGTTCGCTTGATTACGGAAGTACCCACAATACGAGCATCAAAAATTCGCCGACTTTCGAATTCAATTAGCTCAGACATAATGCGCTGTAATCTACACAGAGAACTGTTCTGCCCACGACTAACACTCGCAACGCACTGAGGGCATTGCACAGGTGACCAGGTGCTTTTCGTGGTCAAATATAATAGCGCCACCTGCACACTTGGCTGTCATCTGCACTTGCGTTCAGCTATGCATTTCTCGCGTTGTCTCCATATTTTTATCCAACCCCTGTACACACCACTTTACAGCCATGACTTACGTCAGCACTGGAGAGTCACGTGATCGCCTGGTCGAACTCTCCATCATCTCTCTCTCTCTCTTTTTCCTTTTTTTTTTTTTTTTCTTCTACCGATTTGATGAGACCCTCCACGAATTCTTCTCGTGTGCGTACCTTTTCATCTGAGAGTAGCAATTGCAACCAGAATTCCTCAACTATTTGCTGGATGTATCGCAGACTCTGTCTTCCTGTACAGGTACCATGGATGTTATTTCCTGATGTTTTAACAGATGTCCTTTCATCCTGTACCTTCTCCTTCTAAGTACTTTGCATATAATCGTTTCCTCGTCGATTCTGCGGAGAACATCCTCATTCCTTACCTTATCAGTCCACCTAATTTTCCACATACTTCTGTAGCACCACATCTCAAATGCTCCTACTTGCTTCTGTTTCGGTTTTCCCACTGCTCCTGTATCACTGGTAAACAACTCTGTGCTCCAAACGTATATTCTCAAAAATTTCTTCCTCAAATTAAGACGTACGTTTGTTACTAGTAGACTTATCTTGGCCAGGAATGGCCCTTTAGCTAGTGCTAGTCTGCTTCTTATGTCCTCCCTACTCTGTCCGTCATGCGTTATTTTACTATCTATGTAGCAGAAGTCCTTCACTTCATCTACTTTGTGATCTCAAATTATGACGTTACGTTTGCTGCTGTTCTCATTTCTGCTACTTCTCATTACTTTCGTCTTTCTTCGATTTACTCTCAGTCCATGTTCTGTACTCTTTAGAGCAATCACTCCATTTAACACATCCTGTAATTAGTTTCCTTTAATTTACGTCTATAGTCACAAACTTTCTGTTAACAGATTACCGGTTTCGGTCTTTAATGACCATCATCAGATCTGTTTCAATAAAAACAAAGTTCTAAACAAATGTAACAGATCTGATGATGGTCATTAAAGGCCGAAACCGGTAGTCTGTTAACAAGAAGTTTGTGACTATAGACGTAAATTAAAGGAAACATATGCGGATCACTGTTTTTTCGCGACGATGTCGCAGCTTGTGAAACATCCTGTAATTCTTATTCACTGTCACCAGCGAATCTTATCATTGACGCCCTTTCTTCAATTTTCCTCATTCCTTCTTCGATGTAAAAATTGAACAGTAGAGACGAAAAACTAAATTCCTGTTTTGCATCCTTTTTAATTGGAGAACTTCATTCTTGGTCTGTCACTCCTACTGTTCCCTCTTGTTTCTTGAACATATTATATATTACCCATCTTTCCGTCTTACCTCTATTTTTCCGCATAATTTCCAACATCTTGTACCATTTTATATTGTCGAACGTTTTTCCGAGGTCGGTAAATCCTATCTATGAACGTATCCTAATTTTTTCTTTAGTCTAGCTTCCATTATCAACTGTAACGTCATAACTGCCTCTTTGGTGCTTTTACCTTTCCTAAAGCCAAACTGATCATTATGTAACAGATTCCCAATTTTCCATTCTTCTTTATATTATTCTTGTCAGCCACTCGGATGCACGAGCTGTTAAGCTTCAGAGCGCCCAGCCGGTTCTTTTAAGGATGTGTCTAACATTTCGTTCCGTGAGCTTATATGCAGCATAGCTACTTTTACAGCACACCAGACATAAGATGGCGTTTCACGAGTTCGCTTCTACCCACGTGCGGTATACATGAAAATAACTGAGCAGCTGAATCGAGATAGGTAAAAATAAAATCGGAAGGAAGACACGAGCAGTTGGGGCATTTCGTGACAGGCAAACAGCCGTTAGGTTGGTTACGGCACAGCGAATGGGGTGTACGAATCTGCTACCCAGGAGCGAGGCCTGTAACCCGTGAACAACACTAAGTTATACGGAATAAGGGGTATATCCGGGAGATGAGACTGCGAAGCGTCATGCGTGAGCAGCGGAATGGAATGGCCGAGGCCTGCACAGGTGTTGGTCTGCAGTGAGCCGGGACGTGTTTAGGGCGGCGGCGCTGACAGGCGGCAACGCGGCGGGAGCCGCCGTAACTCGCCGCGAAACGGCCGAATGTGGGCCGGCTCTGGGCCCGGCCGCTGCTGGTGGACGTTTCGCGGGGCGTAACTCGCGGCTGTCGTGAGGCGGAGGCTGCCGCTCAAAGGGAAGGGGAATGGCGGCCGTGACCTCAGACGTAACGGCTAGTACGTGTCACCAAGCCGGAACATTCCAAGGTACCCACATTCTCATAAATTATTACTAACATAAACCCAATTACAAAACGAACTGAAAAATCGGATGGAGGCCACCGAAATCTAGATGTGATGATAATCTTCAGGAATTGAACTTTCTTTAAAAGCAAACTACACCGCGCAACAAAACTGAAGGATCAGTTTTTCGCCGGCCAGTGTGGCCGAGCGGTTCTAGGCGCTACAGTCTGGAACCGCGCGCCCGCTACGTCGCAGGTTCGACTCCTGCCTCGGGCATGGATGTGTGTGATGTCCTTAGGTTAGTTAGGTTTAAGAAGTTCTAAGTTCTAGGGGACTGATGACCACAGCAGTTAAGTCCCATAGTGCTCAGAGCCATTTGAAACATTTGCATTTTTGATCAGTTTTCAGAACCCCTTAATTGTCCCCCATTCCGACGGATAAATTTGAAATTTGGCTAAAAAATTCACACAACCTTCATCTGCATTGGTGCCAGACCATCACACCATAAGACGTCACTGTCGGCCGCGGCGGCGCTTCAAACAGCACCGTGTCGACGCGTGCAAAATAAATAAATAAATTAATTAAATAAATTAAATTAAATTAAATAAATTAAATAAAAAAGGGGTCACAACCCACTAGATCATGTGAACTGTAGGGTGGGTTAATGATGTCGCATTTGTACCAATTTTTTCCAAACTTTTGCCGAACCCCATTATGCACGTGTCACGATGGGAAGGTCGTCACACCCCTTCTTACCAACATATCACCACTTTTTTGACACCTCAGCGAGAGAGGTCTGAAGCGCGATTATATAGATCAAATGGCTCTGAGAACTATGGGACTTAACTTCTGAGGTCACCAGTCCCCTAGACTTATAACTACTTAAACCTAACTAAACTAAGGACATCACACACATCCATGCCCGCGGTTCCGGAGAAGCGCTATTACCAGTGTTAAAATGACGTGATTTTTGGAAAGATGGGGGGGGGGGGGGAGGAGGGGGTGTGAGAAGCATCAAGACACCTGAGTGGGAGTCATAAATTAAATCACCCCTTCGCTTGGGACGTTGGTTCCCACATACACACACACATTACGCGGTCGAAAATTAGGCAACCCTTCGAAACACCTGAGATGGTGTTTGCCCGCCTTCAGGCGCTAGAGCAGCCACAAGGCAGAATGTGTATCGAAGTTTGTTACAGGTACGTATGTAAAGTTAATTACTGTTGAATACATTGTGGGAGCAGCCAGTGATCAGTGTTATCACAAATATTTACTATCAAAGACAGTCTTGATAACAAATTATTTGTTCCGGTGACCAGTTTCGAATACAACTGTCATCATCTTCAGACCAATGAGCAAGAACCTCCTTCTGGTGGTAAATCACTACTAAATTTACCACCAGAAGGAGGTTCTTGCTTATTGGTCACCGGAATAAACAATTTGTGATCAAGACTGTTTTCGATACTAAACACTGAAAGGTCTCTGTTGGATTCCTTTCATGTTAATTTCTTAAATCTGTTGTCATTTACGGCATAAATTCCTCTTCTAAATTTACTGTGGCGTTTCTGACTATCTGGGAGGAGACTGAGTAGTGGAACGTGTTACTTTTACACATAAACAAGAACGATCTGTCACACTACTACACTTTAAAACACAGTTTATATGTAATTCATGTCACACAGTCTCATGCGGAACCTACATCCGCTTTCTTTTATATACTGTATATGATAAGATACTGTCAACCCCCTTCCCTTCTGTGTGAGAGGATGAATGAGCAACTGTATTTCTAGTTGCATGCTTGAGGGTAGCAGACAAGCCTGTCTGCTAGATAACAGTAGGACCAACGTCGGAACAGGTAGCTACGCTTTCTAAAAGCAAAGAGGTTTCTATCCTTAGTATGGTCCTGTCCGTCTCTTGTCATGTTGGTATAGGAAGCTGCCCCTCTGGCCGCTTCCGTTTGTATTTGTGAGCCACCCTCAGAAAGGGACCAGGTCAGTCTGTCCGTGGCGAGCGTCTGAAGTGGTAAGATCTCCGGCTAAGCACGTTTCTGCTAAGTCCGTAGGACAATGGATTTCTTAAGTTCAGCCTAAATGAAAATTTAATCAAGTTTATTTCAGGTTTAGCTCTAAAATATCTAATGTTATCTTAAATTGCAGCGCAGTGTAATTCTCGTGTGAAGTTCAGAATATATTCCGGTAGTTGCTTTGCCACTACTTTGTGAGTAAAGTGGAACCACTTGTTGATCAGTAACTCTAAGTTCATCAATCTTAAATGCGAATGTGCGTGAGATTATAACGTCTCGTCTTGACAATACTTTTCAATATAGCAACTTTTCTTTATGTTCAACCCACGTGGGGTGTACTTTGTGAAACCAGTACCACGTGCTTATACAATTGTTTGACCCATCAGGTTAATAGTAAGACGATAGTAACCAGTTCGAGGTTTTTCTTTTGTAAATTGCTTTTCGATCTAATTTATTTTAATTATCAAAATTATTGTGGAGTTACACTCTTTGTGTAAACCAAGTTGACCACGTGAAGCATGTGGTGTAATCATCAAAGTAGCCCTCAGCTATTCTTTTCGGGAAGATTTCACAAAGAGTTAATATGAATTTAGTATAACAGTGTGTTGTAATTACATGACGGACAGGATTGTGCTACGAACGTAACTTCTTTGGGTGAAAATTGAATCGGTTGGTAGTGGTTAAAATTCTCTTGCATATGTTTCAACGTTTCTCGTGTGTTATTTTATGAATGCAGTGTTGTATGCAGTCTCCCAATCTTGGCTCCATATTTGATGTGTTCCGTAAGATTACAAACATTTTCCACAATCCTAAATAAGGCACCAGTTTAGTTATGAATCAAATTTAATATGCTGAAATTTCAATGATCAATGTTAAAATAAATTTCCAAATATAAACTGATTATTTCTTTTTATTTAAATTCTCTTTTATATATATATATATATATATATATATATATATATATATATATATATATATCACCGGTTGTCGTATGACTATTAAAAGATTATAATTAATGTTAGTCTGGTTGGGAATTTGGTAAGCTAGACTGGATACCTGGTGAAACAGTTGCGCAGTAATGCAAGGTTAACTTCCCCAGAAAGCTCACAGCTTTGAACCCGCTTTTATTGTCTATCAGCACCGCTTTCATAGCAAATTAACCAACAACGTTATAACATATGTAAAGTGCTCAACTAAGCTGCTTGGGTGGCACCGAGGGCGTTGCCAAACTGTTGGTGGGGGTCCTTAAGAGGGGACCCTTTGCCGTTTTATTCACGCAGATGTCATTGCTGTACATCCCCCCACCGCCGTGATAACGCCGTAGCAGACCGCGAAAAAGCTGGGATAAAAAATAATATGAACCCTTTGCTGCTTCGGTCTTCCCACCACGTTTAGATTTCGTCGAATGGTTTTTAACAGTCGCTAACGACTCCAAGCTGTACAGCAGAGCAAAAACTGCGTTAGCGCCTGCACTCCAAAAAGGTAGCGCCTACAGAGGGGTCACAGCGCGACCAATGGCGTTGCAACGGTGTCCTTAGGGAAGGGTAGATACGACCAGGGGACGGTAGTAGCGTCCTGTTGCTTATCGCACTGTAGTTTTCGATCGCGAAATCTGTGGAAACCTACATCCCACGAAAGGGGTGTCTAGTACCTCTCGCCGCGGAAGTCGAACACGCGGCAGAACAAATGGACGTGGTCAGCCCATAGAGGGCTCCGCCTCCGCGGCGGCAATTCCGCGCAGCGGCTCTCGCGCAGCGAGGGAGCCACCGCTAAGCCTCGTGCAGACAGCGGCCAATAGCCGCTCCCTCCGGTTTCGTATATAGGGACCCGCTCTGCCCTAGTCCAGTCAGTCTGGTACTCGCTCTGGATTTCGTTTCTATCTCGGCGGTACTGCGTTCTTGTCGCTGCTCGTTGTTGACTTTTGCCTGGCTCTGGTTCCGAGTGGATTTACTGTTGGTGTTTGGTGTTGTGGTTTCTACAAACCTCCGTTGTTTATCTCTTCCTTGTTGTGTCGGTCATAGTCGGTCGTGGTTGGTTGTCGTTGGTCTGTCGTCCGACTCGTCCTGTGTTTACCCGGTGGTGCGTGCTCCACCGCCGGCGGCTTCCCCGCCTGGCGGCTCCGATCCGCAGCCCAAGGCGTTCCCGCAGTTGGTTGTGGTTACTACAGGGTGCTTTCATTGAGGTCCTTTATGTCACCGCCTGAGGCCTATTCGTGTCAATTCCGAGCCACTTGGGTCCTTAAATGTTATCCTCGGGCACCCATACGAAAATCACATGATTTCAGCCCTGAGTGTAGTGGTTCTGACCACCATCGCAGAGGCGTTAAAGGAAGGGGTGAAATGTGGGTAAGAAGGGGTGTGGCGACCTTCCCATCGTGTGGCACGTGCACAGACGGATTGGGCAGAATTGTGGTGCCAATGTGACGTCGTTAATTCACCTTACAGCTCAAATGAACATCTGGGCTGTGGTCTTTATTTTTGCATGTGTCGACATGTCGCTGTTTTAGCGCCAGCGAGTCCCAGGGTGACGTGATAGGGTGCCACGCTTTTTGCACCATTACAGAGGAAGGTCGTGGGCGTTTTCGAGCCAAATTTCGGACATGCGTCGGAATGGGGGACAACTACGCGGTTTCGAAAAACTGATCCTTTTGTTTTGTCGCGCAGTGTATAAATATGCAGCCCCTATATAGCCGTTAAGAACATAAATCTGCAAGCAATAACGGAGTGGACTATGTTACTGGACATGGACCATAGCAATAAAGGCATATGTCATTTGGCGATTCAGGAATTAATTCTATGCTACCTTTGGTTTCTCAACTTGGTGCTCACGAGAAAAGAAACTGTTACAAATAACAGACCAATGGCAGGTCACATGAATACTAATAAAACAAGAAATTTGTTAAAATTAATACCCTCTACCAATTGTGATTCCTGCTTCACTGAAGAGAGCATAGTACAGCTTTTTTTTATTTTTTAATAGAAAACGATAGACACTGTAACAGTGAACAATATTTTAAAACTTAAGGGTTGTTTTGATCTTAGAGTAGCTCTTAGTTCCCTGAATAGGCTTGTTACTGAATGTGCTTCCCATTTCATCCATTTCTGTAAAAGGAAATTAAAATTTGACGAAGTTTTCTCAGGTTTCAATATGTATATACTAAAATTTAGTGTATTGGTTTAGACAAACGTTCTTTGCAGACTTCGTACTTTTGTTGATGTTCATTACACAAACCACTTTTCAAAGCAAAAGCCATTCCATTGAAGGAAAAAAAAAAAAGGTTCAAATGGTTCTGAGCACTATGGGACTCAACATCTGAGGTCATCAGTCCCCTATAACTTAGAACTACTTAAACCTAAGGACATCACACACATCAATGTCCAAGGCAGGATTCGAACCTGCGACCGTAGCAGCAGCGCGATTCCGGACTGAGCGCCTAGAACCGCTCGGCCACCGCGGCGGGCCATTCCATTCAACTGATGGTTCTTCAGAACGACATTATTGGGTTCATACTCTAGATGAGTATCACATTTCAGCTCGCCTTTAAGTTATTAGAAGGCCTGTAATAGTTACACTACAAATTTACCGTCACTGGGAGCCCCTTCATCACAGAGTAATTGGATGTATGAAAGTTTTACAGTCCACGAGGTCCTCAAACGAGGCGATATAGATCACAGAACTGACAAACTGCCTCCTACACAGAGGAACACATAATATTTGTTACGTGATTTCATACTTGTACTTTTTGTTTTTACCTATTTTGAATATTCGAAGAAATATTTGGGGGATACAAAAATTTCTTGGGCCCAGAGATGTAACGCAGTTTCACACGAGTGTTCTGACGACTCCAAGAAAAGTTGTTTGCCTAAGAAACATTCCGGTAGAGACGAGCTTTTGCTCATGGCCTGGACAAATGAATAATTCCAGTATTTAGGAAAGAATGGAATTTTATACTTCTTTCTATTTTAGACTCACATTATAACCGATTTTGGCCATAAATGGAACTGTGATGTGTAGAATCTGAAAATGGCCGAAACCGATGACTTATCATTGTTTTTTTTGCTTGAAATAAAAAGAAATGTATAACAATTCAGTCATTCACCTCCTTAACAGAACGCCGCTTTTTCCAACAAAAAAATGTAATTCGATGCGCAGTTAACTGTGACATTTTTTTTAAATTTCTTTATTCTTGTCTGAAATATGATGGTGACAAAATAGTGAAACTGATAACACAGCTCTTTAACAAAATGATACATGGAGATTCAATACCCCACGAGATAAAGCTAGGTTACGTTAATACAATATTTTAGAAAGGGGATCGCAAAATTTGTTCAAACTATCGAGCAATTTGTGTTACAAACACATTAATGAGAATTTTTGCGAAAGTAATTAAAAAAAACCTGGAAAAAATTTTAGTACCCAAAAAGAGCAATGTGGATTCACGGCTGGGAGATCATGTGTAGACCATATTTTCACATTACGACAGATTTTGGAGAAACATAGGGAAAAATCAAAAATATAGGATTAATTTTCATAGATCTAGAAAAAGCGTATGATACTGTTCCAAGAAAACTACTTTGGAGATCACTACATATGGCAAACACAAACCCTTCCTTGATTAAAATAATACAACAGATGAATAAAGATAACATTTGCCAAGTGAAAGTTGGTATTAAACTTTCACAGAAATTTAGAACAAGCAAAGACCTTTTACAGGGCTGTCCCATGTCACCATCATTATTTATAATCTATATAGATGCCTTAGAACACGGTCTCCTAAATGTAATAGTATGGGATTAGAAATAAGAGATGGAGTTTACCTACATCATTTATTGTTTGCTGATGATCAAGTAGTCGTAGCACAAGATGGGGAGGATGCTAACTATATGTGCAATCAGCTAGCAGTAGCATATAAAACATGGGGTTTGAAGATTAATTACCAAAAAACAGAATACTTGACTAATGATTCAGATGAGCTATACATTGAAGGAAAGAAAATCAAAAAGATAAACACTTTCTGTTATTTGGGATCCATTTTAGAAATCGAGGGAAAATCAGAGTCAGAAATCAATAAAAGAATTAGTAGCGGACGGAGGGTCATTGGGATGCTTAACTCAGTCTTATGGAGCAGGAATGTAATGAGCAGAACTAAAAAATTAATACACAAATCCATATTAGAGAGTGTGGTTCTGTATGGAACGGAGACCTGGACAATTAATATGAAGCACATTAAAAAATTACAAGCTCTAGAGATGGACTTCTGGAGAAGATCGGCAAGAAACTCCACGAAAGAAAAGATAAGGAACACCGAAATAGTAAGGAGAATGGACATAAAAGAAAGAATATATGACGTAATGGATAGGAAGAAATTAGTGGTACGGGCATGTACGACGAATGGAGAAAACCAGAATACCAAAATTGATACTGGAATGGGAAACCGGAGGGGAGAAGAAGAAGAGGACGACCTATGACCACGTGGCTCCAGAATGTACAGCACACAGTGAGGAGAACGGGCGCAGAGGAATAGGACACACAAGATAGGAACACCTCAAGGAATATTTTGAGAATATAGTTTAAGAACGTTTATTGTTTGTACTGTAATTTCCATGTAAATTATTGTGTTGGAGATAAGCCTCTGTAATGAGGAAAAGCTTAAAATAATAATAAAAAATTTATTCTTCAATATATGATACATAAACAACCAACCACCTTAAACAACTGTGACATATTTTGAAAGGCATCACGGGAAAGCGACCGGCTGCGGCGATGTGCGGTGACGGCGAGGTACCTGTTGCACGGTTGCGCGGCTGCTGCATCAGCTACTCACCCTCGTACGAGATGAAGCGGAAGTCGTGGGCAGGCGACGGTGGGGAGGGGGCGGAAGCTGCGCATGCGCACGAGTTCCACAGCGACGCCAGAGCTGCAGCCGACACCAGCAGTGGCCACGCCGCCATCTCGCCACTCTGCAACACACCAGCCAGTGCAAGCTCAGCACCGGGGCTCGCTAACACTATACAAAAAATACACAGCTGCGCTCTTCTGTTCGTAGTCGAGGCTGAGCAGTGTGACGGGTTTTGGTACGACGCTTTTCTTTTTCTTTAAATGCACTCAAAAACGGCTCTAATTCTCTGCGAGGCAAGGGGGTACCTGGCGCAGCAAAAGCAGCTTTCTGAATATTAATTGCATTCCGTTCATACAAACTAAAAATACGAGTAAACAAAAAACGTAAGAGAGACGGAGAGGCAGCGAAGTCGGAAAGAGAAAGCAGGTTTACTGCAAATTAACGTTTTTCAGTTGCGACATTCACTCATTTCATCCGATAAAAAAAATCTTGCCGCACAACTATAAATAAACAGATACGACGTAACCAGTCGCCAAACTTTAACGATGCATTTCAGAGGCTTTGCTCTTAGGTCATGTGACAGTTTTGGATTCTAGCCCAGTAGCAGAGCTCCCGAAAGTAGCCGTGTCAATATTTCTGCAGTTCTGTGTAACTGTGTTGCGTATTTTCCTCGAGAGCACTGCATTTGAGCGTACCACATACGCACGCGGGAAAAATGAATACCTATATCTTTCCGTACGAGCTGCGATTTCTCTTATTTTATCACGATGGTAACTTCTCCCTCTGTAGGTAGGACACAACAAACGACTTTGACATTCGGAGGCAAAAAATGATGCTTAAAACATCTTGCCAAGATTTCCTCGAAACAAAAAACGCCTTCGTTTTAACGAATTCTCGCTAATATTATCTCTGACACTCCCCCCCCCCCCGCCTCCTCCCCTCCACCACTATTATGCAGTAATAAAATACAAGCTGTCATTTTCTGAACTTTTTCGATGTCCTTCGTCATTCCTAGTTCGTACCGCACAACAGTACTTGAGAAGAGGACGGACAAGCGTAGTGTACTGTAAGCAACTTGTTCAGTAGATTTGTTGTTTTGCCAATAAAACGCGGTCTTTGGTTCGCCTTCCCCACAACATTTTGTATGTGATGGGGCCAGCTTCATTTGTTCGTTATTATAGTCCCTAGGTATTTAGTTGAAAGTCCACTTTCCCGGCTCAATGGTCAGCGCATCTGGTAATTATGCGTAGGCCAGGGTTCGAGTCCTGACACTATCAAGGATTTGTGCTTGTGGAAGAGCTGTTCGTATGAGAAGTGACGGCTCCAAGGTAAAGAAAGCCGTCAACAGACGGGAGATCGGTGAGCTGGCCTCACGAAACGACCCCCCCCCCCCCCTCCTATACACACACACACACCGCATCCGATGACGCCATTGGTAGAGGTTGACACGGGGGCCAGAACGCGGAGTTACGCTTGCTTGCAAGTTTTGAATTTGTGTGATTTACCGTGTAGCCAAAATTTAACGGAATTTTTTAGTGCTCATGTGGTGCATCGCACACTTTTTATTGCTCATGATCAACTATCACTTCTTGCAACATGCAGATATCTTGCCTTAAATATTTTGTAATTAGTTTGGATCTACTGATGACTTCACTGGATAGTAAACGACATCTTCATTCGCAAACATCTAAGATTGTCTCCGAAACCGTGTATATAGCTTAAGAAGAGGAGTTGGCTTATGAAGCTGCCTTGCAGAACTCCTGTCATACCTTCGGTTTCACTAAATTACATCGCGTCAGTTCGTACATACGAGGGTAATCTCAAAAGTAAGGTCTCCTATTTTTTTATAAGTACATAGACCTGTTTATTTCTACAATGGTTTACACCAGTTTAGACCTTGAACATTTAGCTAATTTTCGACATAATCACCATTTCTGTCGATGCATTTTTGTAGATGCTGTGACGGTTTTTGTATGCCCATGTCATACCAGCTCGCAGCCATGCTGTTCAGAAAGTTATGAACCTCTTCTTTCACCTCGTCGTCGGAGCTGAAACGCTGGGACCACAATTAACGCTGACAGCTACTGTGAGACTCTGAAAAAACTCAAACGGGCAATTCATAACCGGAGAAGAGGAACGTTGAGCAAGGGTGTACACATTTTCCATGACAACGTTCGCCCACACATCGCTCGGCAAACCGTTGCTCTCCTGTAACAGTTTCAGTGGAACATAGTCACCCACTCACCCTATAGTCCTGACTTGGCGCCCAGTGACTATCACCAGTTCCCTAGGTTAAAAGAACATTTGGCCGGAAAGCGATTCAGCTCCGACGACGAGGTGAAAGAACAGATTCATAACTTTCTGAACAGCACGGGGTATGACACGGGCATACAAAAACTGCCACAGCATCTACAAAAATGCATCGACAGAAATGGTGATTATATCGAAAAATAGCTACATGTTCAAGCTGTAAAGTGATGTAAACCATTGTAGAAATAAACAAGTCTATGTACTTAAAAAAATAGATCTTACTTTTGGCATTACCCTCGTATTATAACAGGAAATCACGGGTCCAGTCGCACAGTTGACACGATACCCTATCGGTGCGCACGTAATTAGAAGCCGCCTGTAAGGAACGTTGGCAGAAGCAGTTCAGTCCGTCGGCTGCCAAGTACCAATTAATTTAAATCAGAATATAGTCAACGTCGTAGTGTCATGGGGTGAATAGCACCGTTGGAGACTCTGTACCAGGCACGGAAAAACTTAGGTGAGCCGCGGACCTGATTCACGAGCCCTTAGGCTCGGGGGCCAAGTCGTCACGTGACCCGACAGCAGAGCTCCTAGCACCCTGCGGCCAATCGTCCCCTGACGGTTAAAATGAAATTTTCTGAGGGGTAAAAACTAAACGATTCAGTTCCGTTTCAGTCACGAAACTAAATTATTTTCAAAAGATCATTGCTATCTTCACAGTTTTGTAAGACCTTAATACTGATTATTTAAGTTAGCAATAATTACTTTTTCTCAATTAGTAGCATTAATGAGTGGAGGTTACAAGTTCCCACATAGTCCACCTATTACACACATACTTAGTGCTTTGTCCTGTAAATCGCTGATGATAAAAGTGAGACATATACGTAACAAGTGCTAAATATATCAAGAAAATATCTTCTTCAAGTTGTTGATAGTACCTGCAGTAGTCCAGAAATTGCTTCGTTACTCGCTTCGAAACAGATAAATAAATTAATTGACAGCACGAGACAGCAGCAACTATTACTATAATGCTGTATACAGTATTACTGTTATTATTATCATTACTATTAGTGGCTGTGGTCAGACACAAAGCATTAACAGCCTGAAGTCTTCCGGTTATTGCCAGTTAAGAAGTAAAAAGAGCAGCAATCAAGTGTAAGTATAGTGCACGCATTTTAACTTGGTTGATTTTAAGTGGGATTGCAGTGTGCTGGCCAAGCAAGTGCCACAACGTAGAGGAGTAACGCAGGGTAAGTATGTTTTGTAACAACTGTCTACCCTTACTGTGAAAGCTAGCTTTCTTATCTGAGAAGGAGTTGTCGGTAGCAATTGCGATGCACCACAAATTCCTTTGTCATTCATTCTAACACAAACACAAATTAAATATCATTCATCTTTGATCATTTAAGAAATAAAAGTGTTCCAAGAAAATTCTTTCATTCTACAGTTTAATTAGCTACTGAAGTTGGTGATAATGTGGGGAGGGGAGGTGGGAAATGGCGACAGGGATAGGGGTGGGTGGGGGTACAAGTTAATGTCTAATTGCACTCGGGGATTGTTGTTGTTGTGGTCTTCAGTCCAGAGACTGGTTTGATGCGGCTCTCTATGCTACTCTATCCTGTGCAAGCTGCTTCATCTCGCAGTACCTACTGCAACCTACATCCTTCTGAATCTGCTTAGTGTATTCATCTCTTGGTCTCCCTCTACGATTTTTACCTCCACGCTGCCCTCCAATGCTAAATTTGTGATCCCTTGATGCCTCAGAACATGTCCAACCAAACGATCCCTTCTTCTAGTCAAGTTGTACCACAAATTTCTCTTCTCCCCAATTCTATTCAATACCTCCTCATTAGTTATGTGATCTACCCATGTAATCTTCAGCATTCTTCTGTAGCACCACATTTCGGAAGCTTCTATTCTCTTCTTGTCTAAACTATTTATCGTCCATGTTTCACTTCCATACATGGCTACACTCCATACAAACACTTTTAGAAACGACTTCTTGACATTTAAGTCTGTACTCGATGTTAACAAATTTCTCTTCTTCAGAAACGTTTTCCTTGCCATTGCCAGTCTACCTTTTATATCCTCTCTACTTCGACCATCATCAATTATTTTGCTCCCCAAATAGCAAAATTAATTTACTACTTTAAGAGTCTCATTTCCTAATCTAATTCCCTCAGTATCACGGGCTAATGGTATAAAAAAGGTTGGGAACTGCTGTCCTAGCGTATGAAGTCAAAAATATAGCGCCGGTGACGTTAATGTTTGTGGGGTAACGATATGAATGGCACCCCTTTCGACAAGCCACACCAAGCTCGAAGCATTTTGTTTTTGAGAGCATGTTCATTTTATGATCCCTAATCGTCAGCTGTATATATTTATTTATGCGTCTTGAACATTGTGTCTTTACGAACGATGCTTTTACGTTTTTTCTCTTCAAAATTTCTGTTACAAAGTTCTGCGGCGCCTCGCTCTCTTTCTCCCACGAATTTCTTCCGCGGGTCGGTTTGGAACCAGTCGCAGGCAGAATCTGGCCCGTGGGTCGCCGGATGCCCGGCTATGCTCGATATGTTTGGTGTCTTCGCCGCTAGCGGTGCTTCCGCCTGCGTATAGAATGTATGCGCCGAACTGGACGGATCCTGAGGAGGCAGAGCGATGACAGGAGCTGGGAGGGTCGGTGAAAGCAGAAAACGGACCGCCTAGCCCCAGCTCGACCTGCCGTGCCTTGCCACCAGTAGGACATAAAGAAAAGAAAAGAAAATAAACACCACACGTCTGGCGGGCTGACCAGCGCCGCCGTTTGCTGCTCCGGCTCGTCCACAGCTCCGTATGCGTACGAGCTGACACGGAACAGAGCCAGCTGCAAATGGAACCCAAAATTTGTTTAATGTTATCCCACAGGTCTGTGAGCTACTTACTACAATAGTGACTGGTGGCATTCGGCCGTATTTCTGTCCTACGCAGAGCTTAATAATGCGTTTCAAGGAACAATGCTCTCATCACTAGGCTATAAAATCTTAACTCCTGAGGCTAAAGCACTAAAAAGTCTACCAACACTGTTGGGGAGTTCCTAAAATAAAATTTCCGCGTTTGTTGTGTACACCTCCGCAGAAGCGTCTACTTCACTCTCCTGGAGGCCATAGGAAATCAGCATGGCGCGGCCTGGTGCAGTGTGTGGTGAGAGACAAGACGGTTACTGACAGAAGTCGACGATTTTATTAAGAAAGAGCATATAGACTGAACACATTTCATAAGTTCAGATGTAACACTTGATATGAAAGTTTTAATTTGGCATTATAAGCCGGTCACGGGTGCAGAGCGGTTCTAGGCGCTTCGGTCCGGAACCGCTCAACTGCTATGGTCGCAGGTTCGAATCCTGCCTCGGGCATGGATGTGTGTGATGTCCTCGGCATGGACGTGTGTGATGTCCTCAGGTTAGTTGGGCTTAAATATTTCTAAGACTAGGGGACTGATGACCTCAGATGTTAAATCCCATAGTGCTCAGAGCCATTTGAATTTGGCATTATAAAAACCGGAAATGGGCATGTACGTTTACATACTGTAAAGATATTTTTGTTGTAAAAAAAAGTGTGTGAAATCTTATGAAACTTAACTGCTAAGGTCATCAGTCTCTAAGCTTACACGCTACTTAACCTAAATTATCCTAAGGACAAACACACACACCCATGCCCGAGGCAGGATTCGAACCTGCGACGTAGCAGTCGTGCGGTTTCAGACTGTAGCGCCTAGAACCACTCGGCCACACCGGCCGGCTTTGTTGTAAAACGTGTTCATCATGCATAAGATGTCAAGTGGATAAAATCAGCACATACCGCAATTTACTTTTATTCTATTTTATTTAATGAATGCCGCAACAGTGTTGGTATACTTTTTAGTGTTTTAGACTCATGCGTTAGCTTTTTACAGTCCGATGATAAGAATACTGTCCCTCGAAACGCGTGTTTAAACTGTATGTAGACACCCATACAGTATGAACGTATCCACGCGATTCATTTGGACTCTAGACCTCCGTTTCGAAATACGAGTACACTACACAACCCCACAGCACCGTGGAGCACGGAGAAGATGGCCAACGGAACATCCGATGTACAGAATTTGTCATTAGAGAGGATTGTGAAACCCGTCAGGTACCTGTGCATATCTCGGCAAGGAGAGGGCTCTGTCGTGTTTTGTGGTAATATCATGTATGGCTGTGCAGCGTGCGCAAAGAACCCTCCAGCCCTACAGTCAACATCTCGTCAATGGGTTCATTTTTCAAGGTGATAATGTACGAACACAGGAATCAACAGAATAGACTGAATTTTCTCATTTTGGGAGTACTGAAGGGCGATCTGTTTTAATTGTTAAAAATCATTCAACAGCCAAGATCGCATAAAATATTTCTTTATTTAAGACAACCGTTTTCAGCGGATTTTGCTGCCATCTTCAGGTCTGTTAGAAAGAGCATATACGTGGAATATGTTTCATAAGTTCAGATGTAACACCTGATATAAAAGTTTTAGTTTGGCATTATAGAAACCGGAAACTGACATGTACATTTCCATACTGCAAAGATATTTTTCTTGTAGAACGTGTTCATCACGCACAAGATGTCAAGTGGATAAAATCAGCACATTATAAAAGGTTTGTCATCGCTAAAATATTTAAAAACAGAAAGCACCTTGTGCAAAAGGCCATATTGCTCACAGATGCTTGTTACATCATACAAACATAGTGCACAGAAGCACACCTGTTTACGTGTGCTGAACGTACTCTAAACAGTGCGAATCAACTTTAAACGGCGTATACGGTACAACTGACAGGTATTATTGCAAAGAAAACATTTGTATAGTTGCTCTTACATCGGAACCACATAACATATCATAAATAATTCTCTTTTCACATTTAAAATTAACTACTTTAGTTGGTTCAAATGGCTCTTAGCACTATGGGACTTAACTTCTAAGGTCATCAGTCCCCTAGAACTTAGAACTACTTAAACCTAACTAACCTAAGGACATCACACACATCCATGCCCGAGGCAGGATTCGAACCTGTGACCGTAGCGGTCGCGCGGTTCTAGACTGTAGCGCCTAGAACCGCTCGGCCACCCCGGCCGGCAACTACTTTAGTGAGTGGGCGTTAAACTATTAGTAAAGATTACAAATCTGTACTTTACTAACAACTGAAACACATATTTAAGCCTCACAATACCCTCTGCACGTTCAGAATTAAGGTATCTACTCTGCAATAATTTATTTTTTTGTTGTTGTTGCTGCTGTTGTTACCTGCCGCAAACGCGACACGCGCACAAGCGAGCTGCTGCAGCTGGAAGGGAGATGCAGTACCTTGAACATGCAATCCGGACAACGAAAAAGCAAAATTCGCACAGCTTAGCTTCAGTAGACACCAAAAAACCACAAGGTCCGCACAAACTCTCCAAAGTAGACAACTGAAGCTTTGAAGTGTAATTATTCACGAACAGCTATCTATAATGGCCTAGAAAACAAATCTTAAGTAATGAGCCTGTTGAGACAAGAAAGAACCGCATGACACGTATAGAACTGCCCTTGGTTGGCCAGAGCTTTATCTCAAAAACTTACTATAGATAGACGTAAGTCATACTCTGTAATGCTGGGTTGTGCATACATACTTTTTTGTCAACAGAATAGAATGGCCTGCGCTAGACCGGCAAGTCTCGGCTAGCAAGCTGACAGGTCTCAAGGGGGTTCCAATAGCGCGGGAATGCAAGGGGTGGAACAACATGGCATTCTTGTATCAGAAGTTGCACTGAAGATCGCTACACAGTAGCTAGAATCGATCTGCAGTAAACACATTAAAATTTGTCGACCGATGCTGTCCTTCCTCCTGTCTTGGAGCGCAACTTTGAGTCGTATGTTACCCAACAGCAGCTCATAACTTCAAAGATGTGGAAAGATGTACACTTTCGAACACGCTGCCCTTACACTTAGATGACAAAAGTCATGGGATAGCGATGTGTACATATGCAGATGGCGATAGTAACGCTTGCACCAGGTATGAAAGGGCAGTGCATCGTCGGAGATGTCACTTGTACCCAGGTGATTCATGTGAAAATGTGTCCGACGTGATTATGGACGCACGACCGGATTTAACAGACATTGAACGCGGAATGTTAGTTGGAGCGAGACGCATGGGACACATTCCATTTCGGAAATCGTTAGGGAAATCACTAATCCGAGATCCATAGTGTCAAGAACGTGCGAGAATACCAAATATCAAGCCTCACCTCTCACCACGGACAACGCAGTGCCCGACGGCTATCACTTAACGACCGAGAGCTGCGGCGTTTGCGTCGAGTTGTCACTGTTAACTGAAAAATAACACTGTGTGAAAGAACCACTGAAATCAATGTGGGCCGTATGACGTACATATCCGTTAGGACAGTGCGGCGAAATTTGCCGTTAAGGGGAGGTTTACTATGTTTTGGTTCAAAAAATCGATTTTTTTAAATTGCATTTTTGGACCCATAAAAGTGTTTAGAATCCACCCCTGAAACGGTTTTTCCGAATACGGAACGGAAATGTTTGTTATTCGCGGTTGAACAAAAAAATGCACCTGCCTGAAATCGGCCTTTTTCACGCACCAGTTTTTTTTTTTTCGGAGGACGAGTTATTGTACCGGTGCTTGGGAGGAAACACACAAAATTCAAATGAAAGTTTGGACGCGTGTGTTTGGAAGTTAGCCTCCATGCATTTGCATTCTGGTGCGAAGACTATGGAGATTGCGACTTTCCTCGCAGTGAGCAGCTTCACCGAAGGGTATTCAGCAATTCTGAAGACAATGACAACGATGGACGTCACCCTGGGACTCTATTCGACGCAGTTCGCCAAGCACTCGGACGACCACTGGACTCAAGCGGCCGAAAACCGCTTGTCACCGGCCGTACGAGCGGCTCTGCAGCAGCGCAGGATGGCCCAGATCGATCAGAACGCTCTGTATGAGGAAGAGGCAGGACTAGTTTACGGACCCGGAATAGCAGACTGAACGTACGTTGCATAATATTGCTTTTATATGTAGTCAAAACGTCAAACGCTTTTTTCTCGAAATGACGTTTTTCTTATCGCGAGGTATAGTAACTTCAAACCTACTGAACCGATTGGCATGATTCTTTGCTTCCGACGAAGCTAACTAAATTGTCTAGCAGTTGTACCACTTTTATTCCGATCCATTAACATTAAATATTTTTAATTGGCCGACGAAGTCGAAAACTCGATGAAAAAACCCTATTTTTGTTCAAATGGCCTCCATTTTGTTTCCTATAGTCCAAATAATTTAAGCGAGGTACAACTCCCAAAGAATCTTATAGACTTGGCTGACGTCAACTCAATTTTGATTTCAGACGAGCCGGCTGACCTGTGACATACCGTGCGTGGAGGTCTACATCGAAAGTTCGTTTAGTTCCGGTGGCACTTCCGCCTTTGCTCTTCGACATTTCCAGTCGAAAAAATTCCAGTTTCTAGAGGAAATATCAATAAGCATTTTGACCAAATCTGAGATTGGTATCTACAACACATCCCGAGAAAAAATTGTTAAAGAACATGCTTTTTTCGGGCCAAAGATGGTAAACCTCCCATTAAATAGCTATGGCAGCAGACAACCGACGCGAGTTATTTTGCTAACAGCACGACATCGCTTGTAGCGCCTCTCCTGGGCTCGTGATCATATTGTTGGACCCTAGACGACTGGAAAACAGTGGACTGGTCAGATGAGTCCCGATTTCAGTTGGTGGGAACTGATAGTAGCGTTCGAGTGTGGTGCAGATCCTACGAAACCATGGACCCAAGTTGTCAACAAGGCACTGTGCAAGGTGGTTGTTGTTGTTGTTGTGGTCTTCAGTCCTGAGACTGGTTTGATGCAGCTCTCCATGCTACTCTATCCTGTGCAAGCTCCTTCATCTCCCAGTACCCACTGCAACCTACATCCTTCTGAATCTGCTTAGTGTATTCATCTCTTGGTCTCCCCCTACGATTTTTACTCTCCACGCTGCCCTCCAATACTAAATTGGTGATCCCTTGATGCCTCAGAACATGTCCCACCAACCGATCCCTTCTTCTGGTCAAGTTGTGCCACAAACTTCTCTTCTCGCCAATCCTATTCAATACTTCCTCATTAGTTACGTGATCTACCCATCTAATCTTCAGCATTCCTCTGTAGCACCACATTTCGAAAGCTTCTATTCTCTTCTTGTCCAAACTATTTACCGTCCATGTTTCACTTCCATACATGGCTACACTCCATACAAATACTTTCAGAAATGACTTCCTGACACTTAAATCTATACTCGATGTTAACAAATTTCTCTTCTTCAGAAACGCTTTCCTTGCCATTGCCAGTCTAAATTTTATATCCTCTCTACTTCGACCATCATCAGTTATTTTGCTCCCCAAATAGCAAAACTCCTTTACTACTTTAAGTGTCTCATTTTCTAATCTAATACCCTCAACATCACCCGACTTAATTCGACTACATTCCATTATCCTCGTTTTGCTTTTGTTGATGTTCATCTTATATCCTCCCTTCAAGACACTATCCATTCCGTTCAACTGCTCTTCCAAGTCATTTGCTGTCTCTGACAGAATTACAATGTCATCGGCGAACCTCAACGTTTTTATTTCTTCTCCATGGATTTTAATACCTACTCCGAATTTTTCTTTTGTTTCCTTTACTGCTTGCTCAATATACAGATTGAATAGCATCGGGGAGAGGCTACAACCCTGTCTTATTCCCTTCCCAACCACTGCTTCCCTTTCATGCCCCTCGACTCTTATAACTGCCATCTGATTTCTATACAAATTGTAAATAGCCTTTCTCTCCCTGTATTTTACCCCTGCCACCTTTAGAATTTGAAAGAGAGTATTCTAGTCAACATTGTCAAAAGCTTTCTCTAAGTCTACAAATGCTAGGAACGTAGGTTTGCCTTTCCTTAATCTTTCTTCTAAGATAAGTCGTAAGGTCAGTATTGCCTCACGTGTTCCAGTATTTCTACGGAATCCCAACTGATCTTCCCCGAGGTCGGCTTCTACTAGTTTTTCCATTCGTCTGTAAAGAATTCGTGTTAGTATTTTGCAGCTGTGGCTTATTAAACTGATTGTTCGGTAATTTTCACATCTGTCCACACCTGCTTTCTTTGGGATTGGAATTATTATATTCTTCTTGAAGTCTGAGGGTATTTCGCCTGTTTCATACATCTTGCTCACCAGATGGTAGAGTTTTGTCAGGACTGGCTCTCCCAAGGCCGTCAGTAGTTCCAATGGAATGTTGTCTACTCCGGGGGCCTTGTTTCGACACAGGTCTTTCAATGCTCTGTCAAACTCTTCACGCAGTATCGTATCTCCCATTTCATCTTCATCTACATCCTCTTCCATTTCCATAATATTGTCCTCAAGTGCATCGCCCTTGTATAGACCCTCTATATACTCCTTCCACCTTTCTGCTTTCCCTTCTTTACTTAGAACTGGGTTTCCATCTGAGCTCTTGATGTTCATACAAGTGGTTCTCTTATCTCCAAAGGTCTCTTTAATTTTCCTGTAGGCAGTATCTATCTTACCCCTAGTGAGACAAGCAAGGTGGTGATGGCTCCATAATGTTGTGAGCAGTATTTACACGGAATGGACTGGCTCTTCTAGTCGAGGTGAAGTTCTGGACAATTCGAGCGAATGATTTGGCCACTCAGATCGCCCGACATGAATCCCATCAAACATTTATGGGTCAGTTCGTGCACAACATCCTTCACAGGCAACACTTTCGCAATTATGGACGGCTATAGAGGCAGCATGGCTCAATATTTCTGTAGGGGACTTCCAATGACTTGTTGAGTAGATACCACGTAGAGTTTCTGCACTACGCCGGGCAAAAGGAGGTGCGACACAATATTAGGAGGTATTCGTAGTAATTGACGGAAAGTCATCGAGTAAAACAGAAGTGATTTCTGGAGTTCCCTAAGGTAGTGTTATAGGCCCTTTGCTGTTCCTTATCTATATAAACGATTTGGGAGTCAATCTGAGCAGCCGTCTTCGGTTGTTTGCAGATGACGCTGTCGTTTATCGGCTAATAAAATCATCAGAATATCAAAACAAACTGCAAGACAATTTAGAAGAAATATCGGAATGGTGCGAAAAGTGGCAGTTGACCTTAAATAACGAAAAGTGCGAGGTCATCCACATGACTGCTAAAAGGAACTCGTTAAACTTTGGTTACACGATAAATCAGTCTAATCTAAAAGCCGTAAATTAAACCAAATTCCTAGATATTACAATTACGAACAACTTAAATTGGAAGGAACACACAGAAAATGTTGTGGGGAAGGCTAACCAAAGGCTGCGTTTTATTGGCAGGACACTTAAAAAATGTAACAGACCTACTAAGGAGACTCCGTACACTACGCTTGTTCTCTTTTGGAATACTGCTGCGCGATGTGGGATCATTACCGGATAGGAGTGACGGAGTACATCGAAAAAGTTCAAAGAAAGGCAGAACGTTTTGTATTATCGCGAAATATGGCAGAGAGTGTCAGAGAAATGATACAAGATTTGGGCTGGAAATCATTAAAAGAAAGGCGTTTTTCGTTGCGACGGAATCTTCTCACGAAATTCCAATCACTAACTTTCTCCTCCGAATGCGAAAATATTTTGTTGACACCGACTTCAATAGGGAGGAACGATCACCACGATAAAATAAGTGAAATCAGAGCTGGTACGGAAAGATACAGGTATTCTTTCTTTCCGCGCGCTATACGAGATTGGAATAATAGAGAATTGTGAAGGCGGTTCGATGAACCCTCTGCCAGGCACTTAAATGTGATTTGCAGAGTATGCATGTAGATGTAGATGTAGTCGCATGACTTTAGTCACCTCAGTGTCTTTTGCTTGTTTTCTTGTTTTTAGTTCAAAGTAATGTTATTCTTTTAGTTTCATGAGGCTTATTCTTTCATTCCGTGTTCCCCCATACACGTTCGCTGATGCGTAAGGAATGCAGCAATTTATCTTGCACGCTCTCCTGTCGCCAACGAGTTGTGCATGCATCGCTGCGTTGGCGCGCCTCCCCGGCCGCTCGGGCGGCTCCTGGACGTAAACACGTCTCCCTGCTGCTGGCGCCACTTCAAGGCCGCACGGAAGCTCGCCTGGGCGTCCTTCGCTAACACATCATCCCATAATAGATAAACGCTCTCCTCCCCTGTCTTTATAGGTGGTTCAGAAATAGCGTGCTTCGTCCGCATGCATACGAGTATATCGTATGCATGATCAGCAACGCTTTTTGCTCGACAAGTAATTATTCACCAGCAGAAATATCTTTGTAGTAATCATGCTGGTCGCTTATTTGTCGAGTATTCCTTGCCCGGCATGGATACAGGTTAAATACTAAACTGTTATTCCTGCTGAACCTCCTGACTTGCTGGATTGGCCTTAGGTAATGTGTAGATGTTTCTCCTCAAACAGCTGCGCGGAAAATTTATCTCGCAGAAAGATTGGCCTCTGGTGCTGTGGAGGTGATTTTTCCTCAGTCTGCTGCGGAGAAAATTATTCTCGCAGCAGGTCAGGCGAACGTGTAGTCGGCCTGTGATATGGTTGGTGCCTCATTTCAATGATGAGTCGATTGCGGGATTTACCACCCTTTCGTGGAAAGCATGTGCAGTCTGTCGGATTCTGTCCCACAAAAGCGAAATTCCAGTGTCTTTGCGCAGCAGACGAGTTGAATCCACCTCGGGAGCCACAGAGCGAGCTTCAGAGCTAGGTTCGGTAATCTCTACAGTGCCGCGATGTGTCAGTAATCATGAAATACACCTACCATTATCGGTTAACATACGCATTCAGACTGTAAACTATCCTATTTAACATGATCCATATCAAAACAATTCGAATAGGCAGACAAATTCCTTTTTCTCAGTAGAGCAGCGATTTTCAACCACAGAGCAGCTGACGTCAACGGAACGGTGATTAGCACTAAATGAACATGTACATGTTTAAAAAAATTTTTAAAAACCAGGTATGTCCCCCTGTTTCACAAAGAGGTATTTAAAGCTTTTTAACGGACAGCGAACTGAACGGAAATTCCCGCATGTGGAGTGTCTGTAGGTGTAAGGTAGTGGGATAGTTTGTGTATGATCGTGGAAGGATACAGGGATTGGAAGTTAGAGGACAAACAATTTGATTTCTGGAGTCTAACTTTCGGGCTGCATTGATATCGGATGAAACAAGTTTACTGTAGCCAGTCACTATTTATATACAGAAAGCTTTTCGAGGTTTAAACCTCCATCATCAGGTGGATTTATGTGCATTAATGTGACGTGTGTGTTGTGTTAGGACTCTAGGGTAACCTGTCGCATTGTCCCCTGTGGTCAGCCGGCCGCTGTGGCCGAGCGGTTCTAGGCGCTTCCGGCCGGAAACGCGCTGCTGCTACGGTCGCAGGTTCAAATCCTCCCTCGGGTATGGATGTGTGTGATGTCCTTAGGTTAGTTAGGTTTAAGTAGTTCTAAGTTCTAGGGGGCTGATGACCTCAGTGCTTAGAGCCATTTTCCTGTGGTCAGAGGCTCCTTTCTCTGTCGTAATACATCGCATGTAAACTGTCACATTTTGTAAACAAACATGGTGCAGTTTTGAGACACGATTTTACATGTGACATATAACAACAATGAAAGAAGACTGATCACTGGAGACAGTGCGCCAGATTACCCCAAAGTCGTAATACAATACATTTACGCCATATTAACGCATATACAGCCACCTGATGATGGAGGTTTAAAACTTTCAAACGCGTTGTGGATTAAACAGTGACTGGTAACAGTAAGTTTGTTGTTTCATTCCACTTTTTGTTATTGTCGGTATCGATATTATTTAGCGATCTCATCGAGGTATTGTCACAATTTTAGGTACTGGTGTCAACAGCAAATATACAGTCTGAGAAGTCTGTAAGTATGTTCCAGGATATGTTTTGCTCGAAAATAACTGTTGAGATAAGAATTCAATACATTGAGCCGTTTCCGATTTACTTGGCGCTGAAGTTAGGCAGCCAGTCAGTTATGCGCGCAAACTTAAACGGCCCACCAGAGACGGTGTCGCCAAACGAGTTTTCGTCTGGTTTCTTAGAATGGATCAGGGGAGCGATAGAAAAACTAAACATGTGTCTGTAGTAAGGATCGAACGCGAGCCAAACGCTGAGGACTCTCGTGCTCTATCATCTACACTATGACAACAAAAATGCCTCAAATGGCTCTAAGCACTATGGGACTTAACATCTGAGGACATCAGTCCCCTAGACTTAGAACTACTTAAACCTCACTAACCTAAGGACATCACACACATCCATGCCCGAGGCAGGATTTGAATCTGCGACGGTAGCAGCAGCGCGGTTCCGGACTGAAGCGCCTAGAATCGCTCGGCCACAGCGGCCGGCACTATGACAATAACTGACACTATTTGTTTATTATATCTACATCTACATGGATACTCTGCAAATCACATTTAAGTGCCTGGCAGAGAATTCATCGAACCACCTTCACAATTCTCTATTATTCCAATCTCGTATAGCGCGCGGAAAGAATGAACACCTATATCTTTCCGTACCAGCTCTGATTTCCCTTATTTTATCGTGGTGATCGTTCCTCCCTATGTAGGTCGGTGTCAACAAAATACTTTCATATTCGGAGGAGAAAGTTGGTGATTGGAATTTCGTGAGAAGATTCCGTTGCAAAGAAAAACGCCTGTCTTCTTATGATGTCCAGCCCAAATCCTGTATCATTTCTGTGACACTCTCCCATATTTCGCGATAATAGAAAACGTGCTGCCCTTCTTTGAACTTTTTCGATGTACTCCGTCAGTCCTATCTGGTAAGGATCCCACACCGCGCAGCAGTATTCTAAAAGAGGACGGACAAGCGTAGCATAGGCAGTCTCCTTAGTAGGTCTGTTACATTTTCTAAGTGTCCTGCAATAAAACGCAGCCTTTGGTTAGCCTTCCCCACAACATTTTCTATGTGTTCCTTCCAATTTAAGTTGTTCGTAATTGTAATACCTAGGTATTTAGTTGAATTTACGGATTTTAGATTAGACTGATTTATTGTGTAACCGAAGTTTAACGAGTTCCTTTTAGCAGTCATGTGGATGACCTCACACTTTTCGTTATTCAGGATCAACTGTCACTTTTCGCACCATTCAGACATTTTTTCTAAATCGTTTTGCAGTTTGTTTTGATCTTCTGATGACTTTATTAGCCGATAAACGAAGACGGCTGCTCAGATTGTCTCCCAAATCGTTTATATAGATAAGGAACAGCAAAGGGC
Organism: Schistocerca cancellata; assembly: GCF_023864275.1. Classification (NCBI taxonomy): domain Eukaryota; kingdom Metazoa; phylum Arthropoda; class Insecta; order Orthoptera; family Acrididae; genus Schistocerca; species Schistocerca cancellata. The sequence continues at coordinate 622,496,550 of NC_064630.1, forward strand.
CTATAACACTACCTTGGGGAACGCCAGAAATCACTTCTGTTTTACTCGATGACTTTCCGTCAGTTACTACGAACTGTGACCTCTCTGACAGGAAATCACAAATCCAGTCACATAACTAAGACGATATTCCATAAGCACGCAATTTCACTACGAGCCGCTTGTGTGGTACAGTGTCAAAAGCTTTCCGGAAATCCAGAAATACGGAATCGATCTGGAATCCCTTGCCAATAGCAGTCAACACTTCATGTGAATAAAGAGCTAGTTGTGTTTCACAGGAACGATGTTTTCTAAACCCAAAAAAAATGGTTCAAAGGGCTCTGAGCACTATGGGACTTAACTACTGTGGTCATCAGTCCCCTAGAACTTAGAACTACTTAAACCTAACTAACCTAAGGACATCACACACATCCATGCCTGAGGCAGGATTCGAACCTGCGAGCGTAGCGGTGACGCGGTTCCAGACTGTAGCGCCTTTAACCGCACGGCCACTCCGGCCGGCCTTCTAAACCCACGTTGACAGTATTCTTCGAGGTAATACATATGTTCGAACACAATATACATTCTAAAATTCTGCTACATGTCGACGTTAACGATACGGGCCTGTAATGTAGTGGATTACTCCTACTACCATATGAAGCGATGGCGTCTGTTTTTTCGAACGTGTCCGAAAGAACAGACACCACGTGGGATGCACAACTGTGATACAGTTTATGTAAACTGAAGGTGGAGGAGGTTGGGGGAGAGAGAGAGAGAGAGGAAAGGAAAGGGAAGGAACTGTTGATATTAGCTGCATGGGGACTTTGTGGGGAATCAGTGACAACGAATGAAAATGTGTACCGGACTGGTTGTGGAACCCGGCATCTCCTGTTTACTTGGCAGTGCGTTAAACACAGCGCCACTCGGAGACAGTGTTTATCGGAATTGCGTGGACTGCACGGGCACACCCCCCGGCCGACCCACACTCCTGCCGAGCGCCACCTACCCACAATCTCCTTCCATGACCTCCACACTCGCTACACTCTGTACTTTGAGATTCCTGCACGAGGTCGATTCAGTTGTATGAATGATGATTTTGCTCTGAGTGTTTGATAAAGGAATGCATTGTCTGTTGCAGGCTGTATTGTGCTTTATTAAAAACATGCTATCAACCAATTTCGGCCTTGAACCATTTTCAAGCACGTCTGCATGTTATGTATTGCATATAATACGATGAGCATGATACGTAACGCATGACATTGCAAATGTGCTTCATAATGAATCAAGGCTGAAATTCGCTAATATCACGATTGTAATAAAATGCCATACAGCCTACAACGGACAATGTATTCTTTTATTAAATTGTATGAATGTATGGTGTCCGTTCCTTCGGACATGCCTCGACGGGCAGTAAATCTAGCACCTTCAGTGCGGATGAATAAATACGTCGACCTCCTGCGGGAATCTCAAAGTAGCGAGCACGGAGCACAAGGACGGTGTCCGTGGATGGCTGGGGCTAGGTCAGGGTGTGGGTCAGCTGGGAAGCGCGCCAGCATAGTACACGCAATTCCGGTAAGTACTGTGTCCGGGTGGCGCAGTGGTTAACGTGACTGCCTAGTACACCGGAGGTGCCAGGTCCGAATCCCAGTCCGGCACACATTTTCTCTCGTCACCACTGATTCCGCATAAAGTCCTGATGCAGCTGATGTCATTATTTCCTTCCCTTTAATTCCCCCCCCCCCTCCTCCCTCCATCTTCTAATTACATGACATTAATTGTACTAGCTGACTGCTAACTGGAAAAAGGCGCAACGTATCTAAATTTTTTTCTTAACAAATATTTCCCGGTACAACCTACAACAACGTTTCAGGCTGTTTCTGACAACCCTGTAGAGTTGGACGTGGTTTTGGAATCATGGCACTATGCGGTGCACTGTAGTATGAATTTAGATATGGACAGCAGTGTTACAACAAAGTGGGCGTGGTTACACGATACCGATAGAATAGCGGCTGGTGTACAAGGAAGCTGTAGCCGGGCTAGAGCAGGGACGAGGGGAGGGGCGCCGCTGGCTGGAGGCTGGTCCAGGTCGAGCAGCTGTTGGCAGTCGTGACGGCGCGCCGCCGCCGGCCTTGGGCACTGACCCGGCCAGAGCCGACCGACTGCAGCCAGTACAAGCTGCCGCTGCCGCTCTACACGTGTTCTCGCCCCCTGCCAGCACCTCGCGTGCAGCCCACACCGGAGATCCAACTCCTTACACGAGTAAACCTAGTAGCGGAAACAACCATAATGAATCAACAAAAAGGAAACAAAAATGTACCGATTTCAGTCACTGAAGCAGTAGTACCAACAGTAGTGGAGGAGAGTGATGTACCTCGATACTCTCTTCGGAAGAAAAGTGTTTAGTGGTGCTCAGATACAATCACGAAATAATTTTGGAAAGAATAAACCGCATTACTGTATTTATCTTCTATACTATCTACATTTCGGACCCGCCAGGTTAGGCGAGAGCGCTAATGCGGTGCTTCCTGGACTCGGGTAGACGCGCCGGCCCCGGATCGAATCCGCCCGGCGGATTACCGACGCCGGCCGGTGTGTCGGCCAGCCCGGATGTGGTGTTTAGGCGGTTTTTCACATCCCGCTAGGTGAATACTGGGCTGGTCCGCCTCACTTACACGACTCGCAGACATCTGAACACGTTCGCACTATTCCATGGATTACACTCGACGCAGACAGCTGGGGTACACTAATTCCGTCCCGGGGAGGTACGGGGTGGCGGCAGGGAGGGATTCCGGCCACCCCTTATAACTAACCTTGCCACATCCGTTCCTAACCGTGCCGACCCTGCGAAACTGCGGGACAAGGCGCCAGCAAAAGAAAGAAAGACTATCTACATTTCGGCTTTTATGCCATTATCGAGTACAATGGTAAAGTTCTTAGACCATTAACACGCAATGTTTTTTAAAGCAGTCCGAAGCAGGTATGATTTAGCACGCAGCAGACACTCTCGCTGTGCGCGGGAGGGCATTATCTTGCTGAAATGTAAGCCCAGAATGGCATGCCACGAAGGGCAACAAAACGGGGCGTAGAATATCGTCGACGTATCGATGTGCTGTAAGGCTGCCGCGGATGAGAACCAAAGGGGATCTTACTATGAAACGAAATGCCACCCCAGCCCATCACTCCTGGCTGTCGGACCGTATCGCGGGCGGCAGTCAGGTTGGTTTCCCACTGCAGTCCAGGGCGTATCCAGACACGTCTACGCTGGTCACCGGGGCTCATTTCGAAACAGGACTCTTCTTTAAAGACAATTCTGCTCCAGTCAATGAGAGTCCAGCCCGAATACGACTGTGGAGACGTCCGGGACAGCACCTGAGTGTCGCCCGCCATACGGCCGACAGCCAGGAGTCATGATCAGGGCTGCCATTTCTTTTCATAGCAGGAGCCCTTTCCTTATCACCTGCGGCACTCTTACACAAGAACGGTACGCTTATTGGACAGAATTGGGCACCATATCTACATCTACATTTAAACTCCACAAGCCACCCAGCGGTGAGTGCCGGAGGGCATTTTACGTTCCGCTGTCATTACCTCCCTTTCCTGTTCCAATCGCGTATGGTTCGCAGAAAGAACGACTGCCGGAAAGCCTCCGTGCGCGCTCGAATCTCTCTAATTTTACATTCGTGGTCTTCTCGGGAGGTATAAGTAGGGGTAAGCAATATATTCGATACCTCATCCAGAAACGCACCCTCTCGAAACCTGGACAGCAAGCTACACCGCGATGCAGAGCGCCTCTCTTGCAGAGTCTGCCACTTGAGTTTGCTAAACATCTCCGTAACGCTATCACGCTTACAAAATAACCCTGTGACGAAACGCGCCGCTCTTCTTTGGATCTTCTCTATCTCCTCTGTCAACCCGACCTAGTACAGATCCCACACTGATGAGCAATACTCGAGTATAGGTCGAACGAGTGTTTTGTAAGCCACCTCCTTTGTTGATGGACTACATTTTCTAAGGACTCTCCCAATGAATTTCAACCTGGCACCCGCCTTACCAACAATTAATTTTATATGATCATTCCACTTCAAATCGTTCCGTACGCATACTCCCAGATATTTTACAGAAGAAACTGCTACCAGTGTTTGTTCCGCTATCATATAATCCTACAATAAAGGATCCTTCTTTCTATGTATTCGCAATACATTACATTTGTCTATGTTAAGGGTCAGTTGCCACTCCCTGCACCAGGTGCCTATCCGCTGTAGATCTTTCTCAATTTCGCTGCAATTTTCTAATGCTGCAACTTCTCTGTATACTACAACATCATCCGCGAAAAGCCCCATGGAACTTCCGGCACTGGCTACTAGGTCATTTATATATATTTTGCAAAGCACTGGTCCCATAACACTCCCCTGTGGCACGCCAGAGGACATCCATTAACTCTATCGATCAACGCCGAACCGAACAACTTCTTGCATAAAGGCTAGAGATGAACCAAAGTTAATGACTTACTCAATTTATAGAGCTCTTTCTCTTCAATAAATCATACAGGTTTTCTGAAACTGTAATCATTTGTTTGTCTGTGCATAAACATCTACCGATTTCCGTCCCATTCAGTTAATTCCTTCGTGATGCGTCGTTTTTATTTTATTTTGCTTTAGAGTATACTGCTCATTTTAACATTCAGCTGTCTGTATTTTAAATATTAAGTAGCCTACTTATATTTACGGCTACTAGATGGCACTCTTGATGTAATGTTCACCTGCCCGCACTTGCTAACGCGCGAGCCTCTGTCTGTTGCTACCTGTGGCTTTATAGGTATGAGCAGCCCACAGTGGTTCGCCTTCCATGTATTATTTTTTAAAATTTTTATGACTAAAGCCTTTCTGGCTTGATATTTATTTTATACGTCGCATGTAAGTATGTCTCTTTCTTGTACTGTTAGTCAGTACTTACACTTTTATAGTAAAAGTTTTTTCCCATAAATTTGTACTTACGTTCTAGACCACTTTAAATATTTAATTTCTGATGAAGGCACTCATAGAAGTGTTGAAACCTGGTCAAAAAGACTAAAAATTGTGACCGAGGGCTTATTTAGTTAAACATTATTTTAGAGTACATTTTTTATTCCATTTGTAAATGATGACATTCACTTTTGTGTGCTGCGGTCTTTTTTTCTGAAATTACAAGGAACACTCTGGAAAACTAAGGTTTTCCAAATCTGAAACCTGTTCCAAGGGTAACGGCACAGCCGGCCGCAGTGGCCGAGCGGTTCTAGGCACTTCAGTCTGGAACCGCGCGACCGCTACGGTCGCAGGTTCGAATCTTGCCTAGCACATGGATGTGTGTGATGTCCTTACGTTAGTTAGGTTTAAGTAGTTCTAAGTTCTAGGGGACTTATGACCTCAGAAGTTGAGTCCCATAGTGCTCAGAGCCATTTGAACCATTTTCTAACGGCACAAATTTTTGACTGAAATTTAAAAGGGTTCCCATCGAGAAAATTTTATCGATACTGAATTTCATAGTCTGTGTTACGTTATTACTTACCTACACATCAATATTCAGTAAGTGAAATCAAATTAAATAGAAGTATTATTAAAAAAAAAGCAGTTACAAGTTAAACACATTTTGAAATAGAATGTATTGCAAACTAACGCAAATTTCCATTTTCAAAGCAGGTAAAATAGTCAGGCATCAAAGAAACTTAGTTCACTCGCAAGCATCACCTATTCCATGGTAAAATATCTTCTTCTGTTTGAAGGTACAAGATGGTGCACGACCGACGAAGCATGGCTTAGCTGTCCACATGTCATATATTTAATTCTAAAAATACATTGCATTTTATTCATCCATAAAATTCTGTACCTGAAGAATTAACAATACTTTCTAAATAGCTTTAATATGGTATACTCAAAAATGTCTCAAATGGCTCTGAGCACTATGGGACTTAACTTCTGAGGTCATCAGTCCCCTAGAACTTAGAACTACTTAAACCTAACTAACCTAAGGACATCACACACATCCATGCCCAAGGCAGGAATCGAACCTGCGACCGTAGCGGTCGCGTGGTTCCAGACTGTAGCGCCTAGATCCGCTCGGCCACCCCGGCCGGCCAATATGGTATACTCATATAAGGTTCGATAAAGGCAAACTTCACTATGGAATTATTAGGGTGAGCATTATAAGAGTGAGCATCTATGAAATAAAGTCTGCTCCTTGCCCGTGGTATGATTGTTTGAGTGGGTTTCCGTCCTGTGACCAACTGCAATGGCTTTTATTAGCTCTGCGTTAATATATTTTTTTCTCTGTTACGTTTATTAGCCAATGTGCTGCCTGCAATTAAAAGAAAGGGTTGCAATTACACCAACCACCGATTCCCGAGCTCGGGACGGGTGTTAATCCTTGATAGCACGGATTTTAAAATAACCGCGTTTTAGGTGTCATATGTGTGTTGTTCTAGAAGTCACCCGCACCGCCCAGTGATCAGACCGTTCCTGTTACTGTAGGCGGTCGCTGTCGGCATGATAGGCGGCCTGAGGGCGTGTTGTGCCCGTCCCTTGTGACAGATGATTGAACAGTCTTGTAAAATGATGTTTTCAGTTACAGCTGTTTAGTTAGTGTAAAGCCTATGTAATAAGATATTGAGAATTTTAAAATTTGTTACCTCCGGGTTATGTTCCTGGCATCCCAAATTTAAACTTAGCTAGCCGGCCGCTGTGGCCGAGCAGTTCTAGGCGCTTCAGCCCGGAACCGCGCTGCTGCTACGGTTGCAGGTTCGATTCCTGCCTCGGGCATGGATGTGGTGATGTCCTTAGGTTAGTTAGGTTTAAGTAGTTGTAAGTCTAGGTGACTGATGACCTAAGATGTTAAGCCCCATAGTGCTTAGAGCCATTTGAAACATTTTTACACTTGTCCTTCCACTTGTATTCGTTATTGCCCTTATGCTGTGTTTCAGTTGCTTGAAGTTTAATGCTAAATTGGTAGAGATACACAGCTTAGTCTCGAGGAATTCTTAAAATTTTATTATTCAGCGGAGGGGTGACAAAAAAGGTTGAAATGGCTCTGAGCGCTATGGGACTTAACGTCTGAGGTCATCAGTCCCCTAGAACTTAGAACTACTTAAACCTAACTAACCTAGGGACATCACACACATCCATGCCCAAGGCAGGATTCGAACCTGCGACCGTAGTGGTCGCGCGGTTCCAGACTGTAGCGCCTAGAACCGCTCGGCCACCCTGGCCGGCGGAGGGGTGACATTTCCGTCTCAGTTACACCTCCTCCCCTCTCCCCCCGCTCACCCACCCCCCCCCCCCCCCCCTCGAGGCGCGATATCATGACGACAGCGACCGCCTGTTGGTGGTAATACTGACGTGTGACGAGATCTTTTGAGTTTTGCTGATAATCAAGTATTTGCTTTTGCTACAATTCGTTTTGAGGCAAAAACAGCTGTTGATTCTATTAATTTCTTCAACAGTGCCCGTAGCTGTGTTACATTTCCCGCCAGGGTGTATTTACCCTAGACTTGTTCATTTAGGAGCGATACTTTCAGAGAATCGCGGGAAAGAAGTCAGCAGGTATGAAAAACGAGGCGAGGGAAGTGTAAGAGGCCAGCCAGCGCCGTGATCCAGAAGCCCCATTTCTTGTCGGCGTTATTAAACAATTTGCCTTGCGGAGGGTTGGCTGTTGTTTTATGCGGACCGTTGCCCCAAGTGGAGCAGTCGGGTCTGTCCGCAACACTGGCGGGAGAAATACGGCCGCAATTACCCCGTTTTAAATAGCCGCCGCGCCGCGAGCGAAAATAAAAAGGCGGCGTCGTGGAAACATTACGAGGGCCCGTATTTCATACGCGCAAGCGGCCACTAAAGCTTTCGGAGCCTCGCCGCCTCCCGCGCTAACTCGCCGCCCTGTGCGGAGCCGCGGGTACCCCGGCGTGCGAGCCACCCACCGGCACGCCGTCCTCACACGGGACGCGAACGCGGACTGGCCGAGTTTCGCTACTTTACGACGTGGGGAACTGCCATGCGTGAAAGGCAGAACAATTTAAGTAGTGTGTAAGTATAGGGACCGATGACCTCAACAGTTTGGTCCCTTAGGAATTGACACACATTTGAACATTTAGATCCGACATCGTTTTTACTTCACAAGCAGAGCTTAGGAACCGTCGCGTTGTACACTGAAGGACCAAAAAACTGGTACACCTGCCTAATATCGTGTAGGGCCCCCGCGAGCACGCAAGAGTACCGCAACTCGACGTGGCGTGGACTCGACTAACGTCTGAAGTAGTGCTGGAGGGAACTGACACCATTAATCCTGCAGGGCTGTCCATAAATCCGTAAGAGTACGAGGGGGTGGAGATCTCTTCTGAACTGCACGTTGCAAGGCAGCCCAAATATGCTCAATAATGTTCTTGTCTTCGGAGTTTGGTGGCTAGAGGAAGTGTTTAAACTCAGAAGAGTGTTCCTGGAGGCACTGTATACCAATTCTGGACGTGTGGGGTGTCATATCGTCCTGCTGGAATTGCCCAAGTCTGTCGGAACGCACAGTGGACATGAATGGATGCAGGTCATCAGACAGGATGCTCACGTACGTGTCACCTGTCAAGAGTCGTATCTAGACGTATCAGAAGTCCCGTGTCACCCAAGCTGTACACACCCCACTATACGAGGTGCATTCAAGTTCTAAGGCCTCCGATTTTTTTCTCCGGACTGGAAAGAGATAGAAACATGCGCATTGTTTTAAAATGAGGCCGCGCTCATTGTCAATACGTCCCAGAGATCGCAGCACCGTACGGCAGATGGAATTTTACCGCCAGCGGCGAGAATGAGAACTGTTTTAAATACTTAAAATGGCGATGTTTTCCTTACTTGAACAGCGTGCAATCATTCGTTTTCTGAATTTGCGTGGTGTGAAACCAATTGACATTCATCGACAGTTGAAGGAGACATGTGGTGATGGAGTTATGGATGTGTCGAAAGTGCGTTCGTGGGAGCGACAGTTTAATGAAGGCAGAACATCGTGTGACAACAAACCGAAGCAACCTCGGGCTCGCACAAGCCGGTCTGACGACATGTTCGAGAAAGTGGAGAGAATTGTTTTGGGGGATCGCCGAATGACTGTTGAACAGATCGCCTCCAGAGTTGGCATTTCTGTGGGTTCTGTGCACACAATCCTGCATGACGACCTGAGAATGCGAAAAGTGTCATCCAGGTGGGTGCCACGAATGCTGACGGACGACCACACGGCTGCCCGTGTGGCATGTTGCCAAGCAATGTTGACGCGCAACGACAGCATGAATGGGACTTGCTTTTCGTCGGTTGTGACAATGGATGAGACGTGGATGCCATTTTTCAATCCAGAAACAAAGCGCCAGTCAGCTCAATGGAAGCACACAGATTCACCGCCACCAAAAAAATTTCGGGTAACCGCCAGCGCTGAAAAAATGATGGTGTCCATGTTCTGGGACAGCGAGGGTGTAATCCTTACCCATTGCGTTCCAAAGGGCACCACGGTAACAGGTGCATCCTACGAAAATGTTTTGAAGAACAAATTCCTTCCTGCACTGCAACAAAAACGTCCGGGAAGGGCTGCGCGTGTGCTGTTTCACCAAGACAACGCACCCGCACATCGAGCTAACGTTACGCAACAGTTTCTTCGTGATAACAACTTTGAAGTGATTCCTCATGCTCCCTACTCACCTGACCTGGCTCCTAGTGACTTTTGGCTTTTTCCAACAATGAAAGACACTCTCCGTGGCCGCACATTCACCAGCCGTGCTGCTATTGCCTCAGCGATTTTCCAGTGGTCAAAACAGACTCCTAAAGAAGCCTTTGCAGCTGCCATGGAATCATAGCGTCAGCGTTGTAAAAAATGTGTACGTCTGCAAGGCGATTACGTCGAGAAGTAACGCCAGTTTCATCGATTTCGGGTGAGTAGTTAATTAGAAAAAAAATCGGAGGCCTTAGAACTTGAATGCACCTCGTATTACAGTGCCTCGACCACCTAGAACAGTCCCCTGTTGACATGCAGGGACTATGGAGTCATGAGGTTGTCTCCATACCCGTACACGTCCACCTGCTCGATACAATTTCAAACGAGACTCGTCCGACTAGGCAACATGCTTCCAGTCATCAACAGTCCAATGTCGGTGTTGACGGGCCTAGGCGAGGCGTAAAGCTTTGTGTCATATAATCATCAAGGGTACACGAGTGGGCCTTCGACTCCGAAAGCCCATATCGATGATATTTCGTTGAACGGTTCGCACGCTGTTGTTGATGGCCCAGCATTGAAATCTGCAGCAATTTGGGGAAGGGTTGCACTTCTATGACGTTGAACGATTCTCTTCAGTCGTCTTTGGTCCCGTTCTTACAGGATTGTTTTCCGTCCGCAGAAATGTTGTAGATTTGATGTTTTACCGGATTTCTGAGACTCACGGAACACTCGTGAAATGGTCGTATGGGAAAATCCCCACTTCACTGTTACCTCGGAGATGCAGTGTCCCATCGCTCGTGCATTGACTACAACATCACGTTCAAAATCCTTTAAATCTTGATTACCTGCCACTGTAGCAGCAGTAACGGATCTAATAACTGCGCCAGACACTTGTTGTCTTATATAGATGTTTCCGACCACAGCGCTGTACTCTACATTTTACATATCTCTGTATTTGAATACGCATGCCTATACCAGTTTCTTTGGCGGTTCAGTGAAAACATTCTAAAACGTTACTATATGTGTAGAATAATTTCATAATACCTTATTCACTATACGTCACAGCATGATTTTACAATCGTTGCTGCTGTTTGGGACATATTTAACTGCATTTTTTTGTTGCCGTTTTTCTCGGTATACATCAAGTCATCTGTAACTGTACTGAGTGGCTATTAATAAGCAAATACAACAAAACGCGAACTTATGTGTGTCAGCGTTACACAAATGCGACTGCGATGTGCTGTAGATACAGCTTTGGTGTGTACTACGTTGTTACGTAGTTTTTCATGTACTCACTTTCGTTGAACGGTGTACAGCTACTTTTAGACACAGAGAAACGTAACTTACACACCTTTTTCCTGGTCCAAAACTTTACTCCATCTTGCGTGTGTCGCGAGGTACGCATCGTATATTGCGAGAGATTATCAAACCTGTAGCGGGAGTTCTGACTTCTGTTCCTTATTTATGTATCTGTGTATTGGGGGGAGTGGGTTTTGTGTGTGTGTGTGTGTGTGTGTGTGTGTGTGTGTGTGTGTGTTTTCCTGTTTAGTGTCCTGCATCAGTTCTCTTAGGTCGGTGAAGAGTGTGTTGTTGCAAAGTGTTGTGTTTTTGTTTATTACGCTTTTTCCTTCCACTATCGCCTTTTAAACTACGTATTTGGTGGGTTTTCCTTGTAATAGAGTACGTAGTATTAGTATAAGCTGTTTCAGAGCATCAGCAAACTGAGGATCTCTCGAAAACGCTACGAGACATTATAATAAAATGACAGGAAAGTACATACTGGTAGATACAGGCCTCCTGTATTTGATGTTCTTAGTGTTATAACTTGTGTGCTGCAAAAGGATGCCGTTCCAAAGCTACGGCACAATAATGATCTATCAAAAGCACTTGGTTTTGAAACATTCTGTCATAGTCAAATATCAAACAATAAGATTTGTAGATACAGTCTTTAGACAACGTATACCATATACGAAGGCGCAGCTGCTATGCTGAAGCTGTAGCATAGTTGAAAGTGTCATGTGCTGTGAAAAGAAAGATTGCAGGTAGGTGTCCACCTCTTTCCAAATATTTGTTTTTCTCCTTTTCTTTTCTGAAATATTCCGTGTCTTTCTTATTAATTTAACAGAAATATTTACCTGCGGTAGTCGATATTATTCATTATAATGGCGTAGGCATGCGTATTCAAATACAGATATATGTAAACAGGCAGAAAACGGCACTGCGGCAGGCAACGTCTATATAAGACAAAATGGCTCTGAGCACTATGGGACTTAACATCTATGGTCATCAGTCCCCTAGAACTTAGAACTACTTAAACCTAACTAACCTAAGGACAGCACACAACACCCAGCCATCACGAGGCAGAGAAAATCCCTGACCCCGCCGGGAATCGAACCCGGGAACCCGGGCGTGGGAAGCGAGAACGCTACCGTACGACCACGAGATGCGGGCTATATAAGACAACCAGTGTCTGACGCAGTTATTAGATCCGTTACTGCAGCTACAAAGGCAAGTTATCAAGAATTAATTGAGTTTGAACGTGGTGTTATAGTCGGCGCTCGAGCGATGGGACCCTGCGTCTCCGAAGTAGTGATGAAGTGGGGATTTTCCCGTACGACCATTTCACCAGTGTACCGTGAATATCTGGAATCCGGTAAAACATCAAATCTCCGACATCTCTGAGGTCGGAAAAAGATACTGCAAGAACGGGACAAACGACGGCTGAAGAGAATCGTTCAACGTGATAAGACGTGCAACCCTTCCGCAAATTGCTGCAGATTTCAATGCTGGGCCATGAACAAGTGTCAGCGTGCGAACCATTCAACCCGACATAATCGATATCAGCTTTCGGAGTCGAAGGCCCGCTCGTGTACCCTTGATGACTGTACGACACAAAGCTTTACGCCTCGCCTGGGCCCGTCAACAGCGACATTTGTCTGTTGATGAGTGGAAACATGTTGCCAGATCGGACGAGTCTCGTTTCAAATTATATCGAGCAGATGGACGTGTACAGGTATGGAGATATAGACCCTGCATGTCATCAGGTGACAGTTCAAAATGGTGGAGGTTCTGTTCAAAAATGTTCAAATGTGTGTGAATTCCTAAGTGACCAAACTGCTGAAGTCATCGGTCCCTAGACTTATACACCACTTAAACTAACTTATGCTAAGAACAACACTCACACCCATGCCCGAGGGAGGACTCGAACTTCCGGCGGGAGGGGCCGCAATACGTGACATGACGTCTCAAACCACGCGGCCTCTCCGCGCGGCAGAGGCTCTGTAATGGTGTGGGACGTGTGCAGTAGGAGTGATATGCGATCCCTGATACGTTTAGATACGACTCTGACGAGTGACGCGTACGTAAGCACCCTGTCTGATTACCTACATCAACTCATGTCCAATGTGCATTCTGACGGCCTTGGGCAGTTCCGGCAGGAACATGCGACTCCCACACGTCCAGAATAGCTACAGAGTGGCTCCAGGAACACTCTTCTGAGTATAAACACTTCTGCTACCACCAAATCTCCGGATATGAACATTGTTGAGCATATCTGGGATGTTTTGCAAACTTGCTTTTCAGAAAAGGTCTCCACCTCCTTGTACTCTTACGGATTTACGGACAGGTTTGCTGGATTCACGGTGTCAGTTCCCTCCAGCACTTCTTCAGACCTTAGTCGAATCCATGCCAGTCATGTTGCGAAACTTCTGCGAGACGCCGGGGGCCCTAAACGATATTAGTCAGGTGTACCAGTTTCTTTGGCTCTTCAGTTTATATAATGTATTTATTGCAGTTCGTGTTACAAGGACAAACGATTGGTATGTTACCAGAATGGCCACAAATCTTCGTGTGCTGCCAGTCTATATGAACATGAACACAAGATATACACTGGAAGTTTTTGCTGCCATGAAACATTGTGTAAAATATACACATTTATTCTTGGTTTTATGGACTGCCTCATGTTTGTATCATGTCGGCAAATATCTTTTTCTACATGATGAAAATAAATCTCTTCTTCCATTCAACTGGAATTACGAAATGAATAACGATCGTGAAATCTATATGATGAGGTACGTTACTTCAAAGTCAATGCAACATCGAGAATATGGTTTCTAGCATGTGCAAACTGGCATTAGACGCTGTAATTTAACTACATTCACTTTGAAACTGAAAATAAAGTTGTGTTAAAGAATAACTTCTAGTTCGATCGTGGTAGAGCATTGTTCGCTGTTCGAGCCATCGGTGAGTCCAGAATCTTCTTCACAATTCCCGTTCGACAATCCTTAACAAAGTTAACGCAGCTATTTTACGCGCGTCCATTTTCGTACACAAATTGTTTGACTTTACGCGCAAGATGCCGAAGACTGCCGTTAGACGCGCTGAAGTCGCAAATCATTATGGAGAGCACGTTATGTTCGGTGAGATGCAGCAGGTCGTTTCAGCGCATACGGCAACCACGACGGACAGCACGTCTGGAGTTCTTCGCCATGGCAAACACGTCCCGTGTGAGGACAGCTTTACATTTTTGCTTCGTGGAGTGGAACGTGGCCAAAGACATGCAAGATGCGCTCTCTACGACACAGGCAGAACTTAGAAGATGCCATATTAATTACGTCGTTTGCAGCTGAAACTCGTATTTGATGGTTTACGACTTCACGTGGTACGAATACTCACTGTTTCAAAACAGTGGAACGTTGAGAATATCACAAAAACGCGTCGTTTTTTGTACGATCTGTTAGAATAAAATGACGGGAAACGATATACCGGTGATTAAAGCGCTTCGTAATTGGTACTTTCCGTATTATAATATGCATGTTAAGAAAGTATGCGTTTCAAGGCTCCGGCATATTCAAGATTTACAAAAAAACTGCTCGTTTTTGGTGCGACTTTTCGTAGTTAAATGTCAGGTAAAGATATATTCGAGGCCAAACCCTTTAGGACTTGATAAGATGAAAGCCATGTTCTCAAATAACGTGGTTCATATGTAGTGTACTGAATAAAGATGCAGTTCGCGAATTGAAGGATTGCAGGTTAGCAACCAGCCTTATGCAAATATTTTTTATTCGCTACCTTGTTTTCTAAATCATTCTGGCGCTTTAATAGAAGTGTGTTGTGGAGTGTTAGATGTCACGGTTCAGGACTGAGTTTGTTCGATTTTGTGAACGTGCCAGGGAACATGGATCAATGAATTGCAAGATTTCTATCTACGTTACAGGATGATTCCATTGCAATTCAATAAAGTGTATATAGTACAGGGAGGACAACTTGGCTAGCGTCTAGACAAGGGAGCAAATGTGCATTTCAATACGAGCATGATCGTCTGATGTTTAAAATAACACATGCGACGTTCCTTTTCCAGCAGTTGGCTGCCCGTTCCATCGACGTGTTCACAGTCTTCATCGCGATTTACCCCGTCTATCTGCCACGATTGCTGACAGACTTATTTATTTGTAGTATGGCAATACACATACAAAGATTAAAAATTTCCTACACGTCAACACTTAAGCACAGCTCTCCAGCATAAAATAACACAAATGACAAAAAAATTGTTCAAATGGCTCTAAGTACTATGGGACTTAACATCTGAGGTCGTCAGTCCCCTAGAACTACTTAAACCTAACTAACCTAATGACATCACACACATCCATGTCCGAGGCAGGATTCGAACCTGCGACCGTAGCAGCTGCGTGATTCCGTACTGAAGCGCCTAAAACCGCTCGGCCACAGCGGGTGGCTCACAAATGACAACAGCTATGTATGGATATTAAGGTCTTTTATGTATTCCTACACGTCAACACTTAAGCACAGCTCTCCAGCATAAAATAACACAAATGACAAAAAAATTGTTCAAATGGCTCTAAGTACTATGGGACTTAACATCTGAGGTCGTCAGTCCCCTAGAACTACTTAAGCCTAACTAACCTAATGACATCACACACATCCATGTCCGAGGCAGGATTCGAACCTGCGACCGTAGCAGCTGCGTGATTCCGTACTGAAGCGCCTAAAACCGCTCGGCCACAGCGGGTGGCTCACAAATGACAACAGCTATGTATGGATATTAAGGTGTTTTATGTATTCTATAATGTCGCTTGTCGCTGTCAGGAACTCTTCGAAAGGACCATTGTAGGCACGTGCGGGACCTATCGATACAACATGAGCAGCTGTCTGTCGTACCGCGCCACAGTCATACAGTCATGAAGATTTTCCCCACTTGTAGAGAGCCTGCACGTCGTCCATGTGGTTTAAGGTAATTCAAATTTCCCGAGGCTCGTCGAATCCAGGAGATTTCTTCTGCATACAAGACAGCTTCAGGCATTGTGGAGAACAGTTTAGCTGTCAGCGATGTTTCCACTCATCTATGGAAGTGAATTCAGGTTCCATGAGAGTCCTGGCTGTGATGAGAGTGCAATGTCTTGATCTTAGTCATTTCCGCTCCGCAGAAAATACGTCGTCCATTATTGGAAGGTCGGTGTTGTTAGCAATCTTCTGGTACTCACGCAGTAGCGCGCTCTTCCAGGACAGGTAGCCAATATGTGGGATTAGATCGTGTTGACCCACAAACAATGCGCATGGCCTCGTTAAGTTGTACGTCAATCAATAATTTTGTCTTGGAACTCTTCCATTTGGTCCGCGTTCGCATAGAAAAACGTTAATATCAGACAATAAGTCCGCCTTGATGCAAAACACCTTGTTGTTCGTTTATTTCTGTATTCTCGCAAACTAGTTTCGGCGACAAATATCACCATCATCAGTGGGGTTATTTAATCTAAACCATGCAGAAAATAGCATTGTTATACAAACACAGTAGCACATTATTACATTTTTACTATTCGTTTTTTGAAATATAGTTTTCTATGAATACTTTCATAACTACCTTATTTATTGTATGTTACAGCATGTTTTAAGAATTATTGTCGCTGCATAAAAAGTTCTCGGTTTACTTGCCGCGTCAAATTTGGATAAAATTTTATCCAAATTTGACGCGGCAAGTAAACCGAGAACTTTTTATGCAAGGACTCCGTCGCGAAAGACTTCGTAGTCAAATTATTGTCGCTGTTTGCGACATATATTCTGTGCGCTTTTTTCTGTTGCCGTTTTTTACTCAGCGAACATCAAGTCATCTGCAAGCGCGTGAGCGGCTGTTAGTAAACAAAATACTAAAAGGTGAATTTCGTATGTCAGCAATATATACTTGGGTTTGTGGTAGTGTTGTGGAATCCAGTTATTCGGTGTGTAATGAGCTGTTACTTAGCTATTCGTTTACTCACGTTCGTTGAATGGTATGTAGCTGCTTTTATACACAGAAAAACAAAATTTTCGCACTTGGTTTCTGATCCAGAATATTACGCCATCTTGCTGTTCGCTTATGTCGCGAGAGGTGTATCGCATGTGGCATGAAAGGCTATGAAAAACTGTAGCGCGAATTACGACGACTTCTGTTCATTATTTACGTCGCGCTACATATTTTGTCCCTGAGAATAAATTTATCAATTCCTGATGAATTTTTTAAATTATATCGCTCTGAAGACGTAAAATAATGACTCATGTCACGAAGAAACGAAAAAAAGTACACTTAAGGAACAGTATAGTTCTCCCACTATCGCCACTCGAAGATCTTGTTAAGACACGGACCGATAGGGAGCGCCAATGTAGAGCAGCAGGAGAGAGTCATCTAGTGCCGTAATCAGAAGTTACTTTCACAAAATGCTGGAATTCAACATACCGATTACTCACTTAATACGTGATCTATTGTTACACCGTTGTTTTTCATTTGTTTTACATTCAGAATTTACAAATCTCGCGACACTGTTGATGCTAGTGCTCGACACCCCAGGGTGTCGGGACAGCTAGTGTGGAAAGTAGGGCTGTTGACAAAATATCGATATATTTTCCAAAAAATATTGGAATTCAAGATAACGATCATTCATTTATTACGTGATCTATTATTACACTGTTCTATTTAACTAGTTATACTTTCTGAATTTACAAATGTCGCGACACTGTTGATGCAAATGCTCGATACTACTTTCCCATAAATTATCGATATATAACGCCGACAGTATTTTTCCGTATATATCGATATCAAAACGGCATTATCGAGAAACGATATTCTTATTATATATTGTATTTTTTCACAGTTTTCGGAAAATATATGAAGTGTTTCTTTTGAAACTGTAGTAGAACATAATTATATATACCTATATGAAGATGGTGTCTGTTCTCTCGGACATGTCCGACAGAACAGACACCATCTTCATATGTATATTTAAGGCTCACCGGCCATTTGACCATCTGTGCGGATGCACACGGATTGCCCGAACTCTTACGGGAATCGGTAAAGTCGCGAGTAATGAGTGTAATGGGAAAGGACACTACGAATACAGTGCGGGACAATGAGTTGGGAATGTGAGTCTCACGGGAGGCGTGCCAGAGATAAGTCTCTACAGTCGCACTATGCTCCGTGTCCTCGATGGCTCAGATGGATACCGGCACGGTAGCTCAGCGTTTTCGGTCAGAGGGTTAGCTACGCTCTGTAATAAAAAAAACTGAGTGAATGGATCAACTAACAACCTAAACGGGTGTCATGTGACGTCCACCCCGAACAAATTCAACGAACAATATAGAACAAAATGAGACAAAAAATGGATAGAGCATATGCCATGTAAACAGGAGATCCCGGGTACGAATCCCGTTCGGGGCACACATTTTCAACTGTTCTCGTGGACGTATATCAACGCCTGTATGCAGCTAAGGGTATTCATTTCATTGTATTGAACATAATTATGTTTTCACTATGTGAAGCAAGTGTAAAGGGCACAAAACAATAACAGCGATTGCTCTAGGGGTTGGCGGTGGGAGTGGAATAACAAGTTTTCCGATGTGAAGAAACAGGACATTAGCTTCGTTAAAAAAACAATATTTAACGCAAATAGTGTGTAATTTCTTCACATAGACATTCTTCAAAAACAGTTGCTGGAAATGAAAATCTAAATGACAAGATTGGTCGTTGCAGTGGGCAGAGACATGTGAGGGGAAACGCTGACGTAAGCGGCGCTACCAACAGAAACCGCGACGTTTAGCTTCACCACGCAGTTTTGACACTTCAACTGCTAGCGTTTGCAGGAACGACAAAAAAAAAAAAAAAAAAAAAAATACCCGGGTAGTCAACATTAAGTGTTCCGGACAAATCAAATATACGACGAAACCGAACGATGGACCCATCAGACACCTTTTATTGTGCCAGTTACCTGCAGTTTCCACTGTTAGCAAGGTGGTAATTACCTAGCGTGATCGTGCATCGTTTTCCTTTCAGTTCCTGCTCTAAGGGGGATAGGCAGGCTGCTAACTTGTTGATTTACAGAATATCTGATAGCAAATCAATACTTAAATATACAGCTCTAAAACTGGCAATATATTTCGAATGTGCAACCGATTTTTTATAGGCAAGTACGTCGATGCTTTTACGCCGATACGTAGGCCTATCGATACTTTTTCCCTGTATATAGACGGCCGTTAACGATACCTTTTTTAATATCGATATTTCGGATCTGATATTTTTAGAAATATCAACAGTTCTAGGCGAGCGTCACCCAACGGGCACTGCGCTCGGGCCCGCCTCTGCAGCACAAGAGACGCCGCGGCAGCAGCCGCTGCCGTGCCGTGTTGCGGTAGGCGCCGTGGCGCGTCGCTGCTCACAGTTTTTGTGCCGGCACGTGGCAGGGACCCACGTGGCGGCGGTATTTTTACGGCACCTCCGCCGACAGACGCACGCTCTTTTTGTGCTCCCCGGCGGTGCGTCTGGCCCGCGTTTAAATACCTGCGAGGCACGCGCTTACTCTCTGTCCTTGCAAATATAAGCTTGTCAACAAACGCGACACTGTGGTACCGCTCTTCCCGACAGACTCCTTACTGCGACCGGCCAGCGTGACGCTTAATGACTCGACACATCGTGACCAGCGAACGATGAGTTAATATAAAAAAAAAGAATTGAAATTAAACTCAGTCTTTGAAACGGATTCTTCCTGTTTAGTGGCTGTAATTTCTTTTTATTGTCGCCTTGGCGAATCAGGTACAACATAGGGCACACACCGCCGGCCGGACTGGCCGAACGGTTCTAGGCGCTACAGTCTGGAAGCATACGACCGCTGCGGTCGCAGGTTCGAATCCTCCCTCGGCCATGGATGTGTGTGATGTCCGTAGGTAAGTAGGTTTAAGTAGTTCTAAGTTCTAGGGGACTGATGACCTCAGATGTTAAGTCCCATAGTGCTCAGAGCCATTTGAACCATTTTTTAGGGCGCACACCAAAATAAGCAAATGTTCTAGGCGCTTCAGTCCGGAACCGCGCTGCTGCTACTGTCGCAGGTTCGAATCCTGCCTCGGGCACGGATGTCTGTGATGTCCTTAGGTGCAAAATGGTAGCAGTCGCGCGGTTCCGGACTACAGCGCCTAGAACCGGATGGCCACCGCGGCCGGCGATGTCCTTAGGTTTAAGTAGTTCAAAGTCTAGGGGACTGATGACCTCAGATGTTAAGTCTCAGCCGGCCGGTGTGCCCGTGCGGTTCTAGGCGCTTCAGTCTGGAGCCGTGTGACCGCTACGGTCGCAGGTTCGAAACCTGCCTCGGGCATGGATGCGTGTGATGTTCTTAGGTTAGTTAGGTTTAAGTAGTTCCAAGTTCTAGGGGACTGATGACCACAGATGTTAAGTCCCATAGTGCTCAGAGCCATTTGAACCATTTTTGTTAAGTCCCATAGTGCTTAGAACCATTTGAAATATTTTTGAACGAACCTACTCCGTTCTCAGAATGAATCTTTCACTCTGCAGAGAGGTTAGCGCTGTTTTGGAACATGGTGATAGATTAAAACTCGGTGCCGGACCGGAACAAGAAACTGGTATCTTCTCCTTTTGCAGGCAAATGCTTTACCGATTGAGCTATCCAAGCCTGACTCGCGACTCGCCTTCACTGCTTTCTTTGCACCACCACCTCTGTCGAACCGCCTAAACTTTCAGAAGTTCTTCTGTGTACCTTGCAGGAGTAGCACTCCAGACAGAAACGAGTGGTAGTCCAGCAAGATATGCGGAAGAACGTCTGTGAAGTTTAGACGGCATAGGAAAGTTACTGGTGCAGTTACTGCCGTGACGGCAAGTCGCGGAAATTAATCATCGAATGCAAGCTTAGTATGGTTCAAATGCCTCTGAGCACTATGGGACTTAACATCTGAGGTCATCAGTCCACTAGAACTTAGAACTACTTAAACCTAACTAACCTAAGGACATCATACACATCCATGCCCGAGGCAGGATTCGAACCTGCGACCGTAGCGGTCGCGCGGTTCCAGACTGCAGCGCCTAGAACCGTTCGGCTACCCCGGCCGGCAAGCGTAGTATGGTGACAGACGTTTATCGCGAAGCAAGGTCTACGAACGGAGAGAGTTCTTCAAACAGGAGCTGGTCTCTGTGGCCGAGCGGTTCTAGGCGCTTCAGTCCGGAACCGCGCTGCTGCTACGGTCGCAGGTTAGAATCCTGCCTCGGGCATGGATGTGTGTGATGTCCTTAGGTTAGTTAGGTTTAAGTAGTTCTAAGTCTAGGGGACTGATAACCTCAGATGGTAAGTGGCATAGTGCTTAGAGCCATTTAAACCATTTTTCTTGCAACAGGGAAGAACTTCTCTGTGTGACAAGGAAAGATCGCGCAGGCCATCGACGTCGACAACTGAGGACAACTTGGAAGTCATCAAGGGTATGGCGATGGAAAACAGATGACTCACAGTGGACGAAATCGTCAATACTTTACATATGTCATGGTTCAGTGTATTCCACCTCCCAGGACAGACTACATTTTCGAAAAGTGTGTGCAAGGTGGGTCAGAACAGCGTAAGGCGCAAAACATGGACGTCTCTCGTTAACATTTGGCCCGTTATAATCTCGAGAATATGGATTTTTACAGACCTTTTGACTTTACTGTACACGCAATGTGGGTGCATCATCACGAACCGGAAAGTAAGGCTGTGAGCATGGATCGCCAGAACTTTAGAAAATTAAACGTCAACCATCAGCTGGTAAGATTATGCTGACACTATCTGGGACATGGAAAGTGTGGTTGCTATTGATTTCACCCCAAGAGCCGAAACTATGAACAGTAAGAACTATTGTGACGTGCTGAAAACTAAACTGAAACCTGCAACCAGATCCAGACGTCGCGGAAATTTACGAAAAGGTGTCATCCTCAGTGAGATAACGCTCGTCCACATTCTGCCACACGGACGGCTGAAACAATAAAGGAGTTGGGATTCGAACTGCTGGAACACCCGCCATACAGTCCAGATCTGGCTCCAAGCGATTACCGTAAGTTTGGACCATGGAGGAAGTGCTCAGAGGAATAAGATTTGCAGCCGTTTGGAAGTCACTGATGCGGTGCAAATCTGGTTTACAGGTGCAACCAAAAAACCTTTTCCCGACGGAATCAAGAAACATGTAAAACGGTGGACAAAGTGCGTTGAAGTGCAGGGCTATTATGTAGAAAAATAATGTATGTTTCAGTTTTCTATCATTAGAATTAATATTACTTTCCTGAAAAGCCCTTTATTTTTTGACTTACCTAAAATTACATTCAGCTACAAGATTACACACACACACACACACACACACAGAGAGAGAGAGAGAGAGAGACTCGTCACTAGCTAGTGACACCATCGCATACACCTATAATACAAGGAGAAATGCGGCAGGTTTCGTAAACAGACTCTCTCATGATTCGAAGGTTACAACGAAGAGTTCTCCGGCACGTCTGCTAATATTTACAGTTAAACGTGTTCCACACTGGTTGGTTCGACTGACTCTGAACACTAAGGGAGTTAACATCTGAGGTCATCAGTCCCCTAGAACTTAGAACTACTTAAACCTAACTAACCTAAGGACATCACACACATCCATGCCCCAGGCAGGATTCGAACCTGCGACCGTAGCGGTCGCGCGGTTCCGGACTGAAGCGCCTAGAACCGCTCGGCCACAACGGCCGGCTCCAGACTGATTGGAAAGCGACTAAAGATTGACAACGGATATGTAAAACTGTCTAAAACTAAAAATGGATAAGTCACTTACTCTGCAACACCTTACAGTTTACTACCAAACTTACTCAACTATATGATAAATATGTTCCCCTGAAGACCGGAATGGTAAGAATGAAACCTTCACTTTGGCTACTGCTCACGTATCTCAGAGTCGCCCCACACATGAAAATCACATTGCTTGCAAGCAGAAGCGCAACAGAGTCGGTCAAGCTGCGAGAAATTCAAAACTCAGGCAGGCCCATACATTAACCGACAATCGGAAATAGACCAGCTGTCCTATGGAAAAACCTGCGTGGTCTTGGTATAGTAAAAGCTGCAGCTGTTCCCGTTGTTCCAGTGGAACAAATGAACCAGTACTTCATGTTACCTACAGCCACAATTGAACCACAAACGAAAAAGAGATTCATTGATTACTCCATGGTGGTAAACGACAGTAGCCACGAAAACGTCTATCTAAAGCGTGTAACTCTGTAAGTAGGCTGTTTATGTTTTCTTATTGGCAACGTTACGTAGCTCTCTGTATGAAAATCACTGGCTGTGCTGTGTGCAGTCTGTGGCTAGTTTGCATTGTTGTCTGCCATTGTAGTGTTGGGCAGCTGGATGTGAACAGCGCGAAGCGTTGCGCAGTTGGAGGTGAGCTGCCAGCAGTGGTGGATGTGGGGAGAGAAATGGCGGAGTTTTGAAATTTGTAAGACTGGATGTCATGAACTGCTATGTATATTATGATTTTTCAACACTATTAAGGTAAATACTTTGTTTGTTCTCTATTAAAATCTTCATTTGCTAACTATGCCTATCAGTAGTTAGTGCCTTCCGTAGTTTGACTCTTTTATTTAGCTGGTAGTAGTGGCGCTCGCTGTATTGCAGTAGTTCGAGTAACGAAGATTTTTGTGAGGTAAGTGATTTGTGAAAGGTATAGGTTAATGTTAGTCAGGGCCATTCTTTTGTAGGGGTTATTGAAATTTATTATTTATTTATTATTGAAATAAAAATATTGTGTGTCAGTTTAAGGACAGTCATGTATAATTGTTCAAAGGGGACGTTTCAACTTGCAAAACCGTCGAAAAAGCCATCATGCATATCAAATCAGCATCTACTGGGCACGATGGAATCGCAGTCTAAATGATGATGCTTATTAGCGACGCGCTACTGTCCACTATAACAGATCCCACTCCTTAACCCCAAGTTTTTCCCTGACGCCTGGGAACAGGGACTAGTTAAGCCACTTCCTAAAAAGGACGTTGATGGAGCACCCTCTGATTACCGACCTATTTGCATTCTTCCTGCACTTCCCAAGGCCTTGGAATATATAGTCCGCGACCAACTAACAAACTACCTAACTACAAAACAACTTACTAGACGAATCCCAATCAGGTTGCCGTAAACATCGCAGTACAACATCTGCCTTAGTAAAGGTAACGGATGACCTGAAGCTTGCCATGAATACACAAGACGCAGCTATCATGTGCTTCTTAGACTTCAGGAAAGCCTTTGACACTATCGAATTCGATATTTTACTTGCCAAACTTAGCACCCTAAATATCTCTCCAAGTACAGTGTAAATGTTTCCCTTCACACCTGACTTCTCACCAGCAATGCGTCATGTCCGGCGCCATAAAGTCACAATGGAGGCAGGTAATATTACGCGTCCCCCACGGCTCAGTATTAGGTCCTTTACTCTTTTCATTATACGTAAATAATGTGTCATCAGTTTTGTGTTACTGCAAATACCACATCTATGCTGATAACCTTTAGTTGTATATAACTGGGAGACCAATAAACCTGAACACAGTTATCGAGAATATTAATATCGACCCGTGTGCAATATTAAAACGGGCGCATCTAAAACCGAACCTATACTGTTGTTCATTCTAGGTTCATTAGCCCGAGATATTTGGAATCACTACTATCTTTAACCCTAAATGGGGCAAATATCAACTTCTCTCCATCAGCAAAGAGTCTAAGAGTAATAATAGATGGAAATCTAAATTCGACTGAGCACCTAACAGCAATGTGCAAGATGGAATCAGCATCCGTCCATGTCCTACAAAAATATAAAAAGCTCTTCCCTCTTGGCCTGAAAAAGAAACTTGTAGAAACACTTATACTTCCAGTGACTGCTTACAGCGATAATATCCTGCAAGGCCTTTCTCAGGAAAGCTCACGGCGCGTGGAACTGGTTATGAGTGCCTGTATTCATTATATCTACGATGTTCGTCTCTTTGATCATATTTCTCCATCATACGTACAGCTATCCTAGCTGCGTGCAGACAAACGCAAAGATTTCCATACCCTCTGTCTTCTCTACTGTCTTAACAACGAACACTGCCCCTCATATATCTCCTCGATCTTAACGCTCTTGTGGGAACAACATGGCAGAAACACCCGATCCCATCGGAGCAAAATCCTTCCTACCCCACTCCATCGTTCAGCTACTTTTCCTAAATTCTTCTCAGTAGCAGGAAATCGACTGTGGAATAATCTCGCGCATGGTCTTACGGAACTGAATTACATCTCCAGCTTCAGAAGACAGTTAATGACGTATCTACTAAAGCAAGAATAATTATTACCATTGTCCATGTACACACTCATTATCCCTGTACATCCTTCTTTCCAGCCATATCTTTCTCATTTCCCAGTATTCTTAGCTGGTGCAGTCTCTTTAAATTTCCTTTCCCCAGAACTCCCTGTATCAGAAAACGTCTATTTTGTACACACATCAATTCTTTTTATATATGCCACTATCATTCTGTTAATTAAAAAAATGGTTCAAATGGCTCTGAGCTCTATGGGACTTAACATCTGAGGTCATCAGTCCCCTAGAACTTAGAACTACTTAAACCTAACTAACCTAAGGACATCACACACATCCATGCCCGAGGCAGGATTCGAACCTGCGACCGTAGCGGCCGCGCGGTTCCAGATTGGAGCGCCTAGAACCGCTCGGCCACCCCGGCCGGCTTCTGTTAATATTGTCATTATTATTATTATCATTATCGTTGTTATTACTACAGTCATTATTAGTGGCGGCAGCTGCAGTAGTAGAAGTGCTATCTTTAATATTGTTTGTCATATTAAAATTTTACTTTTTCTTAGGTAACTATGATGTAAAAAAGTATACTGTTTGTGTGAAACTTTGGTCCGATCTAAGAGAGGTCCTGATTGTCCTAATCATATTAGGATAAATAATATGAGTAAATAACGTAAACAAATAAAATGTACACCCTTGAAACTAGACAAGATCTGCCTTGATGAATGAGATTCTGGGATAGGAGTTGTGTATAGTGCACCGACGGGAATTTTAGTTCATGCAGCTGGTTCGTGGGAAAAAAAAGAGAGAGAGAGGAAAAGAAATGAAAAGTAAATAAATCGAAATCATTTTCCGTGTTAGTGAAGCTGAAAACTGTACGAAAGCTTTTTTTGGTTAGTGTCTGACTTTCTCGCGCGTGTAATATTGGACATCGCATGGCACCCTCCACGGACGGAATGTTGTTGAGTGGCACAGATGCGCGTCCGAAGTTACACGAATACGTCATTGCAGCTAGCGAGGAAAAACAATTATTGTCGCAAAAACGGTTATGTATCTCGTCGGATGATATGTAAAACGAGTCTAAATTAGAAATGATGGACTTGTAGAGCACCGTTTGCATAAACACAACGCCAACGTAATTGCGAGCTATGTCAGTGGCGGTTGTGAATCACGAACACAGACACGAAAAGCAGCACAGGCATTAATTCTGTAATTAATGCTGCAAAAAGCACGCGTCTCGTTGGCTGATCACATGCAGCTACTGAGAGCGCAAAAATGCTGCCAGCGAGCTCGCAGCATAATGTACTAACCGTTTTGTAATCAGCGCTGTTCGATATAAAACGGCCATAAATAAATCGCGCAACTATGAATGCTAATTAAGAGCTGTCGCGCTTAGCTGCTTAACCTTAATCACCGCTCCAGTGCCATATTCCTTAGCGGCACTCGTTAAAATTTGGCTTACGGCATTCCGGGACGGTGTTAGCGCGAAGTAAGGGCGTTATAAGGCGTCTAAAACAAACAGGTAATCTCGAGGAGGAGGAGGAGTGCGTGCAAAGTGGAGTGAATGAACGATTAACATTCCCGCGTGCTGCTGTAAGCAGAAAAGCTGCGCACGCTTCGGCGAAGGACGACGTAGTACAGGGGGGCAGAGCCGTTAATTGGCCCAGCCTTCCGGCCACCTAAAGGGCTTCCTCACACACAACGGCTGAAGCCCTACAGTAATGCCCTCTTATGCATCCCACGGATGTAAGGCGCTTATAGGAAGTCATTTTCCTGTGTAGGCCGTATTCGTATTTTGAAATAAACACTTTGTTTCATTGCTTAGCAGTTCGCTAATTCCGGCCATTTCGACATTATCAAGCTAACTAAAACTAAACTCCGTCCGAACAAGTTTCGGAAGGCCCAACGGACCGACCGACCGCCATGTCATCCTTAACCGATAGGCGTCACTGGATACGAATATAGAGGAGCATGTGATCAGAACACCGCTCCCTCAGCCGTTATCAGTTTTTCGTGCCGTATCACTAAAAATTACTATGTCATGACTCAAACAGTAGTGGGAGGGGGGGGGGGGAGGGGGAAGTAACATTAGCTGTCGAGCCTAATACAAGCTTCGCCCATCCATAATACACACGAGCATTATTTAACACAAACGTGAAGTCTGTATGTAACATGTAAAAAGTGAAATTACATATGGACTTCGTGTTTGTAATAGTTGGGCCCGTATCTATTATCGCTT
The DNA here is from genome assembly GCF_023864275.1 of Schistocerca cancellata. Lineage (NCBI taxonomy): Eukaryota > Metazoa > Arthropoda > Insecta > Orthoptera > Acrididae > Schistocerca > Schistocerca cancellata. The sequence goes on from NC_064630.1 coordinate 622,524,070, forward strand.
TGCGAAACTTTTCTTACATACGCCATTGCACGTTGCTTTTCCTCAAATTATAACAGCTCTTTTTCGATGTATCTTGATAACGTCCAAGAAGGTGAAATTTGCTTATTGTGAAATGATTAAATAAACTGTTCATTCAAAATAACAGGAACAGCCTGCACAGGAAAAATATTTTCTTTAAGAATGATACAACGGCTGTGGATTCATTCGAGGTAAAAAAAAAACTATTGGTATAAGGGACCTTTATATTTGCCAGTTGGCAGTAATCCTAAAACACATTATCTGTCTTCTGTTAGTGGGCAAAGGGAGAGCGATAGACTTATTAGCTCAGCTGAAGCTACAAAAGTTTAACAAACTCCGCTTTTGTTCTTTGTAGCGTACGCTTTATTCGTAGATGGGAATTCTCGCCGTGCACATGTCACGTCGTCATATTGACAGGCATCAGCTCCGTGATGTGGCCGGCAAACACAGGAACTGTCATTTGCACACGACCACAGGCAAGCGATGCAAGACGACGGCTACAACAAAGAGAAAGAACCCCGTAGTTTGTGATTAAAAGATTAGTGGCGAATATGTCGAACACATCATATAGTCTGTATATTAATTTGACTATTTAGTCTGGCTCTAATCAGTATCAACGTACCAAACTAGAAATTTGATTTTGGGAAGAAGGGAAACGCCCCAACAGTTTCGCAATTTTTTGTCCCGATACCCCGGCCGTGATCAGATGTCACATCGAAAGTGTTACTCGACCTATAACCGCTCTTTTAATTGAGAACAATATTATCAGGCTTACTTTCATATAGGAGAGAGGTGATAATTAATATCGGAAGTAACTAATAGCATTGAAAAAGTTTTAATTAAAATTATCGATGTACCGTCTCTCATCAGAATAACGCCCGCAGCAAAGTAGCGCTTCAAGGAAATCAGAGAGGCTGTAACGCGGCTACTTTTGTTCCTAAATTCTATAATAAGAATGATGCGCGGGTATAGTTATTTCTCTTGCCTTGTTTTTTGCGCTCTGCGTTAAGTCTACGTAGCTGCGGTGTGCAATATAGCTGGCATTCCCGTGTGATATGCTACGGAAGGGATCAGACCACATTTGTTAAACTGCAAGAAAACTGACTATAGTTAATTTATACGGGACGGACTTTTGCCGCAAGGTCACGGACTAAGAATATCTGAAGAACTGTGTGCGCGAGAAAAAGTAGCGCTCAGTATTAAATTGTATTACATACCGAATACCGATAATAGGATCTGTGGACTATACGAAGGGTCGTTAAATTGAACATAAGAACGGAACTGGACACTTAGCTTTGTGAAAGTAAAAGCGTACGAAGTTTGAATGACTGTATCGAAGAATCGTAATGGATCATTGTCCTTGCTATAATATTTTTGAGTGACTATAAAAATCACGGACATTTTAGTTGCCGTAAATGCTGAGAGTAATTATAGAATTAACCCTCCTTTTCCCTGTGTATAAAACGCAATCATTCATGATCATTCAATTATTATCAAAAGTTGTTAATAAAAACTAAAGTGATTTGCACAATAGCCTGAGTATTAGCAAATAATAACTAACATCCACAGACGTTATTAACTATCTTGTCTTCGGTAATGCACCAATATATGAAGGGTGATCGACTGAGCAAAATGTTAACATTAATTATTAGTATTAAAACCCGAAACTTAGTCGCCGTTACAGTGAAGATGTTTGTGGCTGCTCCATCTGATGTGTAGATATAACGAAAAGTCGGGCATTTACTGCAGATAACAACATCAATACCTTACGCCAGAGAAATCGACGAAAGCAGATCGACGGAGGGCGGCTACAAGTGGTGTGCAAAACTTAAGGATAAAGTAATATTAGTATTATGTGTCACTGCCAAATAACATGTCTCGATGCAACTTGCTACAATGTAGTACTGATGATAACGGAAAGAAATACGCAATCAGACGAACAGAAGTGGCGTTTTTATTCAAAGACAATAATTACGCTGATATATTAGCGTCTCATAATGATCTGGACATTACAGAAGGCGGTACATGGTTCTTAATGGGATGTGCGATGACAACGGTCGGCAGTGCATCATCTGCAACGTGCTCCCATGCTGGCCCCAAGGTCGGTAAGGAGTTTTGTGGTAGGGCATTCCATTCCACCACTAGAGCGGTTGACAACTCTGGATATCCGTTGCTACATGTGTATGTGCTGCATTACACCTTCCACCGCATTCTACAAGTACTCGATGATTTAACTCGGGCGGTAGGGTGGGGTGGGGGGATGCAGGCCAGTCCCTACGCCGAATATCCTCTCGTTCCAAGAGCTCTTCTACCTGCGCCTGTTCAATGCGGTCGTGCACTGTCATCCATAAAAACGAAGTCAGGGCTAAATGCACCCTCCGAAAAGATGCATATGAAAAAAAAGAGTACAGCGTCACAATAACGTTGGTGACTATACTGCCTACAAAGATTTGGAGGTCAGTACGCTCAAGCAACATTATGCCTACCCACACTATATCATATGGACCAGCAAAACAATCGCGTTCGACAATGTTCCTGCAGGGTGTCTACGACCCGGGACAACCGGGAAATCCGGGAAAAACCCGGGAATTTTTTCATCCGGGAGAAAACCGGGAAAAACCCGGGTATTTTTCGGAATTCCGGGAATTTTTCATTGTTTTAGATTTTAGTTAAGTTTTTGTAATTTTGACTGCAGAATTGATTCTCTAGAAAAGAATGTTATTGTATCCTGCTACTGGAGAATGATACTGCAGCAAGAAAATATAAACGAGAGGGAAAAAAATAAAACTTTTGTGGCAAAGGAAATGTACAATTTACAACAACAAAACACCGTGCACGCACAAGCGTCTGCAAATAGCAAAAATATGTCAAAGGCCGTAGGGCGCAGACTGTAATTCTTCGTAACAATAAACTGCTTGCTATGAGCATGACGTCACAACTGTTCACATTAGGTTCGTTTGACCAATTGCCAGCGGTCTGTTGCGCATGCGCATTTGACTCGCGTATAAGCAGTACCTTCTCCCGCTTTCCGCTACTTGAAGTTCGGCTGTTAGCTGTTTCGGTAGTAGCAGCAAGCAGCCAGATGCGAACGAGAAAAAAATTTCTCCCGCGCCTTAGCTGCCAGATTCACTCTTGCACAGAGTTGTAGTGGGGAGGGGGTTAACCTCCACGTGACCTGTGTTTACGTTAAGTGATTTCGCTGCTTCTCTTCGTGTACAGCTCCCACATCAAATGAAAACAAAACGGATAGCACGTGAATTAAAATACATTCACATAATTACGGAGGGCAAAAATATATTATTAGTTTCAGTTTTCTGATTTTATTTTATTTCCAAGTTTGTAGCAGTCAAACATTAATCGCCTTGCAGAACAGTGAAGTTAATTTTGCAAGTTTGCTAAAGAAATTTGGCTTTATTAATCTTTCCGCTGAGGCAGTCATTTTATTTGAAACGAAGTGTTTCATTCTACAGTATTGCCTAGTTCCAACTGTTCGCTGTATTTCAAGTGCACGTTATCATCTTCTGCCATACATGGCATTATGCCATAATAAAGAACCAAAAATGAGATCGCAGAGTACTGGTAAAAAGCTTAATATCAGATGGGACCTACTTCATTGTGAATCTGGAAAAAGCCAATTTGCACTCAAGCCGAATTATGCATTTTAGTATAGTTTACGAAATTCCGATGCTCTTTGGAGTACCCTCTGATGACCTGTTTCTTTTATAGTGTAATGTAAGCTCTGTTAGTGCTTTATACACACAAACATGCGGACTTCCTCACCAATACAGTTGCACACACACAATAATGCCTGTTTTTCTGGCGCTCTCTGGCAACTGGTAAATCGAGCCTATTTCTAACAGTCTCTGGATAGTATTGCGAACGGTGGTTAGAAAAGCGTTACTTTCAAAGTAAATTTCTGAATTATGTCACGTGTGAGAAAGTGGGATGGATATCTAAATCACAGAGCGTTCGTAACTGAACAGTTTGAGGACCAGCCACTTACAAGAATTTCGAGCCGAGACATTTATGTCAGAATTTTAAATTTACTGGCACATTTATGTGATGTATCTTAAAGTGTAACACACGCAAAAAAAAAAAATCAATATTACATGTGAAAACTTAGCTTCTGTTGTAGCATGTTAATCTTAGAGACCAAAATTATATGTGAAAGCGTAGCTTTTCTTGTAGATATACGGTACTGTGTACAAAATGTAAACCGTTAACTTTTCCTCTTGCGTGTTCGCGCTATGTAACCAGTGATCTTGCTATTGGCTGACTATAACACGTGTCCTATGCTCTGAATATCTGCTGTCATTGGCTGACGAGATCTCGTGGCTTGAGATATGACTCGCTTACAAAGGGGCATCGCAACCGCGGTTTCAACGCTCCGGAAACTAACGCGCTGTGTTTGGTGCAATTTGAATTTATACTTTCGTAATACGAAATTATGCAGCGTATATGTTGCTGCAAATCAAAGGTCTTTCCAAAACTTCTCTGCCCCGTCTTTTCTTTTTTTTCCGGGAAGTTCTGCGCGATTGTATAAAACGTTAACCATTCAAAGGATTGATAAGTTTTACAGTTCCGAGGGAAAATCTACGGAAAACCTACTGTCACTTAGCACAGAAAAAGTGTATTTTCGCCCGGGAAAAAGCATATTTTTTAAACGGAATATCGGGGAATAATCCGGGAAATTGTTTTCCTTGTCCCCGTATACACCCTGTCCTGGGAGAATTAGGCGTTCCCAACTCCCACCAAATGAGGGTACGTCCAGAACCACTACTCAGGCTGATTCTGCTCTCCTACGCGAAGAGCACGCAAACCCACTCCCCGTTGGTCCAGTCCCTGTGCCCTTGACACCATCGCAAATCTTTGAATACGGTGCACTCACCAGTCAGTGTTATTGCGACATTCTACTCCTTCCCCAAGTGCGTCTTTTCAGATGCATATTCGGCCCTGGCGTCGTTTTTATAGATAACAATGCACGACTGCATCGAACAACACTGGTGGTGCAGCTCTTGGAACGACAGGATATTGGGCGTGCCAACTGGCCGGCCCGTTCCCCCGACCTAAACCCCATCGAGCACGTGCTGGACGCATTAGGAAATACACCTCCACGTGCACCAACCCCCTACCACAGAACTCCTTACGAATCTTATGATCAGGATGGGAGCACGCTGGAAAGCATGCATTGCCGACCGTGGCGAGCACAAACCCAACTGAGACGACAACCACGTCCCGTCTTAAGTAAAGTCCATGGGACCATCACTAATCGCGGTAATTTCAGTGTTGTCTTTGAATTAAGGTTTCTGTAATTCCATCGTGTGTAAATGTGAATAAAAGTCTCATTGAGCTATGTTACCTGACGTGACATATAATGCAAAAGTTACTTTCGTCCTTACACCAGTGTAAAAGTAAATATTTAAGTCGGTTCACGTGTCTAGTGATGCCACAGACGACAAGAGAACTGCAGCCAAAAAGCAGGCGCCCAGTTGTGAATGCCTTTACACAGGCAGTTTTAATTTCCCGCAAACGTTTCTCCGAAGTCAGCTTTGTTTTACACGTACTTTGTATGGACGTCAGTCCACCGACGTCACGCCGGCGTGGCGCCTAGAGTTGATTAACATGTGCATCTGCTTTCTTTGCTGTAAATAGTCGAACGTCACCATGAAAGAAAGATTAGGCCTCTATCAGAATACATTCATCAGTCGTTGCTGTGGTACTTACATATGACGTTGTTCGAATCTCATTCGTGTCTTTAGACACAAATACTCTTCACATGCACAAAAACTCTTCGCATGTGACTGAACGGTCTGCTGAATGTGACGAGACGAAAATCGCTCTTTCCGACAGACAAAGATTCTTCATTCAAAGCATTACGAAACAAGTGTGAAAAAAACGGGTTGGCATTTATTTTTACTAACAGTTGCAAACAGTAAGTTGCGAGAATAAAAATACGAGGGCTGGAACTTTAACAGTGGCAACTATTTATTTACAGCTCGTACAAAATAGACGCGTGTTTCACAGTTTTACTGAGATTCAAAGTAGTCACCTGCATTGTGTATAACCCGTTGCCAGCGATGTGGAAGTCGTAGGATACTCGTAGCAGTGCCAGTTATGTTGACACTTCTAGCGGCGTGCTCTATTGCCCGACGAATTTGTAGCAGTTCTGAAGCGAATGCCGTGAAGTGTTTCCTTCAATTTAGGAATCAAGTTGAAGTACCAAGGGTTTAAGTCCATGGAGTGTGGCGAGTGGTACAGCACTTCCCAGCCCCATCAATGAAACAAATCAGTTACAGCTTGCATCCACACACTGTACTGTAAAATGATGTTCAGATGCTGCAGAAAGTGTCACCACTTACTTTTCTACGCTGTTCAGTTTTGGAACACAACCTACGACCAGCTTAGAGACAGAAGTGATGACGATTTCTACAGGACAATGCTCAAGCACGTACAGTGCAAGCTGTTACTGATTGTTTGGCTGATGGGGCTGCTAAGTGCTATATCACCAACTGCACTCCCCTGACATAAGCCCTCGTGAGTTCAACTCGATTCCTAAATTGAAGGAAACTCCTCACGGCATTCTCTTCAGAACTGCTACAAATTCATCGGGCAAAAGACCGCGCCGCTCGAACTGTCAACATAACTGGCACTGCTAAGAGTATCCTACGACTTCCACACCGCTGGCAACGGGTTATACACAATGCTGGTGACTACTTTGAAGCTCAGTAAAACTTTGAAATACGTATTTATTTTGTATGAGCTGTAAATAAATAATTGCCACTATTAAAGTTCCAACCTTCGTATAAAGGATACATAATTAAAACAATAAATTGTACAACACGCATTACATAAACTAATTTCAAAACACAATTTAAAGGGTGTGAATAGCACATTTTAACAAGAACTGAGCTGCTCAGGAAGCACGGAAACATGCCAATTATAAAAAATAGGAAATTAAAAAAAGGTCGTAGCTTCCCTTACAAAATGGTACAAAATATCCAGAAATACTGATTTAAAGTGAATTCGTTTAAGAGACCAACTACATCGATTTCGTTTATTTTTGGCCAAACACATGAGCACTGGACAAATAATAATACTAAGTCTGAAACACTGAAATCCTATTTTTCCGAAACTGTCAGAAAGAGACTGCATCAAAGTTCCCTATTCCTACCGTCGGGCTGATGGAAAAACTGTAGACGCGAAGTGACTGCGGCATCGAAAGGCAATTCAAATATAAAGGAAAAGTCACTGAACTAAACGTGTCTGTATGATCTTTGAAACATCAGTGCTGCCAACATAAGGCATAGCAGATCTCTCCAGTCGTTAAGGTACACAGGAAAGATGAATCGAAATTCGAAGCTACTGCGTTAGTTTCTAAAATAATTCAGTAACTTTTTATTCGTAAGATAACTTTCTAGAGAGGGTCAATTCATAGAGGAAATTTATCAAAAAATTCTGTTCTGCCTATTGGTTCAGAAGCCAGACCGACAGAAGTAGAGTTTCTTGACTTATTAAACTCTTTCAATGCAGTTTCTGCACGGCAGCAAACGAAAAAGATTCATTTAAACCTATTTGACCTGTTACGCAACTAACAAAGTATCTGTAGAACACAGTTATTCACAACTCAGGAATGCAGTCAGAACAGGAAAACAGCGTCGAGGAAATGAAGTAGTAGATACTCTCTTTGTATTCCGAGAGATGGTAGCATTAGCAAATAATTTTCAGGAGGGCTGACAGAAGTTAAGCTCCGCTGCCAATTGTGCCTGCTGCATCTTAGTAACAGATTATTCGTGCACAAAATAAAGTATTTAAATACTTAAAAATATTCTGAACTGAAGAGGTAAAGACGAATCACTTCACCAAAACAAAGCAGTCATACACGTATGCTCTCTCACGGAACTTGGCCACATATAATGTTCCATAAACGTAGTGAGATATCAAAACAAGCTCTACGACGAGTAATGTTACGCACAGTGGCGTGTAATTAGCTGTGCAGAACAGCCCTCTTTTCCCTATCCAGATTTTGGTGCCAACACGGTTTTTTAAATACCAGAGTTACTGGAACAGTGCAAACCGTGATATACAGGTAAGATTCGTCGGTGAGCGCAATGAAACATCTCGAAAAAATGACAGGGAAAGGCATTGAATTTGAGGATCAGTTGGTGGCACAGGTAATACAAAGTTCTACGTAAACATCACGTAATCTGGCTCGGGCGGATGTCTTGCTCTACTAGGTAGCACGTTCCATGGGTAATGCTACACAACGATCCCCTGCAAAGGTTAATGAGCCTTACTATCGCTCAACTCAAAGGCCGTTAAAAAAACATATTTTTTGTTTTAAAAAAGTCTACTCGTAGTAACTTCAGTATCCCTATAGATACAGAAGTGACACAAAAATTAGCCAAGAAGAACACACTCGTCTTTTTGGTACTGATACAATCACTTGTCAAAGCTGTACCGACATCTAGAATGAAAATAAGAATTAGTAGAGCTGTGGATACATTATGTACGACCGTAGGCGAAGAGTAATTTAATATGGGACGACAGCCTTGGGAGGGAAACGAAAGCCAGTCTGATTCATCGAAAGATAAGTGTATTCTTCTGAGATGTAATGAACACTGTGCTCAGATTAAAAATGGATGTATACCCTTATTTATTTTACGACGTTGACTGTCATTTGCACCCAATGTCAACGTTTGGTCCGTCGAATTGTCGTATTACCATTGTCAACGTTTGGTTCGTCGAATTGTGGTATTACTGTTTGCTTATCAGCAGATTACCCCATAACTGTAAAAACTGGATTGATAGCTCAATTGGAAAAACAAGTTGGAAAGCACCAAATTACAATTCCAAGGAGCTGGAGTTCGATCATGGGTCCTTCCAATAATAACTATTTTCTGTCGCATACCACTTCTTTCTTCTGTGGCAACGATTTGCTGACGTTAGAAAACGCCAAGATGCACCGTAGTGCAGAGTCAATGGTTTTTTGTAAAGTCCTTTGGTAATCTACTGCGTGATTAAAACGTAACAGAAAAAACTGGCAAAGAAAGCAATAAATCTAAAAATACTGCAAGTTGCCGCTCCAGCAATATACAGGGAAATTCACACGTAGCCATTTTCTTTTAGACTGGAAGAGATGTATTGCCAGAATAATTAGTTCTGAGGCGACAGGACTCCCCAAGCTGATGTTAATCTCACCTAAATATATTTACTGTCTGTTGTAAGTGATTCACTTCGTAGTTAAGCTTCTGTGCGTGTATTCTGATTAATGAAAGAGCAAACGCACGCAACAGTGAACTGCACTGCGTCACCACAAAAGCTACTGAAGCTCGAGCAGTCGAGTTTTTCATCGGTAACTCAAAGGTTAGGCGTCAGACTAAAAATATAAAGGTGTGGGGTGGGATCCCCAATAATTCCCAGTACACTTCGCTGTCCCTTATCACCTCTTTCACCTCCGAGAGTGATTTGTGTCTGTGGAAAAAACTGAGTCGCACCGTGGTTCGGAGAGCACTTCTTATTTCCGAGGATCGCGTATGCCAAACACCATCTATGACACTGCTGCCCTTCGTGCAGGAATAAATAAACCAAGAGGAACTGTTAATGTTGCGGCGCACACCGGTACATGGGCGCAGCTAGAATATCGCCTTGATTTTCTACAAGCGACGACTAGGGCACACAATGAAGATCTGGTACAACAGGAAAAAAAAAAAGCTTGAGAGCTCCTAAACGCTTTACAAGAAACGACGACGTTCTCTCTCTAACAGTTCCCAACTTACGACTTTTTTTGTACTGATAGCGAGACTTTATGGACACCCTGTATTAATTGAAAGATAGTCAAAAACGGCTAGTTAGAAGAACGTGACGAAGATTCACAAGACATGTACACCAGAGAAGGAAACATAAAAAAACGTCTAATCTTTCGAACGCTAGTGACAAAGAACAGATTCACATAGAAATTAGAAAAGCAGACTGGCAAGATGCTATCAGACGAACGTAAGAAACACGTAATGAATTCATATGGAAGGATGAGAAGGCAAAAACCTTCAAGCCAAATATCAAGTTTATTCGCGTTCTTTAAGCGGGCAAATCGAAGACAGAGAGAAATGAGGAGAAGAAGAAAGAAAATATAAGTGATTGACACAGGTGGTCGTGCTACCCACTATTGCGAATCGTTCACCTGTGCATCCTTACGAAAGTAAACTGACACACAGGTAATGTTTTATCCTAACCGAATCGCTGATAAATAGCAAAATATGTAGGTGAAGGGCACACTTGGTGAATTTTGTCTCATGTGCGGCTCGAGATGTACACGCGGAAAACGCTGAGCTCCGTGGTCCAACATTTGCGATGACGCAGCCGCGGCGGATGAGTCGCCTCGCGCTGCCTGCTGCTGCTGCAGACTCCGCCAAGGCCGGCCGTGATCAAGGCCGCGGCGCGGACCCCTCTCTTCCTGCAAAACCTGACGCCAGACACGTCCCGCCACACACATCGCACCAAAATTCATCATTTCGTATAACCGTCTTCATGCGGGAGCAGTATTTGAGAAGCTGCGCAGCAGCAACGGCTTACTCAACTTCACTGATGAGCACGTCAGCTCTTTGAAGGTCCTATGCCAGAGTGAACCAACAAGAAAGTGTATGTTTCGAGATATTCAGCTCTAAAGATCAACCCAGAAGGAAAGTCAGTTAATATCCAACTGACTCCTAACATATTATGATCAATGTTGCTTGCTAGCTTTTCAAATAGAACACATACATTACAGGCCTGAAAATATCGTGGCCATTACAAGGACGTGCAATAAAAATTGAACAACTTAACAGTCTCATAGCAGATGTTGTTACCTGTACAGAATTCTTGGTCATTCATCAAATCAAAATGCGATGTGCTGTTAAGACACAGTAACTTGCACAATTTAAATAGAATTTTAGGGACTCTCAGTCATCTTCTGCCAACGGCCTTGTCGCAGTGGTAACGCCGGTTCCCGCCAGATCACCGAAGTTCAATGCGTCGGGCTTCGCTAGCACTTGGGTGGGTGACCGTCTAGGCTACGGAACGCTGTTGGCCAGTGGGATGCTGGCCGCTGTGGCCGAGCGGTTCTAGGCGCTTCAGTCCGGAATCGCGCTGCTGCTACGGTCGCAGGTTCGAATCCTGCCTCGGGCATGGATGTGTGTGATGTCCTTAGGTCAGTTAGGTTTACGTAGTTCTAAGTTCTAGGGGACTGATGACCCTTACATGGGCAAACAAATAGCAAGAGACGCCTTCTGGGAAGGCACCTGAGTGATATGATTTAGTATTAACAGGTTACTGACAAGCAGAGCACAGGAACAAGAAAACAGAATTAGTTTCGTTAGAAGACCGCCAGCGAAACAGTTTGGCAAATAAAATCTTTTTTACGCTTCCATTAGTCACAAGATAAATTTCATGAGAATCGGATTCAAATTACATATCTTAAATCGACCGGCAAAATCTGTATATTGAAAGAAGGACTCATAATTGAAACACTTTCGTATAACAAGCGACGCACCATTCTTATCAACATCTGTACTACGCCTGTTCGTAGAAAATGACATCTGAGGAAGAAAGAACTCGCGATATCGCAAGACTACGGCTTTAACTGATCAATGTAAACACTGATAGTCTCATCAGAGTTGTCTTTTCCTGGAAACATTCTCGAGCTGACTGTGACAAACGATGCACTGCTGTGAACGCAGTCAAGCACAAGCGATGCGTAAACGAGGTGAAAGGAACTGAGAGAGTCGGAGAGCACGTAGAAGAAAATCGAATGGACGATATTCTTTCAATAATATTTGGTATTCTACAGATTATCATTATTATTATAGTTATTATATCTGGAGAACCCCTCAAAATACAGCTGATAAATTCTGAGTCCGTTTGAGGTTACCTCTCAAAAGTGTCCTTTACATCGGAAACAATATTGGTATATAATTTGTGTTCGATGTAGAAATTATATCCGAAACGCTTTCTGTGTGACTTAGTCTAATTGAAACTGTTCAGTTAGCTGGCCAGGGAGCACCCGAGGTGACCAACATATCCGAAGATGCGTTCGAAGCCGTATGTAATGACTGCACACAGTCAGATCTATACCTACATGCTGGTTACCAATACTTTCGAACATCTATCCAGCTCACCTTCGTCGAAAGGAGGCTCCCTGCAATCTGTATCAGCAAGGTTGTAAAAATGAATCATTCCCTCTTGACGAAAATTCACTCTCGCTGCCTAGGAGACGTCTCAAATAAAGAAGGCTAGCATATGAAGGAGGAGTCCAAATGCTCTACACTGGGATTAACAGGAACCCTGAATGGAAACATGAGTGCCAAGCCGCGAAAACACGCGAGCTCAAACTCATTGACAATCCAAGTGTTACAGTTCCAGCGTCTTTGGAAGATGATGGTACAGCTCAATAGATTCCGATTGGGGAGGATATGTGCAAATGTAATATGTACAAGGGGAGCTTTTGCACTGACACTGTGTGCGACAACAGTGATAGTCAGACAAGGATCTCCACTGCAAATGAATGTCCTAACAGAAATTTCCATGATGGTATCAGGAGCCTAAATGAAACTTGCAAACTTCCGACAATGCGCTCCATTGGATTGTCTTCCGACACTCGTGTATAGTCTGGGCCGTGGGTTGAAGTGTTTATGTAGTATAATCAGATAATCAGTTGTACATATGTATTTTTGTTAAGCATGTAAAACAGTTTTGTTATTGTAAGGTAACTGATGTATACGATAATAATCTATATAATATATATTATACAGTATACACAAGGGTGAACATTAATAAAACCGACAAACTGGAGCCGGCCGCAGTGGCCGTGCGGTTCTAGGCGCTACAGTCTGCAACCGGGCGACCGCTACGGTCGCAGGTTCGAATCCTGCCTCGGGCATGGATGTGTGTGATGTCCTTAGGTTAGGTAGGTTTAATTAGTTCTAAGTTCTAGGCGACTGATGACCTCAGAAGTTAAGTCGCATAGTGCTCAGAGCCATTTGAACCATTTTGACAAACTGGAGGGACGGATTCCTGGCTGAAAATGGAGGAAAAAGATCCTATGAACATGGGTCTGGAAATGCATCCATGCCACGGCAGATGGCTCTGATTCACGACAGTTTCTCTGACTACGTGTCGTGTGTTCATTGTGTGTTGCACGCTGTGTGACTGACGTAGCGTATTGTAAGCAGCATAATGGTCCGGCATTCACGTCGGAAACAAGCCGAGAAGGTGTTTGTGTACGGCCAAGCAGATGAAAACAGTCGTGAAGCAGCACGGCTCTACTAAACAAGTACCCTCATGCACACCAACCACATCACACAACATTTCAAGGGCTTTCTGGGCGTTTCTGTGATCGTGGTTCCTTTCAGACAGACGAACGTGCAAGGAGGCGGCGAACTATGCGTACACCAGATGTGAAGGATCCCGATCCTCGGGTTCTACAGGCCACTGAGACGGATCACAGCACAAGCTCTAGGCAAGTGGCCCGACAACATGGAGTACGCCAATGTATGACTCCGTGTATCCTGCATGACAATCGCTGCTATCCCTATCACCCGCAGTCCGATGGAGGCCCCTTTCAGCATCTGCAGCTCTGTACTGTGTTCGGGACGATTTGTTGTCCATGCATGCACACCGTCCATTTACGGACACATGTTCATAGCACATTTTTTTCCATTTCCAGTCAGGAATCCGCCACTGCAGTTTGTCGGTTTATTGATGTTCACCCTGTATAATACATTATTATTATTATCATTTATCATCGTCATCGTGTGATATCACAGAACACATACGGATATATACACGCAATGTGTTAACAATGTCGAAATCTGACAGCCAGATGGCAGCACCCTTGGTCACTTTTTGCAAATCTTTCAGGCCTCCTTTAAAGGCATGAGTGGGCAGATCTTCACGGTATATCCTTTTGTCTCTTACTCCGTACCACAATCATAAGCAGCACTTTAACGATAACATCACTTCCTCCAGATGTAGACACACTCTCCTGTCCCGTTCTGATGTGATTGAGTTTTGAATATTAGCGACAGCCTTCTTAGTTGGACGTTGAATTAGGGACCTTCTGGGGTGGATCTTAATTCTAGCGTTCTTTCCACTTCCTGTTGACATCGGAAGCGACTGTGTCTCTAAGGCTGGTGATTTCTGGAAAGTACTGCTTAGAAATGCCTTATATGGCATTCTGTCTTCTTAGAAATTCTCACCCCGTCAGTTTTTCCGTTCAGAACCAGAGGAGTAGTTGTGAGCAGAACAGGCAACTACTCACAGGGAGAAGATCTGACAATGCAAGTAAAAAGTTCTTGATGTTTCATTCAGACGTGCGTCTGTCTTAGTTGTTACTGCGTTGTTCCCTTAATAGGGGCACAATATTCAACAGTTCCTTCGACTTTGTGAAACAGGCTTACTATTGAGCCGAACTTCTTTGACGGGTACGAGCAGAGTTGTTTAAATAAAAGGGTCAGTGTAGCACCAGGATATTTAGGAAATTAATTACGGGACACTTCCATCGCATCAAAAAGCAAATGTAGCTTTCTGTCTTATATGGAGATGGAACGCGACAACTGTTTTACTTGAGTGGGCTGGTTTCTCCATTTGCAAAAGTACGCATTCATCATGGTGAGATAATGTAACAGTGCACTACTACTGTGATATTGAGCGGCAACGAATTTAACTGTAACTGCCATCTGCTTTTCTTCGACATGGAATGAAACGCTCTTTAAGATTTACAGTTAGCAAAACGCAAATAATCTTTCGTCTGAGGCTTAAAAAACTCCACTGTTTATCAGATGTTGCAGTAGAAACAATTTACAGGTTGAGAAACAGTTAATTATTTTTCATATTCCCTGAATTCGTAATTAATTTAGTGTACCTTGAGAACAATAGTATTAAGGGCTTTATCAGTTGATAATTATGACGGATTTCAGTCTCAATCAGAATCTTCAATACGCGTAAATACAGGTGTGGTCGTTGGTCGTGGCAGTGCATCTCACATAAATTTCAGGAGTTAACAAAACCTGGCTATGTTTGCTTGTCGCTTGAGAATCATAAGCATTGCTTGGATCATAAATCGATCAGCACTCGAGCGGTGTGTATTTACCAACGCACCCTTCGCTCACCTACGCTGCGCGCAGCAGTAGTGTTTTAAATCATGCATGCTCGAAAACAATAGCTACGGGTCCTGGAATGCGCATAATCACACCACCTGCGCCTTGTAGACCTCCCATGTGAAACTGTAATAATGTCATAGACAATGTCATGTTGCTTTACTTCGTCTGCTGTGAACAAACGTAACGTTCTAACAAATGCAGATAACGAAAGACAAAAGAAGCAATAAAGAACAGTTTGAACAATGAATACATGGCTGTCCCTCGCTTCTGTATGAGATACGCATAGACGTAAAACAAGGAGGTCTAATCGACCAGAGGAGTAATGCATTATGGAGAATAAAGCTAAGATTTCGAATAACCGTACGTCTGTTGACAATGGGGATACAGTAACCAGTTACCTTCTTCTTTCAGTACAGTTACTTGATCATGTTTAGGAATGACTAGTCTCGTAAAGGTCGTTGTCCTCTGTATTTTTTCCTTCTGCCAACGTGACATTTTCGTGACCCCAGAAATGTCTGTAGCGAATTTTCTGTGAGACCTTTTCACAGTTAACGTACGGTTGTTGGAGACGTCATTACACACGAAGTACCAGTTTAGTTCGCGGAAAATAGGAGAGAGTGGCTTGAGTCGCCGTGCTCAATATACCGTCCTATCGTTGGGCTGCAGTTTATATCACTCAGGCTAACTCAGCGCAGTTTCCCCAGAAACACGTGCGCTTCGCTCGGTGCAGCAAGTTCCGGGTCGCACTACTTGAAACTGGGCCTGTTCCTGTCACAAACAAACGTAAAAACTCAAACACATTCTCGTTAGTTTCCGACTCATTTGGTACGTAGTCGTGCATCATTTACAATACGAGATATACCTGAAGATAGATGCCGGTTAATACCTATCCTCTTGTGTCATAGTAGTAGTAGTAGTAGTAATAGTTCTAGTACAACTTGTTATTATTGTTGTTGTTGTTGTTGTTCCCGGCGTCGTTTTCAGTCCCAAGATTAGTTTGATACACTTATCCACATTAGTCTGTCCTATGCAAGCCTCTGCGTCTCTGCATAACGTGTGCAATCTACTTGCATTTGAACCCGCTTGTTGTAGGCAAACCTTGGTTTCCTCTACAATGTTTACCCCCCGCTTCCCTCCCCTCCCCCCACTCCACACATACTCACCATTACCAAATTAACTCTTTCTTGATGTTTATGATATGCATTCGCAGTTGCGCATACGAACAACCATCAACCGTAAAAGGAAATGACGGAAAGGAAAATTTGTGCTAGAACGGGACTCGAATCCGGATTTCCCGCTTTACGCGAGTGGTCGCCTTAACCGGTTCGGCTATCCGTGCACGAGACACGGCCAGACCCAAATTTTCATATGGCATGTCAAATCAAACACCTTCCAGCCGTCTAAATTTCCAAATTGATATTTTATTGGACTACCAGTTTCGGCGATATATTACGGTCCCTGACCGACGTATAGGAAGATTCCACCCTCTATTCCGGTCAAAATAGGGGCGAGCATTCAAAGACTGGTATCTGTACATTTTTGTGACAGCGATCACTTCAAATATCATCTGTTCACAATGATGGCACAGCAACCAGGTATCTTCTTCTTTCAGCAGAGTTCCTTGATCAAGTTGACTTGTCTACAACCGGTCGTTGTCCTCTGTATTTTTTCCTTCTTCCAACATGAAATCTTTGTGACGCTTGAAAACATCCAATTTCCAAATTGTTATTTTATTGGACTACCAGTTTCGGCGATATACTACACCATCTTTCGTGTTAGTACGGAACAAAATCAGTTGATGTAAAGGTAGCTTCGGTAGTTCTCCAAGGCACTGCGATATGCCCGTTACTGTTTACAGTACATATTACTGAAAAAACAGAGGCCAGACTGCGATTAGAGGGAGAATCTTAAGGAAATGTAATTCATCCGCGAAATAAGTGGTTTAGAAAACACATGTAAGGCCGAGTTTTTAGTACTGTCCAAAGGTCTGAAAAATGGTTCAAATGGCTCTGAGCACTATGGGACTTAACATCTCAGGTCATCAGTCCCCTAGAACTTAGAACTACTTAAACCTAACTAACCTAAGGACATCACACACATCCATGCCCGAGGCAGGATTCGAACCTGCGACTGTAGCGGTCGCCTTGTGCCAGACTGAGGCGCCTAGAACCGCTCGGCCACCAGCTCAAAGGTCTGAGACCCATATCAGATTGAGCTAATAAAAGAGACAGAGAAGATCCAACGCTGAACGACACGTTTCTTCACGGGATCGTTTAGCCGGAGCGAGAGCGTTCCAAAGATTCTCAACAGACGCTACAAGAGGGGCGTTGTGTGAAAGGTCTGGTGTTGAAATTCCGAGAGCGTACGTTTCAGTTAAACACGGGCAACTTATTATTTCCTCATATGTATATCTCTCAGAATGACCGTCCAGTTCTACCGACAGTCATCGTTCCTACGCGCCATTTGCGAATGAAAGGGGGGAGGGGAGGGGAGCGGGGGAGGGGGAGTTGTACCAGAAGTATAGTCCACCACACACCGTAAGGAAGCTTATGGAGGATACACATACTACATATGCAGAAAATGCTGGCAGGGTAAATTCGCTATCGCCGACTGTCATAGCCTGTGCTGCGGAGGGATTTTTTTTGGAAGAGGGGTGGGGGGGGGGGGGTGCAGGAAGAAGAGATGTGTAGGTGAAACCAGTCCGCCCCTTTCTCGTAGAGCATGCAGCACGCTGGAAACAACATTGCATTCACAGTGCCATATTCTTCAGTAACTAAGGTTGGCAACGGGCGGAAATATTCCGTACCGGCCCCAACACCGATTCCTTCGCTGCCAGAATATCGCCAATTTGCTATTTTGTCGAAAATGATATTTTAAGACCGTGGTCATGCACAAAATACAAGTTCAATCTTGCGAAGAAGACAACAGCAGCCAAACACTGTTGATAATGCTATTTATATACACAAATAGTGCCGTTGCCATTTTTTAACCGACATGCCCGTCTTCAGGCAGCTGTTCATATTTAGATTATGTTTGTCGTCGTGTACATTAGCAGTCATCTTTTTTCCCCTCTCCGGCGAAAGTACTTTGACGTTGCTTTAAAAAAACAGTGTGCGGAACAGGCTATTCAACGGTAACAGTACCAAGTAATGAAATGAACTCCAGAGTCATTATGTTGTGTTCACGAATTAGTAAAAAGTACATGAAGCCGTTTTTGGTATATAAATATTCACCACCACCTACAAACACACACACACACACACACACACACACACACACAGATACACACAGATACACAACATAGTTTTCGCGAAACGGAAGACTGATCACACAGACGAAGATATCACAGATAAATTAATGACAAAGAATTTATCTCTCTTACGATACGAGGGGCGTTTGTAAAGTCCGTGTAAAAATAAAAACTTACTTACGTGTCTGGGGTAAACCTTTTTTATTTTTCGGCATAGTTTCCTTTTAGACTTATACACTTCGTCTAACGCTGTTCTAATTTGTTGATCCCCTCCGAATAATAGGAATTGTCCAAGTCTGCAAAATATCTATTAGTTGCTGCGATCACCTCCTCGTTTATATAAAATCTTTGTCCCGCCAGCCACTCCTTCAAATTGAGGAACAAATACACTCCTGGAAATGGAAAAAAGAACACATTGACACCGGTGTGTCAGACCCACCATACTTGCTCCGGACACTGCGAGAGGGCTGTACAAGCAATGATCACACGCACGGCACAGCGGACACACCAGGAACCGCGGTGTTGGCCGTCGAATGGCGCTAGCTGCGCAGCATTTGTGCACCGCCGCCGTCAGTGTCAGCCAGTTTGCCGTGGCATACGGAGCTCCATCGCAGTCTTTAACACTGGTAGCATGCCGCGACAGCGTGGACGTGAACCGTATGTGCAGTTGACGGACTTTGAGCGAGGGCGTATAGTGGGCATGCGGGAGGCCGGGTGGACGTACCGCCGAATTGCTCAACACGTGGGGCGTGAGGTCTCCACAGTACATCGATGTTGTCGCCAGTGGTCGGCGGAAGGTGCACGTGCCCGTCGACCTGGGACCGGACCGCAGCGACGCACGGATGCACGCCAAGACCGTAGGATCCTACGCAGTGCCGTAGGGGACCGCACCGCCACTTCCCAGCAAATTAGGGACACTGTTGCTCCTGGGGTATCGGCGAGGACCATTCGCAACCGTCTCCATGAAGCTGGGCTACGGTCCCGCACACCGTTAGGCCGTCTTCCGCTCACGCCCCAACATCGTGCAGCCCGCCTCCAGTGATGTCGCGACAGGCGTGAATGGAGGGACGAATGGAGACGTGTCGTCTTCAGCGATGAGAGTCGCTTCTGCCTTGGTGGCAATGATGGTCGTATGCGTGTTTGGCGCCGTGCAGGTGAGCGCCACAATCAGGACTGCATACGACCGAGGCACACAGGGCCAACACCCGGCATCATGGTGTGGGGAGCGATCTCCTACACTGGCCGTACACCACTGGTGATCGTCGAGGGGACACTGAATAGTGCACGGTACATCCAAACCGTCATCGAACCCATCGTTCTACCATTCCTAGACCGGCAAGGGAATTTGCTGTTCCAACAGGACAATGCACGTCCGCATGTATCCCGTGCCACCCAACGTGCTCTAGAAGGTGTAAGTCAACTACCCTGGCCAGCAAGATCTCCGGATCTGTCCCCCATTGAGCATGTTTGGGACTGGATGAAGCGTCGTCTCACGCGGTCTGCACGTCCAGCACGAACGCTGGTCCAACTGAGGCGCCAGGTGGAAATGGCATGGCAAGCCTTTCCACAGGACTACATCCAGCATCTCTACGATCGTCTCCATGGGAGAATAGCAGCCTGCATTGCTGCGAAAGGTGGATATACACTGTACTAGTGCCGACATTGTGCATGCTCTGTTGCCTGTGTCTATGTGCCTGTGGTTCCGTCAGTATGATCATGTGATGTATCTGACCCCAGGAATGTGTCAATAAAGTTTCCCCTTCCTGGGACAATGAATTCACGGTGTTCTTATTTCAATTTCCAGGAGTGTAGTAGTCCGAGGGAGCCAAGTGTGGAGAATGGGGGGAATGTGAAACGAGTTGGAATCCTATTTCCAATAATTTTGCGACCACAACTACTGAGGTGTGTGCTGGTGCATTGTCGTGATGCAATGATGAATAATATGCACTTGTAATAGTTTTACGATTTTCCAGATACTCGATGGGGATTATCACTTGCGAATCCCAAAAGACGGTCGCCATAATCTTTCCGGCCAAAGGAATGGTCTTCGGCTTTTTTGGTGCAGATTGTCCCTTGGTAACCCATTGCTTAGGTTGTTGTTTGGTCTCAGGAGTATAGTAATGTATCCATGTTTCATCCACAGTGACGAAACGACGCTTAAAGTGTTGCGAATTCTTCCTGAACAGCTGTAAACAATCCTTGCAACACTTTACACGATTCCGTTTTTGGTCAAGCGTGAGCAATGGCGGAAGCCATCTTGCGGATAGCTTTCTCATGTCCAAACGTTTATGCAAACTATTAAGTATCCGTTCATTCGATATGCCCACAGCACTAGCAATCTCAAGCATCTTAACTCTCCTGTCATCCACCACCATATCATGGATTTTATCAACGATTTGTGGAGTCGTAACCTCGACAGGGCGTCCAGAAGGTTCAGCATCACTTGTGCCCAAATGGCTACTCCGAAAATTTTGAAACCACTTACAAACTGTTCTAATTGAAGGTGCAGAATCACCGTAACGTTTATCAAGCTTCTTTTTAGTCTCCTGAGGCGTTTTGCCTTTCATAAAGTAATGTTTAATCACCACTCGAAATTATTTTTCGTCCATTTTTTGACAATTTTTCTTTTCATAGATGCTACTAACTAGACATAACCTCGATACGCGCTGATGGTGCCATCTCTCGGACTTTGCACGAACTTTTCAAAGCCTCTCGTATGTAGGCTACACTGATGTGACATCAAATAGTTTACAATGTATAAAAAACTTACACTGAATGAGCATTAGTTACAACTAAAACTCTTTCAGTATTCGAGCTGGTCCTCATACGGCCCAACGGTACCGATCAACCGCCGTGTCATCCTATGCCGACAGGCTTCACCTAATGCGGTTATGTAGGGGCATGTGGTCAGCACACCGATCTCCCGGCCGTTGTGCTTTCGTGACCAGAGCCGCTATTTCTCAGTCATGTAACTCCTCAGTTGACTTGACAAGTGTTGAGTGTACCCAACACAATTCGGTAGACCCGGACGGTGAGCCATCCAAGTGCTAGGCAAGCCCAACAACACTCAGGAAACAAATTATGACTAACAGTTGAACATAAATGACGCATTATATTAACTTGTGATAGCTACTTGACAGTTTAAAATAAATTATCTATTGTATTTATGAATAAGACAACGGCCTTGACGCAGAGGCTACACCGGTTCCCGTCAGATCGCCGAAGTTAAGCACTGTCGGGCGTGGTCGGCACTTGGATGGGTGACCATCCAGGCTGCCATGCGCTGTTGCCATTTTTCGGGGTGCACTCAGCCTCGTGATGCCAACTGAGTAGCTACTCGACCGAATAGTAGCGGCTCCGGTCAAAGAAAACCATCGTAACGACCGGGAGAGCGGTGTGCTGACCCCACGCCCCTCCTATCCGCATTATCCACTGAGGATGACGCGGCGGTCGGATGGTCCCGGTAGGCCACTCGTGGCCTGACGACGGAGTGCTTTATGTATTTATGAATGGCTAAGCGGACCACTAAGGGGAAATAAACAGCTGACAACTAATGTAAACAACAAGAAAAAAATTGTTCAAATGGCTCAGATCACTATGGGACTTAACGTCTATGGTCATCAGTCCCCTAGAACTTAGAACTACTTAAACCTAACTAACCTAAGGACATCACACAACACCCAGTCATCACGAGGCAGAGAAAATCCCTGACCCCGCCGGGAATCGAACCCGGGAACCCGCTCGTGGGAAGCGAGAACGCTACCGCACGACCACGAGCTGCGGACGTAAACAACAAGAAAAGTAATCCGAACGTGAACAGGCGACTGAAAATGAACCTGTCGGTTCGAAACCTATTAAAACCGCTGTTTTTGTAAATAAATAGCATTATTAATAGCAGCTAGTTGCCGTTTTCTTCTTTGCAACGATCGTCTTGTATTAAGTCCAAAGTTATCTTGTGCATACATCGACATCTGCATCTACATCTACATCCATACTCCGCAAGCCACCTGACGGTGTGTGGCGGAGGGTACCTTGAGTACCTCTATCTATACAGTAGACAATTAGACTTACTGAACTGAAATACACCTGCTATGATCTGCCGCGTTCAGAAATCTAAAAATGCTTCGCAAAGAGTAAGAAGAGATCCCAAACGGGCGGACAGGCGGCCGCAGTACGTCATCCCGCGGGTGCGAGCAGCTGTCCGCAGATTACGAGCAGCAACGCGGAACTGCGGCCGCCCGCGGCAGCCTCGGCGTTCCCACGGAAGCCGTGAATCACCGCGCAAGCGCAGATAGGCGCAAGCGGCCGGCGCATCTCGCCGCATTAACATCCCGCGGTAACGGCCCGCGCTAATAACACCTGCAAGGCCGCCGACCCACATCCAGCGATTCTAAACAAAGTCTTGTAAGCCCGGGGAAAGCCGCGCTGCTCACACCGGCCGCTCGTAAACGGCGTCGGGCGAGTAACGACGACGTTTCGTTCGCCACGTCTCTAGGAAAGCGCCACTAGGGTCGTCGAAAAATAAAGTTCCTAGCAGCGGAACGGTTACGTACTTCCTCAACGAGGCTGAAAGGAAGGGTCTCCCTGGCACTGTTTACGATATGTAATAAGTTAAAATAAGAAATGGTGGCGGAACAGAACAGTACCGTAGTAAAGTTTTATAGACCTTTAGACTGAACGTGTGTTGCAGGAAATTTTGTGAAAATTGTCTCTAAAAAATGCATTTCGCATTAAAAGCCTATTCAACAACACTGGGGTTTATTATTTAACTGTATAAAATTTTAGCACACAGTTGTATGATTTAAGGAATCAATAAAATATTATACAGGGTGATTCAACGGTCCCAATCTAAGGGTTTTATGCAACCCGCAACGCTGTCTAATAGCTCACGCAAAATTTTCATATTCTCTCGTTCGTTACTTGCAAACTATTAGTCGTACAGAAAAAATGAGCAAGACCTTTCTATAGGAAATTTAATATAGTTAAATTTTGTACAGGGATACGTTTTCGCTAGAAGGCGTAGTTTTGAATTATTCAAGAAAACGAACATAAGTGGCCTTCAAAAGTGATTATCTTCAATAACTCGAAGACCGTGGCCTCCAGCGGAAACGTATCCCAGAACAAAATATACGTACATTAAATTTTCTACAAAAAGGTCCTGTTTAGTTTTTCTGTAGGCTAATAGTTTGTGTGTAGCGACTGAGAGAATATAAAAATCTCGTACATGGTTTCTGAAGGCATTGCGGGTTGCATAAAACAGATAGGCGCAGCTGAGACACTTTCATCCCTTAAGAGCTACAAGCACTTCTTCATCTTCAATACTGCAAGCTCTTTGCTTTCCACATTCTGGGAGCAGGTAGTACGGACCAAAACAAATAAAAAACTGCCTAATAAACATAAGTTATAAACTGCATACCTTAAGAGCTATGGGCACTTTGCCGTAGGAGAGATGCGTTTCACAGTACTCTATATATATATATATATATATATATATATATATATATATATATATATATATATATATACGCTGCTGTCTTCTGTCAGTTGAAGCCCTCAACTTTCCTGAGTTCCTTATCCCAGCAATGAGGTGGTCTCCCTGGTGGTCTTCGTTTCTCTCTGCGAATCCGCTCTAAAACTGATTTTGTCCATCTTCCATCCTTCGTTCGTGGAATATGTCCCGCCCACTGCCATTTTAGAGTCTTAACCTATTGTATAATATCTTTTATTCCTGTTATCGCTCGAATGTCTTCAATTTTCTGTCGATCTTTCTTAGTGGGACCTAACATTTCCTTAGCTCTCTGAGAAGTTCTACCGGGCCGCCATGCGCTGTCGCCATTTTTCGGGGTGCACTCAGCCTCGTGATGCCAACTGAGGAGCTACTGGACCGAATAGTAGCGGCTTCGATCACAGAAAACGATCATAAGATCATGACGATCGGGAGAGCGGTGTGCTGACCACACGCCCCTACTATCCGCATCCTCACTGAGGATGACACGGCGGTCGGATGGTCCCTGTATGGCACTCTGATCAAAAACTGTTTTCTTTAAGTGGCCTGGCATGTTAGATTTGAAAACTGTTGCATTCCTTCCGTAAGCCCTCCAACCCAGTTGATACTGATATAACTGCTACAATAAAAAATATGTTGTATAAAAATATAAACTTACCTTTTTTCTAAAGGAATTTGTTTATTTGGTTTACGAATATCCCGCTAAAACGTTCACGGCGGGTGGTGATGTCACCAGCCAGTAGGCTACCCGTTAGACGTTACGGATTTTAAGAAATTTTGAGCTGTAATATTCCCTCTGATATTTCTTGGTAATCTTCAGCCTGTAGCCGGAATTTCTCAAAGGAAATATTCTGTTTTATATTATTATATATCGTTAACAAGCGAAGGTAGTTTTCGCCGGCTTCAAGTGCTCGAGAATCCGCGCCTCGCGACAGTAGATAAAAACTTCGTGTGTTCTGATTTGGATGACATTAGGTGTGAAATAATTCCCTTAACCATTCTTTGAAAAGTCTTAGCAATATTTCCTAAGCAAATGCTACTCGTTTGACTGGCCGCCACTGGGAATTTGACGTGACGGAGCGGGCGGGGGGCTATGAATGTTGAATGCTGACAATAATTCATATCAGCTTTTCACCGAACCATTCTGCCGATTAGGCCCACACGTAAAAATTGTCTGTCTTTTACGATTTTAAGAGGGACCGCGCTTTAATATAAAAACCAAGACTTTCTAATTTTAAATACAGTGTGATTCATAAGTACCACTGGGTTTCAGAAGACAACTGTGCGGAAGGTACAACACATACATAAAAACAACTCAGTCCGTCGATAGAGCTTATCTGCAAATTTCGATTCGTAACATGCGCCGTGGCGTAGTTGCAGAGGTGGCAGGTGTGTCAGAACATGTAGACAAATCATTTGCTCCGTATTGTCGCATCGAATAACTTCGCCCCTGCATATAGGCAACCAATAAACACAATTCCAAAGCGCATTGCAGTCGTTGCGCCTTCCCTGGAAGCCCAAGCAGCGACTTCAACGAATTGCGAAAGTTCTTATAATGACCTTCATCTGCTTCATGCATTAAGCTGTCTGGTATTTTCAGGTTGCCTGTCCTCTATCCCCCCCCTCTCTCTCTCTCTCTCTCTCTCTCTCTCTCTCTCTCCCTTTGGACGTTCTCCTCTACTGTTCGTTGAGGAAGACGACGCGAGTCATATATTTACGTCCTAATTATGTTATACTTTGCTACATTTTACCTGTTGATCAGTCCTTTGGAGTACGTGACGGTCTAATTTATTTTGACTCACTCTGAGATACTACGTTTTATTATCTTTGTATCTCTAACTGATATCGATTATAAAATCGAAGTTGCGCCACCTTCCTCCTTCGCTTTTAATCTGTTCTACGTATCTGCCACAGATTCAAGAACGCGTTGCTACATTGTCACTGATACCCCACGCATGCTGATAGGTGACGCTACAGACGAGATATTTACAGATGTGGAGCTTTTTAGATCACAATGTCGAATGGAGGTCTCATATGGTAATACTAATTTCTTTGTAAACATAACGTGTTCTACAAGGCGTCAACAGTTTCCGCAGACAATTCTTTGAAGTTATTAACATTAATATTGCTTGATAACGACCAATTAAAAATTTCACTTCGTCAAATGTGATGATTTTTTTAAAACGACAAATATGTAGGAGATTAATAACGCATTACATTAAAGTGAAAAAAAGTGAAATTATGTCGAGCAATGAAATATGTATCTCATGTATTCAAAGGTACTCTCGATGACAGTGGAAGTGACGCAGACATATTGTTTAAGCAACTGTGATATAGTTAATGTAAAGCTTTTGCTAGCGAAGGCAATATTAATAAACTGATCAACGAGGGCGTAAATTTCTACGATTTTTAAACATAAGGAGAAAGTAGTTTTGTCCATGTATCAAAACAGTATTCGTCTGAAATAGACTCTTTCAAAAGATAAAAAGAAAAGATAATAAAGTAAAAATACACATTCATCACTTATTATCTTCAGGAAGAGGTGCAGTGCAGGAACTCAATTTTCTTCTGTGCTGCACGTGACCAAGGTTGTATAAGAGAAATGTTGCCCTGCTGTGTCTAAATGATGTCACCTCAGGGGGCCACAAGAGAAAGATTACAGCTTCATTTCTCTGCACATCCTGCAGCTCTCCTGATGATACTCTTAATTCCAAGGTTGGAAACTACGATCGTCACGGCCATATCGTTAACATGGCTGCGCCCTCCACCCTTGAGGCGATGCGATGACGTGCAGGTACTGCGAAGCGTTTTGCAAGCCTAGTTTATCGAGCGTGGGCTGGATTACTTGGAATTACGTACGTAGTCTAGTGATCTCCATTATATTTAATATTCATTACCTGTTGATCACAACTGATCACAGAAGCACGCAACATTGAATGGATATTTGCAAGAATTACGAGACAACGAATTTTCATTAATATTCATTCATAGCGTTATAATTTCACTGACATTCTAATTACCTATTTGCATTTGTGTCGTCTCGCATTACAGAGGCATGCTGGAACTATCTAAATTGTCGTTACGTTCGACAAAGTTTACGTCTAAAATATGCGACGTTTAAAGTACTGAATACATCCTCTCCGAATATAAACAAACTCATCTATTTCTATAGTCTAAGTACTTTCGCGGACAACAATTTTCTGCTTTTACTGCACTGCGAGTGGTTTATGTATTCGATGAAGAAACTGTCGTAAGAGTGGTGAAGCACGAGTTCGTGTCCAGGTAAGTGAAACTCTCGCTGAATTGTTCTTACACAGAAGGAAATTCCGTAAATAAGCAACGCAACGGCGTAATGTGGGCAGAGCAGGTGTGCAGTAGCGGCCGTGTAAAAAGGACCTTTGAAACAAGGTACAGAGGCCGAACTTCTGTTAAAGGAAAGAGTTTTGTGACAAATACTCAACGTCTCATTCAGAATTCGAGTGGTGTTCGTGGTTGTATGTAGTGCAAGGGCGTGCATCCCTTTTGAATATTTGTGACAGTAAAATATCGGGGAATGTCACTCCTCCTGATAGGACAGTTACTGATGGAAGGAAGAAAGGCTGGTGTTTAACTTTTTGTCTACAACGAGATTATTAGAGATGGAGTACTATCTTTGCTACAGAGGACAAGGGAATTAGTGGTGGCCTTCCACGCTACGTACGCATTGTACTAGGTATCAGATCTTCTTCCAGTTCCATTCGAGTCTGACGCGCCGAATGAACGACTGCTTAAATGGATTAATTAGTCTGAGCTTGCCTGCGCGGTCCCTACGAAAGCGCTACGTAAGGGTTGTATATCTCCAAATTCCTCTCTTGATATTGGTACTTGAAACTTACTAAATAGCATTTCGTGGGATAGTTGTCGTCAGTCTTGAAGAGTTTACCAGTTTTCTTTTTCCTATTACTGAGCCTATGTGACCATACTATTTCTTATCCCAGCCTTGGATTTCAGCGTGGCATTCAGTATTAAAAACGATGAGCTGAGTGCTGGTACTGATGCTTTCGATAACGTCTTTGAACACCTGGACAACAAACCACCGTTGCGGAATACGATATTCTATGCATGTCCGAAGGAACAGTGAATCGTAGTTCTGAATAACGCAGGCACTCAGAATGAGATTTTCACTCTGCAGCGGAGTGTGCGCTGATATGAAACTTCCTGGCAGATTAAAACTGTGTGCCCGACCGAGACTCGAACTCGGGACCTTTGCCTTCCGCAGGCAAGTGCTCTACCAACTGAGCTACCGAAGCACGACTCACGCCCGGTACTCACAGCTTTACTTCTGCCAGTACCTCGTCTCCTACCTTCCAAACTTTACAGAAGCTCTCCTGCGAACGCAGGCACTGTTAAATGGTTCAAATGGCTCTGAGCACTATGGGACTTAACATCTGAGGTCATCAGTCCCCTAGAACTTAGAACTACTTAAACGTAACTAACCTAAGGACATCACACACATCCATGCCTGAGGCAGGATTCGAACCTGCGACCGTAGCAGTCGCGCGGTTCCAGACTGAAGCGCCTAGAACCGTTCGAGCACCGCGGCCGGAGCAGGCACTGTTATTTCGTATTTATTTGCCAGTACCAGTCCCCCAACTCTCAATAAATATGTCCTACGTAACGTACGAGCCCAGGCTGTGACACATGGACGACATATGAAAATTTGGATCTGACCGTGATTCGTGCACGGATAGCCGAAGCGGCTACAGTTACCGCTCGCGTAAGGCGGGAAATCCGAATTCGTGTCCCGGTCCATCACAAATTTTCACTGTCGTCATTCAAATATACAGACGATGGTGATTCATATTCGCAGTTACGAATACACTTCCTGTAAATCACCGTTGCGTTGGAAGAGGAGATCCGTCCCATGGTGAACACGACTGCCAGACCCCCTCTTCCTGTGAGGTAGCTGTAAAGGCTTAAGAGCAGCTGGGTAGTAGGGTTGTGCAAGTAGCTGCCTTCTTTACTGCACAGTAGAAAACACTTATAATTGAGAGAGTGAGGAAGAATTTTACGCGTCGACTCACTTTCATTGCAGTCACAGGATACGATTTTTTTTCGTTTTGTGAAGTACAAAAATTAACGTTTCTGAACATATAAAACAAGTTGTCTATCTCTACATCACTTTATTATCTTATATGGATCTGACTCAATATGTGTATGTACTATGGTTTTTTTCACATAGTACGTTATTGTATACACAGCCTCATCTAAAAATTTATTAGGTTACCATGAACGTTATTTTGTCCATGTTGGACCTTGTGAGCTGCGCGGCACCGACTGTTAATGTTGTCTGCCAGTCACTAAGATACAACATTAAACAGCAACTGTCTCGACACACTTCCGGTTACTTCTACATTATCTGATTAACAGTATCCTTACAGCTGTTAGGGAATAATGGTTATGTCGATTCTTCGCGTTTATGCGGTCTTGAAGATGTCAGTGCAGGAATGGCGGCCTATTCTTGCGCAAGAGCCGAAACCAGAAAAAGTAGTGATGTTGGAAGCTCGAGTCTGGAGCGTAGAAGACGATCTAACTCATCCCAAAGGTGTTCCATTGGGTTCACATAGAGACCGGGCAGGCCAGCCTATTTCAGGTACGTTGATGTCCACAAACAATTGACGCACGGATGCTACTTAATGAAAGGATGCTTTGTCAGGTTGATGTAAACAATCATCGTCTCCGAACTGTTGGCGCACTACTGTACGCAGTGCACAATGTTGTAAAATGGGTTCGTATACCTCCGCATTTAGCTATTTCTAGCCGGAATAACACTAATACTAACCACGGAAACACCTCCACAACGTAACAGCACGACCTCTGCAGTTCAGTGTTGGCACTGCCCGTGATGGTATGTAACGTTCTCCAGACGCCGTTCCATCGGGTTGCCGCAGCGTACAGTGCGATTCATCACTCCAAACCACTCGTTTCCAGTCCATTCCAGTATAGCAAAGGCGCTCTCCTCGTCACACCGAGTACCCCTTGGCACTGAATACAGAAGTGTGTGGCTCACAAGGAGCTGCTGGACCATTAAACCCCTGGCACAGTCATTGTGCCAGTTGGACTCCTGGAAGCACTTTGGAAATCAAGAGTGATTCCTTCCGCTAAATTAAGGCCATTTTTTTAAAACCACCCTCTGGAATGCCGGACGGCTACTACCTGGTCTTGGTTTAGCTGTGTTTGTTCTTTCGTCTTTGCCCTTCACAATCACACCACCAACAGTTGACTAGGGGAGCTTTGGATTTGTTACTCAGCTGCCATCGAATGACGGGTCTACGTTCGCAGTCCCTCGGCTCTTCTGATCGATCGAGTCTGCTGTTACTGCTGCTTTGCTGACAAGACTATACCCCCGCCTCCTTTTACGGTGACGAGGCCGCTTCTCGTAAGCTCTAGTTGTCAGTTCCGCATTACAGACGGATGTCCACATACTTTTGATCAGATGGGGCACATCTATGACGACCCTCTAGCCAAGATGACACATTGCGTACTCCTTACCAAGAAATCCTCAATTTGATCACAAAAGTTTTCTGTGCTTCCAATGAAGAAATCCCCAATCCAGTCACGGAACCTTTTCTGACTCCTCCCAACGAGGAAATCCTCAGCCCTTACAAAATTTCGTTCGATATATCCTTATCGAAAGAATGTGAAGTGGTTAAGTGACTCAAGTGAAACAAACATTTTGGTGGTGGGATTGCGGGCGCAGCGCCACCTCAATACAGGAGGAGGCGAGAGGCGCAGCGTGGGTCTCCGGCGTCGGGAATAGCAGGCCAGCGGGCGCCGGCCGAGAGCATCTCCCGCGGCGCCGCTGTCTGCACAGCTGTCTGCCGGCCGCGGACCAACACCCGCTCACTGAAGCACGGTATAGCCAAACCGTACCGAGCTGAGCCATTCGGTCGCTTGACTGCTGCACGCACAGTCTAGTCATGTTACAAGCTGCGTGCAATAAGTAATGCAACACTTTTTTTCTCGGTGGTTGAAAAATGCGGAATTTGTTGCGGGACATCGTGAAATATTCCCGCTACAGTCTCTATAGTTTCATGAAAGTCCAATAGGTAGCGGCGCTGTACGTAGCCTTCAAGATGGCGTCTCCAACGGAGGTGCGTTCCAAGCAGGGAACTGTCACTGATTCTCTCTCTTTTTTTTTATGCGCATGTAGAATGTCTACGGAGACCTGGCAGTGAACAAAAGCGCGGTGACTCGTGGGGCGAGACGTCTGCCAAGCTGGTAATCTGACTGAACTCCACACAGCTGCGACTCCGGCAACGTCGCAACGTGCGGACACTCTCGTTCAGGTGAACGACGGATCACAATCAAACACCTCCCTGCTCAACTGGACGTCTCTGTTGGTAGTGCTGAGACACTCGTCCACTAGTTGGTGTACACAAAGGTGTGTGCCCGCTGAGTTCCTTGCCGACTAACAGAAGACCGTTAAGAGCAACGAGTTTGGCCCAATTAAGGACGCACTCCGCGGGAAGCAGTACGTGGATGATGGGGAGGTTATTGATGCCGCAATACATTGCCTCCGACGTCGACCAGTAGAGTGGTACCATGCTGGCGTACAGGCCCTCCCAGTAAGGTGGCGTAAGGCCGTCGCATTGAACGGAGATTATGTTGAAAAATAGGATTTTATAGCCAGAAGAGTGGTGAATAATATGGTGTATTGGTATCCTGAACAAAAAAAACATGCTTTTAAAAAAATGTGTTGCATTACTTATTGAACGCCTCTCGTATAAGGAGGAGGAGATGGGTGTTTAACGTCCCGTCGACAACGAGGTCATTAGAGACGGAGCGCAAGCTCGGGTGAGGGAAGGATGGGGAAGGAAATCGGTCGTGCCCTTTCAAAGGAACAATCCCGGCATTTGCCTGAAGCGATTTAGGGAAATCACGGAAAACCTCAGCTACTGCCAGATCTCTCCGGCTGTCTAGTGTAGTGCTGACGAAAAGTGCTAGCCGCAGTTCTCACACGCCCCAAGCGTACCATACATGTTCGATAGGGTAACATGGAAAGCAGATAATGACTCTGAAACTTTGGCCATGTTGTTCCAGCCATCTGTAGACTTACCTAGCCCTGTGGCAAAGGCACATTCTATTACTGATAGATGCAATACTCTCGATGGCAGACAGTCATTAAGCACAAGGGAACTTAATCTTCTAACATCTTGTTTTACCTTGTGCCAATCTTTTCGTCTGTAAGGAAACAGTACACGCAGCATCGTCTGTAATCTGTTTACATGCTCTATACTTTCTGTGCCCCTGCTATTTTCCCCTTACTGCTCCTCCCAGAGCAAACTGTACTGCTCCTGGATGCCATAGCAGAAGTACCATTAACCTGTCTCATATATACACTCCTGGAAATTGAAATAAGAACACCGTGAATTCATTGTCCCAGGAAGGGGAAACTTTATTGACACATTCCTGGGGTCAGATACATCACATGATCACACTGACAGAACCACAGGCACATAGACACAGGCAACAGAGCATGCACAATGTCGGCACTAGTACAGTGTATATCCACCTTTCGCAGCAATGCAGGCTGCTATTCTCCCATGGAGACGATCGTAGAGATGCTGGATGTAGTCCTGTGGAACGGCTTGCCATGCCATTTCCACCTGGCGCCTCAGTTGGACCAGCGTTCGTGCTGGACGTGCAGACCGCGTGAGACGACGCTTCATCCGGTCCCAAACATGCTCAATGGGGGACAGATCCGGAGATCTTGCTGGCCAGGGTAGTTGACTTACACCTTCTAGAACACGTTGGGTGGCACGGGATACATGCGGACGTGCATTGTCCTGTTGGAACAGCAAGTTCCCTTGCCGGTCTAGGAATGGTAGAACGATGGGTTCGATGACGGTTTGGATGTACCGTGCACTATTCAGTGTCCCCTCGACGATCACCAGTGGTGTACGGCCAGTGTAGGAGATCGCTCCCAACACCATGATGCCGGGTGTTGGCCCTGTGTGCCTCGGTCGTATGCAGTCCTGATTGTGGCGCTCACCTGCACGGCGCCAAACACGCATACGACCATCATTGGCACCAAGGCAGAAGCGACTCTCATCGCTGAAGACGACACGTCTCCATTCGTCCCTCCATTCACGCCTGTCGCGACACCACTGGAGGCGGGCTGCACGATGTTGGGGCGTGAGCGGAAGACGGCCTAACGGTGTGCGGGACCGTAGCCCAGCTTCATGGAGACGGTTGCGAATGGTCCTCGCCGATACCCCAGGAGCAACAGTGTCCCTAATTTGCTGGGAAGTGGCGGTGCGGTCCCCTACGGCACTGCGTAGGATCCTACGGTCTTGGCGTGCATCCGTGCGTCGCTGCGGTCCGGTCCCAGGTCGACGGGCACGTGCACCTTCCGCCGACCACTGGCGACAATATCGATGTACTGTGGAGACCTCACGCCCCACGTGTTGAGCAATTCGGCGGTACGTCCACCCGGCCTCCCGCATGCCCACTATACGCCCTCGCTCAAAGTCCGTCAACTGCACATACGGTTCACGTCCACGCTGTCGCGGCATGCTACCACTGTTAAAGACTGCGATGGAGCTCCGTATGCCACGGCAAACTGGCTGACACTGACGGCGGCGGTGCACAAATGCTGCGCAGCTAGCGCCATTCGACGGCCAACACCGCGGTTCCTGGTGTGTCCGCTGTGCCATGCATGTGATCATTGCTTGTACAGCCCTCTCGCAGTGTCCGGAGCAAGTATGGTGGGTCTGACACACCGGTTCAATGTGTTCTTTTTTCCATTTCCAGGAGTGTATATACACAAGGTGTCCCTCCCAAAAATCGTCAGGCTCATTTTCTCTAGTGTTTCGTCAGATATTTGCAAATTCGTGCTTGCAACGTGTAGTTGGACTATGCCTAAACAATTATTGTGAATCACGTATTTCATGTGACACCCAGTGTCGACAGAAAGTGTTGCTTTGTTTCCTGTACAGAAAAAAAAATTAAGCGGATTTTTACGTGCCCATTCGACAGAGCGGTCCCAAATTAGTCTAACGCGATATTCGTTTCATTACTACGTACTAACAGGGACAGAAGAACTTGAGGAATAACCAGTACCCGACCAGCTACTCGCGTGCCACCCCGCCCCGCACTGTCTGCTGCCTGTATGCAGCAGCGCAACTCAGTCGCTGCTGGATTACGAGTCGTTCTTCACGTTTTACTATCCCTGTTAATACATAGCAATAAAACGAACATCGCGCTAGACTAATCTGGGACCGCTCTATCTAATTTGGACGTAGAAATTCCGCTTTAACAATCATTATGTTTAGAAAGCTTTCGACTATGTTGACTGGAATACTCTCTTTCAAATTCTAAAGGTGGCAGGGTTAAATGCAGGGAGCGAAAGGCTATTTACAATTTGTACAGAAACCAGATGGAAGTTACAAGAGTCGAGGGACATGAAAGGGAAGCAGTCGTTGGGAAGGAAGTGAGACAGGGTTGTAGCCTCTCCCCGATGTTATTTAATCTGTATATTGAGCAAGCAGTAAAGGAAACAAAAGAAAAAATTCGGAATAGGTATTAAAACCCATGGAGAAGAAATAAAAACTTTGAGATTTGCCGATGACATTGTAATTCTGTCAGAGACAGCAATGGACTTGGAAGAGCAGTTGAACGGAATGGACATTCGTAGTAGGTATTAAAAGCCATGGGGAAGAAATAAAAACTTTGAGGTTCGCCGATGACATTGTAGTTCTGTGAGGGACAGCAAAGGACTTGGAAGAGCAGTAGAACGGAATGGACAGTGTCTTTAAAAGAGGATATAAGATGAACACCAACAAAAGCAAAACGAGGATAATGGAATGTAGTCGAATTAAGTCGGGTGATGCTGCCATAATTAGATTAGGAAATGAGACACTTAAAGTAGTAAAGGAGTTTTGCTATTTGGGGAGCAAAATAATTGATGATGGTTGAAGTAGAGAGGACATAAAATGTAGACTGGCAATGGCAAGGAAAGCGTTTCTGAAGAAGAGAAATTTGTTAACATCGAGTATAGATTTAACTGTCAGGAAGTCGTTTCTGAAAGTATTTGTATGGAGTGTAGCCATGTATGTAAGTGAAACATGGACGATAAATAGTTTGGACAAGAAGAGAATAGAAGCTTTCAAAATGTGATGCTACAGAAGAATGCTGAGGGTTAGATGGATAGATCACATAACTAATGAGGAGGTACTGAATAGAATTGGGGAGAAGAGGAATTTGTGGCACAACTTGACAAGAAGAAGGGACTGGTTGGTAGGACATGTTCTGAGGCATCAAGGGATCACAAATTTAGCATTGGAGGGCAGCGTGGAGGGTAAAAATCTTAGAGGGAGACCAAGAGATGAATACACTAAGCAGATTCAGAAGGATGTAGGTTGCAGTAAGTACAGAGAGATGAAGAAGCTTGCACAGGATAGGGTAGCATGGAGAGCTGCATCAAACCAGTCTCAGGACTGAAGACCACAACAACAACAACAACAACAACATGTTTTGAATGACAAAAGAACTACAGCTTTCCATCGACGCTGGGCGTTGCATGAAAGACATAATAAGTAATTTTGTTTAGCCTTAGTCCAGCTACATACTGGAAGTACGAATTTGCGAGTACATGCCGATACACCAGAGAAAATGCGCCTGACTACACTTAGGACGGATGCCCTGAACATAAAGATGGTTTAACTGAACGAGTTAAAGCCACTTCGACTGTTTTGACATTCGTTTTTGATTATTCGCCACTGACGTTCCACAGACGTTATGTCTAAAATTGAATGGAGAATGTTTTAAGCACTGTCAGATTTTTGCCGTTGTTTTTATTCAATATGAGCTATAAAGTTTTATATCAGGAGACCGTTGTTTCTTTAGTTAAGACTTTTTTCCCGTCTTGTTTGTTACTATTTTTCCGACGTGAGCTTTCTCCTTTGGTTTATTTACATTCTCATAGGAAGCTCCACTTCAGCACACACTGAGATCTCGGATCCTCACTGTGTAGTCCGGACTGAAAACGACTGGCCTGAATCAGTAACAAAAGTAGAGCAGTGGCGAATTGTAGCACTGCTTAGGATTGTGGCAGCCTTTTCCCTAGGGAAGGGAGCAGTTTGGCACGAGGAAGAGGCGCCCAGACAGCGATCGTGGAGGAAATCCGCTGGACCGCGCTCCCATGGTTCGCGCCGGACGTGACACAGTCCGTCTGATAATCCGTGAAATACACTTCTTGCTACACTTCTCGCCCGTCGGGCCTGCTTCTTGAAGTACTTTCTGAGCTCGTGACACTTTCCAGAGTCAAATGTCAACACGTGAGGTGAACTTGGGTTGTGGGTGTCCATCACTCACACCTAACTATAGCGGGCGTGACTTTTTAGAGATGTTAACGCACAGGCTTACTGTTTCAATATTTACTGTTTCAGTAAATTAGAGATGGTGACCGATATGTTACTAAAAATTCACATTGGACAGTGTACCGGACGCCGACGAAGAAAAAATGAACTAATATTAGGGTTTCACTTCTTGTAAAAACTAAAGGAATATTGGGATTCAACATCCTGTCGACGACTAAGTCAGAGATGGAGCACAAGCTCGAATTGATGAACGATGTGGAAAGAAATCGACTACCCGCCTCCCAAAGAAACCATACCGTATTTATCTTAAGCAACGACGGGAAATCAGGAAAAAGATAACTATGGACTGCCGGAAGGTGACGCTGACCAAGAAGTGATTCGTACGAGGTCCACTAGAAAGAGCACGTGACACCGCAGGTCTTACGAGTGCCAGCAGCCGTCCCCGGCGGCGAGCGAGTAACTGTTTCAGACGAGTTTAATAATTCTTGACTGTGCATTTAAATATGTACAAGCCATCGATAGCACACGACAAAGTTTAGACCTTCCCGTGGGTTCTGCACGGAGCCTTGCGTTCGCGAAGTGTGACGTCACAAGTTCGTTGCGAGGGCCGTATTTCTCAGGGCTCCGGATTCGCTGTAAGCACGTCTGATATACGGTTCAGACGGTGTTGTTGAAACTTCACAGCACTGGTTACTGAGTCCCATATCGCGTATTATGCAACAAATCCATATATGTCATCCGTGAGCTGCATTTATTTACAACGTATGCAGGATGGCTGAGGACGTATAATCCATCACGAAAGAGATACAAGTTTGCTGCCGTACAAATTTGTAGCGGCGCCCTCTTAAACATGGCACTCCGAAAAATAAGCAAAACGTACTATTCACGTGACCCGTATATCGTCATCACTTCATCCGATACTTGTCCTAGAACACAAGCTGCCACCAGGTCCTGGGTCATTAGCTGTAGTCCAACAACGATCGAGCTGGATGCTAATAGTCACCATGTGTTATGATAGAAAATCATGATGCCTATGGACTGCGGAACTGCCGGCAGCGACAAATACCGAATACCACACCTAAATTTTAGTTGTCAAACTTGTAGCCCTCCTTGGTCAACTTCGGGCTTCAAACATTGCCTCCGCATTTTTTCCTTCGTTTGAAATCTCTCCGGAGAACAGCTTTGGCCTGTGGCCATTAGAAAGTCATCCTTCAGTCGAAGCAGTCGAGCTTTCAGAAATACGTCAGGCGACTTTTACAGCTGGCATCGTAACATGTAGGAGATCTTATTTCAGGTGAGTGATTGTGAAGCGTTTGAAAAATTATTTATTTATACCATCGTAGATCTGTGACATCAGTGTTATAATTATTTCTCTTGTAATGTGACAGCCAAAATGTAGTTTCTTGAAATCTGACTACTGCAAAATATTTTTCGCCTCTTGATCGCCCAGATTAGACGGGGATTTAATCGAAAAGTTTACATTTCAAATACCTTTCTACAATATTTCATCAGTGGCGGCTTATAAACACATGTTCGTAATCTTTTGGGGACCATTGCTTAGAACGTCTTGCTTCTACTATTCTAAATTTTCTCCAGGTTTCGCTATTAATTACGATATATCCTTTACATACCTAAACTACAATAATTATGTTCCAATAGGTTTGTTAATAAATAACTCTTCTGCTACCAGTCACGACTTTTCTTTATTTACTTTTCGCACGACGCGTTTCGGGAAATGATTCCCATTTTCAAGTGCGTTTTTTTGTGTGCCTTAAGCGATTTCTATTGATGTTGTCAATGTGTGAAAGCTTCAGTGAAACCATTTATACTGTAAACGGGATTGCCAATCTAAGAAGGCATGTCTGTGCTTTCGAAGTTAAGTACATATGATCTTTCCGTAATCATGGATTATGCAACGTACACCAGGTAACCAACAACTACCGTAGTATATGTTCAAAAATGTAATGACTGTGTTGATGTTCGTTGTGTGGCTGAGATGTTCTATGGCTCGTAACATGTTTGCAACCTGCCTGTCTTACATTTCGGTCATCTCTACTTATCTGTACTGCGTGAAAGAAGCTGTATAAACATTCAGACAGATCTTAATAAGATTTCAAAGTTGTACAAAGATTGTCAATTTGCTTTAAATGTTCGCAGATGTAAAACATAGTATCTTATGACTATAATATCAATGAGTCACAGTTGGACCGGCCAACTGATACTAGTACCTGGAGCTACACTTTGTAGGGTTACGCAATGGAACGATCACATAGCCTCTGTTCTGGGTAAAGCAAGTGGTAGACTTGGGTTTTTTGGTAGAATACTGGGGAAATGCAATTAGTCGACAAAGGAGATTACTTACAAGTCTGCCGGCCGCGGTGGTCTCGCGGTTCTAGGAGCGCAGTTCGGAACCGTGCGACTGCTACGGTCAAAGGTTCGAATCCTGCCTCGGGCATGGATGTGTGTGATGTCCTTAGGTTAGTTAGGTTTAAGTAGTTCTAAGTTCTAGGGGACTGATGACCACAACTGTTAAGTCCCATAGCGCTCAAAGCCATTTGAACCATTTTTTTTTTTTTTTTTTTTTTTTGAACTTACAAGTCTTTCGTGCGACCCGTTCTGGAGTATTGCTAAAATGTGTGGGACCCGTACCAAATAGGACTAACAGTGAATACTGAAGGTATAAAGAGAAGGGCAGTACGAATGGTCACAGGTTTGTCTGACCCGTGAGAGAGAGTGTCACAGAGATACTGAAGGAACTGAACTGACAGACTCTTGAATGGCTCTGAGCACTATGGGACTTAACACCTGAGGTCATCAGTCCCCTAGAACTTAAAAGTACTTAAACCTAACTAATCTAAGGACATCGCACACATCCATGCCCGAGGCAGGATTCGAACGTGCAACCGTAGCAATCGCGCGGTTCCGGACTGAAGCGCCTAGAACCGCTCGGCCACCGCAGCCGGCTGGACTCTTGAAGACACAGGTAAACTACCCCGAGAAAGTCTACTAACAAAGTTTTAAGAACCGGCTTTAAATGACTCTACGAATAAAGGTTACTACTACCCTGTACATATAGCTCCCGTAGCAATCGTGAGGATAAGATTAGAATAGTTACTGTACGCAAAGAGGCATTCAAACAATCGTTTTTCCCGCACTCCATTGGTGAATGGAACGGGAAGAAACCCTAACAACTGCTACAATAGGACGTATTTTGTGACTTGCAGAGTGTGGATTTAGATATAGATATCTGCACGCTGGGACGCCAAGATCAATACATTCTGACGATGACTTCACTTATACAAATTCTAGCAATACGCCGACACGTAAGTAGTATTATTTCGATAATTTTTAGTCTGACACTGGAATGGCATAATGATGTTAAATTTTGATCCTTCTCACTTTTTACGCATTTGTACAATTTTTCTTTCAGTGTTGTACTTAATAGTGGCTTAAGGCCGAAATGATGATAGTATTATAAAATGAAGAGGTTTGTACAGTCAAAAGACGGAAATATCATTCAATCATAATCAAATAGTTATCAAAGGAAATTTGCCAAAAAGCCGTGTGTTTTCACAAGTTATTTCATTCAGAAGACCAGTTTCGGCGTCTCATTAATGCCATCTTCCGCCCCCTATGAACTCCAGATACATCGATGCTGGAGCCATCAATATCTGAATTTTTTGGGGAGTTTGAACCTCGAAGATTTGACAGCAACAGAGGTGTTCGATGTGTCTGATTGTCTGTACATGAAGTGTATAGGGGGCTGAAGATGGCTTTAATGGACCGCTGAAACTGGGCGTTTAAATAAAGTTGTTGTTGTTGTTGTTGTTGTTGTGGTCTTCAGTCCTGAGACTGGTTTGGTGCAGCTCTCCATGCTACTCTATGCCGTGCAAGCTTCTTCATCTCCCACTACTTACTGCAATCTACATCCTTCTGAATCTGCTTAGTGTATTCATCTCTTGGTCTCCCTCTACGATTTGTACCTTCCACACTGCCCTCCACTGCTAAATTTGTGATCCCCTGATGCCTCAGAACATGTCCCACCAACCGGTCCCTTCTTCTTGTCAAGTTGTGCCACAAACTCCTCTTCTCTCCAATTCTATTCAATACTTCATCATTAGTTATGTGATCTACCCATCTAATCTTCAGCATTCTTCTGTAGCACCATATTTCGAAAGCTTCTATTCTCTTCTTGTCTAAACTATTTATCGTCCATGTTTCGCTTCCATACAGGGCTACACACTATACAAATACTTTCAGAAACGACTTCCTGACACTTAAATCTATACTCGATGTTAACAAATTTCTCTTTTTCAGAAACGCTTTCCTTGCCATTGCCAGTCTACATTTTATATGCTCTTCGACCATTATCAATTATTTTGCTTCCCAAATAGCAAAACTCCTTTACTACTTTAAGTGTCTCATTTCCTAATTTAATTATGGCAGCATCATCCGACTTAATTCGACTACATTCCATTATCCTCGTTTTGCTTTTGTTGATGTTCATCTTATATCCTCCTTTAAAGACACTGCCCATTCCGTTCAACTGCTCTTCCAAGTCCTTTGCTGTTTCTGACAGAATTAAAATGTCATCGGCGAATCTCAAAGTTTTTATTTCTTCTCCATGGGTTTTAATACCTACTCCAAATTTTTCTTTTGTTTCCTTTACTGCTTGCTCAATATACAGATTGAATAACATCGGGGAGAGGCTACAACCCTGTCTCACTCCCTTCCCAACCACAGCTTCCCTTTCATGTCCCTCGACTCTTATAACTGCCATTTGGTTCCTGTACAAATTGTAAATAGACTTTCGCTCCTTGTATTTTACCCCTGCCACCTTCAGAATTTGAAAGAGAGTATTCCAGTCAACATTGTCAAAAGCTTTCTCTAAGTCTACAAATGCTAGAAATGTAGGTTTCTTTTAAAAACATACGGCTGTTGGGCGATTTTTCTTTGCCTAATATGTGACCCGCCGCTGTCCTATTTCTACAGTGGATCAACAGAGATTTAATTACCTAACGTCTCGCATAAAGTGGAGTTTCTCTGGAAGTTTTCTCACCAAGCACAGAATGTAAGAAGAGGTACAACACCCATAGAGAGGATGACGTGCAGTGTGCCTGCCATCTGGGGAGGTGTCGGGGTGTCGCCTGCGAGGTTTCGGCAGCAGTGCGGCGGCCCGCGGCGGAGAAAGCCGCCGAGACGGATGCGGCGTGGCGCGGAGCGCGGGGCAGCCGCCGGTTCGCGAAATCGGATTAGGGGCAGCAGGCGCAGCGCCCGGCCTGGGAAGCGCCGCGCAGCTGCACTCGCGCCGACACCACCGCCGCTCCCCCGACTCCTCTTTTTTTATCCGCCGGACTCGGGTTTCGCCCATCAGCCTGTGACTTTCGAGTTAAATACATTACCACTTAAACGTCCGGCCGAGCTTATTTGAATCTGTCCGCTCCCTTGCGCCTTGCCGGCCCAGTTTGGCTCGGCTTCCCACACACACACCTGGCCGAGGATTCGTAAGCGGCCTGCTTTGCATAATACTCTGCGTCTGCTTTAAGTCTTCCTCCGGATCAGCGAACCGTGTGCAAATGTGGTGGGCACGCATTCGTGCCTCACTACAGAACAGCCAATTTGAAATCCCGCTCGGTTTTCTCGGTTTATCTCGGGGATATGGTGGGCTGGTGCATTCGACAAGGTCACGGTCGATTTCTTCCTGCCTATCTTGCGCAGCTCAGTGGTTCGTCGCTCAAGTTTCGAACACGACACGATAATCCGAAAAAAACTGACTTCTTCTGGGAAGGGACTGCAGTCTTGATTTGTTTAAAAAACGACACTTGCAGCAGGATCTATTTACCAACCAATACTAGCTGGTTTCGAGTTTGCTCATCTTCGGGTGCATAATACATGTGGTTGTTGTTATTGTTGTTGTCTTCTCGCGGAAGAAAAACAGAGGCGACTGCCGTGTCCTCCTGTCCCGCGTTGACGGCCAGCGCCAGGCACCAACGCTATTCAGTCGGTGCTGGAGTACTGGTTATTCTTCGTGTTTTATTGTTTCTGCTGATACATTTAGTAAAACGAATATCGCACTAGACTAATTTGTGGTCGCTCTATCGAAAGGGCACGCAAAATTTCGCTTTAATAATAATTTTGGTTCTGACAGGAAACATACCAACGCTTTCCGTCGACATTGGGAGTCTCATGAAAGGTGTGGCGATCGCTATCTGTTTGGGCTGACTCCAGTTGCATATTGCAGAGGGAAAATTGCACATATCTACCGAAACATCAGAAGTATGTTTGATGATTCTTAGGAGGTATACCCAACGCATAATTAAATTGTAGGTTAAAAATTTATTGTAACGGCCCAATCAGACTAACGTAATTTTTAGACAAAGTATTCTTACGATCGTTTATGTTTATATAATCTCGTTTTATGTAATACGTTTTATATTTTGTAATTAAGTTAGACACATGTCCTGTCCTACAACTGTGGCATCCATTAACATCGGTCTGATATGTTTCAATGTGCCGGCCGGGGTGGCCGAGCGGTTCTAGTCGCTACAGTCTGGAACCGCGCGACCGCTACGGTCGCAGGTTCTAATCCTGCCTCGGGCATGGATGTGTGTGTTGTCCTTAGGTTAATTAGGTTTAAGTAGTTCTAAGTTCTAGGGGACTAATGACGTTAGAAGTTAAGTCCCATAGTGCTCAGAGCCATTTGAACCATTTTTTGTTTCAATGTGCTGACTTAAATACAACTGCCCACTCCAAATATACCCAACATACAAAACACGTAAGTAGTTAGCATATGATCCACATTATCAGTGATATCTTTATTATCCGCGTACGACACTTCCACTCATAACAAAATCTGCTCTCTGTAATAAGTTATTTATGAAAATGGCAAGGGCCTAAACAAGTCAGACAGGAAATAAATAACAGCTTTGGTGTTAAAAATGATTTTCTTCAGTATTTCAGAGCTGCAAGACACGACGCAGTTAAAACATTTAGAGTATGCTTTGCTGCGCAGAGATTTAAATGTTTCATTACGGTCCAAAGGTAGTTTCTGTTTGTTTACAAGTAAGTAGCACGGAACGATAAAAGTATGGCATACGAGCTTCTGGACACTGGCAGAATTCCGAAGCAGCATGCAGAGTATGGGCGTGTTAACAGAACGTTCGCCGAGCTTTCCAACGAAGTACATGCAAATCAATTCGCCAGGCTTCACGGAAACTTCAGTTGCCGAGTGCAACTATTCATAAGGTCCTAAAAAAGCAATTGCGTCTGTATACGTACAAGGTGCATATACTGCAGGCAACAAAGGCCAATGGCAAGCACTAGCGATATGAATTTCCATGTGAAATGCTTAACCGAATCGATCAGAATATTTTTTTTAAGTAAAGCCACATTCCACATCTCTGGAGCTGTGAATTAGAATAACGGTCCTGTTTGGGTTTACAGAATCCACCGAGTATCAGGGAAGAAGTGACAGATAGCCCGAAAGTGAACGCTCGGTGTGGCCTCGTGTGCGACAAGATAACTGGATCGTTCTCTTTGCTGAGAAGACTGTCACAGCAACCACATGCCTAGACAAGATGGAGACATTTGCTTTTTCCCAAGTATTAACCCGGAACCAAACCTTTGG
This sequence comes from Schistocerca cancellata, assembly GCF_023864275.1. Lineage (NCBI taxonomy): Eukaryota > Metazoa > Arthropoda > Insecta > Orthoptera > Acrididae > Schistocerca > Schistocerca cancellata. The sequence goes on from NC_064630.1 coordinate 622,567,964, forward strand.
TTTCAACAAGGTCATTGGTGGTTGGATGTTTGGAGAACTCGGAGTCGAACATCTACAGGACTCTGCATTGGACGAAATGGACCCGCGAATTGGCCACCACGTCTCCTGACGTCACACGATTGATTTCTTTTCCTCCTATGTGAAGTATCGGGTATTCGCCACTGTAGTTCGGGACCCCCATGATCTCCGTACTCGGATTTGTAAGTTACCGGTACCATCCATCTGGACATGTTAGAGCGAACCTGGATGGAAACTGAATACTACACATCCTTCGCGTTACTACAGGGTCTCACGTGGAAATGTTTTGATTTGATGTTCAATTTTTTTTATTCAACTTGACACACTACTTACTTTTGTGAAGGGAATACAGTGATTTCATTTAATTTTATATTTGTATCAAACTGAAAATAGGGTATATCTGTGTATATGCCCTGTGCATTTTACTGAACCTGGAACAGTACGTCTAGTCCCTTTTGCTTTACTAAAAGCTTTTAAAGATGTCCGGTAACACATTAAATGAAAATGAATTGTGTCTTATTTTAATATTTAGCACTGGAATAAAATTCATAAATGTGTTTCTGTTAGAGTGGAATTATGTAATAATTATTTTAAAAGAAAGTACAGCCCTTTTCTACGATCACTGGACTCGGATTTTAAAGACATTACAGAGAGCCCGAGGAAAGTTGGCGGAATGTATGACACATCTCTTGTGCGGTAGAATGTTATCAAACCGGCCCTGCGCGTTCTCGGCAACACGTGGTAGGCGCAAACTGGTAAGAGCGGCGCGGCCGTTGACTCGCGGCGCGGCAGATCTGCGACTGCGCAACAGGTGCCGCCAGACCCCCTGCAGACAGCGTGGCGGGCCGTGAGTGCAGGCCGCACCGGGAAGCTGTCAGCTGAAGCGGGACATCAGGCGGAATCAGCGGCGACGAGCGAAAATGTGTACCGGACTGGGATTCGAACCCGTGATGTCCTGCTGTTCTTTCCTAGGAACAGACATCACGCATTCATATAACTGACAAGCCTGGCTGGGCAATGGATCCACCTTCTTCAGTGTGGATACACGAATACGTCCGACCTCCTGTGGGAATCACTGAGTAGCGAACGGGAGTATAATGGACAGGGAAAGAGGATAGGTGGCGCTCGGTGGGAATGTGGTTCGGCCGTGAGGTGTACCGAGATAGCCCGTGCAGTTGCGATAACGCTGTACCCAGATGGCGCAGTGGCTACCTCACCTGCCTAGTACGCAGGAGATCCTCTCCTATGAAGTGAACGCATGCGACACTGTTTATGGTGATCCATCCGTTTAATGGGAACATTGAACTGGGCCGCCTCATCTGTGCTATTCGAGAGGAGTAGGCTACGCACCGGTCCCGATTTCAGTTCGTAAGAGCTGGTGGTAGAGTCCGAATGTGGCGCAGACCCCACGAAGCCGTGGACGCATGTTGTCAGCGAGGCACTGTGCAAGCTGGCGCTGGCTCCAAAACGGTGTTTACATAGAAGGAACTGGGTCCTCTGGTCCAACTGAACTGCTTGGAGACCATCTGCAGCCATTCATGGACTTCAGGTTCCCAAACAACGATGGAATTTTTATGTATGACAATGCGCCACGTCATCGGATCACAAGTGCTCGTATTGGGTTTGACGAATATTCTGGACATTTCGAGCGAATAATGTGGCCACCCAGATCGCACGACATGAATCTTATCGAACATTTATGGGACAGAATCGAGAGCTCATTTCGTGCAAGACATCACCCACTGGCAACACTTCCGTAATTATGGATGGCTGTAGAGTCACCACGACTCAGTATTTCTGCAGGGGACTTCCAACGACTTGTTGGCTCAAAAAAATGGCTCTGAGCACTATGGGACTTAACATCTATGGTCATCAGTCCTCTAGAACTTAGAACTACTTAAACCTAACTAACCTAAGGACAACACACAACACCCAGTCATCACGAGGCAGAGAAAATCCCTGACCCCGCCGGGAATCGAACCCGGGAACCCGGGCGTGGGAAGCGAGAACGCTACCGCACGACCACGAGCTGCGGACAACGACTTGTTGAATCTATGCCGCGTTGAGTTGCTGCACTACGTAAAGCAGAATGAGGTCCGAGACGATATTGGGAGGTATCCCGTGACTTTTGTCAGCTAAAGATATTGACGCGCGCATTACCGTCACCTACAAATCCCAGGTACACTTCAAGAAGGAACTCCCGCACTTCGCGAAGGAGAGGTGCCGTTGCGCGCGACAGACAGGAAAAACTTTTGTATTAGGCGACTGCACCTGCCCTTCGGGGCTGCCAGGCAGCAATCCTATTCAACTATACTTCACATTGAATATGAATCTGTTGAAGTGAAACGTGGACGATAAATAGTTTAGACAAAAAGAGAATAGAAAACTTTCGAAATGTGGTGCTACAGAAGAATGCTGAAGGTTGGATGGGTAGTTCACATAACTAATGAGGAGATGTTGAATAGACTTGGAGAGAAGATAAATTTGTGGCACAACTTGACTAGAAGAAGGGATCGGTTGGTAGAACATACTCTGAGGCATCAAGGGAGCACCAATTTGGTATTGGAGGGCAGCACGGAGGGTAAAAATCGTAGAGGGAGACCAAGAGATGAATACACTAAACAGATTCAGAAGGATGTAGGTTGCAGTAGGTACCGGGAGATGAAGAAGCTTGCACAGGATATAGTAGCATGGAAAGCTGTATCAAACCAGTCTCTGGACTGAAGACCAAAACACACATGAATCTGTTCTACAAGAACTGACAGATAAAGCCATTAATAAGAATAAAACCGGAACGCAATAGCAGAGCAGTTTGAATACATATATACAAAGGGCCAGGGCATAAGTAGTATTTATTTACTGCCGTGAAAGTCTTAGCAGCCGGTGCCTCCACCTCTTGCACCACTATGGAAGCCGCAAGGCTACACGAGCAGGTACTACTTAGTGCAGGCTCTGTGTGTGTGTGTGTGTGTGTGTGTGTGTGTGTGTGTGTGTGTGTGTGTATAGATGGTGACAGCGGAGCCCCGTGGTACTCGCGTCTGCTTTTAAAAAAGGAGTGGCCACACCTGGCAAAGCAGTGCCGTCGTTCATCTCGGCTCGCGGTATTACTACGGCCCACACAGCACAAAGCAGAACAGGACCGATGCAGGTAAACCCGTTCCCCTTGTTCCGCGAAGTAATTCCCGCCCACGTGCGCCTGCATTCAGCTGGCGGCGACCCAACCCGTCCGTCAGTCCGTTCTCTGCTCTCCTGGGGAGGTCACGTGCTATTCTTAGCGCGCGTGCAACGGCGGCGAGCTGGACACGCCGCCACGGAATTGCATTGGTGTCGCGAACCGTCACCCAACCTCATCCTTGTCTTTGCCCGATGACTCGTCTTTGACATACACGCAAGTTACCGCCTTTCTGCTCGTTACTTCATTATATACTTGTTTACCCTTCGTGCGGCTGCCCCCGTCGGAGGTTCGAGTCCTCCCTCGGGCATGGGTGTGTGTGTTGGCCTTAGCGTAAGTTAGTTTAAGTTAGATTAAGTAGTGTGTAAGCTTAGGGACCGATGACCTCAGCAGTTCGGTCCCATAGCCTCTTATCACAGATTTCCAAAATTCTTGTATACCCAGTGAGATGATGACAACTCACGCAAGGTTTGACGCCTCTGATTCCGTTTGACCTACGGTGACATTACAGATTCGGGACGAGCTATTCCCTTCTTAGAAACTCACTTGTAAATTTATTTATCTACCAACGTCCGTACTGGACAGTGACCATCTTCCTAACATCCATCCTACTTCTACTTGATTACTCTGCAGTTAGCACTTAAATTTTGGCTAAGCGTTCACACAACTAATTTCAGACTATTTCTCGTCCGATCCACTTTTGAACGAGGGAAAAACGAACACCTAAATCTTTTAGTGCCAACTGTTATTTCTCTCTATGTAGGTGGTAGTCAAAAAAAAAATTATTCCTGTTACAGTTGCATACATTCGCCGTAATGTAGACTAGTCACGAACGAGCCCGTGCATTTTCGAACCATTAATGCCAAGGACAGAAAATTCGAATGTTTGCTATACGAACAGAATAAAACTGTATATACTACACTTGAATTATTTTAGAATCACTTCATAAAGACGCTGTCGAGAGCTCGAAAATTAACGGACTTAGTTGAAACCATTAAGGAATACGTATGCAGGTGTGACAGGAAACTAAATAAATAATAAAACATAGCTGTTGGTCCTTTATGCACACCTCAGAGCCAATATCTGCTAAATTAACTAAATTCAGTTACTATCGAATCCACCTGCATTACAAAATTATTTTACTATTCGGACGACAAAGTTGATTACTGAGATTTCGTGTAAATAGCGACGCGACTGGACTGTGGGTGCCCGGGAACGAGTGATTTAAAATAATGAAATCAGGCTACACCTTGTAGCATTTCGATGCAAGGGTTTCTGAATTTGGCGAATTCCTAAAGAATGTTATCTGCCGTAATGTGTAGTGCCAACAGTGAAGAACGGAGGTGGTGGCGTTACGGAATGGCACTGTTTTTTGTGGTTATGCTGTGGTCCACTTATTGAGCTTAAGTAAGTGGTAAATACCAAAACATATGAACACATGTCCTCAGCACTGTATACGGCGTACTGTAAGCAGTTCGGAGACGATGATTGTATGATGAGGACAATGCACACCCTCATAAAGCATCTCTGAGACAACAGATTGCGGACAATAACATTCCTGAAATGAACTGGCCTGTACAGAATCTCGCCCTTCACCCAATGGTACATCTTTGGGATGATTTAGAACGTCGACTACGCACCGGACCCCAGTTTCCAACATCACTACCTTCTTTGTCTTCGGCTCATGAGGAAGAATGGGCTACCACTCCTCCATAGACATTTAGACACCTACTTGAAAGCGTTCTCAGCTGGGCCGTCAAAGACCGAAGGGTGAGCACACTTTCTTTTCATGAGAGAGTAAGATTTAATCGGTTTATAACACTAATTTGTTTCTGTGAAACTACCTTCCCAAAAGTGAAAAGGCATGTAATACATGCGAACACCAAAACCCATATTGCTACGTATCACTGATAGCTTACAATCAACACTCCCACAGTAAACAAACCCGAGGCGGAACCGAGCAATACTCAAGGCAAGGTTGAGGATGAAGAGTAAAGTGAGCGTTACTGTTGTAAACAGCAAGTATCATGGGTGAATGGAAGGAGTCTGTATCCGCACAACACACACAGCGAATATCGCCGACACTTTCAGTACAATTCAAGTACAAAATCAAATAGGCTTCCGAAATCAGTAGAAATCCAATTATTCTGTAACAAGCCACTGGAGAGCCGGCCGCGATGGCCTAGCGGTTCTAGGCGCTTCAGTCCGGAACCGCGCGACTGCTACGGTCGCAGGTTCGAATCCTGCCTTGGGCATGGATGTGTGTAATGTCCTTAGGTTAGTTAGGTTTAAGTAGTTTTAAGTTCTAGGGGACTGATGACCTCAGATGTTAAGTCCCATAGTGCTCAGAGCCATTTGAACCATTTGAACCACTGGAGAGCACGTGTCCCTTACACCAAAATACTCAGATAATATCGAAATTTTTTTGTTGCGATTTCGGGGTTATTCTGTATATTGACATAATTATTTAAAAAGTTCAAAAAATGGCTCTAAGCACTATGGGACAACATCTGAAGTCATCAGTCCCCTAGACTTATAACTACTTAATGGGGGTAGGACGTCAAACGGGCCGACTTGGAGCAGGAGAGGCACCACAGGACATTTTAACTTCCATTGTCTATACTGTTACAAGTAAATTCATAAAACTTTGTCAGCATGACCAGGAAGGATTCAGAATTCACACTCGTAGCAGCGGAAGTTCAAAAACATAACAAAATATTTTTTTTTTACATGTGAAATTTCATCATTTTTTCACTCACTGTTGGCTGCATTTGTTGCTATAGGTACACTTTTCTTCATAAGTAAGAGAGACTGTTCGATGAATTTTGCACAGCATAAAACCATACTTACAGGTGTCTTAAATTCTAGAATCTATTTAATTTATGAAAAATGAATGAGCAGTTACGTTTTAAACTTTATGTTTAGAAAAAAATCAAATTTTGTAGTTAATTATCTCAATTTTTACCACAGTTTTTAATAGACTTGGAAAATTCTGGAGTTTCATACACCTGTAAGTATGGTTTGTATGCTGTGCTAAATTCATCACAGAATCTCTCTTACTTGTGAATAAAAATGTACCTATAGCAACAAATGCAGCCAACAGTAAGTGAAGAAATGATGAAATTTCATATCCAAAACAAATTTATTTTGTTATGCTTTTGCACTTCCACTGCTATGAGTGCGAATCCTGAATCCTTCCTGGTCATGCTGACAAAGTTTTATGAATTTGTTTGTAAAAGTATAGACAGTAGAAAATAAAATGTCCTGTGGTGCCTCTCCTGCTCCAAGTCGGCCCGTTTGACGTCCTACCCCCCTTAAACCCAACTAACCTAAGGACATCACACACATCCATGCCCGAGGCAGGATTCGAACCTGCGACCGTAGCAGCAGCGCGATTCCAGACTGAAGCGCCTAGAACGTCTAGGTCACAGCGGCCGGCATTTAACAAGTGTGGCAAGAAGCACCTCAGAAACGGCTTTCAAAAGTGACGAGTTATCTTAACAAAAACCCTGAAAGGAGAACCAAAGTAGATTAGCTTATCAGTAGGAAATTACTTGAAATTGCAAAGTTAAGTGGGGAATCCAGTACTTTTTTCCTGTCATGTTGCGATTTCATCGGTACCAAATACTGGCCCTTTAAAAATTAGCAGAGGCTGGAGACTAAAACGTGAATTTGCTTGTTATCCCGGGACCGCTCATTTTCGGGAACAGTGCCATACACTTCTGAGCGCCCATCATTGAACTGCCTTTGCTTGTACCATTGTACGGCATCGGCATGTTTGCTGACGGATTTGGCATGGTTAATTTGAGAGGTGGTGGGATGCCCGCCCTGTCGACAGGCCAGGCTCCTACAACCTCTCCCCCCCCCCCCCCCCCCCCCAGTGACGCAATACATGTACCCATCTGTCGGCCTGTATGCTAATCGTGTGAAGTGACCGACGATTTTCTAAATGTTTACGAGTCGTGTAACAAACAGACTTCGAAACTAGCCCGATATTTACCTAGTGGGATGTGGGAAACTGCCTAAAACCCACAAGCGATCTGGCTGACACAGCAGCCCTTGTCGTTAATCCGCCGGGCGTATTTGATCTGGGGCTGACGCACCTCCCGGACCAGGAAGCGGCGCTTTACACGCACGGCTATCCGGGCAGGTCATATCTCAAAACGTTGCCTGATTTATATTTATTTTTTATACTGGATTTGTTGTGAGGTCCTGCCAAATAACTGATTCGTTGTATTTGTATCGCAGGGAAACTGATATTCTGCGGCTAATGCGTAACATAGAGATATCTGGAAAAACAAAGCTATTATTTCTATCTCGGCGGCCAATTAGGTTACGAAAAGACATAGGTCACTATTTTATGAGCCCCTTCCGACTATTCGATTACTCTAAAACGGCGACACAATCCAGGCTGCCAAATACATCGAAGACTAGCGGAAACAGTGACAGACATTTGCTGGTACAGTACAGCAGATCCAAAGATCAATGGTTACCGAGAGCCAAGTTAGCTCTCCACCTCCATATTTCATGGCACAGCGATTGAAATATTGGAACGTGAGTACTGAGACCCTGCTCGCTCTGTTCGTCCACGAGACACAGCAGCAGACACCGTCGCTCAGGTTGATGCCGAGTTCCTTTGATTTCCGGACGGTGTTCGATACAGTTCTGCATTATCGCGTAACGAATAAAATACTGTCATATGGAATATCAGACCAATTTTTCGATTGGACGGAAGAGTTCCTAACAAACAGAACACAGAGTGTCTCTCTTGAAAGAGAGATCTCTGCGGACGTATAAATAACTTCGGGCGTGCCCGAAGGGAGTGATACAGGACTATTACTGTTCTTTATACATAAATGTGAGCAAGTGGAAAATTTCGGAAGGTCCACGAGGCAATTTGCGGATTGTGCTCATATATATATATATATATATATATATATATATATATATATATATATATAGAAGCCGCAAATTGTTGCGAAATGCAAGAAGACCTGCAACGATCGACGCTTTGTACACAGACTGGCAGATTACCCTCAACATAAAGAATTTTACAGTATTGCGCATAAATAGGCGCAAAGACTCGTTACAGTATGATTACGCGACTGGCGCACCGTCACTGGAAACACAGACGTTCATTTACCCGTAATATCTGGGAATATGCTACAGTATGATTTATAGTGGAATACTGACACGAAACTAATAGTAGGAAAAAAGGTGCCAGACTGAGTTCACTGAAGAACCGTCGTGTAGTCCACCCACGAAGATGTTAAGATTAGAGACCCCTCCTTCACCGGTAGGATTGATATGTTTACCTATTTGTTGCCACCCTGACGAAGTCTATGTTCGTGACTAACTTCTATTTATGATGGTTACACCGTGTGTGTGTATGAGTCAGAGTCTTGAACATAGACTTCGTTTGGTTGGCAACAAATAGGTAAACATATCAAACAAGATGAAACACGTAATGGAGTCGCAATATTTACGTTGTGAAAAACAGTTTACGACGAAATAGTTGTATCGAGTGACGAAAGAACAATAGTACACACAAAAAAGAGTGAGAAACATGGTGAACAGTGTGAGGAAGGCCAGAACACAAAGACGTGATTATATGGCAGTGATGAAAGTGGTAGTGCGACCTCCAGACCAGATGTGAGGAAATGCAGATCACCAAATTGTAAGTAATTAACTCTTTACAAAATAAAATAAAAAAACGCGAAGTGAACTGTTTAATAATGTAAAACTAACAAAACTGAATCGTTATAGATCCCACTGATGCTGCCTTAGAACAGGAAAAGGCGAAACGCGTATGGGATAAATAAAGTAACTAGCAGCAGGAAAAGGCAGTTTTATTTACAGTAGTAGTAGTAGAGGGTTTTGTGGGCGCACGACAGCAAGATCTTCAGCGCCCGCTCAGAAACAGATTGACACGGGTGTCAAGAAAATACTAAGAACAGTAAGATAAAACAGAACGTAAAACACAGGTAACAGGGTTTAAAAAACATGTGCCTACCCACACCGAAGTGTGGGACGAAGCATGTCGGCCGGCCGAAGTGGCCGTGCGGTTAAAGGCGCTGCAGTCTGGAACCGCAAGACCGCTACGGTCGCAGGCTCGAATCCTGCCTCGGGCATGGATGTTTGTGATGTCCTTAGGTTAGTTAGGTTTAACTAGTTCTAAGTTCTAGGGGACTAATGACCTCAGCAGTTGAGTCCCATAGTGCTCAGAGCCATTTTTGAAGCATGTCGTCAGCAGTAAAACATGGACAACACAGGAAGAAAGAGGTTGAGGGAGCTAAAACAATGTAGCAGATGGAAGTGGCTGGCTGACCGCAACGAAAAAAGGGAAGAGCCAGCCACTCTGCAATACACTAAAACCTCCAGCCTAAAAGTTTAGGCCAGAGTCCAGACACATCACAAAACTTTAAAACCCTAGACACACACGTCTCATCGTTAGCTAAAACACAGGGCAGATCCCCATCAACTTGTGCTTCTGCCCTTGCATCGCGGTATAAAATGCAGTATGTTAAAATGTGCCGGACAGAGATGTGCACACCACAAGTATCACAAAACGGGGGATCCTCCCGCCGTAATAGAAAGCTATGTGTGAGAGGACAGTGCCCGATCCGAAGACGCGTGAGGGTCACTTCTTCCTGCCTGAGCAACCGGCAGGAGGAACGACACGGCCCAGTTGTTGACTTCACCAACCGTAGTTTATTGGTCGTCGCCGCCAGCCATTCTTCCTCCCACAACTCCATGCGCTTCTTGTGGGGTGTGTAATGGAACTTGAATTACGTAACCATTACGGCAGTTCAACTCAACCTCTCGATACCAGCAATATTCTACTGTGTTTCTGTAAAGTTGAAAGGTCTCTGTTGGATTCCTTTCATGTTTAATTTCTTAAATCTGTTGCCATTTATGGAATAAATTCCTCTTCTAAATGTACTGTGGCGTTTCTGACTATCTGGGAGGAGACTGAGCAGTGGAACGTGTTACTTTTACACATAAACAAGAACGATCTGTCACACTACTACACTTTAAACCACAGTTTATATGTAATTCTTATATGTAATTCATGTCACACAGTCTCATACGAAACCTACATCCGCTTTCTATTATATACTGTATATGATAAGATACTGTCATCCCCCTTCTCTTTTGTGTGAGAGGATGAATGAGCATATGTATTTCTAGTTGCATGCTTGAGGGTAGCAGACAAGGCTGTCTGCTAGAGAACAGTAGGACCAACGTCGGAACAGGTAGCTACGCTTCCTAAAAGCAAAGAGGTTTCTATCCTTAGTATGGTCCTGTCCGTCCGTTGTCATGTTGGTATAGGAAGCTGCCCCTCTGGCCACTTCCGTTGGTCTTTGTGAGCCACCGTCACGAAGCACGCTCGGCAGTAGAATCAGTTGCAGGGTGGCCGTGGCGAGCGTCTGAAGTGGTAAGATCTCCGGCTAAGCGCGTGTCTGTTTAAGTCCGTAGGACAATGGATTTCTTAAGTTCAGCCTAACTGAAAATTTAATCACTCTTATTTCGGGTTTAGGTCTAAAATATCCGATGTTATCTTAAATTGCAGCGCAGTGTAATTATCGTGTGAAGTTCAGATTATTTTTCGGTAGTTGCTTTGTTACTACTTTGTGAGTAAAGTGGAACCACGTGTTGATCAGTAACTCTAACTAAGTTCATCAATCTTAAATCCGAATGTGCGTGAGATTATAACGTCTCGTCTTGAGAATATTTTTTTAATATAGCAACTTTTCTTTATGCTTTTCTTTATGTTCAACCCACGTGGGGTGTACTTTGCGAGACCAGTACCACGTGCTTATATAACTGTTTGACCCATCAGGTTAATAGTAAGACGTTAGTAACCAGTTCAAGGTTTTTCTTTTGTCAATTGCTTTTCGATCTAATGTATTTTAATTATCAAAATTATTGTGGAGTTGTACGCTTTGTGTAAACCAAGTTGACCACGTGGAGCATGTGGTGTAATCATCAAAGTAGCCCTCAGCTATTCTTTTTGCGAAGACTTCACAAAGAGTTAATATGAATTTAGTATACCAGTGTGTGGTAATTACATGACGGACAGGTTGTGGTATGAACGTAATTTCTTTGGGTAAAAACTGAATCTGTTGGTTGTGGTTAATTTCTTCTTGCTTATGTTTCAATGTTCTTCGTGTGTTATTTTATGAATGGAGTGTTGTATGCAGTTTTCCAAATCTTGGCTCCATATTTTATGTGTTCCGTAAGATTACAATCTCACATTCTTTTCAATCGTAAATAAGGCACCAGCTCAGTTATAACTCACGTATAATATGCTGAAATTTCAATGAACAATCTTAAAATAAATTTCCAAATATAAACTGATTTCTTTCTTTTTATTTAAATTCTCCTTTTTATATATATATTTTACCGGTTTTGTATGACTATTAAATATCTGATGAAACAGTTGCCCAGTAATCCACGGTTAACGTCCCCAGACAGATCACGGCTTTTAACCCACTTTCATTGTCGATGAGCTCCGATATCAGCATACCAAAATTAAAGTAACAATATTACACCTCAGCATACCAAATTAAGAGTAACAATCTTACAAAGTAGTTGACATATTTCTGAGACAACATTCAGATTTGATTTCATTAATGTAGAAGTACTTTGATTCATCGATATGTTTATATTGCAATGATATTATTCTTATGTGTAGTCTTTCTTTTGTCACTATGATCTTTGACGTACATGTAACTCTGATTTTTGGGCGCGTAGGCGATTATTAGAGTTAGAGAGTCGGACCTTTAGAAAGTCAAGTCTTGGACGTCATGTTGAAAAGACGCATATTGTAGCCAGTTTATAAAATGTAAACTTTAACAAAATGGTTCAAATGGCTCTGAGCACTATGGGATTCAACATCTGAGGTCATCAGTCCCCTAGAACTTACAACTACTTAAACCTAACTAACCTAAGGACGACACACACATCCATGCCCGAGGCAGGATTCGAACCTGCGACCGTAGCGGTCGCGCGGTTCCAAACTGAAGCGCCTATAACCGCTTTTTTTATTTATTTATTTATTTATTTATTTTCCATAAAGATCACTCTGTTAAAAGGAACATGTAGATTATTTCATGGTATAGTATGTGCATTACATATGGAGCGGTGAGAGAAGCGTCAAATGTGCACACCGACTGCACCCGGCACATCCCAACTGCGTGGGGGGTCGAGGAAGGCTGCGTGAAGATAGCTGGCAAAGGTTTTCCCATAGTGTGACCATCTATGAACCTCATTGTGGGCTTGCTGCAAGAAATACCAAAAGTCGAGTCGCGACTTGGCAGCATCCCCATAGAGGTACGCGATCGTCCAACCTTTGACCCAGATGATCGAGTGTGATTTAGTCGCCGGAAAGTAGTCACTCTCCGGATATAAGAAGGAAGCAGGTGTAATATGTTGCGGGGTCACACGGAGGTAGCAAGCCACCATCTGTCTTCCTAGGAGCCATACGTCCTCCACCGCGATACAAGTTAAGCGGTGATGGTCGTCATCCACTTGGCGACATTTCGGGCATAGTGGAGTGTCCACTAGTCCAATTGCATAGAGTCGTTCGTTGGTGTTGAACTTGCCACAGGTGACAGAGAACCACAGTGCCCGAACGAAGGTAGGAAGGAATTTTTGGTGCACATGTCTCCAAATCTTCGGCCAATGCAACTTGGGGTGTTTGAGTTCAATGACATTACGACTTATCCGTCGTTGCAGCCAAACATAAAAATCCTTCGCGCATGGTGGTCTTGTGCGCGGAAGCTCGTCTCTGACATAACTAAGTTCCACGATAAATGTTGATACATGCGCAAAATGTGGCGTAATGTTGCCCACCGCTACCGGAGGTGTGAGGGACGCTGGAACTAGGAGATCCAGGAGGCGGGATGTAAGGGAATCACGCCCGCTACGCCATTGCTTGTACATCGTGGCTAGAAGGAGCGCCGTCGCTCGGCAGTGAACATTCGTAAGTCCGAGTCCCCCCTTGTCCGTAGGGAGCGTGAGCGTTGTGTATCGCACTTTGAGGGGCGATCCAATCATCACAAAATAGCCTAGTGCTGATTGAAGTCGACGTCAGAGCGTGAGTGGTAGGGGCAGGATCTGCGAAATATGCACCATTCGAGAAACCACATAAGTGTTCAGATATTCGACTCGCTGCAAAGAATCGAGGCGCCGTAGGAGATGTTGTCGGACCATGGTACGTGTTGTCTGTAAAATACGTCGGTAGTTAACTGCCGCAGTATGTTTTACAGAAGAGGTAAAGTCTATGCCGAGATAGCGGAATCGTTGCACACAAGGAAACGGACTGATTTTTTCTGACGTAAGGCCCCTTCCAACCGGCATTGCTGCCGATTTGTTCATGTTCACTGCACTACCCGCCGTCACACTGTGGTCCAACAACAGTTCAAGGACCGTCTTCACCTCTTCTTCAGAACGAACGAGCAGCAGGAGGTCGTCCGCATAACCGCTCGGCCACTTCGGCCGGCTGAACTTCAACAGTGAGGAAGATGTTTTGTATTGTGATGTTTTGTGTGTTACGTGATATTGCAGCGAAAGTAATAAAAAAGAAGTGTAACTTAAATTCGGAGTGCTGATTACTTTTTTACATTACGATTGTGCTAACTTTCAAAGGTTTAATCTTCAAGAATGGTTTGTGGAACACATCTATAAAACTTTCGAATATAGCAGAATAAAACCTAGGCCTCTTTGTATCCGAGCTTGGAATCATCACCACCTAGATTTTCGACGAATGAGCCATGATTTTACAACGAGACCAGCGTGGGAAACACGGAAAGATGAGTGGCTAGTTTATTCATAATTACATGAAATGACTTTATTAAGTGTGCTCTAATGACACCTGCCACACAATAATTTTGTTGTTGCCCGAAAATGCAGTATTTAGCAGCGTGAGCAACACCACAATCATTATTAAATTTTGACCTTTGTTGTGGTAGGGTTGTTAGAAGTGCAGAAATGACAGACTGCAAGGGAAGAGGACACTGGACCACATCCTGCCCTCTGCAGGCCTCCTTGGCAGCCCGATCGGCCCGTTCATTGCCCCATGTTCTTACATGACCAGGCACCCAGCAGAATGACACCTCCTTACCCCGCCGTTGGAGCAGGTACAGTTGGTTATATATCAGCTGGACCATCGCCTCAGTTGGGTACTGAGTCTGCAGTGATTGTAAGGCACTAAGAGAATCGGAGCAGAGAAGAAATCGATTGCCCCGAACACGATTCATCAGCTCCAGTGGTTTCAGGATCGCATGGAGTTCCGCTGCGAATACGGTATATTCATCAGGGAGGGGAATCCGGGTAACATGGTCAGGGAACACTACAGAACAGCCAAGGAAATTCTCCTGTTTGGAGCCATCAGTGTAAACGACAGTAAAATCGTGATGCACATCCAAAATGTAAAAAAACAGAGATTGAAATGTAAAATCTGGTGTACTATCTTTCTTAAAATTAGTCAAATCTAAAATAAGTCTGGGTCTCCGGAGGAGCCAAGGTGGAAATCTGCTCCAACCGCGACGTAAAACATGAAGACCAGCCATATCCATCGCAGAGAGGCAATCCTGTGCGCGAATCCCATAGGGCCGCGTCGCTCGTTGCCGGTTATGAAATAGCCGTGCCAGAGGAAGCTGAGCAACGGTATGGTATGCAGGTGTGTGTGGTGTGGACAAAGTTTTATACGCCTGGCGCACCGTAAGTAGCCGTCGCCGCATATAAAGTGGCGGTTCACCAGCCTCTGCACAGAGACTTGGTATGGGGCTAGTTTTATTTACAAAACAAGCCTTTCAGAGTATTCGTGCAGATACAAGGGCGTACCCAGGATCTGAACTGGGGGGGGGGGGGGGGGGGGCAGGTCATACTAGTCTCAGGAAACAAGGACAAGGAGTCGAGACAACATACAGCACTTCTTATTAAATAAAACAGTAAACCAGTGAAAAACTGCTTTTAATAAACATTTTAAATACAAGAATGCACTTGTACAATCCGAGAAAACATGTAGCATTTCTTATTAAATAAAACAGTAAACTAGTGAAAAACTGCGAATATCTTCTAGGGGGAGTCAGCTGCCCCCCCCCCTCCCCCTGCCCCTCGCTGGGTACGCCCATGTGTAGATACATATACAAATTTTCTGTGCGGTGCAAGAAAATGTGTTAATGGAGGTACCCTAAATGTGATAGTAATGAGGCCTCGCACGAGGTGCAGAACTGAGTTGCTCGGCCCTCGGACGGCAGCGCTGGCAGATGCGTGCCGGGCCACAGCACAGCAGACGCTCGCTACGGGGCCGGTGTGTGGCATTTCCGCCGGCGAACGAACACGTCGGGCCTCCTCTCCGCCGCCGCACGCGTTCCGAGAACGCGGCTGGGACGTCAGGGCACACGAGGAGCGCGACCGGTTCCCTCGCATTAGCTGTCGCTCCTCGGAATCGGCACGCCCACACCGGCTGCCGGGGGCCACCTGTCTACGTGAAACGCAAGTGTCACGTGGCGACAGCCTCTTTTCAAGCGTGCTCCTGTCGGATGTTTTCGGGAGAGAAAGAAATGCTAGTTATTTCTTTTTCATTTCGATATCCAAACATCTGTATTTATCTAAGTCCGCAGATTTTCATGTCAGTTGTCACTGATGATAAAATCTGTGTGTGTTACTAAACGGTTACATCAGCCACTAGATGCCGGCTGCTGGCTGGTTTCCTATTTAACGGCTTCCAGGGGCAACAAAAATTTGATTTCCAGTGATTCATATAATTACTGACTAAATACAAAAATTTAAAATGCTGTCATAATCAAGTCATTAAGAAGTACAGTCTAACATTAAAGGTCTAACACAATGAAGTAAGTACTGTAGTAACAAAATTTTGCGTATGTCTTGAGGTAGTGTTGACTCATGGCGCGCTTATTACCCAGAATACAGGGTGTCCTATGAGGAATGGTCAATATTCAGGGATATGACAGGAACGACCATTCGAAGCAAAAGAGTCTAGTAAACACGATGTCTAAAATGCTGTGCCGCGCGGGATTAGCCGAGAGGTCTTCGGCGCTGCAGTCATGGACTGTGCGGCTGCTCCCGGCGGATGTTCGAGTCCTCCGTCGGGCATGGGTGTGTGTGTTTGTCCTTAGGATAATTTAGGTTAAGTAGTGTGTAAGCTTCGGGACTGATGACCTTAGCAGTTAAGTCCCATACGATTTCACACACATTTGAACTTTTTTTTTCTAAAATGCTTTCCTTAAGACCTATGAGCACTTCATCTTCACTACTGTGAAACGCATCTATTCTACTGAAAAAGGGCGCACAGCTCCTAAGATGCTCATTTCAGAGCCCATGTGTAATCGACAATTTTTTTCTTGTTTTGATCCATACTATCTTCTCCCAAAATACGGAAAGAAAGAGATTGCAGTAGAAGAGATTTGTTTTAGAGTATCGAAGATGAAGAAGTGCTCAAAGCTACTCAGGTATGCATTTTAGAACCCAGTTTAAGTAAACTTTTTTTTGCTTCGAATGATTGTTTCTGTCATGTCCGTGAATACACCACTCCTCTTGGGACTGCCGACCAGTGTGGCCGAGCGGTTCTAGGCGCTTCAGTCTGAGACCGCGTGACCGCTACGGTCGCACGTTCGAATCCTGCTTCGGGCATGGATGTGTGTGATGTCCTTAGGTTAGTTAGGTTTCACTAGTTCTAAGTTCTAGGGTACTAATGACCTCAGAAGTTGAGTCCCATAGTGCTCAGAGCCATTTGAACCATTTGAACTACCCATTCCGCAAACAATATCCATGTATACTACAAAATTATATCATTGTTTGGTACACATTTCACGTGAAAATTTAGCTTTCCAGAAAAATGTGAATATGTAACACATTAACGTATTTCTAAAGTAATCGGACGTTTGAAGCCGTTATAAGCATGGGACTTGGATTTTTTATGAATCGTATTTGGGTTGGTGGGGATGGGGTGGTGCGAGGGGATAGGAGGTTGCCGGGTTGATTTGGGAGAGGGGACCAAACAGAGAGGTCATCGGTCCCATCGGATTAGGGTTCAAATGGCTCTGAGCACTATGGGACTTAACATCTGAGGTCATCAGTCCCCTAGACTTAGAACTATTTAAACCTAACTAACCTAAGGACATCACACACAACCTGCGACCGTAGCGGTCGCGCGGTTCCAGGCTGTACCGCCTAGAACCGGTCGGCCACCCCGACCGGCTCGGATTAGGAAAGGATGGTGAAGGAAGTCGGCCGTGTCCTTTTCAAAAGAACCATCCCGGCATTTCCCTGAAGGGATTTAAAGAAATCACAGAAAACCTAAAACAGGATGGCCGGACGCAGGTTTGAACCGTCGTCCTCCTGAATACGAGTCCAGTATGCTACCACTGCGCTGACTCACTCGGTGAGGGGGGGGGGCAATGTTACTGGTCCAGGACTGTTGTTGTGGCGCAGTCTTAACATTTGACGGTACACGACGGCAACGCCAACTTGTATTAGCAGAAGGGCCGGTTCGGCAACATTTTTCCACACAAGCGAGTTATGATTTGGCGCATCTCCTACTCCTCACCCCCCCCCCAACCCCTTTTCTCGCATACACTTTCACCCTTGTCCTTTCTCGATACTAATTGTACTACAACTGTTTACAAATCTTATACTCGGGCGGCCTCAGCATTGCCGCCCACGCCGTCCCGCACAGAAATCTTACAGCTGAGACGCCTCTGGTGCCCGTCACATCTTAGAGCCCCACGCGGTGGTTTGTGTCGCTCGGGACGGCACCGGTTAGCAGTGACATCTATTTTCAAACTCGGGTACTCACGAAGCCGCCTTCGTAGAGCGAGGCGACCGAAGCCGACTGGGAACGCTTATCTCGAACAGGAGCCGAAGCAACCGATCTGTGTTGGCACATGAGGGATATACGAGAGCAGATCGTAAACGTCAGCTCTCTGAGACGGCTCGCCAGCCAGAACAGGTACCGGTATGTTGTAGGCCGGCTTTACGAGTGCCGGGGGCACCCCGCGTGTCGCCGGACGAGCAGCGGAAGCTCACGGGCACGGAAGGCGCGTGCAGCGGGCGCGCCTCTAGACACTGCTTACTCGGCTGATATCGCGGCTGACCTCGATACAGTAGCGCGCTGTTGCTAACATTATCTAATCGCTGATTTGTGAACACACGCGACCGCGCCCACACACACACAAGTAAGGGGAAACTAAACTACGAGTTTTCAACTGCAAGGTAAGCTCACGGGCCAAAAAAATACTCTCCTTCGTGCTAATGGCTTGTAACAAACTGACGAGCAGTTGCGTTGTCTCGAAAAGGTTCTGGATACACGAGGCGTGCTGTCTCAGAAATACACTACTGGACATTAAAATTGCTACACCAAGAAGATGACGTGCTACACACGCGAAATTTAACAGACAGGAAGAAGATGCTGTGATATGCAAATGATTAGCTTTCCAGAGCACTCACACAAGGTTTGGCGCCGGTGGCGACACCTACAACGTGCTGACATGAGGAAAGTTTCCATCCGATTTCTCATACACGAACAGCAGTTGACAGGCGTTGCCTGGTGAAAGGTTATTCTGATGCCTCGTGTAAGGAGTGGAAATGCGTACCATCACGTTTCCGACTTAGATTAAGGTCGGATTCTAGCCTATGGTAATTAAGGTTTATCGTATCGCGACATTGCTGCTCGCGTGGTCGAGATCCAATGACTGTTAGCAGAATATGGAATCGGTGGGTTCAGGAGGGTAATACGGAACGCCGTGCTGGATCCCAACGGCCTCGTATGACGAGCAGTCGAGATGACAGCCATCTTATACACATGGCTGTAACGGATCGTGCAGCCACGTCTCGATCCCTGAGTCAACAGATGGGAACGTTTGCATGACAACCATCTGCACGAACAGTTCGACCACGTTTGCAGCAGCATGAACTACCAGCTCGGAGGCAATGGCTGCGGTTAACCTTGACGCTGCATCACAGACAGGAGCGCCTGCGATGGTGTACTCAACGACGAACCTGGGTGCACGAATAGCAAAACGTCATTTTTTCGAATGAATCCAGGTTCTGTTTACAGCATCATGATGGTTGCATCCGTGTTTGGCGACATCGCGGTGAACGCACATTGGAAGCGTGTATTCGTCTTCGCCATACTGGCGTATCACCCGGCTTGATGGTATGGGGTGCCATTGGTTACACGTCTCGGTCACCTCTTGTTCGCATTGACGGCACTTTGAACAGTGGATGTTACATTTCAGATGTGTTACGACCCGTGGCTCTACCCTTCATTCGATCCCTGCGAAACCCTACATTTCAGCAGGATAATGCACGACTGCATGTTGCAGGTCCTGTACGGGCCTTTCTGGATACAGAAAGTGTTCGACTGCTGCTCTGGCCAGCACATTCTCCAGATCTCTCACCAATTGAAAACGTCTGGTCAGTGGTGGCCGAACAACTGGCTCGTCACAATACGCCAGTCACTATTCTTGATGAACTGTGGTATGGTGTTGAAGCTGCATGGGCAGCTGTACCTGTACCCTCCATCCAAGCTCTGTTTGACTCAATGCCCAGGGGTATCAAGGCCGTTATTACTGCCAGAGGTTGTTGTTCTGGACACTGATTTCTCAGGATCTATGCACCCAAATTGCGTGAAAATGTAATCAATGTCAGTTCTAATGTAATATATTTGTCCAATGAATACCCGTTTATCATCTGCATTTCTTCTTGCTGTAGCAATTTTAATGGTCAGTAGTGTAGATAACTGGTGGTAGAAGAATGGATCGGTCAGGACAGGTCGGTGACTTCGTATGTGGACTAGGCGTTGGATATCACCAATGTAACAAATCCATCAGCAACTTTCTAATACTTCTAAAACTGCTCCATTCGACTGTTGGTGATGAGACTGTGAAGTGGAAACGCGGAGGATCAACGACAGCTAGGCCACGACCAGGCAGACCTAACGTACTGACGGGTAGGGACCGTAGAGCATTGCGGAGAGTGGCTGTGTAAAAATCGCATGAAATCAGCGGAAGGAATCACTCGTGACTTCCATTGTGCTACCAGCAGTCCAGCTGGTATCATCGCTGTGAGGGTGGAGTTAAAAGAAATGGGGTAGAATGGTCGAGCAGCCCTCATAAGCCACAGTCTTGCAGTCACTGCCAAGCGATACTTGAGGTGGAGGCTTCTGCTCAGTGTATGACTGGAACGTGTGATTTGGAGTGATGAATCACGCTATATCTTGCGGCAATGCGATGGAAAGGGCTGAGTTTGTTGAATACGGGGAGACTGTTACCTGCCATCATGTGAAGTACGCAGGAGGTGGTGTTAAAGTATGGGGGTGCTTCTTGTGGTCAGCGAGTGATTCGCTTATTGGGCTTAAGGAAACGCTAATGCACAAGGATATGAATGCATTTCACAACATTGTGTACTGTGAACAGTAGAGGAACTTTTCAGAGACGGTGAATGTTTGTATCAATATGACAGAGCACCATCTGATAAAGCATTTTGGAAAGAATCAACATTTCTTCCATTTACTGCGTCATTGGCGAATGGTGCGCGGAACGCAAGCGCGTATTGCTCAGCATTTCTGGTCATGTTCATTTCGCGAGATGTATATACCAGGGTGCAGCACTCTGATTTATTCTCCTCGAAGCTTACGGTCTACGAATTTGAATACCAAACCTCTAGGTGACGCAACTCTCTTGTAGAGTCTGGCATGAAGTTGGATGAGCCACTTCGGGATGCTGTCGCGTTTACGAATCAAGCCCGTAGGGATAAGGATAGTTCTTCTTCGGATCTTCTCTTTTTCCTTCATTAATCCTACCTGGTAAGGATACCACACTGGACAGCACGTCGCAAGAATTTTTCGAACGAGTCTTTTGTAAGCTACACCCATCGTGGTTGAATTACATTTTCTCAGTTTTCCTCACCCTCACGTGTTAATTAGCTTGTAATATATCACAAAAACATTTCGCAAATTTCTATTTCTTCATTCGATGAAAAAAAAAAGGTCTTAATAAAAGGCATAAATAAGAATATAAAAAGACGACTAACTTGGGCATTTTGATGTATAACCGCTACAAAGGTGCTAACATCTTTTAGTGTTCTGCAGCTATTTCTGACAGTGTGTCATCGCTTGTCAGACTTCAGAATTTCAAGATCGTGCCTGCCGCACTGGTAACATTGGTTTCCGTCAGATGACAGAAGTTAAGCGCTGTCGGTCTTGCCTAGCACTTGGATGGATCACCGTCCTGGTCTGCCGAGTGCTGTTGGCAAGTGGCGGGCACTGAGCCCTTGTGAGGGCAACTGAAGAGCTACTTGACTGAGAAGTAGCGGCTCCGGTCTCGAAAACTGACAACGGCCGGAGAGCGATGTGCTGACCACACACCCCTCCGTATCCGCATTCGGAGACGCCTAAGGCCTGAGGATGACACGGCGGCCGGTCGGTGCCGTTGGGCCTTCAAGGCCTGTTTGGATTTTGTTTGCTTACTTTTTTTCCCTGCTGTCGAACTAATTCCGGAATAAAAGATATTAGCAGCATTATGGCGGATATGTGTAAAAAGGTCTTTCATAAAAGTTGCGAAGCATAGCTTAAAAAAGATATACTTAGGCTAAGATACACAGTAACTGACCAATACTGTAACTTTGTCGAACTTCATACATCATAATATGAAGGTTGTCCAGAAAATGAGTTCCGATCGTTAGCGAAATGGAAACCAAGGTGAAAATCAGAAATGCTTTTTTTTTTTTTTTCAACATTTGGGTAGCTACACTTTCCAGCTACTTCTCTACATTGTTGTCGCTCCAGCCGCCTCAGCTTTCCCTCAAGTTCTCTACGATAGTCTTTAGCACGACGTCTGTGCCAAAATGTTGTCTTCATAGCCAGCATTTCATGTGAACAGAGATGAAAATCAGAGGAAGCCATGCCCGGGCTGTATGGTGTGTGATCAAACACTAATCGTCGAAAACGCTGCAGGAGCGTCTTTATCGACCCTACAGTGTGCGACTGAGAATTTACATGAAGAAGAAAATGGATGACAGATACGTTACGTGGGGTGGCATGAAATCAGGTGTAATCTCTCGGCAGGCATCCGTACTTGGCGGGAGACACTACTTCCTAAGCATCTTTACATGTTCACTGAGCGCTCAGATCTGCAAAGAGCGACATGACGCGATCGACGGGTGTATGAGAGACACAAAGCTTCATCGGATTTTTACTTCGTTTCCACTTCGCGACCGATCAGAACTTACATTCCACATACCAGTCGTAACACTAATCAGTATCACTGAATGCTGATAGTCGGAAATAACTAACACATACAAGGACGCCTTGTTTCTAGCAAGCGAAAATGATCTGGAGCTGACTGAGAACAAGATCTTGACATTTATTTTTCATAAGCTGGTTGGGTATATTTTTATCTCGTCCACGTATAGGCTCCTATTAAAATATATATAACGTCCTATACTAATGCTCGTTGCTTATTCCTAACAGAAAGCATACAGCCATCTTTGAGCGGATAAATTCCTCTCAAAAATCTATACTTCTAACTCTAAGCAAAATGTCCTTTCGGGTTCAACTGATAAGGGACACAGCGGTGGCAGAGTACCAGACTATTTCACCGCCGCGGGCTGCAACTACGTGACCGCTGTGTGAAACGGTGGGCTTTTTACGCACAGCGAGATACAATACGGGTGCAGCAAGTCGAAGCGGATCTGCAGCTTCCAGGCAGTGCAGCGGCATCGCTGCAAAGGCGACAGTGGCGCCGCGGTTGATGACCCGGCAAACTGAACTTCCACCACGCGACAATCGCTGGTCGCGTCGCACAGCCACCAGTGTGTGTGTGTGTGTGTGTGTGTGTGTGTGTGCTGGTCGCGTCGCACAGCCACCAGTGTGTGTGTGTGTGTGTGTGTGTGAGTAGCAGCTGGTCGGGAGGGGGGGAGTGGGGGAGGGAGGGTAGTGATCAGGCGTCTGCGACCCGCTTTCCCGCCTCCAGATGCTGTTTGCCCAGTGTCGGTCGGACACATGGTGACAATTTGACACCGCTTGCACGACCTAACTTACTAATTTCGTGATGTACCTATAACATACCCCCGCAATGTTGTAAAGTAACCCTCTTTCAAAAGATACCTCTTTATGATCACGGAGCGTGGAATTACAGGTGAAAATATCCACTTCTGCTATGGACACTCTCTCTCCCTATCTCTCTCTCTCTCTC
The DNA here is from genome assembly GCF_023864275.1 of Schistocerca cancellata. Lineage (NCBI taxonomy): Eukaryota > Metazoa > Arthropoda > Insecta > Orthoptera > Acrididae > Schistocerca > Schistocerca cancellata. The sequence goes on from NC_064630.1 coordinate 622,591,379, forward strand.
TTTCTGCAGAGTAACTTCTTTTACAGCCTTTGATGTTCGATTCAAAGTAGAAATCTCGTTTCCGATATAAGAACATGATCAGTGTGCCAGAGATCTTCTCAATAAGACTCAAATAACTGGTTTGGTGGTGGCTGTGCATGCTTCACCAGACATGAAAAGAAAAGTGTAATTACGATATTTAGATTGAGCCAGATATTTAGATTGAACCAGAAGTCCGCGAACAATTTCATCTTATTCTTCACGACGGCATCTTTCATCATTCCGTATCGAATAACAGCCAGTTCCATAAAATTCCTTTCGAGAAATATTTTGTGTTTCGTAAGAAAAAATTCAAAAGTTATCAAACCACAATAGGAAAGCTTCACCCCCAATACTTCGCATTACTGACCACTTACCTACGAAGGGGACATTAGAAAGGAAGTTACACGCTAAGACCACAGCGATTCAAGAGTCGCGCATTGTCAGAAAAGAATACAATACAGTTCTTGAGTTTCGTACAGACGCGATTCTGCTGCGGGCAGTTAATAAGTGCATCACAGGGTAAGAGTGAAGTGGCTCGGCAATTGGAAACTTAACTACATAGCCTTCCTTGGCCGAAATCACGATGATTAAAATGCTTTTGTGTGTTGTATCGCGTCAATGTATAAAATACTTGAATTATAAATTATAAAATCGACGTTTCGACCATGTTACAACGGCCTTCCTCAGCGCAAGGTTGAGGTAGGCCGTTGTAATACAGTCGAAATGTCGGTTTTGTAATTTATATGTTGACGCGGTACAACACCCAGAAGAATTTTAATCATGGCAACTGGAAACGTACTCAAATTTCAAGCACGCGGGAAAGTACAAGTCTTGTGGGAAAAACGTCGAAATTGCACACAAATTTACCGTGAAGTTCTGGAGGTATATAGACCAAATGCAGTATCGGTCCAGCCGTAGTGAAACGGTGCCAACAATCTAGCGAAGGCCATACAAATGTGAGTGATGCTGATCGGGAAGGAAAGCCATTGATAGCGACCACAGACAACAATATCTGAGCTACCTATGAACTGATTCGGAGCAGTCACAAATTTTCCGACGATGAGGACGTTCAGACAGCGTTTGTTGAATGGCTCTGTGACCAAGTGCAGATTTGTGTCACGGAGGAACTGAACGACTGGTGGATTGTTCCAACTGTTGTTTACACACACTGGTTGCTATGTTGAAAAATTGTGTCATGTTATCTGTGTCACTTTGAATTGTAGTGCAGTATTCAATAAAAGTTACTTGGTCTGCTATAATAATGTGTAACTTCCTTTCAGAAGTCCCCTCGTATCATCTCATCGTAATTGTAATACAAGGTGTCAGTCATGTAGAATCCTAGCTGTTCCCATCAATAGTATAAGAACTTTCACAAACTCCTTGTCCAGTATTACTGTTCATCTACGGAACAAGCTACCCTATTTTCTGCTGCGTTCAATTCAATGCCTTGTTGCGTTTAATAAGAAGTTGAAGCGCTTTCTTTTGTCGGCCTTGTAACTTTTCCGTAAAATCTTAACACACACAGCCTGTTCCTCTGTGCCAAATGCATCTGCCTTCTCGCTGTTATGCTTCTTTCTCTATTCGTTTCGGAGTCATCCACACCACTCTCTTTCCTGCTCTCTTTATTGCTCGTGTTCTAACACGTGCCTAATTCTTCCCCTCTCCCACGTCCACTGCTGCTAGTACTCAGAGTTTAAACCTACATGCTTGTAACTTCCCTTTATTATTCTACTGTGCTAACTTCCTTTCTGCTATAACCACTACTGTTACCACTACTCATGCCATCATGACTTCTTCAAGTCTTGCATTCCTCTTACATACCCTAATAAACGCCTGGCCAAATGTGAGAGATGGCCTTATAACAGTAATCTTGTCAGAATAATAATAACACAATGTCGCTCAACAGTCTGGTGCAAGTCTATCTATCTGATGCCACTTTGCCGACATGGATTTCCCCAACTTACCCGAGCAATCCCACCAGGGAAATGGGGGTCTACAGTACATATAAATTGAAGGTAGAGAAGGAAAGAAAGGAAAGGAAAGGGTGGGGATCACTGGTGTCAGCTGCTTCGGGAATTAGCGACGATGATTGAAAATGTGTACCGGACTGCGATTCGAACTGGGGTCTCCTGCTTTCTAGGCATGTGCGGTAACCATTGCGCCACCCTGTCCACTTCCTCCAAGTTCTCTCTTTTAGATTCCCACAGCAGGTCGGACGTATTTGTGCGTCAGCACTGAAGAAGCTGAATCCGTTGCCCAGCTAGGACAATCAAATTATACAAATGTGTGGTACACCACGCATTCGTATCATGGGATCTATAGTTCAGCGTGGAATTCGAATCACATCTCATTCCTGGCGAATCTTCGCATCAGTCAGAGGTGATGTTTGTATCGGGTTAAAGGCAGGCTGAATAGTCCGTGGACCGAACGGGATTCGATCTCGCGACCTTTCAGATTCTAGACACGCGCTTAAAAGATCACCAGGCCCGACCTTTCCAGGACAAATAAATACTGAAATGGTGAGCTGTGATTGCGCGCGTGTTGCAACTCGGTGTGAGCCATCGAGGCGACACGTCGGCCTTGGACTTCACCGTGACATTCAGTGCTAAAGCCGGCGTCGCTAAGCGCTATCCGACTACTGCTGCTTTTTTTAAACGTCGTAGGGCACCTGAACGACAGATACTTTCATCGCTGGATTGGAAGGGGAGATCTTTCCCCGTGGCCAGCACGATCGCCAGTCTCCCCCTTTTCGATTCTGTCTTGTAAGTTCGCTGTATGAAACTACAGTACAGACTGAGGACTAACTTCTAGCTAGGGTTGTAGTTGTCTGCTTTATTGTACAACGAACAAGAACAGGAGGAGGAGGAGATTAGTGTTTAACGTCCCGTCGACAACGAGGTCATTAGAGACGGAGCGCAAGCTCGGGTGAGGGAAGGGTGGGGAAGGAAATCGGCCGTGCCCTTTCAGAGGAACCATCCCGGCATTTGCCTGAAGCGATTTAGGGAAGTCACGGAAAACCTAAATCAGGATGGCCGGAGACGGGATTGAACCGTCGTCCTCCCGAATGCGAGTCCAGTGTGCTAACCACTGCGCCACCTCGCTCGGTACAACAAGGATAGGTTGCTGCGCCAGTGTAACGCATGCGCTCAGATTTGCGGTCCTCATCCCCATCTCCATCTACATTCTGCAAACCACATATAAGAGCCCCTTCCCGTTTCATTCGTTTATGGAAAACGGGCCTAAATCCCTGTGAGAGCACTACAATTACTCTAATCTTTGCAGTCAAAAATGGTTCAAATGGCTCTGAGCACTATGGGACTTAACATCTATGGTCGTAAGTGCCCTAGAACTTAGAACTACTTAAACCTAACAAACCTAAGGACATCACACAACACACAGTCATCACGAGGCACAGAAAATCCCTGACCCCGCCGGGAATCGAACCCGGGAACCCGGGCGTGGGAAGCGAGAACGCTACCGCACGACCACGAGCTGCGGACTGTTTGCAGTCCCTAGTCAACAAAATATAACAGGTTGCGTTATATTTCTAGTTTATTCAGTTAATGCTCGTTCTTGAAACTTGATCAGTACTCCTTTAAAGCCAGTACCGCCATTAGACTGTTTTTTATTTGCAGTGTTACATTTACACGCTCATGATTTCGGCTTTAAAGTGCCATTACCAAGTGTTTTAATGTTATACAGTGCCTGAGATGGCATACTGTCGTAATTAAAATAAACTATTGACTGTGGTGGTCAAGAGAGACGCGACAATACACTATTAGACAATATGTCTAATAGTGTATCCTAAATACGACAGTATGCCATCTTACGCACTGTATAACATTAAAACACTTGTTAATGGCACTTTAAAGCCGAAATGATGATCGTGTAAATGTAACACTGCAAATAAAAAACAGTCTAATGGCGGTACTGACTTTAAAGAAATATATTTTGACTGTGGCCCCACATTATGAAAAAATTATTGATCAGTACTGTTTGGTTGGATACTTGTCAATTACAGGGGGTGGACAGAAATATGGAAACAGCAAAACATAACACATTACGATGTAGATTACTATAGTGTAGCCAACCCGTTGCCAATCAAAAGAGCTTCCAGTCGTCTCGGAATGGATAAATAAGAGTCCTGCATGATTTTTAAGGGTAATTCTTCCAGTAAAATAGTGGCGAATTTAGTAACGGTGATGAAGGTGGGGGATAGGGGTCACGCATTATCCTCTCCAAAGTACACCAAAAACGCTCAATAGTACTGAGATCGGATGACTGTGGTGGCAAAGAGAGGCGCGACAGTCCATGCTCGTGCTCACAAAACAAGTCCTGGGCATACTTACGTGAACTGGGCCCCTATAATCTTGGAACACATCATCATGATAGACAACAAGTATTGTACCATGGGATGGACAGAAAAGGCCACATGATCCTTGGCAGTAATGCAACCATGCAAAGCAACCGAGAGGCCCATGGAATACCGCGATAAGACTGTCCATACCATCGCCAAACCCCCGCCATGTATCACTCTTAGGACGTAAACCAGACCAGAAGTTGGAAACAGTATGAAGCAAAACTAATCCTACCAAATGGTTTTCTTCCATTGTTCCACAGTCCAGGTTTTATGGCTTCGGCAACACGTTCTCCTGTTCCGCGCATTTGCATTACCGATCAGTGGTTTTGGATATTTCATCTCGCCCTGCATGTCGCTGCTTATTGAGCTCCCTTCCTCTCTTTTTGGTGCAGACAGAGTTCGCGAGTGCGACATTCAGTTTTACAGGGAATTTCGCAGCTGTCGTCTCGTTATTTTTCGTAACAGTGCTCTTCAATGAATGTTCGTGACAATCACCCAGCATACGCTTTCGCCCGCGTTGTGACTCAGCGAATAACGAAGTTTCCCGCTTTCCCTGTACGCGGTATAAATCTTGGATACAGTGCCTCTTGAAGCACTAAACATTTCGATTCACTTGGTTACCTCGGTTACGGAACCGCCAACCATACGAGCACCAACAGTTTGCCCACTTTAGAATTCACACACCTCCGGTACAATGTACTCACAGTTACACAAGGTGCCGTTCATGGTCAAACATAACAGAGCCACCTACAGGAACATCTCCCGTCATTGCTATTTCCTATTCGTTTCACGCACTTGAAATATATTCTAGCGTGAGTCGCACAAGTGTTTTGTAAGAAATCTCCCTTGTAGACTGGTTGCCTTTCTTCCAGTACGCTACCCAAGCCCCGACGTCTGCCACGTGCTATACCCACGACCGTGCCTATAGGGTCATTCTATGCTACATCCGGACAGTCCGTTACACCTGGTTATTTGTATAAACTGACTGTTTCCAGTAATTGTTGTTGTGTGACAAGAAACTAATTTGTTCATTTTGTGAGGTGCAACAATTTGCATTTCCGAATATTTAAAGCAGGTTACCAATCTTTACACCACTTCGAAATCTTATCTAGCTCTGACAATATTTGTGCATTTTTTTTTGCGACTATCTTCATTGTAGATAACAGCATCATCTATAAAGAAAAAGTCTGAGGTAACTATTAATATTCTACACCAGGTCTTTAATATACAAAATATACAGCAGGTATAGCAAGACACTTTCCTGGGGAACGTCTAATTTTACTCTTACATCTGTTGATTAGTCTGCAGTCAAGCTAACATCCGCGCGGAGTGGCCGCGCGGTCTGAGGAGCCATGTAACGGTTTGCGCGATCCCTCCCGCCCGAGGTTCGAGTCCTCCCTCGGGCATGGGTGTGTGTGTTGTTCTTAGCGTAAGTTAGTTTAAGTAGTGTGTAACTCTAGGGACCGATGACCTCAGCAGTTTGGTCCCTTAGGAATTCACACACATTTGAACAATATCATACTGCGTACTCCCTATCACGAAATCGTCAATCCAGTCACAAGTTTCGTTCGATACCCCTGCAAGTGTTGATATATACGTATGATACGTTAGTACCGTATTTAATCACAGACATGTCGGCATTTTCACCAAACCCTTGCCTGAAAGAGTACCAAAAAAAGCTCCAGTTTATGTAGCATTAATACTAATCTAAACGTGAGACACTAAGTAATATACCTGCTGATAATGGCAGGGCCATGGAAAACGAAGAAAAGCTTAAATGACACAGAATGTTGTTTTTGTGCTTTTAATTTCGTCTCCAACAGTAGTCCATTGTGAACAAAATAAATAATTTAACGGATTAGCAATAGAATACGTCCTCTTGTCAACATGTCAGGGGCAGTTAAATCAAAACGAGACAGATGGAAAAAGGAAATAAACCGTTTATTATCTGAAAAGTAATCGCCATAATTGTTAATCCATTTATTCCACTGTGAGACAACGTGGTCAATACCTTGCATGTGTAATCTTATCCCCCCACACATCACCAGAAAATTTTTGGTCTCTTCATTCGTTTCAAAAGCTTCGAGAGGGATAAGATGTATAAAGTACTTTCTTTTACTTTTCTTCATTGGCTGCAGTACGTCTAGGAGTAGAATGTTGAGGCTGCAATTTTGACTCTGTGGGTTCAAGTTGACATAATAATTGATGAAGTACTTTCTGTTTCTACGACTTTTTTTATTTTATCCCATTCTCCTATATCACACTGACTTCACAATCTCCATTTTCATAAAACTAAAAATTATGTTATTGCCAAAATTAAGAACAGGTCCGATTCCACTAGAGGCATGCCCACTACTACTAACTCATTCTGCGGTACTGATACATTCCAAAGAGTTTACTACACAAAAGAGTTTACAAACTTTCTTGACAAAAGAAGAATCATCGCCAAGTTACATCATTATTTTGTAAATGAATCCAGAAATAAATTTAATAATTAGCGTCAGATTGCGTAATTAATAATATGAATTTTAAGTATACCAGATATCTCGTAATTTCAAATATTTCTAAAAGAAGAATAATTTTTGCTGTACATACAGAGCTAGTAAATATCGATTGTAACAAATTAATTTCTTTTTATAAACTTTAGCCTGAAACAGAACACATCCTACACAAAATCATATGAAATTCTTTCAGTAAAACAGCCGAGATAATGTTCACGTATATGAGATTCGAAAATATCCCTGTTATCGGCTATTTCTATAAAGAAAGGTAATGTCAGAGGAGGGTGTCCCATTACACATGGAAAAATATTTGTTGTTGTCTACGGGACTCAGGCGTGCACCTCTTCGTCCGAAGCAAATCGACGACCACGAATGTCTTTCTTCATGGCTCCAAAAATATGGAAATCGCACGGAGAGGGATTGGACTGTATGGAGGATGTGTAATTTGGGAACATGTGGGGTGGCTCACATACACTTTGCACAAGTGTATCACGCAAGTGTGAGCTGCGGCAACTGTTTACAGCAATGCAGTATGTGTGGAGCGACTTCAGACCTGAACTGCCTTAGACATTTAACTGCAGTGGTCACCGTTATCTAGTTTCACTCACAGATCTGTCGGGATTCTTCCCGTTATTCCCCATTTATTTTATTATTTCCTGTTGTACTTTGTCGTGACTCTTGGAAAGGAGACATAAAACTGTCAGTGTAGTCTCACCCCCTGGGTGGCCTCCCATTACGACCGTTTCAAGAGAAGGATGTGCAGGAAAAACCACTGCCGCGAGTCCCATCGGAAAACGCCTCAGCGCACAAGAGAAGAAAGACAAACGCAGAAATGTGAAAATAATGAAGGCTTTCACACCGTAAATACCTGTAATCTTTCGCAAAACAAACTTACGACTAGTTATACACTCCAACGTTTCTATGTACACGGTGCGTTCCCGCTGATGCAGATGCAGCATATAGGTGCCATGCCACGTACGAAATTTTTAGTTCGCCACTGGGAAGGTTACCACAACCGACATTTAGAATTCCGAGACATAAAATCTAGAATAGGTTTTAGCTCAATGAAGGCATTCGCTAGAACTAATGCCATTACGACCCCATTGACAAAATTCTTAGCACAACCAACCGACGTGTATACTATTTATATCATAAAATTTACGATTAGTGCCATTAGGCCCTCTCTTACGTCGTACCAGGGTTTCAGACATACATTATCCTTTTTATTTCAGAGTTAACGAAGAAATGTCAGCATTAACATGACAAATAGTATTAAAATGATTTGAGTGTCTACAGTTACAGCGTGAGTAAATAATACTGACTATGAACTAATAGTGTTAGTAGTAGCAGTACTAGTAACACTGCTGCTGCAGCCACTAATAGTGATGATAGTAATAATAATAAACAATAATGACAACGATGATAGTGGCAGACATAGAAAGAATTTATATGTGTTACAAAGTAGGTATTTTCTGGGAAAAAGAAATTTAAGGAGACTGCACGATCTTAGAATACTGGGGAATAAACATCTGGCTGGAAAGAAGGATGTACACTCCTGGAAACTGAAATAAGAACACCGTGAATTCATTGTCCCAGGAAGGGGAAACTTTATTGACACATTCCTGGGGTCAGATACATCACATGATCACACTGACAGAACCACAGGCACATAGACACAGGCAACAGAGCATGCACAATGTCGGCACTAGTACAGTGTATATCCACCTTTCGCAGCAATGCAGGCTGCTATTCTCCCATGGAGACGATCGTACAGATGCTGGATGTAGTCCTGTGGAACGGCTTGCCATGCCATTTCCACCTGGCGCCTCAGTTGGACCAGCGTTCGTGCTGGACGTGCAGACCGCGTGAGACGACGCTTCATCCAGTCCCAAACATGCTCAATGGGGGACAGATCCGGAGATCTTGCTGGCCAGGGTAGTTGACTTACACCTTCTAGAGCACGGTGGGTGGCACGGGATACATGCGGACGTGCATTGTCCTGTTGGAACAGCAAGTTCCCTTGCCGGTCTAGGAATGGTAGAACGATGGGTTCGATGACGGTTTGGATGTACCGTGCACTATTCAGTGTCCCCTCGACGATCACCAGTGGTGTACGGCCAGTGTAGGAGATCGCTCCCCACACCATGATTCCGGGTGTTGGCCCTGTGTGCCTCGGTCGTATGCAGTCCTGATTGTGGCGCTCACCTGCACGGCGCCAAACACGCATACGACCATCATTGGCACCAAGGCAGAAGCGACTCTCATCGCTGAAGACGACACGTCTCCATTCGTCCCTCCATTCACGCCTGTCGCGACACCACTGGAGGCGGGCTGCACGATGTTGGGGCGTGAGCGGAAGACGGCCTAACGGTGTGCGGGACCGTAGCCCAGCTTCATGGAGACGGTTGCGAATGGTCCTCGCCGATACCCCAGCAGCAACAGTGTCCCTAATTTGCTGGGAAGTGGCGGTGCGGTCCCCTACGGCACTGCGTAGGATCCTACGGTCTTGGCGTGCATCCGTGCGTCGCTGCGGTCCGGTCCCAGGTCGACGGGCACGTGCACCTTCCGCCGACCACTGGCGACAACATCGATGTACTGTGGAGACCTCACGCCCCACGTGTTGAGCAATTCGGCGGTACGTCCACCTGGCCTCCCGCATGCCCACTATACGCCCTCGCTCAAAGTCCTTCAACTGCACATACGGTTCACGTCTACGCTGTCGCGGCATGCTACCAGTGTTAAAGACTGCGATGGAGCTCCGTATGCCACGGCAAACTGCCTGACACTGACGGCGGCGGTGCACAAATGCTGCGCAGCTAGCGCCATTCGACGGCCAACACCGCGGTTCCTGGTGTGTCCGCTGTGCCGTGCGTGTGATCATTGCTTGTACAGCCCTCTCGCAGTGTCCGGAGCAAGTATGGTGGGTCTGACACACCGGTGTCAATGTGTTCTTTTTTCCATTTCCAGGAGTGTATAAGGGTGACAAGTGTGTACAGGGACAACGATAATCCTTATTATTGCTTTAGAAGATATGTCGTTAACTATCTTCTACAGCAGATGTTATTCGGTTCTCTAATATTATAATGTAGGAGGTTATTCCAGAGTCAGGTTACTGTTACTGAGAATGACTTCTAAAAAGTGGCTGAACGATGTAGTGGAACAGAAAGGTTTTGCCCTGATGGGAACGAGTGTTTCTGCCATGTTGTTCACAAGAGCGATAAGATCGATGAGATATGTGGAGGACTGTGTACATTGATAAGACAGCAGAGAAGACGGAGGGCATGGAAATCTCTGCGCTTGTCTGCATGCAGCCAGAATGGCTGTGCACACGATAGTGAAATGCTCGTACGATCAAAGAGTCGAACATCACAGATATAACGACGACAGGCATTCATGACCAGTTTGAGATGCCGTGAGCTTTCCTGAGAAATGTCCTGCAGGTTAACATCGCTGTAGTCAATAATTGAAAGTGTGCTGGCCTAAACTGTCGCCAGTACACTAGTGGGCAAAGAGGTTGCTTGAAGACCGATAATAGGCACTTGTTAAAGCGCACCTATCAAGAAAGAGGCCAAAGGCAAACTCGCAAGCAACGCGCCGCCAACGCCCTCTCGATCACGAGTATTTAGATCGCCGCCGCGGGCCGGAGGGCCCAGTCAGCCGCAGTTACGCCCAGAAGTCACAGACAGCCTCGTCACACACAGAGTCAGTCGCAGTCGCAGTCAGCTCTGTTACTAGATCAGTCACTATTCTACACTCCTGGAAATTGAAATAAGAACACCGTGAATTCATTGTCCCAGGAAGGGGAAACTTCATTGACACATTCCTGGGGTCAGATACATCACATGATCACACTGACAGAACCACAGGCACATAGACACAGGCAACAGAGCATGCACAATGTCGGCACTAGTACAGTGTATATCACCGAGCGAGGTGGCGCAGTGGTTAGACACTGGACTCGCATTCGGGAGGACGACGGTTCAATCCCGCGTCCGGCCATCCTGATTTAGGTTTTCCGTGATTTCCCTAAATCACTCCAGGCAAATGCCGGGATGGTTCCTCTGAAAGGGAACGGCCGACTTCCTTCCCCATCCTTCCCTAATTCGTTGAGACCGATGACCACGTTGCCTGGTCTCCTTCCCCAAACAACCAACCAACTACAGTGTATATCCACCTTTCGCAGCAATGCAGGCTGCTATTCTCCCATGGAGACGATCGTACAGATGCTGGATGTAGTCCTGTGGAACGGCTTGCCATGCCATTTCCACCTGGCGCCTCAGTTGGACCAGCGTTCGTGCTGGACGTGCAGACCGCGTGAGACGACGCTTCATCCAGTCCCAAACATGCTCAATGGGGGACAGATCCGGAGATCTTGCTGGCCAGGGTAGTTGACTTACACCTCCTAGAGCACGTTGGGTGGCACGGGATACATGCGGACGTGCATTGTCCTGTTGGAACAGCAAGTTCCCTTGCCGGTCTAGGAATGGTAGAACGATGGGTTCGATGACGGTTTGGATGTACCGTGCACTATTCAGTGTCCCCTCGACGATCACCAGTGGTGTACGGCCAGTGTAGGAGATCGCTCCCCACACCATGATGCCGGGTGTTGGCCCTGTGTGCCTCGGTCGTATGCAGTCCTGATTGTGGCGCTCACCTGCACGGCGCCAAACACGCATACGACCATCATTGGCACCAAGGCAGAAGCGACTCTCATCGCTGAAGACGACACGTCTCCATTCGTCCCTCCATTCACGCCTGTCGCGACACCACTGGAGGCGGGCTGCACGATGTTGGGGCGTGAGCGGAAGACGGCCTAACGGTGTGCGGGACCGTAGCCCAGCTTCATGGAGACGGTTGCGAATGGTCCTCGCCGATACCCCAGGAGCAACAGTGTCCCTAATTTGCTGGGAAGTGGCGGTGCGGTCCCCTACGGCACTGCGTAGGATCCTACGGTCTTGGCGTGCATCCGTGCGTCGCTGCGGTCCGGTCCCAGGTCGACGGGCACGTGCACCTTCCGCCGACCACTGGCGACAACATCGATGTACTGTGGAGACCTCACGCCCCACGTGTTGAGCAATTCGGCGGTACGTCCACCCGGCCTCCCGCATGCCCACTATACGCCCTCGCTCAAAGTCCGTCAACTGCACATACGGTTCACGTCCACGCTGTCGCGGCATGCTACCAGTGTTAAAGACTGCGATGGAGCTCTGTATGCCACGGCAAACTGGCTGACACTGACGGCGGCGGTGCACAAATGCTGCGCAGCTAGCGCCATTCGACGGCCAACACCGCTGTTCCTGGTGTGTCCGCTGTGCCGTGTGTGTGATCATTGCTTGTACAGCCCTCTCGCAGTGTCCGGAGCAAGTATGGTGGGTCTGACACACCGGTGTCAATGTGTTCTTTTTTCCATTTCCAGGAGTGTAGTTGGCGTCTGTCAGTTCACGTCACCGGCTACGAGAGTGTAGTGTTTATAGTGGGACTTGTACTTCACCAGCGTTAAGGCTAACGTGGACTATTACGGGAGAGCTTGTACCACAACAACTTGCTTAAAGATAAGTAGCTCTCTGTTTATGTTAATAAAGAACCCTGTTAATACATGTGTGCAGTTGTGTTGTAGAGCCGGCCGCGGTGGTCTATCGGTTCTAGGCGCTCAGTCCGGAACCGCGCGACTGCTACGGCCGCAGGTTTGAATCCTGCCTCGGGCATGGATGTGTGTGATGTCCTTAGCTTAGTTAGGTTTAAGTAGTTCTAAGTTCTAGGGGACAGATGACCACAGATGTTAAGTCCCATAGTGCTCAGAGCCATTGAACCATTTTTTTGTGTTGAAGAAAGAGGATACCGGCCACCAAAAACCATCCTCTCCTTGTTTCCCATAGTACAAGTCTCTGCAGTGTCGACGACGACACAAAAGACAGCACAAGTGTTTGTACAGGTTTCTTTTTCAGGTCAACAAGGACGTGTTTTTGTATTTTTATAGGGCATGGAGAGATGGTGACGCCCTCTTGCAAACTGCAGTCACGTGCTCAGTCGAATTCAGATTTTCATCTATTATTACTCCTAGATTCTTTGCTGAAGGAGAGAAGGTGATATTTGTCCCACTGAGGGTTGAAGATCATAGGGATTCCTAATTAATGGTACTAATGATAGTACTAATAACGCATGTGTTTGCGAAAATCTGACTTCTGTACATACATTGATTTTTTTGTGTGCAATGGTGAGTGTCTACAATAACCTAAGAATAATCGTATACGTCTTGTGTATGGTCATTCACATGTTTTGTGACACATTTGTTATTGCCTCATAAATGATAACGTTCTTCCAATTTCACATAGGGTCTTTTTAGTCGACATTAGCTTTTTTTTAAAAAAAAATTGTATTATGTATCCTTGTTTTATATGTTCTACGACCTTTAGGATCTTCTCACTATGGATCTACAGAATAAAATGTACATGCGATCTATTCTATCAAAAACTGATGTGAAGCTCTACAGAGCAATGACTTCATATGATGCTCTGTCGTTTGCATGTTGCTTCAATTGTGTGCAGGCCTCTTGGTTCAAATGGCTCTGAGCACTATGGGACATCTGAGGTCATCAGTCCCCTAGAACTTAGAACTACTTAAACCTAACTAACCTAAGGACATCACACACATCCATGCCCGAGGCAGGATTCGAACCTGCGACCGTAGCAGTCGCGCGCTTCTTCCCAGATCAGGCACAGAGGACTACGCGATGGCGACTGGACGCCGCGTCCTCCTCTGCCGTATGGTGTCATTGGATGTGGTATAGAGGGGCACGAGGTCAGCAGACCGCTGGTCAGCTTCACAGACTTGCAGCTGCTCTCCTCATGACAGTAGCAAGTTAGCGTCAAGACTCTGAGTGCACCCTGTTCCAGTCCTTCCGCCCAGGGACAATCCCTGGCAGTGTCGGGAACTGAACCACTGTACAAAGCGTAAGTCACACGTGCTTCCATCACTCAGCTATGCTGAAGGATTTTCTAGTGTTGCAAAGAACAAGAGAAGTACCCGATTTTGGCGTATTATACCATGAGTGGTAAAACTTTTGAAGACTATAACATCCGAATACCGAAGCCTACATGCATTTCAATCTGCTTAATGTATTCATCTCTTGGCCTCCCAGTACAATTTTTATCTCCCCCCCCCCCCTTCCAGCACACACAAACTTCCCTCCATTACCACACTGACTATTCCTTGATGCCGCATGATGGATCCTATTGAACTACTCCTTCTTTCAGTAAGGCTGTGTCATAAATTGTTTTTCTTCCCAATTCAATTCACTACTTCTCATTAGTTATCCGAGCCACTTTTCCAATATTCGGTATTCTTCTGTAGCACCACTACCTTTCAAAAGTTGTCATTCTACTTTCGCTTGAACTGGTTGTGTCCATTTTTCACTGACCTACATGGCTAAAGCACCATATACACACATCATCTAAGCTTGATTCGAACCACTCCGTCTAGACAGAAACTCAAAGATTCCGATGCCTTGAATGAAGATCTTTGTCGTCCAGTTTGTTGCAGTGTTACCAACTTGACATTCGTTGATGTTCATTTTCCGCAAAAGTATGCACAGGACGAAATTATATAATAGACATTTTCGTATCGCAAATATGTAACGAATTGTACTATGAAGATTTTTCTTCATCACGTATACACAGATGTAGACGTTAATGTATCAGGGATGACGGAAATAAGATAAAAATGAATGTCTATACAACAAAATATAGCCAATAAGAGGAGTGGGCTAGTAGAGTTGGTTTCCTTACAGAGGAGTATAATCACAATGCAGTTTTTAGCTATGTTTTTGGGGCATTCAAGTATCGACATCAAGATGAAAAAGGTTTATTAGTGTTTAGATAGTACTTCCCATAAACTTTGTGTAAGGCAGCCCAATGAGGTATGACTAGAACAACTTAGCATGTAACTTGTTTGCCCTCACTGTGGCTTTCGACAGCTTCAGTTAAGGCCTTTCACTTTTCTTTACCAGTACTTGCTAGCTTTTATTTATGAACTCTCGAAAACGAGACATTGACGCTTGGACCAATTTTTTTTCCTTTACTGAATTTCGATTCCCCCCTGAAGGGGGCGGGCTGGCATCACCTTAGTACGCCACTCTTCAGCCTACAGAATTTTTAAAACATATGAAGAAGATAAGAAACAATAAAAGCAGGTCATAAAAGGGTGACTTAAATTGTAAAACGGCGGAAAATTGTGGAAAGTTAAAACATAAAACAAAGGGTTGGTGATGCTAATAAAATACACAGGAAGGAGACAGGTAAAATAGTAGACAGACAATTAAAAAACACGGCAACAGTCTGGTTTCTGTTTGCAAGAGATATCAAAATCACACACAACGACAGTATGATTTCCGTTCGCAACACTTCGGAGAAGATCCACAACACTGAACACTCACTGGAAACACAGCACTAAAAAGTCGGCACGAAAATGACACACCACAGCCAAGGACAGATGGGGGGAGGGGGGGGGGACCTGGACAGATGAGAGGAAAAAAAGGGGGAGGAGAGGAAAAACAAAGTGGGGCCGATGGAGGGATAGAACTCATAAGGGGGGGGGGGGGGCAGGGCAGAAGCGAGAGGGAATGGGGAAAGGTAGAGGAGCGAAATGCAAAAGGACTCAGGGGAGAGAAGGGAGGCAAAGAGAGGATAGGTAGGGAAAAAAGAAGATGGAAGTGGAGGGGGGGGAGGGAGAGGGAGCCCAGGAAAAGGACAGGGGAAGGGAGGGGGAGGTGAGGATCAGAATTGATAAGAGGGATAAATGGAGGGAGAGAGGGCATCATCCGGGAAGGGGACTTGGACCAAGAGATCTAATGTATTAAAAATGTTTTATACTGGAGTTGTCTTGATCGCACCTAATATAGATCGGTTTATACACCTAAGCAGTCATAGCCAGGACTCTACCCAGGGTGTTACTACCTAACGCGTCACAGCGATGGTCACACAATACAAATTTTCTGGTCCTCGTGATTCGTCTCAGTAATAACACAGTTTAACACATCAAAAGTATCCGGAGACCCCCGTGCAATGCGGAATTGATCGCTAGATGTCACGGGAGGCGGACTCGCCAGTATATAAGCAGACAGGGAGTACTGTGTTGTCGGCAGAGGAGCAGTATCAGCAGAATGGAGCGACCCGAAGAGCTGTGTCACTTTAAACGTAGACTAGTCACTGGCTTTCAGATGAGTAAGAACCCATTATGGACATTTCAACCTTTTTTTCCCCCGTAGATAGTGTTCATTGGACATCAATACAAATACGATCAGCCTTACAATGTGAGAATTATGCATCACTATAAACAGTGCACAAAATGCGTTCTTCAAACAGTTGTGTATCGAACATTGTTTTACACTTACAGAAAATTAAAGTGATTCAAAAATCAATGAATGCAGTCTTTCACATACGTAATACGTCCACGATGAGAAGCAGAAAAATGAAGTATTAAATTTCTTGAATGAAGTACAATGAAAATATAAAAAAATAATCAGTCAATCAATACAAAACTTAGTTTGTACACCAGCAATTAACCTCGAACCCATCTTTGTTGTTCTGGATGGTAGATACATAAAGCTGCCAAAGTCGACTATACGAGGGAACAATCATAGCTAAATCAAGACCAGGCAGACCTCATATACTGAAGAATAGAGGTCGAGCATTGAGCATCGCGGGGTCCCGTCTTCGATTCCGACTGGGTTGGGGATTTTCTCTGCCCAGGGACTGGGTATTTGTGTTGTCCTCATCATTTCATCATCATTCGTGAACGGGGCGAGATTGGATTGTGTAAAGATCGGGACTTTGTACGGGAGCTGATAACCGCGCAGTTGAGTGCCCCACAACCCAAACATCATCACCATCATCATCATCATTTAGCATAGAGGAGACTGGCTGTAAAATATCGCATGAAATCAGCGGAAGGAATCGGTCGTTAGTTCCGAAGTACTAACAACGATCCAGCTAGCACAATGACTGTGAATGCTGGGTCAAGAAGAACGGGATCCAATGGTCGAGCACACCTTTACGTGGTCAATGCTAAGTGACGCTTGATGTAAAGATTGATGCAACTGAACAGTGGATGACTGGAAAAGAGTGACTTGGAGTGATGAATCACGCTGTACCCTAGAAAGGTTTGGGTTTGCGAATTCGTGGGAAATGTTAACTGCCATCACGTGTATGTGTGATGCCAGCGGTGAAGTATGGAGGAGGTAGCGATACAGTATGGGAGTGGTTAGGGTGTGGTCCGCAAATTGCGCTCAAGAATGCGCTAAATGCAGAAGGATATGAATACCTTTCACAGCATTGTGCACTCCTTACAGTAGAGGATCAGCTCGTTGTGTACGCCTTGCAGTAGAGGATCACTTCGGAGGTGATGATTGATTGTATCAGCTTGACAGTGTACCCTGTCTTAAAGCGGCGTCTGTGAGGCAGTGGTTTGTGGACATAACATTCCTTAAATGGACTGGCCTGTCCCGACTCCCGACTTGAACCCAATACAACACCTATGGGACGCGTTGGAATGTCTACTTCGCTCCAGACGGCCAATATCACTGTTACCTTCTCTGGTTTCGCCTCTTTTGGAAGAACTGGCAGACATTC
The DNA here is from genome assembly GCF_023864275.1 of Schistocerca cancellata. Taxonomy (NCBI): domain Eukaryota; kingdom Metazoa; phylum Arthropoda; class Insecta; order Orthoptera; family Acrididae; genus Schistocerca; species Schistocerca cancellata. The sequence goes on from NC_064630.1 coordinate 622,608,886, forward strand.
AGACTCTTCAGTGAGTTCCCCGGTAGAGTTAAGGCCGTCATAAGTGCGTGTCCAGATACGTTTGATCAGATAATGTATACAATCGCTACACCCACAGCCGTGGAAGTTGTTACTACCACACAGCTGCAGAGAAACTAAGGGCCAAGGCGGCGAGAAAGCTGACGTTCTCTTATCGTCACATATGTTGTAAGGGTAATGACGATTTTTAGCCCTTTTTCTATATCATTTGCGAAATGGTTTTTATAATCTTGTATCTCAAACTTTAGAAAAATATCAAGAAACGTGAATGACTGTACAATAAACCTGAACACAATAACCCTACGAATGAAATAAGTTAAAACGTCTGCTTGAAGAAACATAGCAGGCCGTTGTGACCGAGCGGTTCTAGGCGCTTCAGTCTGGAACCGTGCGACAGCTGCGGTCGCAGGTTCGAATCCTGCCTCGGGCATGGGTGCGTGTGATGTCCTTAGGTTAGTTAGATTTAAGTAGTTTTAAGTTCTAGGGGACTGATGACCTCAGCTGTTAAGTCCCATAGTGCTCTGAGCCATTTGAACTAGTTTGAAGAAACACATTCGAAATTTTATATACTTGAAGCAAGAGAATAAAAACGCAGCATTGCAGTCTTAAGAAACATATATTTTTGTTGCTGCCTGTTCTTACAAGGATAATCACTTTGTTTGTCACACAGCAATTTTATATCGAAGTCTAATAATTTGTACGTCCTCGTAAGTCACTCGGCTTTCCAACAGACCAATATTTTTCAATGTAATTACTTGTTTTTTAAAAGATAACAGTGTCGCAGATTCTGGCGTTAGGGGCTGTGATGTAACAACAATTGTGGAATTGTTTTTTCTGTGTCGGGAAGCAGTTTTATTGATTTTGATGTTTTAGGGGTTTTATTGCTTTTGATGTTTTACAGCAACGCCTGAGTGGTAGTTTTCAGCCGCAGTTGTGGTGGTTTATTTGGTAGGTTAAATAGTGTAGGTATTGCATTACATACCAGTTTCCTGTTTTCGCATTCATAAACTGGTTTCCTTCCAAGTGTAGCGAACAAAACTTCAGATTATTTGTAGATATACGACATCTTACCTTTCCAACAGAGCATGTCTCCTGCTATTTACTAAACATTTCTTGCTCTTAAATGAAACATTATTCTTCACTTAATGCTTGTAAGAAGAGAAGCATTGCTAAACTGTCCGGTAATGTAGTGTTTCGTAGCTTTCAGGATCCAAAGAAGTGTAAGAATAACATACGTGGTACGTTATTTTTGCTAATGCAGCGATTAATTGTGTCACATAGGATTCCCTTAGTAAAATTCATGTTTCAAATCAACATAAATCCTACTATTCGCTTTCAGCGGACATCGCATTCAACAGTGCAGTTTACCAGCCGCTTGGAGCTCTCCTGTAATGGTGCATAAAACAAGAATGAGCGGTAGTGTCGCGATTCTAGTATCAAGCTTTAACGTTCCGTTATACAACGCGCGTGTGTATGTGTTTGCGTGCGTGTGATTGTTTTTATTCAACGCGCGTCAAGATCCAGAAAGGAAGCAATTATGTCGGCGAACAAGAATCGCAGAATGTGTCAGCGCGAGATTTTTTATTGCCATATTGCGTCATCGGCGTGCAGCTACCGCGGCCATAATTCTCCGCTTCTCCTTGGAGATTGCGCCCGGGGGGATGAGTTTCTTCTTCACCTTTGTCTGCATCTCTAGCGAGGTCCTTTGCAGCGGCCTTATTTCTTTGGCTATCTGGTTGGACGTTCCGCTATCTACTACTCTTACGATATTCGTTATGAGTGTTCCTACGGATCGCTTTGATGTTCTGAACCTTCTAGTCGATGCCGTCTCAGAAAAAGAAAGGCGTAGTCAACAGACACCATAGCAAAGAGCTTAGGGAACGAGGAACGGATCCCCTATAGCACTACGCTCACTTCGCCACAGTGAACTGTGGCGGGCACATAAGCAGGCCTATCAGAGACGAACAAGAAGAGTCAGTGCAAGATAGGTATGTGGTCTGGAGGCAACCACACATTTCTGGTCCCGATAGCAACTCAGATCAGGTACAAGACGTGCAGATACACCGGAGCAACAATGCAGTCTGTTAATAGAAAAATCATGTGTGTGTTTTTGTCAGTCTACGAGGTCTGTCTTTAAAATTCGGGAACTTTGCCCACAAAATTTTCCTACTCTTACCTTCCACTTATTGTGCAGGGTCTCCTTCGAAACTCTCTCCCTCACAACCGATTCACCGCTCCCAAGGCCGTTTCCACTTCCGGAAGCAGTCTTGGTACGCCTTTTGCTGGATCGCTCGAAGCGCCATCTGCGAATTTTCTTTTATCCCTTCTATTTGCAGATGTTCGTCTTTTCAACGGGGTTTTCAACTTTGGAAATAAAAAAATTCCACAGGGGCCATGTCTGGAGAATACGGAGGATGAGGCTGCACAGTGATTTCGTTTTTTGTGCGATAGTCACGCATCAACAGGGATGAATGTGAGGGTGCGTTATCGTGATGCAAGACGCATGAATTGTCTCGCCACATTTAAGGCCGTTTCCTCCTCACACATTCTCGCAGGCGTCACAGCACATCCCGATAGTACCATCGATTAACATTTTGTCCCTCTGGCACGAATTCATGATGAACTAATCTTTCAAAGTCAAAGGAAACTATTAGAATTGCTTTGACATTTGACCTGACCTGACGAACTTCTTTTGGTGTTGGAGAAACTTTCCCAACCCATTGCCAAGACTGAACCTTGGTCTCAAAAAAATGGTTCAAATGGCGCTATGGGATTTAACATCTGAAGTCATCAGTCCCCTAGCCTTTGAACTACTTAAACGTAACTAACCTAATGACATCACATACATCCATGCCCGAGGCAGGATTCAAACCTGCGACCGTAGCAGCAGCGCGGTTCCGGGCTGAAGCGCCTAGAACCGCTCGGCCACAGCAGCCGGCCTTTGGTCTCAACATTGTAAACGTAGACCTGCTCCTCATCACCAGTTATGATTCTCTAAGGCAACACATCGTCCTCATTTGCCCGATCCAAAGGCTCATCACAGATTGCAAGGGGAAGGTCTTCCTGGTATTGACTCAAGAGCCGTGGGACGAACTTGGTGGCAACACTATGTACTCCAAGATTCTGTGTCAGGATATCATGACATGATCCAACTGAAATGTTACATTCTTCTGCAATCTCTCAGACGATCAGTCTTCGATTGGCACGCACTATTTCGTTGACGTTCCTGACATGAGCGTCATCGGCAGACGTCGAAGGGCGTCCTGAAAGAGGCTCATCTTTAACTTCCGTCGGCCATTTTTAATTCGTGTGAACCTTTCGTAACGCCGAGTACGGCTTAAGCACTCATCACCGTAGGCTTCCTGCATCATTTGGTGTGTCTCTGTAAAGATTTTCTTGAGTTTCACGCAAAATTTAATGCAGTCGCGTTGCTTCTCTAGCTCCGCCATCTCGAAATTCGCAAACTGTGCGACGCAACGTTCTACTCAGTGCAGCACTGAACAATAACTAACATACATACAACGATTAAACTTCTGAAATGGCTCTGAGCACTATGGGACTTAACATCTGAGGTCATCAGTCCAGAACACTTAAACCTAACTAACCTAAGAACGTCACACACATCCACGCCCGAGGCAGGATTCGAACCTGCGACCGTAGCAGTCGCGCGGTTCCGGACTGAAGCGCCTAGAACCGCTCGGCCACAGCGGCAGGCAATGAAACTTCTGTCAGTTACACATTAAACACAGGCGTGCGCAGGAATACCAACCGCATTTCGCTCCAACACGCCATTGGCGCGAAATTTCGAATGATCCGGAATTTTTTGAACACACCTCGTATAGCGAAGACAAAATGTGTGTAACGATATGAAACAACGTACTGTAACTGCGCTCTGCGGATCAAACATTGCCGGGAGTCTCATCGCAGAACTCGTTAAGGCACAAAAGGAAAGAACACAAACGTCGAAATGTGAAAACAATGAAGGTTTACACGCCTTAAATGCCATTTATGCACTAACATTTATATGCGCTAACATTTATATGCGCGTGATGCGTTCCAGTTGATGCAAACGCAGAAATAGTCCCTGGTGGCAAGCCATGTTCGAAATCTTACGTATATCACTCAGATGTGGTGACGGTCTTGACCGAAGTCAACGCTGAAGGATTTTCTAACGTAACAAGGAGTAAGAGAAGAGCCCTATTTTAGAATATTATACCATTAGTGGTAAACTTCTGTAGTTTATCACATTGTTCGAATACTGAAACCTACATCCATTTTAATCTGCTTATTCATCTCTCGACCTCTTTCCCCCCCCCCCCCCCCCCCCCCCCCCCACACACACACACTTCCCTCCATATCAAATGACTATTCCTTGATTTTTTGAGTCAGGTTGTGCCATAAGTATGATCAAACGAAATCGTAGTGCAAGTATAGAATTGGTTTTAGTGTTGGTAAGACACTGTTTAGTAGCAATACTTGCTGCAAAAATCCAATGTTGTGGTAGTAGTAATAGAGACTACTAGCTCTTGTAAGGGAAGTGGTTGTTATTGTTGTCTGTACAGTTGCAGTCACATTTGTTATAATGGCAGTATTGGGGCCAGGTGACAAGGATAGTAATAAAATAAATTTAAACAGATTGAAATAACGAACACAAAGAAGGAAAGTAATATGATAGATACTGTTATCTCAGTTCAGCTTATAAGAAAGCACTCTAAAAATCATTGTCATGATGGCCTACATAAATTCAATTTGTTCCGTAATGGTCAGGGGAATTGACTAGAATAAATAAATACGGAGTTCGGACACGAGTCACTATCATCATGGATTTTTCTGTTTACGGTTATCGGATTAACTGAGCGAATGGAACTGGAAAGAAAATACATGCCACAGATGCCTGGCTAAGTTTAACGCCAATTTACTTTTATTGGAGAAGTACTTTACTTCGCGTACTTTCAGCTGAGTTCTGAAATTACAGATACAGTTTAGTACTTTCGCGTTCGATTGATAACTGTTTAAACATGAAGTGAGACCTGTTTCAGTGTTTACGTCTGTTTTTGTTTGACTCTGTTTCCGAGGTCAGTATATCAGTGTTATACAAAGCAGCCAGGAGGCCACTGTCGCAGAGATCAAAGAGCATTCACGTCCGGCGCACAGCATGTTGTTCATAAACAGTGAATTAGTTGAGCAGACATTTTGGTTTTAAGTCAAAACTCTACAGCTAAGCGCGTGCGCACGTAGTTTGTGTGTGTGTGTGTGTGTGTGTGTGTGTGTGTGTGTGGGTGGGTGGGTGGGTGGGTGGGTCAGAGAGATAGAGTATTTAGTAGTGGTCCCGCAACGCTCCCGTGGATTAGGCCCGAAACTGTATTCACATCTGAGGATTTCTTCTCGTCGATAGCCACGTGCTGAATTCTATTTGATTAAAAGTCTTCACAACTGGTTCTATATCCTAAAAGTTCTAAGAGTTACGTACCAGTAGATGACTTAACAGAACAACACATTATCCGTAAGTGCTGTGTGGCACAATTATTTACGATGTCTTAGACCAGCAAAAGCTTATTTTCCTCTATAATTTCATTAAAGAAAAAGCTACAGTAAAGCCGGCCGGTGTGGCCGTGCGGTTCTAGGCGCTTCAGTCTGGAACCGCGTGACCCCTACGGTCGCAGGTTCGAATCCTGCCTCGGGCATGGATGCGTGTGATATCCTTAGGTTAGTTAGGTTTAAGTAGTTCTAAGTTCTAGGGGACTGATGACCACAGATGTTAAGTCCCATAGTGCTCAGAGCCATTTGAACCATTTGAAGCCAAGCTAGAGCAGAACTGTGAGTCACATTGGTTCCTGATTGCCCTTGTCGGTAAAGAATATATCTACAGGTCTGTAGTGAGCTATTCAGTTTAAGGAAGTTAACTGGACTGAAAATTAATGAGGAATGTTTGTTGATTGTAATCTCACTTCTGAACCTTTTTTTTTTTTTTAATTCTCTTTATTGCTTCGTAGGTACACCACTTGAACAGTAGAGGAGAAAGATCACATCGCTGCCTTTTTTAATCCGACCACTGCTCTGTCGGTCTTACAATCTTATTTTCACCTCGATCCTATTATCAGTTCCTCTTTGCATCTTCGTACAATTACTCTCAGTCTTGGCGTTTGATTTGGTCACTGTGGTTTTCTGACCGTTTTAAGCAAAATTTATTGTTTCTTGTGATGTCTCAACTTGTACTTATCACTTGCCAAAATCTTATTTAGTATCGCGAACTTTTAAGAACATCAATGGTATCTATCTTAAATGAGATACTTGTTTGTGGAGGTGTACACTCAATCTGGAATTAAGAATGATGTAATGATTAAAAGCAATCGTAATGGACTTCCCAGCGCCCCAGCGAATGAACTCACACAATGCACGCCGTTGTATACAAACAGTGTACTGGTGCGCATGCGCGAGTGCGACCTTCGCTTACAAGCGTTGGCCGCTGGAGCTGCTGGCGTCAGCAGTGGTCCGCGGACCTCCCTCCGCTGTCGCACGATCCAACCGACAGTCTTGCGGAGACAATGCCGGGCCATCCGCAAAGGCCACGAAACGTATCTAGCCGATCCCGCATTTGCCGGTTCGTGAGATATCCCGTTAATGAGATCGTAATTCAATTCCCCGTCTCTGGAATCGTGCCAAAATCTTGCCATTGTTCTTCCCGGCCTGTAGCTGGGGAAGGGTTTCTCGGGTGACTAACGGCTGCTGATGTTCTGAAAAGCTCAGGGTGATTTACAATTAGCAAATAAATGTTTAAGAACGAAACTGACTTATGTAAACATACGCTGGTGTGCAAAGTTGAAGGACGAAAGTAACTTCCGTGTGGTCCAGAATGAAATTTTCACTCTGCAGCGGAGTGTGGGCTGATTTGAAACTTTCTCGCAGATTAAAACTGTATGCCGGGCCGAGATCCGAACTCAGGACCTTTGCCTTTCGCGGGCAAGAGCTCCACCAACTGAGCTGCAGGCAAAGGTCCCGAGTTCAGCCGCGCGGGATTAGCCGAGCGGTCTCGCGCGCTGCAGTCATGGACTGTGTGGCTGGTTCCGGCGGAGGTTCGAGTCCACCCTCGGGCATGGGTGTGTGTGTTCCTCCTTAGAATAATTTAGGTTAAGTAGTGTGTAAGCTTAGGGACTGATGACCTTAGCAGTTAAGTCCCATAAGATTTCCCACACATTTGAACATTTTTTGTCCCGATTTCGAGTCTCGGTCCGGCACACTGTTTTAATCTGCCAGGAAGTTTCAAATCCGCGCATACTCCGCTTCAGAATGAAAATTTCATTCTGGAAACATCCCCCAGGCTGTGCCTAAGTCATGTCTCCCAACATCCTTTCTTCCAGTAATGCTCCTCCCGCAGGTTTCGCAGAGAAAGGTTTGGAAGGTAGAAGACGAGGTACTAGCGGAAGTAAAATTGTGAGGAGGGGTCGTGAGTCGTGCTTATTGACATTTTTGTTCAAACACAATAATTACACTGAAGTCACCACGATTTACGATGGTCCGCTGGACATTACGTGGTTCTTAATAGGATGTGTGAGCACCACTGACGGCAGTACATCCTCTGCAACGTGCTTCCATGGTGGCCATAAGCCAGATGTGGATTTCCAGAGGGCAGGGCGTTCCAGCGGGGTGGACGGTCGTTGGTGCTTGCGTACATGCAATGTGTCTACCCAGCGCATGCCACACGAGCTCAATTGGATTTAAGTCTTAGAAACGAGCAGGCCAGTACACTGATTTCAAGAGCTTCTCCACGTGACCAGTTCGATGCGGACACTCATTATCAACCGTAAAAATGAAGTCAGGGCCGAATTCACGCACCTGGAGAACGAGTACAGTGACACAATAGCGCTGATCGGTGAATGTACCGTGTTGGAAGATTTTTGAGTTCAGTCCGCCTATGCAACATTACGCCTTCCACATAACAGCCCTTGTACAACCAAAGCGATTATGTTCAGCAATGGTGGACGTACCCTTCTGTGGCCGTGGGAACACGTAATGCAGTCAGGAACATTGCCGAACGATAACGTTGTCCGATGTACGATGTCCCAACATTCCATCTAGCCTTACGAAGTGAAAAATTATTATCACATGAGGATGCAATTCTAACTGCGGGAACTGGTTGTGTTGCGTAGTAAAGAAACGTCTATACAGCTAATGAGGCACGCAGAATTTTCATTTATTTTCAGAAATTAATTTTTAAAGGATTTTTTAAGATTCTTTGGAGAATTTTTGGAAATTTCTTTTAAGGGGATGACCAGTCTTGTGTTCAGCGAACTGACTTACAATTCCAGAATGAGATTTTCACTCTGCAGCGGCGTGTGCGCTGATATGAAATTTCCTGGCAGATTAAAACTATGTGCCAGACTGAGACCCGAACTCGGGACTTTTGCCTTTCGCGGGCAAATGCTCTACCAACTGAGCTACCCAAGCACGACTCACGACCCGTCCTCACAGCTTCATTTCTGCCAGTACCTCGTCTCCTACCTTCCAAACTTCACAGCAGCTCTCCTGCGAACCTTGCAGAACCAGCACTCCTGGAAGAAAGGTTACTGCGGAGACATGGCTTAGCCACAGCCTGGAGGGTGTTCCAAGAATGCAATTTTCACTTTGTAGCTGTGTGTGTGGGCTGATATGAAACTTCCTGGCATATTAGAATTGTGAGCTATCCGTCTCCACCGGCTCAATTGGGATATAGTAACAACTGCAAGTCAAATTAAACCTGTGTGCCAGACCGAGACTCGAACTTGAGGAACTAGCACTCCTGGAAAAAAGGATCCTTTCTTCCACGGTGCTAGTTATGCAAGGTTCGCAGAAGAGCTTCTGTGAAGTTTGGAAGGTAGGAGACGAGGTACTGGCGGACTTAAAGCTGTGAGGACGGGTCGTGAGTCGTGCTTGGGTAGCTCAGTTGGTAGAGCACTTGGCCGCGAAAGGCAAAGGTCCCGAGTTCGAGTCTCGGTCCGTCACACAGTTTTAATTTGACTTACAATTGTTACCATATCCCAATTCATACGGACAGCTGACAACTGACTTAAATGCGAGTAAAAGCAAGGCTTCACAAGGCCGTCTACAGAGCTTTCTGCAACTATACTTGGTAAGGCGGTCGGTGAGAGACGTGGCCGCCGTATCACTTCAACACTTGTGACCTGCTTCTGTAACTGCGTAGAGCAGCCCGCTGCGCTCTCTGGGAAGGTCACGACTCCGCGTCTAGGCCCATATATAGCTGCTAACCGCTGCCTCCTTATCAGCTTCTGTGAGCGGCTGACCACAGCTGTGGACAGACTCACACGGAGCCAAACATTCCCCAACATCGATCCTCCACTCCACGCTGTTAAAGTCGCGAACAGAGTTCTGATACGTTACAGCGCTGCCTTGCCTCCGTGTCGAGCATTACACACACACACACACACACACACACACACATAAAAAAATATTACGTGTCTGTGCAACCTCTCTGTAGCCTCCAAGCTAGACAATTTCCTTCAAAAAGATCCTGAGCAGTGCCTTTCGTCACGACCATCTAATAACAAAAATTAATTTCTTTTTACGGAAGATAATTCGATATCTTCATACGGGGCGGCGACTTCGTTTGATCAAATTATTTTCTTGGGATCGCCGGCCGCGGTGGTCTAGCGGTTCTGGCGCTGCAGTCCGGAACCGCGCGACTGCTACGGTCGCAGGTTCGAATCCTGCCTCGGGCATGGGTGTGTGTGATGTCCTTAGGTTAGTTAGGTTTAAGTAGTTCTAAGTTCTAGGGGACTTATGACCTAAGATGTTGAGTCCCATAGTGCTCAGAGCCATTTGAACCATTTTTTTTCTTGGGATCCCCAGGCTTTTCCAGGTTGAAATTGCAAATTCCCCTGAACCAGTTTTTGGTTTATGTGAAAACTTGGTTTACGTTACTAGTTTTCATGGCCGCAAATACAGTTATTGAGGTGTCACGTCACTTATTAGTGCTTATTCGGCGATAGAACAACAAATGTCGTGTAGCTACCCGCCTGTTACAAGCATTTCTGTTTGCCGCACTTCTCCTGCGGCATGTGTGTCAGTTTTTCCTTAATTCAAGCGATTTCTCAGTTGGTTTCACTACTCTGAGTGAACACTGTTACAGAGCTTAGAAAAATTTGAACTGGATTCCTCGATCTCCGAGTTAATAGCCAGCGACGCTAACCACAAGGTGACGGAGGCGTTCATTCTGCTACAACTTCATACACGAGAAATTCTCGCAGGAATACGCTTCGAACTATTCTCTCTGCAATGTAGAATCGGAAGACATTGATAGCAAAGGCACATCAAGTTTCAAACCGGAGGATCTGAGGTCACTTCAGACTTTATACATGATACTGTGAGAAAACCAGCAAGCACTGCTTTCAATTTACAATTGTAAAAAAAAAAAAAAAAAGCAAAGACAAAACTGAAACATGAATAATCAGTGCTGACCTACTAAGTATGCGTGTTCGATAATTCATCCTTATTTCAATTTTTTATTTAATTAAAAAAGCTACTTTTACTTTCGTTTAAATAACGAATTCACAGCTACGTGATAAATTCTCACACGCACATACACTCTGTTGCACTGACGACCATGTAATGGGAAATTACTAAGATTCACGAGGACAGAAAATGCGGCAAAGGCAACTATCGAGCAACAAACTACATCAACTCGGTGCCCCTGCCTCTACTTACTTTACGCGACTTCACAACCGGTTGTTTCCGAATCAAAAACTCAGAGTTAACGAACAATTCAACTCCCCGTATAGTCGACCAGAATTCCCTAAGTCAGAGTTTCCTGAGATCTTCCAGACGTTTCCAATAAATTCAATTTCCCTAGGAATTCTAGATTTTTCAGGTTTTTAAGACAACTCGCTATTCTATTATACAGATCTTGAATGTATTAAGGATTTTAGCGATTCTGATTGTATATATACTTCATATTACATCTGTATGGAAAAACTAGGAATTACTTTGCCAGTAGCTTACTGCACGTGACACTTTGCGAAGACTTACATGTTCTGTGTCGTTGGCGGCTTTCTATCAGTTTGTTTCAATTTGAAAACGATCGTTCTGAAAGCTAACTCCTGTTACCTGAAATCTTGGTAAATCGAATGCACGTGTCTCCTATTGACGGATGAGATACAGGCATGCTGCCGAAATTTAGTAGACTTCTTTAAAATGGATTTGTATATAAAATAACTTTTTTTTGCTTCCAGTCACGATTTTCATTTTATGTATGTTTCTGAACGTGTTCCCGGAAATGATTGCCACTCTCAAGGGCGTTTTTCGTGTACTATGGCATTTATTCGTGATGTTTTGGGTGTTTGAGGTGCTGCATGGTTCGGCTGCCTTTACTATAATATATCAAGATACTCAATTGTGTCATTAATGAACGATCTTTATATACAGTTAGTGACTAATTTGAAAATTTACTTGCAATTTTCTTGTAGTCCATTCACACATATACTGCCGGAAAAAATCGCAATACCCAAAATTAATTAATGCAGAGTAATGAAATCTGAGAGATTCATTTGTCTGGTTAACATATTTAAGTGACTGAAAGACCACACGTTAATGTAAGCGCGAGATACGCCATTGAAAATGAGAAATGCTGCTACGTTAACATCCGGTGTAATCGCCAGAATACTGAATGCAAGCAGGCAAACGTGCATCCATTGTGTTGTACAGGTGCCGGATGTCAGTTTGTGGGATGGAGTTCCATGCCTGTTGTACTTACTCGGTCAGTACAGACACAGTTAACGCTGTTGATGTGCACTACTTGCCATTAAAATAGCTACACCAAGAAGATTACGTGCTACAGACGCGAAATTTAACAGACAGGAAGAAGATGCTGTGATATGCATATGATTACCTTTTCAGAGGATTCACACACGGTTGGCGCCCGTGGCGACACCTACAACGTGCTGACATGAGGAAAGTATCCAACCGATTTCTCATACACAAACAGCAGTTGACCGGCATTGCCTGGTGAAACGTTGTTGTGATGCCTCGTGTAAGGAGGAGAAATGCGTACCATCACGTTTCCGACTTTGATAAAGGTCGGATTGTAGCCTATCGCGATTGCGATTTATCGTATCGCGACATTGCTGCTCGCGTTGGTCGAGATCCAATGACTGTTAGTAGAATATGGAATCTGTGGTAATACGGAACGCCGTGCTGGATCCCAACGGCCTCGTATCACGAGCAGTCGAGATGACAGGCATCTTATCCGCACGGCTGTAATGGATCGTGCAGCCACGTCTCGATCCCTGAGTCAACAGATGGGGGCGTTTGCAAGACAACAACCACCCGCACCGACAGTTCGACGACGTTTGCAGCAGCATGGACTATCAGCTCGGAGACCATGGCTGCGGTTAGCCATGACGCTGCATCACAACAGGAGCGCCTGCGATGGTGTACTCAACGACGAACCTGGTTGCACGAATGGCAAAACGTCATTTTTTCGGATGAATCCAGGTTCTGTTTACAGCATCATGATGATCGCATCCGTGTTTGGCGACATCGCGGTGAACGCACGTTGGAAGCGTGTATTCGTCATCGCCATACTGGCGTGCCACCCGGCGTGATGGTATGGGGTGCCATTGGTTACACGTCTCGGTCACCTCACGTTCGCATTGACGGCACTTTGAACAGTGGACGTTACATTTCAGATGTGTTACGACCCGTGGCTCCACCCTTCATTCGATCCCTGCGAAACCCTACATTTGAGCAGGATAATGCACGACCGCATGTTGCAGGTCCTGTACGGGCCTTTCTGGATACAGAAAATGTTCGACTGCTGCCCTGGCCAGCACATTCTCCGGATCTCTCACCTACTGAAAACGTCTGGTCAATGGTGGCCGAATAACTCGCTCGTCATAATACGCCAGTCACTACTCGTGATGAACTGTGCTATCGTGTTGAAGCTGCATGGGCAGCTGTACCTGTACACGCCATTCAAGCTCTGTTTTACTCAATGTCCAGGAGTATCAAGGCCGTTATTACGGCCAGAGGTGGTTGTTCTGGGTACTGATTTCTCAGGATCTATGCACCCAAATTGCGTGAAAGTGTAATCACATGTCAGTTCTAGTATAATATATCTGTCCAATGAATACCAGTTTATCATCTGCATTTCTTCTTGGTGTATCAATTTTAATGGTCAGTAGTGTATGATGCTGGAGTTGTCGTCTGATGATGCCCCATATGTGGTCTACTAGAGGCAGATCTGGTGATCGAGCAGACCGAGGTGACAAGTCGACACACTGTAGAACATGTTGGGTTACAACACCGGTACGTGGGCGAGCGTTATCATGCTAGAGAACACCGCTTGAAATATAGTTCATGAACGGCAGCAAACCAGGTCGAATCACCAGAATGACGTACAAATCTGCAGTCAGGATGGGTGGGATAAACACGAGAGAGCTCCTGCTGTCAGACGAAATCGCACCTCAGACCGTAACTCCAGTTGGTGGTCCAGTGTGTCTAGCAGCCGCGCGGGATTAGCCGAGCGGTCTCAGGCGCTGCAGTCATAGACTGTGCGACTGGTCCCGGCGGAGGTTCGAGTCCTCCCTCGGGCATGGGTGTATGTGTTTGTCCTTAGGATAATTTAGGTTAAGTAGTGTGTAAGCTTAGGGACTGATGAACTTAGCATTTAAGTCCCATAAGATTTCACACACATTTGAACATTTTTTGGGTCTAGCACGCAGACTGGTTGGTTTCAAGCCCTTAACTGGCTGCCTTCTAGCCGACACAACGGCACAGAGGCAGAACCAGCTTTCATCAGGAAACACAACCTGTCCTCCAATCAGCTCTCGCTTGACACATTCGAAGTTCCAAATGGCGGTGGTTCGGGTTCAGTGGAAAGGACGCTACACGACGTTTGGCTCGGAGCTCTGCATGAAGTAATCGATTTGCGGCACTTCCTTGTGTCGCTATGATGCCAACTGCTGCTCAGATTGCTGCTGTAGATGCAGTACGATGCGCCAGAGCCATGCTCCAAACCTGACGGTCTTTCCTCGCAGTAGAGCCACGTGGCCGACCGGAGTCCGGCCTTGTTGCGTCCGCACATTCCCGTCACAACCACTGCCAGCAGTCATGTGCATTGGCTACATTCTTGCCAAGTCTTTCTCCAGTAGCGTTGAAGGAACATCCAGTTTCTCGTACTCCTGTTACACAACTTCGTCCAACCTCAGTGGGGTATTAACAATGGCGTCTTTGTCGCCTTAAAGGCATTCTTGACTGTCATCAACTCACCGCGTCCATTCAAACGTACACAAACAAAATAGTCACAAAGATACCTTTTATTTTTTCAACAGAGATGACCAAAGAGAGGCATTTGGAATCAGCCATAGCACCCACTCAACTAATTACACAGACATTCACAGTAGCAGGGCATTTAATTCATCATAGTTCAGCCAATTTTACACGAAATATTTATGAATTATACACACAAACCTTCATCGTGAATCCATCTGTCTTATTAACGAAAACCGATCCAAAATGCCTACAGTAGCTACTGAGAGTAGACCGAATGTAACAGAAACCGTGATGAGGGACTTAATACGCTGCCCAGCCACGTTAATGTGACCACCTGTCAAAAGCCTTAATAACCACCTTTACAGCGCGGACCACCGTGAGACTTGCAGGAATAGAGTCAGTGAGGCTCTGGAAGATATCGACAGGGATCCAGAGCCATGCAGACACCACTGTAATGGCCAGCTGAGCAAGGTTTCTCAGCTGAGCATCCATGGAGCGAACAGACCTACCGAGGTGATCCCATTCGCCATTGAGTTTAAAGCCGCGGAGTTAGGTGGCCAAGGAAGGATCGCAAACTCATTCTGGTGCTCTTCCGACCACGCAGTACACTGCAGATGTGACATATTGCATTGTCCTCCTGGTAGATGCCATCGTGCTGAGGAAATACAGACTGCATATACGAGTGAACGTGGTCCCCAAGGATACATGCATACTTGTGTTGATCTAGTGTGCCTTCCAGAATGACGATATCACCCAGGGAGTGCCAAGAAAACTTTCCCCAGACCATAGCGCTCCCTCCTCTAGCCTTGATCCTTCTGACGATTGTTTCAGTGTGTTGCCTTTCATACGTTTCACGCGGCATACGCCAATGGCCATCTGTCCGATGGAGCTTAAAATGTGATTTATTTGAAAAGACCACCTATTGCCACTCAGTGGATGTCCAGTCGTAGTATTGGTGTGCAAATTCCAGCAGTCATCACTGTAATTATCCTGAATGTAACAGAAACCGTGATGAGGGACTTTATACACTGTCCAGTCACGTTAATTTGACCACCTACCAAAAGCCTCAATAAACACCTTTTTCAGAGCGGACCACCGTGAGGAATGACAGGGATGCAGAGCCACGCAGTGATCAGCTGCGTTAGGTTCTCAGCTGAGGACCCATGGTGCGAACAGCCCGATCGAGGTGGTCCCATTCTCGATTGGATTTAAATCTGGCGATCTTCCATCTTCCAAACCAGGCATCTTCTGCGGAGGCCCATACGCTGCAACGTTCGCTGAACGGTCTTTGAGGAGACATTGCTGGTAGCCCCTTGGTTCACCTGCGCGGTCAGTTGCTCAGTAGTTGCACGTTTATTCGCCCGTACACATCTCCGTAGCCGTCGTGCACTCCTGACATCTATGGCCCCTGGTACACCACTGTTGCTTCGGCGCCAGTTTTGGATAGCGCCATTTTCTCATGCACGGTTTACTTTAGATATGGCGGCACACGAACAGTTTACACACGTAGCCGTTTCGATAGTGGTTCCACCATCGACCCGAAAGCCAATGATCATGCCCTTTTGGGCGCCGGATAATCGCTCCGTTTTCGCATTACGACGCGTGCAGTGGTTTCCGCGTCCCCCTGACTGGCTTCACATATCCTCCACTGCTAGTGTTGCCACCTGTGAGTAACTGTTTCATGTTGACATCGAATATAGGAGGTGGTCACATTAATGTGAATGGATCTTGTATTTGTATAGGAGACAGATAGAAGGTATACAATACAAACTGTGAAACTGATGAGAATGACGCAAAAATTCTTTTGACCAGTTTCTGTCAATGAATAGGAAACTAAATTTACACCGCTATTTAATAGCAAATAAGTATCTGATACTGTGCACAATTTTCGGTCTTCTTAAACTGAAGCAAGTGTCCAGAAACAGTAAAAAAGTACAGTATCAGTCCGTTGGTAGTATCAGAAGACACGTTTTCTCATTTAAAGCAGCGGTTCCGTTTATTTCCGGAATATTGTAGCTATCGATCTGTTTCCAAACACTTTACCCAGCGGCGACAGTCGGTATTGGTTTATCGTCTGGGGTCTGGAGGCAGAGGACTCGAGAGTGCTCCTCTTCCGGCATTCGGCGATAAGATACGAGGGAGCGCTCCGTTTCTGATAGGACAGGAGGCGTCCAGACATCGGAAAACTCACAAGTGCCTCAAGAATTACAGGTGCCGTCATAAGAATTATGAACTCCACTACGACAACAAACACCGTCGCAGGCGACATCAACAGTTTGCAGTCAACTCGTTGTGACACAAAAGTCGGAGTTGGACAATTGAAAGAATCCGCCAGATGGTACTAGTGTGTTCGGAAGCGTCCTTGTAGTCTTGCAAGACAGTTGGGCGCCGGTGTGGCAAGGGATAATGTGAGATAACATGGACTTAGCTCGTATACGGCTACTTCTTTTTTACGAGTATAAACGTGATAACTACGCAGCAGGGAGTATCACCAGACCACTTGAAACTGGTGTAGTAAACAAAAGATAGGAGCCGAGGTGCAGAGCCCGTACATGCTCCAGTAGCTGCTACATCTGCATCTACTTCTACGCCCCGCAAGCCTGCCTAAGGTATGTGGCGGAGGGTACTTTGTGTAGCACTCTCACTTTCTCCCTTTCCTGTTCCAGTCGCGAACGGTGCGCGGGAAGAACTATTGCTGGTAAGCCTCCGTGTTAGATCGCATCTCCCTGATTTTACCATCACGATGTTTTCGTGAGGTATACCTAGGACGAAGTAATATACTGGTTGACACGTCTAGGAGTGTACGCTCTCAGAATTTCAACAACAAACCACATCGTGATGCACACAGCCTCTCTTGTGGCGATTAACACTGGGGTTGGTTGAGCACAACCGTGACCTTTTCCCGTTCGCTAAATGTACCAATGAAGAAATGTGCCGCTCTTCTTTGGATCTTCTCGACTTCCTCTGTCAGTCCTGTCTGGTACACGTCACATATTAAAGAGAATGTTCAGGTATCGGTCGAAAGAGGGTTTTGTAAGCTACCTCCTTTGTGAGTGTACCTTACTTCCTGAGGCTTCTACCAACGAATCCCATACTGGCATCTGTCTTACCTGCGATTAGTTTTATGTGGTCGTTTAAATCGCTCCCTATGCGAACTCCCAGATACGAGGGCTATTCGGAAAGTAAGTTCCAATCGGTCGCGAAATGGAAACCACTGTGAAAATCCGACGAAATTTTGCACAGATGTATTGGGCAGTGTCTCTAGTTTGTCCGTCGATCGCGCACGTTGCTCTTTTCTATTCTGAGCGCACAGTGAACACGTGAAGATGCCTAGAAAATAGTGTCTCCCGCCAAGTATGACGGCCTGGTGTGAGATTTCACCTGATTTCGTGCAGCCCACATAACTGTCATGCGCTTCCTTTCTGCTTCTCGGCCGCGCGCTGCGGAGATGTTCCTGCAGCGTCTTCGATGGGAAGTGTTTGATCACCCACAGAACAGTCCGTAATTGGCTCGTCCTGAGTTCTCTGCTCACATGAACCGTTGGCTGTAGACGAGCGTAGAGAATAGGAGGAAAGCACAAGCAGCTGCCTTCTATGGCGAAGGTATTAGAAAGTTGGCACAACGCTACGACAAATGTCTAAGTCGCAGCGGCCACTGTGTAGCCAAGTAGCTCTAACTATTGCAAATAAAACATTTTCACTCACAATGGCGACCGATCGGAACTTACTTTCCGAATAGCCCTTGTACGTCATGAATGTGTCTGCTTCCAGTGACTATTCTTCGATCGTGTCATCACACAGTTCCTTCCGTCTGTTTATACGCGCTACATCTACATCTACGTGGCTACTCTGCAGTTCACACTTTAATGTCTGGTAGAGGGTTCACCGAACCACTTTCGCACTTATTTCTCTACCGTTCCTCTCTCGAGCAGCGCTCGGGAAAAGCGAACATTTATTCTTGCCGTGCCAGTTCTGATTTATCTTATTTTAACCGATTATCGTTTCTCCCTATGTAGGTGGGAATCAACAAAATATCTTCGCATTCGGAGGGGAAAGTTGGAAATTTAAATTTCGTCAAAAGTTCTCGCCGCAATTAAAAACTCCTTTATATTAATGATTGCTACCCCAGCTCAAATATCATATTCGTGACACTCTCTCACGTATTTCGCGATAACAAAAACGAGCAGTCTTTTTCGAACTTTTTCCTTGTTAAACACGAAATGTATTCGTAGCTGCGAGTATGGACTACTGTCAGATGTATTTTACAATTTGTACAGAAGCCAGATGGCGGTTATAAGGGTCGAGGGACATGAAAGGAAAGCAGTGGTTGGGAAGGGAGTGAGTCAGGGTTGTAGCCTCTCCCCGATGTTATTAAATCTGTACATTGAGCAAGCAGTAAAGGAAACAAAAGAAAAATTCGGAGTAGGTACTAAAATCCAAGGAGAAGAAATGAAAACTTTGAGGTTCGCCGATGACATTGTAATTCTGTCAGAGACAGCAAAGGAACTAGATGAGCAGTTGAACGGAATGGACAGTGTCTTGAAAGGACAAAAGCAAAACGAGGATAATGGAATGTAGTCGAATTGAGTCGAGTGATGCTGAGGGAATTAGATTAGGAAATGAGACACTTAAAGTAGTAAAGGAGTTTTGCTATTTGGGGAGCAAAATAACGGATGATGGTCGAAGTAGAGAGGATATAAAATTTAGACTGGCAATTGCAAGGAAAGCGTTTCTGAAGAAAAAAAATTTGTCAACATCGAGTATAGATTTAAATGTCAGGAAGTCGTTTCTGGAAGTATTTGTATGGAGTGTTGCATTGTATAGAAGTGAAACGTGGACGATAAATAGTTTGGACAAGAAGAAATGTGGTGCTACAGAAGAATGCTGAAGATTAGATGGGTAGTAGCATGGAGAGCTGCATCAAACCAGTCTCAGGACTGAAGACCACAACAACAACAACAACATCAACGGTATAATGGAATGACAACAAGGAAAATTTGTGCGAGACCGCGACTAGAACTCGGATTTCCCGTTTATCAGGAGCGGCCGCCTTACCATTTGGTCATCCGAGCACGACTCACCGCCAGACCCGAACTTCCACGTGTCGACAACCTCGTGTCTACAACCTGTACTCGCGCATCCATTATGTATAGTGCCGTACAGAGGAGACATTTTACTTGAAAGTCGCTACCCCGGTGCAGGCCTGTGTTATGCCAAGTAACGATGTAATTTCCTTCGAACATGCATGCAAGTACTTTTTCGTGCGAAAAGTGTACTGTAAAAACCGTAAGAAATGCATAGTTCTGCAGACGGCAATTCCCGATGTAGGAGAGAAACGAAGCAGAAGTCACCGCCACTATGATACTTTCCGTCAATAAAGCGAAACGCGTCTAGGGAGAAAAACACGCATTTTCTTGTAGTTGGAACCACGGAACGAAAATACCCTCAGGACCAAGATGGCGGCTGTAGCCCCGCCCACCCCCGCGACAGACCAAAACATGTGTTTTTTCTGGACAGCCCTCGTATTTGCTCTTTGACTTTTGAACTTTAAAATATTTGTGAAAATGCTTTTGTTGCTTGATACCATTTATATAACACTTAGTTTTCAACCCAATGAATACCATGGCTATACAATCATAAACGTGTTTAATCCATACTAATATTATTGAATGTGAAAGTAACTCTGTCTCACGTCTAGCCTGCTGAACCGATTTCGATGAAATTTGGTATGGAGTCAGGCTAAAGCCCGAGGAAGAACGTTGACTACTTTAGAAAGTTAAAATAAAAAATATCGATCCCTGAGAATATGAAGTGGGGAACGGAACATCTTGCTTTACATCAGTAAACGTAAATCATTTAATAAATGTATTCAGCTTGTAGAAATGTACATGTCGTATAGTATAGAGCTACTTCAATAACACGATGCATAGACGCACGCTCCTGCCCGTACCCCTCCGCACGCACTGCTTGGCAGCGACGATTTCCGTGGCTACGAGCTGCCATGGCGTGAGCTGATGCTATCAACAGCATCTGGAGACATCTGCAATTCTTCTTCCATGGATCCTTCTCCACACATCAACTTTGGAGTACGATCTGAAGAGGCTCCGCCTTTGGACTGAAACGGGTCACCACCAAATCTGATTTATGCGATATAGATTGTTTTTCTACGTGCATTTGTTCTAAGTGTTATCGTATTTGAACTGTTTGTGTATTGTACTCTTTGAGGCGGACAGTCGGGACCAGCCCAGAATTTGCCTAATCGAGCGAGAGAAACCGCCTAAAAACGACGCGCAGGCTGCTCAAAGTACCAGCCCAGTCTCGTTCAGGCGCAGCGCGGCTTCGATGCGGGTTTGGCTCCCCTTGCAGTCTCGTGAACTAGCGTGCTGCGCAGTATTCTGTACGAGTAGGTGTCGAGAAACCTTCATATGAGCTCTAATTTTTTTTCTGATCTCGTCGTGGTCATTTTGCTCGATGTACGCATCTGGGAGGAAGTAATATGTTGGCCATCTCTTCTCGAGACATGCGCCCTCGGTATATGAACACAAGACCTCTAGGTGGCGCACAGCTCATCTCCTGCAGCGTCTACCACTACAGTTCGAAGAACATCTTCACAAGCTCTCGCACTTAGCAAACGAAAACATGAATAAAGCTGCTTTTGTTTGTAACTTCTCTTTCTGTTAATCCTAATTGGCAAGAGACATAGACTGAAGAGCAATCCCTTCGTAGATGATAACACTTCCAAGGGATTCCTCCAATGAATCTCAGTCCGACCATTGCTTTTCGTGCAACTATTTCTATGATTTCGTTCCACTTTAGATCGGATTACTGTCTACGGTTGCGTCGACGCCAGCGAAAAGTTTGAATGGGAACTCTTTACAAGTTACAAATCCGACTTGAAAATAGCCAAAATAGTGTCGTACGGAAATGTTTGCACCAAGTAATGGGCCACGCGAAAAGATGATCTCGGTGAAACGGTAGCTCATGAACAAAGGAAGATCAAACAAGGCATAATATGATTTCAGAAAAAATACGCCTCGAAACACCAAGAACGATGCCTTCAAAAGGAGACGACCAGTTTTCTATAGACATCTGTACAGAATGGACCTCAACGGGCTGTTCTATAAAATTTTGAAAACAGCCATAACAGGGAAAGTCATTAGGTCCCTCTGGATCATGCAAATAGAAAAAGGCCTTGCACAACTTCATATTAAGCAAGATATAATAACTAGCAAGCGTAACTTCCACTTAGCTGCTGAAATCATGCCCTTCCTAACATTCCTTACAGAAATTAACCACAATGAGATCAGGAAACTTCCTGGCAGATTAAAACTGTGTGCCCGACCGAGACTCGAACTCGGGACCTTTGCCTTTCGCGGGCAAGTGTTCTACCATCTGAGCTACCGAAGCAAGACTCACGCCCGGTACTCACAGCCTTACTTCTGCCAGTACCTCGTCTCCTACCTTCCAAACTTTACAGAAGCTCTCCTCAGATGATAGAGCACTTGCCCGCGAAAGGCAAAGTTCCCGAGTTCGAGTCTCGGTCGGGCACACAGTTTTAATCTGCCAGGAAGTTTCATATCACCGCACACTCCGCTGCAGAGTGAAAATCTCATTCTGGAAACATCCCCCCGCTGTGGCTAAGCCATGTCTCCGCAATATCCTTTCTTTCAGGAGTGCTAGTCCTGCAAGGTTCGCAGGAGAGCTTCTGTAAAGTTTGGAAGGTAGGAGACGAGGTACTGGCAGAATTAAGGCTGTGAGTACCGGGCTTGAGTCGTGCTTCGGTAGCTCAGATGGTAGAGCACTTGCCCGCGAAAGGCAAAAGTCCCGATTCGAGTCTCGGTCGGGCACACAGTTTTAATGTGCCAGGAAGTTACATATCAGCGTACACTCCGCTGCAGAGTGAAAATCTCATTCTGACAATGAGATCAGGTTGGACTTCAGCAGGAAAATTAAGCAATACAGAGCTAAAAGAAAAGCTCGGGGTACCAACAAGAAAACAGCTACTAAATTTCACCAACAGCACAGCACAGCAAGGCAAAAGCACCGTGGTCCACAGGCGCCGTAAACGAGACGCGCAAACGCCACGATAGTACTCCGGGTGTTCTGAATCCTCCCTCCCATAAAAAGCGCGAAGGGTGAAATTAATTTCGGTGAAGCCAAAGTGCTGGTGAAGTAAGCAGATACTGTACGTGTCCACCTGCTAAGTGGGAGACGGCGGGCGTGTGGGTAGCGGCTCCGCCAGCTGTGGACAAAGGTGCATTGTTTGGAGGCGGCCGGGTTGCCAGCCGTTACCCTCCTGCGTAGGCCCACCGCACGGGTCCCTGGTGGCAGTCTCTCACAAGTGACGTCCGACTCCGCTGCGTATTTATAGGTTGTGGGCATCGGTGGATTCCGTCGGCGAACGACATCGGCTGAAGACGGCCGATCCTTTCAAATCAGTACGCCACTACGTGCGCGGTCACACTGTAGCCGATCGCATCGTCCGAACGTACAGATTTCGGACGAAAATCGGTGAAATTCAAACCAGTTTGTCGAAAAAAAAACTACTGCTGCTGGAGAAAAACCAACGTTTCGGCCACGGTTGCAGCGGCCTTCTTCTGGGTCTGTATCGCCTAATAACGAGCCGCAGGCTGCTCGGAGTACCAGCCCGCGGTACCATACCCAGAAAACTTTTATGTCGACTGACTCTGGCCGCCGAAGCCTACGCAATTATAATGGATCAGTTTGTTTTCTTCGGTCAAATCGACCGACGTTCTCACACACTGTGAGAAGCTGAGAAGTTTAGTCCAAGAAAATGTGAGTTTGTGGGATACCGCGGATAAAAAAGTACAATAATCGGGTTTACTTCGGAATCGATGTACTGAAGTCGCTGTTCTATTGGAAACCACGAGTAACAAAAATCCTTATCGGAAATTTTGAGCGTAAATTATAACCTCAAAAAATAATTCGTTAAAGTGAGAATGGTGGCGTTCGTATGCTTTGCTGTACTGGTTCTTTTTTGGATTGTAGTAAGTTGGTACTACAGATTAGTATTACTGCTTGTTGGCGTTCTTACGCCAGTAGGTTGGTGATTCTGTTGCATGACGTGGTTTGCAAATGTAGAGTGTGTGTTTCCAGTTTTCAATGTCGCAGGTGTTCAGAGTTTTTATTCTAAGCTGCGCGCTTGTTTTTCACACGTATGCTGAATTAGTTTCATTGAAGATTAATTGACGATGTCCGCACAACCCCAAATAAATACAGCAAAAAAATAGTGTCTGTATTATTACTTTTCAAGGTCACCACGAATCGTTTACAGTATGTAACAGAACGTTTCTCCCTTCATCTCATATATCCGTAAAACTGGTACGGTAATTCCAGTGACTGAGGACAGATTTTACAGCACTCGCCACGTTCTTTTAAAGACACTTACAGCTCATTAACTTGCATTGGACTCGTTTTTAATAGCAAAAGCCGCATAGCTGCACTCGTCTCCAAGCACAGAAATGCCGTGGTATCCATCCCCTCTAGGAGGGTAAAATGTAACCAGTTCATACATAGAGGAGATTCTAACCTAACTTAACCTCCGCGACCCAGTCAAAGACTGAGGAATGAGATCGGAAGCACTACGGTCGAGTTGTCGTTCGATGTTATCGGGCGACCTCTGGCACAGCGTTTGGCAACTGTTGTCAGCGGCACTGTGAACGCCCTAACGCGAGCTAAGGCTGCGTTCACAGTTGCACCGACAACGGTCGTCGGACACTGGCGCCATAAAAACGCCAGTAATCAGACATAATAATTTGTATACAGCTAACGTCCACCTACAACAATCCAAAAAAGATCCAGTACTATACCTTTAAGCACAAGATACGCCATTTGATGTTAGAATTTACGCCTAAAATTTCCGATAAATGTTTTGCCTACTTCTGGTATCCGCCAAAGCTGACATTTCAGTCCATATATTCCGAGCTATATCCCATTATGATATTTTTCACCCTCAAAATGCTACAAACTCCTTCTTTGACTATAGTTATCAGTAAATAAAGGAAACGAACCACCACAGCCATACCATCAAAGAAAAATATTTCAAGTGACTAGTTTCGGCGCAACACTTACCCCATCTTCAGGTCCACTATAAACCAAAAATACTTTCATTCCTTGGCCTATATGTCGTAAAACCCATATAATACTAGTTGTCGTGTATTGCATACATCAGCGGCGTATGTCGGTCGTCGGTGGAATCCACCGATATCGGTGCCACTGTGACCGCTGTCTTAGACGATTCAATGAAAGTAAATAAAATGAGGTAGTTCCACACCATCATTGGCTCTGTGATTTTGTTTCTCATATCTATAACAATTTCGGGGTTTGTGTATAGATTCTTCACAGCACTTGTATGATGAGACGGATAACCTCGTTCAGCCACGATATTCCACAGCATTTTTCTGTTCACATTATCAAATGCTTTTTCAGTATCTATAGAAGCCATAATTCCCTGTCAATTATCGTCTCTTTTCTATCGCTTATTGTAGTGTAAAAATATTGTCAATAATATCAAAAAGGAAAATCACTTCCTACTGTTCTGCAAAATTATATTTATTTGGTCGCGAGCCGGCTTTCGGCTTCTCAGGCCATCTGCAGGTGTCAACGGAATATCGCGAACACAGATAAACATGATGTGCGACTTACATAGATGTTATTTATACAAAACATACAAATATGACAAACTGTTTTCACAGGAAAAGATTACAGTAATTACATTAACTAAAAATGTGGCAAATAAAGTTTTTTATGTGAAGATACATTTAACAAATGACGAGAAATATGATGAATTTACAGTATGAATCTAGTATTTGTAACGAAAACTTAATTTAAGAAAGGGGAAAAGGAAAATTTAGTCCTATCATTTAATGCTAAGCTGGTATTCTGTGTCAAGTGTTTGTTGATTTCCAGTATTTTCAGTAGGGTCATCTTTCTACTTTTCTTGACAGAATGTAAAACTTCACGTTCTACTTCATATGAGTGGTTTTCTGCTAAAAGATGATCCAGCTTCTCTCACGTTGACGTAGCCTAATTGCCACAGCTCTTCCTGACTGACGAATATAAACTTTTACGCTGTTGGCAAGTCTTTTTTTAGTTAATGCAATTATTGTAATGTTTTCCGATGTAAAAATTTTGTCATTTTTGTATCTTCTGTACAAATAATATCTGTGTAAGTCGGAGATCATGTTTATCTCTGTTCGCCACATTCAGTTGTCACCTGATAATGGCCTGAGAAGCGGAAAGCCGGTTCGTGACCACGCAAATATAATTTTGCAGAATATTAGGTAGAGTTTTTCCTTTTTAATATTATTATCATGTATGCCAAGCACCAACGGAAAAATTTAGTTAAAATTGTCAATACTTGATCGTCCCTTTCTATAACCTGATTTCGTCCCTTTCTATAACCTGATTTTTCTCCAGACTTCTCCGTTAGTTACTTAATGATATCATAGGAATATTCGAGAAAAGTATTTCGTACGTCCACATTGATGGTTAGAACTGCTTAATGCAATTAGAGTTGCCCTTGACGCGAGTATTCCGGAAACATCTGAGTTCGGCGTCAGATCAGACAGCGCAGAGACGCGGAGTGGCTCGCCTCTTGCTTTGCGCAAACAACGTCCACTGCCGCCTGCCGCTCTTGGACACTTCCTGCTCGGCCAAAGATCAGCCGAATGGACGCTAGCTACCAACTACGCACCGTTAGGCAAGCAGCCCTATCAGCAGTCGAGTGGTGCCTCCGTACTTCCTCTAAACTTCTCCTCAAAAGTGCACCGACGACATGTGTCTAGAGATACTGCAGCCAAATGCTGCGTTCCACGGGAACAGCAGCTAACGCGCTGACAGGCACTGGAAGAATCTCAAGGAAATCTACTTCATCCACAAAGAAGTGGCTTACAAAACATTTGTAACACCGACTCTTGAATATTGATGATTACACTAGGAGTCTTACCCGGTTGGTTTAACAGAGGATAGAGGGAAGGCCCAGCGAAGAGCGGTACGTTTCGCCATATGAACGCAATGAGCACACCATAAGAAGAAAATTGATAGAGAAGGATCGATGGACTTAGCACTGTGGTACCCGCAGTCAGAAGAAGAAGATAAAGAAGAAGAAGTAGTCAAGGAAACTTAAGAAGTTGGCCCCATTGCAATAGAACTAAAAGAAAGTAAAAACAGAAAAACAACTGGAATGGATAAAATAAACAGAACTATTAAATTTGGAGGCATAATGCTTCATAGGAGACTGTTACACATATTCAATCATTGGTGGCAGACAAGTAAGGTATCTCAGTCATGGAAAACAGCATAAATAATATCTCTGTTCAAGATAGTACACGGAAAGATTGTAAGAGGCTGTAAAAAGGATTATAAAACTTATTCTCAGCTCAGTATATAAGTTTTATGTAAGAATAATAAATAACAGACTTAAAACGGTTTCGGAAATTCTCGTTAGTGAAGAACAAACTGGCTTTAGAAAAGGAAGAACAATCACAATGTATTTACTCTGCGACAGGTAACAGGGAAAAGATGAGAATATAACCTACAAACACGTATAGCATTTGGAGATTTGGTCAAAGTATATGACAAAGAGAAGAGAAGCAAATGTGGACTGTGGACTGTAATAGAAAGCAATGGATATCCTAGCAAATTAGTAAAGGCCATAAGAAGCCTATCAAAATATTATAATACATGCAGGCGATACAAGAACAGGAGAAATTTGAATATATACACGTATGTTGTGTACGACTTCGTACAGAATGGTAAGGAGGGATGGGCTACAGCGTGGTGCAGCAACTGTCATTGTAGGAAAGCTGGACAGGAGCGGTAATGTTTAGCGAATAAGTTATTACAGTGAACCGAAGATTCGCTTAATTTGTACTTCTCAAAGTGTAGGAAGACTCATTATAAATAATGCAGCAAGAGATAAACTCCAGCTCTTGACATCTGTTCCGTCGTAACGACAAACGCGGGCACGAAAATGAAGAACGCAAGAGCAGGGAGGGCTGTGAGACGACGTCAGCCAATAGAACGCTCACTAGGACGACACCACGACAGGAGCGGCCCCTATACGAAGACAATATAAGGGCCCCTCACGCCAGCCTCGGCCGGACAGTAGAAGATCGGCACTAGCAACCACGCAGTGGAAGAGAGGCGCTAGAAGAGCCGCTATTAGTGATCCACAGGAACTTGTGTAAATCACTTGCTCAATTCCTGACTGGTCAGAGATTTTCTTCACTTTGAGGTCTGGGTGCTGTGTTGTCCTCCTCATCATTTCATCATCATCGACACACGAGTCACCCAACATGGCATCAACTGGAAAGACTTGCAGCTCGGTGGTTGCATTCCCCCGGTGGAAACGCCCAACCATCAATGCCATACGATCACTTCATTTCATTTCAAATGAAAACGAGACAGGAAAAAAGTAAATAAACTGTTTATCATTTCAAAATTAATCTTCACAACTATAAATACTGTACATTTATCTCACTGTAAGACAAGATGGCCAACACCTTCTTGGAAAAATGTTTGCGGTTGCCTAGAGAACCATGACTGTACTCAGGTTGGCGACTCTTCAAAAAAATGGTTCAAATGGCTCTGAGCACTATGGGACTTAACATCTATGGTCATCAGTCCCCTAGAACTTAGAACTACTTAAACCTAACTAACCTAAGGACAGCACACAACACCCAGCCATCACGAGGCAGAGAAAATCCCTGACCCCGCCGGGAATCGAACCCGGGAACCCGGGCGTGGGAAGCGATAACGCTACAGCACGACCACGAGATGCGGGCTTTGGCGAATCTTCATCCGAAACAAATTGACGGACATGAGTGTCTTTCTTCAGGGCTCTAAAAATATGAAAATCGCAGGGGCAGAGATTGGGACTGTATGGAGAATGTGTGAAGTCTTCCCAGCAGCATACCCGCAACAATCTTGGCAACATGTGGGCGGGCATTTTGCTGTCAGGCTGTTTCTTCTACTATAATGCATTTTTGGAGGTGGGGATATTCAGCCGCCAAATAACTGTTAAAATTCGTAGTGAATCTTCAGCTGTCCTTTATTTTGCACAACGCGCTTCACTACTAGTCTCGTCAATTGACCATTATCAAGCATTACTTGGTATGAACAGATGCAATGTTATACCACAATAAGAGTAATTTGCTCTTTTGAGCCTACCATTGCAGCAAAAAAATTTTTTTTACAATTTTGAGTGTGAGGCTAGTTATCATTGTGAACTTTGCTTCTTTATGAAATCTCTTGCACACGCTTTTATTGTAAAAAATTTTGCACTACTATGGCCGGCTCAAAAGAGCAAATTACTCTTATTATGGTATAACTTTCCAGCCGTTCATGCCAGCTTATGCTTGATAATGTTCATTTGGCCGAAACTAGTAGCGAAGTTCAGCACTGTCAGGCTGGGCTAGCACTTGGACGGGTGACCATCCGGTCTGCCGAGAGCTGTTGTCCTGCGGGGTGCACTCAGCCCTTGTGAGGCGAACTGAGGAGCTACTCGATTGTGAAGTAGCGGCCCCGGTCTCGTAAACTGACATGCGGCCGTGAGAGCGGTGTGCTGACCACATGCCTCTCCATATCCGCATCCAGTGACGCTTGCGGACCGAGAATGACACGGCTGCCGGTCGGTGACGTTGCGCCTCCATGACCTGTTCGGGTGGAGTTTAGTAGCGAAGCCCATTGTGCAAAATAAAGGACAGCTGAAGGTTCACATCCAATTTTAACAATTGTTTCGACTATGCTGCAGAAATTTCGCTGGGAAGTCCTTACACATCCAGCATACAGTCTCGATCACACTTCATCCGACTTCCATATTTTTGGAGGCCTGGAGAAAGGAATTCATACTCGTTGATTTGTTTTGGAGGAAGAAATGCACGCCTGGGTACAATCATGATTCCGCAGGAAACTGCAAATATTTTCTCACGAAGGGATTGGCTGTCTTTGTAAACAATGGGATGTTGAGATTTCCAAAACCAAGACTAAAGTGACGGCTTTCTGGGGCAAAGATACGGTTCGATCCAAAATCATTGTGGATAATATGATTTTAGATCCAGTGTCACTTATTTGGTATGTCAAATAGGCCTACAGAATAATAAAGAGCCAGTCATAAAATTAGCTAGATATTTTAGGTACAGTAAGACTGTGATGGACATGCTCAACCATTTTCCATGGTAGACGTTACAAGGGAGAGCCGTCGCAGACCAGCCTTCGGACTGAAGACCGTAGCAACAATGACAACGCAGGCTCGGCTTCTGGTGATAGTCTACTGTAGTGCCCAGTGCAGAGCTGCAACACAGGGAGGGAGTGTTATATTGTATTATCTGGCCCAGCGCCCTGTAGATCCCGACGCCGCAGCCGATACCGATCGCCTCGCTTGCTCTCTACTCCCCGTCGTCATGCAGCGCTGACGCCCTTCTCGCGATTTCACGCGCAATATCGCAGGCCTTGGGAAAGACCAATCAGAGCGATCGTGTCCGTGCACCGCTGCCGGAAGGCGATTTCAGCCATCACGTGCAAACTGCTCCTTCGTGCAGCCCCGAACCCAATGGGCAAAAATGGCGATCAGAAAATTTTAGATGCTTCGCGATTTGACCTACGGAAGAAATTGACCAAGATACACCCTTGAAACAATGATCTAGAAAATCTCAACTTTTCTTCCGTTAAGCAGTTTGGAGCACGTTCATCTTAATTTGATTCAACGGTCTTGAAACATGTACTCGGTCATGCCATACGAGGGTCACTCCAAAAGAAATACACACCTTTTTTTTAAACCCATCTTTTATTCTACATATTTGAAAGTTTTACAGTGTCTAGATACATCCTTTAGGAACAATATTTTCATTTCTCCACATGATTTCCATCCCTCTCAACTGCCGTATGCCATCTTGGAACCAGGGCCTGTATACCCGCACGGTAAGATTCTCGACCAACCTGTTGGAGCCACTGTTTGGCAGCGTGCACAAGGGAGTCATCATCTTCAAACCTTGTTCCACGAAGAGAGTCTTTCAGTTTCCCAAAGAGATGATAGTCACATGTAGCCAGGTCAGGACTGTAAGGCGGGTGTTTCAGTGTTGTCCATCCGAGTTTTGTGATCGCTTACATGGTTTTTTGACTAATATGTGGCCGTGCATTGTCGTGCAACAGCAAAACATCCTGCTTTTGCCGATTTGGTCGAACACGACTCAGTCGAGCTTGAAGTTTCTTCAGTGTCGTCACGTATGCATCAGAATTTATGGTGGTTCCACTTGCCATGATGTCCACAAGCAAGAGTCCTTCGGAACTGAAAAACACCGTAGCCATAACTTTTCCAGCAGAAGGTGTGGTTTTGAATTCTTTTTCTTGGGTGAATTTGCATTATGCCACTCCATTGATTGCCTCTTCGTCTCTGGTGAAAAATGATGGAGCCATGTTTCAGCACCTGTCACAATTCTTCCAAGAAATTCACCTCCACCATCCTCGTACTGTTCCAAAAGTTCGCTACATACGGTTTTTCTTGTTTCTTTGTGAGCTGTCAACATCCTGGGAACCCACCTGGCACAAACCTTTTTTAACAACACTTTCAGTATTTTGCAAACACTTCCTTCCCCTATCTCAACGTTGCGTGACAATTCGTTCACTGTGATGCGTCTGTCAGCAGTCACCAATTCGTTAACTCTCTGCACATTGTCTGGAGTGTGTGCAGTACGAGGCCTGCCGCTGCGAGGACAATCCTCAATATTGTCGTGCCCGCTTTCATCACGTAACCTGCTTGCCCACCGACTAACTGTACTGCGATCGATAGCAGCATCTCCATACACCTTTTTCAATCTCTTGTGGATATTTCCCACTGTCTCGTTCTCACAGCATAGGAATGCTATGAGAGTCATCTTGAAGACATGCTGTGGCGGCGCCACTCACGGGAACAGGTTGAACTATGTTTGAAAACAAGCGGGAAGGCTGTATCTACACACTGTAAAACTTTCACACATGCAGAATGAAAACTGTATTTTTACAAAAATGGTGTGCATTTCTTTTGGAGTGTCCCTCGTATAATAAGGAGAATTTTTTTGTGGTAAGGTCCTATGGGACGAAACTGCCGTGGTCATCGGACCCTAGGCTTACACACCTACTTAATCTAACTTAGACTAACTTACGCTAAGGACAACACACACACCTACGCCCGACGGAGGACTCGAAACTCCGACGGAGGTAACCCCACGAACTGTGGCAAGGCGCCCCAGACCACACGGCTAGCGCGGCAATAATGAGACCTCCCCAGTAAACAAATCAACAGAACCAAAACTGGTCTTGTTGGAATCTATAAGATCCTTACTTTCATAATACACTGTCCAGTGACATTAAAGTGACCGCCTGTCAAAAGTACGAATAACTATATTTTGCAGAGCAGGAAGAGAGTGAGGATCTGGTAGGTACCGACAGGATGTGGAAACACGGCGACTGCAGTACTGTGGCCCGCTGCGCTTGGTTCCTCGACTGAGAATCCTTGGCGCAACAGCCCGATCGAGATGGTCCCACAGACTCTCGACTAGCTCTAAATCCGGAGAGTTTAGTGGAAAGACGGGTACTGTTAAATCACCCACCCGGCTAGCCGCGCTGTCTTACACGCTGCTTCCCGATCGGGAAAGCAAGCCGATCCCCGGCACGAATCCGCCCAGAGGATTAGTGTCGACATCCGGTGTGGCAGCCAGTGAGTGGATGGTTTTTAAGGCGGTTTTTCATCTACCACGGTGAATGCTGGCTGGTTCCCCCTATTCCGCCTCAGTTACACTGTGTCAGCGATTGCTGCACAAACACCTTTCCACGTACACATACACCACCATTTGGGGTTGCACTCTGGTATGAGACGTTCCTGAGGAGGGGTCCACTGGGGAGCCGCACCATAACCCTGGGTTCGGCGTAGGGCGGCGGTGGGGTGGGTGGACTGCTGTGGCCTGTTGTGCCGTTGTGAACCACTGAGGGCTACGGCGGGGACGAAGCCTCTCCGTCGTTTCTAGGTCTCCGGTTTGATACATACATGCATACGTACATACGGTTAAATCACCCTTGCGCTCTTTGATCCATGCACGTTCACTGCGAGCATAACGTTGCATTGTCCTGCTGGTAGATGCCGTCGTGCCAAGAAGAAACAAACTGCCTGTAGGGGCGGGCGTGGTCCCCAACTACAGATGCATACTTGTGTTGATCCATTGTGGCTTCCAGAATGACGAGTTCACTCTGAGAATGCCACGAAACCACCTCCGAGACGATAACTCTCTCCAGCCTGGACCCTTGCGTCGATTGTTGCACGGCCGTTCATGCCAGCTGCCGTCTGTCCAATAGAACACAAAACGTGATTCATCTGAAGGAGCCACATGCCCCCAGTCAGTGGACGCCCAGTTGCGCTACTGGCGTGCAAATTCCAACCTTCGTCGCCAATTAACAGCAGTGAGCATGGGTGCAGGAACCAGGCGCATGTTCGCTGAACAGTCTTCGAGCAGACACTGTTGGTAGCCTCTTTGTTCATCTGGGCGGCCAGTTGCTCTCAACAGTTGCACATCTCTTCGCCCGTACATATCTCCGCAGCCGTCATTCACGCCTGTCATCTGCAGCCAATGGTGCAGCTTACTTGTCTCAGCGCAAGTTTTCGACAGCGCCACTTCGCCATGCACTATACACACTACTGGCCATTAAAATTGCTACACCAAGAAGATGTCGTGCTACAGACGCGAAATTTAACCGACAGGAAGAAGATGTTGTGATGTGCAAATGATAAGCTTTTCAGAGTATTCACACAATGTTGGCGCCCGTGGCGACACCTACTACCTGCTGACATGAGGAAAGTTTCCAACCGATTTCTCATACACAAACAGCAGTTGACATGCGTTGCCTGGTGTAACGTTGTTGTGATGCCTCGTGTAAGGAGGAGAAATGCGTACCATCACGTTTCCGACTTGATAAAGGTCGGATTGTAACCTATCGCGATTGCGGTTTATCGTATCGCGTCACTGCTGCTCGCGTTGGTCGAGATCCAATGACTGTTAGCAGAATATGGAATCGGTGGGCTCAGGAGGGTAATACGGAACGCCGTGCTGGATCCCAACGGCATCGTATCACTAGCAGTCGAGATGACAGGTATCTTATCCGCATGGCTGTAACGGATCGTGCAGCCACGTCTCGATCCCTGAGTCAACAGATGGGGACGTTTGCAAGACAATAACCATTTTCACGAACAGTTCGACGACGGTTGCAGCAGCATGAACTATCAGCTCGGAGACCATGGCTACTCTTGACGCTTTATCACAGACAGGAGCGCCTGCGATGGTGTACTCAACGACGAACCTGGGTGCACGAATGGCAAAACGTCATTTTTTCGCATGAATCCAGGTTCTGTTTACAGCATCATGATGGTCACATCCGTGTTTGGCGACATCGTGGTGAACGCACATTGGAAGCGTGTATTCGTCATCGTCATACTGGCGTATCACCCGGCGTGATGGTATGGGGTGCCACTGGTTACACGTCTCGGTCACCTCTTGTTCGCATTGATGGCAATTTGAACAGTGGACGTTACATTTCAGATGCGTTACGACCCGTGGCTCTACCCTTCATTCGATCCCTGCGAAACCCTACATTTGAGCAGGATAATGCACGACCGCATGTTGCAGGTCCTGTACGGGCCTTTCTGGATACAGAAAATGTTCGACTGCTGCCTGGCCAGCACATTCTCCAGATCTCTCACCAATTGAAAACGTCTGGTCAATGGTGGCCGAGCAACTGGCCCATCACAATATGCCAGTCACTACTCTTGATGAACTGTGGTATCGTGTTGAAGCTGCATGTTCAGCTGTACCTGTACGTGCCATCCAAGCTCTGTTTGACTCAATGCCCGGGCGTATCAAGGCCGTTATTACGGCCAGAGGTGGTTGTTCTGGGCACTGATTTCTCAGGATCTGTGCGGTAGCGTTCTCGCTTCCCACGCCCGGGTTCCCGGGTTCCATTCCCGGCGGGGTCAGGGATTTTCTCTGCCTCGTGATGGCTGGGTGTTGTGTGCTATCCTTAGGTTAGTTAGGTTTAAGTAGTTCTAAGTTCTAGGGGACTGATGACCATAGATGTTAAGTCCCATAGTGCTCAGAGCCTTTTGAACCATTTTTTTTCTCAGGATCTATGCACCCAAATTTCGTGAAAATGTAATCATATGTCAGTTCTAGTATAATATATTTGTGCAATGAATACTCGTTTATCATCTGCATTTCTTCTTGGTGTAGCAATTTTAATGGCCAGTAGTGTAATAACGATTAATCGTAAAAAATGATCCACGGGATATGAAACTAACTGACAGGCAGGATATTGTAAGCACTGCCGTTATCATTAGCTTTTAGTAAGCGAATAATGTGAGCATTTTCGTACTGAAAAGAACCCTGCGAAAACGAAACTACTACGCTACGACGTGTGTCACAACGCGTCATTATCTGTGACATGTTACGGTTAGGCAAAGGATCATTACCGGCGTCGCTTAAGTTAGTTGTTCTCGT
The DNA here is from genome assembly GCF_023864275.1 of Schistocerca cancellata. Lineage (NCBI taxonomy): Eukaryota > Metazoa > Arthropoda > Insecta > Orthoptera > Acrididae > Schistocerca > Schistocerca cancellata. The sequence continues at coordinate 622,643,705 of NC_064630.1, forward strand.
TTTATTTAAACAGTATCGTCTTACAGTTATCGCGAGTGGAGAGATAACAGCAAGGCATCGGTCGCGTTATTTCTCTTTCTGTTAAGGGGCTCTTATCGGATAAAGATAAACAGCAAAAATTGCTTACGTACGTTTTTTTTCCATTTGCGGCAGGGACGGACACATTATAACACAGCGGGGTTGTTGTACTTGGTTACTCTCTACGCTAACGCCGTTATTAACACAGTCTTCCTGCGTATATCTGTATAAAATTTAACACAGATGTACTGTGTCGTGTTCTTACAAGTGACCTGTACTACTTCTTCTTTGGTGTATCTATCTTATGACAGGTTTCAATTGGAAGCTTTCCACGGTGTCCTGTTTAGAGCATTTTCCTTCTTCTGTTTGTATGTTCGTCCCCTTCTAATGCCATTCACCATTCCAGTTCTCTTCCTACACCTTTCTGTCATTTCTTCCACCTTTCCCTCTACATGTCCTTGTTCCAGACAATTCCTTCGCAGCGTATGTTCCAGGCAAGATTTTTTTACTCCTTCAGATCATTTCCAATAATTCCCGTGTTTTCCTCACTACTTCTTGATTCTTATGTCTATCAGTCCACTTCAGCTAACATTCTTCTCCACATTCACATTTCATAAGTTTTTAAATATACTTCCTCTTTCTTTTTAACTGTCCATGACATAACAATACACTCAACACACAAAATTTAGTAAATCTTTTTTCTCAGCCCCGATGGAATTCTTCTAGATGTCAGTAATGTCTTCACCTTCTGCTTCACCTTTTCAAATTCTCTCTTTCCTGTAGAGACCCTCCCTCTTATTTCTTCTGTGCAGTTTCCTTCTATGTCATTATTCCGTCTAGGAATGTGTTAAATGGAGCTTCCTTCTCGCTTATTATCATCAGTTTTGTCTTTTCTATATTTATCTTCATTCCCTATTCCCTGCCCCTGCAGTATTCTTCAACACCTTCTGTAGCTTCCCTCCTAATAGCGCCAGCACTGCTTCATCACACGCGAATTTTATTGTCTTTCTCCTTTCTCCTCCAATTACAATGTCTCTTGCATCCCAGTGGCCTTAGTCCAAATATCACAGCCCGGCTAGAACAGTAACTCGACTCAAAAATGCAATACTTGAGAAAAAAACCGACTACGAGAACTGCTGTATAAAATATAATGGAATTTACTGCCAAAAATATTTGCCTGAGGAAGCATAAGTTGTATACAATTCTTTAAGTCGACTTTTCTCAGTTATTGCATTTTTGAGATGTGTCACTGTTCTTGCCGGTGTGCGATAAGTTGAATAGGTTCATGGGTTCTTTGCCGTTTCCGACAGAATTACGTCACCTGTAAACCTCCAAATTTTTATTTATTTTCTCTCGATTTATAAGACCCTTTCTATACTTCATTGCTTCCTTTACTGACTGCTGAATGTACATACTGAATGCAAAGGCGATAGGCTACAAGCATGTCGACTACTGCTACTCTTTCACTCCTTCGACTCTTTATTAGATAAAAATTTTGACTTCATGACGCATGCAGAAACTTGTAATTTATTTATATGTTCTATCATTTGTGTCACTGTTTTGAACTGACCAGGAATGCCCACATCACATGGAACGATATGTAGAGTACCATTATGTTCAACCCGGAAATGCAATATAAAAGTCTATAATGACAACCGATTTTATCAAAAGCGAGATGCTAGTTCCAATGAGCGACTAAATGTCATGTTCCCTCAATTAATGAGCAATCCCTTTACGAATGTGGCCTTTTCAACTTAATAAACGGTTGACATTTTGACACAGCTTGAAGAGACAATTAGCACTGTGATAACACGTCATGCTTTCGATTGAACAACCAATAGTTGTTCTATATTTATTTATGTTACCCTAGATATTTATTTGGTAAAATCATTTGAAAATATGGCTTCACAGACGAGACTTCGCAGCAATGAAAGAAAAATAACGGGACGCAGGATGGTTATAGCGTACAGAAGCAACCAGATATCGGAAAACGTAAAACACAACATATTATTTATTGGCAAACCTCCCTGCCATCTGTCTGCAGGGGCAATAACTCTTTTATGCTGTGATAAAGTTTTGGTCAGTTGCAACAGAAGAGTATTAACTTGACTCAAGTCTTGACTGCAAGATTAGACGCTCTTTGGATGTAGCTCTATTTTGTGGAGTTTATCATTATTCATCAAGTTAACGTAATGTAAAAGAAACACTTTTGTCTTGAGCTTGGAGCGAAGAGTACATGAATCGTGATTAGTCTCATTTTGTGCGAGAAAAGCATTGTTGGCCACCGACGCAAATGGTGTCAGATGTTTATTTTCCGTCTTTGAGCCAATGTAAAAGGAGTTGTAGAACACGTTTGTCAATCGGAAAAGGTATGATACAGTCTTCTTTAACAAGATACAGATTCATCACTGTGGAAATTGAGTATCCCAACAGACTGTTCCAGTCTAGGTTACTGGACGCGTAGAACGGTCGAACGTGCACTCACGGTCATTAATTCTTTGGGAATAATTATTATCCCGTTTCTAATATATGAAATCCTACTCCTGCCGGAAGCTATCATGCAAATTTCATCGAAGAGCTGTACTTGCACGCAGACTCCGATCATTCTACGAGTATGGATAAACCTGACTTTTTCGATTACAGCTGCACTACGTTTTTCTAGCGTCGTAGCTGGGGAACCATGAGACTTGACTGAAAACAGTTCGATGACTTATGACATTTTGAACTATTTAGTTACCTACAGAAACCGTCGATTATTAACTAAAGACGGCCGCTGTGTCCGAGCTGTTCTAGGCGCTTCAGTCCGGAACCGCGCTGCTGCTACGGTCGCAGGTTCGAATCCTGCCCCGGGCATGGATGTGTGTGATGTCCTTAGGTTAGTTAGGTTTAATTAGTTATAAGTCTAGGGAACTGATGACCTCAGATGTTAAGTCCCATAGTGCTTAGAGCCATTTTATTAATTAAAGCAATGCTCTTTAACTAATATGTAACGAGAGATCTAAATAACTTCCAGTTCTAAACATAAACTTTAAACCAAACAAGATTTCTTTAAATAATAATTCTTTAAATAAAGAAGAATATATTTTAATGAATAAGTACATAACCGATAAACGAAAATATATGTGCTTCAGTATCTTATTGGTAGTGGATACAAACGTTGACTCTGGTTTTGTTTTAGTTTATTGAAAAAGTACAGTTCCCCGTTTACAATTTACTCATTCATCGTCAGACGGCTAGCGTGCTTTTATTAAAACGACATGGTGCGTTGGTTTGTAGGGGAGTTACCTTAGGACAAACAGAGATTTTAGAGTTTCGCAATTGTAACAATGACAGCTGCGCTTCAAGTTTGATGTAGAATGAAACTGACACCTATGTCGGCAAGTAGCCCTTTTACGAAAATTTCATTCTCACTCGAGTTTTCAGCTCAGCCATAACCACCATACTTTTGATGCTGTGGAACTCTGTTCTTTGTAGAGTAAAACATATGTAAACTAAAGTACCATGTGCTCTGCGAAAAATGTGCAGGTCATCTATTTATGTATTTCTAAATCCAGTACCACTAACGGTAAGTTTTCAATAAAGCAAATGAAAACCAAATTGTGGTTGGTTGCTGCTGCACGCTGTAAACATTACGTATGACACAGCAGCGACGGGTCTATAACAGTGCCATTATTTGACAACAGAGCAAAATAAAGGGTGTTTTAATCCATCAAATGACTGCCAGTTGGCAGAATGTTACTGTGCAGATATTTAAACTGTATCTGAATGTATGCACATCTGGATTGTCTGCTTCATTCGCACAGGATCGCTAGAAATACTGTGAAAAGTGCCCGAGTGTCGGCCCTGTTTTGAACGCGGCGATCCAAGGAACCGTGTCACTGAGCTGATGCTGGCTCTGGTTTGGTCAGCACGCGGCGAGGGACGCAGGGCCTCTCCCGCCGTCTTCGTCTTTTTTGCCGACCGCGAAGGGTGACCAAAATCCGTGCGTGGCCATGTGGCGCATCTGGCTCCGCCTTCGGAGATTTAAACACATGTGCAGGTGGCGCGCCAACAGGCTAGCTTCGCCAAGGCCGGGTTTAAAAGACGCTCGCAGTTTGGGCGGTTCTGCAACGATACTCCCACGCAAGCTGTAACCATGATCCTACGAAATTCATTTCGTTACTCGCGGCTTACTCCGTTGAAGAACGATACATATTAATGGTTCACTGTTAGAAGTGTTACGGTGGACTAGTCATAGGTGTGTGACTACGGACCGATATTCACTTTTTTCCGTCCGGTCGTTGCCAAACATAGCTTTCAATACCGTGTGCCAACAGCTTCTTAACTGAATATCTCAACAAATTTATACCATTTCAAATTCAGTTACATATAACATTTCTATAACTCAATGTGTTATGTCTCCTTTTGTATGTAGACAACATCCACCCCCCTTTCCCCGAACAAATGAAATAATATTTTTGAAAGCAATTTTTTGATACAAGTTAAGTTGCAACGTACAATGTTGACTATTTTGTAAACAGATTTTTTGAAAAGAAATAAATAATACATTTTTTTTCCTATGATGGTCATAAATTCACGAACAGCAAACAGTAGGCTGAATTCTTCACCTCATAATCACGTACTTAACCCTTTCCTTCAAAACTATGAAAAACTGTACCACAGGATTTGATATTTGAGGAAATTATGATCCAACGAACTAAAAACAGAGTAGTACGCCGTGACAGACGTACTTGTTTTAACTTATGCACAAAACACAGAACTTTTCAATCCACATCTGTAGCGCTTTGATATCTAAATAAATTGGAGGAAATTAAATCTTGGGAGGCACTCATTTCATAGTTGGAGGCAGAACTGCTTCAAAGAAGAAGAAAATCTCTTCTACTGGAGCTGAAGTGCAATGGCACTTGAGCTACATTGCAAGACGCCGGCAAAAGTTTAATCACAAACTTGACTAAAATCCTAACGAATTTACAGCTTGTAGCAGGATTGTGTTCTTTCCTTAACTGAAGGGTTTACAACGATTTTATTTTATTTTATTATGCTTATCATCCGTTGCTGTAAACATCATCAAGACCAATTTGAACAATAAGAGATTGTCTGCATATCATCATCCTGTGCATCGAAATGCCTGGATATAGACACAAAAGGCTGCTAAGAATTTTACCTACTAACACTTGATTTTTGCTAACCAAGATGCACCAGCGCCAAATTTGGCTGCTAGGAATTAAGATTCACGAAGAGGATTTTGTGTTTTGGTATGTAATGTAATGATCACGGTAAGTAACTTTATGCAAGTCTTGAATGAGATGAGAAAGATAGGTTGGGCACAATCATCCCGTTCTGTGGCCAGTTCGATCACCACATTTCGGTTTGCTGTAAATGGAATATCCCACGGGATATTAGTCGAGATACTTGACTAAGAAGATCTATGGACGCCAATAGGAGTAAGGCTTTCCAATTAATTTACTCATGTCCAAACTGTATGTTAATTTCTGCTACTGTCATGTATTCCGCACATACAAAACAAAGAAACGAAATTACAATGTTAAGAGATTCCTGTGACAACAGATACGTAATATCAAACGATTTCTGACAGAGTCTGAAAGCTGTTCGGTTGCCCATTTCACGGTAACTAGTACGAAAGGTCGCTTGGATACAACATTCTAAAAATGTTGGGTGTTATGAAAGCAAAGTGAGCCCGAATGTAAATACGACCCACTTGACAAAAAAGGGAGGGGGGTGGCCTATGCGCCAGGAGATGTAAACAGCGTCGGCCATTCGCAGAACCGGAAGGCCAAGTTCTTCGTACCTGCTTTTGAAATGTCACTGATAAGGGGTGGTATTTTGAAGAGTGCGAAAAAAAAGTTAGTGCAAGTAATCTAGTGCTGTGAAACACACACCAGTATCACAACAATCAGAATTTACTGTAAAAAAAAACCTTATATATTCATACAGTAGTCACAAATAATATAGGAAATGTATATACTGCTAATGCAGATTACAACGCGTGCACCTGAAGAAATGTAACTGCACATTTTATATGTTTTCATCTGCATGCTCGTTAGCATATTTTTCTATATTATGCAAGTCGTCTGCATACCATATGAAGCAGTGCGCTTACTTCATAAAATTCTTATGCAATACGGGAGCACAGAACATATTGCTGACAATCTAACGAAACAAGTGTAGCCATCTGAAGATGGGCATAATGACCGAAACCGGACTGTAAAACAATTATTGTAAAAAGTATTTGAAGCTGATTGCGTTCTGCGTCAATCAAATAATGGGACAGAGCTCAACAAGTCCAGCATGGATAAAATAACACGGAAAGTAGTACAACACCGTAACAGTTGACCGTAGTTGTCGGCAAACGCGCGATGTAAACAAAGCTCGCATGTCCACGCGCAGTCCGGAATCACGTTTCTCCTGATGTTGCTCGTATTTGACTGTTTTCTTTTTTTTTTTTTCTTTTTTTTTAATATAAGATAAATCTTGTTTTCGAGTTTGAAATGGGTGGTGTGCGAATTACCTGCCTCACCGCCAACCGTATATTAATAAATTGGTCACAAGAATGCGATGCTTCATTTACTGATGACAAGACAGTTTTGCGGGCGCGCGTGTGTGGTTCAGTAGCGACACTTGCGTTGCTGCATTATAAAACTCCAACAAATGTGAAATCGATGAAAAGTGTACAGGCCCGGCGCCTCAGTTAGCTTATAAACAAATTAACAGCGCGTCTCTTGCGAGGGCGGACGCACTAGTGGTGGTGTCCACTCACCGGCAGACGCGGCTGTAGTTTAGCGGCGCGCAGGCGGGTGCAGCAGCATCGCTCGCGTGGTTTCTTTCGGCGTCAGACACTGGCTCGGCGGGCACTCACAACACACAACACCAGCAAGCAGATCAGATCGCGTCGGACAGCGCGAAGCGACTGCGGGTGCGGCCTTGAGCACCGCCTCTGCGGGCTGAGGCTGCACTCCCCCCCCCCCCCCCCTAGTCCTCGCCCCACCAGAGCTGTACAGTCCTGCCCCCTCCACAGACCGCAAGGACGCAACGCATGGGCTTACCTGCACCCGACCGGCGACCGGTTCCTCTCGGGACGCGGTAGCCGTCACTGCCTGGACCTCAAACAATACGAATCCTAACCACAAACCAGACATCGGCTGCCTCCCAAATCCTTTTACACACCGTCATATGTAACAAATAACAGTTTTTACAAATGCCGGACATTTGCCACGCCACATTTGCCACAGTTGCCCCTTCACCAGGTAGCTTGCTTGAGTAGCGATCCCTCAGATAAGGGACGCCCTTCTTCGTACTTCTATCCGCTTTCTAACCGCCGTCTCCACTTCTTACTCGATACAACCAGTACGTAAGGGAGCTTCTTCTTCGACATCTTGGCGAAATACAGAGCTTCTTTTCCGAAATTGAAATATTTATAACTTTTGGGAAACGAAAGCAATACCGACGATTATGTCAGTATGTAAGTAGTCCTGTCTGTTCGGTAGCTTCCTTTCACGCTTACTGATTGCGATAGAAACAGTCCATCACCATGGGAGCAACAAGAAACGAACGATGTAAAGAGAATGCGAATGTACGTTAATCATTTCTTTTTTATCGTTGTATTTGTGCCTACTTTAATTACTACAATTGCATGCCCAAAGGACAATAAGGAAAGAGGAAATGGGTATGTGAATGTTTGAAAAGAAGAACTACATACTCCATACTTGCGGCAAAGCATTAGTTAATGAAGTGTAGCGGGACAATGTTCAAAACATGACTGAAAACACGTTCACTAAATAGAGATAAGAACATCTATGACTGACATGTCATGTAAAGTCGACGTACAATTTTAAAATGTTAGAAATAAGGAAATGAAGCAATACAGAACGCTATGCTTGTAACGTACGTTGTTGTTCTACATCGTTTAGCTCTGGTATTTACAGGGTCACAGAGAAAGCATCCTAGATTTTGGAGGGAAAAGCCGTAATTTTAATGGTCTGCACTACAACAGAAACAAGAAGCACAACTTAAGGAAAAATAATGTAATGTATGTTCCAGCCCATAAGCAACATTGAAGCAGATAGTTCCTGTGACTTAGTGTGGGTGGAGGTTATATTCGACAACCGGAATAAATTAATAACTCGCTCCTTTTACCAATCCCCGGTCTCAGATGAAACAGTCGCTGAACATTACAAAGAAAATTTGAGTCTCATCACAAAAAGGTACCCTACTCATACAATTATAGTTGGCACTGACTTCAATCTACCTACGGTATGTTAACAAAAATACATTTTCAGACCCTTATTGTATATAGAAAACAACTTCCGTAATTGTTCTAAATGCTTTTTTTAAATTTTTGAACAATTAGTTCACGAGGCTATTCAAATTGTAAATGGTTACGAAAACACACTTGATTCTCAGTCACAAACAATCCTGAGCATCATGACAGATACAGGGATTACAGTCGTAGCGAGGCTCAATTCCGTAACAAAGAAATTCACCAAAACTAAACGCGAAATATATCTGTTTATAAAACCAGATAAAAATTCGGTTGACGTCTACATCTACATCTACATTTATACTCCGCAAGCCACCCAACGGTGTGTGGCGGAGGACACTATACGTGCCACTGTCATTACCTCCCTTTCCTGTTCCAGTCGCGTACGGTTCGCGGGAAGAACGACTGTCTGAAAGCCTCCGTGCGCGCTCTAATCTCTCTAATTTTACATTCGTGATCTCCTCGGGAGGTATAAGTAGGGGGAAGCAATATATTCGATACCTCATCCAGAAACGCACCCTCTCGAAACCTGGCGAGCAAGCTACACCGCAATGCAGAGCGCCTCTCTTGCTGAGTCTGCCACTTGAGTTTGCTAAACATCTCCGTAACGCTATCACGGTTACCAAAAGAACCCTGTGACGAAACGCGCCGCTCTTCTTTGGATCTTCTCTATCTCCTCCGTCAACCCGATCTGGTACGGATCCCACACTGATGAGCAATACTCAAGTATACGTCGAACGAGTGTTTTGTAAGCCACCTCCTTTGTTGATGGACTACATTTTCTAAGGACTCTCCCAATGAATCTCAACCTGGTAACCGCCTTACCAACAATTAATTTTATATGATCATTCCACTTCAAATCGTTCCGCACGCATACTCCCAGATATTTTACAGAAGTAACTGCTACCAGTGTTTGTTCCGCTATCATATAATAATACAATAAAGGATCCTTCTTTCTATGTATTCGCAATACATTACATTTGTCTATGTTAAGGGTCAGTTGCCACTCCCTGCACCAAGTGCCTATCCGCTGCAGATCTTCCTGCATTTCGCTACAATTTTCTAACGCTGCAACTTTTCTGTATACTACAGCATCATCCGCGAAAAGCCGCATGGAACTTCCGACACTATCTACTAGGTCATTTATATATATTGTAAAAAGCAATGGTCCCATAACACTCCCATGTGGCACGCCAGAAGCCACTTTAACGTCTGTAGAAGTCTCTCCATTGATAACAACATGCTGTGTTCTGTTTGCTAAAAACTCTTCAATCCAGCCACACAGCTGGTCTGATATTCCGTAGGCTCTTACTTTGTTTATCAGGCGACAGCGCGGAACTGTATCGAACGCCTTCGGGAAGTCAAGAAAAATAGCATCTACCTGGGAGCCTGTATCTAATATTTTCTGGGTCTCATGAACAAATAAAGCGAGTTGGGTCTCACACGATCGCTGTTTCCGGAATCCATGTTGATTCCTACATAGTAGATTCTGGATTTCCAAAAACGACATGATACTCGAGCAAAAAACATGTTCTAAAATTCTACAACAGATCGACGTCAGAGATATAGGTCTATAGTTTTGCGCATCTGCTCGACGACCCTTCTCGAAGACTGGGACTACCTGTGCTCTTTTCCAATCATTTGGAACCTTGCGTTCCTCTAGAGACTTGCGGTACACGGCTGTTAGAAGGGGGCAAGTTCTTTCGCGTACTCTGTGTAGAATCGAATTGGTATCCCGTCAGGTCCAGTGGACTTTCCTCTGTTGAGTGATTCCAGTTGCTTTTCTATTCCTTGGACACTTATTTCGATGTCAGCCATTTTTTCGTTTGTGCGAGGATTTAGAGAAGGAACTGCAGTGCGGTCTTCCTCTGTGAAACAGCTTTGGAAAAAAGGTGTTTAGTATTTCAGCTTTACGCGTGTCATCCTCTGTTTCAATGCCTTCATCATCCCGGAGTGTCTGGATATGCTGTTTCTAGCCACTTACTGATTTAACGTAAGACCAGAACTTCCTAGGATTTTCTGTCAAATCGGTACATAGAATTCTACTTTCGAATTCACTGAACGCTTCACGCATAGCCCTCCTTACGCTAACTTTGACATCGTTTAGCTTCTGTTTGTCTGAGAGGTTTTGGCGGCGTTTAAATTTGGAGTGAAGCTCTCTTTGCTTTCGCAGTAGTTTCCTAACTTTGTTGTTGTACCACGGTGGGTTTTTCCCGTCCCTCACAGTTTTACTCGGCACGTACCTGTCTAAAACGCATTTTACGATTGCCTTGAACTTTTTCCATAAACACTCAACATTGTCAGTGTCGGACCAGAAATTTTCGTTTTGATCTGTTAGGTAGTCTGAAATCTGCCTTCTATTACTCTTGCTAAACAGATAAACCTTCCTCCCTTTTTTTATATTCCTATTAACGTCTTTCTAAGAGTCTCCAATCCTTCCAAACTATGTAAATGAACACCGTATGTGACTTATGTTCAAAGAAATAGTATCAACAGCACTCGAGAGATTCATACCAAATAAATTAATAAGAGACGGAACTGATGCCCCGTGGTACACAAAACACGGCAGAAAGCTGCTGCAGGAGCACCGAAAAAGGCACGTATAATTTAGACGAACGCAAAATCTTCAAGGATGGCGAACGTTTACTGAGGCTCGAAATTTGGTGCGGATTTCAATGCGAGATGCATTTAATAGTTTCCACAACGAAACTCTCTCTAGAAATGTGACGGAAAATCGAAAGAGATTCTGGTCCTATGTTAAGTAAACCAGCGGAAAGGCTCAGTAAGTACCTTTACTGCGCGACAGCGACGGTAATGTTACTGATGACAGTGTCACTAAAGTGGAGTTACTAAATGCGGGTGAGGAGGAGGGGCAGAAAAGGAACCCAATCGTGGCAAATGTCCGCACAACGTTTTTACTAGTTTCAGCAAGAGCCAATATGACCAGGCGCTGTGACATTAAATCCAAAGACTAGTTCGATGCACCTCTTCGTCGTTTCGTTTCTTCCTGCAATATAAAATCTATTTACGTTCCAGGCGTGTTTCGCCTTGTATTTTAAAGATATCTTCTGTGGACTCCTTCTGGAACAAACAGTTTTTGTTTTTACTCGCACTTACAGATTAGAAACAGTTCAAATCATTATTATAGCACGAATAAAAAGTTCACGAAAGAAATTTCCGAGTTTTGCTGCATTTTGACATTGAAATAAGTCTATGGCGACAGAAGAAAATTTGTGGCGACCCACAATAATGTCCGACTTCTCGTGGGAATGCAGTAGGGTCCGAGCGAAGAGCGGTGGCAAACGCGCACGGGGCAACGATCCGAATCTAGTGCTTTTTTCTGCTTGTGATTGTACTATGGCAGCCTTGTATCTTAACATTAGAGTTTTTATGGTATAAGAGTCCGGTGTGTTGTGTTCCCGGTTTGCGCTTTGAACCTTTCGAGATATGAGGTGAGTTAGTTTTTGGAACTTGCGAGCTAAGAGTTTGCCACGTAACTGATAGCTATCTGTCTGCTATAACAGGATCTCAAAGAATTACCAGTATCTCGCATATACGTACATAACCTAACTCTCACTTTAAACTTACTTGTTAGTTTAACAAGTTGCCATATACGGCAGCTGCCGGCCGGAGTGGCCGAGCGGTTCTAGGCGCTACAGTCTGGAACCGCGCGACCACTACGGTCGCAGGTTTGAATCCTGCCTCGGGCATGGATGTGTGTGATGTCCGTAGGTTGGTTAGGTTTAAGTAGTTCTAAGTTCTAGGGGACTGATGACCTCAGAAGTTAAGTCCCATAGTGTTCAGAGCCATTTGAACGATATACGGCAGCAGATACCAGAAGATAAGAAGCCAACGCCATGGGGCAAAGATCCTACGAATTAGCGGGAGCAAATGGTCCGCATGAGTAACTTTGCTCCAAAACGTTTACCTTTTCTTTCTTCGGCTTTGATACTGAACCCATAAGTTTAGTTGACGTATTTAATGTACCTTAATTTATAGTTTACTGTTTCACATCGACTGGTTCAGAATAAGATTAGTTCAACTTCGTGTTACAGAAACTACGAGAGAAAAAACGTCCTCCACGCCGTTGTCTTCTGAAACGTTAGAGGAGGCTAAGAAGCTAATAGAAAATGGATTTAACATTAGAAATGCAGCTAAAAGGCTTGAATGCAACGAACTCACATTACGTAAAAGACTTAAAGCAGGCTATGGCGTGGCATCATTGGGTTCGTTTCAAGAAGATGTTTTCTGAGACAGGAAACTGAATTGGCAGGGCACTGTGTAAATCTGGATTCTATGTGCTATGGCCTTACGATTAAACACTTCCGACATTCAGCATAACAGTTTGTCGAAAGTAATGACGCAAACCACCCGTTTAATAAATAAATCCGAGTGGCAAGGGAAGACTGGACTCAATCATCGCTCGTCATTAGTTAAGTTTGTGGCAACCGGAGAAAATCAATATCGGGAGGATAACGGGATGCAATAAAGCACAAATAGAACTTTCTTTTCAGCAACTTGAAAACTTTACAATCTAAATATAATTTTCCGCCCCATCGAGTCCATAAAAAAAGACGAAACAGGAACACAGACCGTATCGGGAAAACTGCAAATAAGTGTGGCAAGAAAAGGCCAAATAATATAATGTGATTCCGTGTGTTAAAATGTTTTGCATTTAAATTAGTGTAATGTAAGTGTCATGTTTTGATGTTTAGTACGATCACGATGATGGAGTCAATGACAATTTTCTTTGTATGGAATTTTGTCCCATAACAATAGGATGTTTACTCTAGGCCTGGGACGAAGATCCATTTTCTTTTAATATCTTTTTCTTTTAATATCTTTAAATATAACTTTAATACATCATATAAGTAACCTTGTACGTATGGTATCGTGTAAAGTACGATCTTAAGTGTATTGTATACAATTTTCATTGTCATGTAACCAGATAAGCGGAAGGGAAAAATAGGAAAGTGTTAAGTGCGCACCTTTGCCCGAGCGTACCCTTATGGCCAGGGGAGGCTACTCCGTAGAGAGCGGCGTATGGCAAATTTGGGAGACGTGGGCGGATAGGTGCGACAGCTCGCGTAAAGAGGGTTCGAATAATGACCTGGCACAAATTTTCATCTGTCACCATTGAGTTAGTTCAATGCCCCCATCCAGCAAAAGTCGGAAATTTCTACTCCCGAATCTATTGGGGAGAAGGTAGCTACTCCGATCAACGAGCAAACTGCACCCACTATGTTACTGTGTAGTCACTCAGCATGTGTCACTGAGTATTCGAAAACTACTGTATTAAAATTATCTACTACGCCATACCATGGCTTCCGTGGGACACAATGCGCAAAAACTCACAAAAATGGCTCTGAGCACTATGGGACTTAACTGCTGAGGTCATCAGTCCCCTAGAACTTAGAACTACTTAAACCTATCTAACCTAAGGACATCACACACATTCATGCCCGAGGCAGGATTCGAACCTGCGACCGTAGCGGTCTCGCGGTTCCAGACTGTAGCGCCTAAAACCGCTCGGCCACTCCGGCCGGCAAAAGCTCACAACTCAACATAAAACTCTTAAGCGATGTTGACATTGTTTTGTATGTTTTATTTAGCTTTAGTGCGCAAAAACAACTGGGGTCATACGCGCCCAAGTTAAAACTATAGGACATGAAGATAGAGAGGAGTTAAAAAACGACTATACGTCAGTCCAAATTGACATAATAGAAGACATCTAAAAACAGGCACGTGGAAAAACGGCTAAAGAAGACACCATACAGAAACGGAGGTCCAAAACCAATAATGAAATGGCCTTCGCCATATTGCTTCGGCGGATAGAAAGTAAAACGCAATCGACAGCCCGCGCGTCATTCGCTAAAACGGCTGATAAATCAGGCGGCAAACCCAAGCTGGAACGTAAATGGTTAAAAAAAAGGGCATTCCATCAGGAAGTGGCGGACAGTTAAAATTTGGGCGCAATGTGTACAAAGTGGTGGGGTAGCTCCACTTAGCAAATGACGATGGCTAAAAAGGCAGTGCCCAATACGCAGCCGAGTTAAAATAATCTCCTCCCGGCGGGAGGGCCGAAAGGAGGTCGTCCAAGGCGCTGGGAGAGGCTTAATAAGACGAAGCTTATTCCCGTGAAGGGAGGACCTTTGGCGATGCCATAGGGACACCACCTCCTGACAGACGGTAATGCAGAGATCATCAGGGGGAATACAGGTACATGCTGCTGTTTCTTTTGAGCGCGAGGTTCTCAGCTGGCCTTGCTAATGTTTCCGTAGGTATGGCAAGGCCCTCGAATCGCTGAGAAGTTCAATGAAACAACTGGCGTTTCAAGCTATATCACATACCTGGACGCGAACAATTTATACGGAAATGCTACGCAGCAGTCTCTGCCTACTGGAGGGTTTCGATGGCTTTCTCGTAAATAACTCAACTGATTAGATAGATTCGGGAGTAGAACATGTGTTAGAGGAAGACTTGGCTTATTATAAGAGTTTGCATGACATGCACAGCGATTTGCCATTACGTCCAGATCACTCTGGTGCACAGAAACTGTTCCCTTCCCTGGCTGTTGACGATACTGAAGGGTAAAAGAAGAAATATACTGCATTATGAAAACCTCCAGAATGTCTCACTATGGGGATGAAACTGATTAGAGGCACACGTGCTATTAAATTCGACTAGTCATAGTGGCTGAAAAAGTACGTTAGTAACTGAGCTTCCATAACGTGTGACTTTGAGAAAGGCTTTTAAAAATTCATGAGTAATGCAATTATTGGGAATACAATGCAGAATGTTAGAAATCATTGCAATATTTATTTAGTCAGTTGGTGGGGGAGGCGTTGTAGTGGAAGGCAACTGATTGCCAAGATAAATTTTAAATGGGCGACAATCTTCAACAAAAAATTCGTAGCTCTAGAGATGGATAAGGTTTCTGTGAAGTTCACGAAACCTGTTTATTGGACCTATTCAAAATCCGTATGGGCCGGCCGCGGTGGCCAAGCGGTTCTAGGCGCTTCAGTCCGCAACCGCGCGACTGCTACGGTCGCAGGTTCGAATCCTGCCTCGGGTATGAATGTGTGTGATGTCTTTGGGTTAGTTAGGTTTAAGTAGTTCTAGGGGACTGATGACCTCAGATTGCTAAGTCCCATAATGCTCAGAGCCATTTGAACCATTTGAACCAAACCCCGTATGCACGGGTTTCCTTATGATTTTGCAAAGACGCATTTTGTAAAACCGAAGTTATATTATATGGATACGGACAGTTTTATCTATTGGGTGATGATGATGATGTTTGGTTTGTGGGGCGCTCAACTGCGTGGTTCTCAGCGCCCGTACAATTATCCAATCTTTGCTCAGTCCAATTTCGCCACTTTCCTGGATGATGATGAAGACAACACAAACACCCAGTCATCTCGAGGCAGGTGAAAATCCCTGACCCCGCCGGGAATCGAACCCGGGACCCCGTGCTCGGGAAGCGAGAACGCTACCGCGAGACCACGAGCGGCGGACAGATATCTATTGGGTGAAGGGTTGCAGTTCATACGAAGTTACAATGTGCCATCCCAACACGTTCCACACGTCTGGACGAGGGGCCGATAATCCTTATGGCATAAAGCCTGATAACAACAAGTTTATCGGTCTAATGAAAGACGAGGCGAATGGGTCGCAGATTGTGGAGTTTGTGGGTCTTACATCGAAAATGTCTGCATTCCGTACAGGCACCCAAAGGTGGCTCAATGGCTCCGAAGGTTGATGATTACTTGGAATTGTGGAGTACCAGGTAGTTCTACGTCTTCCTCGCAATCAGATGAAAGATGCTGGTGCAAAACCGTCGTTTAGGTAGTTGCCATGTAGAGCAGGGTTGGCCAAGATGGATGCTTCTGGAGCTCGCCCGCGCTGCTCCAGCGCAGCCGAGTCTGTTCAGTGGTCCGGCTTTCTCCATCCCTGAGCTGTTCTAAGCAGGTGTGTGAAAAAGACAGCTATATGCCGAAAGATGCACACACGGGAAACTTAAGAAGACCTGTTTGCAACACAGTGTGACTACTTCTAACAGACACACTTTTATAAGAAGAACTTTATCACTATCGTTTATTTTCAACTTATTATTTTTCCGCCGAAACAATAACTTTACAAACTTAATTGAATAAGTGCACTAGACAGTGGTAACACAGTGGACAAAACTACAAAAACGTAACATACAGGCATAGAAAACTCGAATCTAATTTCAAAAACTTACCCGACTCACACAGTTATGGTTGGTGGTGACTTCAATTTACCCTCAATATGTTGGCGAAAGTACACGTTTAAATCCGGAGGTACGCATAAAACATCGTCCGAAATTGTGCTAAACACAATCTCTGAAAATTATTTCGAGCAGTTAGTTGATGAGCCCACCCGAATAGTAAACGGTTGTGAAAACATACTTGAGCTCTTAGCAACAAATAACACTGAGCTAACAACGAACATCAAAACGAATACAGCGATTAGTGAACACAGGGTTCCAAAAATGAACGAAAAATATACCTAATCAAGAAAGCAGATAAAAATTCGCCTAACGCCTCCTGAGAAACAGTCTCCACTCCTTCCAAATTGATAATATAAGTGTAGACCAGATGTAGCTTGAATCCAAGGAAATAGAATCCACAGCAATTGAGAGATTTATAACAAATAAATTAAAAAACGACGGAACTCATCCCCTTTGGGACACAACCGGGTCAGAACACTGTTGCAGAAACAACGAAAAAAGCATGCCAAATTTAAACGAACGCAAAATCTACAACGCTGGCCATCTTTTACAGAAGCCCGAAATTTAGCGAAGTGTTTACAATACAATGAAACTTTCTCTCGAAACCTGGCAGAAAATCCAAAGAGATTCTAGTTGTATGTAAAGTTTGCTAGCGCCAAGATACAATCAATGGCTTCTCTGCATGATAGCAGAGGAAATACTATCGATGACTGTGCTACTAAAGCAGAGTTGCTAAACACAGCTTTCCGAAATTCCTTCGCCAAAGAAGACGAAGTAAATATTCGACAATTCGAATGATGAACAGCTGACACCATGAGTAACTTTGTAGGTATCCTCGGAGTAGTGACGCAACTCAAATCACTTAATACAGGCGAGACTTCCAGTGCAGACTGTATACCAATTAGGTTCCTTTCAGAGTACGCTGATGAATAGCCCCGTACTTAACAATCATACACAACCGCTCACTCGACGAAAGATCCGTACCCAAAGACAGGGAGGTTGCACAGGTCACACCAACATTTAAGAAAACCAGTAGGAATAATCCACTAAATTACAGGCCCTTGCAGCAGGGTTTTGGAACGTACATTGTGTTCGAACTTTATGAATTGCCTCGAAGAGAATGTTCTATTGACAGACAGTCATCAAGAATTTAGAAAAAAATCGTCCACGTGGAGCAGAACTGGCGCTTTACTCACACGAAGTGCTGAGTGCTATTGACAAGGTGTTTCAAACTTACCCTGTATTTCTAGATTTCCAGAAGGTTTTTGACGCTGCAACTCAGAAGCGGCTTGTAATCAAATTGTGTGCTTATGGAACATAGTCTCAGTTATGCGACTGGATTCGCGATTCCCTGTAGAGAGGTCACAGCTCACACTGATTGACGGGAAGTCATTGAGTAAAACACAAGTGATTTCTGGCGTTCCCCAAGGTAGTGTTATAGGCCCTCTGCTGTCCCTTATCTTTTTAAACGATTTAGCAGACATTCTTGGCAGCCGTCTTAGGTTCTTTGCAGATGATGCTGTCGTTCATTGTCTAGTAAAGACATTAGAAGATCACAACAAATTTCAAAACGATTTAGAAAAGATATCTGAATGGTGCGAAAACTGAAAATTGGCCCTAAATAAAGAAAAGTGTGAGATCGTCCACGTGAGTGCTAAAAGAAATCCATTAAACATTGGATAGACGATTAATCAATCAAATCTAAAGGCCCTAAATTCAAGTAAGTATCTAGGTTTCACGATTACGAACAATGTAAATTGGAAAGAATACATAGAAAATGTTATGGGGAAAGGCGACCCAAAGCCTACGTTTTACTGGCAGAACACTTAAAAAATACAACAGATGTATTAAAGAGACTGCTTACACTATGCTTATCCTTTCTCTTTTGGAGTACTGCTTCGCGGCGTGGGATTCTTACCAGACAGGATTAACGGAGCAACAGAGTACGTCGAGAAATTTCAAAGAAGAGCAGCACGTTTTGTACTATAGAGAAATAGGGGAGAGAGTGCCACGGACATGATGCAGGATTTGGGGTGGACATCATTAAAACAAAGGCGTTTCTCGTTGCGGCAGGATTTTCTCACAAAATTTCTATCACCAACTTTCTCCTCCGAATGCGAAAATATTTTGTTGACGCCGGGCTACATAGGGAGAAACTATCATCATAACAAAATAAGGAAAATCATCGCTTGCACGGAAAGATTTTGTTTTTTTTTCCGAGCGCTGTTCGAGAGTGCAAAAATGAGAATTATTGTGAAGGTCGTTCGATAAACCCTCTACGAGGCACTTACGTGTGATTTGCAGAGTATCCCTGTAGATGCAGATGTAACATTTCTGTTTTTGTACTCAACTGCCCTAACATCCCCCATGGCGGCAGTTTCTTTATACATTCGAATCACAAAACTTCTTCGTCTTACTTTGAACTCATTTTCAATACCACAACAAAACGAACTGATACCCACAGTCTGTAGCATGCAGCAGACTGGTAAAGATATCGTCAAGACTGCCCACAATATTTCCGGACAGCGCAAAATATTTCAAACGTTTTCGATGTTGTGCTTATTATTGCGCAACTTGTCTGTCTCATCCCTAGACGTTCAATATAAACTTTATGGTGTCGCTAGTATTGAAGGAATCCGCAGCCGAGCTAGCAAGCGCTTAGTTTCATAAGTAGGAGGCCTTTCGATCGAATCTCACTGTCGCTCCTTTTCTTTACTTTTATTCCAAAATAATTTTAACAACATGCTGTCACCTTATCTGGAAAATTTTTGTAACCACCATATTGAAGCCATTTCTGAGGGAAGAACAATTTCTTTTGCTCCTCGATTCATGGGGAGGACAAACGAACCGGGCTTTGTGCTACGTAACTTTTCACGATGATGAGGATCTGCCAACGTGCACTATTAAAGTAATTTGTCCAGAAGGTACTCTGCCGGTACAGCCTTGCACCGTTTATTTTTACAGGCAAGTGAAAAACATTAGGTGAAAAACATTATAAAATCAGTAGAATAGAGAGCTAGCTTGTACAGGAGACGGCATGAAAATTCAATATATCGTTCACCGTCAGTTGTCTGCACCAATATTCGGTTTCATGCTTCGACATGCTTGGTACGCAGCAAAACTGTGTGATGACCGAAAACCGTTTATGAATGTAAACCACATCTGTTTTGCAAAAGACACATTGAAAAAACCATGCACATGCAAACATTCTAGATTCATTACATGTGCTGTGTATCAAAATAATTATTGCTTCCATATTTTCACGATCAGTATCAACTTGATACATACAGTGCTCCATAGGTTACACATTATACTTGCCACAAATGTACACTCAAAAAATATAAATAAAAAAGGACTATACTGATTTGAGTGAAAACTCTCGTGTATCCTAATTATTTTCTCCTTGTTTTGGAATAAGGATTACGAAAGTAACAAATGAAATACTAAATACTGATAGTTCGTACAGCCATAATAACTCTGATCTTAGAATTCGAACGAAGAAAGTACCTGCAGCGAGATTCGATCCAGAGTCCTTAGGCTTACTATGCTGAGCGCTTACTCGCTCAGCTACGGACTTCTTAAATACTGGCAACCAAACATAGTACATAAGCACGCATAAAATTTCCCAATTCGTTTTTCTCGGAAACGGTTGAGAGTTGCGTCTACTTGTTTCCGTATATTGAAGTCATAATCGTGCCCTACACAGACTGTCAGCATGAATCAAATTGGTGAGGGGAAGATCCTACGGTCGTGTTGTTAGCAGTGCGGCAACCGGTCAGCTGACTTGCAACAGACACACAACGGCTCATCGAAACATCGCTACGCCCACGCACGACGCATCAGCAGAGCAGAGCAGCCTGCTGTGCACCCCATTAGGTGAGTTGTAAAAGCACCGAGCTGAGATTTTCTTTTTTAGTGATTTGAAGTGTGGAACTGTAGAGAAGTATTTTTTCTAGTATTTTGTAGTGGTGTTAAAACCGCGTAACGGTATTTCATTGCTATTTAGCGGGGATACTGTCGTCCATACACTTCAAACTCAGGGAAGGAATAAGTAGTATTAAAACCAGTAAAGGAGAATTATCCAGAAATATTAATAAACAAAGACAAGCCTTAGGAAGTATCTACAAAAGTATACTCTTGAAGTAGCAAAATTTTCGATACAGACGCGACCACAGCCAAATTACTTAAGAGTTACAAACTGAAATACAAAAGCAAAGCGACTTAGTCAGGAACGAGGTTACGAAACAGTTTAAAGAAGTGAATAATAAGGTATTACAGATGAGGTGCTGAGAACCATAAGGGCCTAAAGCACACAGTCACCGATTTTGAGATTGCAGCATGTACGCATGATCCTGATACATGTTGATTTTACGGTGAACCAGATTTATCTATATCTGTAGCGCCACAGTGCACGTATGAAAATTCACAACTAGCTGTCTAAAAATGGTTCAAATGGCTCTGAGCACTATGGGACTTAACAGCTATGGTCATCAGTCCCCTAGAACTTAGAACTACTTAAACCTATCTAACCTAAGGACAGCACACAACACCCAGTCATCACGAGGCAGAGAAAATCCCTGACCCCGCCGGGAATCGAACCCGGGACCCCGGGCGTGGGAAGCGAGAACGCTACCGCACGACCACGAGCTGCGGACAACTAGCTGTCTCACCGATCCCTCGCATATTCATTTTCCTAGGGGCCCGAAGCACAAAGCATTATTTTGTTGCTCTGCGTTGCTCAGTTATCTAGGATTCACAACATAATTCAGTGTCTACGTCACGTACTTACTAGTAATACTTCATAATCGGAAGTAAATCGGCAGTTTTATCTGAACCTGAATCCACAGAATACGCTTAATTAAAAATATGATAATAAGGACCATGCAGCTTTGGAATAAGTCATAATTGTGTGTGTGTGTGTGTGTGTGTGTGTGTGTGTGTGGCACATTTAGCATCTGTTCTTTATGTTATGATTCTAGTTTCACATTTATTGCAAACTTTACAACTGTCAAAAGACACTTCTGTCACTAGCATTTATTTCGAAATTTTGTCTATCAACATTGATAGCCGTTATGGGTGAGAAGTCCCCAGCCAGGAGTTTGAAGATATAGTCAAATCTAAAAACCAAAAAGCCGACAAGAAGCCTTAGAACAAAGTAAACATTTTAGCGAAGTAATTGGTACCCTAAATGCTTTGACTAGTCTGGAGGAGCGTCTACAAGAGTTAGTTGAAGGGAAGGAACAAGAGAATGAGCGGAGTCGTCGCGCAGTTAGAGGCGCCATATCACGGACTGCGCGGCCCCTCCCGCCGGAGGTTCGAGTTCTCCCTCGGGTACGGGTGTGTGTGGTGTTCTTGGCATAAGTTAGTTCAAGTAGTGTGTAAGTCTGTACTCAGCGGTTTCGTCCCTTAGGAATTCACACAAGTAAAGATGAATCAAATAGTACTATCAGTAATTCTTTGGGTGATATTGTAGAACATCAGAAGGAGATTGAGAAGTTGTGAAAAGCTTATAAAATATCTAGAAAGAACTTAGTAACAAAATATCTATCAATAATACTAAATTATCAACTGATGTAGCAGAAGAATACCAATTTGGAAATAGTATGGGATTATCAAAACATTTTCCAGAGTTAAATTCAGACAAGGAAGTGCAACCTACTTAATTTTTGCGAGTATTCTCTATATCATTAGGTAATAACTGGGAAGATCAGAAGAAAATCGATTTTGCACTTAGTTATCTGGCAAGGGACGCCGCCGAATGGGGAACAGTTCATTGAGAAGATTTTAAATTCTGAGATGATTTTCAGGAGGAGTTTTAGAAGAAATATTTGTCTCTAGTACACAGTATAAATTGGCTTTAGAATTGTTAGATCCAAAATACTGTAGCAATTCTTGGAGTAGTTGTAGGAAATACACTGAACGGCATTGAACTATATCGAAATATTTGGAAAACGCAATAGAAGAAGCATACCTCAACCGTTAGTGATTTATTGACCTGCATTAAAGAATTAGATACAAATAAAGAACGTAATGAAAATGTCCCGCGAGAGAAGGGGGGCATTAATAACATGGAGGGTAAACGTTTTCCGAAGAATTTGCGAAAAAGAGGAAAACTAATATATATCGTGTGAGTAGCAGAAGTAATAGTCAAAGTCATTCATGACACGCAGTCGCAAGTGTTTGTACAAAATTCAACCAACAACGTTGCGGGTAATGTAATACCTAAGAACCGATACGCATGCGATAGCACGCGCTCAAATGTTCCAAAACGCCGTGCATAGAAACGGCATTTTTCTGAGACTCATACATCGGGTTATATTGGTGGTTGTTGGATCAAAGTGTTTTGGTTAGTCCTTGGGCTAGGGACTATTTACATACCCAACTGAAGGATAATCTTAATGTCACTATGGTTCAGTACAGAGCCAAAGTCTGAATATTACACGCATCCTCTTGCTTAGGCAAATGGGGGAAATAATTTGAGTCTTTTTGAATTTGATGTGGTTTTCGGTGGGCCTTAAAGGTCATTATGGAGGCACCATCAGGTCGTGGGCGGTTGCCTATAAAGCAGCAAAAAAGTGTTTTTTGGCATCAAAATAGAGCCCCAGATTCCAACAGAGTTATTCATGGCAAATTGCTGAAATTTGTACGATATATTCCTAAGATCCCGTTATGGAAAAATCTTGAAAATTTCCTGATATCTTCGTCCGTTGCCGAAATACAGAGGTTCAAAGTTACCCTACTTCTATACGGACGTAAAATTCGGTGTGAGGCGAAATCTAAATAATAGATAACTGCAGAAAATTGCTCATATTTTAACGTTATATTCTCTAGGAGTTTATCTAAAAGTGCCATCTTCACGTTTCCAAAAACCTTTATCCGTTATCAAGGAACAAGACGGCTATGCATAGCAAATGGGTATAATTTTTACGATATGTTCTTAAGATTCTGATCTCGAAAAAACTTGAAAATTTTCTTGATATCTTTATCCGTTTCTGAGATACAGAGGTTCACAGTTACCTTACTTGTATCTGTAAAATACGCACGTAAAATCCGGTGTGAGGCAAAAACGTAGTTTGTAAAGTAACGAAACACGGAGAAATATGCTGTAAAATGCCTTCGTTATCATCGGATGATTTCTGAGAATCCCATGTTGTAGTACTGAAGCACATGCAAAATTTCTGTGCGCTTAAAATCTGAGGGGTAAAATTAGTTTGCGTTATTTCAGTTTGTCTTAAGTAAACTATCAAAATTTTATTGACACATATGAGTGGCATATGAGTGACATGCCCTACTGTAGCACGGAAAAGAAGGTTCAAATGGCTCTGAGCACTATGCGACTTAACTGCTGATGTCATCAGTCGCCTAGAACTTAGAACTAATTAAACCTAATTAACCTAAGGACATCACACACATCCATGTCCGAGGCAGGATTCGAACCTGCGACCGTAGCGGTCGTTCGGCTCCAGACTGTAGCGCCCAGAACCGCACGGCCACTCCGGCGGGCCGGAAAAGAAGGGAACCAGCAGAAAAATGTTCCTCTCGCAGCACAAAAAAGGCTAATATGCTCCTTTTTTGAAAGACTCTGACTGAAAAGTGGGGTACCAACTGCTTCATTCTACCCTCATTTCGCAAAAATATTTGCATGCGGCCATATTCGCGTTTTTTTGTGTTAAGAGAGAAGGAAACAGTGGCAGTGGGAAACAGGCGGGAAAGAAATAAATACTGGAAATAGTAGTGGTACAGAAATGACGAAGGATACAATGGCAGTGTGTGTAAGAGAGAGAGAGACACAGTGGCAGTGGAACATACACTCCTGGAAATGGAAAAAAGAACACATTGACACCGGTGTGTCAGACCCACCATACTTGCTCCTGACACTGCGAGAGGGCTGTACAAGCAATGATCACACGCACGGCACAGCGGACACACCAGGAACCGCGGTGTTGGCCGTCGAATGGCGCTAGCTGCGCAGCATTTGTGCACCGCCGCCGTCAGTGTCAGCCAGTTTGCCGTGGCATACGGAGCTCCATCGCAGTCTTTAACACTGGTAGCATGCCGCGACAGCGTGGACGTGAACCGTATGTGCAGTTGACGGACTTTGAGCGAGGGCGTATAGTGGGCATGCGGGAGGCCGGGTGGACGTACCGCCGAATTGCTCAACACGTGGGGCGTGAGGTCTCCACAGTACATCGATGTTGTCGCCAGTGGTCGGCGGAAGGTGCACGTGCCCGTCGACCTGGGACCGGACCGTAGCGACGCACGGATGCACGCCAAGACCGTAGGATCCTACGCAGTGCCGTAGGGGACCGCACCGCCACTTCCCAGCAAATTAGGGACACTGTTGCTCCTGGGGTATCGGCGAGGACCATTCGCAACCATCTCCACGAAGCTGGGCTACGGTCCCGCACACCGTTAGGCCGTCTTCCGCTCACGCCCCAACATCGTGCAGCCCGCCTCCAGTGGTGTCGCGACAGGCGTGAATGGAGGGACGAATGGAGACGTGTCGTCTTCAGCGATGAGAGTCGCTTCTGCCTTGGTGCCAATGATGGTCGTATGCGTGATTGGCGCCGTGCAGGTGAGCGCCACAATCAGGACTGCATACGACCGAGGCACACAGGGCCCTCACCCGGCATCATGGTGTGGGGAGCGATCTCCTACACTGGCCGTACACCACTGGTGATCGTCGAGGGGACACTGAATAGTGCACGGTACATCCAAACCGTCATCGAACCCATCGTTCTACCATTCCTAGACCGGCAAGGGAACTTGCTGTTCCAACAGGACAATGCACGTCCGCATGTATCCCGTGCCACCCAACGTGCTCTAGAAGGTGTAAGTCAACTACCCTGGCCAGAAAGATCTCCGGATCTGTCCCCCATTGAGCATGTTTGGGACTGGATGAAGCGTCGTCTCACGCGGTCTGCACGAACGCTGGTCCAACTGAGGCGCCAGGTGGAAATGGCATGGCAAGCCGTTCCACAGGACTACATCCAGCATCTCTACGATCGTCTCCATGGGAGAATAGCAGCCTGCATTGCTGCGAAAGGTGGATATACACTGTACTAGTGCCGACATTGTGCATGCTCTGTTGCCTGTGTCTATGTGCCTGTGGTTCTGTCAGTGTGATCATGTGATGTATCTGACCCCAGGAATGTGTCAATAAAGTTTCCCCTTCCTGGGACAATGAATTCACGGTGTTCTTATTTCAATTTCCAGGAGTGTAGTTCACATTGACAGAATAGTGCTAGGAAAAGAGTGAAGGAAACAGGAACAAAGAGAATGAGAAAGTGGAAGTGGGTAAGACCTAGTGATAATGAGTTTGACAGTGACAACGAGGAGGAGAGAGAGATAGTGACAGTGGTAAGGAATGAATGAGAGAGTAGCAGTAAGAAAGAGCAAGAGCAAGACACTGACAGTAAGAGGAGACTATAGTAGTTGAGCACTTGAAAAGTTCCTTCTCCTGCGTCGTCTCTGATCTTCTGTAGTAGCTGACGAAGTTCCATCACGGTTGCGGCCAGAACACTCAGAGTCTCAGCACTGCGCACTGCGCGAGACAAATCCTGACAAGTACTTCTTAGACTTTGGCCAAAGCATTTGTTGGCGGACCTGAGTAGTTACTAGGAGTTACGCTATAAAGCCAAAAATGGGTTGCCAGCCTTGCGAGACTGAGTTAAAACCGCCACTTTCTCTATACCACTATTCAGTGTGCTGAAGCCATCTGGCTGCCTTCAAAAGCTCCCAGGTCCGACCAATGGATTGTAAACAGACATCGCAGTCAGCCACCACAAGGTCAGCAAGCAGATTCTTCCATCTCTTCTGTAATCCACAGGAAAAGAGTAAAAAGTTAAAGGGGTCAAGGATGTACACAAGAACTCGACACCTCAAATTTCTCTTGGTGCAGAACTCAATTCAATTTTCTTCTAATAACCTTCGCCAAGTTCGCTTTGTTCGCCTCCAGTTAGCCAAGTGCTCCACACTCTGATAGGTGGCCTCTTAGTTAACAGTCTGTGTACGCTAGTAGTAGGGTAATGGAGGTTCTGAGGCTGTTTGTTAGTGTGGGTTGCTTACATTCAGAAACGAGCATATACATTCAGGACAGAAATCCCCAACTCCTCTCCCCTCCCCCCCCCCCCCACACAGATACAAGCACACTTTTGATATCAAATGAACTGACAAATTAACTAACCCCTCCCCCTCCCCCCTGCCCATAGGAAATCCTTGAGCCCTTACCACCCACCCTTTCCCATCCCATCCCATGGCCGTTATTATCATACCTTGAAGGAACACAGTAAATTTTCTACAAGGAAGAAAAATAATTGCTACACCAACCCACAATTAATGTAGAGTAATGAAGGTTTGGAAATACATTTGTCTAGGTAACATATTTAAGTGATAAACATTGCAAGATCACAGGTTAATGTAAGTGTGACATAGGCCATTGCAAATGTGAAATGCTGGTACATTAATAAGCAAAATAACCACCAGAATGTTGAATGCAGCATATAAACATGCTTGCATTGCATTGTACAGGTACCAGATGTCAGTTTGTGGGATGGGTTCAAAAAAATGGCTCTGAGCACTATGGGACTTAACATCTATGGTCATCAGTCCCCTAGAACTTAGAACTACTTAAACCTAACTAACCTAAGGACAGCACACAACACCCAGCCACCACGAGGCAGAGAAAATCCCTGGCCCCGCCGGGAATCGAACCCGGGAACCCGGGCGTGGGAAGCGAGAACGCTACCGCACGACCACGAGATGCGGGCTGTGGGATGGGGTTCCATGCCTGTTACAGTGGCTGAGTCATTTCAGGGATGCTTAATGATATTTGTGGATGACTCTGGAGTTGCTGTACAATGATGTCCCATACGTGCTCAACTGGAGACAGACCTGGTGATCAAACAGGCCAAGGTAACATGTGGACACACTGCAGAGAAATTTGGTTTATAACAGCAGTACATGAGCGAGCCTTGGAAAACACTTCTTGTTGCTCATGAATAGCAGGACAACAGGTCGAATCACCAGATTAATGTATAAATTTCCGGTCAGGGTGTGTGGGGTAACCATAATAGTGCTCCTGCTGTCTTAAGAGATTGCACCCCAGACCATAACTGTGTCAACACACAGACAGGTTGGTTGCAGGCCTTCAATTTGCTTCCTTTTAGTTAACAAACAGCCATAACTGGCATTGAGGCTGAACCGGCTTTCATCAGACAAAATAAGAGATCCTCCCGCCACTCTAACGATGTTTCGCTTGACGCCACTGAAGTCGCAAATGGCGGTGGTTTGGTGTCAGTGGAATGCACGCTATACGATGTCTGCCTCAGGGCTTTCCTTGAAGTAACGATTTGCAACAGTTCGTTGAGTAACTGTGGTGCCAACTGCAGTTCAGATTGCTGCTGCAGATGCAGCAGGATTTGCCAGAGCCATACGCCGAACGTGATGTACTCACTGTTGATAGTGCCACATGGTCGTCTGGAGTCCAGTCAACTTGCTACAGTGTATTCTCGTGACCACTGCTGCAAGCAATCGTGTACAGTGGCTATATTCCTGTCGTGTCTTTCTGCAATACCCCAGCAGGAACATACAGCTTCTCGTAGCCCTGTTACACGACCTTGTTCAAACTCAGTGAGATGTTGATAATGGCGTCTTTGCCGCCTTAAAGGCATTCTTGACTAGCATCAACTGACACTTCCAATCTCAAAGGTAACTAATGCTCACGACCATTACAGCGTGTATTTAAAGCAAACTTGATTTGCATTCTCATTGTGGCACTGCTATCACCACACTGATGTGGCTGGCTGAAATCTGAATAGATATCATCTTTCAGATGTAGAGTGTTTAAAGTACTTGTAGATACTGAAATGCCCGTATCCCTTATAGACATCCATACATCTTCTTCTACATTTCGAGGTATGCATAAACTCCTTCTAAATGTGGTATGGTCTCGAGAACAAAATATCATCGATAATTGTCCATAATCTGATAAACTTTTGGCCTGTCTGCATTGCTGAAATGTGAAGAAAAGGTGTTTATCTGTCTTTATCCCTTGATTTTTTCTTAAAATAAGTGGTCTTTCAGTAGCCCATGATTGTTCATAGATGTACCAGCGAAAAATGCTCCTATCGGACCACAAAAAAGGATGAATAACCTCCTTTTTAAAAGATTCTGAGTAAAAAGTAAGATACCAGCCTGGACGTGCAGACTGCGTGGGACGACGCTTCATCCAGTCCCAAACATGCTCAATGGGGGACAGATCCGGAGATCTTGCTGGCCAGGGTAGTTGACTTACACCTTCTAGAGCACATTGGGTGGCACGGGATACATGCGGACGTGCATTGTCCTGTTGGAACAGCAAGTTCCCTTGCCGGTCTAGGAATGGTAGAACGATGGGTTCAATGACGGTTTGGATGTACCGTGTTCTATTCAGTGTCCCCTCGACGATCACCAGTGGTTTACGGCCAGTGTAGGAGATCGCTCCCCACACCATGATGCCGGGTGTTGGCCCTGTGTGCCTTGGTCGTATGCAGTCCTGATTGTGGCGCTCACCTGCACGGCGCCAAACACGCATACGACCATCATTGGCACCAAGGCAGAAGCGACTCTCATCGCTGAAGACGACACGTCTCCATTCGTCCCTCCATTCACGCCTGCCGCGACACCACTGGAGGCGGGCTGCACGATGTTGGGGCGTGAGCGGAAGACGGCCTAACGGTGTGTGGGACCGTAGCCCAGCTTCATGGAGACGGTTGCGAATGGTCCTCGCCGATACCCCAGGAGCAACAGTGTCCCTAATTTGCTGGGAAGTGGCGGTGCGTAGGATCCTACGGTCTTGGCGTGCATCCGTGCGTCGCTGCGGTCCGGTCCCAGGTCGACGGGCACGTGCACCTTCCGCCGACCACTGGCGACAACATCGATGTACTGTGGAGACCTCACGCCCCACGTGTTGAGCAATTCGGCGGTACGTCCACCCGGCCTCCCGCATGCCCACTATACGCCCTCGCTCAAAGTCCGTCAACTGCACATACGGTTCACGTCCACGCTGTCGCGGCATGCTACCAGTGTTAAAGACTGCGATGGAGCTCCGTATGCCACGGCAAACTGGCTGACACTGACGGCGGCGGTGCACAAATGCTGCGCAGCTAGCGCCATTAGACGGCCAACACCGCGGTGTCTGGTGTGTCCACTGTGCCGTGCGTGTGATCATTGCTTGTACAGCCCTCTCGCAGTGTCCGGAGCAAGTATGGTGGGTCTGACACACCGGTGTCAATGTGTTCTTTTTTCCATTTCCAGGAGTGTATTATGATCAACAGCAATGGTTTCCAAATGACTGGAAAAATTTAGCTATTCTCTAGCCAGAAGATAAAGGATTGGGTTCCACTAATTCGACTAACGTGTGGTGACCCAGTTCTATTGGGCAGTCTTCAAAGGAGTGTATGTCCCACAAAATGGGTGACGTTTCCTGGTACCCTTTGTGGACAGCAGCACTTCACAATATTACAATGCCTGCTCTCTGCTCTGGGGCCTGATTGGTCGAAAAGTCCTCATGTGAAAAAAATGTCGTGGAGCTGGGAACAGCTTCACAATCGAGGAGTTGCTCGGTGGCCCAGGTAGGGCGTAGGAGGTGGGTTTGACCCCTCTGGGGCGGTGGTGGTGAGAAGAAATATTCGGAACTTTGTAGTCAGGGGACAGTATGGCTGTTTTTTATGTAGGGAAGATTCTGAAAGTGTTCGAAAAGGCGTTCTCTCTCACGCACATGGGACATGTTTTCATCTATTGCCTGCTTTGCAGCTGGGTGTTGCTGTTAGTGAGTGTACACCATCTGTTAAGCAAGAGACCACCTAATAAAGTGTGGAGAACTTGGATATTTGGAGGTGTTGTGCAACTTGGCGACAGTTATTAGAAGAAGAATAAATTGAATTTTGCTCCAACAGAAATTTGAAGTGTGGAGTTCTTGTGTATGTCCTTACACCCTTTGATCCTATGGGTTATAGAAGACATGGGAGAAACTGGCTGTTGATGGCGTGGTGGTTGACAACTGTGCTTTTTGTCAATTCTAGCAATCCAGTGGTGGGATGTGTGAGCTTTTTGAAGGTAGTGAGAAGTAGTGGAACAAACTCGCCACCAGCGTATTTTGCTAGTGTGGGTTGCCTACATCAGGGGCAGGTATGCACTCTGGGGAAAACCTATCGTTCTTCTTTGATTAACAGGTCATTAACCTATTGTCCTCCTTTGACTGATAGGTCCTTAACCTAGTGTTCTGCTAAAAGGATCCTTTCTTTTGGTTGACAGGTCCATAACCTATTGTTCCACCGCCCCGTCCCCCCCCCCCCCAACCCTTCAGAAACCTCCACCCTCACTGCTACAGGTATACTTCCAGTTCCAAGTTATTGGAATATCCCCTGTCACTCTTATCAATTTGACTGACTACTTAATTAAATTGACCAATTAATTAACCTCTCCCCCTCTGATAAACCCACTCCACTCCCACCCTCTCTCCCGAAAATTGGCAGGAAAAAGACTCAGTTGATCGGTCGTTTGGAGGGAAGTCGACTGTAGTGTATGGAATATTGTTTAAACAATTCAGACAATGTATAGAATATTGTTTAGTTATTTATGGCACTATATGAAAAATAGTTTATTTATTTAGCTGAAGAATTTGTCCAAAACTCGATTGCTGTATATGGAATATCGTTTAAACAATTTAGACAATATATGGAATATTATTTATTTAAACAATTTAAAGGATTCAAGGCAGTGTAAGGAATATAGCTCATTTATTTATTTAAATAATTTTTTAGGAAATCGATCACCACCTCAGCCACCCCATCCCCCTTCCCCTGACGTGGCCGTCAGCTGCCGAACCACGTGCAGGTGTCAGTTGGGTCATGCAAGGATGGGGCGGCAGCATCCCTTTGATACAAGACACCTGAGAAACACCTGTCAAAATATATGTTCACCTAGCCACCGTTGCTGGTGCGATGATGCAGAGTTGTGGGTCCAATGCTATAGAAATCTTTTCCAATGCCTCCCTGAGTGGCACAGGGTGCATTGTTCCTAGTGATCCTAATGGGACATGCGAGCTGTGTCTAGCTGTACTTGCATGTTTACCTGCCCAGGGTGGATGATGCTTTGCCGTGAAATGTTAGCGTAGGCGCATCTAAAAGGTTGTCAATGTTGTACTAATGTCACATGGTTATGTAAATAAGAGGCAAATCGACTTCTCGGAAATTGTAAAGTGTCGAAGAAATAGTTAACGGTCACTTTTGTAGGAGCTTTCGTGATGTCTCAGCTTGCGTGCATGGAAATTCTTGTCCTAAGAGGACCTGTTTACGAAAATAGCCTGAATAACACCGAATGCATTCTTCCTGATGATCCTAATGGGACAGCCCATCTCTTACTGAATTTACCCGACAAACAGCTGCTGCCGTCAGTGTGGAAGCACAGTCCGCCTTCTTTTCTGGAGATGAGACTTTCAGGGGTAAAAAAGCATTTTGTACAGATCGCCATATTGCACTGACAATTAAACCCTGCAAAAAGTGGTCTACAGATCGTCAAATACATCCCATGTACTCACCGTGGCACAGTGAAAGTGAGTTTGTTAGGAAAAAACGAAAGAGCCTCTTAGAGCAGCATACAAAGAGTTTGTTTGTTACATGTGTGACAAACGGTGACTTAGTGATGCAGCCCTATTTAGATCCTATATGCTCATCATCATAGAAACCATGAAGTAAAGACATAGGTCATTAAAAAAGTAATAGCATTTTACTTGGCTACAGAACAGACATTATTATTATTGATCTTTCAGCTGTACATCCAATACAATACATTTTTATTGATGGTGGTTTATCTGTGTGGCATCGGGCATTCGAGTCATAGTGCTGGTTCCCAATATTCTTGTGAGTCTGGAGATGGCTGTAGAAAGCACAGCAGCAAGCAAGCAGGTTAGGGCTGGAAACAGTAACGCCTTTGTTCTGAGATGGGGATTGCCCATTCAGAGCATCTGAGAAAGCTTCTGGCTTACTATGGTTTGGCTCGCAGCTCCTCTTGGGTGGGTGAATAGTGAATTTATACCCATTTTGTGTTGAGTTGCCTTTGGGACTGCGCGTGTCGTGTGTATACTATGTGTAAATTTGAGAAGGTTCAATACGATGAGTGTTTGTGCTGCGGGTATTGATAGTGTTTGAACTCCTACCACTTAAGTCCTTCTGGAGATGGCTGTAGAAAGCATAGCAGCAAGCTAGAAGGTTGGGGCCAGAAGTAATAATGTCTTTGTTCTGAGATGGGGCTTGCCCATCCTTTGTACACCCATTCAGAGAGTCTGAGAAAGCTTCTGGCTTATGACAATTTGGCTCGCGGCTCCCCCTGGGTGGGTGAATAGTGAACTAATACCTAGTTTCCATCGAGTTGCCTATGGGATTGCGTGTGTCATGTGTATACTATGCGTAAATTTGAGAAGGTTCAATACAACGAGTATTGATAGCGTTCAAACTCCTATCACTTAGGTCCTTCTGGGGTGGCCACTAGTTAATGGCCGGTTGGCCTCTCTCTGGCTGACACGTGCTTCTGCGCCTGCAGTCATGGGCCGTGTATGCAGCGGCAGTCTCCTTGATCAGCACTGCACTGTGGCACGGTGAGTACATGGAATGTATTTGACGATCTGTAGACCACTTTTTTGCAGGGTTTAATTGTCAGTGCAATATGGCGATCTGTACAAAATAGTTTTTTACCCCTGAAAGTCTCATCTGCAGAAAAAACGGTGGTCAGCGCTGCCACATTGGCAGAAGCAGCAGTTTGATGAGTAAATTCAGTAAGAGATGGACTGTCCCATTACAATCATCAGGAAGAATGCATTCAGTGTTATTCAGGCTATTTTCGTAAACCCTGTTAGGACAAAAATTTCCATGCAGGCAAGCTGAGACACCATGAAAGCACCTACAAAAGCGACCATTAACTATTTCTGTGATAGTTTACAATTTCTGAGAGGTTGACTTGGCTATTATTTACCTGAAAGTGTACCTGTAGCAGCGAGGGGGGAGGTTTCCTGAGAGGTGGGAGTGGAGGGTGAGGGGGAACATAGGTTAAAAACGTGTCAATCAAAAGACGTGATCCTTTTAGCGGAACAATAGGTTAAGGGACCTGTCAATCAAAGGAGAACAATAGGTTGATCACCTGTCAATCAGAGGAGAACAATAGGGTCGCCCCAGAGTGCATATCTGCCCCTGATGTAGGCAACCCTCACTACCAAAATGCGCTGGTGGCGCTTTTGTTCTGCTACTGTGAGATTGCTTCAGCACATTGAATAGTGTTGTAGAGCAAGGGATTGTTTTAACCTTGTCTCACAGATGTAAGCAAGGTTGGTGACCCTTATTTCACTTTGTAGCATAGGGTCTAGAAACTACCCAAACCCGTCAACAAACGTTTTAGCAGAAGTCTAAGGAGAATTAAGTCGCCGGATCTGTCTCATGCACCACAAGGCGTTGAGTTCATGTGTTCTGGCTGCAGCCGTGAGGGGTTTCCGCCACGTGCTGCAGGAGCTCCGAGACGATGGAACCACCACATAGAGTGTCATCCTCAGCAGCTGGAGACAGTGGCCATCGGCTGTACAACGGAGAAAACCGAGCAATGCAAATACTACGGCTCAGTGCGCACAGTTTTGAGCAGACATTGAATGCGGTTGCTCGCTTTGTTGCGTTTGGTCGGCTGTTTTCTCTTTAGTAGGCCGCAGTGCTGGAAATTGTTGCGAATGAGTACTATTTAAATGAGGAAATATATAAATAAACAACAGGGGTACCTATTTCAGATGGGTTAGGGAAGTGAAACAAAGAAGGAAATTGTAAGTAATTAGTGCAGATAAAAATCGATCTAACAGCGAAATTGTTAACACAGTTGGAGGCAGATAAGAAAGAAAGGGAGGCGGAAAACAAAAAGGAGCTAGGAGAAAATAGTTGAAGGCAGATAAGAAAGAAAGGAAGGCGGAAAAGAAAGAGGGGCTATGAGAGCGCGAAAGGAGGTCAAAAAGGAAAGAGACAGAGTCGAGAAGAGGTTTAAGGAAGAGTGTAAGCTGAAGAAATGGGAGGAAGAAAGAAACAGGTGGCTTGGAGGTCTAGCAGAGCAGTTCAGATCAGTGCAGCAAGCTTCTAAAAATGAACTTATGGAGCAAATGGGGTTGAGAACGAGGAATTAGACGTCGAAACTTTAATGTTACTAGATGGATATTGTTTTGTATGCACAAGAAGTAAATGTAGTATTCTCCGGTTACAAACCAAGGGATAGGAAGGCTCACATTATTCTGAAGAGAGGAGATTTGGTTTTGAAAGAACTGGGGTGCAGTCAGCTATTATTAAGGATTTGGCAATGACAGTTAATAATGAGCTCCAAGAAATACGTTCTCTACAAAAACCAGAAGCAGAAGATGAATAGCAGATCTGTGGTGAAAAAACTGTTGATCATTTGTCAAGGATGGGAGGGTTTTCCGGAAATATTCCAGACTGATAGTCTAGTACAGGCCTGGCCAAACGGCGCTCAAGCTGCGATCCGACCTAGCGCTCTGAGCTCACTGGCGAATGCGGCTCAGGGGCGAGGAGGAAGAGGAAAAGCAAACCAAGCCGGTCGCCGCTAGAGGCAGTCACCTTGTCGGACGCCAAGCATTGTGCCCACAATACTACATGCGTTAAATTAGATAACGTTCTGCGTTAGGAGTACTACGGCGTCTACACACCTGTCCAAAAAAGAAAAAAATGGAAAACCTCTCTTTTACTGCCGAATGGGAATTGCCTTACTTTTCGTATCGATAAAGACCAAGGAAAGGACTTAATATGCCATCGCACTATTATGAGCTGGAAAAATATGTATTGGAACGTCATTGCAATTCTAGCCACAGAGATAAACGATTCACTTTTGATTTTTTTGATGGACAGCAGTGAATGCTGGCTGAAGGCGGCCATTGGGGATTAAAACTGTGTTCAGAATGTAGAGTGATGATTAATTCTTTCATTGTTGACATCACAAATTGTGTGATTTCTTTAAGTGTCTTAACCCAAGGGGAGAATCATTTGGTAACAGATGTAGCAGACAAGACTGATGCTATCAAACAAAAATTAATCCTGTGCAAAAATCACCTTCAAGTTCATGACATGGAACATTTACCATAACTCAAGGCAGTTGTTTGTGGACTAGACATGACTGAATACTTTTCAGTAATTGGAGCGTTTCATCATCAGTTCCCAAAGAAATTGCAAACCATTGGACGACTGAAGATGGATTTCAATTCATTTGTCAAACCATTTTTGCTGTTCGCTGCTGATGTATCTCATTACTTCCCACTTCATGTGGTAGAAGCACAGTGGGAGCATCCAGCTCAGTGACCTGTTCGTCCAATCCATGAATTTACAAGACTTTTACAAAATTTTATCCCAAGAGCAATATCATCTACTGCAGAGACAAGTCGCTGAATTTATTTCAGTGTTCGGTTCAACAATGTCTGTGAACGTTTTATCTTCTCTTATGAAATTGACAAAGTCCTGCCAACGTTCATGTATAACAGATTGTAATCTGCATAACTCTATGTGTTTGACTGTATAGCGAAATAGCTCCAGAATTATTACATATTCTAAAGCCGAAATATGTGTAAGTTTATAAACAGCGGACTTAGTGTTAAATGGCTGTATATAATGCTTCTTGTAGTTCTGATCAGTGTATTAGCACTATATAATGTATTTATTTAACTGAGTAATAATTACTTTGGCAGAGAAATAAAAATTTGAAAATATACACACCTGCTTATAAGAGCATGCTGGAATATTCGTCTGTTAGAAGTTGACACACTGTTTTCCAAACACATCTTCCTAAATTTCCCCCGTTTGTAGCCTAGTGCATGTAGCCGTCTCACTCACAGCTCCACTGAATAGCGCAGTGTCGGGGGAAGCCATAGTGCTCAGCAGACTGGACTGCGTCTGCAATGCCTGAGCGTGCTCTGGAAGCGAAAATGTTGGCCAGGCCTGGATTAGTAGGAACAAGAAACGAGGAAAATGTATGTCAGGAGGTGGAGAATTTTTCATTCATGTAGGGACCAGAGGAAATCGAAATGAAACTCAGAAATTGGAATATTTCTGCTGGCGCATGGCTGCAGAGAGTGAGCAATAGCAAGTGCAGTTGTGGGCACCAGACCAAACTGCTCAGTATCTGGCGCATCTAGGAGGAAAGCGACATAAGGAGTGGAGCTCGAGGTTGAAGTCGGTGGCGAAAAGCAGATGAACCTGGAAGAAGACTGGATTCCCATCAGTGCATCATCGATTAATGAAATCGCTCGGCAAAGAATCAACCTGACAGCCTTGGCGACCACCACAATATCGCATGTTGTGCCCTCCCGAATCCTCCCCGCCATCCCTATTCAGGGATGTTGAAACTCTTTTGGTAATTATTTTTGTAAGACTTTCCATCTCTGACAGTAATTCAATTCTGACGGAAAACAAAAAGAAAAGAAAAATAGCAACAGAGCATTAATTACTCTTCATACAAATTATAAAGAAATCAAT
Organism: Schistocerca cancellata; assembly: GCF_023864275.1. Classification (NCBI taxonomy): domain Eukaryota; kingdom Metazoa; phylum Arthropoda; class Insecta; order Orthoptera; family Acrididae; genus Schistocerca; species Schistocerca cancellata. The sequence continues at coordinate 622,680,792 of NC_064630.1, forward strand.
TCTCAACTATCTGACTGCAATTTTTAGAAGAAATTCTCTAACGTCTCCTAACAATTGTTCTGCAATCCTCCTGTGTGCAGCAGATAACTTACCTCAGCTTGTCTCTGCAACTGCGTGATCAGCAACATGCTAAAATATTTCAAAAGCAATACTGTGATCCATGCAGAGAGCATTGCATGGACTAATTGCAACAACTGCTGCCATATTTTTCATCCATAGAAATTGAATTATTAGGACGGGTTTGGTCAATTAACCTTAAACGGTATAAAGGAAAGTGAAAGAAACCAATAAAGTCTATAGTCTATTACATTTGCAATATATTACTTAAACACTGACAAACTTTTCACCAACTTGTGATTATTCCACAATGTCTGTACTTAATAAACGCGTTTCTGGCCACAGCAAAAATACGAATATTACTCTCAATGTATGCATATACCAATCTGACAAAATCGCTCCAGTGCAGAAGCAGCCTAAAACTATGTGCAGTAAAAAGGCAAATTACCAAAAATCCTCAATTAATACCAACACCACTAGCACGATCACAGCAGGCTGCGACCTCTCATCTCACGTGGCTTCTCTACACCGCACACTGTGTCGAACCACTTCCGACTCCCCTCCATATTTGCTCGCTCGCTACTACACACGATAATAATATCTCGGACTCGGAGTTTGTATATACACACTGCAGAATCATAGATGTCCAACATCATAAACTGCACCCTCATTTTTAAAAATTCTGTGGGATATTTCTTGCCTTACACGTTGGCAAGGAGCAAATGCAAAATTCTTGCATAACAAAATGGAGAAGAATAGCATCCAACGTTTTACAAAAGTGGTAGAATACATAAATATAAGCATAAGATTACACAGTTTATGTACATAAAAGGAAATTGATAAGCTGTACAATGTAGTCAAGAAAAAATAGTATACAAGTATCATCTTGTGCATGTAAACACCCATCTCCAGCTGACACTGATAGTACTTAATTTGAAAGGATAACAAAATATTACTCATAGTTCCCCAAGAGTGTAAAAAACATCTTTCAGTTGTGTAGATACAAATATTTTGTAGAATTGCAAATAGCACAAAGAAAGAGAAAATATGTATATAGGTATTATTGTGCTGGCGAGGACTCAAATCTGCCTGATATTGGTGGTAGTTCATTTGACAATAGAACAAAATGTTATTTACAGTTCTTTAACAGAGCAAAAATCATCTGGCAATAGAAACCCAGGTAAAGCAACACATGTTTTAGGTGCAGCAGACTCAGGAACAACTCACACTATGTCCACTGACAACCACACCAAAAATGATTTAGTGTGTCACTCCTTTTCATATACAGGTAAAGATACAGTACAGAATCAGTAGTAATAGTATACAACACTAGTATACCTTGTTGAGGGCGAAAGAATTCATAATTATCATAAAACTTTGGTGTCATATCCTTTGAGAAAAAAAGCTCTAATAATTGACATAGGAGATCAAAAGTCTCATATATGACACAGTAACAGAAACAAATCATAGTGAATAAGTGAATAATAATAAGTTGGATGTACTTGAATATAAACGTCAACATTGTGCGAATAGGCACATAAGCTCAGTACTCAGTAAATTACTCGAATGCATTTGACCACTCATATTTACATAAGTGTGACAAGTTCCTTGAAGCACAGTTGTAAATATGAAGTTTAGGCCAATCACATAGTGGCAAATTTGTTCTATAGAAATTCATTTTCTGATGGTACAGTACACAGTGTACCATAATGTACATGTTCTGATCCAGAACATATAAAATTTGAGGCATATAACATCACTGAATGACATACAGATTTGTGCAAAGACATTAATGGTAACATATCTAAAAACGTTACAATTAATCACAGATCACAAAGCTGATATATACAGAGTAGTTACATGTCATTTAAATTATGATACAATAGAAAATTAGCATTGCTCGAAGATACATTTACATACACAGCAAAAATTGCAGGTAAACAATCAAACTATGTTCATAAAATCCAATTTCTGTGGTAAATACTTAAGAAAAAAATATGTGAGTATACTTGCAATTCCATCTTATACAGTATAAGTGACTTGAGCCCCAGTCGAAATAAATTAGTAAAGAATATCATTTCTTACAACTGCATATTCAGTTTACTTCTCATAACGTATTACATATTCAGTCATTGAGTAATGGGTCTGTGATTTTCACAAGTACTTCCTTATTATTACAAAATAATTATTTTATTTCTCAAAAATTATACTGTTGTTTACACGATGGTCATCGAACAGAAAATAGCAGGTAGCAACACAAAGTCGATATTGTCAGATGTCAAATGACAAGTTGTCCGTGTGTGGAGTCAGGATTGTACCCCTGGAGTTATGGTCTGGGGTGCGATCTCATATGACAGCAGGAGCGTCCTGACTGCAAATGTATAAATTAATCTGGTGATTCGACCTGTTGTACTGACATAACTTATTCTAAGATGCAACACGAAAAGATCCTCCTCGAACTGTTCAGTAGTAGCTGAAAGAAATGGTTTATTAACAGAAGATGAAGCAAATAACTCCTTTTGAGCTTAAGTATTGGTTAATGACAAGAGAAAAAAATCATCATCTCACCACCATTAACTGAACATGATAGAATCGGCACTGTATCACTGCTATAGCAGAACCATAAGAGAAAGTCTGGCATAAAATTGTTTAAATAGAAAGACACTAAGGTATTGAAGGAATTTATTTTATACCAAACAATACTGTGGAAGTTATGCATACATCCAAGTGTGGAAAAAGATGTAATATGGTTGTCTATGAGGGATACGGAAATTTCGGTATCCGCAAGTGCATTAAACACTCTACATCCGAAAGATGATATCTATTCAAATTTCGTGCCAGTCACATTAGAGCGGCGCCAGTACTGCCACGAAGAGGATGCAAATCAACTTTTCTCTAAATACACGCTGTAATGGTTGTGGTGTCACCGCCAGACACCACACTTGCTAGATGGTAGCTTAAATCGGCCGCGGTCCATTAGTACATGTTGGACCCGCGTGTCGCCACTGTCAGTACTTGCAGACCTAGCGCCACCACATGGCAGGTCTAGAAAGACGGACTAGCACTCGCCCAGTTGTACGACGACTTTGCTAGCGACTACACTGACGAAGCCTTTCTCTCAGTTGCCGAGATACAGTTAGAGTAGCCTTCAGCTAAGTCCATGACTACGACCTAGCAAGGCGTCATTAGCCTTACAGTGATTGTAATTAACCGTATCTGGAGATAGTCTCATTTGTATCGTCAATAGCGATGTACCACAAGGATGCATTAAAGTTGAGTATTAACTTAGATACGTACTTTTCTTATTAGCATTCAATTACTTATCCTGTTCCAGAACTCAAACCAGCCGCCGTGTGTGTACGCGTGCCTTTCGGCTACCTCCGAGTGGCGTGGCTGTCTTGCTACGCCACAACAATGGTCGTGAGCATTTGTTACCTTTGAGATTGGAAGTGTCAGTCGATGCTACCCAAGAATGCCTTTAAGGCGGCAAAGACGCCATTATCAACATATCACTGAGTTTCAACAAGGTCGTGTAATAGGGCTACGAGAAGCTGTATGTACCTTCTGTGCTATTGCAGAAAAACATGGCAGGAATATAGCCACTGTACATGATTGCTGGCAGTGGTGGTCATGAGAATATATGGTAGCAAGTTGACCAGACTCCGGACAACCACGTGGCACTATCAACAGTGAGTACATCACGTTCGGCGTATGGCTCTGGCAAATCCTGCTGCATCCGCAGCAGCAATCTGAACTGCAGTTGGCACCACAGTTACTCAACGAACTGTTACAAATCGGTTACGTCAAGGACAGCCCTGAGGCAGACACCCAATAGCGTGCATTCCACTGACCCCAAACCACCGCCATTTGCGACTTCAGTAGCGTCAAGAGAAACATGGTTAGAGTGGAGGGAGGGTCTCTTGTTTTGTATGATGAAAGCTGGTTGTGCCTCGGTGCCAGTGATGGCTGCATGTTGACTAGAAGGAGGCCAATTGAAGACCTGCAACCAACGTGTCTGGGCGCTAGACACACTGGACCTACACAAAATGGTTCAAATGGCTCTGAGCACTATGAGACTTAACATCTCAGGCCATCAGTCCCCTAGAACTTAGAACTACTTAAACCTAACTAACCCAAGGACATCACACACATCCATGCCCGAGGCCGGATTCGAACCTGCGACCGTAGCGGTCACGCGGTTCCAGACTGAAGCGCCTAGAACCGCTCGGCGGCCAACGGCCGGCCGGACCTACACAGGAGTTACGGTCTGGCGTGCGATCTCATATGACAGCAGGAACACTCTCGTGGTTATCCCACGCACCCTGACTGCAAATTTAGGCATTAATGGTGTGATTCGACCCGTTGTGCTGCTATTCATGAACAACTGGAGGTGTTTTCCTACGCTCGTCCACATAGTGCTGTTGTAACCCAACAAGTTCTACAGTATGTCGACATGTTACCTTGGCCTGCTCGATCAACAGATCTGTCACCAGTCGAGCACATATGGAACATCATCGGACGACAACTCCAGAGTCATCCACAAATATCATTAACCGTCCCTATACTGACCGAGCCACTGCAACAGGCACGGAACTCCGACCCACAAACTGATATCCGGTACCTGTACAACGCAATGCACGCACGTTTACATGCTGCATTCAACATTCTGGCGGTTATATTGGTTATTAATGTGCTAGCATTTCACATTTGAATGGCCTATGTCACACGTACAGTAACCTGTGATCTTGCAATGTTTATCTCTTAAATACACTCCTGGAAATTGAAATAAGAACACCGTGAATTCATTGTCCCAGGAAGGGGAAACTTTATTGACACATTCCTGGGGTCAGATACATCACATGATCACACTGACAGAACCACAGGCACATAGGCACAGGCAACAGAGCATGCACAATGTCGGCACTAGTACAGTGTATATCCACCTTTCGCAGCAATGCAGGCTGCTATTCTCCCATGGAGACGATCGTAGAGATGCTGGATGTAGTCCTGTGGAACGGCTTGCCATGCCATTTCCACCTGGCGCCTCAGTTGGACCAGCGTTCGTGCTGGACGTGCAGACCGCGTGAGACGACGCTTCATCCAGTCCCAAACATGCTCAATGGGGGACAGATCCGGAGATCTTGCTGGCCAGGGTAGTTGACTTACACCTTCTAGAGCACGTTGGGTGGCACGGGATACATGCGGACGTGCATTGTCCTGTTGGAACAGCAAGTTCCCTTGCCGGTCTAGGAATGGTAGAACGATGGGTTCGATGACGGTTTGGATGTACCGTGCACTATTCAGTGTCCCCTCGACGATCACCAGTGGTGTACGGCCAGTGTAGGAGATCGCTCCCCACACCATGATGCCGGGTGTTGGCCCTGTGTGCCTCGGTCGTATGCAGTCCTGATTGTGGCGCTCACATGCACGGCGCCAAACACGCATACGACCATCATTGGCACCAAAGCAGAAGCGACTCTCATCGCTGAAGACGACACGTCTCCATTCGTCCCTCCATTCACGCCTGTCGCGACACCACTGGAGGCGGGCTGCACGATGTTGGGGCGTGAGCGGAAGACGGCCTAACGGTGTGCGGGACCGTAGCCCAGCTTCATGGAGACGGTTGCGAATGGTCCGCGCCGATACCCCAGGGGCAACAGTGTCCCTAATTTGCTGGGAAGTGGCGGTGCGGTCCCCTACGGCACTGCGTAGGATCCTACGGTCTTGGCGTGCATCCGTGCGTCGCTGCGGTCCGGTCCCAGGTCGACGGGCACGTGCACCTTCCGCCGACCACTGGCGACAACATCGATGTACTGTGGAGACCTCACGCCCCACGTGTTGAGCAATTCGGCGGTACGTCCACCCGGCCTCCCGCATGCCCACTATACGCCCTCGCTCAAAGTCCGTCAACTGCACATACGGTTCACGTCCACGCTGTCGCGGCATGCTACCAGTGTTAAAGACTGCGATGGAGCTCCGTATGCCACGGCAAACTGGCTGACACTGACGGCGGCGGTGCACAAATGCTGCGCAGCAAGCGCCATTCGACGGCTAACACCGCGGTTCCTGGTGTGTCCGCTGTGCCGTGCGTGTGATCATTACTTGTACAGCCCTCTCGCAGTGTCCGGAGCAAGTATGGTGGGTCTGACACACCGGTGTCAATGTGTTCTTTTTTCCATTTCCAGGAGTGTATGTTACCTAGACAAATGTATTTCCGAAATTTCATTACTTCACATTAATTATATTTTTGTGTGCGATTTTTTCATCAGTGTAGCAAATTTACTATTCTCCTTTGAGATATGATAACGGCCATCTACGACGTAGGCATAAACGTTTTGGCTGATGCTGACATTTTGGACAATTACCTGCAGGTTGAGGAGGGGAAACTTACATCTTTATGATGACAGAATGTTGATGGAAGTATATACAACTTTATGCTATTAAACAAACCAACACGGATACAGTAATAAAATTTTAACGATTTGAGTTACCTTGCAGACTTCTTGCTGATAATGGATCGCAGTTTAAAAGCAATAACTTCAAGCACTTTTTAGCATGGGGAGCTGTAATTAAACATGTAGCCATCTGGAAATATCATCCACAGCCGAACCATTGTGAATGCGTAATTAAGGAAATTGGATTTCTATGTAGGACGTTTGTTCTAAAAAACATAGTATATGGACGCAGTTGATTCCTGAGTTTCGGAATATCTGAATGAATTATCCTATATGGCTACAGACCTATCACCATTAGAAATTATGAATAGGAATTTTATTGGTGAACCACTATTAATGTTGTTTAACTGGTACCTTCAATATCTAATGAAGGAGAAGAACTGTACAATATCGTAAGGGAAAACGTATGGAAAAGTGGAAAATAGATTTAAAAATGCCATGAAAAAGCAAGTGCACCTGCATTCCAGATTTGTGATTTAATATTATTTAACGATTTTCGTCCTAGCTCTGATTTAAAGAAGGGAACAAGTAATTTTTTCCAAATACAAAGGATGCTTCAAGACGCTGGATATACCACATCCAAATGAAATATACTTAGGTAGACCCAGACAGTGGTCAGTGAGAACGGATTATACAACACTGAGGTGTTAAAGAAATTTAAACCCTTAGGAAACCCTACCATCTTCGCTGATTAGGCAGCTTGACAACCAACAGGTACCAAGTGAATTACTTCATTACTTCATATTTAGTTTTACGTGGAGAAATTTCTTTCTCTTCATCTATCCTATTGTCTATAATTTACATCCCTGCTACTGTACTGTCTTGTAGCATGAAAGTGACAGGAAAAGTCTATTATTCAAGTGTAAAGAACATACATTATTAAATAATGATCACAAGCTCTATTTGAAAAGTAATTTGCATGTTTTCTAAGTAGGATACCCTTTTCCTTTCCTTCTCTGAACAATAGTAGAGTTGTGAATATCTTTTATATGGGAGGAAACATCCTGGTAGATTAAAACTGTGTGCCGGACCGAGACTCGAATTCGGGACCTTTGCCTTTCGCGGGCAAGTGCTCTACCAACTGCGCTACCCAAGCACGACTCACACCCCGTCCTCACAGCTTTACTTCTGACAGTACCTCGTCTCCTACCTTCTGAACTTTACATACGCTCTCCTGCGAACCATGCAGAACTAGCACTTCTGAAAGAAAGGATATTGTGGAGACATGGCTTAGCCACAGCCTGGGGGATGTTTCCAGAATGAGATTTTCACTCTTCAGCGGAGTGTGCGCTGATATGAAACTTCCTGGCAGATTAAAACTGTGTGCCGGACCGAGACTCGAACTCGGGACCTTTGCCTTTCGCGGGCAAGTGCTCTACCAACTGCGCTACCCAAGCACGACTCACGCCCCGTCCTCACAGCTTTACTTCTGACAGTACCTCGTCTCTTACCTTCCGAACTTTACAGAAGCTCTCCTGCGAACCATGCAGAACTAGCACTCCTGAAAGAAAGGATACTGAGGAGACATGGCTTAGCCACAGTCTGGGGGATGTTTCCAGAATGAGATTTTCACTCTGCAGCGGAGTGTGCGCTGATATGAAACTTCCTGGCTGATTAAAACTGTGTGCCGGACCGAGACTCGAACCTGCAGAAGTAGCACTCCTGAAAGAAAGGATATTGTGGAGACATGGCTTAGCCACAGCCTGGGGGATGTTTCTTTTATATGGGAGGTCAGGTAATTTAAGACGTTAAATATGTACTGTAATTCATTAAGTGCAGAATCATTTATGACCAAGGTTGCATTTTTTAATGCATCGAGTATACCTTACATGTGTCACAGTGGTGAAATAATTCGAACGACCGTTGACTTACAGACTGACGAATAAAAGACTAATTACTACAGAGAACTGATGTATAATTACTCAGCCTCTACTGGATACTCATGGGGGTGCAGTCAGGATCAGTTTTAGGGGACTGTACAAATGAAAACAGGACAAGTCCGTTCTGTAGGGCTCGCAGGCCACATTTCTTCCTCTGCGTCTTGGTGAAGAACCCATCAGGAAGAATACCTTGGAGTGGGAGGTGGTGTGGGAAGCCGTCTTTGGGGATTTATTTTCTTTATTTCGTCGGTCCTAACGCACTTGCTCTTATATTTCCTTTCCTTCTCCTCCATCTAGAGTGCCGGTTCTATCTTCCTTCTTTCCAGATTCATACGTTTCTATCGCTGAAGCCCTTCTTTTATCCAGGCCACATAGTGATAACTGTAACCTGTTTTCACGTCTGGAGCCAAGAGATACGAGGCAACTCATATAAGGCGTAATGACAAATACAATTTATTTTATTTTATTTTATTTTATTTTATTTATTTTTATTTTTTTTATTTATTTATTTATTTATTTATTTTTTTTTTGACGCAAAGTAAACGAGGAAATCGTTTGTATGGGGTGGCGCTGTTAAGAGTAGCCCACCTCCATCTGAACGCGACGGTATTATTTACATGTTGTCAACGTTTCGGTTTATTTCATCAGTGAAGTTGCACGTTTCTCTTTGCTGTCTGTAAAATGACTTCCTTGATAGAAGAAAGAATTGAAATTGTGGAAGCATATGTGAAAACAGCATCGATTAAGCAAACTCGCGAAAGTATCCGGATAGAGGACTACCAGCAAAGAGAGCAATGCAGAGTCTGTACGAAAACTGGCGCACCTAGGGATCTGTGCAAAATGTAAAACGACAAAGAATTCCCCCAGGAGTTCTTGCAGACATTCGCCGAAGATTTATTTAGAGCCCAGAGAAGTCTACACGTAAACTGGCCCAACAGGCGCTTGCAAGTAGGAGTTGCAAAGCGGATATCGAAAAGCCTTAATGTGAGGCCGTATCGTGTTACGGTTGTGCAGCAATTACGGGAGGACGACAGTCAGAATGGTGTAGATCCCTGCACATGGCTTCTGAATAACATCAACGTTAGTTTGTTAGACCCTTTCGATTACATCTTTAGTGATGAATCATGGTTTCATCTTTCAGGTCATATAATTCACAGAACACGAGGTACTGGGCAACGGATAACCTAACACTGTGTGTCAGCAATTACTCCATGATGAAAAACTTCAGCGTTTGATGATGTGTAACAGGAATGCGCGTCAGTGGACCGATATTTTTTGACGTTACTCTCAACATGGTTGCATATATGGAAATTTTTGTACATTTTGTACTCAACACATTGACTATGAAAGACAATACTGCTTATTCCAGCAAGACGGGGCAACATGCCACATGTCTAAGGTACCCCTGGAACGAGTCCGTGACGTCTTCACTGAGGAACGAACTCAGCAAGCATTTATGTCCATCACAAATTCCGGATCTAACGTGTGATTTTTGCTGTGGGGCACTCAAGAGCGAGGTTATGAAACAAATTCACACACAATACAGAAACTGAAAGACAACATCAGCCGTGAAGTTGTCGCCATCAGTATCCGAACTTTACGCCGAGTGTATGTGAATATGCTTTTGTACTCAACACATTGACTATGAAAGACAATACTGCTTATTCCAGCAAGACGGGGCAACATGCCACATGTCTAAGGTACCCCTGGAACGAGTCCGTGACGTCTTCACTGAGGAACGAACTCAGCAAGCATTTATGTCCATCACAAATTCCGGATCTAACGTGTGATTTTTGCTGTGGGGCACTCAAGAGCGAGGTTATGAAACAAATTCACACACAATACAGAAACTGAAAGACAACATCAGCCGTGAAGTTGTCGCCATCAGTATCCGAACTTTACGCCGAGTGTATGTGAATATGCTTAGATGTTTACAGCTGTGTATAGATGTTGCAGGAGTCACTTTCAACATCTTCGATCACTGTACAGGGTGACAATTATTGAACTATATGAAATAAATTCGTCGTAGCATCTGAACGGTTTGTGTAAGGACGTTCAAACTGCACGGTTGACCACGGGCATGATGGGAATTAGCATGTGCATTATGATTTGGTATAGCGACGAAGCCCACTTTCATTTTGATGGGTTCGTCAATAAGCAAAACTGGCGCATTTGGCGATCGAGAAGTCTCTTCACCCTCAGTGGGTGTCTGTATGGTGTGCAATGTCCAGTCACGGAATATCAATGCGATATTCCTTGATGGCACGGTGACTAACGAACGGTATATGAAGGCTTTCGAAGATGAGTTCATCCCCATTATCCAAAGTGACCCTGATTTCGACAAATTGTGGTTCATGCAAGACAGAGCTCGACCCCATCAAAGCAGGAGAATATTTGATGTCCTGAAGGAGCATTTTGGGGACCGTATACTAGTTCTGGTGTACCCAGAGGCCGCTGACATTGGTCGCCATGTTCTCCGGATCTGAACACATGCGACTCCTTTTTGTGGTGCTATATTAAAGACGAGGTGTACAGCAATAACCCCAAATCTATAGCTGAACTGAAAGCAGCCATTCAGGAGGTCATCGACAGCATCAATGTTCTGACACTTCAGCGGGTCATGCAGAATTTCGCTATTCGTCTGCGCCATATCATCACCAATGATGGCAGACAAATCGAACATGTCATAACCTAATACGAATATTTGTAGTGAGATTTACATGTTGAATAAAGTGTGTGCACGCCATAGTTTGTAACTAATTTGTATTTTGTTTCATATAGTTCAATAATTGTCACCCTGTATATTTTACGGTATTTTTCATTGTAAAGAAATGGTAAGTTTATTTTAGCTCTTCGTCTCTAAAACTTCACTGCGTTTCCTTTACACTTACTTGAGATACTTTTCTCTGTGCCACCCAGTATTATGGTCATGTGGACATGTTAGCGACGTCGATTGAATGAGGGGTAAAAGAGGGTACTAACACTAACCCTTAAAGTAGAAGGTAATGTACAAACTATAAGTGAAAATGAGGTAGTAAAATATCTTCCACTTCATTAAGCCACACATAGAATACCTGAATTAAAAACAGTCTTGGTTGCAATTTATTCTTTTATTAACAATACATTTTGCCTTCATGGGGCACCTTCATATTATGTATAGGGGTAACAAAATAAGCAAAAATTAGGGTATGGTCCTAGTATGCATAATTCTAAATGTGAATAAGGAACTGTTACTAACCTTAAAATTTTACTTTTACAACATTTTAAAAACGATAAAATGGCTCTGTGTTAGATTGAAGCACCTGCTGTATCAGATAAGCCCACAGATGCCCAGCCAAAAGCAACTAATATAATATCATATATAAACTTCTTGAGATCTTTTGGAACAATATTTCCATATTATTAAATTTATAAAAATATGTATTACATGTATTAAAATAGGCGCATAAAAACACACGTGGAGACCAATGCTACGTTGGGTCAAAATTTCAAAGCATTCGATCAAAAAAGTATGGAGATCTGCGATGATGAACATTTACAGTTTCGATATGAGTACAAACGTAGCTGTTTCTTTCTTAAAAATCTCAAATTTCCGAAAGTCCTTCACGGATTGCTTTGAAATTTTGACACAACATTGCATTCTAATATCATCTGTTTTTGTATGTCTACTGGAACGATATCTTATATACATGAAATATATATGTAATAAAAGGGGAAACTTTATAAAAATGTAAATTTCGGTTTGTCAAAATCGTTGATCTCCGAAAGTTGAATTCTAATACGGAAGTGTTTTCAGATAACTAATTATTATATATACACTATGTGATCAAAAGAATCCGGACACCTCGCTGAAAATGACTTACAAGTTCGTGGCGCCCTCCATCGGTAATGCTGGAATTCGAATTCAGTATGGTGTTGGCCCACCATTAGTCTTGATGACAGCTTCCACTATCGTAGGCATACTTTCAATCAGGTGCTGGAAGGTTTCTTGGGGAATGTCAGCCCATTCTTCACGGAGTACTGCACTGAGGAGAGGTACTGATGTCGGTTGGTGAGGCCTGGCACGAAGTCAGCGTTCCAAAACATTCCAAATGTTTTCTATAGGACTCAGGTCAAGACTCTGTGCAGGCCAGTCCATTACAGGAATGTTCTTGTCGTGTAACCACTTCGCCACAGGCTGTACATCATGAACAGGTGCTTGATCGTGTTGAAAGATGCAATCACCATCCCCGAATTGCTCTTCAACAGTGGGAAGCAGGAAGGTACTTAAAACAGCAATTTAGGCCTGTGCTGTGATAGTGCCATGCAAAACAACAAGAGGTGCAAGCCCCCTCCATGAAAAACACGACCACACCATAACATCACCGCCTTCGAATTTTACTGTCGGCACTACACACGCTGCCAGATGACGTTCACCGGTCATTCGCCATACCCACACACTGCCATCGGATCGCCACATTGTGTACCGTGATTCGTCACTCCACACAACTGTGTTCCACTGTTCAGTAGCCCAATGTTTACTCTCCTTACACCAAGTAAGTCGTCGTTTGGCATTTATCGGCGTGATGTGTGGTTTATGAGTAGCAACTCGACCATGAAATCCAAGTTTTCTCACCTCCCGCCTAACTGTCATAGTACTTGCAGTGGATCCTGATGCAGTTTGGAATTCCTGTGTGATGGTCTGCATAGATGTCTGCCTATTACACATTTCGACACGCTTCAATTGTCGACGGTCTCTGTCAGTCAACAGACGAGTTCGGCCTGTACGCCTTTGTGCTGCACATGTCCCTTCACGTTTCCACTTTACTATCACATTGGAAACAGTGGACTTGGTGATGTTTAGGAGGGTGGAAATCTCGCATACAGACGTATGACACAAGTGTCACCCAATCGCCTGACCATGTTCGAAGTCCATGAGTTCCGTGGAGCGCCCCCTTCTGCTCTCTCACGATGTCTAATGATTACTGAGGTCGCTGATACGGAGTACCTGGCAGTAGATGGTAGCACCATGCGCCCAATATGAAAAACTTATATTTTTGGGGGTGTCCGGATACGTTTGAAAAGTCCGTGCAAAGTCCGAGAGATGGCACCACCAGTGCTTATCGAGGACATGTTTAGTTAGTAGCAGCTTTGGAAAGAAAGTACACCAAGTTTCAGCCATATTGGTCTATTTCTTTGTGTTTGGTATTCGTGTGAATCAAGCAAGTCGAGTAATTGTTAAAAAATGGACGAAAAAGAATTTCGTGTGGTGATTAAACATTACTTTATGAAAGGCAAAACGCCTCAGGAGACTAAAGAGAAGCTTGATAAACATTATAGTGACTCTGCACCTTCGATCAGAACAGTTTATAAGTGGTTTCAAAATTTTCGGAGTGGCCACATGGGCACAAGTGATGGTGAACGTTCTGGACGCCCTGTGGAGGTTACGACTCCAGAAATCATTGATAAAATCCATGATACGGTGATGGGTGACAGAAGAGTTAAGGTGCGTGCGATTGCTAGTGCTGTGGGCATCTCGCTCGAATGAACGCGTACATAATATTTTGCATAAACATTTGGAAATGAGAAAGCTATCCACAAGATGGGTTCTGCAATTGGTCACGCTTGACCAAAAACGGAATCATGTGAAGTGTTGCAAGGATGATTTGTAGCTGTTCAGGAATAATTTGCAGGACTTTAAGTGTCGTTTCGTCACTGTGGATGAAACATGCATACATTACTACACTCCTAAAGAACAATCTAAACAATGGGTTACCAAGGGAGAATCTGCACCTAAAAAGGTGAAGACCACTCCTTCGGCCGGAAAATTTATGGTGACTGTCTTTTGGGATTCACAAGGAATAATCCTCATTGACTATCTGGAAAAGGGTAAAACTATTACAGGTTCATATTATTCATTATTAATGGACCGTTTGGAAACTAGGCTGCAAGAAAAACACCAGCGATTGGACCGCAAAAAAGTCCTTTTCCATCCTGACAAGGCACCAGCACACACCTCAGCAGCTGTGATCGCAAAATTAATGGAAATAAGATTCCAACTCGTTTCACATCGCCCCTATTCTCCAGACTTGGTTCCCTTGGACTACTATTTGTTCCCCAATTTGAAGAAATGGCTGGCAGGACAAAGATTTTATTCAAACGAGGAGGTGATTGCAGCAACTAATAGCTGATATTGCAGACTTGGACAATTCCTATTATTCGGAAGGGATCAACAAATTAGAACAGCCTTGGAAAAAGTGTATAAGTCTAAAAAGAATACTATGTCAAAAAATAGAAAAGGTTTACCCCAAACACGTAAGTAGTTTTTATTTTTGCACGGACTCTATATATATATTGTCCGTATGAACCATGGACCTTGCCGTTGGTGGGGAGGCTTGCGTGCCTCAGCGATACAGATGGCCGTACCGTAGGTACAACCACAACGGAGGGGTATCTGTTGAGAGGCCAGACAAACGTGTGGTTCCTGAAGAGGGGCAGCAGCCTTTTCAGTAGTTGCAAGGGCAACAGTCTGGATGATTGACTGATATGGCCTTGTAACAATAACCAAAACGGCCTTGCTGCGCTGGTACTGCGAACGGCTGAAAGCAAGGGGAAACTACGGCCGTAATTTTTCCCGAGGGCATGCAGCTTTACTGTATGATTAAACGATGATGGCGTCCTCTTGGGTAAAATATTCCGGAGGTAAAATAGTCCCCCATTCGGATCTCCGGGCGGGGACTACTCAAGAGGATGTCGTTATCAGGAGAAAGAAAACTGGCGTTCTACGGATCGGAGCGTGGAATGTCAGATCCCTTAATCGGGCAAGTAGGTTAGAAAATTTAAAAAGGGAAATGGATAGGTTAAAGTTAGATATAGTGGGAATTAGTGAAGTTCGGTGGCAGGAGGAACAAGACTTCTGGTCAGGTGACTACAGGGTTATAAACACAAAATCAAATAGGGGTAATGCAGGAGTAGGTTTAATAATGAATAGGAAAATAGGAATGCGGGTAAGCTACTACAAACAGCATAGTGAACGCATTATTGTGGCCAAGATAGATACGAAGCCCACACCTACTACAGTAGTACAAGTTTATATGCCAACTAGCTCTGCAGATGACGAAGAAATTGAAGAAATGTATGATGAAATAAAAGAAATTATTCAGATAGTGAAGGGAGACGAAAATTTAATAGTCATGGGTGACTGGAATTCGAGTGTAGGAAAAGGGAGAGAAGGGAACGTAGTAGGTGAATATGGATTGGGGCTAAGAAATAAAAGAGGAAGCCGCCTGGTAGAATTTTGCACTGAGAACAACTTAATCATAGCTAACACTTGGTTTAAGAATCATGATAGAAGGTTGTATACATGGAAGAACCCTGGAGATACTAAAAGGTATCAGATAGATTATATAATGGTAAGACAGAGATTTAGGAACCAGGTTTTAAATTGTAAGACATTTCCAGGGGCAGATGTGGACTCTGACCACAATCTATTGGTTATGACCCGTAGATTAAAACTGAAGAAACTGCAAAAAGGTGGGAATTTAGGGAGGTGGGACCTGGATAAACTGAAAGAACCAGAGGCTGTACAGAGTTTCAGGGAGAGCATAAGAGAACAATTGCCAGGAATGGGGGAAAGAAATACAGTAGAAGAAGAATGGGTAGCTTTGAGGGATGAAGTAGTGAAGGCAGCAGAGGATCAAGTAGGTAAAAAGACGAGGGCTAGTAGAAATCCTTGGGTAACAGAAGAAATATTGAATTTAATTGATGAAAGGAGAAAATATAAAAATGCAGTAAATGAAGCAGGCAAAAAGGAATACAAACGTCTCAAAAATGAGATCGACAGGAAGTGCAAAATGGCTAAACAGGGATGGCTAGAGGACAAATGTAAGGATGTAGAGGCTTATCTCACTAGGGGTAAGATAGATACTGCCTACAGGAAAATTAAAGAGACCTTTGGAGATAAGAGAAACACTTGTATGAACATCAAGAGCTCAGATGGAAACCCAGTTCTAAGCAAAGAAGGGAAAGCAGAAAGGTGGAAGGAGTATGTAGAGGGTCTATACAAGGGCGATGTACTTGAGGACAATATTATGGAAATGGAAGAGGATGTAGATGAAGATGAAATGGGAGATACGATACTGCGTGAAGAGTTTGACAGAGCACTGAAAGACCTGAGTCGAAACAAGGCCCCCGGAGTAGACAACATTCCATTGGAACTACTGACGGCCTTGGGAGAGCCAGTCCTGACAAAACTCTACCATCTGGTGAGCAAGATGTATGAAACAGGCGAAATACCCTCAGACTTCAAGAAGAATATAATAATTCCAATCCCAAAGAAAGCAGGTGTGGACAGATGTGAAAATTACCGAACAATCAGTTTAATAAGCCACGGCTGCAAAATACTAACACGAATTCTTTACAGACGAATGGAAAAACTAGTAGAAGCCGACCTCGGGGAAGATCAGTTTGGATTTCGTAGAAATACTGGAACACGTGAGGCAATACTGACCTTACGACTTATCTTAGAAGAAAGATTAAGGAAAGGCAAACCTACGTTTCTAGCATTTATAGACTTAGAGAAAGCTTTTGACAATGTTGACTGGAATACTCTTTTTCAAATTCTGAAGGTGGCAGGGGTAAAATACAGGGAGCGAAAGGCTATTTACAATTTGTACAGAAACCAGATGGCAGTTATAAGAGTCGAAGGACATGAAAGGGAAGCAGTGGTTGGGAAGGGAGTAAGACAGGGTTGTAGCCTCTCCCCGATGTTATTCAATCTGTATATTGAGCAAGCAGTAAAGGAAACAAAAGAAAAATTCGGAGTAGGTATTAAAATCCATGTAGAAGAAATAAAAACTTTGAGGTACGCCGATGACATTGTAATTCTGTCAGAGACAGCAAAGGACTTGGAAGAGCAGTTGAACGGAATGGATGGTGTCTTGAAGGGAGGATATAAGATGAACATCAACAAAAGCAAAACGAGGATAATGGATTGTAGTCGAATTAAGTCGGGTGATGTTGAGGGTATTAGATTAGGAAATGAGAAAGTAGTAAAGGAGTTTTGCTATTTGGGTAGCAAAATAACTGATGATGGTCGAAGTAGAGTGGATATAAAATGTAGACTGGCAATGGCAAGGAAAGCGTTTCTGAAGAAGAGAAATTTGTTAACATCGAGTACAGATTTAAGTGTCAGGAAGTCATTTCTGAAAGTATTTGTATGGAGTGTAGCCATGTATGGAAGTGAAACATGGACGGTAAATAGTTTGGACAAGAAGAGATTAGAAGCTTTCGAAATGTGGTGCTACAGAAGAATGCTGAAGATTAGATAGGTAGATCACATAACTAATGAGGAAGTACTGAATATGACTGGGGAGAAGAGAAGTTTGTGGCACAACTTGTCCAGAAGAAGGGATCGGTTGGTAGGACATGTTCTGAGGCATCAAGGGATCACCAATTTAGTATTGGAGGGCAGCGTGGAGGGTAAAAATCGTAGGGGGAGACCAAGAGATGAATACACTAAGCAGATTCAGCTGGATGTAGGTTGCAGTAGGTACTGGGAGATGAAGAAGCTTGCACAGGATAGAGTAGCATGGAGAGCTGCATCAAACCAGTCTCGGGACTGAAGACCACAACAACATATATATATATATATATATATATATATATATATATATATATATATATATATATATATATATATATGTGTGTGTGTGTGTGTGTGTGTGTGTGTGTGTGTGTGTGTGTGTTTGTGTTTGTAATGTACATGATCTATATGTGCCTAAACTTTTATTACAGTAATGTGTAACAATAACAATAAGCACGGCTCAAGAACAGAAAGAGCAGAGAAGAAGAGATGGACAAAGGGGTGGGAAGAAATAGATACAGAAACGGGAAGGAGGAGATGGACAGTGAGACAGATACAGGGGGAAGGAGAAGGAGATGAAGAAAGAGAGGGGAGGAGGAGACAGAAGAGAAGGAGATTAGGACATATATCCTGTTCCCATACATATTAGAAACGTGGGCGATCTCTTTTCTTTCTCTTCCATTTAAGTAGACAGAGCCACAGAAAAGTGCCGCCAGGTACAGCTAGTGTTAAAAAAATAACGAAATTGAACGAAACTTACCTCAGTAAAGCCGTACCAGCAGACTAGACTAGTTCAATGGTAGACCACACTAACGAGAAGTATACCCATTTAAACAGAATGCATAGAGATGTCGCCACAATCTCACAGGAGGAGCGTTAAGTGTGAACACAGTTGAGCAAGGGAATTAGGCTTCCTTACAGTGACTGCAGAGCACACACATAGGTGTCACTTAAAGCAGTTATGTGACAGTCAGCATATTTAACGCTTACAAAAAGCATCTAAAAATGGTTGAGTCATTGTAGTGAAATTAAGAGGTTACAATTAATCGAAACATAGTCGTACATAGATGGGAACTTTAAATTACTCCAAATAAATAAAATAGTAACACCAGCAGTAACTAAATACAACCGTAAGACAACCACCAAAGATGGTCGCCATCCCGATAACTGGGGATAAAACAAATTCTTAAAATAGCAAGTCAGCACTCGACTTGAAAAGTATAGTGCCTGAGAACCAATCAGCTGAGGAGCACGGATGGAATAAATAAACGGAAATGGTAACCCATTAAAAAAACATAACCAGATTACGTAGAAATGTTAAAAACTGACGTCACTGAATCGTAATAACTTTGGTTGAGACTTGTGAGTTGGTCGCTCAGCAAGTGTTCGTCTGCCGTACATGTATGTTTAAGGACTTCTAACTTTTCCAATAAACGAAGCTTTTTGCCTTTGCAACCACAATGTGAGACGCAGTGATCATCGAGTGTGGGTTACTGGTGCCCTGTAGTATTCAGGCATTCAGCAAACGCAAAGTGCTGCTTTATTTGACTTTTTTCGGTTAACAGAGATGATGGTGAAGTGCTCTCTTGAGGTCGAACTCTTCTGAATTGGGGGTGAAGTTCTGGTGGACTTCTTGTTCCTTGTCTTCTTTAGTTGCTTGATCCATGTTTCTTGTTAGTATTTAAGCCTTTGGTTTTCTATGAGGGTTGGAACTTAAACAGTGGTAACTATTTATTCACAACCAATACAAAAGAGTTACATGTTTGCACCTGTTACTGTCCTTCAAAGTAATCTCCAACGTTGTGTAGAACCCGTTGCCAGCGATGTAGAAGGCGTAGCATACCGTTAGCAGAGCCTGTTCTGTTGAGTGGTCTACTGCCTGTCGAAAATCTGGAACAGTTCTGAAGCGAATACCACGAAGTGGTTCCTTCATCTTGGGAAGCAAATCAAAGTCACAAGGACTTCAGTCTGAGGAGTATGGTGAATGGTACAGTACTTCCCAGTCCCATCGACTGAAGAGAGCAACCACAGGCTGCACAGTATGCTCCCGCGCATTGTCGTGCAAAATGATGGGTGGGTTGCGGAGAAAGTGTCGCCACTTCTTTCGCAAAGCTGGTCGCAGGTGACGCTCAAAAAACGAACAGGAATACTGTGCATTGAAGGTCTGCCGTGGAGGAACGTAATCCGTTAGGATAACATCATCACAGTCGTACACGAGAATCACCATAACTTTCACCATACTGTGGCTCTGACGCACTTTCGACTTTCACGGCGACCCATAATGACGCCGTTCGTTGGATTGGCGTTTCAGTTTTGGCTCGTGCGATGTGGCCCGTGTCTCTTCTACTGTTACGATACGGCGTAAGAAAGCCTCTCATTCGCGCTGATAGCACTCCAAGTGCGTCTGAGCAGCATCGTAACGCATCCATTTCTGCATTTCCGTCAAGTCATGCGGAACCCATCGTGATGCAATTTTTCGCATGCCCAGGCGTTTCTTCAGGATGCGAAGCACAGTCGTATGCGCTAATTCGGGTTCGTGGGCGAGCTCACGAATCGTATGGCGTCGATCACTGTCCACTAACATGGCAACAGCATGCACTACTACTTCACAGACGCCAGGACGACCTGCCCAATGCATGTCTGCCACATTTACCGACCTTCATTGAAGGCTTTTACCCAACATGCCACTGTTCTGTACGGCAATGCCGATTGCCCGCACGCCTCTTGAAGACCTTGATGACACTGTCGTGATGTACGACCTCTGGCACATTCAATCTTGATCCAACTCCGTTGTTCTTGTTTCGATAACAGTGACACCGCACGTTAGAACCCTCGCTCACACTTGCCTGATTTTCCCTCGATTGTGCGCACGCCGTTGACGTGGGACGGGCGAGTCCATTTGCTCGGAGGTAAGGTAGGTATGTCAACAACGTGTACTATCAGCGACAATAGTAGATTCCATTGCATAGTGTCTCCACAGCAGTGTTGCCACTATTTAAGTTCCAACCTACGTATATTGTGCTGCATCGTGAGCAATGTTTTATGCGAGGCTAGCTGCACTTTTTTTTCAGCAGGTGTTGGCTAAGCTGCTACATTTTTCTTTTAGATGTTTGTTTAGTGAGGCTCTGAATCGTCTTCTGGTAGGCGAGCGCAAGGCTGCTCGCCAGTGTGGACTGTGGTCGAGGTATCTTATTAGTGGGTTCTGAGAGGTGTCGACTTTCTTGTAGAACGTTGTGGCCACCTGCTCGAACCTCCTGCACAGTGGCAGGATGTCAGCGATCACGTGGGTGTCCTCGATCGGCAAGTCGCGCGGGATGTGAAGCGCCGAGCGCCCAGTTTTGAAGAGTTTGTAGGCGCTGGAGGCTGCTGTGAGCCGGGTTGCCCCACACTACGGACGCTTATTCGAGCAGAGGTCGAGTGACGGGCTTTTATAGTGGGCGGGAAGCGTCGAGGTGGGGTTTCGCGGTGGGTAGAGCAGCCGAGTCTACCCATGCTTTGTCCCTGACGATCTCGATGTGTGGCCGCCACGTCAGGTGGCCTATCCACTAGAAATCCTTTCCTAGTGTAGGGCTGACAAAAAAATCAGTTGAATAACTTTGTTTCCGTTAAGACTCGTACTTTTCCCGTTAAAACCGGAGTTTTTGTTACAGAGCGTTAATCCGGCTGATTCGCTCAACATGCTCCAGCAACGATTCGTACATAAAGAAGAAATTAATTTTAAAAAATGAATGTAGCCCAAACGTCGACTTTCGTTGATGACTTCAAAGATATTGTGTTTCCTTAGTTCCTGCTACTAAGTTATCTGCTTGTGTGTAACACAGATCATGAATTACTAGTTGTAGGCGACTTTAACCTACCAAGTATTGACTGGAATATCTATGGATTCGGTGCAGGGGGTACAGACAGACAGTCTTGCAAAGTACTTTTGAACTTGTGCGAAGTAGCTTCGCACATGTTTTCTGTAAACTGTCTTGAACAGCTAGTTTGGCAGCCCACACACAATGGAAATATCTTAGACCTGGTAACTATAAAGATGCCGAACCTTACCAACAATGTCAGTATATACACGGGGCTCAGTGATCATGATGTCACTATAGCAAATACGGTAACAAAAGTTAATAAATCAGTTAAGAAAATTAGCAGAGAGTTTCTGCTAGAAAGAACACATAAGCTGTTGTCAGAATCTCACTTAGACAGTGAACTAAAATCACTTAGTTCCAGTAAGATGGACATAGAGGAATTAAGGGCAAAGTTTAAGCAGATTGTAACTCATGGTCTGGAGAATTATGTGGCAAGTAAGTGGATTAAAGACAGAAAAGACCCACTGTGGTTTAATAATGAGACTTGGAAAATGCTGAGGAAGCAGAGTCTGTCACACTCTTGGTCCAAAAGAGAATGTCCAAATGCCGAAAAGGAAATGTTAGCAGAGATTTGTGCATCTGAAAAGATCTGTGTGTGAAGCATAAAACTACTAGCACTGTCATATCCTAGCAAAAGTTCTGGCAGGGAACCCAAGAAAATTCTGGTCCTACATAAAATCGCTCAGTGCGTCTAAGGCTTCCATCCAGTCACTTGTTGACCAGTCTGATGTGGCAATTGATGACAGCAAAACAAAAGCCAAAGTTTTAAATTTCATATTCAAGAAATCATTCCTGTAAAAGAACTGCACAAACTTATCGTCATTTTACCATCGAACACCTCCCATATGTGCAACTTAGTAGTAAGTCGTAATTGAAAACAAAGAAGTCACCCGTTCTGGATGGAATCTCAGTTTGGTTTTTCAAAGAGTACTCTACGGCACTGGCCCCTAACTTAGCTTGCATTTATTGTGATCCTCTCGCCCGGAGCACAATCCCAAGTGACTGGAAAAATGTGCATGTGACTCCTATTTATAAGAAGGGCAATAGAATGGACCCTCAAAATTACAGACTAGTATCCCTAATTTTTGTTTGCTGCAGAATCATCGAACATCTTCTCACTTCAAATATAATGAATTTTCTTGAGACCGTGAAGCTTATGTCCACAAATCAGTACAGTTTTAGAAAGCATTGCTCATGCGAAACTCAGCTTGCCATTTCCTCACGTCATACTTTGAGCTACGGATGAAGAACAACAGGCAGACTCCACGTTTCTAGATCTCCGGAAAGCATTTGACACAGTGCCCCACTGCAGGCTGTTACAGAAGGTACGAGCATGTGGAATAGGTTCACAGATACGTGTATAGATCAAAGACTACTTAAATTATAGGACTCAGTATGCTGTCCTCAACTGCAAGTGTTCATCAAAGACAAGGGTATTGTCGAGAGTGCCCCAGGGGAGTGTGATAGGACTGGTATTATTCTCTATATACATAAACTATTTGGCAGACAGGGTAGCCAGTAATCTGCGATTATTTGCCGATGATGCGGTGGTGCACGATAAGGTGTCAAAGTGACTGTAGCCCATAATGTTTGGCTACAGCATTAGTAGTGTCCTGCTTGACATGCTCATATCATTTAAATATCTGGGCATAACATTGCAAAGTGATACGAAATGGAACTACCAAGTGAGGGTTGTAGTACGAAAGGCGAATGGTCGACTTTGGTTTATTGGGAGAGTTCTGGAAAGAGTGGTCCTTCTGTGAAGGTGACCACTCACGGGACACTAGTGTGACCTATTCTTGAGTACTGCTCAAAGTTTGGCATCCCTACTTGGTCAGTATAAAGGAAGATGTTGAAACAATTCAGTGGTTGGCTGCTAGATTTGTTACTGGTATGTTCATACAATGTTATGGAGGTGTTGTGGGAACCTAAATGGGAATTCCTGGAGGGAAGGCAATGTTCTTCTCAACGAACGCTATGAAGAACATTTAGAGAACTGGTATTTGAAGCTGATTGCAGAACCATTCTGCTGTCTCCAACATACATTGCATGGAAGGATCATGAAGATAAGGTACAAGAAATTAGGGCTCATATGGAGGCATATAGATAGTTTGTCTTTCCCTAATTCTGTTTTTGAGTGGAACAGGAAAGGAAATGACTAGTAGTGGTGAAGGTTAGCCTCCACCATACACTGTAAGGTGGATTGCAGAGCATCATTGTAGATGAAGATGGTATGATGACAGCATCACCTTTTTTATCTTTGGTTATATAATCTCTCTGGTGCTCATGGTGTGATGGCAGCATGATCTTTTTTATTTTTATCTTATCCCACTTGGTGCCTTTTCCTTAATAATTGCCTCCCTTCTTGTAGAGCATGGTTGTTTTCAAAAGACAAGACATTTTGTGCCCTCTAACTGCATATCTCTCTCTTTTTGTCCTGAAGATTCAACATGGATCTGAAAGCTATATACTGTAATTTAACTGTGTTTATTTCATCAACTGTACAAAGAATCACACCTCATGAATATTAAGTATTTTCTTTCTGTTAATTTAACAATCTTCTGGGTGTGATTTTCCTTTATAAAGAGCAGATAAAGTAATCAGCCATATCTTCAATGTAAATGACGATATGGCATTGTAAAAAATTTCCCAATATGAGAACAACCATCAAAGCATGTAAGTACTGACTAAGTTAACTTTTAGCATTGTTTTATTTTATTTTTTTTTAATATTCATTTTAGTGTCTGCTATCTTAAGGGCCCCAAGGAAGAACAGTTAGGTATTTCTTGTTATGTGACAGATGCCTGTAGTTTTCTTAATCACATATCACTGGTAGAGAAAGTCTATGACAGTAGCATCAAGGGCCTATAGCTGACCTACTGAAGTAAACTGCAGACCTTCATCCTTTGGATTTTAGCATTAGAATGAAGTTATCTCCACTTTTGAAAATAATTTTCCCCTAAAGGTAACTCAAATCACACAGAAGTCAAAAAATAAACTGTGGATTACACAAGGAATAAAGACATCATGTGGGACAAAAAGGAGACTGTATCAACTATCTATGAACAGCTCTGACGTTAGAATTGTAACTTATTAAAAAGAATACAGCAAAATATTGAAGCAAGTAATCCAAAACTGAAGCAGCTTTATTATGAGAAAAAATAATTACATCAGGCAACAAAATAAAAACTACATGGAATATAGTGAAGACAGAGACAGATGGGGCCAAAAAGAAAGAGGAACAGATAGCTCTAAAAATAAATGAGACTTTGGTAACAAGTACATGTAGTGTTGCAAACCTCTTAAACAAGTACTTCATTTCTGTTACTGACAGCTTGGGGTTATCAGGTTTGATGAACAGTGCAATGGGGTATCTGAGACCAGTCTTTAAAAATAACTTCAGTAAAATGGAAATGACACATCTCCCAACGAAGTAGCATACAATATAAAATCCTTAAAATCTAAGTATTCCAGCGGGTACGATAACATATCAGCAAAGTTGATCAAAGAGTGCTCATGCAAGTTGAGTCCTACCTCAAGTTATTTGTGTAATCAATCTCTTATCAGCAGAACATTTCCAGACTGGCTAAAATATGCTGAAGTTAAGCCTCTTTACAAGAAGGGGGATAATGAGATACCATCAAATTATCAACCATTTCATTTTGTTGCCTTTCTCAAAAATATTTGAAAAGGTTGTGTTCAAGTGTCTCCTTAAGCATCTGACTGCAAATAATATATTGTCAAAGTCACAGTTTTTATTTCTTAAAGGTTCTGATATAGAGAAAGCTATTTACACTTACAGTGAGAATGTACTTAATTCATTAGATAATAGATTAGAGGCTACTAGCATTTTCTGTGACCTGTCAAATGCCTTTGTCTGCGTGAACCACGGCATTCTCGTAACTAAATTAGTATATTGTGGTGTCACTGGCAATGCTGCGAATTGGTTTGAGTCTTATCTATCCGACAGGAAACAAAGGGTGTCGTTGCAAAATACCTGTGCAGTAAGCAGTCAGTCCTCATCTGACTGGGAATTAATTACATGTGGTGTTCCTCAAGGTTCCATCTTGGGTCCACTGCTTTTGCTTGTATACATTAATGACCTCTCATCTGTTTCACTGCCAGATGCTAAGTTTATTTTGTTTGCAGATGATACAAACATTGCAATAAGCAGCAAGTCAAGTACAAATTTAGAAATAGCTGCTAACAAATTTTCACTGACACGAAGCTAATTCACTGTCATTAAACTTTGAGAAGACCCACTATATGCAGTTCAGAACCAGTACGAAATTTCCTTCTGGCACGTGTATAACATATGAAGACATGCAGATAGAAGAGGTTGGCAGTGTTAAATTTCTGGGATTACAGCTCGATAATAAATTCAGCTGGGAAGGGCATATCACAGAATTGTTTGAAGTGGCTGCACAAGTCTGTATTTGTTGTGAGAATTACGTCAGATGTAAGAGATATAAAAAAAAAACTTGCATACTTTGCTTACTTTCATTCTATTATGTCATATGGGATCATATTCTGGGGCAACTCATCAAACTGAATACAAGTATTTAAAATCACTTACCTTGGTCCAAAACAGGGTCCAATACTCAAGAACATACATTTTCAATAAATTGCCAGCAACCATGAAAAAAAACTTCATTACAGATGAAGTACAATTTAAACAGAGTTTGAAAGACTTTACGACAGGCAACTCCTCCTACTCCATAGATGAATATCTTAACAGAGACTGCTAAGCCAGCTTAAGTAAAAATATCTGTTAGATTTCAGTTTTGACAGCACTTGGTCACAACAGTCAAGATTAGGTATTTTGTGTATGATAAATTTATTAATAGTGCATAACAGTGTTTCATTCTGACATTGTGTTAATTCTGTAATTATTAGCTGTTCCAGTTTACTGCATTGTATTCACTCATTTTGACAATATCCTGCCAAATGATCAGGGTAGTAAGTATTATATTCAATCGTTTTATGTTTTTATGTTATATTTTCTGACATGTTCCACACCCACGGGAATCATCTCATTTTTTGGGTCTATGGAACGAAAACTGAATCTAATCTAAAGAAAAAAAAAGTGTTATAATTGTTGCGGGTTGTTCTATGAATGTTTTCGGAGAATTAGATTTGACTCTGGTAATGACAAGACATCCAAAGACTTTTGGATAATTTGAACTGGGGTGTTCATACAAGTATTAGGTTCTAAAACCTCATTTACATGTCAAAATTGTTGCTTTCTAACTAGAAATAGAAAGGCACACACACAAAAATTAATACATAAATCTGTAGTAAATATTCTGCTGCTTTATTAAGTTTCTATTGAGAACAAGAAAATAACAAAGCAAGCGATTTAAACATTCTGCTCTTCATAAATAGTTTAAATTTAGAGATCATATTTCCAGCTAAATGCATTATTTATGAAAATAATTTTAATTGTGGATAATATTTCATACAAAAATATTTCACACATGACTTAAAATACTGTTTACGATAATTATGTCAGAACAGCTCTAAACAAATTAATCTTTAATTTCTGATACACTTTCCTAGTTCAATTAAAATAGGTTTTATTTCAAGCCACGAAAGAGAGAGTGCTTTATATTGAACTTTTCTATTTTACATAACACAATAATGCTTAAAGACTATAAAAATGTTAATTAGCAAATATAAAGCACCATCAGATTTAGTTTATGAAGAATATAGATTCTAGGCACGATTAGCACCAACAATTACTCACTGCATGTGAAAATTTCTAATTATCACATAACTAAATACAATTTTCAAGTGATCTGGTAACTATACGACGTCGGATAGATAGCTGTACAGAAAATGTAGTACTGCCTGTATCTATACAACATTTCGAAGTAAGTCAAAAGAGCAAAAACCACCCATAAATTCTCAATCAAGAGACTTACAGTTAAGGCATAACAGTAATTTCAGTGCATAACCAATAGCTAAAATTAATTAACAGATCAAAACTCAAAAACTGAAGATCTTATGCAAACAAAAAAAGTTGTGGTGCAAGAGGAGCACAGAAAAGTAAATAATGATATAATAATTAAGCAAGGCAAAAGAAAGCTGTAAGACTGAAATGCAATTTCATAATAATGATACAGGGAAGAAGAAGAAGAAGAAGAAGAAGAAGAAACAAAATTGTGAAATAGTGACCTCAAGAGGATGAAAGAGCCAAAGCACTAGTGCAATGTAAGATAGGACAGAGGGACAGAAACAAGTACGTGATCAAGACACAGAGACCATTTCTGTTGGTGTGAGAAGAGACAGGAAATTTCAGTCTTGCAGTTACACTTAATTACTTCATCAGCATCTGTTCTCTCCCCTGTTCCAGGATATTTTCTTGGCTTTTGCAGTAGTTCGGCACATGTGTTTATAAGGGTGCAAAAGCTTAAAATACAATTTCCTGCTTCTGTATCTGTAGTACTGACTAAGATACAACTGCCACTATTTCAGCAGTTTGTACACAGATGCTCTTTGTGGCTTCGTGTCAACATGCACATGACTTTGGATTTACTACTCTTTACTGTCACAAGAGAATAAATTGATGTACTGTAGTTACCCATGTCATTTGTTCTTTATGAGATATCGGCAGGATGTTTGAGAGGGGGGTCTCTTTATGAAGTTACATGCACTATTAGATAGATCAGAATCACTTACAATACCGGTATGTGCAAAAAATAAGAAACAACTTCTTTTTCATCACATACATTAACTGAGATTAATTTTCATGTTAAAACTGTGATGCTGAAATGTACTCTATTAAGTAACAATAATAAATAAGAATTCACCAAGACTGTGGACTGGATTCAAAACAACGTTAAACAGCAACCAACAACTTATCTACAGAAAAATTTAATTTGCATGGTTTCTGTAGCACGAACATAGCTTTGATATGAATAAACTTATATCATCTGTTAATAGTGCAAACAATTGTAACTTCTGTAATAAAGAGGGAGCTGCTGTAGAAGATGTGATTCCTCAGAAGTATTTTGTACAAATAAATATTACTTGTTAATATCATTCATTCATTAAAGTTATATTATGGCCATCCACAGAACACAAAATCCCACAGACTGGACAAGGATGGAGGCAATTAGCAATACAATAAAGTACATAAGGGTGTTATATAAAGGCAGGATGTGGTGTTTTACACACCTACTGTACATATGTATTGTCATTAAAGTATTTACATGACAAAAGTTATATAACAGGTCAGACATACAAACTGGAAATATATGTTGGATCTACTGGACTATTTCACTCATCTGTGGACAAGTAACACAATCTACATATACATTTTTGACAGTTTATAAACAAGCAACAACAATTTTTCAGCACTTTCCAAAATGGAAGAAATGACAAAGAGATAAGTGAATGTGAGAGGCCAGTTGATAGCTTTATGAGTGTGTGAGGAACGACATAGAAGATTCAGAATGGAATAATAACAATACAGAAAGCACATACCGCTACTCATCACACAGGAGGAAGCACTGAGTCACAGACAGGCACAATGAAGAATAATGTTAGAAGTATTCAGCCCTCAGACTAAGTTCCACTTCCGACATAGAAAACTCACACACATTCACACAAACACAACTCTTACATCTGGCCACATCTTCTCTTTGGTGCTAAGGCCTTAGCACCTGGAGACTACAGGTACCGTAAGTGTTTGAGTTGTGCTTTAATGAATGTGTACAAGTTTTCTATAGCTGATGAAGGACTTAGTCCAATAGCAGAATATTTCTAGCATCCTTTTTCATTGAGCCTGTCTATGAATCAACATCACCTCTATGTGATGAGTGAGAATTTAACATTTCAATATTGTTGTGAAACATGTTACATACGAATTCTGATGTATACTGGAAAAACCAGGTCATGATGGCAACAGGAAAAAGTAACGAGCAAGCAAATGAAATTAAATTACTGAGAAATCAGATAGGTGTTAAAAAGTGTTTTGTATATGATTTAGGAAAGAAATGGTTGGGCTAGGGAGATAACATACGAAGAACCTTCGCAGGATAATAGTGAGGAAAAAAGATTGAAATCGTAAGTGCACGTGAAAAGAATGGACGAGGCGACGATGTCTAGAAAGATGCGTGAGATGCAGATGGAAGCCAAGAGAGCAAGGGAGAGACCAAGAAACAAGTTGCTACAGGAGTCAAATAAAGCATTTGGAGAGAGGAGAGTACCAGAGTACATGGAGAGGCTTGTGTTTAAAGGAGACCTTGCTAGTGGCTAGAAATTGTACAAGATCATGATCATGTAGATAAACATTTCAACTTCTGAAGAACTAAATCCCCTGGTCTAGACAGTACAGTATATCTACGGACAAGATTAAAAAAAAATGGGGCAGGAAGATATCGATGTGCTGCATTCCTTGCGTACAAGCATATGAGAAACTGGGGAGTGGCCAGAAGACTGGGCGAAGTCTTTCACCACATCCCCCTACACAGGAAATGGTCAATCAGGAACTGCTCCAACTACTGAACCATTGCTCTCACATTCCAAGCACCCAAAATTTTGTGCTTGAAGCTGTGGATTCAATCTCTCATATATACAGAACAAGCAAGTTTTGTTGAAGTAAAAGACACTTATGTACAGATTCTCACGTATAATAAATAATCGAGAAATTGCAATAGTTCTGTGTTCCTATTTTCGTCTGGTTTCTTAATTGTACGAAAGCCTCTGACTGTATTGCCTGGGAAAAGTTGTGGCGGGTGCCTGCAGAGTTCAGTCTCCACCATATTTGACAGCACTGATCAGAAGTCTATACACTAATAACCATGCAGCTATGAAGACAAGGGATGGCATGTCTGATTTCTTCAGTGTATCAAATGGAGTAAGACAGGGTTGTGTCCTACACCCACAACCATACAATACGCATAAGATGTCATTAGGAATCCTCTTGGTGGTTGGACTAAACCTCTGGTCTGCTGGTGACACTATACTTTTAACCAGTAATGAGGATAAACCTGCTGAGTTACTAACAAAAGTAAAGGACATTAGTCTATCATATGGATATCAATCTCAGCAAATCCAAACTAATGATAATTGCACCAATAGCACTGGTCCAACTCAGAGGTCAATTAAAGGAACTGGAAATCATGGAATTAAAGGAACGGGAAGTTGTGCATTCTTTCATCTATCTTGGGTCAATCATCTGTGATGTGCAAAGCTGTGAAGACAAGACAAGTTGTCAGATCATGATAGGTTGGGTGGCTATGAAGTCACTCAGTAAGATCTGGCAGAAAATTGTGATGATAAATACCACAAAGGTCTGGCTTTTTGCAACACTTGTGAAACATAAATCCTCAAGATTAAAACCAAGCAGCATACTGATGTGTCTGAACTTTACTGCTGATGCAGGAAGTTGTGCATAAAATTGACTGGAAGAACAATGAAAGTGCCCATTACTGAGCAACTCAGTATCTCTATGTGCCTTTCTTCTCACATTAACCAGCTAAATCTCCAGTTCTTTAACAATATTATGAGAAGAGGTAGAGAAAATCTAGAAAAATAATCATGGATGATAAGATTGAGGGTAACACACCAAGGGAAAGGGCAGCAAGCAAGTGAACAGATCAAATCAAGCAGATCTCCAGTCTCTCTCTTCAGCAAGCTCTAAGAGAAGCTGGAAGCCATCGTGGATAGACACACTTGGTTCATGAGGTCACAGCATTCTGTAATGAGGACAACTTGTGTAATATCTCTTACTTTGCTATGACATTACTAAATTAATTTCATGAAATGTGTACACTGTTTTTTGTTCACAGCCCTCTACAAATATTCCATATATTAAGTCACTGTCCTCCCCACTCACAGACTTGTCCTTCATTTGCAGCAGGTTTGCTTTGGAAAACCTTATTTGGTAAACTCTTTTCAGTTTTATCCATAAATTTCTTGAACACTTCCCAAGATAAAAAAAGAGTGATCCAATAATTATTAAATTTTATCTGCAATGTTGTGCTAGTCTTAGGATAACTTTTCAGGTCTTTCAGTCAGGTTCTCTAAAGTTTTGTCTGTGACAAGGTGGGCTAGGCGTCTTCAGAATCTATGGATGTTAGCTTTGATTATCAGACAAAGTCTGTTGCAGTGAACAGTACTGCTTTGTACAAACATAGTTTGTATTTTTTTTCCTTTGTGTACAACTGATATGTGTATGTGTGATAGCTTCTTTTCTGTTCTACAGGAAGGAACATCAGTAAACAAATTGAGTTGGTTGTCATCACTGTATCAGAGTTCTAGTTGCAATGTTAAGCAAGCAGATACAATGCTACGAGTCCACATGGGGATCAATACAACCCTATCTCCAGCAGAAACATCAAGTTTTTCAATAGAAGGCAATGGATACAGAAATTCATTCCTTTCGTAACAATTGGATACTCACAGAAGTATTATCTTTTAGGGATATCTACCACAAATACGGACTTTAAATACACAAAAGACACAGTGTCAAGCAGAGTATTTGAAGGCCTCAAAAATGCAAGGAACTGTCTGAAAATAAAATGGTACAGCTGTGAACACAAACAATTCTGTGTCTTGAAATCTCTCCCCATACATAAAATATCTGACATAACATGTAACTCATTTGTCTGCATTACTATTCCTCCACGTACAAGATTACAATTAACAGGAAGTAAATAAAAACACACATACAACAACTTTAATATTTACATTACACTGAGAGAGAGAGAGAGAGAGAGAGAGAGAGAGAGAATGGACTTGTTTGGAAGAACACATCATATTTAAAACAATAGGGGGCTACTTACAGTCATATAAATATATTTCATTTGTAGCTAATAATTATTATATATACAAAACGATGAAAAAGTGTAAGGTACAAACACTTGTTGTAAGGACACCACAGCTTTCCACAAATACACATATGTCCTAAAACTGTAACACAACTGTTTGAAAATATGAAGGAATTGGCAAAGAACACATAGTGCCTAGCAATTGTTTATGAGATGATTGAAGTAAATCCAATGCACAAAAAATATTACAAATGGAACAAAGGGGTAGCTGTACACCAATATTTCCAGAAAACAGGTATCAAAAACCAGTGTGTTTTCACAGCACAATACCTCAGTTCACCAGCAAAGTTTATTCAAAGATACAAACCAGAAATAGAAATGTGAAAAATGGTAGCAAACTGGAACATAGGACACAACATTGTCATACTCAAAGTAACTTCGTAGGTATGAGGAGAACAACACTGACAAAACAATGTCCATCACCTTACATCCTGTACAGAAATGACACGTGGCATCATATTTATATTTTTACTGCATGTCCATATTTTTAAATTTTCCAAACACTTGACAGAAAATGTTCACAGCAATACGTACATGTTTCTAACAGAATGAATTCTTAAATGAATTGCAGCATAAAATGTTTCACTTACATTACAAACCTACATTATATCATTCACAAATGCAGAGAGACTTTTCTGATACTGTTATATGATTTCAACATAAATAATTAAAATCCTGGACCTCAAATTAAATTAAGGAGTCACTGTACAGCTGAGATACATTGAATTTAGGGATCAAATTGTCTTTCTTTGAAGGAAAGGAAGGCAGAGGAAGAGATGGAGCAGAAACTCTTATTAAGAAAGGATATTGGCCATGTCCTGTTCAAAGGACCCATGCTGTCATTTATTTATGCAATCTGGGGAAATGACAGAAAATTTATATCATTTATATCTGGAGCACTAACAACAGATATGAATCACTATACCATGTCATTCAGCTTCTTTGAAATACGAGAAAAAGGAAGAGAAATGTGGAAAAGGGTGGAACGTAGGACACAATGACAGCATACTCAAAGTAACTACATAGGTATGAGGAGAACAACAATGACAAAACACAATTTATGTCACTTCACATCCTCCACAGAAAAGGCAGATATCCTGAATGAAAGGTTGGGGCAGTACTATGAGCTCACAAACATAGTGCAGAAGACTGATTTCCTTCAATATTCCTGCACCACAGTTGTATGGCTGAACTGATAAATAGTCACGGTCAAGGTATAACTTATAATACTCCGAATTTTATCATCACTCCTTGCTGTTAATGATGGTGATTCACTTTAAAACTATTCTATGCACTTAATTAGCCCCTTGTCAGTTTTTACTAATTTCAGTAAAAAGTTTTCTTGATGCAAAACATTGCCAAATGTCTCTTCAAAAATCAGCAGAGATCACAGAAATAAATACAGAAAAAACTTCTTATGAAATATCAGATAATACCACTTTTTATCAGGCAAAAGTTGTCTAGAGCACCTATCAGCAGACAGTATCACATGAGTATGCAGATACAGTGTGAAGACTGCAATAACACAAAGAAAAATTGACTTTCACGTTGACTACGATAATAGTTTTCATAAGCAATGAAGGCAAGAACTATACTTATCTACAACTCAATTAGTGAAGTACCTGCATGCAATGTGTCTGTTTCCATTCACACATAATCTTAAAGAATCAAGCTCAATCATTTCATACCAGAATTTCCACAGTCATAATATCCAAGTAATCATATAATCTCATATCCTTAGTGTAACAACCAGCATTAAAAGTTACATTTATAACAACACACATAAACACATTTAAAATAACATATCACTAAGGATGGGAATACGAAGAATGGAACCAGAAATACAAAATAGTAGGCCTATTTAAATATGCCTTTTGAAAAATCTTACAACTGCCAGTCATAAAGAAGTAGAAGCATTTACATTAGGGGGCATATTTAAATTCTAAATCAGTACTTATAGTGCATACTAAAGGATTTTTCTTTGGTCTTAAACATTTTTTGTGCAAGATAAATAAAGTATTCCATAACAAACAACAATTTATTTGGCTTTTAAGCATCAGACTGTGTTCTCACAATCTTGACCTTTTCTTCCATTCTCAGTTGGTCTAACTGTAACTGCTTCCTGAAAGCGCCTAGTTGGGTTAGAATGCGGCCATGGTATTTGTCTCTACAACTGTCTCCTGCCTGTATTATGTTCTTTTGAACAGCAGGAATCTGAAAACAACCATAGTTCAATAATTAACTTGTGCATAGAAAACAACTAGATTAAAAGAAATCATTGCGCAATATTTAAAAAAATACATAATGAAATTAGTTATTTACTGAAACTTACTCCACAATATGTATGACTTGAAAAGCATTACAATTTGCAAAATTTTATCCATTCCTCTATCATGCATTCACATGCAACCACAGACTGAAAGATGTAAAGACGAATTTGGAGACTGAGGACAGCAAAAGAGCCTTCAATAATAAACATTTTTTATATTTCTAAGAGAATTATTAATTTGTGCTTATTACACAAAGAAAATCTCAGATTTGTAGTAGACATTTCCAAATTATTATTTTTTCAATTACTATGTATACAGCAACATGAGTAGTGGTACATGTGGACATGTATGAATTACATGAGCACATATTACCATTTGTATACAGCACAACATTGCGACAAAGCTCACTGAGCAACTTACATTTGGTATATAAAGAAAAAAAAGGTACAGCCAAAAGGAGTTATCCAAATGGGACTGAAATTGAAAGATGTGATGTGCATGTACAGATAAACAAATTATTAGAATTTCAGAAAAATTTGATGATTTGTTCAAGAGAACGAGCTTCACAAATTAAGCAAGTCAATATCACATTTGTCTGTCTCCAGGGCAAGCAGTTGTTCAGCTTGACAATTGGCACTGGCTGATACAGTTGTTGGATGTACTGACGGATATCGTGCCAAATCCTGTCCAGATGGCACATTACGATTGTCTAAATCCTGAGATAGTTGGAGGACCCTACTCAAAATGCTCCAAACAGTCTCAATTGGGGAGAGATACCAGTGACCGTGCTGGCAGGGTTTGGTAAGCATGAAGACAGGCAGTAGAGTCTCTCACTGTATGCAGGAGGGCATTATCTTACAGAAATGCGAGTCCCAAATAGCTTCCCATGAATAGCAAGGAAAACAAAATGGATGCAGAATATCATTGACATACTGCTGTGCCGTAAGGATGCTGCAGGTGGGATACATGGCCTGACAATCAAGAGTGATGGTGTAGTGTGCCATTTCTTTTCATTGCAGGACATCTCTGGTTGTCATCCATGGTATCCTTACACAACAGCAGTAGGTCAACAATATTCTATGCCATGTTTTGCTGTCCTTCACAGCAAGCCAGCCTGAGCTTAAACTTCAGCAAGATAATGCCCAACTGCATGGGGTGACAGTTTCTACTGCCTGTCTTCGTGCTTGCCAAACACTACTTTGGCCAGCAACGTCGCTGGATCTCCTCACCAACTGAGAACATTTGGAGTATTCTGGGCACGGATCTCTAACCATCTGGGGATTTTGATTATCTAACATGCCAGTTAGACAGAATTTGGCACAATATCCTTCAGCAGAATGTTCAACAACTTTATCAACCAACGCCATGTCAAATAACTGCTCGCATACGGGCCAGAGGTGGACCAATGCATTACTGACTTGCTCAAATTGTGAGCTCTTTCTCTTGAACAAATTACACAATTTTTGTAAAATTGTGATGATTTTCTTGCCTGTACCTGTACATCACATCTACAGATTTCTGTCTCATTCAGGCAATTCCTTTGTGCTTGGTCTAAAAATGTATTATCAAACACAATGAAATTGTGTTAATGAAAACCACTTACAATACTGTCCAAGGATGTTTTTCCTTTTATTTTATTTTAAGGCAGTATGCAGGTTTGTAAAGTAGATGCCCTAGTATTTCAGATTATTAGCAATTTACTCTTTTAGTTGAGTAATTCATTCTCACTCTTTTAGTTGTGGTGGTGGAAGTATAGCGATTTTTATTTTGTAAAACTAGCTGCTGTATTTCCACACACTGTGGAATAAACAACCCTCAGAATTCTGAGAAAAACTGTTGACTATACCCAACTATGTTATCAAGGAGTTTCTTACCACGACTGATGCCCTGGAATTATTACAGAAAGATATACACTCTATGAGCAACCAAATTATGTTCACATACAAAAGGTACAAGAAGCATACTCCTGATGACAACAACCTAATTAACCAGATGTGTAGCAATGACTTTACCAGGTTCAGACGCAATAATAGGTGCAAGTGGCGAGAGGCATGTAAATTACCAGCAATGGCCTAGACAAACAGACAGAAACATAGACGGCAGTGGTGTTCCAACGAGCAGTAACAAAAATGTGCAGTTTATGCATTACAAACAGAAGAACAAGTTTGTTCAACAACTAGTTCACCAATGTAAAGGAGGAACTGAAGCAGTAACAAATTGTTTGAGAGTTTCTATCCTTATCACAGCAATCCCTGCTGAAAAGGTAATAGACACAGATGCAGATTCCATGGAAATATCAACAGGCATAGGAAGATTTTAAGATTACCAGTATGTGATGCAAAGGTGGACGGTATGGAGCAAGCTATTCTTGCACTGCCTGGATTGGTGTTGGATTCAGTTTTATGGATGGAGGACACAATGTGTGTTGTAGGACCCGAGGTGGTGGCTAACTTAATAAAATCGCCTTCAGTTGCCAATAAACTTTCGAAGTAAATTTAAGAGTGTGTGGCTGGTACCAAGTATGAGCCATGACAAAATGCTGATGGAGTAAGCTCCATAGATTTGATGCAGGCAATCAGTTCCAAGGTTAACAAACATAACATAAACAGCAATGAGTTGCAGTCTTTACTGACATCAATGATTTTGAAGAAAAGTCAGGAACTGTAAAAATTTTTGACTGCAAACTGCATGTCAAACCAGACAAACTGACTGTTTTGAGCAAGTTAGTCTCATTACACAAAACGAGGAAAAGTCTCACTGAAGTTAATTCTGGTACTGGTCCATATATTTCTGAATACGTCAATCTTTGTAGGGAACCTTTAGCTACAAGACGAGCTTTATACAAGACAACATTTACCTTTCTCATATAATTTTCATCTATATACCCACTTTGTGTCAAAAAATTTACTATCATTTGGCTTACATAAACAATCTCATGTATTATTTTCTTCCAGGACTTGCAGTTCTCTCTCTATGACATCCTTCCAATTTTCAGCATCACTATAAGACATCACTTAAGTGCAGTGCTGGGGTCATCACCATTCCCTGCTCTTAACACGCCCAACTCATCAACTCTTAAGTAATTCAGATTTTAATATTCCTCCTGTTTCTCGAATTGTATCGTCTCTCATCCACATCACCTATATTTACCTCTAAATCATCAGAAGAATCTTCTCAGTCTTCTCTATCATCACTGATTTCTTGTTCTTCTCTAAGTTGACTTCTACAACCTCAATAAACATTTCTGCTTCTTTCTGCCCATCTGATTTTGAAATTTTATCTATCTTCACAACAAACAGTATCTGATTCTATTATAGTGACATCAGTTTTCTTCTTCCTTTCAGATACTGCTGGCAGCAAGAAAACTACATCTTAATGTACCTTAATTCTCTCTGTGGGATCCAGCTTCAGTCTCTCTTCTTTGGGTACAAGGACAGACATAAAAGCCCCCAAACCTTTTCGAATCTTCTAAGGGTTATTCTATGCTGTAAAAGGCTTCAGAAGGAGTTTTATCTCTGATAGGACTCGGAGCAGTTTGATTTAGCACATAGCATTTGCTCCTTGCGAAGTGGATGGACTCCCACCATGCTGAACAGAAATGTTTATATTTCTCAGGCAATGACATCAACACCTTGGTTACCATCATTTTGACTGAAAGAGGTTCACCTGCTTGTTTCAATTTAAGTGCTGATTTCTTCCATTTTTGACATAACTATAACCACCGATTTCTCATCAAATTGGAGAGAGAAAAACTTTTGCTGAAGTAGATGGATGTTCACTGTGGAACCTTCCTCATACATGACAGTAGGTGTGTGAGTGGTGCTAATCTCCATCCAAGACACAATAAGTTCCCGTGCTTTTGTGTCCTTTTCCAGCCATGTTTCTTCCTCAGCTTCTTTCTCCTTTGAAGGCTTAATAGCTATGCCGTCTAAAACCTTTTCTTCTGAATATCACTTCCATAAGGAATTTTCACATCACCCAATTGTCCCCACCAGACAACTTCAAGCACTGATGCATAGACTGTTCCTTCGTGCCATGCCAACACCATGCCAGTAATGTCAAATTTGCTGTTTCTTGCAATACCACGAAAAAACTCTGCCACTACCTGTAAGACAGACTCGCAAGCATGGGTCTGTAACATGTATCTGGGGTAGTAATTGAAGCTTGATAATAAGACTGTTTGTACAGAGTTTATTTAAATATATAATAGTGTGTAACTCAATGGTGGAAGAGAATGATGTACACAGAGTGAAGGGGGAAAAAAGTGCCAGAACAGAAGGTAACAAACAAAAAAAGCAGTATTTCAAAATAACTTCAAAAAAGAATATCAATAAATAACTCATTTGCTACATGAAAGACCCTCATTGTTACACATATTATCTTTGTACTTCTTGGTCAGTAGTTGGAAGTCCTAACTTGGCAGGAAATGATATGTAAAAGTTGGTTTTGTATTACACACATGTTGCACAGCATCTGTCATTGTTTATTCAAATGATAATCACTTGGAAAATATGGAATAAATCTTTCAACAATGAATATGACACCTGCAACTTATATTATTTGTATTGATACTGAACATTAGGTGAAACCAATTTCTTTCTGCAATAATCATGAATCTGTGCTGATATATGAAGAAAATGTTATGAAATTCAAGAAAAAAGGTAAGTCAAAATAATCACTTTCAATTTTGATATTGGAAATGTTCAGACTAGACCAGACAGCAGGATATGAGCATAAACTTAAGATTAAAGACAATGAACCATTTTTCAAAAAGTCATAGCCTATACCAATACCAATAAAGCAATCTGCAGCTGTTGAAATTGAGAAAATGTTACAACAAGGGATAACAGAAAAGTCACAAAGTGGGTACAGTAACCATTTGCTAGTAGTTTAAAAACCAAATGCAGGGGTACGATTGGTTTGGACATGAGAATGTTCAATCAAGTAGTAGAAATGGAAAGGAACAGGCCAGTCGTATGGGAGCAGTACTGGTCAGGCTGAATGGTGCAAAATATATGAGTAATAGGAATGTAACTGACAGTTATTGATAAGTGTTACACTATCCTGAATAAAGACCCTACATGGCTTTTCTGTTCGAAGGGAGATCTTACCAATTTAAGGTGTTACCTTTCAGTTTAAATGTGTCACTATCCAAATTCATGTTAGTTTTACATTTGATATTAGGCAGCTCTCTGTAACAAAAGATTATTCTAGATGCTGTTGATATTATTGTCATTGGTTCTCTCTGGAGTTCTAAGCAATTCAGGTTTCTCCTGGCTGACAATAAAGCTGTACTATATATTCTATTCGCCAGGCCCTCACCTTATTCATGAACAGGAAACTACTTAACCACATGTTCATGAGGTGAGTATTATTTCCAAGGGAATTTGATTCTGAGATTAAATATATACAAGGGCATCAAAATGTTTTACCTGATGCCTCATGCAGGTTACCTGTGGGTTTTTAATATCCATATGGTATATTTGGCTCTAGCAAAAACCTTAGAATTTATGTTTGTAATTCTAATAAATTACATTAAGACTGCCATCTCCTTTCCTGATAATGTCAGGCTTCACAAATAATTTGAATCATAACAAGGGCATAAGAAACCTTGCTCACACAGCTATGAAGAAACATATGATGGACTCCATACTAAATGAAATTATTTGATTTATACAAGGAAACACTTTACCCAATGATAAGACTAGTAAATGGTTAATACAAGTGTAATAACACACTGGTGTGGTACTATTCAAACCGCTATATGACAGATTTGTGTAGGAGTTTTGTAATGAATAAGTTAATCAAGTACATTCACCAAGGGCATGAACACTTTGTACTTAGGAAATGTATACAGCATATGATTAAACACCATTATTTCAATACTATGGGAAGATTAGCAAGAAATGTCATTCACTCTTGTCAGATACGTTAAAGAATAAAAGAAACTTCTTCAATAGTAAAACATAAAACATACACAATAATCCCAATGAGGTTATGGGATCTGCTAGCAGTCGATTTACACAGGCCATTATCTAAAGGAGGTGGAATGGTGTATATATTTGTAGTAATTGAATACTGTTCTAAGCTTATTAGTTGGTTTAAAAGAAGAGGGGAGGGACCAAACTGCTAGGTCACTGGTTCCTCGTTCCAATTAAAGTAATCGAGACATAAAAAACACAGCTGGAAAAAATGAGAAAACCACAAGAATGATAGAAGAGCAACAAACACTAAAATGGACAAAATCGAACAAGAAAACCACAGTGAGACGCAAGAAACATGTAGAACAGATCAGAACAAGGGAGCAGATTACCATGGCTGGCTGACCATGAGAATAAAAAGGAAAAGCCAGCCACTCTGCAGCACATTAAAACCTCCACTCTAAAAGCACTAGGGTGGAGGACACAGAGGGACAAAGGACATGTGCTAAAACTTAGAACAAATGATAAAACCTATCCTCACAAATAAAATGTAAAACCAAAGCTGCTGTTGAGGCACTGTTGTCCAACACCGAAGGTAGGGTGCTGGGAAGTTAAAAGTCCGCCACAGAGCGGCTAAAAGTGGGCAGTCCAGCAAAAGGTGGATGACCGTCATATGTCAGTCACAGTGACACCGAGGTGTAGGTAACCATGTGTTAGCCACATATGGCCACTGCAGACCCGGAAGAGGACAACTGATTCCATGTGAGAGGACCACATGGAAGACTTCCACACATTCGTAGTCTCCTTAATGACACACAGTTTGATGTACGTACTGTTATGCCATTCCGTCTGCCAAAGCCAAAAAACCCTGCGGTGTAAGACAGAACACATATCAGTTTCGGAGATGCCCATCTCCAGAAGCAGTTTCCGCGTAGCCCGTTTGGCCAGCCTGTCGGCAAGTTCGTTGCCTGGGATTTCGACATGTCCAGGAGTCCACACAAACTCCACAAACGACAGGACCGTTCGAGGGCATAGATGAACTCCCGGATGGACGCTACCAAAGGGTGGTGAGCATAGCACAGGTCAATAGCTTGTAGGCTGTTCAAGGAGTCAGTACAGAGGAGAAATGGCTCACCAGGGCACGAGGGGATGTGCTCAAGAGCACAAGATATGGCCGCTAGCTCTGCAGTGAAAACACTGCAGCCATCTGGCAAGGAGTGCTCTTCAATATGTCTTCCACGAGCATACGCGAAGCTTACGTGACTATCAGGCTCGAGCTGTCTGTGTAAACCACAAGGCCCTGGTACGTGTTGAAAATCGAGAGGAAGTTACAGCAGAAAGCTGCAGGGTTAATGGAGTCCTTAGGGCCATGCGAAAGGTCCAGAAGAATGTGCAGCCTAGGTGTACACCATGGAGGTGCACGTGAATAGACCTCGAGGAAAGGTAGTAACGGGACCGGAAGCGAACTGCAATTGTAAGTCCTGATCTGAGCCGCCGATGCAGGAGATGAACCGCCACGGTCGGGAAAAGGAGACGGTAATTCGGATGCGCAGGAGAACTAAGAACGTATGCAACATAACTGACAAGCAGTTGTGCACACCTAACCTTCAATGGAGGGACTCTGGCCTCCACCATGGCACTGGACACCGAACTTGTCGTAAAAGCTACCATCGCTAGGCGAATGCCATAGCGGTGCACTGGGTCGAGTAAACGCAATGCTGAGAATGGAGCCGAACTGTAAACCAGACTCCCATAGTCAAGGCGAGATTGAAAGAGGGCTCTGTAGAGCTGCAGCAGCGTAGAGCGATCTGCACCACAGTTGGTGTTGCTCAGGCAGCAGAGGGCACTGAGGTGCTGCCAGCACTTCCGCTTAAGCTGACAAAGGTGAGGTAGCCAAGTCAATTGGGAGTCAAAAACCAGTGGCTGATGCGATGGGAAGACGTCATCGCACCAGATCCAGTTGCAGATGATGAGGAGATGTCGCTTGTAGTCAGACGAGATACGTTTAATCATCTGACTGTGTATCCGATCCAGCCCATAGATATGTCTCCACTACAGTGAGTGGATCGTCATTACCTAAAGTTCTGGTTCTGGATGAACGGTGAGACGGCAACATAAATGCACGACACACAACTTCGCGGCTGAAAGCCTCAGCAACACCAGTACTGGAGGAGCAGTACGAAATGCACAAGTCATCCGCATGCTGAGATGGTGAGACCGACGACCTACAGCTGCTGCTAGACCATTAATAGCCACTAAATATGGACAGACACTCAGTACAGAGCCCTGCAGAACGCCATTCTCCTGAATATGGGGGGAACTATGGGAGGCACTGACTCGGACATGGGAAATACGGGGCTACAGGAAGTTTTGGATAAAAATCAGAAGCAGGCCCCAGAGAACCCACTCGTGCAATGTGGCAAGGATATGATGTCACCAGGTCATGTTGTACGCTTTGCGCAAGTAAAAAAAGATGGCAACCAGATGTTGGCGTCTGGAAAAGGCTGTTCGGATGGCAGACTCGAGGGACATGAGATGATCATTGGTAAAGCGACCAAGGCGGGAACTACCCTGGCATGGAGCCAGTAGGCCACACGACTCCAGGACCAAACCCAGCTGCCGACATACCTTACATTCCAGCAGCTTACAAAGAAAGTTGGTGAAGCTGATGGGTCGGTAGCTATCCACATCAAGCGGGTTTTGACCGCTGTTGAGACCAGAATGATGGTGCTCTCCCACCACTGCGATGGGAAGACGTCATCGCACCAGATCCAGTTGCAGATGATGAGGAGATGTCGCTTGTAGTCAGACGAGATACGTTTAATCATCTGACTGTGTATCCGATCCAGCCCATGAGCTGTGTCGGGGCAATATGCAAGGGCGCTGAGGAGCTCTCACTCTGTAAATGGGGCGTTATAGGATTCACTGTGGTGTGTAGTGAACGAGAGGACTTTCCTTTCCATCCGCCATTTGAGGGTGCGAAAGGCTGGGGGTAGTTCTCCTACGGAGAAGCTTGAGCATAGTCCTCAGCAAAGTGCTCGGCAATTGTGTTTGGGTCGGTATATAACACGCCATTGATGTTAATGCCAGTAACACCTGTTGGCGTCTGGTACCCACAAACACGTCTTATCTTTGTTCAGAGTTGGGAAGGTGACGTACGGCACCCAATGGTCGACACACGCCTCTTTCAACACTCCTGTTTCTGTCGTTTTATAAGTTGGCGAACGCGGGCATGGGGCCACTTAAAGGAATTAGGTGCTCTAGGGAAGGGTGACGCTTATGTCACTGAAGAGCTAGCCGTCGCTCTTTAATTACCTCAGCGACTTCTGGAGACCACCAAGGGGGCACCCTAAAGAACGAGGGATTGCGTTTTCCACCGCAGAAACATCGATGGCACCATGTGAGGGAGATTCAACAGTGACAGCAGAGGTGAAGGCTTCCCAGTCTGCCTTGTTTGAAGCCCATCTGGGTAGGTGTCTGTGGGCATGATGCCAGGGGAGAAACAGGAAGAAGGGGAAGTGGCCACTACCACACAGATCGTCTTGTGCTCTCCAGTCGATAGATGGGAAATGGCCAAAGCTGCAAACTGAGAGATCAGTAGCTGAATACGTGGCATGTGCCACACTGAAATGTGTGGTGGCACCTGTATTTAAGAAGCAGAGGTCGAGTTGTGACAGTAAATTTGCGACCTCCATACCTCAGCCAGTAAGCATGGTACCACCCCACAAGGGGTTATGCACATTAAAATCTCCCAAAAGTAGGAAAGGTTTAGGGAGTTGATCAATCAGTGCAGCC
Organism: Schistocerca cancellata; assembly: GCF_023864275.1. NCBI lineage: Eukaryota > Metazoa > Arthropoda > Insecta > Orthoptera > Acrididae > Schistocerca > Schistocerca cancellata. The sequence continues at coordinate 622,725,211 of NC_064630.1, forward strand.
AATACGTTCAGGGGTACTGCACCATCTGGAGGAAGATATACATTGCAGACAGTTATTTCCTGTGTCATCCTCATTCTGACAGCAAGAGCTCCAAGAGGGATTTGAAGGGGCACAGGTTCACTACATTCTGAGTTCAGGACATAGATGCAAACTCCAGCTGACACTGTATTATAGTAACTACAGTTCCTGTAATATCCCTTATAGCTGTGGAGGGCAGGGGTCCACATTGCCAGGAACCAGGGTTCCTGGAGGGCAATGCAGAAAGCAGATGTAAAGCTTAACAGTTGCCGCAGCTCAGCCAGGTGGTGGAAAAAACCGTCACAATTCCACTGGAGGATTGACCATGAGACTGGGAAGGCATGAAACACTCAATAAGGCAGTCTACACCTCAGAGTTACCCGCTGCCACGAAACGAGTACCTGTGCGATCGACATCCATTGTGTCTGAGGGCCCAGTGAGATGTAGGTCCTCAGTGGGTGGCAGAATCTCCCCCTCTACGTCAAACACAGAGCTTGTAGGTACAGGTGGTGTGGGTGTCACTGCAGTGCCTTGGTTCTTGGAGGTCTTTTTCTTTTTAGGTTTCTCTTGCTGCTCCTTAGCTTTGTCCGGCTGGGAGGGCTTCATTGGTTCAGTCTCAGGGACTGAGGAGGGCTGTGAAGCCCTATGACCAGCTACCTGTGGTTGCTTCAGCCACTGGCAGGTGTCAAATTTGGCACTGGTAGGAACCTGAGGAGGGACTGACCCAAGGCATCCCTTCCTGGCGAGAGGACGTGAAGAAAACTTGCGGGACGCGGGGGGGGGGGGGGGGGGTTGCTCCAGAAGTAGGTTGTGGAGGAGCAACAGGGAGGGAAGTGACCCCATCATCAAGGGCGCAGGTGGAATCTGACAGCTCTGAGAGCCAACTGTAGATGGTGGAATGGAAGATGGTAGAACCGCTGCCGTAGCAGCAGTGTAGGTTGATGTCATATGCACAGGATGTAGCCTCTCATATTTTCTCTTAGCCTCAGTGTAGGTCAGTCGGTCCAGGGTCTTGTATTCCATTATTGTTCTTTCTTTCTGGAGAATCATGCAGTCTGGCGAGCAAGGCGAATGGTGTTCTCCGCAGTTGGCACAACGCTGGAAGTACAGTGGGAAGACATATGGCTGAACTTCCAGCACTTAAAGCAGCGCATTGAGGGAGGGATATATGGCTTTACGTCACAGCGGTAGACCATCACCTTGACCTTCTCGAGTAATGTGTCACCCTCGAAGTTCAAGATGAAGGCACCAGTGGCAACCTGATTACCTCTCGGACTCCAGTGGACACGCCGGACGAAATGGACACCTCACCGCTCTAAAGTGGTGTGCAGCTCATTGTCAGACTGCAAAAGGTTCCTGTGTAACACGATACCCTGGACCATATTTAAGCTCTCATGGGGTGTGATGGAAACACAAACATCCCCCAGCTTGTCACAGGCGAATAGCATCCGTGACAGGGCAGAGGATGCTGTTTTGATCAAGACCGACCCTGATTGCACTCTGGAAAAGCCCTCCACCTCCTCAAACTTGTCCTCTAAATGCTCCACAAGAAACTAAGGTTTCATCGACAAGAAAGATTCTCCATCAACTCTCGTATATACAATGTACCAGCGTGAATAAGGTTCGCTGCCATCCTTAGCCTGGCATTCCTCCCATGGTGTGGCCAGGGAAGGGGGTGTACCCAATTGGGTGTTGTATTTCTTAGCATTGGCTCCACTGCATGTCACCCGCCCTGATGCCACCCATTCCGGCCAGGGGCCGTCCCCACGGGTGCCGCCAGCCGCAGCAAAGGCCACTTGGCAGGATGGCCATTGCTGGGAGTCCCGATGCCCCAGGGTGACGGGCATCTACTCCTTGGCATACATGGGGAGTTAACGGCACAGGCATCAGCAGAGCAATCCCTGTGTGGTCAGGGGGGCTACAACCAACAGGATACATGGCGGCCCCACCACAATGGACTGGCTATCGTGCTGTATATCAGGCACAAATGAGCTAAAAATTCTATTATTGTTGACAGCGCAGAAAGCAATACTGCACAGAGGATGGAGGAAAACACACCCGAGAGGGTGACCTCGTCCAACAGCTGGAGAATGAGCATGCGTGCAGATCCACATAAAGGTTGCGAGAGGTCTCAGCGCATGATGGACACTATGCACCATCTAGGGCACCCTTTCCCAATTCGCTAGCTCTTCGGGAAAATTTTGAAAAATGGATGTCAAACCCTACAGGGAACCATCACATAAAGGCCGAAATGTGTGAGACTCCTTTTAGTTGCCTCTTATGACATGCAGGAGTATTTCAGGCCTATTCTAACCCCTGGACCCACAGGGGGAAATACTGTTCTAAGTTAGATCATATCTACTAAAAAGAGATAGAGCTGGAAGTGTTTCCAGGTGTCTACAAAAAGATTATTTTGCTGACACCAAACTTCCCAACCACATTTTGTTCGACAATGGAAGATAATTTTGTAGTGGATGTATTAAAAGTTTATTAGAAAGATACAGTGCAAAACATGTGATGATCTCAAAATATCATCCACAGAGTAATCCAGTCATAAGAATAATGGAAGAACTGGGTAAATTCAGTCACGCTTACTGTTAGAGGAGACTTCTTACATAATAGAACCCAGTATGTTGTTCTTGATGGTGAGTATTCATCAGAGACAAGGGTATCATCAGGAGTGCCCTAGGGAAGTATGATAGGGCCACTATTATTTTCTATATACCTCAATGATCTAGCGGACAGGATGGGCAGCAACTTGCAAGTGTTTGCTGATGATGCTGTGGTGTATGGGAACGTGTAGAAACTGAGTGAGTGCAGGAGGACACAAGATAACTTAGACAAAATTCCTAGCTAGTGTGGTTGTAGTGTCACAAGTTGTTCCGAGCGAACGTTTGTTTTAGTATAGCTTGTTGTATGTAACTTCAGGGGATGACATGTAGCAGCCTACCTGGGAGACACACATGCATCTGTCACTGCCTGCCATTGGAAAGCTATCCAATGTCTCTTACTGAACGCGTACATTCACCAGGTATAGGAATCTAAATAAAAGGAAAGTAGTTATTGTGTAATCGCTTTCAAAATTTGTATACTGCACTTTGTTATTAATAGAAAGGTGGTGTGAAAATCTCAGCTTTCTAGCGGGCATATTTTTGGAGATAGAAAAATTTACTTTAAAGTTAAGAAAACTACACTTAAGAAAGGAAATTCACCTGGGAACATTTATGATTTGTTTTTGGTTGTCAATTGAAATACTCACCTGAAGTATCAGGGTATAGAATTATTTAATTTAAATTTAATTTAAAAATTTCAAATACCTTTTATTTTCGTAGTATGAAATCTAGTATAACTTCAGAAAGAACTATTAAAATCAATATTATTTTATTATGTGTTATGTGAGCCTGTGAGAAAATGAGAGTGGGTATGTGGGACATTAGTCAAATTTCAATATTGCATTATATACCATCTTAAGCAACGTGCAAAAGTTACACAAGCCTGTCATGGGAAAATGATCCTAGGGAATTTACCCACTTTGTTGATGACGTATGTCTACGTGCGATTGCTATTGTAACAGAGCAGCCAGAGTCAACCGGAGTAAAATCTGTATCTAAAGAATATTTCCAGGATTATTGTCTTTTAGTTTTCGTTTATTAAGCATTACTATAATATTTGTATGTCAGATTGACGCAAATGCGTCTGTGTATAAGGATTGGTACAGACCAGTTTTGGCACAAGTATGATCACGAGCGAGTATTCTGATTGGCAGTCAGTATGGTCAGCCAACCACAATTGAGACAGTGCCCGCTCGTTACCTGATAATTATACTGGGAGTGAGGCTGGAAGAAGGAAGTCACTCACTAACTTTGAACGCGGACGGTCATGTTACTAGTGTCAGTAAAAATACTGAGTAAGATGAAAAGTTACTTAGTGTTTGAGTAATTGGTGAGCTAAGTCGATAGCAGTTGTTGTTGAGGACTGCTTGGCGAAATTTCAGAGGTTTTGACTAAATCTGTTGGACAGATATTCACGTGTGAAATATTGGCCTTCATAGTATCCGTGCGGCTTGTTTCAGTATTAAACTACGAGTATTTTTAGCGAGCAGTTTCTTTTTTTAGAAAACCACAAGAAGGACCGAATGTAATAACTCGTATTAGTGGTGAAATTAATGACTGTGAAAATGTTGTTTAATTTAGGTCAGGTTTGGACAGATTTCTGGCTGCTGTGCATGTGAAATCTGTGTATGAATCGTGAACTGGAAGGAAATAGCCAATAGTTTAAATGTGGACTGAACAGTACCTTTTCTTTGGTTAACAAGGGCAAAATAAATATTACTGTGTGGAAATTTTGGACATTATTTTCCAGAAGCCAATCCATTTTCTTACTGCCCGATAAAATTGGATGACAGTATTTCTACAGAACTTTCTCTCATAACTTGAGTTGCGCGACCTCAGTAATTGTATATATTAGGTGATTTTTTTTTATCAACACGGCTTTTACGTCATCTTGTAAGTATCTACGTTGCTTAGTGAAGGGACATTGAGCAGATGCCATTCTGAGGTAGGTGAATTTTAATTTGCCGCCTGCACAGTGACGACGATGAATGGACACCTGAGAAATTAAGCCCCGACACGCCGCTTGATGAATGGCAGCTAGCTCTAAACAAAGAAAAATTTAAGTTAATGCACATGAATGGACAAACAAACCCTTAATGTTTGGACGCAGCAGTAGTAGTAGTGTCCTGCTTGATGTAGTCACATTGTTTAAATATCTGAGCGTAATGTTGCAAAGTGATATGAAATGGAACAAGCATCTAAGGAATGTGGTATGGAAGGTGAATTGTCAACTTTGGTTTATTGGGAGAATTTTGGGAAAGTACAGTTCATCTGTTAAGGAGACTGCAGATAGGACACATGTGTGACATATTCTTGAGTACTACTCAAGTGTTTGGGATCTGTACGAGGTCGAATTAAAGGAAGAAACTGAAGCATTTCAGAGGTGGGTTGCTAGATTTGTTACTGGTAGGTTCAAACAACATGTAAGTGTTACAGAGATGCTTTGGGAACTCAAATGGGAATCACTGGAGGGAAGGCAATGTTCTTCTCGAGGAACACTGTTGAGAAAATTTAGAGAACCAGCATTTGAAGCTGACTGCAGAACAGTTCTATTGTTGCTAACATACAATTCATACCAGGACCACAAAGATAAGACATCAGAAATTTGGGCTCATATGGAGGCACACAGACAGTTGTTTTTCCCTCACTCTATTTGTGAGCAGAACAGGAAAGGAAATAAATAATTAGCTTCTGCCATGCACCATATGGTGGCTTGCAGAGTATGTATGTACATGCAGATGTAGACACATTAGGTGGATGGACTATTTTACAAGAAATGCCTTATTTAAATGCAGGATTGGTTCCTTTGGAAATTATGAGAGCTCCTACTTTCAATATTATCATGGCCTAGAGCGAATGGTATGAAGATAAATACTAACCTATCAATAATAGAAGATATTTAAAAATGAGTGCTCAAAATAGATCAAGGAAATATAATGAATCAGCCAAGGAACATCAATTCCAAATTGGGACAAGATTACAGTGCAGACACAAGGGCAAAGTTCAAAATTTAATAAAGAAGTGGGAAATTTTTTGATCTATACCAAGGATCTTTGGAAATGACAAATTCTTCACCTAACATCTTGTAACAAGATCCAGCAAGCTCAGCTATTGAAAAATTGTACACTGTCTCAAATGCGCAAAGGTATCATGAAGTACAGTGGAAATTATTCTGTAACACAAAATGACCTCCATTGTAATCCAACAGTCTGTAAATCAATGAAATGTAAAGAAATCTTTTATATTGTGAAGTGCCTGTTTACATTCTTGTCCACAAAGAAATTGTTTACCTTACTGGCTGTTAATTTTAAGTGGGGAGGTTTTTTTTTTTAATTATTTAAATCTTTCACGTGTTACTTGGTAGGGGAATAGCATACTAGCCTCCTCTGGTTTTGAAAGAGGTGTAATAAGTGATCAGAATGGGAATTGATGTCAAGTGAGGAGAAGAGTTTGACACATCACAAGGGACAAGAGACTAACAATGGTCAGAATTATGTTAAGGGGAGATTACATGCAATACCGATTCTGCTTCCATCCGAGGCCAGGTTACATACACAATTGGGTGACATGTACAGGAACCCTGTATTTCATTACCACAATTAATGAAAGGTATGACAAGAACCACTGTTGTCTTGTTTTGGAAGAAAATGCATTACAAGAAAGGAGTGGTTACTGAGGGAAAAAATAGATGAACGGTTATAGTTCAGTAGGTCTCAGGATGAACAATTTAAGAAAAATATATGTAATTTTTTATCAGTACTCATTCATCTACATTAGCCAAATAGTTCATGGAGTTACTGGACCTGTAGTGTTCTAGCTGTAATAAAGAGGTTCAAGAGAGGTGGAAGGTTAATGCTAGCTGACTACACAAGCCTTTTCCTATTAAATTGGGTGCTTTGTAGCCAGAGTGTAAACTCCAAACTGAAATTTGTGTGAAAGCAATTTCTCATTGAAGCCCATGCTGTTCTGCTGGTAAGTGTTAGTGCTAAGCTAATTATGAGCCAGTGTTGCTCCATTAGGTTCCCTGTTCAACACATATATACTTATATATGAATGTAGAAGTAACTCTCATGTAACTCACTATATATGCGGCTTATACGTATTAGAACCTGAGTCCTACGTCCTGTTATTACTGGAAGGCATGACTAATTAGTACCTTTAATTTGTACCTTGAAAACATGAATTAAGTTGTATCATAACCTTTCTGGGTAACAAGTACCCAGTGTTGCACAGGAATGCTGCAGATCAGGTCAGGTGTCTATGTCCACAAAGAAACCAAGTATCCTCAGTTTGTAACCGGTCTGATCACTCACAGTAGTACTAATCTCTGGTTTATATGATATGCTGTTTGGTTAATCATGCAACTGTCCACTTCTTGGTACTCTGGCATAGATGCTAGGAAGCAGAATATGATTTAACCTCAACAGAACTTTCTGACTCTGCTTCCAATCAATCCACCTACAAAACAGTAATAATGACTGTATCCTATTTACAAGTAAAGATTTAGTGTTAGACATTAAATGCACCTGAAGCGAAGGCAAAACTGTTCTGGTCAAATGATTTAGTTAAAGAATATGGTCAATTTAAGGAATAATTTATACTGTAGTTTAAAGAATGCTGATGCATAAATTGGTACTTCCTATGATGTTAGGGTGTGTGTAACGTAATCGCACTATTAATGATATTACGAGACAATAGAAAATCAGTACATACAGTGCAAAGTGTTGTTTAACTTTTATGTAGAGTATCTAGAAGCCCTTTCCTTTGGTGACAAGATAAATCATTTTGTGTGTTGGAATTTGCACTAAGTGCACCTATTGTTCAAGTGCAACATGCATTTCAATGGTAACTTAGCAAGAAGCCACATCTGCACAAGCAGATTTATAACTGGCATATAAAATTCTTAGAGGCTGGTTGCACATGTGAAGGGAAGAGCACTGATTGGCCATGTATGTCTGATGAAAATGTCCTACATATCTGAGATGCATTTACATGGAGCCCTCTGAAGTCTACAAGATGGGCGGGCCAGGAGCTTCAACTTCTTCAGACAAACATGTTCTGAAACAATACCTGCATATGAAGCCTTACAAGTTGCAGTTACTGCAGTAATTGTGTCCCACTGAACCATAACAGAAAGAATGAAGTTTACATTTCAGTTCTCCAGGATATGGTAGCAGACACTTCCTGAATGAGTCATCTTTTCAGAAAAATCAATGTTTCATCTACTGGGCAAAGTAAACTGCCATAATGTAAGAATCTGGATGGCACAAAATCCTGGTGTCATCGTTAAACATGAAAGAGACTCACTGAAACTGAATGTGTTTTGCGCCGTTTATGTTCACGAAGTTTATGGACCTTTCTTGTTTGTGGAGGAAATTGTACCTGTAATGTCATACCTGGGCAGACTGCAAAACTGGTTGTTTCCCAACTTGTTGAAGATACCAATGATTTCATTTTTATGCACGTTGATACCGAACCTCAATTCTGCCTTGACGTGGGATGTTATCTTAACACCACCATCCCACAATGTTGGATTGAAAGAGGTGGACAAAATAATCTTGTTCATTGTTTTTGTCTCGCAGACAACCAGATCTCATACCTTGCAATTTTTTTCTGTCGGGCTACATAAAATACAGAGTCTTTGTTTCAATAAATAGGGACCTATTGATTCACATGTGGAATGAAACGGACTACTGTTTCAATGTTTCTTGAGCAACACATAGTGCTCATTCTGAGTGTATGGTATAGTATTTGTGTGAATGTAAAACTTTGAAAGTTCCTCTACCCAGTGACATGTGGAATGTGGTTCTATATATTTCAGTTTCTCTGTCATAAGAAACTGAAATATGTTCTTTCTTTTTGAATCACCCTGTATTATTCTTGAAATCTGTACACAACCAGAACTTATATAACTATTAATAATGTGGAGAAAAAATAATGAGCAACCATAACACAAGGGTTGGCTTAACAATTATAGAACAACTAGGAATTTCATGTCTTTTGGGATTTGTGAATATGTACAAACACATTATGCATGTCTCATGCACACTCTGTTCATGCTTTTCATATCATAATTTTAAAAAATCAAATACATTCAGATCTTAGATTTGTTGGTGTTTTATTATGAAGGTACAATTGTTATTAATTACCAACAAGTTGAAAACTGGTGAGCACATATTGCAAATTTCCCTACAAAACCGTTTTGTTAGGGAATAATGTTTGTTTTGTCGTACATGCAAAGTGTTTTGATGGGATTATAATCCTAAAGCTATTTAAATATTTCAATCAGTCACTTTACAAACAAAATATTACATTTTAAGTGAACAATGGGCACTAATAGAGCAGCATTAAGGTATTAGTTATGTTTTGATCTTGACTCCTGATGTTGCTTGGTTTGGGGGAAGGGTATGAAGTGTTCCCAATCATTTAATTCAAACACCACCATCTTTTCCCACCCAAGCAACAGTTATCTGAACATATAGTATTAAGTGTTTCTCAAGGTATTAAAGAAATGTGTGTTTTTTGTTGGTTTCACATAGAATGCACAAGTTCATAACAATTCAGTCCCACTATTACATACTGACATGGCACGCAGTAGTGCAAATCTACAAGATATCTGCTGATGGCCAGCACTTAGGAGAAGTTTGCAATTCCTTTGTCAACTTCATCACTGTATATAGTGTATTAAATTGATAATGATTCTGTAATGAAAATTGTATTAGTCTGTGGTGAGTTATGACACAATGGAATTACAAACATAGGCTGTGAGCAGGCACTGATTGAAATCAAAGGTGAAGGTTGAAAATTTGTGCCAGACCAGGATTCGAACATGGGTCTCCGAATTACTAGGCAGTTGCTCTGACCACTAAGCTATCCAGACACAGTGGTCATCACAACTGCACAGACTACCCTCGCACTTCTCCTGTCAGACTCAGATTCTCAACTTATCCCTTGCCTATTATCCTCATTACTCACAGTATTTGCCAATGCCTGTAAGAGTTTGAGCCTGTGTGCACCTGCACTGATAAGATCGAAAGATTGATGGCCATCTCACCCCCCCCCCCTCCACACACACACATACATACACCTCAAAGGAATTACAGACATTAGCTGTGAGTGGGTATCGATTGAAATCAAAGAGGAAAGTGGAAAATTTTTGCTGGATTGGGATTTGAATCTGGGTCTCCTGATAACTATGTATCAATGTCCACTCGCAACCAATGTACATAATTTCTGTGTGTCTTAACTCATATTGGCTGAAAGATCAAAATAGTGTCTTTTCTTTCAGACATGTCAAAAAGAACAGACACCACACATAACATATCGAGTTCTTAAGAGTTTCTCATGAAGTCCGTATCAGGACTGTACTGAATCCATAGACCAATGGTTATTTTACGTTAATGTGTTTATACTGGTGCAAAAAAAAAATCTTGCTCAGAGAAAATTATTACTGAATGGAATATATTTTGGAGTTGTGATATACAGGGTGATTAGTTATTAACGTTCCATACTGAAACAAACTAACCACTGTTCAGAAATGACGTCAAATTTCAACATAATATTATTGAAGAAGGCAGAAACGTTATTTGGGGGAGGGGAGAATTTAAAAACCTAGATGGTGCTGTATGTGGCAGAATATGTATGGCGAAGGATGCTAAGTACACAGCTATTTCTCAGTTTGTGTATGAGATGCTTGGTGTAACTGTTTCAATGCAGAATCACATGCTTCTAATAAAGCTCTGCAGAAGTTCTGTACACTCACGGGGATGAAAAAAGGCATTGGTCCGATGTCTCCAAAGGCTCTGGAGAAAATGATTATGAAATTCAGACAGACAGGTTCTTTTGAAGTGCAATGTGGCAGTGGGAGAAAAATGATGGATCTGATGTCAGTAGATGATGTCCCCACAGCACTGCATGGCGCATAAAATTCTATGAAACATCCTCCACTGCTATCCACATAAAATTACCACTCTGATCCCTTGTGGAACACGTTGTTTCTCGATTTTGACTTGGGGCAGAAAACTGTGGACAGCAATACTGAACATATCTAGGGGCAGTCTCGTGACAGTTAAAACCAGATTTCATTCACACTTTTTGTGTAGTTTTTGGCTGCATGACAGTTAAAAACCATGCCCATCTGATGTAGTAAGATGGGTTTACCTAACTAACAGTGGTGTAACTGTTGAATGTGCAACCCACAGCCATTGTAGTGCGACTCATCTGTCATTTGTAGCTGACCCATTTACTTTAAGACACTTACAGTGCCATCTAGAGGGAAAATTTTCATTAATTTCTTTTATTTCCATTTTGTTTCAGCCACCTTCAATATGTTCAAATTTGATGTCATTCTGAGCAGCGTTTTGAAACTGGAGCTGCACTTCAAGATTAAAAGCATGCTAATCTGTCGTATCTACAAAAAAGAAAAAATACATTAAAAAAGAAAAATATATTAATGATTATTTACAAAATATTGCTAATAACAGGCTACGAAATAATATCCCTGTCACTTTAATTGAGAGGAGGAATTCTGATGTGGTTCTGTGTAGCTGATATGAGCAGTTGAAGTAGTAAGTTTTAAAGTTAAGCAAATCTTTATGGTATCTTGTGAATGGCACAACAAATCTCCTTCAAGATACAAGATAATCAAAATATAAGCATTCAAATCAGACAAATTAGTCAGAGAGAGGAGAAAACTCATATTTATGGTTTGTAGTGTTCCTACTGGTGACACAGTGCTGCACATAAAAGATATCAATTAATTAAGCCTTATGCATTCCAACACAAGAGAAAATTGCTACAGGATTTGGCAGCAACACTACACTACACTACACTACACTACACTACACTACACTACAGAATAAAGAGCCAGCTGTGTTTCATTAGAACAATATTTTCTGAATTGGTGCCCCCCCCCCCCTCTCTCCCAAGGTATCTCATAACACTGGAACATAGTACATATTCCAGAATGCTGCTACAAATCAATGTTGTTGATATAGGCCCATAACACAGAGCACTACTTTTATTTTATTTCTTGTGTATTGGTGTGACTCATGCAACTTTCCAATCTTTGGATACAGATCTTCTGTCTTAACCAGCTGCTAAACACGAACATTTCATTAGTGTAGTACAAATGGAACTTAACCGTACAAATTCCAGTACAGAAGACTTGCCTTGATCAGGTGACTTAAGTTGCTTTGTTACACCAAATGTATCTACTTCCAAATTACTCGTGTTAGTAGCTGTTCTTGATTCAGATGGTGTTTACTGCATCTTCTTTGATGAAGGAATTATGGAAAACCATGTTTAGGAACTCCAGTTTAGTGGTACTGTCATCAGTATCATTACTGCTGGTTTCAGGCAATGAACCTATTGACTGACTTGCCACTAGTACTTCACACATGACCATAATCTCTGGATTTTCCACCTTATTTCAAGGCAGAATTTTGTTATGGCCTATATTAAAAGCATCTTGCGTTGAAGCCTGCACTCAGTTTTTAGCACCTGAAAACCATTGCCAAGCTCAGAGATTTTCTGTTCTTTTAAATCTGACCACCCTGTCCAATCCACACAGCCCCCACTAACCATGCAGCTGCCCCCTGTGCGTAGAGGCCACCTGATGTATTAAGCAGATCCTGGCAACTCCACACTATGATAAAACTCAAGGAATCTGCAATATACACAGTCACAGAACTATCTCAGCCTCGGATACAAATGCTCCACTCGATTATGTACCAAATGTCCACAGTCAAGCCTGTCAATGACACTGCAAATGGTCAGCTCTGCCTTCATTTTGGAAGCAAGACTGGTCATCTTTACCACTTTAGTCAGCTGCCAGCAACCAGAGAGAAACTCTTCTGATTTGAATTGACCCTGTGCTCTTCACAGCACCTGGAAGAACCCATTCGACATCTGGGATGACTGCCTCCAGTGAACACAGAGTGCACACTGGATTTCTTCTCTTCCTTGGCAGCCGTATCCCTAAGGAGCTGTACCATATACCTAACATTAGAGTTCCCAAATATCAATAACCCAACCCTCTGTGAATGCCCAGACCCTGCAGGTCAGCTGGATCAGGATCTTTGTCAGCCTCTGAAATCTGTCAGGCAAACTGGGGAGGCCTTTCGATTTGTCTTGTGGAAAGTCTTTTGCTACCTTCGACAACCTGAAATGATCTCCCATCTGACCACGTGTGATGAGTCAATCTAAATGTGGGCAGTAACAGGGCATATCACGGCAGTGGAACAGTCGGGGGACATGTGGGACATGCTGCACGTCCCTTCGATCCCCATGTCTGACCCCCATAGTGATGTCCATTAACTCAGTCGAGCAATCCAAGATGAATGGATTACAAAACTGATCTGAACACAGCATTCACAGTCCCTACCTAGACTAAAGACAATGTACATGTGTACTACACAAACACACAGACTAAGCTACAAAAGTAACTTGCTCCTTCTTAGAAGCTTATAATATAATAAACAAACAATTTATACAGTTGGTTCTGCTTGAATGGTGATGGGTGCAATAAACTAAAATATTCCTATGTGAGGTCTGCTGATGACACTCTACTGTGGTGAATTTGAGCCTTAATGACTTCACTTAAAATAATGCAGGTCCTATGAGCAACAAGGGCATCATAAACCGACAACGTATCGAGGCAATATAGTAGCTGATAGCCAAGGTTGCATTCAAACAATGAGAATGAATGAAATACCTTGAAGTAAGTGAAAATTATGATCTAGGGTAAAAGTCTGTTGTGAGCTAGGCAGCATAACATATTATATACGAACACACAAGAGTAGCAAAAATTGACAGCAGGGTCCTCAAAGGTACACTTGTAGATGCTGGGTGTAGTGTATTACACCCTTAATATGTGTAGAAGTGATTCATGACTGATTTGATTTGCTTTGCTTTATTTCAGATGTGTGTGTGTGTGTGTCTTTTTTTAAGGGCAATTTGCACATCAGTGATGATGAACAATGAGGACAACGCAACACCCATTCCCCAAATGGAGAAAATTTCCAACCAGCCGGGAAATGAACACAGGCCTCTTCGGTTGGCATCCAACCATGTTGACTCCACAGCTACCAAGACGGAGGCTTTCACTACTTGAGAATGCCCCCACGAGAAACAAAGGAACGTAAGACAATGAAACTTTGTGGAAACATTTGTAGCATGTGTTGAAAAGAAAATAACAAATAAACCATTGAAAGAAACTCATTTTAATTTCCATATGAGAGTGTAACATTTGTTAATTGCACACCACGTTTACCATTGTTCAACACAATGACCATATGCATCCATCACAGCCAGGAACCACACTAGAATTTGCTTGACTGATGCCTGATATATCTCAAAAGGAATCTTGACCATGGAATGTTCAGCTGTGATAACACTGCTTGAAGACTGCACAATGCATCTGGCACAATCAGCCTTGGTAACAGTAACTTCCACAATTTGTTGCACAAATGGCTGTCGGCCTCTCCCAGGAGCAATTCCCATACCTCCAGTTAATCTTAACTTCCGAATAATGTTCTTCAACACCAGTTGGGAAATAGGACCTTTCCATATTCTTTTCATGCTTCGATAGGAAGAGCAGCACCAATACTACTGCTGTTGTTTTAATAAAATAACTTTATGACTAAATCTCTCCTCACCTCATCCAGACCCATGTTGACTGACTGCAACTGTAATGCACACTGATGCATGTCTCTTAGCACTACGATGCCATACCAGTAACAGCACCTAATGGCAAGCCATGACAGTAACACTACTAACAACACAAATCCTGCAGGTCGCAGTCTGAACATCATGCCTATAACGTTGGGTACCCATACAGTAAATAGTTTTCCATGTATACTGACTCAAGTAGAGAAAGCTTAATTACAAACACCACATATTTCTCTCCTAAAATGAGAATTTAATGAATGTTTAGCATTAATGTTTATGGCACAACAAATTATTAGCTCATACTCTATAGTAATCCCACTTAACTCTTATTATTTTGTTACCATCTGTGAGGAGAACCAGGCAAAGAAAATATAAGTTGATAGAAAGACAACTCAAATTGTGCATGTGTGAAGCACAAGGCACAAAAATGTGTAGAATGATTAATTAATTCTATCCTGCAGCCTGTTTTTCAGTTGTGTTTCCCAACCACCACCAGATGAATGGGCAGTGAAAATTACAATCTCACCCAACAAACATACACACACCAACAACTGATACGTTAATAGTGTAGAAAAGAGCAAATCAATAAGGTTACCTGAACCTTAAAAAAATATATTATTCTAACATGATTATTTTACAGGGAATGTCATTTTGTCCTGTTTTGTACATTTATCTATATTTTGATGTTTTCTTTGTAACCTTTGAAGTACAGGGTAATTATAATTGAACTTTCAAAGCACTGTAGAAATAACACCACTGGTCAGAATGATGTCAAATCGCAATGAAATATTACCAGAGAAGGGGGAAAACGTATAGCAGAAGAAAAATAAATAGTTACAAAATGTAACAATAGATGGTGCTGTAAGCATTATAATTTAATAGTGGTCTACTACAAATAACAAACGAATCATGCAACAAGGCCTAACGTGTATGTTTAATGTTAAACAAACTTTACTGTGTGAATGAGTGTACTGGTATGATACGTAAGCCCATCCAGCATGGCAAGGTCATATCACATCAGATGGGAAAAACAGATTTTTAATTGTCCTGAGGCCAAAAACTGCATAAAAAGCATCACTCACATCAGTTTTTAATTGTCCTGAGGCCAAAAGCCACATAAAAAGCATCAATGAAAATCAAATCAGATTACTAACTTCCGTGTGACTGGCACAAAACATGTTCAATATGCTGTCCATTGTTTCCTGCAAAAATTGAAATCGAGCAACAGCATGTTCTGCAACTGATTGAAGTGTTTCCGGGGTCATGTTCAGAATGTGTTGCACAATGTGTGCCTTCAATGCAGCCAAGTTTGCAATCAGAACACTGAACACAACATCTTTCAGACAGCCCCACAGCCAGAAGTCACACAGATTAAGATCAGGTGATCGGGACAGCCAGCCTGTAGAGAAATGGCGGCTGATAATTCTAGCATTTCCAAAATGGCCCTTCAGTAGTTGCTTAATGGGGGGAGGTGATAAACCCGCATCACACAGTGACTTTTTCAGGATGGTACTGGTTGATTTGTGCGTCGATTTATTGTTGCCCATATTCGAGAATTCCATATATTGACATATCCTGTCAGATGGAAGTGGGCTTCGTCTGTCAACTTCCATGCGAGCATGAAACTCTAAAGCAAAGATCTATCTTGCTGGCAGTTCAACAGGAAGCAACTCGTGCACATGGTTAATTTCGAATGGATAGCAAAGAAGGATATTTCGTAGGATTTTAAGCATCGTGCTCATAGTTATGTCCAATGTTAGGGCAATTCTTCATGCACTATACATTTGCACACTGCAACTCATCTCCTCCTGCACTGTTGCGACCACTGCTTCCACTGACGTCGAATCAAATCGTTTCCTCCCTCTACCAGGTTGCATACCAAAAGAACCCATCTTTTCGAATTTCCGAATCATTTTCTCCAGACCCACGGCAGTCATCAGACCAATGCCCTTTTTCAAACCTTTCAGAGTCCGGAACTTCTGCAGAGTGATGCGTGCACAGTCATCATTCTTGCAATACAGCTTTGCATGCAGAGCATGATCCTGCATTGAGACAGTCATGGCAAACGTTGCAGACTCGAAAGAAGGAAAAGCCATGTACCTTTCATGTTTATACCAACTTCAATGGGTCATGCGCATGACAGGTGTTTTATGTATTCTGACATATACCGTGCCATCTATTGATCAATTTTCACACAATTTTTTTTCTTCTGCCATACATTTTCCCCCTTCTCCGATAATTTTCCTTTGCAATTTGGCATCATTCTGACCAGAGTTGTTATTTCTACAGCATTTTGAAAGTTTAACTTTAATTATAATCACCCTGTATGTTAATAACTGGAACACTATCAGACAAATTATTGATGTGAAACTTCCTGTCAGATTAAAATTGTGTGCCAAACTGAGACTCGAACTTGGGACCTTTGCCTTTCGTGGGCAAGTGCTCTACCACTGAGCTACCAAAGCACAACTCGCGACCCATCCTCACAGCTTCAGTTCTGGCAATACCTCGTCTTCTACCTTCCAAACCTCACAAAAGCTCTTCTGAAAACCTTGCAGAACTAGCACCCCTGGAAGAAAGGATATTGCGAAGATATGGCTTAGCCAGAGCCTGGGGGCTGAATTTCATCCTGCTGTCAAGGGTGGGGGGGGGGGGGGGGGGAGGTGATGTGATGGGGAAGGGTGACACGATGTGGAGGGGTTGCTGACAAGTGGGGGGGGGGGGGGAATGATGCGATGGGGAAGGGGGGGGGCATGATGCGATGGGGAACGGGGCCTACAAGATGGGAGTGGGTAGTGGAGCTAGGAGGGTAGTGGCACTAGAGGGTGGTGGTGCTAGGGGGAGGCTAACTGGAGGGGTAGGTGAGGTTAGAGCGAAGAAAGGATGAGTTTAGGGGGAAAGAATGAGAGACTGAGTTTACGAGGAGTGAATGTAGTGTGAGGTGGGACAGTGACATTAGATACATGGGTGGGGGAATTTTGGAGAATGGGAAAGGAGGGTGAGATGGAAGGGAGATGGAGCATGAGCAAAAATGAAGAGTAAGGCATTGAGTAAAAGGGATGTGGAGGGAGGTTGAGAGAGGGGGGAGCGAAGGAGTGGAGAGAAAGGGACCAAACTACAGATTCATCAGTCCTTTTTTCCTCATTCAAAGAGATTGTGGAGTAAAACCATTTACCAAAAGAGTCTGGGAAGAACAAAAGGAGGAAAACTTACTGGGAAAGACACTGAAAGAGGAAACGAAAGTGGCAAGAGAAAAGCAGAGAATGTGCACTCAAAGGAAAAAAGCCGTAGAAGTTAATAAAAGAATATAGCAGATGGCCTTGGCTGGCTGATTTCAAGAAGAAAAAAGTATGAGCCAGCCACTTTGCAACACACTAAAATATCCAACCTAAAAGACAAGGCTAAAGGAACTCAGATATGGAAAAGATGAAACCAAAATGAACAAACATCAAAGAAAGAGGGAGGAAGAGTTAAAACGGAGGGAGGATGGATGCATGGGAGAGAAGGCCAGATGCCCAATCTTAGATTTTGTGATAAAAAATCCTCTCTCAAATAAAACAAAGCTATATTAGCTGTTGAGGCACTGGCTCCCAACACCATTGGCAGTGTGTGGCGGGGAGGTTAAAAGCCTGCTGCAGAGCAGCTGAAATTGGGCAGTCCAACAAGATGTGGAAGACAGTCAAGTTGGAACCACAGCGACAATGAGGTGGGTCCTTGCAATGGAGGAGGTGACCATGATTCAGACAAGTGTGGCCAATGTGGAGCCGGAAAAGGACAACGGAGTTCCTGCGAGTGGCTCGTATGGATGACCGCCACACATTTGTTGTCTCCTTGATAAAACGTAGTTTATTTGGTGTACTGAGTGTGCCCCATTCAATATCGCACATCCCAAAAACTTTAAGGCATCAGGCCAATCAGAGCTCAGTCTCTAGCGGGCCGATCTCCAGAGCTGGTTTACTGGTAGCCTGTTTGGCCCGTCTGTCACCAAGTTCACTGACCAGGACACAAAATGTCCTGGGGTCCAACTAACGGACAATAAACGTCCACTGTTTCCGAGAGCATACAGATACTCGTGGAGTCATTACCAAAGGTTGGCAAGGGGAGCACTGGTCAAGAGCATGTAGGCTGCTGCTTAAGGAGTCACTACCGATGACAGCGGATTTACCTGCGCAGAGGTGGATATGCTCAAAAGCACGAGAGATGGCTACCAACTCTGCAGTGAGAACACTGCAGCCATCTGGCAAGGGGTGCTGTTCAGTATGTCCAGTGTGAGCGTAAATGAGACCAATGAGACCATCGACCATCAAGCCATCGGTGTAAACTATGTCTAAGTCCTGGAACTCGCCGAGAATAGAGAAAAATTGCTGGCAAAGAGACTCATGTGGAATTCAGCCTTTTGGGCCTCGCAATACGACCAGACGAAGCTGTGGTCGAGGCGTGGACCGTGGAGGTGCACACGAGTGGATCCACGGAAAGGTGGTAGGGGGGAAGTGTCGAGTTCAGCAAGAAGCAACCAGACACAGACTGCAATTGGAATTCCCGTCTGGGCTGCCGCTGTGGGAGACGGATCGCCATGTTAGGGGAAAGGAGACAGTAATTTGGACGGTGAGAATGAATGCGGGGCAGTATAATTCGCAAGCAGTTGTTGTTGCCTGATCCATGGTGGAGGAACGTCAGCTTCCACAGGAAGGCTGTTTACTGGGCTCGTTTGGAAAGCTCCTGCCACAAGTCGAACTCCACTATTCTCTTGGATGTCAGGCAAACTGTGTAAAGCACCAATTCAAACTCTGAAATGCGGAGCAACAAAAAGTTCCGCATAAAAATCTGGTGTGGGCCCCAGAGACCTCACTTGTGCAGAGTACCAAGGATGTGGTGTCGCCAAAAGAATTGGTAACATAGGCTTTTTTTAGGTCAAGACAGATAACAGTAAGGTGATGACACAGGAAAAAGGCCGTTTGGATGGCAGACTGCAGGTAGACCAAGTTGTCGGTGGTGGAGTACCCTTGGCGAAAACCACCCTGGGACTGAGCCAGAAAGCCCCAAGACTCAAGGAGCCAACACAACCGCCAGTTCACAATACGTTCGAGCAGCTTTCACATAGTCGGTGATGCTGATAGGATGATGGCTATCCACATCTGGCAGGTTCTTACCAGGTTTTAGCAATGGAACGATGGTACTTTCTCGCCATTGCGATGGGAGTTCGCCATCGCTCCAGATGTGGTTGAAGGTGGTAAGGTGGTGTTGCTGGTAATCTGCTGACAGATGTTTAATCATTTGGGAATGGATGTGGTCTGGTCCAGGGGATGTGTCAGGCCGAGTGGCAAGGGCACTGAGAAATTCTCACTCACTGAAGAGAAAACAATATGGTTCAGGGTGGCGTGGAACAAAGGATAGGTGGTGTCGTTCCACCTGGTGTTTTGGGAGACAAAAGGCAGGGCAGTAATTTGCAGATGCAGGGGAGCAAGCACAATGCTCAACAAGATGCTCTGTGATCAAATCTGGATCAGTATATACAGTTCCATGTGTGGAAATTCCAAGTATACCTGCACGCGTCTGATATCCATAAAGGCATCTGTGCTCGGTCCAAACCTGGGAAGGAGAGGTTCGTGCATCACTGGTAGAGACGTATCGTTCCCAACACTCCTGCTTCTGTTGTTTAATGAGTTGACAGACCTAGGCACGGAGTCATTTGAAGGCAATGAGGTGCTCCAGGTATGAGTAGCACTTACAATGTTGGAGGGCTAGCCTACGATCTCTAATGGCGGCAACTGTTTCCAGTGACCACCGAGGCACTGACTTCCGCCAGAGGTAACCTGAGGAACAAGGGATTGCTGAGTCAGATGCGGCAACAGTGTAGTAGTGATGGTCTGGATTACCTCATCAATGTTGCCACACAACAGAGATTTAATGGTGGTAGCAGAGGTAAAGGCATCCCAGTCAGCCTTGGTAAGAGCCCATTTGGGCAATCATCCAGGTGAGTGATGCAGGGGAGGGACAGGAAGAGTGGGGAGTGGTCACTACCACAGAAGACGTTGTGAGCTCTCCAGTAGATAGGCCCAGGACTGCAGATGGAAAGATCAACAGCCAAGTATGTGCCATGCACCACAGTGAAATGATGGGGCCACCTGTATCAAGGAGGCAAAGGTCGAGTCGAGTTAGAAGATCCTCGACATCTTTACCGTGGCCAGTAATATTGGTTCCACCCCACAAAGGGTTGTGGGCATTAAAAATCACCCACAAGTAGAAAAGATGAGGCAAGTTGGGAAATTAGTGCAACAAATACCTGGTGCGGCACTTCACCATCTGGAAGAGGGTAGATGTTACAGATGGTAATTTCCTATATTGTCCTCACTCTGACAGCCACAACTTCCAAAGGTGTTTGAAGGTGCACTGGTTCGCTACAGACAGAGGTAATGACATAGATACAGATGCCACCCGATGGTCTGTTACAATCATTATGGTTTCTGTAGTTCCCCCAACAGCCACATTGTGGGAAACCACGTTTCCTGAAGGGCAATGCAAAGAGCAGGTGTAACACTTAAAGAGTTGTTGTAACTCAGCCAAGAGGGAGAAAAAACTGCCATAATTCCACTGGAGGATGATGCTTTCTGTCGTCTAGGAAGACATGGAAGGACCAAGGAGGCAGATTAAGGAGCTTGCTGGGAGGGCTTCTCTGAAGTAATTTCAGGGAAAGAGGAAGATTGTGAAGCCCTTCGACCAGCAGCCAAAGGCTCCTTCAGCCACTGGCTGGTGTCCAACTCACCAATGGAGACCATGGAAGGCAGAGTCCCAAGGGACCCCTTCCATGTGAGAGGCAATGGAGCAGGCTTTTGTTTCTCTGGCTGGGGGAAGGGGACTGATGTCACCGGCATTTGGAAGGGGGTGGTGTTCCCAAAGTAGATGCTTTGGGAGCAACAGAAGAAGATGTGCCTCCATCCATAGAAGATGTGCCTCCATCCATCAGAGAGGGGATGCAAACAGGCGGTCCTGAGGGCCCAGGTGACTTCATCATAGCGGCAGCTTAAGATGATAGCAATCAAGCAGGATTCACCCTTCTGTATTTCAGTTTAGCCTCGCGGTAATACAGCCCGTCTAGGATCTTGTACTCAATTTTCAACTCCTTTTGGAGTACTGTGCAGTCTGGCGAGCAGGGGCATCGGTGCTCCCCACAGTTGACATCGGTAGGAGGAGGGGTACATGGAGTATTCGGATGCAGTGACGTATGCAATCTCTACATGTGGTGCTCAAATTGCACCAAGAAGACATGTTCAAACTTCCAGCACTTAAAGATCCAAATAGGGGGACGGACATACGGTTTTACGTCACAGCGGTACACCATCACCTTTATCTTTTCAGGTTATGAATAACCCTGAAAGGCCAAGATAAAGGCACTGGTGGCAACCCTGTTATCTTTAGGCTCCCTATAAACACACCAGATGAAGTGCATGACCTGTCATTCTAAACTGGCACATAGCTCATTGTCGGACTGCAACAGGAAATCGAGATGAAAACTTATTTTATGGACCGTGTTGAGGCTTTTATGGGAAGTGACTGAAACGGGAATATCACCCAGCTTGCCACAGGTGAGTAAAGCCCAGGACTGGGCTGGGGATGCCGTCTAAATCAGGATTGACCCATTACGCATTTTGGACAGCGCTGTCACTTCCCCAAACTTTTCCTCCAGGTGTTCAACAAAAAATAGAAGCTTTGTATCAAGAAAGGAGTCCTCATCTGTTCCACTGCATACTAAATACCTTGGCGAATAAGTCTCTCTCTTTTCCATAGCCATATGTTTTTCCCATGGTGTATCTAGGGAGGGGAATGATTTAGGGTCATATTTCTCAGCATTATAGTCTATCCTGCCCTTGTTAGAGACTGCTGGTGCCATTCGGTCACCAGCAAGAGATGGCTCGGACCGCTTCATTGCCACCCACTACGATCAGGTGCTCTCCACACAAGCACCACCCACCCACAGCAAAGGCTGCCTGGTATGATGGCCATTGGTGGGACTCCTGATGCCACAACAAGACAGGCATCTACTCCTTGGCACACGTGAGGAGTTTGCAGTTCAGCATCAGCAGTGTGATCCACGTGTTGTCAGGGGGCCACCACCAAATGGGTACACAATGGTCCCACCACGATGGGACTGGCTACATGCTGGATACTGGGTTTGGAGCAAACCAATATTGTCATGGGGGGCAAAAGAGGACAGTGGACAACAGAAGAAAATGACATACCTTGGAACGTGTCCTCACCCAAATAGTCGAGTTGCTGAGACATGACAATAAGAGGTGCAGAAGATCTAATCACATAATGGATATCTGGTGCACCAAGCAAGGCATCCTTCTGCAAATGGCCCACATGTCTTAGAATTTTGAAAGTGTGAAGTCAAACCTTAAAATGGGACCAGAAGTTATTGGGCCAAAAAGTGGGAGACTTCCAGAATGAATGCTCACTCAGCAGTGGAGTGTGTATTGATCTGAAACTACCTGAAGATTAAAACTATTTATGGGACCAGGATTCTAAACTGGGACCATTGCCTTTCATGGGCAAGTGCTCTACTGAATGAGCTTCGGGGTAATTTGGAACATAGGAAATGCAATACTCGCGGACATCAATATATTAAGCAGTTTGTGAGTAGTGCTTTTATAGCTCAGTTGGTACAGCATTTGGCTGCAAAAGGCACAGGTCTCAGGTTTAAGTTCCAGTCCAGCACACATTTAATCTGTTGCAATGTTTCAAGTCAACACACTCTGCTGCAACTGAGAATTCATTCTGCAAACAATTCCCCAGGCTGTGGTTAAGCTGTATCTGCATGATATCTTTTCTTTCAGGGGTGCTGGCCCCACAAGATGTGTGGGAAATTTGCCATGGACATGGAAAGGTAGAGATGAGGTATTGGCAGAAGTAAAGCAATGAGGACGGGTCATGAGTTGTGCTTAGATGATCAATCAGTAGAGCACTTGTTTGTGACAGCCAAACAATCCAGTTTCGAGTTCCATATCCGCATCGCATTGGGCACACTGGTGTCATATAGTTCTTATCCCATACTCTTGCTGCACTCCCACCCACCTGTCACCTCCCTCCTCATCTCAACTTCACTTGTTCCACAGTGTGCATTTTATCAAAGACATTCCAATGCCATTTCAATTTGCTGTTGTCACAATGACTAATACTCTTACACTATTAAAAAAAAAAGTTAAATATGTGTATAACTTTTTCAAATAACAATGTGTGGGTGTGTGTGTGTGTGTGCACGCTCATCCACATGCATCGTGCATATGTGTGTGTGCTTACATGCAGAAATTACTTGTGAATTATGGCTTCATTTGTGTACCAGTTGTCAAATTGGGCACTGTACACCTTAATTTCATGTACAGAAAAAGCCTCAAAAACTAAGGAGACTGTGAATGTAATCTACAAAATGTGCTTTAAGTGCCATTGAAAGAGCTTATGAACAAGGCAATTTCAAGTGCACTGGTGCCAAAGAAAAGCGAGGAACTGATTTCTTATGAAACTGTTTTTAATTACTTACCTTCCATTTGGCTTCAGTTCTCAACAGTGCTCCACTCTTCACCCTATCAGTACCTGGAGTTTCACTGCTATCATAACCAAAACTATTTGCCTCTTCTAGTATTGGAATTGGTAGTGAATCATTAAGATTTTCTTTATCGGCCGTAACTGCTGTAGAGTGGATCTGGCTCTGGTCACTAGGTAACTTGGGTGCAGAATTACTGACAGTTCTGGAACTGTTACTGAGTGATTTAGTTCTTGGAGTTGGTACTGGACGTTTCCTTTGTGCAGTCTCTGTATCCTTTCTTACATGTGAGGAAATCTCCGGATTGAAAGACAATTTTGCTAATGAAAATTGGCAAGAATCCTCCACACTAGTTTCTGAAGGGCCCGTACTTGTTTCCTGAGATGAGTTTTGTTTGATACAGCCTAAATTGTCAGGTACATGTGTTATGTCACTGACTGTAGCACCAGGAGCACAGTTTCTTTCAGTCCAACAAGGTCTTTCATTTTTTTTATACTTTGATCCATCTCCAGTGTTATTTGAAAGATCTTGTGTTTGACACACTTCAAGAACTGATAAATAGTTGCCATTATTATTATCTGCGATGATGTTAAAAGCACTGTCACATTCGTTCGAAAAATCTGCATTGTCTGTCACTCCCTGAGGCAAATGTTTAATTTTTTCAATTTTTGTGGGCAAAGAGCTTTCATATTTAGTATGGTTCTCATTATTTGATCTGCTACTTTTCAGTGTACAGTTGTCTAGTTCATTGCTGGACTTACACGACTCAAACTGATGCATTCGCTGAAAGAGAAGTACAAATGAAATTTAATTTTGATAATATCATAAGAAAATAAGTAGGCAGTGGGGCACTTAACCTACAGCAAATTAAAGTTACAAATTAAGCAACTGCATTTAGAAGCTGAAGATACAATCATGATAAATGAGTTTTCTTAGAAAGTAAAACTTTCTGTGAGAAAAATGCAAGACATGACAAACGCACAGGAATTTTTGAGAAACATCTAATTTTACAAGATGTCCTGCTTGCAGTATTATACCCAATTTTCAGTTTGTTCCTTTTGTTATGACTCTCATCATCATTTAATTTAACAAAAAATTAGGAAAAAATGTAATGGTTTATTCATTCACTGTTGCCTTCACAAACAGCTTTTGAAGCACCCTTCTTCTTCTTCTTCTTCTTCTTCTTCTTTTTTCTTTTGTTTCTTCACACCTAAATGTATGTTGTAATGCCCACTGCCCATGTGTAAATCTACACACTGTGTAGTGTATCTAGTCCACACAAACTAAGATGCAGACACAGTATTAAAATTTAATAAAACAATTCTCTGTAAAAGATTTGCATATTTTTTAAAAATATAATTGAATTTATTAAAGCACTTATTTGTATACCACACCAGCAGTCGTTATGTTTAGTGCCAAAGTCACCAGGATGCTGTTGGGACTGACTCTTGAATAGGTGACATAGAACTGCCCATGTGAGAAGCAATCATCCTCCGCCCCACCCAAGTCAATACTTGCCACCTTTAATGAATGGCCCTGAGATTTATTAACAATCATTGCAAAGCATACTTTAAGATGGGATTACAATCGCTTGATCTCAAATGAATATTAAGAAGCAATAAGAGGTATTCAAGGTATGAACATCAATTCATCTCCATCACATTTCGTAAGCACAGTTTAGGTGCATTGAAGATGCACAACAGTAGCATGACAGGTGTACAAACATTCAGGGGTAGTTTATGAGAAGGGAAACAAGGTAGCTTAATGCTATTAAGGAATTCCACTGGATGGTGAACTGCTCCATCTGTCTGCAACACTGAATCAATAGAACTGTATTCCATTCCTGACCCTCCAATGCAATTAAGTAGTATGTCATCAATAGTGACAGCCCTGTTGTTCTTGGACGTTAGTATGGCCCATTCACACAGCAAGAGACAGACTGTCTATATGGCAGACTTGGGATAATTTCTGTTCCATATTTTCAGTAGGAGTTCAGAAAAAATTCGGGCTTCAGGCACAGATTATCCCTTACATGGACACTAATATTTTTCTTTATGAGACAGAGCCACAGGTGCAAAGATTTTATGCATGCCCCAACCTTGTCGAGTTCCTCTATGTACAACATGAAGAGTCTGCCTTAGGTCCCCTGCCAGCACCACAGTAACTCCACCCCACACAATCATCATCTCTGATGTCTTTCAAAGTTTTATTAAGTACTTCAAATCCACCTTTGGGGACCATGATACCCTCACGCCACAGGATAAATTTACACTCCTGGAGAACTTCAGCCATATTACTCTGTCTAGGGATCTTGCATATGGGTGTTTCAACTTTGATGAGAGTGAGAGGGAATTTATAGGCACAGTGAGCTGTTTCACCAACTTCCAACACTGCGGTAGCAATGCCAGAAGACGCCATAGCTAAAGCAATACCCCAATCAATTCTTATTTTTGCTAGAAATAAGTTTATTAGAAAAGGTGACCCAATCCTCTGGGAACATTCAGGAAAAATAATTGACTCAAATGTGATTCAATACTATTTAACACTTCACAACGACCAGAGGGGTGCACAACTGTTAGGGAATATATGCTATCCGAGACTACATGCATCAAAGCATTTGTGTCATAGTTTATTTTCCTTCGATAACCTATATTCTACAAGACTACTTCATGCTATTTTGGATCATGAAATCATACTGTGGTAAAGTTTGGCCTCCCATACCCAACACTGCATCCTCAATCTGTACCTGACATTTATTGTATAAGTTGTTAAAAATATTTTCTGCACCACAATGCAAATTTTCCTCAATTTGGTGAATGAAGTCTTCCAACAAATTAAACTCAGCAGATCAGAGAGTTAACAGAATACTAACATCACTGAAAATCTCTCTAAGTTCAAATGGTGAATCACACAGTTCAGCTTCTCTCAGTGCAGAATCCCAATGCCTGTCATCCTCCATCAAACCAAAAGCTTTGCAGGCAGATTGAAACATGGGGTGATGGGTCAGAAAAACATGTTGGACTTCGAACCTCATGCAGTAGTAACCACAGAAGATACAGAAGATAGCAGTCAATGTTTGGGTGGAGAATGTAGATTATTCCAAGAGAATGGTCTTTCTTCACTCCTGGCCATCCAGTAACTTCCAATCCTCTGTCTTTAACACACTCTTGTCATCCCATACACAGAAGGAAGGGACTTCAGAATACAATACATTTATTGCAAATTGGTCAATTCTAAGAAGGGCAGTAGTGTGGTCTGTTGTGTGTTGTTGATCTTTTCAGCCATGTTTTCAGATGTAAAGTAAACATACTGACAGTTTTTCAAGACGGACAGAGAGATTAGGTGACTGAAGGATATCTCTCATTAATAGAAAAGGCAAACATTCTCCAAACTGCCTTAGAATTGCTGATTTAATGGCCACTTCCACACAATTTTACCCCCTCTTTCTGGTTTTCTAAGGAAAATTTGGTCTGATCACTACCCTTATTTACATATTTACAAATGTATTTAATAGATTTGATGGAGTTGCAGTACTCAATGTTAATACGAGTACTGAAGGTATGTAAAAGTGCAGGGTTGTAAGGTACCACCCAACTGTTATCTACATGTATATTCCTTCTATATTTCTATTTTAGTATATGTCTACTAAATATCACCTGAATAGAGACCTACAATACATCAGGTGATTGTCTTTTCCTTTTCTAAATATTACATGGTAAGGACAGAAATTTATAGCAGAAACAGTCTTTTTGAGAGGCCGTTTGGTCTCAAGCTCTAACGGGCTAATCTATAGACTACCCACCTTTGCCAAGAAAAAACATCACCAGTTATTTAGAGCGCTGTATGATGGATGGACTTTACTGATATTCCACAATCTATGATCAAAAGTTCTGGAGGACAATGTCTCATCACCAGCACTACCTCATTAGTGCATTAAAGCAACCACAATATGCATCACTGGGTTTTCTTAATGCATGAATCACAACTTCAGATTCCTTACACGTTGAAGGAATCTTTTCTACAGCTGTTTTTAGGTGTTTATGTAGTTGCTGACATTGTGCAACACATTTTGTAAAGATTTCACTAATGTTTGTTTCACACCAGCAAAGTTGCTGCATCTCAAATGTACTTCTCTTTCGTCCTTGTCCATAAAATATACTTGAAGAAACTGTGCTTTCTGTTTAAGTTTCAGTAACAGACTTCCTACCATATGGCACACATGACCTCAAACCTTAAAAGTTGGCATGAAACTGCCTTCTGTAATTTGCTTGGCACCATGTGATGTCATCTGGAAGAATCCGTAGTACTTTCAAATGTGGTTTATGAAACAGACATGCACTGGGTGCCCGTCCATAAGGATATAAAGAGGTTCAGGCACAGGTTCAAAGGATCGGAACTGCTCCTTGCCACCACAGCAGCATATTTTGGGAGCCTATCCCTGCCACTTAGGGACTTTACACTACCTGCATTTGTAGCTCATAGTATCTGAAGTCACATTACTATTGACCTCATACACTACTTCCGGGTTGTGTGTCATGCCAGAGTTAGCTGTGGCTTTCCAGGGGTGAGCATGTTCTTTAGCCTTTATTCACAGTTTGTTTAGGTCATATCTTACACTCATTGCCCCATGTACTTTTTGTTTAATTTCCTGGTACCATACTGCTGCTGCTCTAAGAATTTCCAGCTTTTTTTCTATATATTTTTTGATGACTTCTTAAACTGCTTCCTCATTTTAACATTAGTGCATCCAGCACAATGTTCTCTAGAACCACTGTGGGGAGGGTTGTTGAAAGATGATGTCCATAAATTAATTATAGCTGAGTCAGATGTTGTAGTAAATGAAGTTTTTATGAAGTGTACAACTTTGCTTCCACCATTTGCCGATAGGTGGCAACAACAGTAAGTAGCAGCCGAAAGAAACAAATCGCAGATGTCAGGCAGTTAGCTTGGACCTCGGTCAACATAATCTCATTCAAACATTAGTCGATTTGTGTCTGCATCATAAAGTTGTTCTTGATTGAAAATGTCAGCTTATGAGCCTAATTCTAGTCATTTGTGGAAGTTGTTACAGTTTTGTTTCAATATGAAGAAAATAGCGGCTGAGCCTCATCAAATGCTCTCAAGTACGCATAGTAAGGACACTATTAGTGAAAGAATGTGTCGTAAGTGGTTTCAACGCTTCAAGAATGGTGATTTTAATGTTGTAGACCGGCATAGTGGTGGAAGAGAGAATGTTTTCGAAGATGCAGAATTGGAGACATTGCTGAGCGAAGACTCGTGTCAAATTCAAGAAGAATTAGCATGATTAGTGGGAGTGACACAGCAAGCCATTTCAAAACGTCTCAAGGCTATGGGCATGATTCAGAAAGAAGGAACTTGTGTCCCATGTGAGCTGAAACCAGTAGATGTTGAACGGTGTTTGTGAACAGTTGCTTCAGAGGCAAAAACGGAAGGGATTTCTGCATCGCATTGTGACCGGGGACGAAAAATGGGTTCATTACGATAACTCTAAATGCAAATAATCATGGGAATATCCTGGCCATCCTTCCACATCGACGGCCAAACTAAATATTCACGGCTCCAAGATCATGCTCTGCATTTGGTGGGACCAGCTTGGTGTCACGTACTATGAGGTGTTAAAACCAAGTGAAACAATCTCAAGTGCTCATCATTATCAAAAGCAATTAATGCGTTTGAGCAGAGCATTAAAAGACAGACGGTCACAATACAGCGAGAGGCATGATAAAGTTATTTTCCAGCATGACAACGCTTGACCCCACATTGCAAAAGGGGTCAAAACATACTTGAAAATGTTAAAATAGGAAGTCCCACCCCACCCACTGTATTCTCCAGTCATTGCTCCCTCTGACTATCACCTGTTTAGATCAACGGCACATGGCCTGGCTGACCAACACTACCGATCTCACGAAGAAGTCACAAATTGGATCGATTTGTGGATTGCTTCAAAAGATGAACAATTTTTTCAACGCGGGATTCGTACACTGCCTGAAAGATGGGAGAAAGTAGTGGCCAGCCATGGAAAATACTTTGAATGATACATGTGTAACCAATTTGTTTCATTGAAGCCTCAAATCTTGAGGAAAAAATGACAGAAGCAAAGTTGTACACCTTGTAAGTTGAGCGTAACAAACTCAGGGTGAATAAAAGCTGTTGCAATAGGAAACACTTCATTTTGAGGTAAAACATAAACATCAAAATGACCACTAGAAATGTTAAGCTTAGGCGTAGCCTCCCCACAGGCTTACTTTCCATTCCGAATTTTGCATAATGCTCTCCAGTTCAATAAACTTCGAATACAAATTCAAAGAGTTCCCTAGCTGCCACCAGATATCTGTAACCGCCATATGTTTGAGGTAGGGACATATCAGCAAAGCAGGCATCAGAACTGCAGTAGTTATTACCATCATGGTCATGGGACATGGTGGAAAATTCTTCCCAATTCTCTATGACGTGATGTACGATCTGATCATGAACTTCCCTAGTTCACAGCTGAATGCTGTACAGGATATACAAAAGTGCTAGAAATAAGCATGTTCTGTCCCCTACAATATTTATGACAGTACAAGGCAGCCACTCACCATTTATATTTAAATCTCTATATCCAAACACAGAATACACAGAAGCAAAAAGTTTACTCTCACAGTATTTCAGTGAGTGTTTCTTGATTATCAGAGTAGCTCATCAGAAGATTATCTTGGGAATTTGTCACCGTATAGGGTAGGGTAAACATAGTCATGTGTAGGGACTGTGGTTGTTGTGAGCGGACGCAAGGAGAATTGGCCACTCTTCGGGGGCAGGTGGAGGCTTTGTCTGTTAGGCTCATCGAGCTCGAGGCGCAGGCGTCGGCTCGTAGTGGCGTTGGGGCAACTGTGGTGAGACCTATGCCTACTTCGGTGGCCTTGGAATCACATGGAACCCCTGATGTCGCTGCGTCTTCCGGCAGTGAGCATCTTACCGGTCAGCCATCACTCCAGGGTGAATGGCGGACAGTGGTGGGCTCTCGCGTGCCTGGCCGAAAGGCGAAGGTGGGATCTGGCCGCGTGGCAGCTGCCTTACCCCTTTCCAACAGATACGGGGTGCTTCCTAGTGGTGATGACATCGTTTCCGAGCCACCACAGGATGCCTCGCCTGTTGGGCCAGTGGCCGATTCTCCGGCAAGGTCCCGACAGTCACAGAGGGCGGGCCTATTAGTTATAGGGAGCTCCAACGTTAGGCGGGTTATGGAGCCCCTCAGGAAAATAGCGGGTAGGTCGGGGAAGAATGCCAGTGTGCACTCGGTGTGCTTGCCGGGGGGTCTCGTCCGTAATGTGGAGGAGGCCCTTCCGGCAGCTATTGAACGCACTGGGTGTGACCGGCTGCAGATAGTAGCACATGTCGGAACGAATGACGCCTGCCGCTTGGGTTCTGAGGCCATCCTTGGTTCCTTCCGGCGGCTGGCTGATTTGGTGAAGACAACCAGCATCGCACGCGGAGTGCAAGCTGAGCTTAATATCTGCAGCATAGTGCCCAGAGTCGATCGCGGTCCTCTGGTTTGGAGCCGTGTGGAGGGTCTAAACCAGAGGCTCAGACGACTCTGCGACTATAATGGTTGCAAATTCATCGACCTCCGTTATTGGGTGGAGAACTGTAGGGCCCCCCTAGACAGGTCAGGCGTGCACTACACACCGGAAGCAGCTACTAGGGTAGCAGAGTACGTGTGGCGTGCACACGGGGGTTTTTTAGGTTAGAGGGACCCCCCCTTGGGCGAAACGATAAAATACCTGACGGCTTACCAGAGAGGACATTATCATCGTTGATAAAGAACGTCCGTCCTCAGAGACCAAAAACAGGAAAAGTTAACGTAATATTGGTAAACTGCAGGAGTATCCAGGGCAAGGTTCCTGAATTAGTATCTCTTATTGAAGGAAATAGTGCGCATATAGTATTAGGAACGGAAAGTTGGTTAAAACCGGAAGTGAACAGTAACGAAATCCTGGACACAGAATGGAATATATACCGCAAGGATAGGATAAACGCCAATGGTGGAGGAGTATTTATAGCAGTAAAGAATTCAATAATATCCAGTGAAGTTATTAGCGAATGCGAATGTGAAATAATCTGGGTTAAGCTAAGTATCAAAGGTGGGTCAGATATGATAGTCGGATGCTTCTATAGACCACCTGCATCAGCAACCGTAGTAGTTGAGCGCCTCAGAGAGAACCTGCAGAACGTCGTGAAGAAGTTTCGTGATCATACTATTGTAATAGGGGGAGACTTCAATCTACCAGGTATAGAATGGGATAGTCACACAATCAGAACTGGAGCCAGGGACAGAGACTCTTGTGACATTATCCTGACTGCCTTGTCCGAGAATTACTTCGAGCAGATAGTTAGAGAACCAACTCATGAAGCTAACGTTTTAGACCTCATAGCAACAAATAGACCGGAACTTTTCGACTCCGTGAATGTAGAAGAGGGTATCAGTGATCATAAGTCAGTGGTTGCATCAATGACTACAAGTGTAATAAGAAATGCCAAGAAAGGAAGGAAAATATATTTGCTTAACAAGAGTGATAGGGCACAAATCGCAGAATATCTGAGTGACCACCATCAAACGTTCATTTCTGAGGAAGAGGATGTGGAACAAAAATGGAAAAAATTCAGAAACATCGTCCAGTACGCCTTAGATAAGTTCGTACCGACTAAGGTCCAAAGCGAGGGGAAAGATCCACCGTGGTATAACAATCATGTACGAAAGGTACTACGGAAACAAAGAAAGCTTCATCATAGGTTTAAGAGTAGTCGAATCATAACTGATAAGGAAAAGCTGAACGAAGCGAAAAAGAGCGTAAAGAGAGCAATGAGAGAAGCACTCAACGAATTCGAACATAAAACATTGGCAAACAATCTAAACAAGAACCCTAAAAAGTTTTGGTCATATGTAAAATCGGTAAGCGGATCTAAATCCCCTATTCAGTCACTCGTTGACCACGATGGCACCGAAACAGAGGACGACCGAAGAAAGGCAGAAATACTGAATTCAGTGTTCCGAAACTGTTTCACTGCGGAAAATCGTAACACGGTCCCTGACTTCAGCCGTCGCACGGACGCCAAAATGGAAAATATTGAAATAAACGATATCGGAATTGAAAAACAACTGCTATCACTTAGTAGCGGAAAAGCATCCGGACCAGACGAGATACCCTTAAGATTCTACAGTGATTATGCTAAAGAACTTGCCCCCTTTCTATCAGCAATTTATCGTAGATCGCTGGAAGAACGTAAAGTACCTAGCGACTGGAAGAAAGCGCAGGTCGTTCCCATTTTCAAGAAGGGTCATAAATCAGATGCGAATAATTATAGGCCTATTTCGCTTACGTCAATCTGTTGTAGAATAATGGAACATGTTTTGTGTTCTCGTATTATGACGTTCTTAGATAATACAAATCTCCTTCATCATAACCAACATGGATTCCGCAAACAGAGATCATGTGAAACTCAGCTCGCCCTATTTGCCCAAGAAATTCACAGTGCCGTAGACACTGGCGAGCAGATTGATGCCGTATTCCTGGACTTCGGGAAGGCATTTGATACGGTTCCGCACTTACGTTTAATGAAAAAAATACGAGCTTACGGAATATCGGACCAGGTTTGTGATTGGATTCAGGATTTCCTAGAAGAAAGAACACAACATGTCATTCTTAACGGTTCAAAATCTGCAGATGTAGAGGTAATTTCGGGAGTACCGCAAGGAAGCGTGATAGGACCTTTATTGTTTACAATATACATAAATGACTTAGTTGACAACATCGGTAGCTCCGTGAGGCTATTTGCAGATGACACGGTTGTCTACAAGAAAGTAGCAACATCAGAAGACTCGTACGTACTCCAGGAAGACCTGCAGAGGATTAATGCATGGTGCGACAGCTGGCAGCTTTCCCTAAACGTAGATAAATGTAATATAATGCGCATACATAGGGGCAGAAATCCATTCCAGTACGATTATGCCATAGGTGGTAAATCATTGGAAGCGGTAACGACCGTAAAATACTTAGGAGTTACTATCCGGAGCGATCTGAAGTGGAATGATCACATAAAACAAATAGTGGGAAAAGCAGGCGCCAGGTTGAGATTCATAGGAAGAATTCTAAGAAAATGTGACTCATCGACGAAAGAAGTAGCTTACAAAACGCTTGTTCGTCCGATTCTTGAGTATTGCTCATCAGTATGGGACCCTTACCAGGTTGGATTAATAGAAGAGATAGACATGATCCAGCGAAAAGCAGCGCGATTCGTCATGGGGACATTTAGTCAGCGCGAGAGCGTTACGGAGATGCTGAACAAGCTCCAGTGGCGGACACTTCAAGAAAGGCGTTACGCAATACGGAGAGGTTTATTATCGAAATTACGAGAGAGCACATTCCGGGAAGAGATGGGCAACATATTACTACCGCCCACATATATCTCGCGTAATGATCACAACGAAAAGATCCGAGAAATTAGAGCAAATACGGAGACTTACAAGCAGTCGTTCTTCCCACGCACAATTCGTGAATGGAACAGGGAAGGGGGGATCAGATAGTGGTACAATAAGTACCCTCCGCCACACACCGTAAGGTGGCTCGCGGAGTATAGATGTAGATGTAGATGTAGATGTAGATAATGAACAAAAAAATAAATATTATCTTGTAAAAACCAAAGAACCTACTCTTTAAAAAAGTTAGTGATCCTTTATGTGGCTGCCATTCTTTAGTAAGTAAAGTGTTCCATTAAATTTAATTTCATTTCATGTAGATAGTCAAAAAAGAAAGACAAACATTGGATAAGTGGTTCTATATTTATCAGCACCAGTCTAAGACCTGGTACTGGAGTTTCTCATCTCAAATGGGCGTTCCTTGACATACATTTAAAAGTGGTATCTACTTTGTCATCAGTAATGATTAGTTTGCATAGTAACTACAACAAAAATAAGTTTATAAACATATATTAGGCCAACAGGAAAGTTACGTATTAAAGATCTGTCCCTTTTTCTGTAAAATAATGACGGAGCCAATTTGTTGTAGTGATCGATAAATAGTTCTCTTTGATTTAGTTCACAAATTGCAACACTTTCTGAACTTTCCACACTAATTAATGCCATAAAGCAACCCTGGTAGCTGAAGTCTGAGGTTTCTGTGAACCTGCCTTTTGAATTCTTGTGGTGATATTTCCACAGAAATTTACATCCCCTAAGACATATTTCTTTATTTTTAAACAAGAAGTCAAATACCAATTTTCACCGATTTAGCTTTAAAAGTTGAATTTCCAAAAACTTTGAAATACATAAGAGGTGACCAATTTGTCTAGAAAATTACTTGCTACCTGTCTTCGCTATTATGTACAATATTTTTTAACCCCCCCCCCCCCCCCAAAAAAAAAAATGTGGCTCATACTTGCATTTCAGTATAATCACTTTTTAACTGCTCCCTCAGTAAGCAGTCATGTCTGTATGAATATTAATTTATACTTTTTGCTTTATCCAACTGCTGCTAGTTAAGTTGTACAAAGCAGCTGATCTTAGATTAGAAAATCAGAAATCTGCTATGTATAAATGTTAACCTCACATTATTTTACTATGAACAAGGATTAGCTTTGACTAGAAAAAATTTGTGCATGAAATTGAGGTCAGTTTTACAATCACCAATTCACTAACTAGTGACATGATATATGATCAGAGACAAAAGATTTTGAATCAAAAAATTTATACAATCAATAAAAATAATCAAATCAAGCTGTGGCAGGACGACACAAATTCAAAAGGTACTGAAATTTGCAAGCTTTCGCAGCCAGTGGCCCCGTCTTCTTGCAGAACGGCTGAAAGGGAAGGAAGAGGAGTGAAGGAAAAGGATTTGTGAGGGTTAAGAAAAGCGTCAGAGTTCAGAAAAGACACCCAGAACCCTGGGTCAAGAGAGACTTACCAGATGGGATGAGAAAGAAAGACTCCCTTCTCATCCTGTCTGGTAAGCCTCTCCTAACACAGGGTTCTGGGTGACTTTTTCAAACTCTACCCCTTTTCCTAAACCTCACCAATCTGTTTCCTTCAACCCACTCCCTTCCTCTTCGACCCTTTTCGCAGAAGAAGGAACCAATGGCTCCAAAAGATTTCAAATTTCAATACCTTTTATGTGTGAAAAAATGTAAACTAGTACTTCCAGCCCACTTCTCCATACAATATTAATTACGAAATGAATGCCTCAGTGGGAATTAATTCAGTAAAGTTGGAATGATATGAAATGGTATCAGTGCAAACCATTTAGATATGGTAAACCTCCACTAATGAGACAAAACACTGGTGGTGTTGCAGGCACCTGATGTGATAAGGGAAGTATACAAGCAGAGGGTAGAGGAATGGGGAATTATTCTAGTGACAATACGAGTCACAGATGGGATTATCCAGTGACATAAGTGACTATAAGATTAGATTGTTACGGTAATGAGTGTCTTGGAAGCAGTGGAGTTGGTTGGCTGTTTACATGCTACTGCTGTGAATGTCTATGGAAAGTTGTTGAAGGACGGCAAAACTGCGAGAAGGCAACCAGGTGTTTGATGGACACGTGTCATCACAGAACGTGGAGGTCAGAGACTTGCCTCCACTGTACAACAGGATAAACTGCTATCCGATAACAGAGTACAAAGCCTTCATAGGCATAACTGTTTCGAAGCTTGTCATAAAAGCAAACATTGTTGTACATGTGGATCCGCAGCAGACAAACCCTATTTGTTCCCATTTTAGACCATCTACATTGTCAATAACAATTGTAGACGGCATGGTATCATTGAGATTGGACCATGGATCAAGGGAAATGTGTTACATAGTCAGATGAATCACATTTCTTGTAACACCAGCCGATGTTCATGTCCAGATACACCATTATTCACGTGATGGCTCCTTGGAACATGCACTGCAGCACAGGCCATGTAGGCTGGTGGGCCTAGTATTATGCAGTTCTACTGAAGGGAACTGCATCTTCTGCGCATAGACAACTGGTGCGACATAACTCTGCGTTCCAAAGGTGGACAAACACACTGTTAAGTAGATGGTCATAACATTTTGCCTTCTCAGTGTATAATGTAATAAATATGTAGTGACATTTCAAAATATGTGTCAGACCAGGACTTTAATTTCTTGCTTATTGCAAGCAGCTGCCTTAACTACTAAGCCATCAGGGCACGTCTCCAGATGTGAGTCATACTTTTTATATTGTTCGGTGTTTACATCTACGATTTCCAAGCACTATCACCATATGTTCTTCCAAGGGGTTACATGGAAACTGTAACATTGGGTAATGGAGCCTGTGAACAGTGCCTCACCCTGCCACAAAGGATATAAATAAATTTTCATCGAAATGAAATGAAGAGATCAATGGGGATGAAATCAATGAAGATTCTATGACACTGCAACTGTTGTGGGGTTTACAGAAGACTGGTTAAAAGAGAAGAAAATTAAAAACTTTGTTCACTATGAATTAGGTTCATTACATTGGACCGCACACTATTTATGGCTAGTGGAAAAAAAAAGAGAAAAGGGAAGGAAACTTGTACATGTGTGTCTCAATGCTGATAAGGACCATCAGGAAGGGAACTAGAAAAGGGGTCACATTTACAATAGTACCACAAGGGCCACCATTCTCTTGTTTTTTTATATAAAAAAATAAATAAAATAAAAATAAAAAAACCTGATAGCATCATCACTAACTCAATATCAAAAATAATGTGGGAGGAAGAACAACATTACAAAAGCAGGGGAGGAGGGTAACACATGACCAGGGCTCCACACAGAGATCTGTTTTCTAAGTAGTATTGTGGGCCTTCTCATGGTTGTGGAAAACATCTGTCCGCATAGTTAAGCCTGTTTACAGGACACTTTCAACAGGCTCAAGTAATCAACAATGGAGTGATATTCCCCCATCCCATCTTAAAAGTGAGTAATGAGGTGTCTTTGTTCTAAAATTGAACTGAGGAAGAAGTTGATTGTCAGTTATGAGGAGAGCCTTCCTGTATAATTCCAGAGAGTAACACTACAATCGTTACATATGTTCCCAAGTTTGCAGGAAGGAATTAAATTTTTTCACTAGTTAAGAAACTGTTGTGTTGCATATTTGAAGTTAAAAGGATCAAATATGATTTCTTTAACATTTTAAGTAATGTATGCTGAACTGGAATTTATGGTGGCCTGATGATGTATTATTTGCCAAAGAAAATGCTGAATTCAGCACACATATTGAGAAAGGGTAGTTGTAAAGAATATTTGCAGAACTGAAGTTCCAACCATCCCCCTCAATCAGCACTTACCAGCAGAAGATAATTCGAATTAGAGTCCTCAGCCATTGTTTGTCTGAAGAATTACATGGGTAATAAGAATCAAAGCAGATTTAACAGCTACCTGCAGCTTACCTTCTCTACTTTGTGTCTGCGTTGAGCTTGCTCTCTTTCAAATTCTAATTTCATTCTAAGTTGCTGCTGTTCAACTCTTTTCAGAATAATTTCCTCCTCTCTTCTTTCTTTTTCCCTTTGCTGTGCTTCCAGTTGTCGCTTTTCTTCAATTTGTTTCCTTAATTCCTCTTGATATGTTCGCTTT
Source organism: Schistocerca cancellata (assembly GCF_023864275.1). NCBI lineage: Eukaryota > Metazoa > Arthropoda > Insecta > Orthoptera > Acrididae > Schistocerca > Schistocerca cancellata. The sequence goes on from NC_064630.1 coordinate 622,763,666, forward strand.
CTTAGTTGTTCTGTAGCCATATGGCCATCTATGTGCTAAAAAAAAATTCAGTAGTTAAAGCAGTCTCTGTTAATAGTTTATTTGTAGGGTGCAGCATGGGATTTGCAAAAACCTTTACATCAAGTGCAGAGTTGTGTATGGAACACTGAATAAAATGAAATTTGACAGACAACCATAGCTAAAAACATTTTAAGTAAGGTGTGTATGTGCCCATTATGAAATGACAAGTGAAAATATAAATCACTGCATTGTCACTACACACACACACACACACCACACACACACACACACACACACACACACACACAAGGGCGGGCGGGCGGGCACTCGCGACCATGTTATTTGCAGTTGGTAGCTTTTAATAAGCAATATTTGCTTAGTTCAATTAATTAATATATGTTTATCTTCACCAATGCAACTTTTGTGTCCATGTAACTTTGAGCCTTCAACTAAACTAGTTTTTTTGTCAGACAGTGTCACAAGCTGCCAAAAAAGAGTCATGCAAACAAATTGTTAATGCATTATTAACTGAAATAACATGTAGTGAAAAAAATAATAAATATGACTGGTTGCAGTGATTTGTATTTTCAACTGAAGCTGGAATGCAGTGCCAGTGGGTCTGAGGAGACAAAATGTTGAACATTTTCGATACAGAAGATAATCAGCAGTCAACTCCTTTACATGCAAGCAAAGAACAGTGAGAGCTCTTGAATTTAATGGAGATGCATTCCCCATTTCAAACCAACGCCTTCAACCAGTATTGGAGCACTAGCTCACTGAACTCAACATTACACATTTGCTTGTTTGAAATGCTGTACATGTAAATGACTTCAGTCTCTATCATATATGAAACGTACATCCTTTGTAAGCAGATTACCTGTGGCAAGCAAATATTTATGCATTGGTATTGATGACGTTATTAGGCTGATCAGCAGCAACCTTAGTGAGAATGGACATGTGCATTTATCCAAGTGAACAAGCAAGCCAGAGTCTATGTTCCTTGGATACAATTACATTGTTCTTATAGTTTTGGTTTGATATAGCTCTCTACACTAGCCTATCCTGTGCAAGCATCTTCATCTCCAAACCTCCCCTGCCTCCAATATCAAATTGACAATTCCTTGACACCTTCGAACAAGCCTTATCAATCAATTTCTTCTTTTAGTCAAGTTATTTTCTCCTCAAACATATTCATTTACCTCCTCAGTATTTACAAGACCTAACCATTAATCTTCAGCGTTCTTCTGTACCACCACATTTCAAAAGTTTGTAACATCGTCTTAACCAAATTTTTTATCATACACGTTTCACTTCCTCACATAGCTACCTCCAGATAAATACCTTCAGTAAAGACTTCTTAACACAAATTAATATTTGATGATAATAAGTTCCTCTTTCTCAGCAACGATTTCCTTGCTACAGCCAATCTCTATTTTCTATTCCCTCTACTTCATCCATCATCAGTTTTTGCTGCTCAAACAGCAAAATACAACTGATATTTTTAGCATCTCATTTCCTAACCTAATTCCCTCAGCATTACCTTATTTAAATTGACTACATTCCACTACCTTTGTTTTGCTTTTGTTGATGTTCATCTTGTAACCTCCATTCAAAACACTGTCCATTCTGTTTAACTACTCTTCCAAATCCTTTGTTGTCTGATAAAGCTACAATGTGATCAGCAAACCTCAAAGTTTTTATTTATTCTTCGTAAAATTTAATTCCCTCTCTAAATTTTTCTTTGGTCTCCCATATTGCTAGCTCAATGTACAGATCGAAAATATCGGGGATAGGCTACCACCCTGTCTCATTCCCCTTCTCAGCTGCTGCTTCCCTTTCCTGTCCTGCAATTCTGTTATGCAAAAAATTGGGAAGGAAATGGCAGTGTTAAAATTTCTAAGTTCGAACATCTTGCACCAATCACACGGAATTATCAACAGTTGCCAGCTGGGGAGTGTCAACATTTCAACACCATTACTCATCCAGAAAGACAGCAACCTTGACATTCCTGAGTGAGATTGCGAGCTCAACAGAAAATCATTAGAATAGTGCAGACCTAACTGCCGCTGTAATGTTATGTAAGAGACACTAAGTAGGATGCAACATTGCTTAGCAGGTGTCTGACTAAGCAGTAAAGACCCTTTGTTAAGCAAATGTAGCAGAACTGAAGACGATTGACAACTCAAGACGAACAGAACAAATTCGATCACAAGGAATGACGTCACAGAGCAGAGACTCCATATCCACTAGAGCACACCATCAGCAAGATCAATGGCATTCATGTTGTTCACACTTGATTCTCTGATGACGGTGCACTAACATCTCGTGTGTGGGATTGTTCTTATGTTGGTCTTACACTTGCTGCCCTATGAGGAGATCACCCATTTGTAACCACAGATGACGAAGTTCATCATCCAGTACTGAAATCAGCACAGCAGCAAGCACTGAAGGGTAGTCCAGGGTCTACCAACATGGCTCCGGTCCAGTGCAGAAGCTATCCTACAACTCCAGTGTCGTACGAGTCTGAATGCCTACAGTATTGGTGGGCCAGGTTCAGCATTCAGCACATCACGGCATCCAACATCGCAGTCCACTTGATGGGCCAATGTGGACAGTTATCTGGTCGAGACTGAGTATTCTCTGAAACACTTAGCAGTCAGTGCCATCTCCAAGCAGTGCTACTGACGGAGCACATCTAAGTCACCATTGGGCAGCAAACTGCTGCATCCCAGTGTCATCTACTTCCACTCAAGAGTTGATGCAGCATCCTCGGCGGCCTTGGCCTACAGTTGGATTCAGCGGATTCTTCTCCGTATTACGTAGCCACTGGTCACTGCCAAAGACACGGCAATGACTTATATTCTTTGTAATACTCTTGAATACTGTTTTATTGCATCTAATGATGACACAAAAGTCCTCTGTCTGCATACTGACAAAACAATAGGTGATTCCAAGCGGGCATTGGGCAATCCTGGCAAACCTAATAACTGCAGTCCAGTTTCTGTCCAAGTTGAATGTAACCTTGTGGTATCTGTATTTTATCTCTGCAACCTTCAGAATTTTAAAGAGTGTATTCCAGTCAACAGCATCAAAAGATTCATCTCCAGGTCTAAGAATGCTATAAAAATAGGTTTGCCCTTCTTTAACGTTTCATCTAACAAGGAGAGGTCCCCAGTGGTGGAATCAGCTTTTGAAATAATCTATAGGGTGGTGTAGATCATAGGGTCCATGGTATCACACCCTGCAGCCATGCACCCTGGTGGGCCCTCGTTTGCGAGTAAGTGGCAAACAAAAAATTCAGAATTTCAGTGACACTCTTACAGCTTTAAGGATAGGAAGGATGCAGAGGCTGCTTGCCCAGTTTAACAGTTACGGTAGGGTTGTCATACACAAAATAAACGTAACTCCATCCTGGGTTCAGGAGCATACGACAGCGGCTGTTCGAAGAAATGTAGTAATATTATACCAACAAGCACTATATTGATATTGTTTAATTAGGCAACCAGTTCTAACATTCCAGTCATATCACCTTCGGGCTTGTCGCGCGAATGACATCAAGTACCACTCCTGCATATAGAAGCATATATTCTCATCTGGTTCTCTATATACCCAAATTTCATGATCATGTGTGGTCTGCATGTATGCTCATGAAGTTTGGTTATCTATGGAACCAGAAACGAGTATTAGTGCCTTGACTTATCCATGCTCAAGTGGCACTTTGTGTCATTTATGGCACAGGCCTCAAAATTACATGATTGGAATGTTGACACTGGTTGCCTTATGAAACACTATCAGTATAGCAGCTGTTGGTATAGTATTACTGAATTTCACATGCAGTAAGCTGTGGGTTTGAATTTTGTCAAGTGCTTTACCATATTTACTCGAATCTAAGCCGCACTTTTTTTCCAGTTTTTGTAATCCAAAAAACCGCCTGCAGCTTAGAATCGAGTGCAAAGCAAGCGGAAGTTCTGAAAAATGTTGGTGGGTGCCACCACAACTAACTTCTGCCGTCGAATATATGTAGCGCTACACAGGCATGCTTTGTAGCCACAAAGATAAATACTGGCACCAAATCCTCTGCGTCAGTAAATAAATAAACTCTATGTTCTGAATTTTTTCCTACCTGTGAGAAGAGATGGTTGCTAATAGGAACTTCTATGAATTGTGAATCACATGCGGTATTGCCTTCACTATAAGAATAATACGAATATAAACATTTTGCCATGTATTGTTTCGTGTTTGCTGCTATCTCATTTAAATCCTGTCTGCCTAATAAACTACGAAACTAGAGTGAGACAACAGCAAACGCGGAAGAATATACATATCATGTTATGTTTATATTCGTATTATTTATAGTGATACAGTCAGAAATGAAGCACAGCAATTGACTAAATTTTTAAATCTAAGATGACTCTAATTTCTGTGCAGAATGTAATGTACTAAAGAGGCGTCTGCAAAGATTTTTAAACGGAGAAAAGTTTTCGCTAAACTCTCGTTCAGAACATCATCTATCATACGCAGTGTATTATTTGGTTCTTGTTGATCATTATCAAAGAAAGCAGCAGTGTAAGTAACAACAAATAGCAGTCTCTTGCCATTGTTTTGCTAATGAGACGATTCCTCTCTTTTCTTTTTTAATTGTAAGCGGTGGTAATGCGCACAAAAGCAAGCCATGCCGCCAGCGGCGACAGGTCATAAACATGCACTATCAGAATGCGACAAACAGTGCATGACAGAGTACAGTAATGCATTTTTAGCTTAGAGTGACGTAAACACCTATAACAAAGAAAACAGCGCTTATCAGATCAAAGAAAAATAAGCAATCAATTCAAACCAGACGAAGCACGTGAAAAAGGAAGGGTACCCGTATAAATACGGACGGAGCGCCTGACGCATAGCAATGGCTACCTGGTAAAGCTTCACTGCTAAGGTTACAACTCAAACCAAACTACTGTAGCTGTATCGTCATTCATTCAACCTAAATTGTGTCTCATATTACAATGGACCAACTTTGTTTCGATTTAGAGATACGGCCTAAAACTTTTCTCTCCCCTTGAATTTCGAGTCTCAAATTTCAGGTGCGGCTTAGATTCGAGTAAATACGGTAAATATTTTTATTTTTAAATCTTTATCAAAATGACTTTGTCATTATTTTTATTCAATTAATTGGTTAAAACGTAATTTTTTATTTCTATTCTTTTGTCATATCATTTTAATTATTGTATTAACTTTATGGATGTCAATCTTACTGCAAGGATGAGGGGCTTTGGCTGATGATCTACATGATAAAGTATCACCACAGTTGTATCTTGAGAATGTCTTTATTCTATCACACGACTAGTTTCAGCTGCACATTACTGTCATCCTCAGGCCCACTTCCAAAGGAGTATTTGATTTTTTTGGTGCATTTGCTGTGGGGCCTTGGTACTGGCACACGTGGGCCATCAGGAGTTTGTACTCGATACCGTGTCTCACAATCAATGGAGACAACATGGCATTGAGTACAGACTCCTGATGAAAGCTAGCCCACGTGTGCTGGTAACAAGGATACCACAGTAAATGTGCCAAGGAAATTAAATACTCATTTGGCAGTAGGCCTGAGAATGGTGGTAATGTGCCGCCGAAACCAGTCGTGTGATAGAATAAAGACATTCTCAAGATATAGCTGTGATGGTAGTTTTTCCTCATATTGTATTAAATATTTTATTTGGCCTTATTTTGACTGCATGTAATTCTTTTTCATTTGGAATCTTTGTACATTTGATTTTAATTATTTTTATTTACCTATGATAATATTTAAACCTTTGTACATGTTGATCTATCAGTTAAAGAACAAAAGATGAGATAAACTATGCAATGGGTTCCAAGATGTACTTTCTTTTTTTATGGTAATTGTCATACACAAATCTGAAAAATAAATTCTTTTTACACTATGGACAAAGTAATGCAGATGAAGATTTAAACAAAAGAAGAAATTATACATAAAATGAAATTCAAGATGAGAAATAGAAATAATAAATGCAATGGCATTGACAAAAATATAAGATCATAAAATGGAAGAAATTACATTTAAGTTAATACAAAGCAACAATTACAATCACATGAACAAATATTCCAAAAGGAGAAAGAATGATAGGAAGAAAAATGAGAGCAAGTGAAAAAGTTAATATGATGAGAAAAAGGAATAGCTAAAAAACATTTAAATCAAATAATTGGATAGAAATAATGAAGTCATTTTGATAAAGATTTTAAAATAAAAAAATTTCAAAGCCCATGACAAGATTCAAACCCACAACCTTTTGCATCTGATGACTGTGCTGTAACTATTACACTACACAAGCAATTTGTGTATTCTTCCTAGTTTTAAAGCTGTTGAGTGTCACGAAAAAATTCGAAAGTTTTTTTTGTTGATTACTCACAAATGAGGACCCAAAAACATTAATGGCTGAAGGGCATGATACGTTGGAACTTAACATACATAACCATACTGATTGTTTTGAAATGTGAATCCCACCCTGAGGACCTCTTCTTGTACAGTAAGTGAAAGAGTCAATATTGCTTCGTGGGTTCCTACATTTCTTTGGAACCCGAAATAATCTTCCTGAGGTTGGCTTCTATTAGTATTTCCATTCTGTTGTAAATATGAGGGTCAGTCAAAAAGTAATGGCTACTATTTTTCCTCCTCAAATAGTTTGTTAAGTAAAAAATTTGAATTGATGCTATTCTGCAAAGCTGCTTCTCCAACCTACTGCAGCAGTAACTTTCTGTGTCAACAGATGCCAGTACTGCTGTTGCTTGGAAAGTGGACAACACTGATGGTCATATTAGACAGCATTCTGTGACAGAATTCTTGAATGTGTATGTTGATGCAACAGTGGATATCAGCACTGGCAGACAATGGGTTCATTGCTGTAATAAAGAGAAAGGCAAATGTCAGTGGCTAAGGAAATGTGGTGCGGCAGGCCAGTGACATCAGTGACTTTACACAACATTCAGTGAGTTGGTTACAGAATTCATGGTGACCGCTGGGTAATAGCAAGTGATTTGCATTGCATTAGTAGGTGGGAACTTATATAGCTCCTGCGTTGTAGCTCTGGCAGGAATGAGAGGCACATGAGGTCACTATGCTACATGGACATATTGACTTGCTCCAATGTTGTGTGATGGTTATGCACTAAAAATGTGGAGTGGAGACTGAACTTAAATAATCAATATGCCCACTGTAGCGGCAATACGTAAGAAAACCGAATTAAGGAGGGCCCAGAAAAAAGGAAAAAATTAAATACTGTAAATAATATTATCACACATAAGAATTTTGTAAAATCAATATAAAAAGGATAAAAGTTAAGAAAGAAAAAACTGACATGTAGGAGAACTAAAAAAATTAAAAGTCAAACTCAAAACTTATTAACTCTGGCCAAACAATAAAGGGCGTTGAGCCCCTCCAGACCAAGGACCCAATATGGAAATTATATCTGCTCTGAGCAGCAGATAAACAAATCCTAAACAACCAGAAAAGTGGACGACTACTGTCTACTGTCATCCAGTAAAGTCTGGACAACACCTGCATACAATAGGAGGGGCAGTTTCAGTGTACCTAAACTGGGATACCTGAAAGACAAATTTTTTAAAATTTTTTTGTCTCTTTCTTTCTCATGATTTATAGAAAGATAAACCTAACAAGATTATACTACATGTGGTATACAATCCATGTTCACTCAGTAATTTCAATTCTGTTCACGTTCATTTGTTAACAGTTTTCTTTTATTAATCACTTATCTTGTTTTTGGATGCCTCCATGGCAGGATGTTTATGGAGACGTTCCATCTTATGTGTGATGAAAGAAAGAATAAAGTCGTATTAAAAAGTATTCAATACAGTGTTTACTACAAATTTTGAGCTGGGTTTTATGTGGCAGGAAGAAAAACCTATGTCTATTGAGATTCATTCTGCAAAAATTTTACATCACGAAGACGATGCCTTTTTGATGTGACACGGTCAGAAGAAATTTATCTCTCTAGTAAGAGTGAGGCTGCACAAGAAGATTCTGGAGCTGCTGCTGTTAACAAGAAAAGAGGTAAAGCGATTGATTCCATGGACATTACTTTACAAGACATTAATGAGAATTGGTATGTTACAGGTGAAGGTAACAACAGCAGCCGTTCGGACTGCCGCCCTCCCCACATACCTTCAAAGACTTACTTTTATAGCCTTGCATTTGTACTCTAGCTATTCCTGCTTAGCCATTTTGCACTTTCTGCCAATCTTATCTTTTCGAAATATATATTCCCTGTAACTTGCTTCATTTTTACATTTTCTCCTTTCAAAAATTAAATTCAGTACCTGTTGTGTCATCCCAAGATTTTACTAGGTCTTATCTTTTTACCTATTAGATAATTGTTGCCTTCACTATTTTATCTCACAAAGCTACCCGAGCCTTGTGTGGCTTGCGTTGATGCCGTTCATAGTTTGGCATCTTGTAATAGCGATAGTGTCATCTCTTTTTCTTAGTGTGTTCACTGATGCCACTACGTTTGCTCGCCTTGTCTGTCCATGAATGGCAGCAGCAGCACTTATCGATAGCGCATACTATGGTACCATCTTTGGAGCGACCTCTAGTATTTCCGCGTCATCGCATGTCCAGGGAGTGGAGTTGGGACGGAGCAGCAGTGAGAGCCGGACAGCCAGTACTCGCCCAACCGCTGGCGACACACATGCACTGTCCGTCGGAAGGATGTGGTCGCTAGAGTGCACCACCACGTCAAGGACAGGATTCAGCATGTTTTAGTTGAATGGACCGTGATATTATAGTGTAACTTTTACCTGTGTGTGTGTGTGTGTGTGTGTGTGTGTGTGTGTGTGTGTGTGTGTGTGCGCGCGCCCATTGAAGGGCCCTCATGGCAATAAGTTGTCAGGCGACGATTTATACTGGGATCTTTTCCGTACCTGACTTGAGTGGAGACAACCGACAACCGTTGGTTGGTCGTTTGGTCAGTTGGCGCAGCAGACGACGTGCATTTGGTTTCCCAACAGCTTCTGGCTTCTCTTTGTTTGTGCCAACTTCTGATTCGTCCAGTGATTTAAATGCTGCCTGCGTTCGGTTTCACACGGGAGCAGCGAGGACGTCCGCAGCGCGAGGCCAGGCTGAGACCGCTGGCAGCGTGCACGCACTGTCAGATCAAGGGGCTATAGCCAATGACCGAACCCAGGACGTTTGAAGTTGAGTGAACCTTATACAGTAGTGAAACCTCTACAGTTTGAGATCTCGCTGTTATTTGCATGTTGCTGCTCCCAGGGTCGGTGAGACTAACAACAAGTGGAGCCTGTCAGGTTGGCGGAAGCTATTAGCCACCTTGTACTCCTTGATGTTCGTTTGGATTTAGTTTTATTCTTATTAGTGAAGTGCAACCAGTGGTACTTCCTGCCTTGTGGCCGCTAATGCCCCAGTTACCTGCCCTGGAGGGTAGCGTACTTTTCCGGCAGTGTACCTTTCCTCGTCGTGTTGATGCTGTCCGACACGGCGTGTAGTTTGACAGCATCTTGAATTGTACAGTGCATATGTTTTTGGGAGGTCTACCTTGGTTCTAGCATTTCCTTCGGCCTTGGGTGTGTTTCTGTAGACGTGGTGCTGTCCGTCTCTTTGCCCTTACCTAAAAATATTCCGTTGTTGTACCGGTGATTGAACGTTAGGTGGATTGGTTAGTCGGTCGGTCGGCACTTAAGCTACCCCTAGTGTGAGTTGCCATCCTGTTACGCAAGTACATCTCTTGGCTGCCTGTCTCACTGCTTACACAGCTGTAGTCACCTTCCTCAGGACAATCCAGGGAGCACTGTCTGTGGATCATTCCATCTTATTTGGACAAGTTGTCATAATAGTTTAAAATTTAATGTTTTAACACGTTATTGTTTTCCCCACTTGTAATTCCGGCCTTCAGCCATTAATTGTTTGTAACACTGTTTGTGGCCTTCAGCCAACAAAATATTTTCAATTTTCTCTTAATAAGGCCTGCAGCCGTCACTGTAGCCTGTTACGGTTAGTTAAGATTGTTGTAAAAAAGGTTTTAGTATTTTAACGTGCAACTGCCTTCCTCACTTGTAATTCAGGCCTTCGGCCATTGAGTATTCTGAAATTTGCTTGTGGCCGTCAGCCTCCAATAATTTTGAATCCTTTCTCAATCAGGCCTTCAGCCATTACTTGTTTGTATCATTGCTTGTGGCCTTCTGGCGACAAATAATTTTCAATCCTGTTTTAGTGAAACCTTCAGCCATCACTATAGCCTGTTACAAGTTATTATGATTATTAGACAGGATTTTAGTATTTTTTAAAGTGTAGTTGTCCACCTTATTTGTAATTCGGGACTTCAGCCCTTGTGTACTCTGAAATTGCATGTGGCCTTCAGCCCACGAATAATTTTCAAGCTTATTAATCAGGCCTTCAGCTGTTAATTGTGTGTAACATTGTTTGTGGCCTTCAGCTGACCAATAATTTGCAATTTTCTTAATAAGGCCTTCAGCCATTACTATAGATTGTTACCATTTGATTGGTAAGAAGAAAATATCTTAGTATTTGTTAATGTGTAACTGCCTTCCTCACTTGTAATTCAGGCCTTCAGCTGTTGTCTATTCTGAAATTGCTGCTGGCCTTCAGTTGTTAATTGTTTGTAACATTGCTTGTGGTTTTCAGCCGCCAAATAGTTTCAGTCCTGTCTTGATAAGGCCTTCAGCCATCACTATAACTTGTTACAGTTAGTAAGATTGTTATTGAAGATTAATCTCTGCTCTGTATAAAATTCTACTAGGCAGCTTACTGTTTCTTTCCTTTCCCCCAGTCCATAGTCTCCTATTACAGTGAAAACACTATTTTATGTTTTCATGTTAAAAAATGCATAATTGAGGAAAATTCAGAATTGAGGAAATACAAGCAAAAACATATGTAATTGGCATATTACGACTAAAAACTGCAGTCCTTTACAATACACTGTATAAAATTTGCATAAGTGAAGGAAATTAAATGTACAATACAATGGATATACAATAATCTGTGGCAACGAATTTCATCAATTCTTCAAAAATCATAGATGTGCATCAGCAAATAAAAACTTGTCAAAAAATTGAAATTGGTATCTGGGTACAAGGTAATCAAGTTATCTTCTGACATGCTATGACCACAAATTATACATCAAAACACACATTTTGAGAGATCTTCCCTTTGCGCTCACCCAGAAAAAAAGCAAAAACTGATGAACACAGTGAATTAAACGATGTGAAGTGCAGTGACAGGTGTCAGAATCTAACCTGGAGGGACGTGTGTTTTCCTTCTGTAGCTTACAAAGTTTTATTTTAGGTTTGATGAGAGAAATAGAGACTTGAAAAAGTGAGTTTACTTCCCCAGTTGATGTTACAAGCTTATTAGAAGTCAGCTCTCTGAATTTCTGTACACTGCATAAAATGTAAATTTAAAAGAAAGCTCAGGCACTACAATTTCCTTTCAAGCCTTCTATCACTGACACCAATCTTTATGATCTACAGTGTGTGGTGCAAAATATATACAAGAGTATGTATGTAGTTGTCGCAACTGTATCTCGGTTAGATCTGAACACAAAAGTCTTTACAATGTGCTATCACAAAACCCTTGTTCTATCTCTGTGTGAAGTCCCTGCCATGGCACATGATCTCAAGAAGAAGTATATTTTCAGCATTTCATGTAACTTCCTACACTCCTTTTGTTGAAGGGCACTCCCCTCTATACGTATCCAGGAGGAGAGCTAATTTCACGTGTCTTAGTATAGTGTGGTGGCTGCGCTGGCTGCTGGATGATGTCATGAGTCACCAGCCAATAAGAACTCACTGGCTGAAAATGACCAGTGTTTTCTTGGTTCTGACCACACATATTCTTTGAGACCCAGTTTTGAATTTAAAAGATTGATGACTGATGTTACTGCATACAGTACAGTGGAAATACACGCAAAAAGAGGTGACTGAGCTATAAGTGGCACAAGGAAAGGTGGCAGCTGGGCCCTTTCGTCATGTATTGACTCGGTCCGGAACACATTCTGTTGACTGTCCTATTTTTCCATTGCTGCCACAACCTAACATTATCATAACTGCATGTTAAAGCTAAATGTTGCAAGCTGTGTTGGCAATGCCAATTGTGGATTACATCAGCATTTCCTTTCTCACGTCTTCCCTCTCTGCAAAGGCCTAAAATATTCTCTTAACTCCACCACCAACTGCGGTGCGAGCTGTCTATCTTTTGTGCCACTTGTAACTTGTTCAGTCACATCAAATATCAATAGGAAGAAAATGGGATGAAGTCAAGCGAGACACCAAGTAAGAATGGAGAATCGAGATAAACCTTACTAGGAAGAAACATAAAATCAGGGAATTTGTGACGCTAATCTTTTGGGTTTTTCAAAGGGGCTATGAATTTATGACAGAGTTGTAAAAACATTAAAATCAGAGAACATAAAATTGAAGATCCACTGTATTTTCCTTCTCTTTGTTTTCCTACAGTCGAATTCTAGTCCCCCACAGCAAATTAAATTTTCCTCTCCCTTAACTATCTGATTAATTTTTTCAAACAATGGAAAATACAAGATGGAATGTAACAACATTATGAAATGGAAAGTTGTTACTCACCATGTAGCAGAGATGCTAAGTCAGGGATAGGCGCAACAAAAAGGCTCTCACAATTAAAGCTTTCAGCCATGAAGTCCTTCATCAACAATAGATGACAGAGACAGGCACACACAAACGCAACTCACACACACGACTGCAGTCTCAGGCAACTGAAACCACACTCGCATTAATTTTTTTTTATCTTGTCATACATCCTTCCAATCTCTTCATCATATGGTGACCTAGTTGGCATGTAAATTTGTATTATTGGGGTGGTGTTGGCTTATTGTCTATGTTGACTGTGATAATGTGTTCACTATGCTGTTCACAGCGGCTCACATGTATTAATATTTTCTACTTGTATTAATATTTTCTCATTTATTATTAGACACACTTCTGCACTACCCCTATTTGATCTGGCTGGAAGTCCTGTTCTTCCTGCCACAGCACTTCACTGACTCCCTCCATACCTAGCTTCAAACTACCCATTTACCTTTATAAATTCTCTAACCCCTCCTACCTGACTAAAAGGTCCACCATTCCACAACTCAACCTGCAGAATGCCAGTTTTGTTTTTCGTGAAGGTGATATCCTCCTGAGTAGCCGCCGTCCAGAAATCCGAATGGGGGAGTACTGTATTTTACCTCCAGAATATTTTACTCAAGAGATGCCACCATCACTGGCAATCATAGTCCAACTGGGGTGAGATCAGGGCCTGGTAAATATGGAGGAGAGTAGTATGATCCACACACTGAAAGGTGGGAAAAGAAGCAGTGTCAAGATTTCGCATGCAGCTAGTCTTTAGTTGACTAATATGAGGCAGCCATGTCAGCTTTTTATCAAAGAGCTGCCCTAAAAGTAGGGAATGTGCATCAGCATCCAAGTTCTGGATCAACATGGACAGTGTTATGGCAACAGAGATGTGTTACTGGAAGTTGTGGTAAAGGGTCATAGTGCTCTGGCGCTGGTGGTCTGTCAGGGCTGCCCAGTGGCGGCAACACTAAACACAAATGTTGTCACAGTACAGTACGAGGGTGAACACTGGTCCAACGAAGATAAGTTGCCAGTGATGGCGACGAAGAAAGTATCATATTTACCCGATTATAAAACAAGGTACGTTCCCAAATTTATCATTCAAAAAATACAGAGCCATCTTATATTCACAGATTATCTACGGTTACTGAGGTTAACATTTTTACATTGTTTAACAGAGTACATAGAAGTTGTCTTACATTTGCAGATGAAGCTTCGGTTATTGAGGTCAAATGCAGGTCTGTTTTGAAGAACTTGGAAGGGCAGGGCTGCAGACGATACTTGCTTTTGAACTGGCTCAAGATTTACTGATACCCTAAGGGGTCGACACTGTACCGACTTTGCTAGAAACCACGTGACATTTGACCCACACGGTGTTAGTGCAAGGAATGGGCAAGAAACTATGAACTAGCCACTGGAACAATCTATTGCTCTGCTTAAAATTTGACAGTTTGGTGGAAAACAGGAGGAAATAGCACTAAAGGCTACACTCCTTAAGTGAAAACATTCAAAAGCGGAAATGTCGGGAGGGGGGGGGGGGAGTGAAAACTTGATTCTGAACCCTGATCAATATTTGATTTGATTATGAGAGACTGTAATGATTGATTAAGTGGGTTGCAAATGAGAAATTCAGTCACTGTTCAAGTATCAGAATACCAGGTAAAAATGTCACCAGCTTTAATCAGCTTTAGAACATGAGGGTGACATTCAAATGAAACAAGAAGGAAAATTAATCTAGAATGAAATTCTAACAAAGGAAATAAATCATATTAAACTGACTATAAATGTTGTCGCAAGAATGAATATCAGCGGCAAGACCTGTCATGGCAATGGTAACCGCAGAAGTCAGCAGATCATGGGATGATCAAAAGTTGGAGAATTGGACTAAATTGTGACTGTGATTTGTCTATTAGTTACTGTTGTTAAGTACGGCTTGCACCCCGGAAGGTACTGCAGTTCATGTTTTACAGTTGCTGAAGCACAGCATTATGGACAAGTTGGGACACAGAACAGTGATGATAGCTTAGCTGAGAACTAGAACAGTGTAGGGAGGGGAGAGGTAAGTGGACAACAAATTACAACATGTTGCCAACAATATGAATCTATAATGTGCACTTTGGCTTTACAAACGTTTGCCACTTTGAAATTGGACAGATACTCAACAACAGTATTGACTTCTGCAGGAAACTAAAAGTCTAGACAGAGGGTTTTGTGCTGCAATACTATCGACACTCACCATGAGGTATGACAAGAACAAAAGGGGTTTGTTGACAACTGCGCGTGCACACACACACACACACACACACACACACACACACACACACACACACAACCCCAAAAATTAATTTAAACCATTTCTTTTCATTTATTTTATTTCTCCTTGTATTATCAAAATGTCAACAATCAATAAATAGCACAAATTTGGAATAAATGTAACATTAATTTTTTAGACAGATTCTTTATGTCAATAAAACAGCTTTTAATTTTGGTTTGCCAAAACATGCCCAAGAAGACTACTGAAAAAAAATAAAAAGGGGTGGGGTCGTCTTATAATCAGGGTCGTCTTAATACTCTTGTGAATATGGTAAGACTCGGCATGGAGCCATTAGGGATGCTGTTCTCTTGGACCTGCGGGGTTTTAAATGATGTATCAACTGTAACCAAAACAACTGGTAGGATAAAAACTGGAGATAAAAATCAGTATGGAGCCTCAGAAGCTCCAATTATGGATGGCAAGTAAAATGTGATGATGCCAAGTGGTGTCTTATTCCTTATACAGGTCAAAAAAGACTGCAATTAGGTGCTGGCATTAAGAAAAAGTCTTTCAGGCAGCTGTTTACCAACCAGATGGTTAGTTGAGGGCTGTCCTTCCCAGAAGCCACACTGGTAGAGGGACAAAAAGTCGCACAATTCTAGAACCAAGCACATTTTCTGGGCTACTATCCCTTCAAGTAGTTTGCAGACCACTTTAGTGAAGCTAACTGGTCAGCAGCTGTAGATGGATGTTGGATTTCTGCCCGGTTTAAGGAATGGGACGATACTGGCTCGACATTGCAAAGGGAAAACACCTAGTCAAATACAGATGAAAACTCTGAGGAGACTTGACTCCTTAAGGAACATTTACATGTTGGATCACCTGATTATGAACTGAATCAGGGACAGGGGCTGGGACTGTATCACGTGGCAAGGTTATAGAGCCTGTAGAAGGCCCAGTCCATGAAAGGTTCATTATGTGTCAGTAAGATTAAGGAAGGAGGTTAGGGATATGGAAATGTCTTCAATGTGTCGTTTACGAAACTTAAAGGTAGCTGTGTGAGAACAGGATGCCGACACAGTCACAAAGCAGTTCACAAAGTATCACCATGAAAGAAAAGAACCAGAATTACTGATCTTCGGACTACAGAACTTGGCCAACATCTGCAATGAAGAGGAATATATTCTCAAGGAGGATAAGTAGCACTCCCAGTATTCCTTCTTACTGTGTTTAATTGGGCAGTGATCCACAGTGTGAAACCACTTAAAACTGAGGAGTGTGTTCAGTGAAGAAGATGTCACTTGAGATGCCTCTTTTAAGACCCCAAATAGCTGCTGCAGTTTCTTTGGTCCCCCATGGCACCAACCAGCAACGGAAGGGTCCTGTAGAAAATGGCAGTTGCAGCAGTGAGGGTGATCGCATTGGAGACATTTCCCACATCCTTATCAATGCAATGTGACAGGGGGTGAAGGTCACAGTAGCAGAATATTGTAAAATGATCTTTCACAAAATCTAAAGAAATTCTGGTCATACATAAAGGCTGTTAGTGGCACCAAAGTTAGTGTTCACAAACTCGCAAATGAGACAGGAATTGAAATAGAGGTTAGCAAAGCAAAAGTTGAAATGCTTAACTCTGTTTTCAAATGTTCGTTTAAAAGGAAAAATGAGGAGAATTGCCTCAATTTAATCCTCATACCACTCAAAAGATAAGTGAAATAATTGTTAGTGCAGTGATGTTGACAAACAGTTGAAATTGAACAAAGCTCCTGGGTCCAATGGAAACACTATCAGATTCTGTACTGAATCTGCAGCTGAGTTAGCCCCTCTTAACTATAATCTGCTGTAGATCCCTCAAATGAAAAAAAAAAAACATGTCCAGTACTTAGAGAAACACATATGTCATACTCATTAACAAGAATGGTAGTAGACGAGATCCACAAAACTATCTTCCAATTCCTTAACATTTATTTGTCACAGAGTCTTAGAATATATCCCAAGCTCAAGTAAAAGAGGTGTCTCAAACAGAATAAACTCCTTCATGCCAACAAGCATGAATTTTGAAAGCATCAATCATGTGCAACTCAACTCGCACCTTTCTTACATGGCACACTGAAAGCCATGGATCAAGGCAGTCAGGTAGAAGCAATATTCCTCAATTTCTGACAAGAGTTTGACTCAACACCACATCTAAGCTTATTGTCGAAACTACACTCATATGAGTTATTAGGGGAAATTTGTGACTGGATTGAGGATTTTTTTGGCAAGGAAGAAGTAGTATGTTATTTTGGATGGAGAGCCATTGTTCACTTCAGGTATTCACCAGGGAAGTATGTTGGAACCCTTGTTGTTCATGTTGTATATTAATGAAATCACAGACAATATACATAGTAACCCCAGGTTTTTAGCACACAATGGAGTTATTTACAGTGAAGTACTGCCTGAAAGAATCTGCATAGATATTTAGTCAGAGCTTGATAAGATTTCAAAGTGGTACAAACACTGGCAACTTATTGTAAATATTCAGAAATGTAAAACAGTGCACTTCACACTATGACTATAATATCAGTGAAATACAGCTGGAATTGGCCAACTCTTACAAATGCCTGCGTGTAACACTTTGTAGGGATATGAAATGGAATAATCACATATACTCAGTTGTGGGTAATACAGGTAGTGGACTTCGGTTTATTGTTAGAGAACTTGGAAAATACAATCAATCTATAAAGGATACTGCTTACATATGACTCATGTGACCCATCTAGAATACTGTTCAAGTGTGTGGGGCCAGTACCAAATAAAACTGACAGGGGATATTGAACATATACAGAGAAGGGCAGCATCAACATTCACAGGTTTGTTTGACCCACTTTAGTGGATCATACAGATGCTGAAGAAATGGCTAACAAAATGCTTTTACCTGTGTGCTTTTCCCAACAATAGGGGGCCTGACCATTATGAGTCCTGCCTTTCCAGTCTACCAGGTGACTGTGCTCGGTAAATCAGATGACAACATTGACTGGTTGTCATTTGTTGATTGAAGAACATGCTGATACCAGAAGTATTGTGGAACACAGCTTGTGCTGATGAGCTTCTTTTGAGCTTCAGCAATTTTTAGCACATTGCTCATGGTTGGAACAGATGGCCTTAAAGCCTTCACAATAACTTCACTATCAAGAGTTATACATACCTATAACATCATGGATTAATAATTTTGCATACTAAGAGCTACACTGTTTACAAGAAAAATCACATTTGTGTGTTAAGCCTAATGGCAATCCAACATTTGCTTACACTGTTTAATACACTGATTAAATTTGAGCCTAACTGCAAATTATGGAATTTGGTGACTTAACAGTCAGTCATTAAACCACAAACATCTGAAAACCTCAAACTGCTGGGGTTCAAGAGTGAGTGTAGATTTTCCACCACTTTGTACAATTTATTACTAGAAGACAATAGGTGTGCACTCTGACATTCAGTGTCAGTTATTTGACTTGCCTAGTCAACAACAAAACAATGTAAATAGACCTCCCAACTCTCACTTGCCTGTTGAAGCAAGCAGATAGTTGAGAGAAAGGAGTTGATGCTGCAGCTGCAGACAGTTGTTGGTTTTGCAACAGTTGTAATTCCTGCTATTGCTATTGAAATTCCCACAATTTGTCTAGCTGATGCTTCACTTATTGCTGCCACAATTGTGGAAACTCAGAATCCATGTGAATAGCTGCTCTATGGAAAGGAGAAAGTCCTTGTTGCCCCTTTGATATTCTACTCAGTGTAGGAGAACTAAGTTTACAATCACCTGCACTGGTGATGACACAGAGACCAGTGGAACAAAAATGTAGATTCTGTGATTGATGACAGCAGAATTCACAAAGTAAGCAGTTAGCCAGAAGCAAGTGCATAGTGATAGTCATTGTAAGCAAGTGCAAGGAGCCCAGGATGCAATCCAAATAAAAAATGTGAACACAGGGGAAGTCAACAGTCCTATTATCAACGGTGCCTATTGAAGACTTCAAGGAGCACCACCAGACAAGTGAGGGGCTGCATTATTTACTGAAACTGTTCCATACTGATGCTCAGGTTGGGCAGGGAATCTGAGTTGCTAAATGTTACTAAAATATTGTTCTTAGCATGGATATTTAACTATCAAGATATGTGCTGCAAAGCTAAGAGTAAAAAGACCTCTTCTAAGTTAACCAGTCTAGCACATGAATGTGAACATTGTCTAGCTGTAACTGTTCTGCTTAAGTAATCTGAAGCAATTCAACCAGTTCCTGTGCTATCTAGCATAACAGATGTTATGATAAATTTACATAATTGTGCACTTCTGTTACTGAGTTGCTGCTGCTTTGTGGCCATATCTCCACAACTTTGCACTTTTTGTCTTAACTTACTTGCTAAATTTTGTTCAATTTAACATCTTATGACCTGCTCAGACATTGATATCAAACTTAGGTGCACCCATTCATGCTTTAGTGAATGGTAGAAACACAGCTGATATGTACGATAAAATGTCAAAAGCTCCATCAGCTGCAATTTTATCTCCAATTTATTAGCTACCAGTTTCAGCATTACAATATGCCATCGTCAGGCCCTCTATACCAGATAACGGCTGAATTTCCTCAACGACAACCATATGCATGTTGTGTGTGAAAATAATCACCCTTCTCACCAGTTCTTGCTCAAAAGGAATTTGTACACATCATCTCAAACACAACTGAAGTTGTGTCTGAGGTGTTGTCACGTGCAAATGCTGTCACACAAGAGCTGGAGCCAAGTCCAGTTATTTTCATATATGACACACATATGTTATCTGGTACACAGAGCCTGATGATGAAGTACCGTATTTACTCAAATCTAAGCCGCACTCGAATCTAAGCCGCACCTGAAATATGAGACTCGAAATAAGGGGAAAAAAAAATTCCCAAATCTAAGCCGCACCTGAAATTTGAGACTCGAAATTCTAGGGGAGAGAAAAGTTTTAGGCCGCACCTCCAAATCGAAACAAAGTTGGTCCATTGTAATATGAGACACAATTTAGGTCGAATGAATGACGATACAGCTACAGTAGTTTGGTTCGAGTCGAAAGCTTAGCAGTTAAGCTTTATCAGGTAGCCATTGCTATGCATCAGGCGCTCCATCCGTATTTATACGGATACCCTTCCTTTTTCACGTGCTTCATCTGGTTTGAATCGATTGCTTATTTTGCTTTGATCTGATAAGTGCCGTTTTCAATGTTATAGGTGTTTATGTCAGTCACTCTAAGCTGAAAATGCATTACTATACTGTGTCATGCATTGTTTGTCGCATTCTGATAGTGCGTGTTTACGGCCTGTCGCTGCTCGCGGCATGGCTTGCTTTTGTGCACGCTACCGCCGCCTACAATTAAAAAAGAGAGGAATCGTCACATTAGCGAAACAATGGCAAGAGACCGCTATTTGTTGTTACTTACACTGCTGCTTTCTTTGATAATGATCAACAAGAACCAAATAATAGACTGCGTATGATATAACATGTTCTGAACGAGAGTTGGGCGAAAATTTTTCTCCGTTTGAAAATCTTTGCGGCCGCTTCTTTAGTACATCAAATGCTGCACAGAAATTAGTCATCTTAGATTTAAAAATCTAGTCAGTAGCCGTGCTTCATTTCTGACTGTATCACTATTAGGCATAAGAGTAATACGAATATAAACATGCCACGATACGTATATTCTTCCGCGTTTGCTGTTGTCTCACTCTAGTTTCGTAGTTTATTTGGCAGACAGGATTTAAATGAGATAGAAGCAAACACGAAAGAATACATGGCAAAATGTTTATATTCGTATTATTCTTGTGGTGAAGAGAATACTGCATGTGATTCACATTTCATCAGGTTCCTATTAGCAACCATCTCTTCTCACAGGTAGGAAAAAATTCAGAACGTAGAGTTGGCCATATTGACAAAAATCCCAGTATTACCAGTCGGATTTTCGTAGTACATTGAAATTCGAAGATGAACAATGCGGAATTTGTATTTACTTCGTTGGATAATGTATGAAAATGCAGTGGTCGAAACTCGGGCGGAGAAAAATGCTCGTCTTCCAATTTTTTTATTTTTTTATTTTTTTATTTTTTTATTTTTTATTTACTGATGCAGAGGTTTTGGCGCCAGTATTTATCTTTGTGCCTACAAAGGATGCCTGTGTAGCGCTACATATATTCGACGGCAGAAGTTAGTTGTGGCGGAACCTATCAACATTATTCAGAACTTCCGCTTGCTTTGCACTCGATTCTAAGTGGCAGGCAGTTTTTTGGATTATAAAAACCGGAAAAAAAGTGCGGCTTAGATTCAAGTAAATACGGTACTGTAACACTGAAATCGACTGACAAATTTGAGATGAAATTACAGCTACTGGTGTTCTTGACATTTCTGACATTTATATCAAAGGTTTTTTTCCCCCAGTGCACGCTGCATTTTAAACAGGTTTGACAGTAATTCTATTGCTTAATTACAACTCAATTTTTTACCTCTGCAGCTAAACCAGCATCCTTTTCAGCAACAGTTCTTGTAGGAGATTTCCACTTCTCATAAAAGCTTGGGTTATAACTGCCACTGCCACAAAATTCCATCAGTCTCCTATCTCTAGGGCTCAGCATGCTAAAATCAATGGAATTCTTTACAGTACTGTCTTCAATATTGAGGCTCAGCTTTTCATCTGCAGCAACTTCTAAATCGTGAAGTCCACCGATATATTTTCTTTTTTGATTGCTTTTGTATGGAATTCCATAGTCATCCTAGAATTTTGGCATATTGTAATCATATATGATAAAGCAGAAATTACACTGATACAAATGCTAATGCTAGACAAGCACAATAAGTAATTTATGAATACTGTGTAATTGCATGTTTCAACACAATTCTCTGATTGTATTTAATATCTGCAAAATAGAAAACTGAAATTTAGTAGGTACTTCTACTACCAATAAATGCTTTAACAAATGAAAAACCAATGGTAATTTTTACAGGGTCCCATCATGATATTTATAATTTATAAAGCTTTAGTGTAGAAGATTGTGCCCAAATAAAAACTAGTGTAGCAACGTTTTACATGCAGTTATATAAATCTGACCTATGGTATCATACAACATGGAGAGAGAGAGAGAGAGAGAGAGAGAGAGCACTAGAGCTAGCTTCTGTTACAAAGAATGTCATGTTGTACTCTACTATTTTTATTGAGTGGTCTGTTACTTAAAATCAAAACAATATTAGAAATAATTCTTGTACATTCATATTCCTTTGAGCTACATTTTACCTTCAATAGATCATCACGAATATCCACTGCTGGTGGTTCAGTCACCTGTACACACTGATCAACATATGTACGACGAAGTTTATTCTGATCATTGGCAGCATCACATTCAACTTGGACAGATTTATCAGCAACAGAGGAAGAGAATTTTGGGGCTGCAGGCGCAATATAATTTTGCATACTGGATGGTTGGGAGCATTCTTTTCTAGCTGGGCGGACCTACAGAAACAAAAAATTAGTAAAAGACGAGAAAAACTCAGTCAAACAGCTCTGCAAAGGATTCAAAATTTTAACTGTTACTGTCCACCACTCCGTACACATTAATATATGCAGTAGACTTACATGAGTGATGCTAGTAGACAGAAATTTTGTGTGGGTACATTTTTAAATCTTTATTGAAATGACTAATCATTTTTATTCAATTAATTGATTTAAATGTAATTTTCATCTCCATTCTTTTGCCATGTCATTTTAATCATACACTCAACCTCTTCATTTGCTCTCATTCCTCTTCCTATCATTCATCTTTCACTTGAAATCTTTGCTCATTTTAATTAATTTTATGCATTAATTTCAATTTAATTTCTTTTGACATCCTATTTTTTCATCCATGTTATTGCAATCATTACATCTGCTCCTTATTTTGCTTGGATTTTGTTTTACTTATAAACCCTTCTACCATTTAAATCTTCATCTTTGTTATTTTGTTCATAGTGCAATAGGAATTTAGACTTTCTTTCAAATGTTTGTTTGACAATTACTAAGCAAAAAACAGGCACATCTCAATGTAAAAAATACATTTTTCACACCATTACACATTCAATATATACAGATTATTTCGTCTCTTCTTTTTAACTGATGGATTGAAATTTTCAAATAATTGAATATTATAATACATAAATTTAACTAAATTCACATTCACAAAAATTGTGAGTGGAAAAAGAATTAAATGAAGAAAAAATGAAACACAAAAAAGTTCATACGGTGATTAAATTACGTGACAAATGAACAGAAATAAAACAGAATACATTTAAACCAATTAATTGAATAAAAATAATGATCAAAGTCATTTCGATAAAGATTTAAAAATAGAAAATTTAATACACTTGACAAGATTCAAACCCAAGCCCCTGTTTGTAAAACCCTTACCCTATCCAATGGATAGGGTAAGGGTTTTACACCGCACAACCACGCTATGTAATATAACTTTTTTAACACTATTCAGCATCACCCAGAATTTTGAATTTTTTTTTTCATCAATTATTCACAAACGAGGGCTAACCCGAGTATGAATGGCCACAGGATGTGATACCTGGGATCTTAACCTACATCACCATACATTTAGTTTGAAAAAGTCAATCCCACCAGTGGCAAGCTCAATGGAATCCAGGTAAGAGACTGGTCCATGGTATGAGAATCACCAGTGATAGAGCCATGGAACAGTCAACTGGAGTGGGGGGATGGGATGATCGTGGTACTACTACTAAACTGAAATGTAGTTATGACCACGTGAATTTGATGCTATCATCTTTCAAGAATTCCAGAATTTTTTTACAACTTAACAGGGACCTGGCTTCCAGCCTCGCTATCACTGTATTTTCATATGCAATCCCGTCGCGCCCAGTGAAGGGACAGCAGGGAACCATTATTCACAATTTTGTTCTCTATGGGCTGTGTTTTCTCTATCAACATGTCGTTTTTGTGCCAATTTGCATTTCACTTGGAACAGAACACTCAGTGATACAGATGCTGAAATATTTATTACTAATTTCTGTTAAAAATCCATGGCTTTTCCCAATTTTATAATAATTTTCCTTTCTAATATTTGTTACTATGCAATCCCGAAGACAACGTTACACTACAAATGACTTTAAACGAGCAGTAGAAAATTATCAAAATTCTGTTGGCACCAACTTATTACTTTACATACTGTCCCATGCATGCTCACAATTTTCAGTTGTCTTTCTTCAAATCACTTTTCAAGCCAGCTCTTATGACTTTTGACACTTGAAATCTGAATAATGAACACACTTGATAATACATTCCACAAATAACATTAGCTATTAAAATGAAGCTTTTGTTCAGTTTTAATCACTGCACAATAATTTTATTTCAGTTATAAATAATCTTTTACACTGTAAAGTTTTTCAGGGTGTACACGCGGCCAAGGGGGCAAAAAAAGAGAGATTCCGATGCAGTTTTGTGAGTCAGTCATGGCTCATGTCATGTGATCTCACTAGCCAATGACAGCAGATATACAGAGCATAAGACGCGAAGACGTGTAATGTAGTCAGCCAGTAGCAATAGGTATTTTTTTTTCCACGTGTTACACTTTAAGATAAAATCACACGAATGTGCCAGTAAAATTTTTAATAATGACATAAATGTCTGATCTTCTGGGCTTGAAATTTTCCCTAAATAGTCGTCCTCAAAGAGTTGATTTTTAAATGAGAGGTAAACGCTCTGGGATTTAAGAAATTTATCGTACATTTTCGCACATAATTCATCATGCGTAAAAGGAAATTCACTTTGAAAGTAACGCTTTTCAAACAACCATTCGCAATATTTTCCCGCGACCTGTTAGGAAGAGGTTCCTTTCAGCAGTTGCCAAAGAGCGCCAGGTAACAGGCATCACCACGCTTGTGCAGCTATGATGATGCAGGAAGCCCGTATGTTCGTACATGTAAAACATTAAAAGATCTTACATTATGTCATAAAAGAGACAAGACATCAGAGGATACCCCAAGAGCATCGGAATTTCGTGAACCATACTAAAATGCATAATTCGGCTTAAAGTGTACATTTCATACATCCAGATTCGGATGTAAATGTTCTTGTAGTACTGGTATTGTGTCACCTCATTTTTGATTCTTTATAATGGCATAATGTCGTATGTGCTAGAAGATGAAAACCTGCTCTTTTGAAATTCAGCGAACAGTTGAAACTAGCCAATAGTGTGGAATTAAACACTTCATTTCCAATAAATTGACTGCTTCAGCAGGAAAGATTAATCAAAGCCAAATTTCTTTAGCAAACCGACAAAAATAACTTCATTATTCTGCAGGGGGATTAATGCTCGACTGAAATTGCCGCCTAGGGCAGATACCCCGGTGTGACCCCAGTGAATCTGGCAGGTTGCATGCGCCAGTAATATTTTTTCTGGTAGCATCATGCTACTTCCTGCCACACTTTTGTAGCCAGAAGTGGGACAAGGTACTACACATGTGCGACTAATGTGCATGTGCATGAGTCCACTCGCAACTGCTCAACCTAATATAAAGTAAACAGTTGTGACGTCACACTCATCGGAGGCAATTTGTTGTAACGAAGCACTGCATACTCCTCCTAAAGCCGTTGACACATTTTACTGTTGGCAGATACTTGTATGAGCACTGTGTTTTGTTGTTGTATATGGCGCATTTCCTTTGCAATTTAAGTTTTTATTTTCGTTTTTTCTCTCGTTCATGTTTTATTGCTGCAGTATTATTATGAGTTAGCGGGATACAGTAATACACTTTGTTAAAGTATTATTTCTTACCAGATAAAATCACAAAAACTTAACTGAAAACTAAACACAAAAATTCCCCGAGTTTTTCCGAGTTTTCTCCTGGATGAAAAAATTCCCAGGTTTTTCCCGGGTCTCCCGGTTGTCCCGGGTCATATACAACCAGTTTTTTTAAACTTACTGTTAATGGAAAAGCCATCCACATACAGTGGAACCTCATTTAACAGTCATGTTTGGGAGCAGGGCTTGGTTGGAACATTAAAAAGGTCAGTTATTCAGGGCAGAATGAAACAAGTCATTCACAGAGATCAAATCTATGTAATAACTCAAAATTAAATAAAAAAATTATAGTTCTAATAAACATGAAAGAATTATAGTTCTAATAAACATGAAAGAACTCAGAAAATTTTAGCACTGAAAATTGACTTGAAATGTGTAACATTTATTTTTGTTTAAATTTCTTAAACCTTTTTACTTTGTGGCTGCATCATGCCACTTCCTTGGCCACAAAACATCCACAGCTGTAGTGGTTGGCTGTTGTTCCAAATATTTGAGAGCAGTCTCTAACACATTCTTTGCTGAAGAGGGGCTGATATTTTCATCTTCTTCCTTTTATTCATCATCTGACTCCTCTTGCTCAACACTATATTGTTAGAAGACAAGATCGATGATATGATCATCTTCCAGTTCTTGATTTACAACAGCAACAGCAGCAACTTCAACTTCTGCTAGCTGTCACTCTACATCAGCAGGTTGGATATACTTGTAAATCTGACGAGTTTGCAAATCAGTGACTGATTATACAGTGTCTGACTCATTAGTTTCTGTAAGTTCTTGCTCTTTGTTTAAGTCACGACAAACCACCTTCCATGATTTTTGTAGACTGGTTTTCTGAAGTTGTTCTCAAGCTTGCGCAACTATGTAAATTCCATCTTCTATGTTGAGGTTTTCATTGCTTCAGAAATATCACAACCCTATTCCCTCAACAACTTGAAATGCTTCTTGTTTAATGAGAGCCTGAAAGTGGGGCTGCCTTCCATCGTTACTGACAAAACCAAACCTTCATGGCGTCATCCAAGAGCTCCATTTTGGGTTTTTTCAATGTTGTTCTGGTTTCTAAACCATTGTCTAAAATGTCTAAAGTTAACAAAAAAGTTTCAAGATACTTTTCCAGTCTTGAACAGTTTTCTGGTTTCTAAAGCATTGTCTAAAATTAACAAAAAGGTTTCAAGATACTTTTCCAGTCTTTAACAATTGTCACTCCAACACTCATCACAGAGGCTAAGTTAGTAATAGACTCACCTTTGTCAAGTCTGTTCGACTGAGCACACAATAAGTTGCCTTTTCTGACTAGTAGCTATTTTTAGGCTATCAGGATCCCTTACACTTCTTAATCACAACTTCATAAACTTTATAAAACTACAGTGCAATTTTAAAATTAAAAGAAATACAGTAATAAACATAAAAAGCAGAGAAATAAAATAGCAGATTAAAGGGTGCAATAAAGCAAACAGCGGCAGTACAGTAGACTGCCAAATAAGCATATGTAAGGAGCATCACCTGCTGTTACAGAAGTACAATTGACCAATAATGTTCATGCTGTTTGACGTGATGTGCAGACAGATGGTTGGAAACTTGGTCAGGTTCATCTGAGGAGTTGGTTAATGACCTGTCTGTTTCACCTGCAGTTATTACTGCCGTGCTTCCTCCTGCCAAGCTGCTTCTGCATTCTCCTCATCTAGTGCAAGTTTGCTGAAGGCTTGCATGCTGGTGAAGGGAAAGCCTTCACACTGCTGTGTGATGTAAACTCATCCTTCTGAACACTTAAATTTATTCACAATTCCTATGTTAATCATGATCTATTCTACATGAGGTCTATTCAAAAACTTCCGGAACATTTGCAATTGCATACCAATGGCGTGCTAGAGCAAATTGCAGTTGGCATCCCTGCACACATCTTTGTTAAATGTGTAACTGCTGGAAGTTTCATTGTTGCTTGTTTGTTAGTTATTGTTCAGTGCTCTCTTGAGTTATGTTAAACAGTTTGCGAATTTTGAGATGACAGAGTTAGAGGAGCAACACATCTGCATTAAATTTTGATGGAATTAAAGAAAGCCTTTACAGAGACTCACCAAATGATGCCGGACACCTATGGTGAAGAATCCTTAAGCCGCACTCTGTGTTACGAATAATTCACACGGTTTAAAAATGGCTGGACGCAAGTTAAAGATGATCCTCATTCAGGATGCCCTTCGACATCTACCAACGATGCTCATGCCAGGAACATTGATGAAACTGTGCGTGCCAATTGAACACTGACTGTCCGAGAGATTGCTGAAGGATGTAACAATTCAGTCTGATTGTGTCACAAAATCTTGACAAGGCATACTGAATGCATTATGTTGCCGCCAAAGTTCATCCCACGGCTCACACGTCAACATCAGAAAGACCTCTGCCTCCCAATCTCTGAAGAGCTTTTGGATCGCTAAAATGAGAATGAGATGTTCCTTAAGAGAATCATAACTGCTGATGACATGTGGATCTATGGTTATAATATTGAGACAAAGGTTCAATCTTCACAATGGGTCAGGAAAAGTTTTCCAAGACAAAAAGGAAAACAAGCTCGTCAGGTCACGTCAAATGTCAAATCCATGCTGATAGATTTCTTTGACTTTGAAGGATTGGTTCATCATGAATTCGTACCACAGAGGCAAACTGTTAATTGATGGTACTATTGGGATGTGTTTTGGCGCCTGCGAGAAAATGTGAGAAGGAAGCAGCCTGAAATGTGGTGTGAGAATTCATGGCTCTTGCATCACAATAATACACCCGCACACTCATCCATGTCAGTGTGTAACTATTGCACAAAACACGAAATTACTGTGTCGCCTCATCTTCCGTACTCCCCAGACCAGTTCCCTGTGGACTCTCTTTATTTCCACAGTTGAAAACCCTGTTGAAAGGATGAAGCTTTGCAACAATAGAAAATATAAAACAGCAATTCATGTGGTCCAGCAAGAGATATACCAAGACTGCTTCCCTACATGGAAATGGTGTTGGGAGCAGTGTATAAATTTTTCGAGGAGAATATTTCGAAGGAGACCATGCACAATAAATAAAAGTAAGTGTTGAAAAATTTTGGTGACAAAGTGCAACTAAAATGTGGTCGGTGCACAAGTCCAAGAAGAGCCTTACAAGCTAAAGTGGTCAAGAATATAAAGTATGAAGACCTACATTGTGGCGACTGTTGAAGAAAACTGAATTTGTGAGAAGTTCATACAGGCTATGTTATTAGACCTGGAAGCACACCACCACATTTGCGGTGCCCAAGTGCAGAACATGGATCAAGTTCATAGCTGGGAGAAAAATAAATAAATAAATATTGTTGTTGTGGTCTTCAGTCCTGAGACTGGTTTGATGCAGCTCTCCATGCTACTCTATCCTGTGCAAGCTTCTTCATCTCCCAGTACCTACTGCAGCCTACATCCTTCTGAATCTGCTTAGTGTATTCATCTCTTGGTCTCCCTCTACGATTTTTACCCTCCATGATGCCCTCCAATACTAAACTGGTGATCACGACTGTTTCCCCAGTGTAACTCCATATCACCTTACTCCAATTTTCCTACATGCATGACAATTTTCAATCTGCTCTTTATGTTTATGAACCCATAAACTGATTCTATTAAGCAATCATTCTTCCTCAAAGAACAGTTAACAATATACTCTTTATAACCTTTGTGAGCTCTATCTAAGTACAGGCTCCACAAGCCTAAGTGGACATCCTGCTTAAATGTAAAATTTTTGAATTCCTTCAATATATCACAAATTCTACTGATTTGCCTGAGAAGCGAATTGACCTCTTGTCAGCACTGCTACCCCATGTTAGCAATACTACCCTTCTGGTGGCTGGCTGTTACAGAGCTGTAAGCAATTCAGTATGACAATGCCCCCCCCCCTCCCCCCTATCTTGAATTGTCCTTATACTACGAATGGTGTTCAATCACTGATTATTCAGTTGAGTAAGCAAGTGCAAGGCCACAAAAGCACACCATCTACGACATACTTTTACTCGCTCACGATAACACACTACAGGTAACCATTAATATCCTTATTCACTGCAAGATGTCTTATGTGGAACATACAATTTTATTGTTTTTAACCTAACCCAGCCACAGGAGCTTCCTTACAACTTTTACCACTGTGTGTTGCTAGATTTTTAGGTAATCATACCTGTGGTAGTACATACCCCAATTATGTGTCAGCCTCGTGCATCGATTCCACTACCTGAGCTGTCATGTTTTCACATACCATAGACAGAAAATTGAAATGAGATGCTATAGTCTGTTTACTTTTTTAATGAAGGTGATAAACTCTAACATTTCTTATCAAAATTTACTATAGCACTGAAACTGTCATGAAATAGGTACACAACAGCTCACTGACAAATTGGTTGGAAGCTTGAGGCTTACAGCAAGAGAGACATAAATAGAAGCAAATTATGTACAAAAATGAATTCCATATTCTTATTTTAAATTTCCTTAGTGACATACAGATTCTGAAAATTATACATGAGGTCTGACTTGTTGCTGCAGGATACAAACAGATGTTTGCCCACTGCTTGAATACTGCTCAGCAGTGTGGGATCCGTACCAGATAGGGTTGATAGAAGATATAGAGAAGATCCAACGGAGAGCAGCACGCTTCGTTACAGGATCATTTAGTAATCGCGAAAGCGTTACGGAGATGATACATAAACTCCAGTGGAAGACTCTGCAGGAGAGACGCTCAGTAGCTCGGTACGGGCTTTTGTTGAAGTTTCGAGAACATACCTTCACCGAAGAGTCAAGCAGTATATTGCTCCCTCCTACGTATATCTCGCGAAGAGACCAAGAGGATAAAATCAGAGAGATTAGAGCCCACACAGAGGCATACCGACAATCCTTCTTTCCACGAACAATACGAGACTGGAATAGAAGGGAGAACCGATAGAGGTACTCAAGGTACCCTCCGCCACACACCGTCAGGTGGCTTGCGGAGTATGGATGTAGATGTAGATGTAGATGTCTCATGATTAAAACTTTAAGCAACGGTTGCACCTAATACTTCAAAAAATTGGAAAACTTTAACAGTAAATAAATATTCATTTAGTAAGTTGTAGGTCTTGGTAGTACATTATTTAATATCACTAAAACACACATGAAAAATCTCCTTGATCAATTCCAGTTTGACTTTTAACACTCTGATTATGCTCAAATGGCGAGCACTGCACGGCAATGAATGGAAGAATTTCAAAACCTTGCCTATGACTTACTCCAGCAACAACAAAAGTTACCAAAAATAGACTAACAGGATCTCTTAATTGATAAAAATCAGATGTTACCAAAGAAGAAAACACAGCTGTGTAATTTTATAAAATTGTTTAAAAGGTCCATTCAAATGATAAATATGACAGCATATGCAACAATGAAGTGCTGAACTAGGAAACATTTTGTAGATCCATTACAAAATATTAATTTTTAACCTGTTTATGTTCCTGCTTCTTTTTTTCTTCTAATAGGCGCTTCCTTTCATCATACTCCCCAATCCCCAGAAGCAGCTTGCTAGATGTTCTGCAAGTTGGGTTCAGGGGTGAATATTCTCCGTAGCGAACCATCTTACGATCTGACTAGAAGAAGAAAATAAAACCCGACTTTAAATTCAGAACACAGTTTTATAATTTAGGAAGGCTATTCAAAAAAATAATAGTAATCATAAAAACATACAGACATATTCTTCTGGCGAAGCAAGTAACACATTAGGCCCAATTTTTTATTTATTTTATTTATTTATAGATCAAGTTCAGTAGGACCAAATTGAGGAGCAAATCTCCAAGGTCCTGGGACATGTCAGTACATGAAATTACAACACAAAAGTAATAACAGATAAAAATAAAATGTTTATGAACCCAAAAAAAGTCAATCCATAAGTTTAATTAAACGCAATCAACAATAAAATACGAATCAGCTTAATTTTTCAAGGAACTCCTCGACAGAATAGGAGTGTCCCATGAGGAAACTCTTCAGTTTCAATTTGAAAGCACATGGATTACTGCTAACGTTTTTGAATTCAAGCGGTAGCTTATTGAAAAAGGATGCAGCACTATGCTGCACACCTTTCTGCACGAGAGTTAAGGAATTCCAATCCAAATGTAGGTTTGATTTCTGCTGAGTATTAACTGAGTGAAAGCTGCTTATTCTTGGGAATAAGCTAATATTGTTAACAAGAAATGACAGGAATATATATAGTGAGAGGCCAATGTTAAAATACCCAAACTTGTGAACAGGGGTCAACAAGAGATTCGTGAAATTACTCCACTTATTGTCTGCACCACCCGTTTCTGAGCCAAAAATATCCTTTTAGAATGGGAAGAGTTACCCCAAAACATAATACCATATGACATAAGCGAATGAAAATAAGCAAAGTAGACTAATTTTCGTATCAATCAATCACTCACTTTAGATATCGTTCTAATAGTAAAAATGGCAGTATTAAGTCTTTGAACAAGATCCTGAAAGTGGGCATTCCATGACAACTTACTATCTATCTGAGCACCTAGAAATTTGAACTGTTCAGTTTCACTAATCATATACCCATTCTGTGAAATTAAAACATCGGGTTTTGTCGAATTTTGTATTAGAAACTGTAAAAATTGAGTCTTACTGTGATTTAGTGTTAGGTTATTTTCTACAAGCCATGAACTTAAGTCATGAACTGCACTATCTGAAACTGGGACAGTGTTGCACACAACATCCTTTACTATGAAGCTAGTGTCATCAGCAATCAGAAATATTCAGAGTTACCTTTAATACTAGAGGACATATCATATATATAAATAAAATTATTAATTTAGTGACATCTTACATTTCTTATTCTAAGAGAGCATCATCATGTGCATTTCATCACAGGGAGTCCAAATACTAAACACAGAATAATACCGCAAACGAAGATAAATCATCTTTAGGATTGGAGAAAAGAAGGTAACACAGCAAAACAGTTTGTAAACAACTGGAGAAGTACTGTTGTTCAATTTTTGATTATTTGATGGTTTCTATACCCCATCAGCATACAGATAACTTTCTTTCAAAATATGGTGCAGTGCTATGTTAACACCACAAGGTAGGTAGGTAGGGAGGCCGGCCTGCCTGCCTGCCTGCCTGCCTCCCTCCCTCCCTCCCTGGCATCCAACTGATACAACATGCATTTTATTTTTCTTACAAGCCTACATTTGTGCAGCTGTTGCTGCCAATTTCAATGTGACCCAACGCTTTGCACAACAAACTTGCTATCCCCACTTTCACAAAACAAAAAAAGAGAGGAAATGAAAGGGAACCATGAAGGATAAAAATGCTTGAGTATATAAATAACAATTTTAAACTATGAACATCAACAAAACTTCTGTATCACCCTGATGATATGCCGTGCAGGTGTGTTGCTATTATGACTGCTCCTGTACAGATCAGAAGGTCACCACTGACATTGTTTGTAAACATACACACTGTTATAATGAGTGCTCCCTACAATTAGAACACCACACTTTAATGAATTGCAGTGTTTGAGTTGAAAATAAAGCTCCAGTAGAAACAAATTACATATGTCTGTGGAACAGCTGAGTGAACAGCCATCATGCTACGAAAGATAGTTGCGACCAATGATCAGGTTCACATCATCATGTTATGTGCAGAAGGCTTGCCAATGGGAGCAGTTGATAGATTTGTGCACCAGAGGGATGTGGTACGAAGGCCGAACTGGCTCCAATCGGCAGGCAGTGTTGAGGACTTACACTACACAGCTCATTCGTGTTTGACAAGTGCACAGTATGATCAATATCTACAACTTTTGAGCCAAAGGAACCATGGCTGAGTCCTCTAGGACTTAATTCAGTATTCAATTAGGCTAAAGGACATCAAGTAAATTGTTAAGAGGTGACGGTGCGATGCGACTCTCCATTTCCAATGACCATGGCAAACACCACATAATACATCCCAACACTGTGACGTAGTTGCAGATGGGTAAGAAATAATGCAGAAGGGACATCCCAGGATTGGTATCAGGTATTGTTGACAGATGAAACTTTGATCTGTTTGTACCCTAATAATCGCAGACAACATGGTAATATCAAATGCCTCCACGACTGTGCAAGAAGGTGGTGTCCCACTGGTGTTCTGAGTAGGCATTATGTGAGGCCACCATAATTTTTTTTGCATTGTTGAGGACAATCTCACAGCTCTACAGTACTGGGATGAGATTCTGCAACCAATAGTGGGACTGTATTGCCAACATTTGAGTGACAAATTCATCTTGATGGATGACAACTCACAAGCTATCATGCTGTTCTTGTGAACAAATTCCTCAGCATGTGAGGATCACCAGAATGGAATGGCCTGCCTGTTACTGGATATACACCCAATCAAACATACATGGGATTGATTGAAACACGCTATTTTTGGATGTTGACAACGACAATGTGATCTGCGTGACTTATGCGGAATCATCATGGAGGAGTGAGACAATTTGGATCAGGTGGCTTGATTTCAGCAATGGCATGCCACAACAGAGTTAAGCCTTTATCCGAGCAAGGGGATGTTACACCACATACTGCCTATGGGAAACAGACAACCTTATCGTTACACTTTTTTGTTATCTGGACACACTGAAAATTAATATATATGTGTGCCACACCATGAATTTAGAAATAACAGATGGTGCAACACTTTTCTCGATGTGTGTATCTGAAAAGAATGACACCATAGCCTACATATCTTGCAAAGAAAAATGAGCAGTGACTATATAAAATTTATGAAAAACAAAAAGAAATCAGAAGATATTCAAGTACTAAGTTCAATTCTATAAATGCACTTGACAGCTGTAATATTCTTGTATATTTTGCTAAAACTGTCTTGTCGTGAGAAACTTTAGTTAATTCACAACTACAAAGGCGGCTTACTACACTTTTGATGAACAATAAACCACAATAAGTTCCACTGCCTCTGGTATAATGTGTAATGTGAAACATGTACACAGAAAGAGTCAGAGAGAAAATGTATGGTCTGCAATAAAAAACAGGAACATTAGAGCAAGAGAGTCTGGAAGCATATATGACAATGTCCATCAACATCATCTAGGTTAGGTGTTAAATACTGCCGTCTGCTTCACGTCTGCTGTGCAGCAAGCTACGTTAATTTAAGTATTAACTGTATTTTTCTTACTTGTCACTTCTTCCTCCGTGTGTATTTGCTTTTAGGAAGCTTTAATTGCCGAGTGCTAGTAATAGTGTTCCATAGATTTCGTGTTTGTTTTGAATACAGTCAGAGAGAGTCCCTTTAGTCAACCATAGTGCCAGTAGTGCTAGTGTTTGTTTTCAATACAATCCAGAGACAGGTAGTTCTATTTTCATTGTTTTCTACAAGAAGTGTATAGCAACCACAGTTTAGTCAACTATCAGCCGCCTTTAGTGAATTAGCAGTCTAGTTAAAAGTTGATTAACTCTCTACAGTAAATTGATTTCTTAGGATGGATAGTATGTGTGACTGCTGTGTACGGACGCAGGAGCAGCTGGCCACTGTTCGTGAACAACTGAACGTGTTGATGGCCGCGGTCAGCCGTCTTCAGGCTGCTGCCTCAGAGTGTAGCGGCAGTGGGGAGTCTGGTGCGTCGCATGGTACACCCCAGGTGTTACATGCTTCACCGACTGTCCCTGCTGTCGAGACATCTTCGCGGGTACCGGGCGCGGCTGGGCCACCCTCTCCCCAAGGGGAGTGGCGGCTTCAGTGGCATTTGTGGTGCACAAGGCGGAGGGTCAATGTGGAAGCCGGTCGTGTGGCATCGCCTGCTCTCCCTGTAAGTGGACATGTGGCCGCTCCTTCAGCAAGGTCCGAGCAGGCACACGGGGGGAGGGGTTTATTAGTTATTGGGAGCTCCAACGTTAGGCAGGTGATGGAGCCCCTTAGGGAAATAGCGGAAAGGTCGGGGAAGAAGGCCAGTGTTCACTCTGTCTGCTTGCCGGGGGGTCTCATCCGAGATGTGGAGGAGGCCCTGCCGGTGGCGATAGAGAGCACTGGGTGCACCCGACTGCAAATTGTTGCTCATGTCGGCACCAATGACTCCTGCCGTCTGGGTTCAGAGGTCATCCTCAGTTTGTACAGGCGGTTGGCGGAATTGGTGAAGGCGGAAAGCCTCGCTCGTGGGGTGGAATCTGAGCTAACTATTTGTAGTATCGTTCCCAGAACCGATCGCGGTCCTCTGGTTTGGAGCCGAGTAGAAGGCTTAAACCAGAGGCTCAGACAATTCTGCGGAGATCTGGGGTGCAAATTTCTCGACCTCCGCTATCGGGTGGAGAAATGTAGGGTCCCCCTGAATAGGTCAGCCGTGCACTACACGCCGGAAGCGACTACAAGGGTAGCAGAGTACATGTGGAGTGCACATGTGGGTTTTTTAGGTTAGAGAATTCCCTCCCTAGGCTCGACAAGACGCCTCCTGAGAAGTGGCTAGGTAGGAGTAGGCAAAATGCAACAGGGAATAACAATATTAATGTGCTAATAGTAAACTGCAGGAGCGTCTATAGAAAGGTCCCAGAACTGCTCTCATTAATAAACGGTCACAATGCCCATATAGTACTAGGGACAGAAAGTTGGCTGAAACCAGACGTAAACAGTAATGAAATCATAAACTCAGATTGGAATGTATACCGCAGAGACAGGCTGGACAGTGAAGGGGGAGGCGTGTTTATAGCGGTAAGAAGTGCAATAGTATCGAAGGAAATTGACGGAGATCCGAAATGTGAAATAATTTGGGTGAAGGTCACGGTTAAAGCAGGCTCAGACATGGTAATTGGATGTCTCTATAGGCCCCCTGGCTCAGCAGCTGTTGTGGCTGAGCACCTGAAGGATAATTTGAAAAATATTGCGAGTAGATTTCCCCACCATGTTATAGTTCTGGGTGGAGATTTTAATTTGCTGGATACAGACTGGGAGACTCAAACGTTCATAACGGGTGGCAGGGACAAAGAATCCAGTGAAATTGTTTTAAGTGATTTATCTGAAAACTACCTTGAGCAGTTAAAACAGAGAACCGACTCGTGGCGATAACATATTAGACCTTCTGGTGACAACCAGACCCGAACTATTTGAAACAGTTAACGCAGAACAGGGAATCAGTGATCATAAAGCAGTTACTGCATCGATGATTTCAGCCGTAAATAGAAATATTAAAAAAAGGTAGGAAGATTTTTCTGTTTAGCAAAAGTGGCAAAAAGCAGATTACAGAGTACCTGATGGCTCAACACAAAAGTTTTGTCTCAAGTACAGATAGTGTTGAGGATCAGTGGACAAAGTTCCAAACCATCATACAAAATGCGTTAGATGAGTATGTGCCAAGCAAGATCGTAAGAGATGGAAAAGAACCACCGTGGTACAACAACCGAGTTAGAAAGCTGCTGCGGAAGCAAAGGGAACTTCACAGCAAACATAAACATAGCCAAAGCCTTGCAGACAAACAAAAATTACGCGAAGCGAAATGTAGTGTGAGGAGGGCTATGCGAGAGGCGTTCAATGAATTCGAAAGTAAAGTTCTATGTTCTGACTTGGCAGAAAATCATAAGAAATTTTGGTCTTATGTCAAAACGGTAGGTGGATCAAAACAAAATGTCCAGACACTCTGTGACCAAAATGGTACTGAAACAGAGGATGACAGACTAAAGGCCGAAATACTAAATGTCATTTTCCAAAGCTGTTTCACAGAGGAAGACTGCACTGTAGTTCCTTCTCTAGATTGTCGCACAGATGACAAAATGGTAGATATCGAAATAGATGACAGAGGGATAGAGAAACAATTAAAATCACTCAAAAGAGGAAAGGCCGCTGGACCTGATGGGATACCAGTTCGATTTTACACAGAGTACGCGAAGGAACGTGCCCCCCTTCTTGCAGCGGTGTACCGTAGGTCTCTAGAAGAGCATAGCATTCCAAAGGATTGGAAAAGGCCACAGGTCATCCCCGTTTTCAAGAAGGGACGTCAAACAGATGTGCAGAACTATAGACCTATATCTCTAACGTTGATCAGTTGTAGAATTTTGTAACAGGTAGTATGTTCGAGTATAATGACGTTTCTGGAGACTAGAAATCTACTCTGTACGAATCAGCATGGGTTTCGAAAAAGACGGTCGTGTGAAACCCAGCTAACACTATTTGTCCACGAGACTCGGAGGGCCATAGACACGGGTTCACAGGTAGATGCCGTGTTTCTTGACTTCCGCAAGGCGTTCGATACAATTCCCCACAGTCATTTAATGAACAAAGTAAGAGCATATGGACTATCAGACCAATTGTATGATTGGATTGAAGAGTTCCTAGATAACAGAACGCAGCATGTCATTCTCAATGGAGAGAAGTCTTCTGAAGTAAGAGTGATTTCAGGTGTGCCGCAGGGGAGTGTCGTAGGACCGTTGCTATTCACAATATACATAAATGACCTTGTGGATGACATTCAGAAGTTCACTGAAGCTTTTTGCGGATGATGCTGTGGTATATCGAGAGGTTGTAACAATGGAAAATTGTACTGAAATGCAGGAGGATCTGCAGCAAATTGACGCATGGTGCAGGAAATGGCAACTGAATCTCGATGTAGACAAGTGTAATGTGCTGCGAATACATAGAAAGATAGATCCCTTATCATTTAGCTACAAAATAGCAGGTCAGCAACTGGAAGCAGTTAATTCCATAAATTATCTGGGAATACGCATTAGGAGTGATTTAAAATGGAATGATCATATAAATTGATCGTTGTTAAAGCAGATTCCAGACTGAGATTCATTGGAAGAATCCTAAGGAAATGCAATCCGAAAACAAAGGAAGTAGGTTACAGTACGCTTATTCGCCCATTGCTTGAATACTGCTCAGCAGTGTGGGATCCGTACCAGATAGGGTTGATACAAGACATAGAGAAGATCCAACGGAGAGCAGCGCGCTTCGTTACAGGATCATTTAGTAATCACGAAAGCGTTACAGAGATGATACATAAACTCCAGTGGAAGACTCTGTAGGAGAGACACTCAGTAGCTCGGTACGGGCTTTTGTTGAAGTTTCGAGAACATACCTTCACCGAAGAGTCAAGCAGTATATTGCTCCCTCCTACGTATATCTCGCGAAGAGACCATGAGGATAAAATCAGAGAGATTAGAGCCCACACAGAAGCATACCGACAATCCTTCTTTCCACGAACAATACGAGACTGGAATAGAAGGGAGAACCGATAGAGGTACTCAAGGTACCCTCCGCCACACACCGTCAGGTGGCTTGGGGAGTATGGATGTGGATGTAGATGTAGATGTAGATCTAGTGCATGTAGTGTGGTGTAGTGATTAGTACTGCAAGCTACCAGTTGAAATCCATCCACCAGCAACGACTGCCATTTTTAATATTAAATAGTTGGCCAGTTTTGAGAAGCCATAGTATTGCTTCACTGTGGTCAGATATGTAATGTTAAAATTGGCTGAACAAGAGATTTAGTGGAATTATGAAAAATCACTTCTAGAAGTGTATGTATAATCAATAAAAACTCTGAACTCTGGATTCCAGACAGGAGGAGGGGGGGGGGGGGGGGTCAAGTGCTCCCTCTTGCCCCCTCCCTTGCAGATGGAAGATGCTTATATATGAAGATGTCCATTTCCATTGTATTTTACACCAGGCAGTATTTCATTTGAGTTGCAACAGGGAGTAACAATGAATGATCTACCATGTGAATTTGACCATCAGGTTGGGGGGGGGGGGGGGGGCTTTGTCTTCATTGGGAAAAAATTGAGTAGCGACAACATGTTTACGTAGTAGAAAGATTTCTAATCAACTCCATCAGACAGGATGTCTTCAATTGAAAGTGCCCCACAGTGTTGACTTAAACTAAGTGAAAATTCCCTGCATGTAATAAATACTTGCTGCCTTCTAGCCCAGGATATCCCACAGGTACCTGCTTCCAAGATGTACATTCAGTTACCATACTCTCACTCCTCCTATCACTTCTGGCTGTTGCATATTGTTCAAGCTTTAACAATAATAGAACTGACTATTGCGAAAACAAACGTCTGCCATGTAAGTTCAACAGTGGACAAGATTCAGTTATTCTCAAAATTTCCAGCGACTTTCATATCAGCTAGTAAAATATGTTTGCTCGCCATCATTCTACACATACGATTTACTATATTGTCACGACGTCACCTCAATCAAGTCAAATTCTGAAGGCAGAGTTGTCAATGAAGTACTCATACAACACTTTCAGAAAACATGTTTATTACCAGCACCTACATATAGCTACAACAGAACTGAATTCCTGGGCTGAGAGTTCAGTTATTTATACAGATATTAAATGTTCCTAAATGCTGGTATTTATATAGACATTGAATATTCCAGAATATATGAGCATTACAAATATATTTCCAGAACCCTCCAGAAATGATAATTACCAAACAAAAAATTGCTGGTGGTCAAATCTGAACTGACAACTCCCAGTACATCACCCAGCAACACTAGCCACTATATCTCACTATGTGCTCTTGTGTTCTGCAGCTCACGGCATTTCTCTGTCTCTGACAGAGAAATAGCGACCCACTGTTCCAGAAATTGGTGCTAACTCCAGCACTGTGGATCTAGATCTTACCAGTGATCCTTTGTCTGGTGGCACTTTACATTCTGGTTATGTTGTTATACTTTCTTCATTATAATGAGCAATGAAGCTTCATAATCGTCAAGTGGGTCTTCAGTTTCTTTGAACCTACCATCGTCAACCAGCGTCTCCGGACTGTAGCAGAGTGGCAAACGGAGGACATCGAAGACATCTCTGCACTTTTGTCTTCTTTCTGAAGGGTCATAATCCTTGACTGAATGTGTGATGTCTGACAAGCAACAAAGGATATGGGCCAAACTAGCACTTTAGTTCTGACAGTCGCACTTTTGCACAGGTGGAAAAATCTAAACCGTGTCTCCTGGGCTGTGTCTCACTGGTTGGTGCTTGGCGTTGAAGTGCTCTCAGTCTTCCTCTTCAGTATCCAGTGTCCGTATGTGAGCCAACTGCCTTGGTTCTTTGGTCTTTGTAATGAGGCATCCATGTAGTCATTCGAATATCATCCGAATTAAACAGGAACACTGAATCCATTGTTGCTGCTTCAGCCTCGTAACTGTGGAGCAGGAAGAATTGTGTGAAGCCTGTAGGGTCTAGCTGTGCTGTGTTGTATGTGAATGTGAAATGGAGTATTCCAATCTCTCATGTTGTATACGTACATCAGCAGCATATCTGCCAACACCTTATTAAAAAATTATGTATTGTCATTCATCGGAAGATGGTAGGCATTTATCAGGTAGGTTATGTTGCAATGTGAAATTACATGTGATACTTGCCTTGACTGGAAAACTTTTCCACAATCAGAAATCATTGCAGGTTTCAGAGTCTTCTACAAGGAACTTCACAATTTCTGGAGCTTCAGTAGTTGGCACAGCTTTAGTGACAGCATAATGGTTGAGGTAGTCAGTGAAGATCGTTACCCATTGATTCCAAAGTGCTGACTTCAGCAACCTCCCCAAGAGGTCAATTCCAATCTGGTGGAGTGACACTGCACGTGTGATTGGTACCAAATGCCCTGGAGTGGCACATACTTCCATTGCTGGCATTCCATACAGTGTCTCGCATAATGTCAAATGGACCAGTAGAGCCCCCATGAATCCCAGGTGACAAATAATTTAGGACAAGTGGCTGTTTAATGTGATGGAAAGACGAACAAACATTTCTGCCTCATTAAAGCATAATTCCTCGTATACAAGGCTCCATTAATTAATCGGGATTCTCCTTCAGTTGGTTCCTCCTGCTACGATTCTATAGTTTTCAGCAGTGCTGAATCTTCCCCCTGTTCATTAATAAAGTCATTTAACACAGTAATGACTGAGATTTCATCCATGTTACTATGTTCCACCAAAGAATCCTTTGAAAGACAGTTGGTGTCCTTGTGTTTGTATCCACTTTTGTACAATGATACACTGGAAAATAATGCAGACATGCTTCTAGAACGTGAACAAAATGACCTTGAGAAATACGCGAGGTAGCGTATGGAAGATAACTTTCCCCTTTACATGTGTGCACAGTTGGCATGTGTTATGTTCACCTAGTGTATTTTGAGTAGCGAAAGTATGGAGACATATTCTAGTGATAAGTCCATGCAAGTTAAACAGTATGCTGTTATTGAATTTTTAACAGCTGAAAATGGGACTCCTGGTGAAATTCATTATCATTTACAGGCAGTTTATAGCTATGATTTTGTAGATAGGTCTACTGTAAATTGATTGGTAATAAAGTTTCATGGGTGTGAGCCTGGAAAATCCATAATCATTGATGAAACATACAGCAAATGTGTGATCACTGCCACAGATGAACATCGCACATTCATTGAAAATTTGATTTAAAATGACTGGCAAATCACTCACAAGTGTATCACATACCATACTGGAATATCTAAGGAACATGTCAACTTCATTATTAAACAGCAATCTTCCAGCACGACTCAGCCACACACCTCAGACAAAACTGAAAAAACTCTGCAAAACTTGAAGTAGGAACTTCTTCTACAGCCTCCTTACTCCCCCGATCATGTGTCTTGCAATTTTTATTTTCTTCCTCTACTCGCAAGACCTCAAGGGTAATCATCACACCTCAGACTATTAGATAAAAGCACCTGTCATGGATTCGAGAAAAGTCAGAAGAATTTTTTCAGTGACAGAATGAGAAAACTTATTATACATTTGTTTTTGTTTGTGTTCTACAAGCATGTGTACATTACTTTTCAGTCCACCGTCGTATACAACTGTGACGCACTCCTGAAGCCTCAGTGCTCATCTCCACAGCCGACCTGACAGATCCTTCGGGCTAGTCAGCTAGCACAGAGAATGGTGGTCCATCACGCGGTGAATGGTTTGCCAAATAAATACGACCAAAATCTATTGATGGCCCAAACATCTGTGAGGCACTATTTCTCAATTCAAGATCAGTTCGTGTCAGACTTGGATAGTACTCTGGAAGCATAAGCAATCTTCTTTTCAGCACCCTCCTGAATTTGTAATAGAACTGCCCCTATTCCAGAACCACTAGTATCAGTTTGAAGTTCTTCTTCGGCATTCTCTTAATATAATAGTAGAACTGGAGATGTCAGCAACTCTATAATGAAACAGAAAACACTTTGCACTTTGTTACAGGTAATGGGTGTCTCCTTGCAATAGTTTTTGCGAAGGACAGGTCTTGGTGCAGAAGCTGTATGTGAACTGCCAATAGTATGAGTGAATTAAAAAAAAAAAACTTCTGTCACAAATGCACCAAGGAATTGGAAAATCTGTGACTGTTCTTAAGTTCTCTGTAATGGGATGGACTCCATCACCATTCACTAGGTGCCCCAGGTTTTTATTCCTTGGGAGAGGAAGAGGCACTTTGTCAGACTCAGACAGAGACATACAGTGTGAACACACTTGAACACAGTTGTCAGGTGGCTTGGGCATTCATTAAAAGGCTTCGGGTTGGGGAGGGAGACAAAACAATATCATCCTGATAGGAAAGAGACGCCATCCATTTAAGGTATCTAAGTAGGTTGTCCATCATACATTTGAAGCTGGCTGGAGTGTTACAGTCCAAATGGCATAATAATAAATTCATGGAGGATGGTAGGAATTATCAAGGCAGTCTTCCTGGCCAGCCTTAGCAACCTTGATTTGCCAATAGCAATACTCCACGTCCATGGCTGGGACATACTTTGCTCCTTTTCAGCAGTAACAGTGCCATCAGTGCATGGCAAAAAGATAAAAGTCTTTTCTGTGATTTGGTTCAGTCGTCGGTAGCCAATGCAGAAACACCAGGGGCTATCCTTCTTCTTCTTCTTCTTCTTCTTCTTCTTCTTCTTCTTCTTCACAAGGACCATAGGACACTTTCTGAATGGTCAATGATGTCATCTTGCGGCATCTTCACCACTATCTCCCAGATTATCCATTATTCATCTGATGACAAACTATATAAATGTTGGATGATCCCTGGAGTTGATATGGTATTTTACCATGGCCTGTTTGGTCCATCTTCCTTTTCTCCATTGCAGATTTGAAAGCACCTGAAAATTGGTGCAGAATGGCTAACACTCGCTGACATTCCTCAGTTAGGCCATATCCTATTGCCAGCTCAGTAGTAGCTTCCTTCCTTGTGTTGACTGTAGTGGTAGCAGACCAAAATTCTTTGTTGAGGACATTAAGCTGCACTTCCTGAACTTATTCAGCTGTTCCTACACAGATATCTTTAGAAACAAGTTGTGGCTGTAGATGACTTTCGTGATCTAAAGGTCTCTTTGATCACCTGCAATGCCTCCTACAATTTCCGCAGGCATACAGATTTCTCTTGTGATCCTGAGTAGCCATTTGCAACCAACAAAAGTTTCACAGTTTAACTGAGCATCTGAACTGATGATTGGAACTCATCTCATTGATGGCCAAATAAGAAAGTCTTCAACAGCAAACATGGCCCGGAGAAATCTTTGTTATGTGTGCTTGTTGCAACAGCTTTGTTAATCTGGAGCTATGACTTTCCATAGTCTGTGACTGCTTTGATGCCTGCAAGAAGTTCCATCCAAGAATAACATACTGACAACATTCTGTTACATTCAAAGTGTTGTGTTTTTTTCATTGATAGTTATTGTTGCAATACATGTTCACCATTTGTGACTTTCTGCATGATTGCTTTCTTATCGTGGACGTAGTCCTATTTACCTGATGGTGATGAGCATCCAGCATTACAGAAAAGGAAGTCTCTGTGTTGACTAGTGTCTGGACAGGTTGTCTATCAAAGGTGTTTAGATTACCTGACATCTTCATCTTCATACTTGTTGTCCACAGAGAATTTGCATCTTTTGTGGCCTCACCTCCACAGATGATCTCCATGCTCCATTTTCCTGAAGTCAATGGCTAGGCAACGACTGGTGCCAATGTACAGCGA
Organism: Schistocerca cancellata; assembly: GCF_023864275.1. NCBI lineage: Eukaryota > Metazoa > Arthropoda > Insecta > Orthoptera > Acrididae > Schistocerca > Schistocerca cancellata. Next base: position 622,808,396 of record NC_064630.1, read on the forward strand.
TGGCAAATGGCTACAGCATGTTGGGGAGTGACCTTCTCTGGGATATGGTGATGATTTAAGTGTCACAGGTCAGTTATAATCTGCAGTAGAGTGACGTGAATAGAACTGTTGCGATGGTTGGTATCCGGTGGTGTAAGGTTGTATAAAACTTGCCTCCTTTCTCGCAGGTGCATGCAATGTGTTCATTGCATCCATAATGAAGACAAACTTGTATGTTGTCCTCTGTCCTGAAAATGTCTGTTCTTCTGTGGGTTGTTGTACTTGATGGAGGAGTTTGTTGCACCTGTATGGATCAGATGCTGGGTGGTTGTCTGACAGCTTTCTGTAAGTCTGAGTTGGCAGAGTCTATTTTTCATGGTATACTGGACTAGTGGCATAGACTGGTGCTAAAGATCGATACAATCTTCTTTGACCCCAGCATGGTTACATCTATCCTCAGTTTTCTTTGTGAAAGAGCTTTGTCCACTCAGGTTTAAGTTCTTTAATTTTCCTCTGCAAAATCTCAGTCTCTCAGTGTAGGTGTTGACATTTGTGGCTGTTATCTCATGTGTACTAGGCCAGACATCTCTGGCTGCCATACCCAAGTGTATCTCTTCTCATACTATATGGCATATGGGAGAGGTGAGCAGATGGTGCTCTTCCACAACTGCCATAGCGATGACATTCGTGAGTCAGTCTTACCTCATTCGTCTGACTTTCCTGTTGCATTTACCCAATTCGCTAGCACTATTTGATGTATTCCTCTGTCACTGTGACATCCTTTACTGAGGAGTTTGGCACACGTCTTCTGCAGCCCATTTCATCTAGCTTGAGATTTTGTCAGCTTCTGTCATATTCAAATTCACTGTATGGCATAGGGCCACAAGATTATGTTTGTACGACTGTCATTTCCGCATCACACTGGGCCCTGTTTTTCAGTTGCTAATTTACTAGGTGGACTTTTACTGTTGACTGATGCCAAACATTTTCTTCAGTTCTCCCTGTAATTTCTTCTAGCTGTTCAGCTCCTCTTCACTGTTCTCCAACCACTGTTGTGCTGTGCCATGCAAGTAAAAGTACACATTTGCCAAACACATCATGTCATCCCACGTGTTGTATATGGTGAATTGGTCTCTGGAAAACATGGTGCATGCCTGATGTGCAGCTGACTCACTGCCATTTTGAAATCCATCTGTCTACTGAACATGGATCTAAGGAATGCCTTTATTCCAGTTCCTGTCCACACAACACAGGTTTTACATTGCTTTATTTGAGCCACAGTGATACAGGTGTTTTAAAGTACCTGGCATCTTCACCAAACAATGTCGCACTGAAAACACAATCGAGTCCAATCCCGAAGGCAGGGCCACCAATGAAGTACAAAACATACCACTGAAAGCACGTTTATTACTGACACCAATGTACACTCAGAATAAAACTGAATCCTCGAGCAGAGTGCAGCTATTTCTACAAACATCAAATATTCAAGAATGCTGATATTTATAGAAACATTGAATATTTCAGAGTATACAAGTACTACAAATATATTTCAAGAATCTCATACACGTGATAAATACTAAGTAATAGTTGCTGGTGGTTGGATTTTAACTGGCATTATCAGCATTGTCTCACATCAGCTACAAAATGTACTGGTGCATCATCATGTCTCTTCCAAGTTCCACAATTGTGGCCCATTGTTTGGGGGGGGGGGGGGACAACCAAACAGGAAGGTCATCAGAAATTGAGGGAGGAACAACACAAATAGCACAGTCTAGTCTAGCGGAAGGGATGACGTGTAACCAAAGATTAAAAAAGGATGTCAGGACAGCATGAAAAGGAAAGAACAACAGGCATGTGGGTGGAAATGGGGAGAGCAGAGCTGCTACAGAAACGCTACATGTGATGGGACACCAGCCCACCACTGATCCATCAACACACTCCACACAACTGATACAATGGGGACAACACAGGGGAAGAGGACAGAAGAAAAGGAGAAACACACTGCACAAAGTACCAGACAAAATCGAGGGAAAGCTGGGGAGGAGGGAGGGGGGAGGGGGGGTTATAATCTGACTGGTGTGGAGGCAATGTCAAGTCTTCCATAACCAACACCTACACTGAGAGACTGAGATTTTGCAGAGGAAAATTAAAGAACTTAAACCTGAGTGGACAAAGCTCTTTCACAAAGAAAACTGAGGATAGATGTAACCATGCTGGGGTCATCCCCTAACACCCGAGACAAAGAAGGTGGGAGGACTTATTTAGTACAAAGGGACAAAAGCCAGGCAGTCCAGCACAATATGGATTACTGTGATGGAACACGGCACTTAATATGAACAATATGCACCCAGGAGAGGATGGTAGATTCCCACTATGAGAGGCAGAGGGAAGAACGCCACATGGTGGGAGACTTCTTGATTGTGCAATGTTTATTTGACTGGGAGTTAGCCTCCCAAGAGTTGGTCTGCAACTGAGCAAAATGGGAGTTTCTGTAAAGCCACAAATCTGCCCCCAGAGTGAACACAGAGATCATGGAGTAGGTGGCTAACTCGCCTCCAGCCAGATGATCAGCATCTGGGATATCTATGTAGCCAGGAAACCAACTGAACAAGCAGAATCACCAAGTTCAGCAAGAAGACCATTTCATGAAGCTGAGGACCCAATAGATGGCCATCAAATTCTGCACTAAACACCCCACATGTGGAAGGCAAGAGATGGTGTTCCATGCCAACAGAAAACGTGAAGGCATACCCCACATTATCGGCAGATTTGGTTGCCATCAGTGTAAAAAAGGGCATCCTGAAACTCCCGTATGAGCGTTTGGAACAAACAATGGAACACAACTGGAGCAATGGAGGTTTCGGGCCCCACAAGAGATCCATGCGAATCCGCAGTCGAGAAACTAACCAAGGTGGGTGTTTTCAGGAGAGACTGTGAGGATGAGGACAAGGAGAGTAGATGGAAGTCATGGCGAAGAGAAGCGAGGCGGAGCCCAACTGATAAACCCCGCCAAGGGTGGGCAGCAGGTGTGTGATGGCCCAAAGCCACGAAAAGAATAGAATAGGAGGGGTGAGTAGGGGATGATGGCGTAGGAAACCAGGAGCTGCAACCGCCGTATCGACAGGGAGGGATCCCGGCATCGGTTGCTAAACAAATATAACAATGATGAAACGCGTCCAAGGGGAGCCACGTGGATCCACGAACTTGATATTCACTGTCCATATGAGACAGAACTAATGCCCAATAAAAGCGGAGAAGGGTTGAATGATCTGCCACCTAAGAGGTTTGGGCAAGGAAGTGGACGACATCGAGTTGAGAAAACAGCCAACTTCCAGATGACTGATATGTGACAACCAAGTAATCTTGTCAAAAAGAAACCCAAGAAATGGAATTGGGGGCTGCGGTCAGGTATTGGGCATCGAGGTAGAGCTTCGGATCAGGATGGACCATAGTACGGCGATAGAAATGAACCACCTCAACATAAAGGGAGAGAACTGAAAACCATGCAAGTGTGTCCATGTGGTAGTGTGCCAGATGGCACTCTGGAACTGTCACAGAGGCCGCCGAGTGGGCGCTTGTCCAAATACAGAAATCATCCACATCCAGAGCAGGGGTGACCAATGGTCCAGCAGAGGTCATAAGCCCATTAATAGCAATGAGAAAAAGGAGGACACCCTGAACGACATGTGGGAAGAGAGCCGAAGACCACATTCATGGAGCACAATGAGGATGTGATGGCGCCAAGCTGTGTCTCACACCTTCAGAAGATCAAAGAAAAGTGCAACAAGATGGCGGTGCTGAGAAAACGCGTGCCGATCTACTGTTTCCAATTGAAGCAGATGACTGATCTGAGGCTGTCCCTCACAAAACCTGTACCGGTAACCCGGAGTTTCAAAGACCAAATTGAGCCTACATCCATCCTAGTAACTTGCATGGAACATTGCTCAGGCTGATTGGCTTGTAATTGGGATGGCATATCATTCCCAGGGCTAAGGACAGAAACCACAATACTGTCTCTCCATTGAGAGGGAAAATGCCATGAAGCCGAATATAGATAAACACCCAGAGGAAATACTGTCGTTGTCGAGGAGTGAGATGTTGAAACAATTAGTTGTGGAAATGGAATCAGGGCCAGTAGCCAGTGAGAAGAAGAGAGGGCCGGAAGAATAGGATTTCGCCTCACGAGAGGTAAAACATTCATGGGAAGCTGCATCCCTCTCTTTCCGGAGGAGGTAGGGCACTGGATAGGAGGCTGATGCCATCACAAAATGGTTTGTGAGGTGACTCACAATAACTGATGTGTCTGTACAAAGGCCACATGGAAGGGCAAGGCCCTACTGCTGACAATCTTGGAGGGTGCAAAGTGTAGCCCACACCCATGAAGAAGGGATGGAAGAGCTTAGAGAGGAGACAAAGCATTCCCAACACACCCATTTCTTCTGTTTGTCTAAGTAATCGGCTTTGGCACAAAGATATTTAGGCCTAAAGGCAATAAGACCGGTGGAAGAAGGAAGCCACTAAGTTGTTACAAGACGAAACTGATGGACAGCGTACAGGGCCAGTAAAGCACGGAACAGCAGTGTATGGACCGGCATGCAAACGCCACCAGAAGCCCTCAAAAGGCCGATCCGGTTCCAACGGAAAGCACGAAACCCATGAGGGTTCAGTGAGTGAGCATCAATACAATGAGATTCCTGGAGAATGACAAACTGCTGAGTAAAAGACAATGAGGAACTGCAACTCTGGGAGATGACTGTAGTATCCATTACAGTTCCAATGAAGAAGCACAGAGTGGGTATCCAAATGGGAGGTGAATGGGCTGGAGCCAATCATGCAGCTAGGTCACCATCCGTCACCAACAAAGACAGGGTGACATCCATAAATAAGAGGTCTGACTCAGATTGCAAGGGGAGAGATGGTACCTCCATAAGCCCATGAGGGGGGTGCTTGTCCTGGGACTTTTGTTTCTTCTTCTTCTTCTTCTTCTTCTTCTTCTTCTTCTTCTTCTTCTTCTTCTTCTCCTCCTCCTCCTCTTTCATAGGTTGAGGAAAGCAGGGCACAGAGAGAGAATAGGCTTCTGGAAGATTCAGAACCAGAAGGGGGCAGGCGACCTTGGGATGCACAGACCATGTGTCCTTTGACTGAGATGTGGCAGCAGACCTCTATTCTGAGAGATCAGCGGTGGGACGGGTCCTGGGAGAAGCCCCACCACCGGTGGGTGCTGAAAAAGGGGGACACTTCTTCGGCTGGGAAGGGAAGCAGTACCCAGAAGGGAGGGCTTGAGAACAGCAGAGAAGGGTGAGAGGAGATACAGATGGGACTGGGGTAAGGAAGAGGGAGGAGGGGGAAAGGATGAACAGAGGCAGAAGTAGAAGTCGTCAAAACAGAATGAGATTGGTCATATTTCTGACAAGCCTCAGTGACAGACAATTGATCCATGGACTTATAGCCCGATATCTTCTTTTCTTTCTTCTAAGCCAGGCAATCTGGTGAGCATGGAGAGTGAGGGCTGAAACAATTAACACACATGTGTGGCGGAACACAGGGGCTTCCCTCATGGAGCGAGTGTCCACTCTCACCACACAGAGAGTCCGACAAACATCAGGAAGGCATGTGCCCGACACGCAAGCACTGAAAGCACTTCATGGTTGGCAGGATGTACGTCTTCACATCACACTGGTAACACATAATCTTCACCTTCTCTGGAAAGTTATTTCCCTCAAATGCCAGAATAAAGGCACCAGTATCCGTGTGATTGTCCTTATGAACTTTCTGCATACACTGAACAAAATGAACACCTTGTCATTCCAGATTGGCCCGGAGAATCTCATCTGTTTGAAGAATGACTCCACGGACCATATTCAAAGACTGGTGAGGTGTAGTGGACACCAGGACATTGTCAAGATGATCACAAGCATGAAGAGCTGCAGAATGGGTGGGAGTAGAAGTTTTGATCAACAGAAACTCTACCACATCTTAATGAGAGACTCCACTTTGCCAAATTTGTCTTCAATATTTTCCACAAAAAATAATGGTTTTATGGCACTGAACATATCCCTATCCATCCTAGTGCACACCAGGTAGCAGGGAAAGTGTTTCACCCCAAGCCAGTGAAGCTGGTCCTCCTCCCAGGGTGTAGCCTGGGAAGGAAAGGTCATGGGGACATAAGAAGCAGCATTCAACAATCTGTTACCACCAAGAGATGGTCGTAGAAGAATGACCAGATTTTCTAAACCGGCTATCCCCACGGGCCCCGCCCAGCCGCAGCTAGGGCTGTCTGGCACAGCGGCCAATGCCGGGATTCCCGATGCTGCAGAATGGCATGCAACCACTCCTAGGCATACAGGGGAGGCAACTGCTCAACTACCAGAAATGTGATCCCTGTATTGTTAGGAGGCTTAGCCAGATGGGTAGCAGGGAAGGAGCATGGAAGGGGAAGGAGGAAACAGCAGGGAACGAGCATGGATGGGAAGAGAGGGGGCAATGATGAAGGAGCAAGGATGGGGAGGGAGGGGCAAAGAGAAGGAAATGCAACCTGGAAAGGAAGAATGGGCTGTGATAGCTTGGGGCTCCACAGGCACCATGGGATGAACTCACAAAAGAATCATGAGCCACCTGGGGGGAGGGGTGATGAGAATATAGTGTACTACTTAAATCGTACAATGAAGGGCATCATCTAAAATTTTACAATTCTTTTTGACAACCACTATAAGGTCAATCAGTAATAAGTATGCAAGAAAAGAAAAACAAGTAATATTGTAAACTTAACTTTTATTACATCTGAAAAATGTTATAAGTGTTTTGATCATAAATGGTCTGTGTCATGGAATAATTATTAATAGAATTAGATTACATTGTAACTTACTCCACACAGACATGGTATCATGTGAGGAATTACAAACTTTGTATTATACAATAAATTTGCTTCTCATGAACATTATGGACACTGCTATATAAAAAAGCTTTTTATGAATAATAAATGGAAGTTAATTGATCACAGATCTGAAAAAGTGTTATTTGTTGTAATGTACCACTGCTGCACATATCAAGAATACAGTTGCAAAAGAAAGAATAATAAGTTTGGTCCTTCTAAGAAATGGAAAGTTCATTACTTGCAAAATCTAGGTGACTTGGTCAAGAAAGAAGAGATACAATATCGTAGCTATAAAAGACATGCGAAGAATTTTCCTCATGCACGAAATAAAATCACTGGTATTTGGTAAGTAAACACCAGAAACTTTATACACCTGTAATGAAATATGTGGATTCCAGAAATTGACTGAGGAATCAATTGTAATGAATTTTCTAACACACATCTACCTTTCCAAAGTCAGTCACACAATTGAAATTACAATGTAGGGACATATTCAAAAGTTCACATTTCAAATACATCTGTACTAACTACAAAAATAAGACACACAGAAAGCAGTGGCAGCTCTCAGTCACGCATTCACACGTACCCTGAAAATGGCTTATTTTTGTACACCTATGTTTACTATGAAGATTTTGCTTCACCCATATCAGGTTTCACTATTAATGTTACTGAAAAACTCCACACGGCATGCATGATGGAAAATGGCAGTACTGATGCTCCTGGCACCTACACACAACACAAAGTGTCCCTACAAAATAATTAAAAGCTACTGATGCTGTTTCAAGCTGTTTATAAATAGCAAACACCAGCACTGAGGAACCATCATAATCCCATTCTACATCTGTATCATTACTATGTGGATAAAAATGAAGTGTGTGGTAGAGCGTACCAGGTATTAAGTTTTCTCCCTATTCCTTTCACAGATGAAGAATGGGAAGACAAAGTGTTTGCACAGCTCTGTGTTAGCTGTTAAATAACAGCCTCACTTTATCCACATGATCTCTATGGGTCCAATACATAGCGGTCATCAGAATAGTCATTACTTCTGCCCTGAAACCCAGTTCTTGAAGTGGTTTAAGCAAGTTATTCCAGATATCTTTCTTAAGTTAAGATTTCAACACTTTCGTTCAACTTTATCACTTACAAGCAAGCCTGTATCAATTTAAACAGCCTCCCTTTTTATAATATGTGTCCTTTGTTGTAGCTCAGTGGTTAAGTGCCACAATAAGGATTAAAAGGTCTCAAGTTATAGATGACAGCATAAGTCAATTCAATGGTCAGAGGAAGGTGACATCACATGACCTCCAACAGGACTATGTTTACTAAAGCACTGTTGTGTTCAAACCAACCTTCAGGTTGATGACACCACAGCAGTTAATTATGGTGCACCCAAGTGTTTTGTATGCAATCTATTTTGTACAAAAGCTGCAGTTTCCCAGTACCCTAGCATTACCCTTAAATATTAGTATAACATCACTGACTAGCTGCAACTGATTAATACTGTAGTCAAGAAATAACAAGTTTTCAGTTTTGTGAAGTGCACAACTCTGCATTTTCCTACAGCAAGACTTCCCAAACTGTGTTCTGCAGGAAATGGATAACTACTCCAGGGTTGTAATAACATAGCATCTTTTTTCTACATCTTTATAATACTAATTATTTTTTAAAATGTTATTGTGAGTGCTGTGTTACTAGTTATGATTTAAAACTGAAGTAATCACTAAATAAAACAAGTTTTTCTCATTTTTTTACAAATTTTATCAATCTTCAGTATAAACAAGATATTTCATTAACACTCCATTACTCTAGCATGGATGGACAGGTGTCATCCACAACATAAACAATGTATTTGGACACTTTGAACAGTGTATATGGATGACTTTAGGGCTTTTTATTTAAATATAATTATTCATGTGTGGTACATTGTGTGTGAAGCTGTTGCAAGAATCATCAGTAGGGATGAAAGACGAGTCAATCCTTCTGACGAAGAGCAATGCCATATGGTGTGCGAGTGGTTGCTCAGATTCCCACATGATATTTTTCTATAGGAATTCATGCACTGTGTAAAATTCAATATACTGATATTGAGTGTAGGAGGGATATCATGACAGAAATGAAATTGCTTTATACAATGTTTACACAATAAATACATTAAAGGGACTTTTGGTTTTCACTTCAATGACCATAAATATTTAAGCTGTAAAAATTCCACTAATTTTTTGTCTCAGTCTGGGAGGTTATTTGGAAATTTGAGCACATTTCAGTCTGATAAATTATTAGAGTTTCAAATGCAACTGAACCAAGCTAAAAATATACACATTGCAAATTTTTCAAACACTAAAAAGAGCAAACATTTGGACATCTGCAGAGACTGTGATGTTCTTCATACTTTTGATTGTAAGAGAATGATTTACCGCCATGTGATTCCACTTTGTGCTAAAATCTCCTACACACCTTTGTTAGCACCATTAAGTGACAATGTACATTGAAAAATAAAGGACCTCGTCTCAATCTAGATGGGTCATGCCTGTTGTGTAAAAGCAACATATCCTGCTGTAAAGAATCTTTGTAAACATAATGGGCACAACAGCGATTGCAATGAAATATTAATAGATTATCATATACACAGTCTCAATCACATAAGAACCCTTTTAAGAGGTGATCGGTTTTGATCCAACATGGATAATCTTCGGACCATACTCCAGTGATGACACATGAAGATGATAGCACAGAGCAGGAATTATATCACCCACTAACGTGTGAACGTCGGTGGATGTTATCCACTTGTCATCACTGGAGATGGTCCAAACACGATTTACGTCAATTCGAAACCAGTCACCACTTACGAATAAAAGTGTTTTTATGTGATCAAGACTATTGTACATAATGTTTTAATATTGTTGTAAAGAATGTTTTGGGATATTTTGTTGGAAAACACCTGTACACTTTAATGTGGCCCACATTTACTTTTATGATTAAAATCTTATTCCATAAGATTATTCTATTCCTGTCAAAATGCAAGACTGCAACAAACAAACTGACAACTCTCAAGCAACGTTCAGAAAGTTAAAAGCAATTCTAATACGACATGATAAAGAGTGGTCTACACCATGTTGGAAGACTAACAGAAAAACATTATCTAATCTAAGAAATTATTCTGTTGCATGAATTTAAGAATACTGTAATAGTAACCTGAAATAATAACATTTCACATCAAATGCAAGTAAACCCTTAGGTCTCAAAAACTGTCACATGAAGTATGTACCAAACTCAAAATGAACAATATGAGTATGTTGGCTTGCCTAAATCTGCCACTTGCTTCTACCAATCGACCAACCCTCCCATCAAAATATAAGCTGAATCCAATAAAACTGACTGACACCATGGAAGATAAATTTGTTTTTTCTGCTCATTTTCAGAAACTTCCCCAGAGGATAATACTTGGAAGCTTTACGACAAATTCAACTGAAATCTGAACTAGGCCTTCAATTAGTCATATTAGAATCACTTCCTGAATGTAGCACCAGTATTACGTATCGGTTCACTTGAGACACCAAAGCGCACATGCATGCACACGCACATGCACACATGCAACAGCAGCACACACTTTACACTATAACAGACCGAATAAATTATTTAATTTGCCATTACTGTTTTACCTGCTTAGTAATGAATGTGACAGCAATGATTTGATTTTTGTTCTAAATTATTCTTCTTGGTGTTTTATTTTTTACTATATTACTTCAGCACCCATGAACAATGAAAGAATAGCTTTTAATTTATCCTTAACACTGGTATTGCAAGTTGGACCTTCGACTGTTGAAGATTTTCACTGGATACAGAAATACAAATGTTAATTCACCACCACACATTTATATTTAATATTATACATGTAACATGAACAGATAGCTAGTCTACTCATAGTTATTCCCATAATCTTCAGAAGATATACAAAAACAAAGATAAGATATTTTGAACTACAAAAAACATGGGAAATGGGAGGACAAATCAGCACTGCAGCATGTTACGTTTCAACACACAATACAGTGTTGTTATTCTACAGTCAATAATAGTTCAATAACCAACTACTCAACATTACTATATTAACTGCAACTACTTTATTATCACATCCAAAAGTTGAAATAGTGGAAGGAGTAATGAGAACCATCCACTGTTTAGTGGGATCACTGCTGAAAACACACACACACACAAGTGCATGACCGGCTGTACTGTGCCAGCACTTCAGTCTGCCTGTGGTGCAGGGTTGTGTTGAATGGAGGGAAAGGAGTTGAAAACTGCAAGAAAGAGACAGTAAGGGAACAGGATAGGAATGTCTCACCACTGGATTAGTCCTGGAGCAGGTAGGAGAAGTTGCATATTCTACACAAAGTCAAGGGCTGGGCTGAAATGAGATGGGGATAGAACTTAAGAAGAGAGAGACACCAGAGTGAAAAGTGTGATGAACACTGTGGGGGCAGGGGATGTGGGTACCAGACTGTAAGTTGGTATTTGGCAGGGGTTATCACAGGTTCAGGACACATGGATTGCTTGCAGGAAGAATTCAGAAAAATCAATATTTGGGGAGAGGGGAACGGTACAAGTGGCACTGATTGTGAAGCAACTACTGACACTGAGTAATTGTGCCGAGCAGCATGTTCTACCACTTTGTCTTGGCCACAGTTTGATGGTGGTTGTTTATTCAAGTAGACAGCTGGTTGATCATGAGGCCCACATAACAGGCTTTGTGATTAGGTGAGAGGCAGAATATGATCCTGTGAGAGGTTTTTCCCAAATAAGGAACATCAATCTCACCTCTCCCCAAGTTTTATTCCACCACACATCCTTTCTACCCAGTCTTAGATGCAGTTACTCTTTAACTATACCCAAGTACTGAAATCGTGTACCGACTTGATATGTTATATTTTATTCTAAAAGGTTTCATCAACTATTAGGAAGAGCTCTTAACCAATAACAATGGCATTTATGAATAGTTCTAAGCGAATCATCTTTTGTGATGCTAAACATCTAAATAGATGATAAAATGAAGGAGAAATAAAGTGTGTACACTGTAAAATGAATACATCACATTAGTCTAAGCTGCATCAGGCTATCCACAGTTCAGAAAAACTTCACTTGCAGAATAGCAGCACTTTTGTGGTACATAAGATTTCTAAGAACAAAGTCACCAATCGATTTTCATGCACTAGCTGTTCTATAAAAGGCAAGTGATTGTTAAGACCCGAGTCTTTATTGGTCACCTACCTTTCTCTCGAACAGATGTTACTGCACCTGAAGTCAAGTCTCTGTTCCACGGATCTGTAATAATTCATTATATCATTGGGAACCTAACAAAGATATCAATTCCACATAGAAACTATGAGTGACTGAAACATAGACCACCATTTTATTAATTTAGAATCTCTTAAAAGTTTTCAGTATTTCTGATTTTTATATCATTTCTCCTGCCACTATCAAAATGTAGTATTTCACTCTACAATTATCTGAATGAATACACTACCGTTTAACTTTAATATAGTAGTCTTTCTACTTTGAATAGTTTTACCCGCCAGTCTTTTGTCAGAAGGCTTAAAACCTCTTACATTAAACACAAATATCTGCAAAAATCGCAATGCCAACAATGCATGTGACTGTAAAGAAATTCATACCACATATGTCCGAACACAAATTATTAGGATTACAAAATGGTAAACGATATTCAACTCTGAAAATTCAGTATTTTATGTTAGTCCAAAAAACATCAAGAGTGGTTGCTACAGACTGTGGCAAAAAACTGTAATCAACAACATCCTACACATGTCAGTGAATGTTCAGGCCAAGGAAGCAACAGTACCTGACTGCTGTCAAAGATGGCTTGCATACATCTGGTTAGGCATAGTTCTGATGAAATCTGATGTGTGGAATAACATGAAGAGCTAGCAGCAAACTGGATTCTGGAAGATCTCTTACTTGGCAGCTGGAGTTCTGAGTGTCCTCAAATATCAGAGTGGAGATTGCATGTTGTAAAGAACTGCACTAAAATGTAATACATTTGTGTGTATCTGCTAGACTAGTCAACATTTCACAATGTCAGATTGTAGTCATCATGGTAGTCTTACATGCTTACTCAACTATCATTTTAGGAAAAGTTTGCAGTGAGACATGTCCAAAAAAACACCACATTTTGCCTCTTGCCATAAGTCAATTGCAGTCAGATTTTACTACTGGATAATGCGAGCTGATGTTATGACTTGCATAATGCAGTACATCCCACAGCAGACACGATTTATTTTTGGTACATTGCCACATACTCTCTCTTGAGTTCAAACTTATTTGGACTATTCTGCCTCTCTGTCTCAAATCTCACAAATGATGCCAGTGTGGCGATGCCCCATCTTGCTGGTAAATGAAGTTGTTTGAATCAGTCTCCAATTGTGGGAAAAGAAAGTTCTCCTGCATACCAAGATATGTGCTTTCTGTAACAGTGTTCTTGGCAAACAAAAATGGACCATACACCTTTCCCCATGAAATTGCACAAAACAATATTAAATTTTGTACAGTCCCTCTTAAGTTATACAACTTCATGTGGTTGTTCCATACCCCATATTCTCACATTATGACTGTTCAGCTTTCCATTTAAATGTTAAATGGAATGTTGCCTCATCACTAAACACTAAATGTGAAAGGAAACTGTCATCCTCTATCTTGCCAAGAACGAAATTACAGAACTCCACACATTGTTGTTTGCCACCTTCATGAAGAGCTTGCAGTAGCTGAATTTTGTACGGTTTCATGTGTAAACATCGACACAACACACTCCAGATGGACATCGGGGGCACGTTCAACTGTTGAGCTGCACAGCGATTGGAGTTCTGCAGACTCCTTGTGAAACTTTGGCAGATGCATTCAGTGTCTGCCGGAATTTTGCCTTTACACAAACAACCTGTTTCTCAGAACTGTTCATGCCATCATCTAACGCTCTGTGCTGTAGGAGGATCCACACCATACCCAATACGAAAGTTACACTGAACAGTTATTACTAACCCACACTGTGCAACACATAGAACACAAAACACTTTCTATTGTCCCGACACCATTTTTACTAGAACTGAAGTGGATGCACACTGTTGCTACCTAGCGGGAACCACGTAAAACTCAAAAGTTTGCTCTTCCCAACAGTACATTGTTCACGCACTTTTTTTTTAAATTGGACGATTCTTTCTGATACACCCTGTATGTCAAATTAATGATTTGTCTCTCCCTAAGATTTGAATGATTCTAAGTACAGATGTGGCTGAACTAAGCTGTTTTAGGAGTTCCAAAAGGTGCTTTTTCCTTTTTAAATTCTCATCAATATGGACTCCTATGAATTTTGAAGTTTCCTCACCAAATATTACACTTATCATTGGTGTAGTACCCCTAAAAGTGCAGAAATGAATATGTTGCATCTTTTCAAAATTTAGTGAGAGTCCATCCACAGAAAACCAGTCAATGGTACTTTAAGGAATCTTGTTTACCATTTCTTCTGTTGTTGTAAGTATGCTTGGACTGATTACAACAGTAGTATCATCTGCAAAAAGATCTAATACTGCTTGTTGTACATTAGATGGAAGATAGCTTACATAACAGTAGCAAACATAAGACACCCACAGTCAGAACAATGTCGCCATACAATTTTGGTTGAGTTACAATGTACAACTTTCTGCATTCTTTTGGTTAGATATGACATTATCCACTGTTTGGCTATATCATCAAGCCCCTAAAATTTCAGTTTATCTAGGAGAACACTGTGATCCACAGAGCCTTAGATAGGTCACAGATAATGTCCACCTGTGCTAATTTGTTATTAAATGTTTGTAAAATTTGGTGAGTGAAAATGTAAATCAACTGATCCATGGTTTTTTACATGGCTGTTTAATATCCTTTCTGATTAGCTTATGCGGAAAGCCATTTTCTAATAATGATGTGAACTTGTAATGAAATAGATTAAATTTGATGTTAGCTTTTGGTTCATAATAAATTTCAATCCAAATCATCTCCAGTAAGCTATTCTGAAAACCTTTCTCCATGAGTCATTAATTATTCTAACTGATTTTCAGTGAGGAGTGTGTGTACTGTAAGGCTCTATTTCACTTATGCTAACTATTTATGCATCATGATCAGACAGTGCATTTGTTACAGGATAGACAGTTATTTTCTTGCTTTGAGCTTCACCAAAGAAAACATTATTGTAAGATCAAAATAAGGTTTCCACATCATTTTTCCTATCAGAATCCTTCAGAAAATCTAAGAGGGTGGTTTGAAAAGCTCTCAGAACAGAAATGAAAAAAAGTACTTACATCACAAACTTTTTTTTTATTTTCCAATGTAGTCTCCTTGTAGATTAACACTTGGTCCAACAATGTTCCAATGCCTTGATCCCACGTCAAAAGTGAGTTCTCCAGGCCTGCAAAACAGTCATCAACTCCAGCTATCAATTCTTCATTTGAAGTGGATCTTCAACCACCAAGAAAAATTTTCAGTTTCGGGAAAATATGGAAGTCTGACAGAGCCATATCAGGTGAATAAGACATGAGTAGCAACAATTCATATCTTAGTTCCTGTAATTTTGCCGTGGCGACAGCACGCTTTTGATCCAGTGTCAACAGTTGCAGCACCCATCTTGCAGATGATTTTTTCATTTTTAGTTCTTCAGTTAAAATGTGATATACCTTTCAGATGACCTCTGGCAAGCGTAAGCAATTTCACACACTTTCAATCAGCGATCCTCCATGACCATTTTGTGCACTTTTGCAATGATTTCTGGAGTAGTGACACATCTTGGCCGACCACTGCGCGTATCACTATCTAAGCTCTCCCGACCAAATTTAAATTCATTTATCCATTTGGCAACAGCTGAATATAAAGGAGCAGAGCCCCCAGTGTATTCTGGAAATTGGCATGCATGTCCTTTGCTTTCATACTTTTTTTTACAAAGTACTTAATCACTGCTCAAATCTCTATTTTTTCCATCTTCACAAATCACTATGAGGGAACAACAACAGAGCCATGTCACTGCCACAGTACTCTTCCAAGAGCACTGACGTGGCACGTGTTTACAGCAACAGTCCAATAATATCACGTGAACAACTCGTTGCCCTAGCGCTGACCACTCATGGTGATTCTGAGAACTTTTTAAAACCACCCTCGTACAGCCATTTAATATTATATTCCGTGTTTATAAATTTATACAAATTTTGACTTTAGGATACGCAATAATTCTGGAGCTATGATTCACTATATAGTCAAACACATAGAAGCCAACGTGATGAACAGTACACACCCATTGGGAAAGTGGCAGGTACCATAAAGTTAAGCTGCCGGAGCAATAGTCCTCTGTCCAACTGCTACTCCCCATCTCTCTGTCCATCTGCTCCTTACCCTCTCTCTGTCCCTCTCCTCAACCCTTCTGAGACCACCTCCCTCTGCTCCCTATATCCCACCTCACACCCTCTACCTCCTCCTCATATCTTCTATCTCTTCCTCCCCATCTCTCTGTACTTTTCCTACTCCCCCTCTCTCTGATCATCATCTTTCTCTCCCTCCCCCCTCCTCCTACCCCTCTGTCAGCCCAACTCCACATTCTCCTCTCTCGATTTATCTCCTCCTGTTTCCTTCCTCTGTCCATCTCCTCCACCCCCTCTTTCAGTCCACCTCCAGAGAAGAGGGGCACTTCCCAGACTAGCGATCAAAGCAGTTATCAAAGGAGAAGACACAGGATGGGTGGCCAGGCATGGCAGACAAACACAATACGTATCTGCTGAGGAGAAAATCGTGGTGGTAAGACAGTGGTAGCTCAGCTTCTGCATACACTCTCAACCAGACTGTCATAAAAGGCACTATTGTTGGCCACGATGGTGGATTGTATTGCCCTAATCTAGTTTTGAATGGACAAGGGACTGGTAAAAATGGGGGGGGGGGGGAGTCGAAGCCACTCCCCAAGAAGTAACCCTGAGGACACATAGAGACCGCGTGCTGTGGGTGGCCAGGTAAGACACCTGGGATTACCAAGGAAGTTTCCTATTGAGCATGAGCATCAGGAATTTCATAGTTTCAACAAACAGAAGACCAACAGGCCCAAAATGTAAAGGTGGTGGAAAAAACCAATTGCACTGCCTCACCAATTGCACTGCCTCAAATTCACAAAAACGGTTTTGTCAGTGAAAATGCAAAGGCCATTTCAATGCTCCACACGTAGAAATGATCAAGACGACCCTAAAAATGCCGCTCAAGGAGACAAGTCCACAAGGAACTGCAATAGATAACACAATCGTCAACAAAAAGGGAGCCAGACATGCCCGGTGGCAGACAGGCCACAATATGAATAATGGTGTCCTGTCAGGCAGAACCCATATGTGCCTTGAAAACTTGGACTTTTAAAAATTCCTGAAGGAAACCGGACATGTGGCCTCTGGAGCCCCACATATAGACAGTACGGAGGATACCAGTCCTCCAGCATGCGTTGTAGGGTTTCTCTAAATCAAAAAACATGGTAACAGTCTGGCACATCCACAGTAAACTATTCAGGACATGGGTCAACAAAGTGACAAGATGGTCAAGTGCAGAATGGCGTGCTTGAAATACACAACATACAGTGGTAAGTAAACTGCGCGACTCGAGCCACCATACCAGCTGGGCATGACTCACACACATCACCTTGAAAACACAAATGGTGAGAGAAATGGGGCAATAACTAGAAAGGAAGGTGTTTGTCCTTACCGAGCTTATATTTGGTACGACAGTGGCTTCACACCAGCGTCTGGGAAATGTGCCCTCTGTCCAGATGTGATCGTACTTATGAAGGATAAAATGCCTTAAATAGGACTTACATAGTGTATGTAGACATATTATCTATGGAGAGTATAGAATTTGAGAAGTAGAGAAGGACTATAGGTACTGAATGATGAATTAAAAAGTGAATGCGAAGTGTAAAATAGATATGCATCGTTACCACAGAATTCCTAATTATAGTATACATAGAAACGTATACTAGGGTAATGAACTGTGAAGCCTACTCAGAATGGATTAAGGGGGGGAATACCCGGCATTTGCTTAGTATATAGGGCAGGTGTACCTACATGGAGATAGGACGACCTGTGGCCTAAAAAACAGGGATGTTTTATTAGGGGCATACCTTACAGAATGTAAAGAGGATGTGCTCTCATAAGGTCAACTCACAAGCAAGGTATAGGTGCTGATCCTAGGAGAAGGGGACAGTGTCGTGACACAAATTTTATAGGGGTTATTCGGGAAAGTTTGAGTACTATGCACAACTAGCATTATTAGGTTTCATGAAAGTTTGCGAGGATCTAAAGAACACTTTCATTTTGCCCAGAGTTCCTCCAATCTACAAAAAATAGTAAGAATAGTACATACTAAGGAAAGGTAGTACAAAAGATGAGAAAAGAAAATAGATTACTCATGTGTCATGATCACTTGGAATTTATGATTGGAAATGCAGGAGGAGCCTTCACAATTCCTAAATACTAGTGAAGAGCTGACTAAAACCTCGAGTGAATGATCAAGGCTTAATATTAAAGTAGGATGAGAGAGAATAGCGAAGTAGTAAGCAAAAGATTATTCATGTTTACTGAAAGAAAATAAAGATATACTGTTAAAATATGAAATTGTTATTATCTGCGATATTATTTACATAATGATTATGTATAAAATATCGCATGTTCGATCTGAGGGGAGGGATGTGTAGTGTTTTGAGAATTTCTCCATAAATTCTAGAACCACTCAGCCTTCTACTGTCTCAAACACACGATATTTTAGTGTGAGAAAGCGGAATCCTACCTACAGCACGTCACATGTCTGTGCGTACAGGTTTAAATTCAGTCGCAGGAAGAATGTAGACACAGCGGTCGAACGGCACCAACAAGTACCTGTCTGGCAGTCCACGGATGTTTAGTGAGTGCATACGAGGGGACCATGGAGTATTTATGTAACTCTGTGATAATAGTGTCAATGGCTACTGTTAGTGAAAAAAGAACTCTTAAAAAACCCTTATTCCAGCCTTGCTAGAGGCAAGACATATTTCATGAATCCTGTGATATAGAGCTATGGTTATTACGCCAACTCTTTTGTGGATGTAATTAGATTTGTTTCTGATGTGAGGTGATACGAGTGACTTACAAGCAGTCAGACGTTTATGTGAGAAGGGAGAAGTTTGTTCTGTATGAAGTTTTAATATATCGTTAGTTGATGAAAAGTAACCTTCAAGTATCTACTTATTTCACAAGTAGAGGAAGAATTTTAAATATTCCTGTACCTAGCATCACTCTTCAGAGAAGAAATTTAAAGAGATTCCAGAAGCCAGCGAAGAAGATCAGCTGCAGGCAAGTAAGTTATCTCCTAAAAGGAGTGGAAGTTAGTATATCTACTTCACACTTCAATCACCATCCAAAGCATTAGAGTGTAACATCGCGAAGCAATATGAAATGGAACGAGCAAGCGAGGACTGCAGTACAAAACACAAATGGTCGACTTTGGATTATTGGGATAATTTTAGGGAAGTGTGGTTCATCTGTAAATGACACTGTATATAGGACACCAGTGTGACCTATTCTTTAGTACTACTAAAGTGTTTGGGATCAGCACCAGGTTGGATTGAAAGAAGACACTGAAGCACTTTAGAGGTTAGCAGAACCAGCATTTGAAGCTGACTGCAAAACAATCCTACTGCTGCCAACATACGTAGGGAGCACAAAGCAAGATGCAAGATGCAAGAAATTATAGCTCATGTGGACGCCTACAGACAGTCATTTTCCCCCCGCTCTATCTGCATGTGGAACAGGAAAGGAAATGACCATGTATTGTATGGGGGCACCCTTCGCTACGCAGTGCACAGCGGCTTGCAGAGTATGTCAGAGTATGTATGTAGATGTAGACAATAACATGCCTTGCAAACACATCCCCATCACATAATTAAACTCCTCATTTCCACTCCAAAACAAACACATCGCATCTCAATGACGTCACACAACACATCGCGGCACAGTGCAACTACGTCATAGGTCAAAGCAGACAGGTGGTATCCTACAACGTAGAATACCCACTTTTTTAATCTGCCTATCTGCAAGCTGCTGTTTGAGATTGTTGACAAAATGTCTCAGGAAAACTTACACAGCTGAGGTATTGTACTGCATGTGATAAGATACACAGCACACATTCAGAGATTTTACAGAATCGTACACATTTGCAGTAAACTACAAATGGATACACGGTTGACTGAGATTTATACCAGTGATTCCCAACTTGTATTAGGAAACTATAATTTTCAGTAAAGTCTCGAATTTTTCTCTCCTTTTCCGCTATTCCCCTCCCCCCTCTCCCCACCTTACCCCTGCCCACTGTCTAACCTGCAGCACTTCACTGTCCACCACCCGCACCATGCTCTCTCTGTGTGTGTGTGTGTGTGTGTGTGTGTGTGTGTGTGGCGGGGGGGGGGGGGGGCTGTACATATGTGTGTCTACTGTCGACGAAGGCTTAATGGCCGAAAGCTTTAATTGTGAGAGTCTTTTTGTTGTGCCTATCTGCAACTCAGCATCTCCACTATATGATGAGTAGCAACTTTCCTTCTCATAATATTGTCGCAGAAGAAGCCGAGTAGCACCGTGGTGCAGTGGTTACGATACTAAACTGTTGCATGGAGGGTCACGAGTTCAAAACTCACCTGGACTGTACAATTTTACTTTCTATATTCGGTTCGAGTACATTCTAGAAGTATCCACAAATGTCCAGAATCATTGTACTGGAATGTTGTGTAGCTGTATACATACTGTATGTCTCCTGGCCGGAGGCAGTTCGCTCTGCACTCTTGTATGCTCAAGTGCTGAATAAACCTTTGTTAAGTGAAGTTAGTGTTTGTCATTCATCTACATAGACCTTCCTCTACGTGACATTATTCTGGTGGAGATGCTGGGGATTGGAACTTGTGATACCACACATTATTGACGACACAGTGGCTCCCATCAGGCCACGACAGAGCCGCCGTTTATGTGATGAGAAACCAGAGTTTGAGCCATATTCAACAGATCGCAATCTATCGGAGACAGAAGAACAAGAAGAAGAAGAAGAAGAAGAAGAAGAAAAATAGGACGCTAACATGATAGCAACTGCCACCACATGAGACATCCTTCCAGTTTCTCTGGTGACAATGGCCAAGATCCAAACAAGTGGCTGAAGGTATATGAGTGTATAGCCAAATTTAACAAATGGGATGACACCCCGTGTTTGGCTAACGTATTTTTCTACTTGGAGGGCAATGCCAAGCAATGGTATGAGAACAACAAGGAGAAGTTCACAAGCTGGGAAGTATCCCAGGCGGAACTGCACAAGTATTTCGGCGACACACGACAGAAGTACGAGGCTGAAGATAAATGAATGTGCAAGACACAGCATCCAGGAGAAACTTCAGCATCCTACATTCAAGATGTCTTGGAGCTGTGTAAAATAGAGGATCCTAGAATGAAGGAGGAAGATAAGGTTGCACATCTCATGAAGGGTGTTGCTGAGGACATATATCAAGCCCTACTCCTGAGGAGGTTTCGTCAGCAGACGATTTCATAAAATGGTTACAGTATATCGAGACAATGCATCAAAAAGAATTACACCCAAGAAGTTTGAACAGCTCCCAAACATCGTATTGATGTCTGTGATGAAGGAAGAAACTGATTTCGCAAGTGTTCTTCGTCAGATAATGAGAGAGGAAGTTCAGAAGGCACTTGGGATTGCACAGCGAGCAAAAAACCGAGACGCTTCAAGAGGTCATAAGGGAGGAAGTGGAACAGACATTGAATCCAATCTCTCGTCCTTCATTTCCCTTTAAAATGGTGAAAAAGTCGAGACCCAGGTGGAGTTACGTTCCCACAATGCTGCATGAGGAACCTGTTTGAGCACCAAGATTGACGTCTGGAGGACCCAAGACAGAGACTGGTTTGTCAATGTTGAGCAGAGCAACTGGGACGAGTATGTTTCCACTGTGGACGACCGGGACAAGTGGTGTGCTATTGTCGAGAAAGGCAGTGGATACTTGATGATGCCCACACCAGAAGGCAGCAGACCGGTCTTAGCCGACGCCAAATCCGGGACGACGAATATGAACGAAAATATGTGGGTGCAGGATGACATAGGTCACTATCGCTGCACGCTAGCCGCTGGAGAAGATGCTCCCCAACACGCCAATCAAGATCTCCATTGCCATTTCGAAGCTCCAGCCGATTACCTAGCTGCCGCAACCTGGAAAACTAAAGGGTGCAACATTCCTTAGAGGCGAGGCCACCAAAGAGAAAAATCCTCCGCCGTCAATCACTACAAAAATGATAGGAAACTACGTCGATATCCTCATGGATGGTCGACCAGCCCAAGCTCTTGTGGACTATGGAACATCTGCAGAAAACCGTATTCTTCAACAACAAAACATCCCTGCTGAAGGTAGCTAGTGAGAAATATGTAAAACCTACAGGAAGATGTACCATTCGTTTGGGTATAAGTGGCCATACATAGCCCTTAGAATTCATTGTCTTACAAGAATGTAGTCATGAAGTCATTCTTGGATGGAACTTTTTGAAAGCTTCTCAGGAAATTATAGTTTGTGGTCGCTCGAAAATTATGCAAGATGAGGTGAGATACTGTGGACACGAAGACGCACATCCGAGTGTGGGGAGACTATGTGTGCTGGATAAAGTGATCATTCCTGCAGTCAGCATTAGAAAGGTAACCGTCACGTTTTATGCCATGCATCAACCCACGGACCTTGTAGTGGAATGTAAGAGAAGCATACCACAGAAGAATAACTTGGCCATACCAGTCTCTGTCGTCTCGTTTAAGAACGGATTCGGGGAATTGTGGATAGTTCACTGTCGCCGAGAACTGCAGATCCTTCTAAGACGCATGCGCGTAGCAAACGCTGAACCATTCATTGAGGAACAGCGGAGCATCATATAAACCTCCCATGCCAAGTCTGTGGGCAAAATTAGCACTACCACTACAAGACAAGATCTTCTAGCAAATTGATGGTGAAGCACCAGATTAGCACTGGAGAGCATCAATCAATAAGTCAGAGAGCATACCATGCGTCAGCAACAGAACGTCGAATAATTCGTGACTAGGTAGAAAAAATGATGAAGAATGACATCATTCAGCCTTCGCAGAACCCATGGTCATCACCAGTGGTCCTCGTCAGGAAGAAGGATG
This sequence comes from Schistocerca cancellata, assembly GCF_023864275.1. Taxonomy (NCBI): domain Eukaryota; kingdom Metazoa; phylum Arthropoda; class Insecta; order Orthoptera; family Acrididae; genus Schistocerca; species Schistocerca cancellata. Next base: position 622,831,485 of record NC_064630.1, read on the forward strand.
GCAGTTGGCACTTTTGTGTTGATTGCAGGAAGCTTAATAAGATAACTAAAGAGGACGCTTACCCTCTCATACGAATTGACGATATACTAGATTGTCTGAAGAGGGCTAAGTTTTTCTCAACCATGGACATGTACTAGGGATACTGGCAGACCGAAGTAAATGGGGCTGATTGTGAGAAAACTGTATTCATCACCCCTGAGGGCCTGTATGAGTTTAAGGTAATGCCGTCTGGTTTGTGTAATGCACCAGCAACTTTTGAACGGATGATCGATAATCCTGACTGAGGGCTGTTCCTGTGTGTCTCCAACAAAGCGGACTGAAACTTAATCCAAGAAAGTGTCTCTCTGGAGCAAAAGAAATCAAAATACTTGGACACCTTGTGTCAAATGAAGGTGTGCGGCCAGACCCAGAAAAGGTGAGATCTATAATGGAATTTCCTATTCCTAAAAGTATTAGAGATGTGAGAAGCTTCCTCAGATTTTGTTCTTATTACCGTCATTTCATCAAATACATTTGTATCAAAGCCAAGCCACTCCAAGAATTGTTAAAAGCTGATGCTAAATTTATCTGGGGTGGTGCTCAACAAGATTCTTTCAATGTGCTGCTAAAAGCTCTGACAACTGACCCTGTACTTCGTCTGTATGATGAGAGGATGCCAGCAGGTATGGGATCGATGCTGTTCTGGTGCAAATTTCGGTTGGAAAAGACAAGGTTATAGCCTATGCTTCTAGGACACTTACAAAGGCCGAGAGAAACTACTCAACTACAGAAAGAGAATGTCTTGCTATGATCTGGGCCATGTGCAAATTTCGACATTATCTCTATGGAAGGCCATTCACAGTTGTTACAGACCATCATTCACTTTGTCGGTTGACAGGTCTTAAGGATCCAACAGGACGACTCGCCAGGTGGGCACTACGTCTTCAAGAATATGACATTACCATAATATACAAAAGTGGAAGAAAACACCAAGATGCCGATTGCCTCTCAAGAAACCCTGTGCAAGACCATCAAGACTTTGATGAAGATAGGGACTGTCTCGCTGCACTCCAGGATCTCTCTGCTAAGCACAAGGACGCCAAGATATCTCAAACTATGCTTGCCTTAAATCGGTCGGAGGCTGTGAAAGGACAATTTAAGGTAGTTAATGGATTACTTTCCAAGAAAAACTATGATCTGTTTGGAAAGAGGTGGCTACCAGTGATTCCTAAACACACGCACTTAGATGTTCTACAGAAATTCCATGAGACACCTGAAGCCGGACATTTAGGATTTATTAAGACATACGATAGAATCTGCAAGAGATTTTTCTGGCCAGGTTTATTTAGGAGTGTCTGTCACTATGTGTCGCACTGTAGAGAGCGCCACAGGAGAAGGCCACCTGGCCGACTCATACCAACACCACCAGCCAAAACGCCTTTCCAGCGTGTTGGGATTGACCTCCTGAGATGATTTCCAATGTCTGCTAGTGGCAATAGATGGATTATTGTTTGCATTGATTGTCTGACACGCTAGGCCATTACAGCCGAAGTATCCGAGATAGCCAAATTCATAGTGGAAGACATTGTATTAAAACATGGTGCCCCAAGTTCGTTAATTACGGATCGAGGGAAAGTATTTCAATTGAGTCTTGTGACCGAGATAAACAGTTGGTGTAACATTACTCATCACATGACGACTGCCTACCATCCACAAACTATCGAGCTTACTGAACGCCTTAATAAGACCTTGGCTGACGTGCTATCAATGTTTGTCAATGTTGAGCAGAGCAACTGGGATGAGATGCTACCTTTCATGACATTTGCCTAAAACACCACCAAACAAGACACCACAGGATTTGTGCCATTCTTTATGGTGCATGGGCATGAGGCAACTACGATGAGGGACACTGCTTCCATTACATCCTGATGATGTGGGCGACAACTACATTGGCCAGTTGTTAATAAGAGCTGAGGAAGCTCGGCACTTAGCTTGATTCCACACGTTGCAGGCTCAAGAAAACTATTGCTGAAGGTATGACGCGAGCCACCGCCCTGTTGCCTACCAGCCTCGTGGCCGCGTCTTGATCTTCAATCCTGTTCAGAAGATTGGTCTCTCTGAGAAGCTCCTCAGGCGCTACTTTGTACCTTATAAGGTTTAAGACAATTGTCTGATGTTCCTTACTAAGTTGAAGATTTCGACCCTGATACAAGACAACAAAAGGTCAGAGATACGGTCCACATCCTTCGAATGAAGCCCTATAAGGATCCTGCAACCAGGGTAAATTCGACGCTCCAGCGACAGGCAACAAGCAGAAAGGTAACGAAGAGCGTAGCAGCAAAGGAAGTTCTAAGAAGATCACCGCCAGGGCGAGACTGTCGTCAGGAGTCGGAGTATGCCAGACCGATGACTCGTTCCTGGACTAGGATGACATAACACCGAGATGCTGTTCTCTTAAGAAGGGATCAATGTCACAGGAGAAGCTGAGTAGCACCGTGTGAGAGTTCAAAACTCACCTGGACTGTACAAGTTTAATTTCTATATTCGGTTCGATTGGATTGTTTGAGGGAAGAGACCAAACAGCGAGATCATCCGTCTCACCAGATTAGGGAGGACGGGGAAGGAAGTCGGCCGTGCCCTTTCAAAGGAACCATCCCAGAATTTGCCTGGAGCGATTTAGGGAAATCACGGAAAACCTAAATCAGGATAGCCAGACACGGAATTGAACTGTTGTCCTCCCGAATGAGAGTCCAGTATGCTAAATATTCGGTTCGAGTACATTCTAGAAGTATCCACAAATATCTAGGATCATTGTACTGGAATGTTGTGTGGCTGTATATATACTGTATGTGTCCTGGTCGGAGGCAGTTCACTTCGTGCTCTTGTATGTGCAAGGTAATTCTACATTATTTATGTAATTTTTCGCATATTTCCACCACCATGGATCCTCGCTCCTTCAGTCTGCATCAATACAGAAAATTTTCCTTATCCCTAACCAGATTTCAGTCCCACATACTGTTCCTGCATTGTTGCTTGGCTCAAGGAATCCCCCCTACTGGGCTTACCATCAAATTGCCCATCTCTGGCTGCCACCCCACCTTCCACAATGACCCACACCTGTTCAGTTTCTGCCAATCCTTAGCCCTCACTAACATAGTCCTGCAAAACCATGTTAACCAAGCCCAAATCTCCTTGCGTACCTTCTCTCCATCCGCAAAATTCTACTGCTATGTAATCCCAAATTACTGGAATTCTTGCCCTGCAGGAACGTGAGCAACATGCACACCACCACCTCAAAAAGCTCCCTACCCTTCTCACTTCCTACACCCGCTTTGGAGTACCACTGTCCACCATCTCTACAGCACCACCACCAAGCCTCCCCTACATCCCCCCATAGCTGACAAACCCTGCCTCGCAGACCTACTACACTCACCCCGACCTCCAAAACTCCCTCCCACTACCTCACAGAATCCAGAACATAAACAGACCCACAACACAGTAATGAACCTTTCCTCCGGAAAGAACCTTTAGCCCCACAGAAATGTCAGTCCTTTCCAGAGGCCAAATCTTTTGCCTCACTCTCAAATTCAATCATGCAGGACTTGTGAAAGACCTTCTCTTCTTCTCCCGGTCCCTACAATGGTAACACTTTTTTGCCACCAACCCTACCAGACTCAACTAAAGACCAATACTGAACCTTGCCTAACTCAGTACACTCCTCCATCCAACTGTGATCCATCCCCACTGCCCCCAAATCACCCCATTAACTATCCAGAATTTATTAACCTCAAACCTTGCCTCACAATCATTCCCCAAATTCCTCAACATGCAAACTAACCTTACATCTAAAGAAAGAGCCGCAGTCCACCATCTAAAAACTGGTCCCAACCTTATAATCCTACCTGCAGACAAAGGCTCCACCACTTGTCAGACATTTTCAACTACAGACCTGGTCACAGCGACCCCATTCCAGTAATCCAGTAGGATCTCCTGTCACTATAACATCCATAGGCTCATCACATAACCTCCACCCGGAGTCTCTCTCTCTACTCGCCCCTACCACTCTCCGCACTCCTACCTTTTACATGCTTCCTAAAGTCTATAAACCCAGGATACTTCATTGTGACCGGTTACTGTGCCAACACAGCGAGAATCTCTGCTCTCATAGACCAATACCTTCAATCTATTACCCGAAACCTATCTCCTATATAAAAGATACCAACCATTTCCTCCACTGACTCTACAGTTCCTGTTCCTTTATCACACGGTGCACTGCTCATCACTGTTGACGCCACCTCCCTGTACACTAACATTCCTAATGCCCATGGCCTTACCGCTATTGAACACTACCTCCTCAATGCCAGAAGGATTCCAAATCAACAACCTCCTTCCTAGTCGCCATGACCAACTATGTCCTCTCCCACAATTGCTTCTCCTTTGAAGGCATTACCTGCAAACAAATCCATGGTACGGCTATGGGCACCCGCATGGCACCATCTTATGCCAACCTACGCATGGGCCATCTGGAGGAATCCTTCCAATACATCCAGAATCCTAAACCCCTCACTTGGTTCAGGTTCACTGATGACATCTTTGCTATCTGGATTGAAAGTGGGGACACCCTATACACATTCCTCCAGAACCTCAACAATTTCTCCCCCATTTGCTTCACCTGATACTACTCAACCCAACATGCTACCTTTCTAGATGTTTACCTCCACCTCAAAGATGGCTATATCAGTACCTCCGTCCATATCAAACCTACGAACCACCAGCAATACCTCCACGTCGACAGCTGCCACCTGTTCCATACCAAGAAGTCCCTTCCATACAGCCTAACCACCTGCGGTCATTACATTTGCAGCGACGAGCAGTCCCTTTCGAAATATACCGAGGGTCTCACTTTATAGACCGTGATTATCCTCCCAACCTTGTGCAAAAACAAATATCTTGTGCCTTATCTTTCCAGTCACCAACCACCTTCAAAAGTTTCACCATCTGGTCACAGGGGAGCATTCCCCCTCATAACTCAGTACCACCGAGGACTGGAGCAACTGAATTACATTCTCTGCCAGAGTTTCGAGTACCTCTCGTTGTGCCTGAAATGAGAAATATCCTGCCCACTATTCTTTCCACCCTCCCACAGTGGTATTCTGCCATCAACCGAACCTACACAATGTACTCATTCATCCCTGCACAACCTCTACTCCCAAGCCCTTACCTCATGGCTCATATCCCTGTAATAGACCTAGATGCAAGACATGTTCCATACATCCTCCCACCACCACCTACTCCAGTCCGGTCACTGATATCACCTATCCCACCAAAGACAGGGCTAAATGTGAAACCAGTCATGTGGTCTACAAGCTAATCTGCAACCTTGCGCTGCATCCTCTGTAGGCATGACAACAAACAAGCTGTCTGCATGAATGGCCACTGAAAACTGTGGCCAAGAAGCAAGTGGACCACCCTATTGCTGAACACGTATCCGAACATGATATCCTTCATTTCAATGACTGCTTCACAGTCTGCACCACATGGATCCTTCCCATCAACACCAGCTTTTCTGAATTGTGCAGGTGGGAACTTTCCCTGCAATACATCCTACATTCCTGTAATCCTCCTTGCCTCAACCTTTGTTAGTCACTGTCGTCACCCATCCAGCCCCTTCCCTGTTCCCATTCCAGCACTACACAGCCATCATTCCACCACCACACCCAGCCTTTTTATTTCTCTCCTTTTCCACTACTCCCCCCTCCCCTCCCCACCTCTCCCTTGCACTCCGTCCAACCTGCATCACTTCACAGTCCATCACCCCCACCATACCATCCCTCCTCTTCCTCGCCCCAGCCTCCTCCTAACCCCCCCCCCCCCAACCACCAAGTTGTCACTCCCATCATGCACTGGTGCTGAAGTTTGCCGTGTGGTTTCAGTACCCTGAGTCTGCAGTCGTGTGTGAGTTGCGTTTGTGTGCGTGTATTGTTGACGAAGGTCTTAATACACACACACACACACACACACACACACACACACACACACACACACTACATCTATACTCTGCAAAGGCAAACGGTATGTCCCATTGTAACAGTTATTAGGATATCTTCCTCTTACATTCATGTATGGAGTGTGGGAAGAATGATTGGTTGAATGGCTCTGTGCATGCAGTAATTACTCTAATCTTATCCTCATGGTCCCTATGTGAGTGATACATAGTGGATTTTAGTATATTCCTAGAGTCAACACTTAAAGTTGGTTCTTGAAACTTCGTTAACAGACTTTCTTGGGCTAGTTTATGCCAATCTTCAAGAGTCTTCCAGTTAAGTTCCTTCAGTATCTTTGTGACACTCTCCCACAAATCATACAAACCTGTAGCCATTCGTGCTGCCCTTCTCTGTATACATCCAATATCCCAAACTTTTATCCTATCTGGTATGGGTCCCACACACTTGAGCAATATTCTAGAACTGGTTGCCTGAGTGATTTGTAAGCAATCTCTTTTGCAGAGTAATTGCACTTCCCAGCATTCTACCAATAAACTGAAGTCTGACACCTGCTTTACCCACAACTGAACCTATGTGAACATTCCATTTCATATCCCTACAAATGATACACCCAGGTGTCTGTACAAGTTGGCCAACTTCAACAGTGGCTCATTGATTATTCTCACTGGTATTATAGTGATACAATACTATGTTTTTGTTTTGTTAAGTGCAAAATTTTACATTTCTGAACATTTAGAGCAAGTTGCCAATCCCTGCATCATGTTGAAATCTTATCAAGATCTGACAATATTTATGCAGCTTCTCTCAGATAGTACTTCATTATAGATAATTGCATGCTCTGCAAAAAGCCTAATTTTACTATTAATATTATCTGCAAGATAATTAACATACAAGATGAACAGCAACGGTACCAACATACTTCCCTCGGGCACACCTAAAGTTACTTTTACATCTGACGATAACTCTCCATCCAAGAGAACATGCCTTTTCATCCCTACCAAAAAGTCCTCAATCCAGTCACAAAATTAACTTGATACCCCTTATGATCGCACTTTTGACAATAAGCGTAAATGCGGTACCAAATCAAATGCTTTTCAGAAATCAAGAAACACTGCATCTACCTGGTTGCCTTGATTCAGAGCTTTCAGTACGTCATGTGAGAAAAGTGTGCACTGGGTTTCACGTGATCGATGTTTTCGGAATCCATGCAGGTTGGCACTGAGGTCATTCTTTTCAAGATACTTCGTTATGTTTGAGCTACGAATATGTTCTAAGATTCTACAACAAATGTGTGTCAAGGGTACTGGACGGTAGTTTTGTGGATCACTTCTACTACCCTTCTTGTAGGCAGTTTTCCAAGAACTGGGTGCGGTTTTTCATTCAAGGGATATACAATACAATACAATACAATACAATTAGAAGACTGGCTAACACAGCCGCAAATTCACTATAGAATATGACAGGGATTTCATCAACACCTGGAGCTCTCAATTTCAGTTCCTGTCTCACTCACTAGGGACTGAACACTAACTTTGGTGCCACTAACAGCATTTACATACATACAGAATTTCTTTGGGTTCTGAGAAAGATCACTTGACAGTATTCTGCTACATAAGTCATTGCACCTTTCTCTCGTGACAGCCAAATGCATTTCATTCAGGATATCTATCTATAGCCTTACATTTTGTTTCACACATATTATGCAGTAATCTCTGTTCCTTCAGAAGTTTATTTACAGTGACTGTATATCATGGAGGTCCCCACCAATCCGGAGCATGGGTAACTATTCTTTTAAACTTGGGCCAGAGTTCCTTTATGTACTGGAAGTTGTAAGTTACACACTACTGATTTTTTATCTAGTCCACTGAACATATACATCTTCCTGCTTGTTTTAGTTGTCCTTCGTTGCTACAACCATATCATGGTCACTGATACCAGTTTTGATGTGGACATCCTCAAAAATGTCTGGTGTATTTGTTGCTATTAGATTCCATATGATTCCAGCATTAGTGAAGTTCCTGACTATCTGTTCTAGGCAGTTTTTTGAGAAGTGATGTCTTATCACGCCTACCACTAACTGCAATTGTTATAATTAATTCTTGGAGGATTAGAGTTTCCACCAATGATTACAGTATGACTGGAGAATTACTTACAAGTGAACTGAGGTTTTCTCCAAAGTTGTGTGTTACATCAGGATATGAGCCTCGTGGGCAGTGGAAGGCTCCAATTATAATTTTTTTATGCCCACCTCTGATACTGAGTCTTGCACAAACAATCTCAGATGCAGCTTCATACAATTTCTGTTTTTAGTATTACATATCACTATTCTACAAACCAATACTACATTTCTCCATTTTATAATTAACTCTTAAGCACAACTAAAGCTCAGCAATACTAACTGAGCACTGTCCACAACAAACAATAAAGTTGAGAGCATTGTTGGAAAATACAAAAACCATTTGAAAACAAGTTTCAGCACTATCTGCTGATCAATTATGAAACCGTCCACTAAAATAAAAAAAAATGCTGAAAATGCTTAATTAATAACCAGCTTCAAATGTAAAGAAGGCACTGTATCCTTTTCATATTTTTGCTATCCCATCATGATATTTCCATTATTTGAAATTTTATTTTCAAAATTCTTCTTTGTTTTGGGCCCCTATAAAATTTTACAAAAAAAATTAAATGGTCATCTGACATACCCTGCCCGAGTTATGATAGAATCAGGTATCTGAAATGCCTGATTTGACATGGATTCTAAGCATAAAATAAAACTTTATATTTGGATTTGTTTATGAAACTGTTCTTTGCATGAATCATACCTTAACAAAAGTGATAAATAACTGCTTTTATGTCCCACCTGTTTCAGTTCTGACCTACAGGGTCAACAAAAAACGTATTTCAGGAACACTTTTTCAAAGAATATACATGGTTTTAATTACCAATCCCCTGCAGTGCCAATTGTGGATGGTAAGTGTAAGGGGCTTTTCAATTTTATTCTTTGTCAATGAAGAAATTGAGTTAGAATATTGCTCTTTGCACCTAAGATTGCCATCAGGTATGTAAACATTTAAGAAAAAATGAAGTTTAGATTCTATTGTCTATGTATCACTCCACAGCATCAAGATTCACCAAATTTGATTTTTTTCCAATGGAGTCATCTTTAAGTGAAGATAAGAACTATTAATTTCAATCCCATAAGCTTTTCACCATTATTTTTACCTAATACTATGACTAAAGACTTAGCCTAAACTTCATTAGCTTAAGTGTGTAATGTCTCATTGAATAAAGTTATGATATTTTTAAACATCATTAATTTCAAGAAGAGTCTGAAAACAGTGCAGGCTTCAACATTTTTCATAATGAATCTAAGTAGTGCATCCCACATTTTAGACATCATTTCCACTTACTGGTCTATGTACTTCACGAATAAAAAAATGAGGTCTGCAGATCAACTCATTACTAAGTAGTAGCTCTCTCAAAATAAGGAAATTGGTGCCCAGCTAATGAAGGGCCTTCAAAGCTGAATTTCTAAAAATGGTTAGACTTAAGACAGCAATATTTGGCAGTTTTATTGTTAAGACACATAGGTGTACCAAATATGACCCTTAAAAAACCTGGAGCTCCATAAATTTGTATGGATCTTAGTTATGTTCTTCCTCAATTACTATGTTTAACATCACAATATGTATGTTTAAGGATTTACCAAAGTAAGTCAATGGTTATTAGCTCCTGAGGCATAATGTGTAGTGGGCCCTCGATGTAAAAACTTTAATAATAAATTTCTAAGAGGCAGCAGGCCACCATCTTTAGGCATGGAGTTGAGTAGCAGTAGCTGTATAATGCCTTTTTATGTGATGATTAGTCTGAGCAGCACAAGTGCTAGGAGACAGGGTAGGTAGTAACGTCACAGCAGAGAAAGTATCCATCCAGTGCCCTCTGATTATGGAAAGGACAAATGTGACCATGATGTGGCAAAGTAAACCCTCCCTTAAATTGCAGGCATGGGTGCAAGTTATTAACCATGCCTGAATTTGAGCCTACACCAAGTGTTTAGTGAAATAATTTACCCAGCTATCTGTTGAATCCCAAGTGCCAAGAGCATTTACTCCCAAATTTTCCTGACAGATTGTGCCAAATCCCCATTGATTAGTTTACTAGCTACAGATATGTCGTATATATTCTCCAGCTGTACCTTGGTTGATGACAGAGGTGAACCAGAAAACTGCACAAGATTGTTTCTGATCAATGTCTGAGAGTACATGAGATGTCCTATTGGTATGCCATCATTAAGAATGCATTACATATCTGTAGCTAGTAAACTAATCAATGGGGATTGGGCACAATCTGTCAGGAAAATTTGGGAGTAAATGCTCTTGGCACTTGGGATTCAACAGATAGCTGGGTAAATTATTTCACTAAACACTTGGTGTAGGCTCAAATTCAGGCATGGTTAATAACTTGCACCCATGCCTGCAATTTAAGGGAGGGTTTACTTTGCCACATCATGGTCACATTTGTCCTTTCCATAATCAGAGGGCACTGGATGGATACTTTCTCTGAAGTGACAAATATGGAAACCTTGCTTTGTAAGAAATTAGACATTTCTTCGCCTGGGCTTATACCAAGACATATTTTCTTATAGGCTATTATTTTTAAGCCTGATACTCATTTGCACAAAATATTCTATATTTGTAAATCAGAAATACAACGAACACGTCGTAAATAAATAAAAACGAAGTCCACTTCTTGCAGAAGTTTCTTTGGTGAAGTACGTAAAACACGACGAATCAGTGTGTTCCCAACAGCATGTGTACATTTGCTGTAACGTATGCCCAGATTGATAAAATTATATATAAAAATACCGTATGCGTAATAGAATAAACATCAACAGTGCCTGACATTCTATATATTGTCGTAATAATAGGCATTCGCTACGTTTACGGCCGGCCGCAGGCATGTACATAATATTAGGTTTCTGTCACGTTATGCAGCCAGTCCCTATAATAAATATGGTACAGATACCAAATCTAATTAGAAATGTAAGCACCTTTAAGATTCGGGGTGGCGAATTGTTAAATTATCTAGCGCTGTGTGATTCTCACTCTCTACCATCCACAATCTCTTCTTTTCTTCATAAATCAAATTTCTCTGACGAATGATGAAAGCTGACACATCAAATACATCACTGCTCCAATTACACTCTGGCTGTTTCTGCATTTCAGCCTTTGTTGTATATAAACAACGGATTCAATACAATGCAAATACGAAGACCTAGCCGCAATAATTGTCAACCTCGTAACTCACTTTGGCATCATCACTGGAGATGGCGCTACGTGGGCTGGCAATTGGTATCAGGTTCAATTTCTTCTTTTCTTCGTATATCAAGTTTTTCTGCTCGAGGATGAACTTTGACAACTCATCCATCACACTGTCAATTCAAAATCAACATTCAAACTTTGTCGCTGACAGAACGCAAAATTTTAGTGTGCCAAAGATCACAATCAACCGCCAAAGTATTTATTCATAAACCATGTCCGTAAGCAACAGGAGGCGGGTTTAAGCCGGGATCGCACACGTAACTAAGTATAACTTCTGTCATTCCTTAGTGGCACCGTGAGCTGTCGTTCAAACATGACACCACAAATTCTACGTAGCTCCACAGCTTTCAATAAGCCGTCAACTGAAATCGTACGGGTGGGTATTAATGTCATAGTGGACTTGTGACAAGAATTAAATACAAGGAAGACGAAACCCATTAATGTTGGATCCGAAAATAGGTTTCGCGCAGTAATAAATCAGGGGCCAGAAACACTCGAAGACGTAAATGCCGTCTGCTATGTCAAACTAACGAACAGCTGCCATGTAAATATCATGGGGAGACACACCACTCTACCAAGATTTTAAAATCTTATTGTATTCATTGATGTAGGCATTTCACAACTAATTTTAGTTCAACAGCTGCCACATCACATTCATGGTCTACTTCTGGAATATAATGGACAACTTACACAGTGGTTGATGTCACAAAGCACAAGGTTTATACGACTCGCCTTCTTGGTTACGTATTGAGTTCATTAATTTATTCCCCCCAGTTTTTTTCAAGACAGTGGGATATATCTTTTGTTTCCTAAACATTGCGTGCATGCGCGCGAACGCCGGCACACAAACACACACACACACACACACGCGCGCGCGCACACACACACACACACACACACACACACACACACACACACGAACTGTGATAGGAAATTAAACACACGTTGCTGCACCTGTAGTTCCAGAAGTTGCTAAAGTGTACCTACCGACCACTCTTTTGACTCTTTTCAGTATTAAGTGAAAACACATTGAAATCGAATGGAGTACAGCCACAGTCTAATCCAGGACTAGCAAAGATTTGCAATTCTGATAGGTGCTTGCGCTCTGCGAGCGTTGTCAAGTCTCCTCAGCACACCGTCTTCCCCCATTATTGCGCCATTCCGAGCATGTGAGTGAGTGAGATGGCTATATGCCGAAGGGAAACTTAGGAGGACGTTGTTGCAGCACAGTGCGACTATTTCTAAAAGCCAAATACTCCAGCGCATTTTTCTATGGGGATTTCATCGCTACCTGTAGTGTTTATTTTCACCTTTTCAGTTTTCCACCAAAGCAATGACTTCCTGCTTAATTCAATATGTACATTACACAATGCTGATGCAGTGAACAGAACCACAAACAGCTATATATACAGACATTTAACATTAAGTTGTGATGTTTATAAATTTATGTACAGTTTGATTTCAGACTATGTGATACATCTGGAACTACAGTTCATGATACAAACACTGGTGTCATGCAGATTAAAATCTGCTAAATCCGAACACTGGTGGGATTTTCTCAATTTCATAACAGAAGAAAATCTGTTCACACACACTTGTTGAACCAAAGATTGGACTTGTCTGAGTAGTTGACGATATGTCTTTTATGGCAGCATTTTATAAGATTCTTGTAAATTTCTGGATTGGACAAACAGGTCATTGAGCTGTGTGTTACACTGTAAGTGTATTAGGACAAGTTGGAGGTAATGAGGAAGTATACTAGCAACCACAAGTGAGAATGGGCTGGCATTTAAATCGAAATCTTGAAGAATTCATGTTGAAATGTCTCAATTAATGAAACATAGCCAGATATATCTGATACAGAAATGGCTGCCTTGAGTTCTGGTATATGTTCCATATCATGAACTTGAAGCTGAATTTTTCATAAGATTTATTTTTGTTTTACTGCATTAATCTTGTCCACCGTTTCAGTCACCAAACATTCTTCCCTTGCATTAAAAGATGTGATGAAATGAAATAATTGGTGATGTCGACCACATAGAATTTTTCCCTTAACTCAATGTCTTCTCTAAAGGTCACCTGAAGAGCCAGCATTCACTCTCGTTCATCAGAACAGTAGTGCATCATATTGTCTTTGTGTCTGCTGTTGTAACCACATTCCAATGAATGATATTCCAGCTCATAATAGTGTGATGGCATATTAAGCACTGTCCATGCCCTTCAAACTATATAAAAAGTAAAGCAATGCTCTTTCAGCACTTTTCCTTTTTTAGCAGGTGGAATTTGTAATGCAGAACTTAAACCTAATTTAACACAATTGGTATTGTTGAAAAACTGCGAGAAGCTGGCTGCCTCACAATGTATGGCCCACAGCCTTGCTTTTCTTGTTCCTTTTCGCCTTTCAGTCCAACTCGCCGCTGCACTCTTAGCACTATGCAGGAGTGCAGCTGGAACCCATGCCCTCGCAGAACATTGTTTGGTCAGGATAGGTGTAATACATACAGTCACAACACTCTCTGCTATGAAAGCTGTTAGTTGTTACCTTTTGACAGCTTGAGCCACACTATCGTTTCAAGTGATGAGAAAGCAAATTACTTTTCCACTTAATTAATGAAATATTTATTGTATTTTTACCTTCCAAGCATTAGCAAATTATCGAAATCCATGAATGATCTAGGGAAAAAATGTAGACACAGCTGAATCTCGCTGATTTAGGTATCTAAGCTACAACTTATTCATGGAGAAACATTTCCAAGTATCTGTATAATCGAAGCTTACTTCACTGACAGAAAGAGAATGTAAACACATATCTCAACCTCGAAAAGCGTATGTTTCAGATGTTGTCTTTTCCTATTAAGACAGGTACTTTTGTTGACAGGTTGCAATTTTGTATCGAATCTAATGATTCACACATTCTCTCACTTCACTCGAGTAGTGGGGCTAGGCAGTATTTGGGACACTTTGCATTGTTGAAAAATTTATTCAAAGTGGCGGATCATAGACGGCGCCCATAGATATGGATACGTCACACTGGCGTCATGGTATGAAATTCAAACTCTGGTGGGAAAGTAGGTCAGTTGCGCTACATCCACTAATCAAACTCCACCCACCCCTCCCCCCACTCCCATGACATCATCCACCACCACACAACATCTGGAAACGGCAAGGAATGGTCAGTCTCTGCCCAGCTGCCAGAAAGGAAGTTTAGATAAGTGTAGTTTATTCATTATTGTTTTTGGCAGGAAACTGACTGCTGGACTGTCCTCCACACTCCACTACCCCTCGCCTCTACTTTACACCATCTCCAGCCCCTACGTTCTGCCACCACCACCACTTTTTCAGGTCAAGTCTGTGTATATAAGATCTCCTCAAAGTCTGAAAATTGACTGTCTGAGTTCGCACTACAGACACCAAAGAGTGCTTGTAAACTGTCCCACATTCCGCCACTCCCTGTCCCCACTTTTGCCACTCCATGTCCCCACTTTTTTCAGATCGTGTGTGTCTATCTTCACTTGAAGTTAGAAAAATGGCTGCCCTAGTTCACAATACGGCTACCAGAGTGAGTTCAACAACCACCCCACACTCTACCCCAACCCCCCCCCCCCCATCATCACTTTCTACTGGGTCTTGGGCATCAATACCACTCGAATCTGTTCTACAGCCTCCCCACTGAGGAAAAAATCTCAGCTGTTAGTGCAAGTATTACTACATGTTCTAATTATGTAATTAGAATGCTATAGACTGGTTGGAATCATTTGTGTGTGCTCTCCTACGATTCACTGCCTAAGTTTTCGCTCTCATTTCATTCATTTACAGTACTGCACCACACCCCTTGCACTGATGCGTCGTTCAAAGTATTTTTTATGGAAGGATGAAAGAGCAAAACTATCATAAAAGTACATAGAGAGTTGCCTCCTTCCAATCTACATACTAATATCTGCTGGGGGTGGGACATCTTCATAATTTCACACGTACCAACACACTCATACGTCGTTCAGAGCACTTGGCATGAAAGGAAGGTGTGGTGCGCGTACTGTAAGACCTTCGGTACACACATCATCAGATTATTTGACTTGTCGCTCTAACGAAGTAGGCGAGTGTCAGCAATATGTCTCGTGGTCTTATCATGGCGTGTTTATCTTCTGCCGTTAGGTCAGACGATAGAAATGCCACTTGCACGTTTAGAGTAGCAGATTGACGGTGACCAACTTTAAACAGAGCTTGATTAATTTTCACACACATTTATTAAAATAATAAAAAACATATATATTACGTAACTTGATTCTGGATGCTGTTTACAACTGACAATCTGAAGTTCCTTTGGTCTTGGTACGTTAATCTTATTCTCACATATCTCTGATACTTGACAAAGTGTCTATACATTTCTCTTCATGGCTATGTACACGAATATGATTATCTTATTAGGCGCAGACTGAAACTTGACTATAGACTGGTACAGACAAATGCAGACTAATGCAGACTGACTAATTGGAGGTCTGTACATTCGTTATAATACCTTGCGCATTCAGGTATCACAGAGCGAGTGTGATCTGCGAGGAGAAAAGGTTCTACATTAGCAGAAATCTCATTGGCTGCGTTACATATTAATACGCAGATCGGCGGAAGCAGAACTTGGTCCGTCTCTAAGACAGCGCCATCTCGTAATGCAGAGATGGACGAGCGCTGTGCCTGCGCTGTTGTGCTTAGCGGGGCGCGCTCTAGTGGGAAAGTTGTGTACCCTCTGATTATGCGGAACTATGTACACAACAGAAGGGATAGCAATTGACTGGAAACCGTTCTATTGCTATCCTGACTTGGAAGAAAGAGCAGCCACATTACATTTAGCAGCCATAGTTTCAGCAGCAGAAGCTCCAGAGATTTGACGACTTGACTACATGCCACTGCCCTAACAGATCTACTAGAATAACAACACAAAAGTTAGCAGTCTCAGTTTCAGCAGCAGTTGCGCCAGAGGTTTGCTCTGGCTTGTCTACCTGCCCCTGAGAAAAGAAACCCTAACAGGCCAACTAGGAGAATAGTAAGCGGTTTTTCTGATCTGTTCCAGAATCTGTTGCTGATGGTACACCAATACTTCCACCAGCAGCAGGTGGATTGGTTTGGTCTGTGAATATTTTATCCAGCTCTTGGAACAGCAACGAAATTTTATAGAAGTCCCCAGAACATAATTCCACGAAAATAGGCGCAGGCCATTCTTCATAATTTTATGAGCAAAATCGGTATAGTTTAGGAGCATTCTCCTTGTTCAAATTATAAACTGTCGTGGAGATAGGCGTTACATTCTTTTCAGAAGATTGAATTATCATTATAGAATGGCATGTATATAAACATTCTTGTACATTCTAGAGCATTCCTCCACGTTTATTTGTAACATCCAGTCAGTAAGAAATACTACGAGCTATTTACAGCTAAACTTTGAGCTGCCATACCATTCCTTTTAGTGGAACCTAGAACTAACACCATGTAGCAGGGATCCCTATAAGATTTTGCTGCACCTCTGATATATCGAAAACAAATACTGTCTGTATGCCAAAATCGAACATATTCGTCCCCCAAAAACTCGCATCTGCGGAACTGTATGTGGGTAAAGTTTTGTTATTCACAATATCGGATTCTGGTGGTGTAATTTCGTAAGCAATTTGGTCATCACAGAACAGTCTGTTTCACGCAATCTACTCACGTGTCGGAAAAAATCATTTTTAGGTTCCACCACAAGCCATAATTCAAGTGGTGGCAACTTTATAATTAGCACTCATGAAGAATGAAAAAAACCCATGACCTGTGGTAACAGATATTTTTAAACATACAATCGTGACGATAGTTAGAGTCATGATTCCACAAGAATGGATACAGTCCATTTCTATTAGTTTCATAAACAAAATCGGTATAATTTGAGAGAATTCCTTGTGTTCAAATTGTAAATTGTCCGGCATGAGGGCATTAGATTCATTTCAGTCATATGAAATACTGATACAGATCACCATCGATATAGTCATTTATTATTTTCGAGAGCATTCCTCTTCGTTATTTTGTAACATCCAGAGTGGGTAAAAAAAACTACGAACTACCTGCCTCGAAACTTTAACGTGCCATACCACTCCTTGTAATAGAACCCCCTAATGTTACCCTATAACATTTTACAGTGTCTCTCTACGGATATATCGAAAACCAAATACTGTCAGCATGCTGACATCGACCAAGTTTTGTCTCCTGTACAGGAAAGAAGACCATATCCAGTAGGCTATCACTCACAATAGATGATTCTTGTGTTACAGTGACAGATATCGCGGTGTTCTGTCTCGAAGAAGCCAACAGCAATGCCTTTTCATATTACACACACATACATGATCAGTGTTCCAGTGTTGACCATCCATGGAAGGAGTTGCTCACAATGCGCGCAGGGCTAGGGACCTAAAAAACAAAGGATGTACTGTTTTCTTATTGGTAAAAACAAAACAAAAATTGTGACGGGCATCACAGCATTCGGAAACAGGAAAAGTCTACAGCATTGAGGAACGTCTCCTGACAGCTGTCTGAAGTTGATGACCTCTACATTTAATGCCACATTCCACACTGACAGGTAGTCGATGTTCAGTGTTCCATTTTGAAGTGAGCAAAAGCACCGATTCTTCGTATTGCGGTCATGTATGTGATCACAGTTTTTTTGTTCGTCATTCTCGGTAGGTGTTGCTCCCACCAAGACTCTCTCCTTCTCAAACAAGCGGTGTCAGTCAGTCGTTATGTGATAATCAATAGCGTGCCAGTGGACAGATGGGATGGAAGAGATACCACTTATACGGGACAATGTGCTGTAATATGCACCACAGTTGATCGAGTGATCAATTTTAGTGGTTTTATCAGTTTTACCGTAGTTTCAGCGCTAACGAATGACACAGCAGCATGCTTCACAATTTCTGTATCATCGATTGAAAGTTCTCCCCGCATTGTCTTCGACCAGCCCTCCCTGCAACACTGTCACTGATTTAAATTGTAACTGACCGGAAGTAAGTGAGTACTATACCCACTACATTCCACATCTCTTGAAGGAACAGAGCGAGCTGAGTCTATAACTGCTGCTCAGCTAAGACTGTTCCACAGTAATTTTACTCATGGCACCCACCCAAAAGTACAAAATCTCTCCACATGTGTGCATGTCGAGGAGGTTAGCACCCCTTATTGGCGTACAGCAGACACGAGAGTGTTGTGGTGATACAAAAGACGGTTAAAAAGAAAAGTGTGGTTTATGCATGATGGAGCTGCAGATAGATGGAGTTTGAAACTTTTATGTAAATCACCTGTGCTATCAGTTCCAGAGTATTGTTCCATTGTCTGGAATGAACGTAAACACAGACAACACAGTTCTAAACTTAAGTACACTAAAATATTAAAGCTATGTGGTTTCTCAAATATTAGCCGTGCAAAATGCAACATTCTATTTACTCTAAAGCAAACATATATGACCAGAATCTGATACAACCACCCTGCAAGTTTTATATCCCACTCACTACAGTGACAGTCTTTAACACAATAAAATTACTTCCTTCCACACCAAACAAAAATGTAGATTCTTAGTGATACATGCGCAATATAGCTTTCTGGAGGTGTATAGCGCCCACTGTTCACATTCGATTATGGTTCAGAAGTTATACTACATTCGCATCAGTCCTATAGAATGATTGCCAGCAATGTAAAATGCATCTTATGGGCAAACAGACAAGTGAATAGCAGCGGTGTTTGACATGTGAAATTACACACCATGCTCCACTAACTCCATGGAGAGAACAACTGTGAGGCAAATGTACACACAGGGTTTGCAATACCTCTCAAACCCCTATGAGTGATTTAGAATCATTGTAGTTGTGAACTGTTGGCTCGATTCATGTCTGAAATGCGACTGGAAAATGTACTTCGCTTGCATCTTCGTTTGTCTAAAGGAGGTCACTGAAATAGTTTTTCCACTGGTTTGACGGACATGACGCCCTAATTCTATGAGCAGAAAATCCTCTCTTCCACACACACACACACACACACACACACTATGAGCAGAAAATCCTTTCTTCCACACACACACACACACACACACACACACACACACACCACATACATATCAACTGTGAAGCAAACCACTAGTAGTGACTTAGAATCAAAGAAGTTATGAAAATGGCGACTAGATTCATGCCAAAAATATGACCAGGAAATGGTGTACTTCTAATGCAATCTCGTTCATCTAAAGGAGGGTACCAAAATGGGTTTCCAATCTTTTTGGTGGAATGATTCGTCACACATCCACTGGAAGTGCTGTGTTGGCTGTGGTATGGAGAGATTTGCTGTTCCCGATCGCAAGTAGATCGCGCTCTAACTCACAGCCACAACAATTTTCTAGGAAATCATCGAAGACAGCAGTCAGCTTGTAGATATTCCTACAACGTCAGTTCAGAATGTTGTTAAAAAACCATGCAGTGGCCGTTCTGTAAGGTAACTGTTAGCAAGACTGGAAGGTTGGCGTTGGTGGAGAGTACAGAGAGCATGTTGTAAATACTGTTTGTTAGGGTTTGAAACACGTAGGCAGTCTTGCACAGGGTCAAACATACGATCCATTCAGTAGTTGTATATTGCAGCCCAAACCTCGTAATACAGTACTCTTTACTTAAGGAGGATCTAAGAATTTTTTGAGTCACATGTCTAGGCTCTTCATACAGAAATCCATAACACTTGGGCTTATTATCTGACATACATAAATTACATATTATTCTACATTTGTAGGTCATCCACGTTACACAGTCTACTCCAGCTGTCATATCATTGTCCATGGTCATGTTGTTTCCCTGGGTAGCATTGCTTCCATTTTTATTTTTTTCCTTGTATTTGCCTTGATGTCACACACTCGTTTCTATGTGCAATAAGTTTCCTGCGCTAAGCAGACATGTAAGTACTCTCTAATTCTCTCTCAATTTTCCCGGATTTTGTCATATCTACCCTCAAACTGTATGTATTTTCCCACAATTTTCGTAACTTTTTTTACCGATTTTTAAGTCATATTTCCATTTTTTTCGGTATGTAAATGCTCATATTGGTAACATAGCCAAGTGTGGTTTGATTTTATATGTGAAATATCTATCAACCTACTGAAGATTTTCTGAGGATTTCGCTCCTTCCTATCAGCTACTTGCAGGCATGTCAGTTGGGACAAGCAAGAAAGTAGTCGAACAAGACAGTTGAAAATACAGGGTGTTTCAAAAAGATTATACGTATTACAAAGTATTATTTTGTCCAAACTACCGATCGCTGTGCCTTAGCTCGGCTATTGGAGAAACATAGTTTAGTTTATATTCATAACCACTAGATCTCATTTGTCTTCTGTTTTGCTTGGTAACCGTCATATGTTTAAAATGGCTATTCCACAGCAGAAATCATTTTGTGTTCTCGAGTCTGCGAAGTGCAATTCCTTGATTACAGTGCAAGGATTCAGGTTGAGGTACCAAAGTGATCATCCAAATGGGTGGAACATTCGGAGATGGTATCGACAGTTTCTAGATACAGCATGCGTATGTAAAGAAAAGAGTCCTGGCTGCCTTCGTCTTCCTGAAGAAAATGTTGCACGAATTCAAACTGCTTTCCAACGTAGTCCTTCAAAATCATCTGTCCATGCCAGTCGGGAGTTACAACTGTCTACAACACCAATTTGGCGTGTTTTGAGATGTCGGGTGGTTATGAAGCCTTACAAGTTACAGCTGTTACAAGTTCTGCGTCCTGATGACAAATGCAAACGAGTGGCATTTTGTAACGAGATTATTGATGCTATTGACAATGATAACACTTCCGCACAATGAATCGTGTTCAGTGATGAAGTGACTTTCCATGTTAGGGGGTCAGGTAAACAAACACAATGTTCGAATTTGGGGCCTACAGAACCCACATGCAGTCATTGAACATGTACGGGATTGGCCCAAAGTCAATATGTTTTGTGCAATATCCCGATCATCTGTTTACAGCCCATTCTTCTTTGATGTAAAGATGGTTAACGGTCAGCAGTATCTCACTATGTTACAAAACTGGTTGTTTCTGAGGTTGCAAGAAGACAACTTCATTTTTCAACGAGATGGGCACCCCCTCACTGGGGTAACCAAATGCGATCTTAATGAAACTCTACTGAACCGTTGGATTGATCATCAAGGAGCTGGCGACTTAGCATGTCTCAGCTGGGCTCCACAGTCACCGGATTTGACACCCTCTGACTTCTTCTTGTGGGGTTTCGTTAAAGACAACGTTAATGTACCGCCACTACCCACAGAACCTGGAAGAGTTGAAGAACCGGATCTGTGCTGCCATAACATCAGTGACGAAGGACTTACTTGCCTGAGTGAGGAATTTGAGTATCGATGTGATATTGTTCGTGTCGCTGATGCAGGAATTATTGAACATGTGTAATCTGAACTTGAGAGGTTCGTAAATATGTGTGCCAATTTTCATATTCGTGTGTCTTAAAGTTTGATATATACATGCATTCGAAAGATGTATATTCTTTTTGAAACACCCTGTATATTAATCCTCGTTTATGAGATTTTATGTGATGTCCAGGTTTCTCTGACAGCCAATGGATCGAAATATATTAATGTCGGTTTAAAACATGACACAAACCTCGAAGTCGTGGTGGAAAAACAAAATGTGTGTATAGTTACACACTGTTTGGGTGTGCTACAGAAGAAAAAACAATGTCTCGAAATGGTTATGAAAGAACAATGTAGGGGCCTCTCTCGCAACTGATAGTTTGCGGGATATGGTCCTCCTACAGTACAGGCGACGAAAATTCACACTGGTTGTGTTATAATAATAAAAAAGGTGTACATATATGAATGGAAAAAAGTTTAAAGGATAATACAATTGCATTACAAGAAATGTTCATTTTTTACAAATTTAGGCTAATTGGACTTCCTCTCTTACATTGTAGAGGTAGGCAGCCGACTTGAAGAACACCAGTGCATGTCAAAAAATGATGAAAATCCTCCTTACTGAGTTACATTTGACTTCAATAAAAATACTTCATACTGGTGTTAGGTATTCTCTTATTCATACACACATATCATACATAACACTTGTAATGCTTCATACTTTAAGCAATACATCTTAACCATTCTTCTACATACGAGAGAGAGAAAACAAAATCACCTACAAAGGAAAATGAATGATATTTTTCTTTCCAGCGCCTTACTGGACATTCATAGTTAATGTCTTTGCTGATGCTTATGGTCAATTGCTGTTTCATTTTTTTAAAAATAAACTTTAACCTTCCATATCTGGGGGGTCTTTCACCATGTACCTACATAATTGCCCCCGCACTGTACGTTGACATGGTATATAGACATACAGCGTATTTTGCACATACATATTTACATTCAAATTTGCCTATAGGGGTCGATGTCCTTTATTTGTCAGCTTCTCTTTTACTTAATGGAATGGGTATGCCAGCTTATCCTATGTATGTTAAAGTTCTACAAAAAATTGAAACATTATATACATAATATGATAGCTGATTACACATTTGAATTTAGTGCACTGACTATAATGTTCAGTTTGCTTCGGCGTCGCTGTTGGGTTTCAGTCTTGCGCACTAGCAGGTTTTGTGGCTAAGCACTAGTCACTAACGGTCAATGAGTTAGTTGCTACCATGTGTGCACTCGTTTTCTTAGTGTTGATTTCACATTGAGTGTCACATTTTCACCTGAGTGTTACATATTGAAGAATTTCCATGGCCTTTGTCTTCATTCTGGGTGGAGTGAGTGTGTACTTATTGTTTCAAAATCAGAAGCTGTGGCAGAAGATCTACATTTTTACAGCAGGAGCGTCACTATTACCAATCATACTCGCATTTTCAGCGGAGAGAACTCTGGCCAACTGCATCCGTCGACAAGGTATGCACTGGCTCAAACAACTATAGTTCACTTACTAATGAATCAAGCGTCGTGAACCACAATACTCGGAAATTATTTCATTGTACACTTATTTGAATGTCACAGCACTTGACCGTCCACTTGTTGAAAAACACTTATGGCTGTATAAATTGCTTGTCTTTAAAGTTCATTCATTCACATGGAGTTTGGTGCCAATGATAATTTATACAAGTATTGAGTTACAACAATATACATAACATGATAGCTTATACCAATGGCTAGATTTTATTAGGTTTAATTGCGTTCAGCAGTGTAATAATGGTTTGGGGAAATGAAGATTTAAAGTTCTCTGCAGCATTTTTAAAGAAAATAGCGTAAAACCGTTACTGCTGTTATAAGCCTACTCCGTGTGCGGTTACTTTTGAAGTTTTAGTAAGTATTAAGTTCATTGTCTAGAGTTTATTAGGTTTGATTGCGTGCAGTAGAGTAATATCTGTTCGGAGAAGTGAAGGTTTTAAGTTCTGTGCCACATTTTTAAAGAAAATTTCTACAGCTACATCTACATCCATACTCCGCAAGCCACCTGACGGTGTGTGGCGGAGGGTACCTTGAGTACCTCTATCGGTTACCGCCTAACAACCGTTTTTAGGCCTAAAGTGCGAAAGTTAAGTGATTCGAAGTGCAATGAAGTAAGTACATTAATATTATATTTATGTTAGACGACTATAGAACATAGTAAATAGGAAATTATCTTTATTTACCGAAAGCTTAAAAAGTAGGCCTACACTGTAAAAAGTCATGAGTGTAAAGTGTTTTAGCTGCCATAGGAACGTTAGTTCTGGGGTGCTATGCAGCTGTTGTGACAAATCGTTCCACCGGGGGGGGGGGGATGTAGTAGCATGGAAATTGGGGAACAAAATGAGACTCTACCTAGGTACTGCAGAGTGTGTTCACAGGATATGAAAATAGCAGAAAAGGAGGGGAAGATTAGAACCCTTCAGGCTGAATTAGATAAAGCTAGGGAGGAACTAATTAGGTTAAGGGGGGAGAAGGGTGAAGAGAAGTGGGAAGTGGTAGCCATGAACATTGGCCACAGAAAGAGGACAGTATCTGACAGTTTCATTGTTGACACAAAAAATAGATTTGTCCTGCTGCCACAGTTAAGTAATGAAAAGCCTCATGCAGAAGTAAGTGTAGCTGATGCACAGCAGATTCAGTTAGGAAGCCTATTGCTTCATAAAAAGTAGGAGGTGGGAAGAAAATTCTGCTGTTAGGTAGCAGTCATGAAAAGGGGTGGTCCAACTTCTGCAGGGAAAATTAGGTGACAGCTACGAGGTCATAAACTTTTTCAGTCCTAGTGGATCTCTCGCCCAAGTGATAGAGGGCATAGGATCTTTGTGTAATGGCTTCACCAAGGAGGATCATGTTGTAATTGTGGACAGAGCAGGGAACATTATCGAAAGGGACCAGGGTTACAGTATGAGAGCGACCTGGTAAAAATAGCATCAGAAACGAACTATACTAATGTTGTGTATGATATGATCGACCCCAGTTGAACAGCTGTGTGAAGAGGGTCAATATGGTGTTGGATCGACTGCTTCAGGCTGGTGCTGGGTCAGGGATTGGTTTGGTTTCTGTTGACACTATTGATAGGTGGGGCTTTACTTCTCATGGCCTGCATCTCAATAGAATAGGGAAGGATATAATGGCTAGGTTACTAGCAAATTCTTTAAGGGGGGACACTGCAACTCATGGAAGTAGTTCTTTTTTTAGGTTAAGCTCGTTATCTACACATTCAATATTGAGACAAGATGTATCTAAAATGTTAAGCATGATACTCGTGGAGACAAAAAAAGTAACAGTAAAGTTACTACAACAAAATATCAGAGTTTAAAAAAAAGTTAATGAATTTCAGATCTGTTGAGATGAGCTACAGTCTACAAAACCTGTTGATAGTACTTTTATTTCTGAACATCATTTAGGTACTGAATTTGAAATGTTTAATATGGAAGGGTATACCTTAGCTTCAAAGTATTGTAGAAAAGAGATGGAGAAAGGAGTTGCCACTTACATTAGAAGGGGTCACAATTATAAAAATACTGACATTCTCAAATACTGTAGTGGTCAGCATTTTGAAACATGTGCCACACAAGTAGAAACACACAAAAGAAAAATAATTGTAGTCACAATATACAGGGCTCCAAATGGTAATCTCCAGCTATTCACTAAACAGCTTCTAAAAATAATGAACTCATACTAAGTGGAGATTTTAATTTTAATTTTCTGGAGGATAGTCACTCAAGATCCATACTAGAGTCTCTTACCACTTCTCATAATCTCATTCCCTTAGAATAGTTTCCAACCAGCGCTGCTATTAATAAAATTTTCGTAGATACTGCCATACTAGCAAATCATAGTACAAATTCAATATTTAGTGGCCTTTCTTATCATGATGCCCAGTTGCTTGCATTTAATATAATGGGGTCTGATTCAACTAATAACAGGAAGTAAGGAACTAAACGAATAATAAATGGGACAGGAACTGAGGTATAAAAAAACTGTTTGAGGAATAAAGACTGGAAAGGTGTACATTGTTCACCTGGGATAAATGAAAAATATAACTGTTTCTCTAATATGGTCATAGGTCACATTGAAAACTGCTGTCCTACGAAAGCAATCATAGCAAATAGATTAAATGTTTCAAAACCTTGGATTACAAATCGAATAAAAGTATCTTGCAAGACAAAATGAAGACTGTACTTAATGTCAATGGAAAACGATGACTACAGAGCTAAATCGCATTGCAAATTATAATGTAAAATTGTAAACAAAGTAATCAGAACCTCAAAATGTATTTATTTTCAAGAAGAAATAAATGCCTCTAACAACAAGATAAAAACTATAGGGAACATAGTAAAAAGTGTAATACGAAAAACTAATTAGGCATATGAGGAAATTATGTTTAATGTAAATAATGAGTTGATTAGAGATACCTCCTAAATTGCAAACACATCCTCAACTTTTTTCTTTCAGTAGCAGACAACTTAGGTTTACATAGTTCCTCAGAAGACAGGTTAAAATATTTAAAAAATGCATTTCCACAGAAGTTTGACGAAATTCAACTATATCCTACCTCACCCAAAGAGATTTCTAATATTATTCCCTCTCTCTCTCTCTCTCTCTCTCTCTCTCTCTCTCTCTCTCTGTCCGAACAGGCCATGAAGGCCCAACGATACCGACCAGCCGCCGTGTCATCCTCCGTTCACAGGCGTCACTGGATGCGGATATGGAGGGGTATGTTGTCAGCACATGGCTCTCCCAGCCGTATGTCAGTTTCCGAGACCGGTTTCTAATATTATTAGCTCTCTTAAAAACAAATGTTCCAGTGGTTATGATGAAATCAGCACTACCATAATTAAATGTTGCTTCTTAGAACTTTGTGACATACTGAGTTACTTATACAATGAATCCCTCCACAGTGGTACTTTTCCAGATAGGCTTAAATATGCTATTGTCAAACCATTACACAAAAAAGGAGACAAATCATCAGTGGAAAACTTCCATCCCATTTCATTATTGTCAATATTTTGTTTGAAAGGGTTATGTACAATAAACTTTATAAACACTTAGTATAGAAATATATTCTCATTCAAAATCAATTTGGATTTCGGAAAGGATTGTCAGTGGATCAAGCTATATTCACTTTTACAGATGATATATTAGAATCAATAATTCAGAAGTTATTACCATTTGGAATAGTCTGTGATCTCACTAAAGCTTTTGATTGTGTTAAGCATGATATCCTTATACAAAAGTTAAAATATTATCGGATAACAGGAGTAGTAGGCTCGTAGTTCTCAACCTATCTTTTTAATAGAAAACAGTGTGTGTCTTTATCGGGCTTACCACATAACAATAGTCATTAAAAATATGAAATCATCAGACAAGGGGTACTCAAAAGCTCTATTTTAGTCCCTTGTTAGTCCTATAATATATTAATGACCTCCCATATGCAGTGTCACAAAATGTAAATTTCGTCTTATTTGTAGATGATAAAGTATTGGTATAAAAAACAGTAACTGTGAGCTCACTGAGCAATCAGCTAACAAAATATGTGTAAGTATCAATGGGTGGTTCACAGCAAATGGATTGTCACTGAATTTTGACAAGACTCAGTACGTAAAGTCTAGTGCCTCACAAAGAATACCTGACCCTGTAATGTATTCAAACAATGGAATTAATGTTGTAAACAGTGTCAAATTTTTAGGGCTACAAATTGATCACAACCTAAATTGGAAAACTCACACTCTAGACTTAATGAAACGCCTTAGTACAACTACATTTGCAGTACCCATGATAGCGGAACTAGATGATTTAAAAATGAAGAAGTTAGTTTATTCGGCCTGCTTCCATTCACTAATGAGTTATGAAATCGTGTTTTGGGGAAACTCCTCCCAGAAAGAGAACATTTTCAAAATTCAGAAATGAGTCATTAGAATTGTATCTGGTGTCCGTCCTAGATCATCACGCAGAGACCTCTTTAAGAAACTTGGTATTCTAACTATTACTTCTCAGTACATATACTCATTGATGTCCTTAGTCATTTCCAACATGTCTCTTTTCACAAAAAATAGTGCAAACCATGATTATAATACCAGAACTAAAAACGATCTGTATAAGGACTATAAATGCTTAACATTAGTACAAAAAGGAGTCAAATGCATGGGTACTCATATAGTAAATAACGTACCAGAGCATATCAAATGTCTTGTAAGTGATAAAGATAGGTTTCAGAGGGAATTAAAGAACTTCTTGTTGGTCAACTCCTTCTACTCCATCGATGAATATCTTCATAAGGATCATAACTCATAACTCTGTCTGCATTAGAATTGTGCAATATCCATGTATCTGAGTAAAAAAAAAGTCTTTTACTCTTTCCACATCCCAGAGACTTCTCTCCAAGGGATCTATGGAAAGCGGTAAAGGATATGTAATTCCATCCATCGCTTGCATTATAAACATAAATTTCTTAAGTTTTAAAGTGTCAAAAACTTTTTCATTAACTGGGTTCTGTTACAGTTTGTTTAGTAGTTTTAACGTATCTCTATTCACATCACATATTCAAAGTTATTACATAACACACTTTTATGGTACAAAACAAGAATATGATGTATTTATACCTAATTTTATAGAGAGGCTTTTATCATTTATGGGAGCTCATTTCTTCCTTAGGCAGAGGAGGAAGAAAAACATTCGAAATAGGCCTAAAACATTACTCGTTGCTGGCCTAACTATGCTCGGTGCTGCCTTCTTTGTTTGGGAGGGAAGAAAGGAAATACTCATCTACTGGTTCAAGGATTCATGAGGAAATGTTACTCGCACAATGATGGACTAGTT
The DNA here is from genome assembly GCF_023864275.1 of Schistocerca cancellata. Taxonomy (NCBI): domain Eukaryota; kingdom Metazoa; phylum Arthropoda; class Insecta; order Orthoptera; family Acrididae; genus Schistocerca; species Schistocerca cancellata. The sequence goes on from NC_064630.1 coordinate 622,860,093, forward strand.
GGCATGGAATTTTTATTTCTTGGAAATAATGTGTACTCACTAATCATTTACGAAGTATCCTGTTGTTTCTTCATGTGCTAGTGCCGTTTACTTCAATTCATGTTTAGCTTAGAGTGAAATATGAAAAAGTTTCAACCATCATAGTCTTATCTTTCTCAAATACCTGGAAATGTCATTATTTAAGTTTCCATGTGACAGCATAACAATTAATTGGTTTTTGTAAAATCACATGCTTAAACATTTATGTGTACACTGCAGCGAATAGGTACTGGTAAATGTCTCAGAGATATACTGCGACATTCCATATTTACATTTTTCATTTGCCTTATTGCCTTTGTATAAACATCCTTGTCGCTAAATTGTTTTCTCAAATTGTGGTCCATTTTTTTATTTAGTGCCTGCTACTCTCGACGTAATTCTCTTCATCTGCACCTTGACAATGCACTGGTCGCTGAAAGAAAAGGACTCAAAACTAACTTAAAACTAATTGCATCACGTAGCTTGGTGGCCACTGATATATTTTGTAATTACATCCGACCACAGATATCTCCATACTTTCTTTAAATCCATAGACATTCGTTTATTCTGTTACCCATTATGATGATTTACCCTGCAAAGAAAATTATTTGACATTTCTAACGGTATTTTGTCGTTTCTCCTTAGCTTACACATCTCGTATATTTTTCCATAATGCTTCCTTTTCCTTGTACATACGTCGTACATAGAATAGTATTTAATTAAATCTCTGTGTATATATATCAATAGGTTCCTTAGTTCTTAGATAGTAGATGCAATTGCTTAGTATTTCCGTTTACTTTGTATTTAAGTTAGGTACATATACATATCGCATTCCTGTTTGGTTGCATCTTATGCCAGTGTGTTGCGCATGAGCACAGGTCAATGCCTCCTCTCCTACTACTGGCGCCAGTGCGTATTGTTGAGCTGGGACAGTTGAACCATAAGCTAATTTTATTTATACTTTCGCTTAGTATGAAGTGGTGTATTACTTCTCATTGCTTTTGATTTTGTGGTTACGTGTACGAATCAAAAGAATTACTTATGCCCGTACATATTACTTTACCTTAAAATACACTCCAGAAGAAAAATTACATTTAGAGTTATGTACACTATGTACAATTATCTTGTGATGGAAAGAAAAGATGCGACCTAGCTTCATCATTCTATAAAAGCTTTTAGATCCTTGTGAGGGTGGAGACCCTTGTCTCCTCCTGTTTTCTCCTGGGCTAATCTGAACATCCCAGAGTATGGTATTTTTGAAATATTATGATGCTGAATTGAGTAATTGCCGCTTCTTATTCAGTTTGCCAAATTCTGTCGATATAGGGTGCATCTGTAAGAGGACTCGTTGCCCTTCAAAAAATCTGTGTAACACATTTCAGTTTCTTATTATAAATTTTCTTTCGCTACTTGGTCCTGTTTTCTAGTGCTACCATGGGTTGTTTGAGTCTGTCTTCTAGTGTCATTTCTGTAGTTGGCTGCTTTGGTGTTGGCGACTCCCATGCATTCGTTTGTTTTGTCCGGAACATCAATTCGTTAGGTGTGAAACCTGTTGAAGAATTTAGAAGGTCATTGACAACTTGCATGAAAGGAGTTACGGATTCTACTTGTCGGGTGTGTTTGTGAGGGGTGTATGCCCTAATAAAAAGGTTAATTCTTTAAAGACTCGTCCTTCTGCGTTTGCATCTGGATGAAAAAAGCTTACTGACACATTTTTATGACCTGTGAGGTCATAAATTGTTTCCACATTTGCCCAGCGACGCATGAAGCATTATCAGTTAGTAGCACCTTTGGTTTACCTACTCTTTTCAAATAGTGTCCCTCAATTGTTTTGTGGCTGCTGCATTTTTAATAGTATACATTTTGATATGTTTTGAGAAAATATGGTCTAGTGCTACTACGTATCTTACTCCTAGATTATTTTTAGGGTATGGACCAACTATGTCCAGAGATACTATAGCTAAAGGGTTGTTTGTAAGTATTGGTTGTAGCTCAGTATATTCTGACACATTGGACTGTTTTTATTTTTGACATATTGCCCACTTTCTTAATACCTCTACAACTTGCCATCTCAAATTTGGAAAATAACAAAGTGTTGCAATTGTTTCAGTACTTGCTTTCTCCATAATACCCCCATACTTCATGCGAGTATGCCACTTGGAGTGGCAGCATGTTTAGTGGCGCCTTGTAACGAACTGCTCGGCCACTCCCACCGGAGGTTCAAGTCCTCCCTTGGGCATGTGTGTGTGTGTGTGTGTGTGTGTGTGTGTGTGTGTGTGTGTGTGTGTGTTGTTCTTAGCATAAGTTAGGTTAAGTAGTGTGTAAGTCTAGGGACCAATGACCTCAGCAGTTTGGGCCCTTAGAAATTCAGACACATTAGAACATTTTTTCTTCATGTGTGTGTCTTATAAATTCGTCAATATAATCTTCAGGAATACATGCACACACACACACACACCATTTTTCAGATTTTTTATGTTTCCTATAAAATAAAGTGCCCTTGTACTCCTGATACAATTTACTTACCATTCCACCTTGCTTAAGGTTCTGCATGACTTTACTCCATCGGCGATCTTGGTGTTGTATAATTTTCATCTGCTTACTAAACTTATGGTAATCAGACTGTTGTGTTGTACCTCGCATTAATAAAGTTTTGATTTCTGCCTCTTGCTCTGTTGATTCACTAAATTCCTCTAAATCTTGTGGTAACCTAGACAGGGCATCTGCAATAACATTCTGACTCTCTTTAATACAAATGATCTCTAAACTGAATTCTTGTAAGTATAGACACTACCTAGCTAATGCACGCTGCGAAAGTTTACATATTAAAAGAAATGATAGTGACTGATGGTCAGACTAAACTTTTGTATTCTTACCCGACAAAAAGTATTCAAGGTTTTTAAATGCCCATATTACAGCTAAACTTTACAATTCTGACACAGAGTAAGATCAGAACTGATGACCTTGGATACTTCTTTACTTTCTTCTTCTCGCATCTGGAACAAGCATGCCCCCAGCCCCTGAGATGAGGCATCTGTGCATAGACAAAAATCCTTGGACATGTCAGAGTGGATAGGAATGTCTGCATTGACTAAAGCCTGCTTAGTGTTATTAAAGTCCTCCTGACACTTATTACCCCATAACCAAGGATTATTTTTTTGTAATAATTTGAGTAATGCATCATTGTGCATCAGCTGCTGTGGTAAGAATTTACGAAAAAAGGATGCTAGTCCTTAAAATGATTTTAGTTGTTTTTTATTCCTTGGAGCTGGACAACTGCGTATGGCATCAAGTTTTGCAGATCAGGTTATATACCTTGTTCTGACACAACATGCCCTAAAAATTTGACTTGCTCCCTACAAAAATTATACTTTTTTAAAATTGCAAACCGGTGAAGTACCTGTTCAATTAGCTTGATTATTTTGTAACCAAGTGGGTGTGGCTATTAGCATGTCGTCTACATAAACAGTGGCTTTGCTAACTAATTCTGGTCCTAAAACCTTGTCCAGTGCAGATATAAACATACCTGCATTAATGCTCAGTCCAAAAGGTAGAACATGGAATTCATAACTTGTGCCAGAACAAACAAATGATGTGTATTTTCGACTTCCTTTATGGAGATTTATTTGCCAGTAGGAAACCTTGAGATCGAGTATATGCAAATATTTTGTATTGTAAAACTTTGGAATCTGTTCATCCAAGTTGTGTGGTCTTATACATACTGGTACTAAAATCTTATTGATATCTCTAGCATCGAGAACTAATCTTACAAACCTGTCTGGTTTACTTACTGGTAATATATCACTACATATGGTGAAAATGAAGGTTGTACAATTCCCCATTTAATCGCATGATTGATCTCTTCCCTTAGTGGCTCTCGTTTAGCCTATGGAATAGGATATGACATTACACAAAATGTTTCATGTGGATAGACTTCAAATTTATATCCATAGTCCTTGATTACTTCTAGCTCCTTACTGGAAACATTTGCATACTTAAACAACAAGTCAGAAAGTTCTTGTCATTGCATATATTTAGTATCTGTTATTCACGTAGTTTCTGCTCTACCAATTCGTAACTAACCTCAGTGTTTGGTTATTGTTCAGTATCAAATTTGTTCATGAAATTTATAGTTGGGATGGAATATTGTACTATTATATTTGACTCTTGTTTGTTTTTGTTACTTTCATCAGGTGTTTTGACTAAATCAATAGAAAAATCTGATACTTTACATAAAAATGGCATTTACCATTACCTCCGCCAATCTGTGTTTTGTATGTTCTAAACGTGTCCATGCCAGTAAGACAATTAACTATAAGTTTGTCAATTATAAGAAAATTGTACTTCACTGTAAAATGTTCAGTCTGTAATGGAATAAGTGCCTGATGTTTGAGCAATTTAGTCTCACTGCCTATGGCAGTTTACACCTTGCAATGTTGGGAATTTGCCTCTCTTCTTCGATTCACAGAATAATGCATTTGACATTAAGCTGGTAGTTGAACCTGTTTCTAAAAATGCCTTTGTGTCAATATTAAATATTTTCATCTTATTGATTGCTTGTATGTGTTCTTTCTGGATATTATTTGTTGTATCTAACTCATGCTGATACTGATCATCCTTGATGTCACCTTGCTTTTCAAATCTTATGAAACATGTTTGTAGTTTTGCTTTACCCCCACTCCATAGGAGGACAATAGTCTGTGGCTTAACTATGACTGGTTGGTGTTTTCCAACAGCGTAGTGTAACTTAATTCATTACCTGGAGTAATTGGAGTAATTTCACTTAGTTGCACTAGGTGGGTACTTCGCCAATTTGTGTTCTTGGCTACTGTGCTGTTATTTTGCTGCTCAAAGGTCGGCTGCAGTACAGCGTAATGCAAGGCATTGTTGCCGTGTGGTGGCCACTGCTAGGGTGACTGTTTCTGTTCATGTTCGGCATACGGCCTTCTGATGGTGGATTGTAATTCGCTCATTGGTTGAAATTACTCCTGTTGTTTTGAAGATTTCTTTTAAATCCTTTACTTTTTCTGTTCCCTTTATCGTACTCGTTACCTCTGGGTATGTAACTTTACTGTTGTGTGTACCATTCTTGACGAGTGTTTAGATCACGTTTTACTGACTGATTTACATAACTATGTTGTTGTTGTGCCTAATTTTCTATTGCTCTATTGGGTACAGATCTTTCCTCATAGATTAAGTCGATAGAATCAAGCACTCACAGAAAGTATTCAGTGTCGTACTCTGGCGTTGTGACTAATTTTTCTCCAATGTGCGATGGTAAACGACTTTTCAAAATTTTTAACACATCAACCTGTGATATTGGGTTCGTCCAGTAACGTGTCTTGTTCAGGTATTTTTCAAAGTATCCACGCAAACTACCGTATTTCCCATTGAATGGTGATGGATTGAAGTCATCGCATCTGAGTCTTTCTTGCACTGCCATGACTCAGACCAGTTGTTGAGGAAATCTTGGTCAAATTGGATATAAGCGCTGCAACGTTTGGCCACTTCAGTTGTCCATAATAGAACGTCATCTAGCATATATCCCACGACAAATCTGATTTTCTGTGCTTCCGTGCAATTGCATGGAAATACATGACGAAAAGCGTTGATAAATATTACTGGATTATGTTTGGTAGTGAATGTAGGAAACTGTCGATGTATCAGCAAACATTTGTCTGCGAAAATAGTTCATAGACACGTGGCATTTTCAGTCGTATTTTTGTTGTTTTGTAGTTACCTGTAATTCCAGTTGGTAATTGCTCAGATATTTGAGTTGTGGGTATGTTTACATTTTGCACTCTACAACTGTCACTGGTACCTGCTGTGGGACTCGTGACAATTTGTGCATAAATACCATCAGGTTATGGTTTGTTCACTGTGGCCTGTACATTATTTATGTGCATATTTCGAGATCCAGTAATATTTTCTTCTAAAATATTGTGGATCCTATTTTCTGCAGCTTGTAGGTTAATGATTATCTTGTTCACTATTTCACTTTCGTGTTTTCTTTTTTCTGAATAGCCTTTTCTACTACATCTGTGTATAACATACAATCTGTTACTGACTCCTCTGTAATCGTATTATCTTATCTAACGTAACTGTTTCAGCTTGACCAGTGATGTCACTTCGATTTTCATTGATCTTCTTTCTCTCCTTCTTAGCACATGACGAGTCAACTTCTAATGTTGCTACCGTTAAAGTAAGCACCTGTACAGCCAGAGGTACACCTTCATAATCTTTATTTCGTTTGTTAACGACAGTGGTTACGTTTTTTACTGTCGAATCCAACTGTTTTGTGTGGCTTTAATATTTGTGTTAGCATCTATGGTGTTCTTTATCTGTTGCTCTACTAGATCATGATGGTCGTTAGAAGAATCTACCTTCTGTTTTAATTCTGTAATGTTACTGCTAACTTCAGGAAGTACTTCATGCTTTGTTTTTTTTTCATATCATTGAATTTTTATGTCGATTTTGGCTATGTCATTGAATTTCTGTGAGACAGTATCTTGCAAATCCTTTAATGCTTGCTTTTGTTCTTGTTTCGTTATATTTAGATCTTGTGTGACCGTGTTCAGATTGTGTCAAATTATCAATTTTGGTATTCATATATTGTTTCATATCACTGAAATTGGTTCAAAATGGCTCTGAGCACTATAGGACTTAACATCTGAGACTGAAATTGGTGTTCATACTCTGTTTGATATCACTGAGATTGGTGTTCACATTATCAAATTTCATGTTTATGTTAGATAACTGCCATAGCAGTGCTTCAGTTGTACTACTGTGGTTACTGTCAACTGTACTTTCCAAGTTAATTTTTGTGTTGTGAACGAGTGGCGTTCGTAATGCGTTGTGAAGATTCATATTTGTATCGCTCTCTGAGCGGTATATCACTCTGGGAGATGCATGACATTGTCTTGTCAATTGTAAACATTGTGTCTTCAAGGTTATTCTGCTATGGAGCATGGGTATCATTTTTCATACCTGCCACACTTATCTCTGACCTACTTAAAGTTTCTGCTGTAGGTCTGCATGACACTTGAACTTCAATTCTTCAATTGCGCAATTCTATGCCATCTTGGCTGATTGTGTTTTCGCTATTGCTATCAACAATGGACATATATTTTTCTACCATGTTGTAAGAATATGCAAAACTAAAAATTCCGCAAAAAACGTTAACATTTGATATGCTATTTTCACACTTGATAATTGTAATTTACGTGATGTCAAAGGCTGTTTTACGTCTATTATGACACGCAAACTATTGTGTCACAGTTCTTTATGTTTTACTGACAATACATATCACTCAGAAAAATTCTTGTAAATTTTCCATCACAAAATTCAAGGAAGGGGATAACGAGGAAAAGGTTTCTACCTACATCAAAAGAGGCACTACCAAGAGTAACCTTGAAAGCAACTTACATCACCATCCTAATTCTACCTACATCAAAAGAGGCACTACCAAGAGTAACCTTGAAAGCAACTTACATCACCATCCTATCTTTGATGCACCAAACAAAAATGCTTACTATGGAAAATTTTAAGTAATCTGTGTCCAGTTCTTATTCCTTGTCAAAATTTTCTCCTCAGTTTTTGTCTTATTGCTATACATGCTCCCCATTGTGATTCATGCAAACAGAAAATACAGATAAATTGTTTTTATGACTAATAACAATGTCATAGAAATTTCTTACTATATCAATAGTTAACAAACTCTACTTACAACAGTTATCCTGAAGCCGTAGCACTCACATCACCAGTTGTGTTATATTAATAAAAAATATATGTACATATATTAATGGAAAAAAATTTAAAGGATATACAATTGCATTATTAGAAATGGACTGCTTGTGCGAATTTAGGCTATTTGGACATCTTCTCTTACATTTCAATTGTAGATACAGGCAGACGACTTCAAGAACACCAGTGCATGTCAAAAAATGAAGAAAATCCTCCTTACTGGGTTACAGTATGATGAACAGATCATAGCAGTACCTATTAACAACATGTGACCACATTTGTATAACTATTGTAGCATTTTTAACATTTGCAAGGAAGATTGTACTATCCACTAAGGCTACAAAGCATACTTGGTGGTAAGAAGTAACATCATTTGAAGGGGAATGACATACTCAGACTGTGACATGATGTAATACAGTTGAATACCATTCTGTCAAAAGGTACTAACATGGAGTTCTCCTTTGGTAGGTAGAATGCACAATGCAATCATGGATGGAGAGTCACTGACAGATGTAGATGTGTGCTGAGACCTCACCGTTCATTTTGTATATTAATGACCATGCAGGCAGTATTAATAGTCAACTCAGACTTTTTGTAGATGATGCAGATATCTATGATGCAAGTACTATCTGAAAGAAGCTGCATAAATATCCAGTCAGATGTTGATAAGATTTCAAAGTGGTGCAAAGACTGACAACTTGCTTTAAATGCTCAGAAATGTAAAATCGTGCACTTCACAATAAGAAAAAACGTAATATCATGTAACTATAATATCAATGAGTCACTGTTGGAATCGGCCAGCTCATACAAACACCTGGGTTTAACGCTTTGTCGGAATGCGAAATGGAATGATCGGGAAGGCTCAGTTGTGGGTAAAGCAGTTGGCAGATTTCTTTTTATTGGTAGAATACTGTGGACGTGTAATCAGTCTACAGAGGAGATTCCTTACAAATCACTTGTATGACCAATTCCAGAATATTGCTCAAGTGTGTGGGACGCTTATCAAATAGGACTAATAGGGGATATTGAATGTATACAGGGAAGGGGAACACAAATGGTCACAGGTTTGTTTGATCTGTCGGAGAGCATCAGAGAGATATTGAAGGAACTGAACTCAAAGACTCTTCAAGATAGATGTAAACTATCGCAAGAAAGTCTAGTAACAAAGTTTCAAGAACCGACTTTAAATGATGACTCAAGGAATATACAAAAAACCCATACATATCGTCCATGTAGGGCGAAGAGTAGAATAAATACTGCATATGCAGAGGCATCCAAACAATCACTCTTCCCACATTCTCTACTTGAATGAAACGGGAAGAAACAGTAATAGCTGGTACTATACACAGCACATATGGTAGATGTAGTTGTAGATTAAATTTAAGAAAACACGAAAAATGAATGTGAAAAAAATGAAGTAGGATACAAGAATTAAACTTAATACATGCAATTAAATCGAGCAATTCACACACAGATTCACAAGCAGTAACAAGTAAACGGAGTCCACAGAATGCAGTGCGAACAAACGAACTTGTTTTAAATGGCAAAAATACATATCCAACAGATATCTATCAGAATACATTAGAAAGCAATTCAAGGCACTGTGCGATTAACAAGTAATATCAGGAACGCAATGAGGCAAAATTAGCTTCTGCATCATGTGATGTCATGTGATTTTTAAATTCTTACATGTACTAATGAACCGTTATTTCCACTTGTAATGGCCACACATCGAAACTGCAGTGTTAGTTTTTACAAATATATGATTTTACAGTCAAAAAGGTTTCTTGAACATATTACTTTGCAAGGCCACAAAATCATGAAGTTTCCAGGCATGCTCCTTCCCACTGGACTATGAGGCCTGTCCATGATGAATAAGCAAAAACTATTGTCATCCAAATAGCATGTTTCTAAATAAAAATACGGACTTTCGCACCGTATTTCTCACATTCACACTTCACTAACAGGTCCTCTAATGTGTTGGTGTTGTTCTCTGTTTTCGTGTCGTAACACAAGCCTGCCACTTTGATAATTTGGTATCTGTTTATAAAATAGATAGAGAGGCCCTGACATCAGAACTATGAAGCCTAGAAATTCAATGGATGGAGTTCTGATTCGATCAAAATACCGCTGTTCTCTATATATCTAAATATCTGGTAACTTCTAGCATTAACAACATGTTACGGGCCTGGGTGCCAGCTGCTAGGTTTACAGTACAACTGAAATAATTAATTAATTCAATAGATAATTCGTAGTCATGGCCCAGGAGATAGAGAAATACAGGATACCACTGTTTTATGGCAGAAATTTTAGCAACTGGAAATTTAAGATTGAAACACAAGAAATTATTGAGTTCTGTGGAAAACTCCTACATGGAAATGGTAGAGTCTACTCAGGATGACACAGCTGAACAACATGAAAGAGAAGGAAGCTCTTCCAGGAGAACTTAGCAAAAATTGTAAGAAGTCTAAGTCATAAATAATCCAAAAAATTTCATAGCTGGTTGAAGTATATCAAGTACAATAAAACTGCCTATGATTTGTGGAATTCATTAACACAAACTTTTGAGCAGAAGGGTATTGGTAATTAACTTTTTTTAAGAAAGGCTCTGTTGACCATGGAGTTTAATGCAAATAACGATATTCTTGAAAATCATTTTTTGAAATTTTGATAAGTTAATATGTGATTTGGAAGAATCGGATACTATTATTGATGAAACTGATACAGTGTGAAATATGTTACTAACAATGCCGCCAGAATAATTGTTGTTACTGCTCTGGAAGCTTTGCCAAGTGAGCAATTGAAACTGAGTTTTGTAAAGTGTAGACTGTTAGACGAAGAAGCAAAAGTAATAATTCTAAAGACAAACAAAAGGTCATACAGTGAACTGTCTTCACTGTCAGCATATGTCTCACAGCAAAATTAAAAAAATCACTACACCAATAAGGAGTTGGGCGCTATAAAATGAAGATGATGGATGTGTTTCTACAGCTGAAAGATGATATCTATTCAAATTTAATGCCAGTCGCATAAGAGTGGAGTTACTAGCACCAGTATGAAAATGTAAATCACACGCTGTTACAGTAGAGAGTGTTAGTTACCTCTGAGATTGGACGAGGTAAGGAGATGTTAGCCAAGAATGGTTTTAAGGCAACAAAGACACCGTTATCAACACCTTATTATGATGGTTCAAAGCCACGTCCAGCCATCCTTATTTAGGTTTTCAATGATTTCCCTAAATCGCTTCAGGCAAATGCCCGGATGTGTCCTTTGAAAAGGGCACCGCTGATTTCCTTCCCCATCCTTCCCTAATCCAATGGAATCAATGACCTCACTGGTTGGTCCCCTCCCCGAAATCAACCGACCAATCAACATCTTACTAAGTTTGAGCGAAGTCATTTATAGGGCCAGAAGAAGCTGGTTGGGCCCTCTGCAATACTGCAGAAAACCTTGGCAGGAATGTAGCCACTGTACATGATTGCTGGCAGCAGTGGTCACGACAACGTATGGCCGCTAGAAACCAGACTCTGGATGGTCATGTAGCACTATCGAGAGGTACGACCATCGCGTTTGGCGTATGACTCTGGCACATCATACTGCATCTGCAGCAGAAATTTGACCAAATGCGATTAATCGTGCGTAGGTTCAAATCACTCAAGTATCAATTTTTTTCTCATTCAATTTGAAATACCTACATCTCGTAATTATAAAACTCATAATCATTTTTTATAAATAATGCACGTCTCCTTGTTTCTAATTGCATATTTGATGCGAAATTCCAGTTTCCATTTCAAATACAAATTCTTAACTATCGATGTTCTTTGAAAGTGTTCATAAAAGTTTTTTAAATTAATAAAATATAACAATTAATTTTTAAGGCAAAAATGTAAAACCAAATTCTCTTTATTTGGACTATGTTCATGGTTTTATACTACAGAGGTAGATAAGCATCGTAGAAACATGAAAAGCAATTATTTTCACAGCATTGAGCACATCGTAAAAATGCTGCATTTTTACATTTGCTACTGTACCAACACGATATGAACGCAACAGAACTGATCTGGAGCCAAGTGGCGGGGTTTGGCCCAAGAAGTAACAAGCTGTCAGACGTACTGGAACTAACGCATGCGGATTTTCACGTGTCACTGCCGAACGCCGGCGGGAGATAGAACGGTTCGTCATAAAAGAAGAAGAGAAAATGCTCCACCTAATTGACTTCGTGGATTCTGTTGTTGATAAGCTCGTTATCAACGAAGCAGGTGACACTTCCAGAACTAAAATGAATTTATTGGATTCGGATAAGGAAGGAGCTAAGAGGTAACCAGACAACTGACTGGAAGTAATACCTTCATTGGCTTCAATTATACGGTGAAATCATTCAATGCCCTCTTGCGCTGCACACAGCTTATGCAGAAAAATTACCCTGTGGTTAAGTCAGTAATTCTACTCATTCTTGTTTTTAATTACAATAGTATGTCAGTTAAAACTGTATCATCTGTGGACAGTCTTAAATTCTTCCGATGCGTTCTGCTAGATCGTTTATATAAATTGTAAACAGTAACGGTCCTGCTCGAACAGTCCACGGGTGTACTGCCGGTCCATAGCGTCCAACAGGTACAATATTTCGGCGAACAGACATGTCGCCATCGTCAGGTGCGCTGACGAACTGAGCTTCTGAGGGCGGGCAGTCCTCCTAAATACCCTTCCCCCGCGAGACACACAGTGCGCACCATCGAAGATTTGTTGCCGAGAATATCAGAGTCACACTTGACTTATGTAATCCAACAAGTCGGCAGTCGCAGAGCACTGTTTGTCCGAAAATCACGAAATGGACTACCAACATACCAGGGTCTTGACACAGACATCTAAATACTGGAACAGCGTCGTTAGAGAGGCTATCGAAATTCGTACCCGGGACAGGCTCATCAACAGAGATTGCGGCTGTAACCTCAGCAAGGCATGGGAACCAGCACTGAGTAATTAAAAAGAGGCTCAGCAAAGAAAACTAACGAGCGACCAGAGCGGACGAGGCACTTACACCGACGCCACCATTGACGCTGACGCCAGCCTTTCAGCGACCGCCGACGCGCGGCCGCGGGCTCGAACCGTGGAGAGAACGTCTCGCGGGGGAAGGGGATTTAGGACGTCCGCTCGCCCTCAGGAGCTCAGTTCGTCAGCGCACCTGACGATGGCGACATGTCTGATCGCCGAAATATTGTACCCGTTGGACACTATGGATCGGCAGTACACCCATGGACTGTTCGAGCAAGAAATACGCTGGTAGAAGTTGAAGAAGCACAGTAACGGTCCTATTACACTTTCTTAGGGTATTCCGGAAATTACATTTACATCTGTCGATTTCTTTCTTTTAAGAACGACGTGTTGAGTTTTATCTGCAAGGAACTCCTGAACCCAGTCGCAGATGTGGTCCAATACCTGGTAAGCTCGTATATTTTTTCCCTAAACGGCAGTCCTGGGCGGTGTCAAAAGTCTTTCTGAAGTCAAGGAATACGGCATCAATCTTTGCACCATCATGGATATCATGGAAGAACAGAGCGAGCTAAGTTTCGGAAGATCTCTGCAGAATCTGTGTCGATTTTTATGGAGGAAATTTTCATTCTCCAAAATCGTCATAATTCCTGAGCGTAAAACGTGTTCCATAATACTACGGCAGACTGACTTCAGCGACATAGGCCTATAAATATGAGACTCTGTTCTATAAAGAGAATGACCAGCGCTTTTTTTCCGTCGCTAGGCACGTTTCGTTCCTCCAGAAATCTGCGATAAACTACTGCTAGAAAGGCAGTGAATTCTTTCACGTAATTTTGGTAGAAACTCACAGGTATTTCATCTGGTCATGATGCTTTCCAATTACGAAGCAATTGTAGATGCTTTTATAGTCCATCATCGGTTGTCTCAGTATCTGCCATATAGACAATTGTATGATGATTGAGATCAGCGGCCATGATACAATCTTCTTCAGTGAAACAATTTCGGAAAACCGAATTCAGTATTTCGGCCTTCACTCTGTTATCATCTGATTCGATGTCAGTATGGCCACCGATTGAATAGATGATTTCGAACCGCTTAATGATTTTACATAACACCAAAACCTCTCAGGGCTTGTACTGAGATTGGTAAACAATCTCTCTCATTGCTCTCTTTACCCTCAGATTTTGTTTGTCTAATAGGTAATGTCCTCTTTTGAATCTGTGATGAAGCTTCCTTTGTTTATATAGCAGTTTTATAACATGGGTATTAAACTACAATGGGTTTTTCCCATCCATTAAGACCTTGCTTATACCATACTTGTCTAAGGCATGCTGAAAGACGCTTTTGAATTTTTTTCCATTTGTGCTCCACATCTTCATCCTGAATACTGAATATTTGATGCTGACTGCTCAGGTAGTTTTCAGTTTGTATCCTATCACTGCTGCTAAGCAGTTTACATTCCTAGTAAAACACATAGTCATAATTGCAATTCAGATAGTACAATATACACACGAAGTCATAATCACGAACACAGTTATATGAAACCAGCACTTGTTTTGAATGAAGCCAAAACAAATATGGTAGACTGCAAACACCCAGTAAAGAACCAAGATGATGGACTGATAAACTTGCAGCGCTCCAAGTGTCCTGGGACTGAACCATGGTCGTGTTACTGAAAATCCCTATATAAGTTTCACCCTTGTGATTTTATATGTCCATCGTTTGACTCAACTTGTTTTGTCCTTCTGAGCTACAAAACTGTGACGCCTAAAGTGTAAGTGCATGTATACCTCATATATTATGTGAATCGAGAACATGAAAGGAATTGGAGTGTATAACACAAGTGTAATAACATGGATTAATATTGAGGTTGCAAAAAGGGTACCCCTATCTCATCATGATTCAATGTGTATGTCACTCATTACAGTTCGCGATTTCGTCAGCTTTAAAATGTTTGTCGACGAATTTAAATTTGCCTTTGTGTAAAGGGTAAATATGTCGTTTGAAACCTAGGTTGTAGCTTCTTCTAAGCAGCTGGAAGAGTTACTAGTTTTCATGGAAGGTATTGCAAAGATATTCGTTCTCCCAACCTCCACAAAGGATTTTTTGGCAGAGAACCTTGAAAGCTATGTACATTATGATGCATTTAGCACTTGAAATTGAGCAAACATTACACAATTTAAATCTGCTTACTGAAGAAGAAACAGAATACAGGAAAACGTGTTACTTTCTTTCTTAAGCTACATATTGAATTATATACAATACTTCCTGATTGTATTAACTTTTGAGAAACATGTCAGTGTTGTAAGTTTCAAATCATTTTCTCTACTCAAAGAATACCAATAACGAAGCATCTACAAGTCCCAAGCGAAACGATCACAAAAGCAGAATTTCAGTAGTAAAATTTAAAGTTTGTTAAATGGAAAGAAACTGAGAACCTGCGATTCTGATATGAGGTGGTGAGCTATAGAGATACTTTGGGCATTGTTATGTTAAAGTATTTAGTGCATGTAGCAACTTCTTTACTAATTTTGGCATGGTCAAATGCAGAGGTAGAAAGAATTTTTCAGTGCCATGAAAAGTTGCAAAATACAAACTACGCACAGAATGTCATTGCAAGTGTTAAAGTGAATAATTACAGTAAAAGCAGGGCTTTATAGGATGGGTCTCCCCCATAGCTCGGTGGTCAGAGTGTATGGCTGAAATGCAGAGGACCCAAGTTCGCTTCCCGGTACTGTGCCAGAGATTTTTACTTGGATGAGGGGCTCAATGGAGTCCACTCAACTACATGATGACAACTGAGTAGCTACTCGAATTAGAAGTAGTGGTGCCAAAGTCAAGAAAGCCGACAATGGTCGGGACAGAAGTGTGCTGATCCGATGCCCCTCCGTAGGGCATCCGAATAATGCTGTTGACAGAGGATGACACGGCGGTCCCGATTGTCTCTTATGGGCCAGAATGCAGAGCACCGCCTTTTTTAACAAATAAGACGAGAAAGTGTTGTAAAAACTATAAATTTCCATTGGAAGTTTGAGAAAACTTGGAACTATGGCTGCCTTCGAGAAATACAGCTGATACTCTGCCAAAAACTCCAGCTCCATCTTCGAGAGCTAAGAACATCTCGAGAACAACTGCAAGCGCACCTTCATTTCTTCTGATAACAGAACTCTGATTTGTACTTGACGGTTCCGCAGATCATGCAGACATTGCAAAGAAAGAGTTGTTCAAGTTATTAGACTGTGTGCAGTGACGCATGTGCGTGTTAAACTTTCGTGTCTGTCAAGCCCAAGGAAGCTTGTAACTGTGACATAAAAATGTGTGATCGTCAAGCAACTGCAATCTCGAAGTTGCGTGCTGGAACTGAAGAAAGTACTGTGTAAGTTCTTCATCAGTATCTTCCAGCAGCAAAATTAGTTTGTCCAGACTTTGGAATCCATCAGAAAATCGCTCACCACTATAATATTGCTGCTCAAAAGAAGAAAATTAATGTTTTTCAAGCTTGTAATATTAAACTCGCTGTTATTGAACTAGTGTGTATACTGTCTCTGTTTGTATCTCTGTGAAGGTCAATATCTCTAACAGCGTCGACTTCTGCCCAACGAACACAAACTCGTATGCGCAGACAAGTTACTCTTGTGGTGAGAAGCAGCTGCAGACTCCGACGAATGCCTGTAAAATTCTTGAGACGTAAGAGAAAGAAAACGTCTATAGGATCTTCTCGAATTGGAACACTGCCATTCGCATTTGGTTATTCGATGGTTGTCTACGAGTGAAATGAGTTCATTTTAGTAGAGAAAAATTTCTCCATGATTTCGACTCTGTTATTGAAGCAGGTTCAACAGCAAACATCGTCCATCAAATGTTCGAAGTCCTATACAAGCTTGTAGTACATAATAGTTCATCACAGAATCCTTTGCTCAAAATTAAATACGCACAATTACCTTTGAAATGCAACAAACTATATTATGAGCGTTACTAAAATCCACATTAACATTACACATTGCCAGTGAATCTCAAAAACAAAAATTATACAATATGGCGGCTAACAATGACTGTTTCATCGAACACATTTCCTACACGTCCTCTCGTTATCCTGTCTCATAACAAAGTTCTCTCACATTCCGGTTTTCTTAATTTTCTTCGCTCCTCATGGAGCAACACTAAGTCAAGAAATAACTGTCTAGATCAACTTGCGACATATATTAACTTTAAACCAACAACAAAAGGAAGGTCGCAGAACCGACTAGTTCCAGCTACGAGTGGACCAAAGTTATCAATTGCCCACGTCTTTTAAGTATACTAAAAACAGTTTCGAAGCGCTTACATACGAGCAAATTAGCGGTATGGAAACTGAAGCACTGGGGAAGCAAGTGTTTCGACTGATGGAGTGAATTTTCACTTCGAATTCCCAGAAGTGTAAATAATTAAATGAAACTGGTTGGCAGAAACAGACCTACATGTAGCAACTCAAGTACAGTGCCATGGGTAATAAGAAAGACAGTTACTGCTTCTCTATGATAGCCATAAGACATGGTGTACCAATGCATGAGGTAATAAAAGACTCCAAAAACTATACGAATTATTAAAGGAAAACGACGTCATTATCTTAATAGGGGGATCTAAGGCTGTGTGTCATAACAATGCAAACAGACTATCAGAGCAACAGTGAAAGCCATCAACAGTCTACCAAAAGTAAATTTCATCCTGTCCAGTATAGTCTGGCACTATGATTTAATTCGTACTTTATGTGCTAAGAAAGAAATCGAAAACATTAATCGGAAACTACAGAAAATATCTAAAGGGTTTTCAGATGCCACTTTTGTTGAATTGCATGCCTGCGAAAGAACACATTTCACTAAGCATGACGGGCACTTAAACACCTAAGGTAAAAATTTATTTGCCAGAAAATGAGAAATAAAATCACAAATTTAAACACGAGAAAAACTTCCTAAAATTTTCTTGAATATGGAATTACAAAGACAGAGTAAAACTCCTTCTTATGCTGGTACTGCGAAAGAGAAAAATGCTTCGCCAATGGACCAACAAGAGGAGACACTAGATTCTTCTAAAATTATTTCAGCTGCTGAAGTTGTGAGCTTACCATCCATCAAAGAAAACATCATCTGCATAAGAAGAGGGTACATCAACTGCAAAAGAGGAGCTACGAAGCATAGGATTAGTAGTATTTTCTGCAGCAACAGTAGTGCAAACATCAGTAGCAGATCGTCCAAAGCTGCTTGTGCAGCACCTGCACCCATTGAAAGAAGCACAAAGAACAGGAAGCTCACACAAAACGACCAACAGTTTGGTACCCAGAGATAGGAAAGAACCAATATACCAAAAAGGGCAACAGATCAAAAAAATTCAATTTGAAAATGCTACATCAAAATGCCCAATATGCACGTGACAAATCAGAAGAATTAGAAGTGTTTTTAGCTGCTGAGGCGTCCAATATTTTCGTAATGACATGGCAGGGTTTTAAGGAGAGTGAATTCAAGGTATTCAATCTAATGAGATACAGAAATGTAGTACGTTATTGCAGAACTGAACATAAAAGTGGGTTATTTTTCCACCGTGTGCGAACTGTAGGGTCTGATCAATGAGAGGATACGAAACAAAAAAGGTCTGATGAACTTATGTCCATAAATGCATGGTTTCCATGTTAGAGACCATTTATTCAATTATAAGTTGTTACAGAGATTCTAACACGTGCTGTACCGTGCTGCCACAGTTACAGTATATGTTGAAAATGGTTTACATGTGCCTCAATACATGTGTGTGCACGCCAAGCATGTCCTATCTCACACGTTCACATTGGCCAGGATACATCCAAATAGTGTCAAAGGTACCATGAATACGCCGCTCCAGTGTCTCTACATCTGGAATCGGCTCTGTATAAATACTTCTGAGGTGGCCCCATGACCAGAAATCGCAGTGTTTGAGATCTAATGAATGAGCAGGCCATGCAACTCAACACCCTTGCCTGGTCCATCAACCATGGAAGACACGATTGAGATTTGTCTGGAAGTTAATGGCGAAGTGAGCTGGAGCACCATCATGTAGCAGCCACATAACCTTCGAATCATCAATAGCACTTCTTCCAGCAGGAGAGGCAAAGTCATCCATAAGGAATGACGATTGTTCTGGCCTGTTAGGTGATGTGGAAGGAAAACTGGTCCCAAAATATGGTCGCCAATTATCCCAGCCCACGCATTCACGCTGCACCGATACTGATGATTCTCTGCCACCATATCATGGGCGTTCTCATACTATCCCACAGATGACTGTTATGAAATATCTGTGTAAACGTGGCCTCATATGTGAATAGGATGGATGACACAAATTCTGGAATTGTGGCAGCCTGGTGAAGAAACCAGTGACAAAACTGCTCTTGATGTGGAAAGTCTGTTGCTAATAAGCCCTCACATGGTGTATGTGATACGGCTAGAAACAATTATTGTGGAGAATTTTACACATGATCATCTGGCTTACGCTTTATTGGTGCTCCAAATGCCTGCAACTGACATGGTGGTCGCCTTCTGCAGTGTTAATCACATTTTCTTCCAAGTCTGGTGTCCAAAAATTTCGGGTATGTCCTTCACGATTCCTGCTTCCTGAAACGACCCTATCTCAGACAAACGGCGAAACACTGTTGCAAATATTGAATGCTGTTGTTGCTGTCTGTGGGGATAAGTCTCCTGATACAGCCTTTCTGCCACCGCCCATTGCCATTTGCCTTTCCATAAGTAAACATTATATCAGCAATCTCTCGATTCAAATAAAGAACCATTGCGTACAACGCTGTATCACATCCACTATGAGATGAGTCAACAAGAGAAGTTAATTGGACTCAACATTACCTATTAATATAGTAGGAGAAGGCACTAGCGCATGAGGTATCAGGGACAGGACCACCCTCTAGCAGGAAACCATGGATTCTGTAACTGTGTCTGCATGGTACAGCAGGTATTAGATAGCAGACTTTATAGTAAATATGATTGAATAATTGGTCTCTAGCATGGAAACTATGCATTTGCGGACATAAATTCATTAGACCTTCTTTGTTCTGTATCCTCTCATCAATCAATCCTTAGAGCAGGGGTCAGCAAGTAATTTTAGATGGGGTCCAGATACCATTGAAAATTTTTTTCGTGGTCAGGTGAAAAAAACTCTAATTCCTTACTAATTTTTCTTTTAACTTTTACTCACAAAATAATATGAAAACAACCGATTGGCATATTTGTATTCAACATCCAGAAAAAGCTCATTTTCCTTTCCCATGTTTTAATTTTGATTTTGACTCTCAAACTAATATGAAATACAATACATGGGCACATTTGTATTAAAAGATCCAGAAAAAACGTATATTCTTCACTATTATTTTATTTTTGTTTTCACTCACAAAAAATACGAAATACAATAGATAGGCATATTTGTACTGAAAATCCAGAAAAAACGAATATTCTTTACTACTTTTTATTTTAATTTTCGCTCACTAAATATGGAATATGTTAGATAGGCATATTTGTATTAAATAATCGATGTGAGAAATTGTCATCAATAACCCATCCCAATTCAAAAATAACAGCAAAGTGAATAGCAACAACACTAGAAGAATGTTTGATATTCACTATTCTGGATTAAATCTCACTTTGGCACAGAAAGGGGTGAATTATGATGTCACAAAATTTTTTGGTCATTTGCCAAATAGTATTAACAGTCTGACAGATAGCCAACCAACATTTTAAAGGAAATTAAAAGAATTTCTGAATGACAATTCCTTCTACTCAATAGATGAATTCTTAGATATGAATTAGTAACTGTAAAAAACTAATTAATTAATTATTTTGTGTAAAGAAAACTGATGTTAAAGTGATACATTCCACATCATTACGAAATGTCATACTCATGATCTATGGAATAAGGATTTATGTATGTATGCTACGTTTGCGGTCTTGAGCCAATTTTTGAAATTTAGGTTCATGTGGGGAGCAGCTTATGTGAATAGTATCTTCAGGGTAAGCAGTCGTTAATCTTGAGCTATACTTTTTATTCAAAACATTAATTTTTGACAAAGAAATTTCACAAATATATGTAGAGCCAAAATCAGTACCAAGGTTGTGGGTAATTTTTTTGCAATTTTCATGTTTTTCGTAAACATGTTTACTCCAAAATTCTTCAGTTGATGCAGTTTCATATATTCGCAAGGAAATGTGTTCCTGCAAATATGTTATTTCCATTTGGAGTAAAGGATTTGAAAGGCGGAATAACTTCTGAGCTATATCCATGCATCATGTCGCTGTAGATACTTCAAAAGGAAATTTTAAGAATTGCGACAGCTTCTCTATATCTGAAAAGTCTTGGAATCTTGCTGCAAGTTCCCTTTTGAGATATGTCATAAAATTTGAGAATACTGAACTATCTATTTCAGAATTATTGTTGTATTCAAATATTGTTGGAAAGTGCAAAATGTCTTTTTCAAAGATATGCAGCATGCAATGGAGAAAAGACACGCTTTGTATCAGTTCACATATTAATTTTTCATTTCCTTGTAGCTTGGTACTGTGCGCCTTTCAATGTTTTAAGAATCTCTTTTGAGAAAGCCACAACTAGCGTACTGTGTTCGTTTGCTAAGAACTCCAAATGGCTTCTTGCTTCTTGCAAATCCAAGTTTTCTAAGTATGATGCTACTTGTAAATGTAGGTTTCCATGGCCATTGTCACAGTCAATAAAAATTTTCTGGGTTTAGGGCCATAAAATACTGAAGTTTTGGCGACTATTGCAAGACACCTTCCTTAGGGTGTATTGCTAAGTGAACGCTCAAACGTCGGAATGTTATAGCTGACAATGCAGTCCCAGATCCAGAAGAATTTTATTGACAAGGGTGTTACTTCTTCTTTTATTTCTCAAAAACGTTTATTCACGTCACCTTTTCTTAGCCAATGAACATTGTTGTACTGCAGTATGTCACAATGCGCCAAAACGCACTCATAAAAAAACTCTTTGAACTGTCTGTGCTCAAGAACAGAACGAGACTTCATAAAAATCAGTCAAGTTGATCAACCTGCCCATTACTTCTTTCAGAGTCACACTAAGTGCTACTGGTGAATTATGCACTGACAAGATAGCAGCCCAGCATTCTTACTGTTGATTCTCTTTACTAGTCGGTTTTATTAATCGCTAGGGCCGTGTGAGTTGAAAGAGACATCTTTTCATCATAACTAATGTTTGATTTTTGTCACGAAGTCTTGAATAAAAATCCGCGAATCTTGTCTTAAAGCGACAATTCTGTTAGAAGTTCTTCCCTAAATTCTTTATTTCCAATATCAAAAAAATCGCACGAAAATCGACATTTGTTGTTCATCAACAATGTTGCACGATTTATCTAGTGCTATGGCGTAGGAAGGTCCTTCTGCAGAATTTCGAACAAACTACTTTTACTGTCATCAGTCAAAAATTTGGTTCTTCTTGTATTACTTCTTGCTGACAATGGAGTATCTTAAATTCGGGAAACGAATTCCTTTTTCTCTTCAAAAAATGCCATGGCACTTCCAACATACATCTTTTTACTATCTCATAGTCTGAAAATGGCTACTGGTATTTATCAGGTGTCCAAACACACGAAATGCAAACACATTCTATTTTTAAAAGAGTCTGGAATTATATAAATGAGAACAGAAACAAGTCACATGTCTTAAAACACACAAATATAATATTGAAAACGGAGGGGAAAGAAGTGACAGATTCACAACAACTGTGTAACCTCTTTAATCAGCACTATATAGCTGTAGTGGAGAAACTTCTAAAAGAAACCACATTAGTATCAAAGAACATGGAAATTATCAAAAGGCTCTCTGACAGTTATACTTACTCCCTACAGATGGATTGGAAGTTTCAAAAAATTTGGAGAACTAAAAAATAAAAATACAGAATGCCTGAATGGCATGTAAGCAAAAATGGTCAAACACTGCGCTAGATATCCTGCAAAGCCTCTGACATTACTGAAAAATGTAGTAATGAAGGAAAGCATTTTACCAAAACGTCTAAGAAGGAGCAAGGTAGGCCCACTATTTAAAAGAGACGAGAAAGGAGATCCAGGTTACTATAGACCAATAACAGTCATAACTGTTCTGTCAAAAACAGTAGAAGTAGTGACGGAAGACAGCATTATAAACTTCATAGAGAAACAAAACATCTTAAATGAAGCACAATATGGATTTAGAAAGGGGATATCCGCTAAGATCGCAGTGCCAAGCCTCATAACACTCATCACTAAGGCACTGGATCATCAGAGGAAAGTATCTAGTGTATATTTAGACTTTTCGAAAGCTTTTGATCGTACCTGACATATAGTTCTTATAGAAAAGCTGGACTGCTATGCCATAAGATGAAACGCTGCAGACATTATATAAACCTTTGTTGAAAACAGACAACAGTGCATCGAAATTAAACATGTATCTGGAAATACACAGAAAACAGTCTACTCTGATTTTCCAGGGGTAAAATATGGAGTAGCTAAGGGTTCAGTACTAGGACCGGTACCTTTTAACTTGTGTGTAAACTATATTCCTACTGCTGTAAATGAAAACGTGATTATATAAGCTGATGAAACAACTTTAGTAGCATGTAGTGACTCAGTGGAGGATTTGGAAAGGACAGCCAGTGAGTATCTGGAAAAGGTAGAACGGTATTTTAGAGAAAGTAATTTGTTGATCAACAGGAAGAAAAATATGTGTACAAAATTTGAAAGAAACAGAGCTAACAGTTCAGAGGAATTTATTCTGAGCATTGAGGATGCGGACTTAAAAGAAATAAATTGTTTAAAGTTTCTGGGAATAGAGGTGGACAGATTTCTGACATGGGATAACCACATTGGTAAGATCTGTT
This sequence comes from Schistocerca cancellata, assembly GCF_023864275.1. NCBI lineage: Eukaryota > Metazoa > Arthropoda > Insecta > Orthoptera > Acrididae > Schistocerca > Schistocerca cancellata. Next base: position 622,883,733 of record NC_064630.1, read on the forward strand.
CAAAAATAAATACAAGTATTTTCTTAATGAAAAGGCTGTGGTATATGGTGGACACAGAAACCTTGCTAAAAATGGACTATAGACTTATCTTCCCACACGTACTGTGCTGTATGCCCGTATGGGGAGGAGCAGCAGATGCACACATTGAGAATCTCAAAACTTCAAAAGAAAGGCATCAGATGCATAGCTAAATTTACACGATATGAATCCTGCAAAAAATAAAATTAAAAAATCAAAATATTGACTATGCTTAGTTTGTACATATATGAGACAATGCTTCTTTTAATGGTAGGCTAAATTATACAGCATTTTCAAACAGAGATTTACGTGACCACAACACAAGAGTCAGAGAAAACTGCCATACCTTCTGTAAAAGATTGAAAATGGCAAATAGGGACTCTGAAAATGCGGGAAACTTATTTTATAACAGACTGACACTTAGCATAAGGAGCATAAAGGAAGTGAGCACCTTCAAAAAAATTAAGGAACATCTTATATCTGGATGTTGGTAAAAGATGAAAAAATACTTGCAGGCAAAGCCGTGTAATGTAAAGTTAAGCTGGGTTTACACTAGCAAGTCGCCAGCAGAAGTTATTGCTGCAAGTTATTGCTAGCCGCTTGCAGCTGTGTTTACTCAGCAGCGCAAGAATTAAGCAAGATTCTTCCGCAAGTTCTTCGGCAAGAAACTTGCGTCAACAACTTGCTGATACTGTTTACATATGCTTTCAGTACCACTACGAGTGTCAGCCGAAGTGTAAAATGACAAGTAGGAGGGTGAGATATGCTTCAGCTCTTGTAATTGTAATGCAAAAAGTGAAAAAGAAAAAGAGAAGTATTTGGGTTAGAGAGTAGATAATGAGAAGGTCGCAAAATGGTGGCCGTAATAACCTTTTACAAGAACTTAGTATCAAGAGCATGGATACTTTTGAAAACTTTTGCAGAATGTCCTCAAATGATCTGGAGTATTTGTTGATGTTAATAGCGCCCGTCATATCAAAACGAGACACAAACTTCGGTACTGCTATTTCAGCAAAGGAACGTTTGCTAGTCACTCTATGATTTATAGCTACCCGTGAGCTACGAATAAAATAGGCATTTCATTTATTTATGTGACACATACAACCCAAAAAAGTTTGAATTTTGAAATCTTTTCTTTGTAGAAGACTCATACAAGTCCCTAATGTACTTGTTTCATATTCCCGTCAGCATGATTGCTCTGCTCATACCCAATGTATGTAGAGCCATTTTTAACGTCTTGAAAAGGGAAAATTATTTGAAGGTATGTGAAAACACAACAATGAAATTAAATTTTTATTGAAATAAACTGCATTTTACAGAATGATATGCTTATAAAAAAATTTTTTTTTCTAATGCTCATAAAATGGAAAGTGACAAGCTAAGTAAATAGAACATGTAATAATTACACATCGTCTTTTTCTAGACTCCTAAAACAACAAGCGAGTGGATGCAGATGGCAAAGGAGTTGTGTCTTCAAGTTATGCTACTTTCTATGTACTTCTTTTATAGATGTGTCGAAAATCGACATGATTTCATTTAATGCGCTCATTTTCTTCACTCTATCCTTAAAGTCTCGGTTATGCACGTTCCGTATTTTGGGGTAGCTCTCTGCGGCTTCAATAAAATGTTCTGTATCCTGCTTCATCCATTCCCGTTTCTCCTCCAATTCTGAAATTTGTTTGCATATAATACGTAAGATGGTTGCATAAAATTAAGTCACCACATTAAGTAAAATGTTAAATATGAGTGTTATGCAGACGACATACATACTATAACTTGCGCTTCCTACTTGTAGGAAATAGAAATAAATCCTAAAAGCTGCAAGTTACTTGCAGATACTTCTTGCGTGGTGGTCACGTGGCAGAAACCGTGCAGCAAGTCACTTTCGCAATAAATTGCTACGGTCGCAAGTTGACATGGCGATATGTTTACACTCGCAAATCGCGCGGCAGGTTCCTCCGCGCAAGTAAATTGCTGCAATAACTTGCTAGTGTAAATCGAGCATTAGAAATGGAGTACAACACTATCTTTTTCGTGTGGAAACAAATTTTCGGAAAGAAGGAAAATGAAAAACGAAGCGTAGTGCTGAAAATACAGAAGAGAACATACTGACTACGTGCAATGGTGCATCTATGATTTATATAAGTTTTCACTATGTGTATATGTGTAAATATTTTCTGCAGTACGGTCATCATACGTGATCTAAAAAATTAGTTTTCATTTTGACTAAATGTATTAGTATTTTCAGCAGCACGGCGATATATATATCTTTGTAGACATTCCTGGGGTATGGAGAAGATTGTTGCGTAAGTTAATGTAGCCTTTTAGTATATATCATCAATGCGTATTAATATTGATTATCGATAAATATTATAACAAAAGATTGTGTATATGTGTCAATGACAAATACCCATGCAAATACCATAACAATTTATTTCAGTCTGTATTGAACTGTAAACATGAAATGTGCAATATCGTTGTAAAATATGATCTGTGGACAAAAAAATGTAGTAAACTACATTTTAATTTAATTGCGGTAGTTAACACTTTCGTTATCTTGTATTTTAATAAAATATGTGGTAGATAAATAAATGCATGCATTCTGAAACCTATAGAAGTAATAAAATATAAGTACCATCTAGGTTATTTCAATGCAAAGTAACTTATTTTAGAACGCCTTTTCAATGGGTTTTGGTAACACTGGCTATGGTAGTATCCAGTGATGATAGTAGCGCGACGTCTAATTTGTCAGTGGGATTTGATAAGCCGTAGTGTTTATATTTACATTGTTTGTTGTGATAGGTTGTGGGTAGAATGTAAGTAATGCGTTTAGGTATCTAAGATATGAACAAGGCTTATGATTCCGGACATTAGTAGCAAGTAGTGTTGTTGATATTATTCATTTGCGAATAATTGTAAGGGCGCCTGGTAAGATTTGTTGAGTTTAATGTTTTTGTGGATTTATTGAGTGTAATATTTTTGTGGCTGGACATGCACTAGTAATTATTTTCGATATCAATGTTATGGTAAATGTGCCTCCGAATGACAATTACAGGAGTTGACTGACATGAATTTTTCACTTTACGGTGCCTTATGTTACTATTTCACCCGATACTAGCGTTTGTTTATATTTCTCAATTGAATTTGTTTAATCAAACTTTCCGAAGATTAGCCGTGTCGTTACCTATTGTTTTTGCTGTTGCCTTTTGTCACATTGCCCTTGTCACTTACTGTACGTCATCCAGAGTGCTCACTTTACACATCATTTCATCCCCATAGACACGCAAGTCGCCGAAGTGTCGTCAACTCGAAAGACTTGCACCAGGTGAAAGGTCAATGTATTACAATATTCCAGTATATCCGTAATAGCTGCTTGTTTTGTATGCAAAATGACCGCAATTATGTTTTAATAGTTTGCTGAAATTTTACTTTTTTTACATTATGTAAATTAATGTTGTATGGGTACCCTTGAAAGGAGTCTCTAGGATGTGTGGATAAGCAGTATCACGAAGTAGCACTATGTGTGGTAGTACTCAGAGACTATTAGACTTAGACATACCTGTATGCCTCTTAGTATTATATTTTTATCATCTTATTTCCTGTTTTTACGTGAAGTGTTAATTGCAGTATTTCAGTCATAGAACAGAGAGAGATTGATAGCTCTATGAAACCCTATTAGGTATCCTTAAAGAAGTGTGGTGCTGGCATTATACACCTTTTTTAGATTATATGTTCCGTTAAGGCTAAGGCATTTTTCTTATATTGATTAGTGTATGGAAATATGTTGAGAGAAGTCTTCGAACCAAGAAACAAGACGGTATTCACATTTGTTTATGTCTCAACAGGATTCATAACTGCAACTGAAGATAGGCATTCAAACTGGGTGTTGCTGTCTGCTGTGAACATGGTGGTTTTCTTTTTATATGTAAAATAAGACCCCGTTCAACGCAGTTTTGAAGCAGGATTTATTGAAGACATATTACATGATGCAGTGTTACGTGGCTTTATGCTTAATTACAGACTTACTATTTTAGCAGTTGATTTGTTTTCACCACGTAACGCTCGCTGTTTACGCCCTTCTTCGTTGCTGAGCGATGTATCACTTTTCGTTCTGACGCTGCAACTCTTCCTTTTATATATTTTTACTTTTTTTTATCTGTATAAATGATGAACTATTTGTTTTGCCGTTTAACAACTTTTTAATAACTGTGGAAGTATTACAGGCATCGAGGCCCACCTAATGTGTCACCTGCCTATACATTTTACATGAACCTTTCAAGACTCGATCGATTTGTTTACAAAGAGAAAGCAGAATATCTGTTCCTTTGACGTTGTACAACAACGACCTAGGAAGCTCGACGCCCTTGCGGTCCAGGCTCTTCCATGGCTCGCGGTAGTTTGCAGCGTTTGTTTTATTCCTTGCCCACTTGCCACTACGTCGAACTTTTGTGGTGATTGTTGGGCAACGTCTTCCACGTTATCTGCAACATAAATAAACTTTCTTCCCACAGAATTTCTGAAAACCCCAAAAAAAAAACTAAAGTACATTATAATAATAACTGTTCTTACAATTATTCGTATAAGTCTTGGTCGATTTAATGAGGGGTGGGACAGGACTAAGCCTTGTGACACCACAATGATTTAATTGAATTGAAGCTAAATGCTTTTATACCTGGAACAGAGTAACAACGTGCCTGACAGTTGAGCGTGGAAGGTGGAGGTGCTGTTGATTCGCAATTTTTTCATAGTTGGCGTCATATACTCCATAAAAAGGAACTTTTCACACAGAGAAACAAATCACAACAGTTTCGTTACAGACCATGACTTTTGTTCACAGCTGATTAAGAGACCTGCAGCTGAGGTTGCAGAGTGATATATTAGGCAGAACAGAAGGAGTGACCAAACTCATACTCTGGTTGTTGCTGTGGTAGCTACCCTGTAATCAACTAGCTCCATCGCTTTATTCTGAACCAGGTATAATGTCATATTCACATCCATTTCTTGTTAAGCTAATAGGAAATCCAGTCAGTTAAGCTTCTTTCATGCTGATATTATTTTGATATACAATCTACTTTACTTACTGCTCACTGCCATCCAGAGGTGTCTGTACAGTGCTGGGTAAAAGTGAGGGAGTAATGGACTCCCTTTGCATATTTTGTGGTTTATGTATGATATGTATATAATATGCACCAAAGACTTGCCCATTGTCCAATATAGGTTTTTCTGAATTTGTTAGTTTTTATGATAAGTGCATTCAGTATGGCACAGATGTAAACGTTAAGGTATGCTGTTACCATGATCTTTATTTGCCATACTCATTTAGTGGCTTCGCCAACACTCAATCAAGTTATCATCTTACAGCATAATCTAGACGTTGCACTATGCTGTACATCAGTGTATCGCCATAAGCAAGATTTCAGCTGGAGGGGGGGCATTCCAGTAACACACACTGGCCCAATATTGTTTTTGCCAAGTTGTGACTTTATAACCTTGGAGCAGCAGATTATAATTTTTTAGCTGCCTTTTTATGCAGAATCCTCTTCACTTAACCAATGAAAGTAATGATCTGCAAGTCAAAGTCGTTTTTCTTTGTAAGGACTTTAATGAATTATGTGGCACCAGTCTGACACTTATTATGTGGAGGTTGTCTTTTAATCAGTTGTCCATTCATGTATCTTGTTGTGTAGATCTGTTCAGGATATGAGCTAAGGAATTGTTAGAAACTAAATCAATATATGCTGTTAACAATCAAATATCATAAAACTGCTATAGCCTATATGTGAATGCAGGTGTTCTCAGCATATTACATTGACAAAATTATTCTTAGGATAGCAGCTAGGCACTATTTCTCTTCGGAATGAGGTTCTGACAAGCCACAAGTCAATGATACTTAGCTAGTTTCCCAAAAAGAATTCATCAGTGCTGTAGTCTGTTTGGCTGGGAAAGGAGGGAAAAGAAAAAGTAAGCAGGAAAACCAGTACTTTGAAGAAAAATCTGCTGTTGTCTTGATTATACTGAATAGTTGTTGTTCATCTACTGTTGTTTTCTTAATATTTGCATGGCTTTTTGTCTGTTGTCAAAGGATTACTATTATCTACATGTACTTTGTGCTGCATGCAGTAATACTTGTTGACACTATGGTGGGTTCTTAGATTTACTTCTGGAGGAGCCCAACACTTTGTTATAACTTGATCACAAAATGAAATACTTTGTAGCAGCCCATGTCCACAGCAATGTCATGTATTCATTACTGTCAGGGAACACATAAATTGACACTGTAAAAGATAATTATCTCTTCTCTCAAAGTAGAATTGACTGTAAATTTTACTGTATAGCTCTGTCTAATACAGCTCTCGCAAGATAATGCTCTCGTCTTAACGACAATTCCAGCCTGGGCTGAATGGCACACCATTCTGACATAAGTAAGCATGCTGCAGCAGTGGCATATGGAACTCTTGAGGGCATGTCTATGTAGACACCTCTCAATTGTCATTGCATCTGGAAGTGACTGTGCTTGCTTGTGGTTCTGCAGTGACTGTGCTTGCTTGTGGTTCCGTCTTGAGGTACCACACTTACCTTGTCGCCTTGTTCTTCGGATGACACCACTTGTGGGAATGGGTACCTATGTAAAATGACAATTGTCATGCTGCATCAGGCCGTTTAAACCATGAATTGGGGAGACTGTGGCATAAATTACAAGGGGAGAAGACTGGTAAAGGAACTGTACACAAGGCAAAAAGTTGTCGTAAGCATTTCTGGGGGAAGACATATGAGATGTGTTGGAAGAGGGGTTTTTATCGCCAAAACTTTTCGGTATTTCTTCTGAGGGGAGATGTAGTAGTAGGAGTTAAATGGATAAAGATGTTTGAGTCTGCAGTATTGTCAGAACTGCAAATTATTATGGTGAATGTTGTAAAAGTGAGAAAAAGTACTGAATGAAGATAAGTACAGGAAAACTAAAGGGATGGAGATCAGTGAAGATGAAGTTTCTGTTAAAAACAGCAACATGGAAAGGATAGCTTGGCTACTCACCACATAGGGGTGGTGGTGAGTTATAGACAGGCCCACTGAAGAAAAAAAAATTACTAAAATATTTAAGCTGTCGGACAATGTTCTTCTTTTGAAGTAGAAACACATGTTCATTCACATGAGGACAACTCATAAACTCTGGGCACTGGGGCCCCAACTGTGGCTGCATCTGATGTGAGCAGCAATCTAGGTAGGGTGGGTAGTGAGGATAGTGGTGGGGAACGTGGAAAGGATAGCATTAGGAGTGGGGGAAGGTGCAGCCCCCCATCCTTTGCAGCATTACTTCCTTTCTGTGCTGCACGATTATACTTTCACTATGCCGTTCTCCCGCTGCCTCTCCATCGGATGTTTTTCTTGGTGCCAACTGTGCTTGGACCTGGTTTATGATTGGGCCTTTAGTTTCCTCTTCTAGCGTATTCTACAACTTTTCATCAAATAAACACATTGTCCCCTTTGTTGGATTTGACCTATCACCAATTTTCAAAATCCTCCAGAACTGCAGATCCTTCAGGGAAGGGCATGAAATGTGGTGTGTCTCCACCTTTGTGCCTTTCCATCTGTGCACTCTTCCCATTCGTACAGTAATACATCAAAAACCCAGCACAGTAGCCATCCCATTGTGGGGGTGATCGTCAACTTCTGCATGGTGGTTGCCCCCTGACCATGCAGGAATGGCACCAACAGACCACCCAGGGATGGCACTGTTCGTGCTTGAACTGAAAATTTCCCATGTGTGCCAAGGAGTATGTGCTCGTTGTGACTGGTCATGACTGGGGCACGGGGACTCTGAGCAATGGATTACTGGCCAGGATGCCACTGCTGAGGCTGGGTGGTTCCCATTGGGAGAGACCCCGTTTGGAGAGGGTGGCACAATGGTGGATCAGCCACAAATGAAGCGGATGAAGTTATTTCCCACTAGTAGCCATATGGGCCCAGCAGTCTCTATGAAAGAACAATCCTCTTTCAATACAGGGAGATATGGCGGGGGCCTAAGATGTTCCCTTCCCTGACTATGCCGTCAGAGGAATGTAGGGCTTAGTGACAAGCAAAGCAATACTCCCTGCAATACTTCATTTCTACAAGGACTGATGATGATTCTGTCGTGGCCACAAAGCCCTTATTATTTGTGGAGAACTTAGAAGACAATGTCTTGACATTGCAGTGCTATCCCAATCTGTAGAGATTGTGGATGAGCGTTGCATGCTCCCTGTGCACCTCCTCCCATCTGTGTCAACTGTGGAAAGCACTATTCTCCTTGCTTACCAGATTGCATTGGTTACCAAACAGAAAAGAAAATTCAACAATACAGGACTCTGGACAAACTGAGTTACCTAGAGGCCAAGAAGAAATGTGAGTAGTTGCACCCAGCTTGTCACATGCTACAGCTATGACAATTTCAACCCCTTTTGGCAACGGTATTCCCGGCCGTTACGCCTCCTACCGTGGCCCCTCTAGACTACTCAACCATGCCTGACCCCATGATGGTTTGGGTGCACCACCTAATAAAAAGAGAAAAAGTGGGAATGCTGGGAATAGTATGTTGCAACCGTTGGACCAATTACTACTACATCGCAGGTTTGGGCTAAGATCAGTCAGCTCTGTGGATACCAGACACCTGCAGGTCACCCCCTCCCCCAGGTGGCTCGCTGCCCGTTGGCAGGTTTGTGTTTGGCTACCTTGGGGCTCCAGCCTTTGCAGCATCTTTTCCCTTGAGTGTGCAGCATGTCTATCCTCCTGCTATTGCATTTTCAGTAGCCGATATCAGAACAGTCTCTCCATTATTATTCATTCCTTTCTCTTTCTTTGTTCACCTTCTCCTATCCTTCCTCCACTTTGATTTGAGCTTCCTCTTTTTTTTCTTCTTCCTTCCTGTGCGCTCCTGAAAGACAGTCCACAGGTGACTTGGTAACGCATAATTCCCAGCCTCAAGTTGACACATAGGGTTTTGCACATAGCCTCTGGCATGGGCCAGGCTCAGGAAGGGGCAATTGCTACCTTCCCAGATTTCCGGTTGGTCCCTCTACCAGGTGTTCGGGAGGTGTGAACAATCACCTAAGGCGGGTGTGCCTCCTTCTGAAGGGGGCCCCCATTGGAAGGAGTGTGCCATTGGAGATGCTGGCAGTTTTCTCGCAGTGAGCCAATCTTCTTCATCACAGTCAATGTCTACTAAATGTAAACGGAATGAAGCTAATGATTCAAATGGTCTTGATGATCTGACCAGAGCAGAAATCCAAATGAACCTCTCTGATCAGTGTGTCGCTGCAGTCTGTTGGATGATGAAAAAGTTAGATGCATTCTTAGTGCCTATACACACTCTTTTTCTCACTTTTTGTAGAATGATGCTTCCATGAAAGATCAAAGTAAGTTATGAAGTTATCACAGTCTACTCATACCCAGTGTGTGCTACCAGTGTCATTGTTACAACCAAATGTGTAATCTGTAGCAGGGATTCTCATGAGGGCGATTGCCCGCCTTGTTCTCCCCGCTGTATGAACTGCAATGGCGACCGTGCTGCCTTCTCCCGAGATTGTCCCGTTTATCTCGATGAGCGGGCTGTCCAAGACATCTGGATGAAGGAAAAAGTGCCTTAACTGGTCGCTTGCAAGTTGTTGGCTAGTTGGAAACTCTGCATCCTATCATCTGGTACGTATAGTACTGTTCATGCTGCATCTTGCTTCACGAAGGACATGGCCGTGCAGACATGCAACCTCAAATTCAGCACCCTGGTTGTAAAATTGCCCACTGCCACGGTAGCATCCCACCTCTTCCTCCAGCTGTGCAACAAGCCCCCAAACTTTCGCTTCATGGACTTTCGCTTCATGGCGCAAAGTCACCTGCTACACAACCGCAGGCCGGAAAGGACAGAAGGAATACTCCTTCGAACACTCCCTGTGTCCCTCCAGCCAACAAACATCTCAGTCTTCCTTTGTCAACCGGAAAGGCTCCAAGAAGTCAAACAAAGGCAAAGGATCTTATCCTTCACTAACTTGGAGATTCTCTTTGACAGTGTCGCCACGCGATATCCTCGGTCGGCTGATCTCCATGTCACCAGTGTGCACTGCCAACCATTTTTCTACCCTGGACTCTGCAGACTGACAGAAGGAGAATGCCTATGCCTCTGTAGACACGGAGCAGGATCCTCTGTGCGCTGTAGCAATGAGTCTTCAAAGGGGGGACTCGGCAGCTGCCGAGGTGACATCCCTTCATTTTTTCCCTCCTCCGCTTTCCTCGTCAGAACTCTCCTCCAATGGAATGTTCAAGGCATTTGATCCAGTAAAGAGGACTTACGGTTGGTCTTAGAATTGCAGCATCTGCTTGTTCTCTGCCTCCAGGAAACAAAATTGCATCCTCATGATCACTTTGAGCTCCTGCATTTCTTCCCGGTCCACTTGAACCTTCTCCCTGATGACAGCATTCCATCTCATGGGGGAGTCATGTTACTCATCTGGGATGATGTTCAATGTCAAGCCACCTCCCTAACTACCTGGCTGTTGCAGTCCGCTTTTTCCTTCCTCACTTTACCTTTTCCCTTTGTAAGGTTTACATCACTCCGTCATTTGGCATCATGAGGTCAGACTTCCTCTAGCTTATTGGGCAACTCCCTCACCCCTTTCTGCTGCTCAGTGACTTTAATACATACCATCCCCTTTGGGGCTCTCCCAGAATCTGTCAGAGAGGTGCCCTCTTGGCTGACCTCAGTCGTCATAACCTCATCTGCGTTAACACGGGAGCATCTGTGTTCCTTTCTGACTCCACGCACACCTATTCCTATTTGGACCTGCCCCTTTGCACTGCCCGGCTTGCCAATTGTTTCGAGTGGTCAGTTCTCTCTTACATGTACTCGAGTGACCATTTCGCTTGTACTGTCCGTTTGCTGACTCCTACCGTACCTACATGCATACCAAAATGGCAGCTTTCTAAGGCCGACTGGAGGCTTTACTCTTCCCTGGTGACCTTCAGTGGACCACATTTCCCCAGTTGCAATGATCAGGTATAATATTTTACAAATGTTATCCTTACCGCCACAGGACTTTTCATTCCTCGCACTACCTCTTTACTGCACTGTCCCGGTCCCTTAGTGGACTAAGGTGTGCTGTGACGCGATTTGCATGCAGAGAAGTACTCTCAGCATTTTTAACTACATTCTGCTATGGCAAACTGCATTCTTTATAAACAGTTGCATGTGCAGTGTTGTCGTGCTCCTCGGGATAGCAAAAAAGCTAGCTGGATTTCATTTACTGGTTTTTCTAACAGTTCTACTCTCTGTTCTGTCATGTGGGCCAACCTCCGATGGCTCTCTGGGACCACAGTCCAGCCTGACTGTAGTAGACAATGTCATAGTGGACTCTCTTGCTATCTCCAACACCTTGAGTCACTATTTTGTAGAGATTTTTAGCTCCTCCCACTATCACGCTGCCTTCCTCCAACGGAAACAAGTGAAGGCGGCTCAGGTGATGCCCTTCTCTACTCAGAATAGTGAGTGCTTCAGTGCCGACTTTATTACAAGGGAGATAAATCACGTTCTCACTTCACTCGGATCCTTCGCCCCACGGCCAGACAATGTTCACATTCAGACGTTGCAGACCTTTTCTCTTGCAGGCAGGCACTTTCTGCTTCATACATACAATCACATGTGGACAGAGGGCATATTTCCCAGACACTAGTGTGAAGCCACTGGTAGTTATCATCCCATGTCTCTCACCAGCTGTGTTTGCAAGGAGATGGAATGTATGATTCATGCCCGGCTGGTATGGTGGCTCGAGTCTTGCAATTTACTGACCACTGCATGGTGTGAATATCGAGCACGCCATTCTGCAGTTGAACATCTTGTCACCTTTTCAACCCATGTTCTGAATGGTTTTCTGTGGGAATACCAGCCTGTGGCCATGTTTTTCAATTTGGAGAAAGCCTATGACACCTGCTGGAGGACTGGTATCCTCTGTACTCTCTACATGTGGAGCTTCTGTGGCCATGTGCCCCATTTCCTTCAGGAATTTTTAAAATGCTGAGTTTTCAAGGTGCGTGCGGGCGCTGCCTTGTTGGACACCTTTATCTAGGAAAACAGTGTGCCTTAGGGTTCCATCCTGAGCATCGTCCTCTTTGCTATCACCATTAACCCTGCCTGTCTGTCGTGGGCATCTCCGGCACACTTTTCGTTGACGATTTTGCCATATATTGCAGTTCTCCATGGACTTTTCTCCTTGAGCGATGTCTCGATGGTCTTTACTCATGGAGCATCAAGAATGGCTCTTGCTTTCCCACCGACAAAATCATTTGTATTTATTTCTAGCAGCACAGTTGGTTTCTTCCATTATCTTTATGTCTTGGGCCTGTTGCTCTTTCATTCATTGAAACTACGAAATTCCAGGGGCTCATTCTCATTAGGAAACTTTCTTGGTCCTCTCGTGTGTCATAACTGGCCACCCGCTGTACACAGTTCCTCAATGTCCTACTTGTATTCAGCAGTATTTCCTGGAGAGCGGATCAGATCACCCTCTCCTCCATTTGTATCAGTCGCTTGTCCACTAAAAACTAGATTATGGGTGTTTTGTTTATGCATCTGCACATTCTCCCATGTTACGCCACCTCAATACAATCCACCATTGTGGCATCAGTTTGGCCGGTAGCACCATTTATACTAACCTGGTTGAGAGTCTGTTTGCAGAAGCTGCCGAACTATCGCTATCATACTGCCTTGACTTCCTCCTATGAGATATGTGTGCCATTTGCCTTGTGGTAGTACCTTTGTGTATACTGATGGCTCTTGGACTGACAGTAGTGTCGTGTGTGCCTTTGTCTTGGCACTGATGTTTTCCGGTATCTGCTTTTGGAACATTGCTCAGTATTTACAGCAGAGCTCTTCACCCTGTATCGGGCCGTGCAGTACATCCAGCGACACAGGCTCGTCATCTGCTCCGACTCTCTCAGTGCCCTTCAAAGTGTCTGTGTGCTATACACCGCCCATCCCTTAGTGCAATGGGTCCAGGAAAGCTGTCACTTGCTAACTCTTGATGGAGCCACAGTGATGTTTGTGTGAGTTTCTGGTTACATCGATCTGACGGGAAATGAGGTTACTGATGCTGCCACCATGGCTGCAGTCTGCTACCTCAGCCTGCCAGTTCTTTCATACCATGATATCTCTGTTGTTACCATCTGTCAGCTGGTGGTGTTACTTCGGCACCACCACTGGCCTCTCTTCATGGGAACAAGCTCTGGAAAATTAAACCCTTACAGCAACTTGGATGATCTCCTCTCGGCCATCTTGCTGTGAGGAGATTATTTTAGCTTGGTTGCACATTGGGCACTATCTTTTTAGCCATCACCATTTGTTAAATAGTGTTACCCCACCACTTTGTGTTCATTGCCCTCAACCTTGGAAAGTTTGCCATTTCCTGATGGAATGTCCTTTTTTTTAACTACTTATGTTCCAATTTATATTTGCCATCTGAATTATCAGCCATTTTAGTGAACGTTGCACAGCCTGTTGTTTTACTTTTTATCCGTCGTAGCAATACGGCAAAGGCCATGTAATTTTTAGTTCCGGACCTCCATTTCTCTATGGTGTATTTTATAGACCTTTCTCCGCATCCTTGTTTTTAGCTATCTCCACTTCCGTTGATTTGGATTGATGTGTAGTCATTTTTGTCTCCTCTCTCTGTCTTTGTGTTCTACAGTTCTGACATGGGTGCGTACGACCTTAGTTTTTTTTGCACCCTAGAATTAAACAATCACCTGCAGTGTACCTTGTATTACCTTGTATTGTCTACACTGACTCAGATGCTGTCACTGAACTTTTTGCTCTACACTATTATCAAGCATGTGTTTCTGAGAATTATCAACCTGCCTATTGTGTCCTAAAAACAGCAGTGAGAACAAAACCAATTATCTTTTAGTACACGTCACCTGGAGCCATATAACACTCCATTCAGCGATTGGGAATTTGTCAGTGTTCTTGCCCACTGCTCAGATACAGCACCAGGGCCGGCCCACATCCACAACCAAATGAAAGAGCACTTACCAGGGATTGTCAGTGTCATATCCTTGCCATGTTTAACCATATCTAGAGCGAGGGCGAATTCCCATCGCAATGGTGGGAAAGCATCATCGTCACAGAACTGAAACTGGGTAAGTGGACAGTTATCACCCAATAAGTCTCATCAGTGTTCTATGTAAGTTGTATGAACACATTGTGAGCCGGTGCTTGTGTTGGCTTCTCAAGTCTGTGTCATCTGTCTCCATCCCAAGGTCCTCAGTAACACCCTCCTTGTATCCTGACAACTTTTGCCTCTACTCTTCCTCCTCTAGTGTGGGTGTCACTGAACATCGACTGCAGGGTACCATATGAAAGGCGAGCATGGGCGTCACTCATGGCTTTCAATTCCCCCCCCCCCCTTCCCCCCCCCCCCCCCCCAACTTGCATCGTGCACATCTGTTGATGTCGTACCATTCACCCACAACCAGAACTTTACCTCAATGACTAACTACTTAATATGGTGGAGACTTATCACCTTTTAGGACTGGTATTCGATTCTCGGTTGACATTGCTTCACCATCTTTGCCAGCTTAAGCGAAAGTGCTGGCTCCACCTTAGTACACTTTGCTGCTAGAGTAACACTAGCTGGGTGCAGATTGCACTGCCCTTCTGCAGCTCTACAAACCCTTGATACAATCCCACCTCGATTATGGGAGTTTGACGTACGGTTCGGCATCGCCTTCAGCTTTGCAGATACTGGATATGATGCACCCCTGTGGGGTCTGACTTGCGACAGGAGCATTTGAACTAGCCCCATGAAAGCTTACTTGTGAAGGCTGGGGTCTCTCCATTGTGGATCAGTCACCAACAGCAGCTTGTCCATTAAGCTACCCACATTTGCAGCTCACCTAAGCAGCCAAACTACCATCTCCTCTTTCCAAAGACAATAACCCATCTCCCACAACAATGGTCTCAATCAGGGATTATGATCGCAATCCACATCTGGTCCATCCTCTCTGAACATGAGTCGTTTCCTCTTCCACCCTTCCTCTGGACTGAACCCAGTACATCTCTGTGGTGCATCCCTCTGCCACAGCGTTGTCTTGACCTATGACAAGGTCCAAAAGACTCAGTTCATCCTGAGGCTCTCCACTGCCAGTTTTTCTCCATCGTTCCCACATCCCAAGGCTCAGAAGTCATCTATACTGATGACTCGATGGTTGCTTATATTAATGCAGGATGTACTGAACTGTTCTCCTTACCAAATGGCTGTAGTGTTTTCACTGTGGAGTTGGTAGCCATTTCTCGTCCTCTTGAGCATATCCGTTCGTGCACTGGTGGGTTTGTTCTTATCTGCAGCAACTTCTTGAGCAGTTTGCAAGCTCTTGACCAGTGTTACTCACACCATTGCTTGGTTATTGCTATCCAGGTTTCCCTTTATACCCTCAAACAGTGTGGACGCTCAGTGACCTTCATCTGGACCCCGGCCCATTTCAGGATGCGGGGGAATGAACTTGCTGATAGTGTGGCCAAACCGGCTCGAGATCAGTATTTTGAAAACAAACCTCCGATCAGTATTATGCCATCAAGTTGTAGGTGCCTGGAATACAGAATGGCTTCTCTGAATTCACCAAAGGACTACAGATGATAAAGAAGACTACAAATCTGTGGAGGTCTTCCACGCTGGCCTCATGCGAGGCCATACTTCGCTGATTCGTGGTCATCTCCTCCATAGCGAGGACCCAATGTCATTTGTGGTGCCCATTTGATGGCAGTCCACATTTTGCTGGCCTCTCTCAATCTAATACCCTGCAGCAGATTCTTAATCTCCCTGACTCGCTGCTGCTAGCTGCGCCCAGTGGCTGACCAAGTTTTACATTTTATTCTTGAAGCAGGCTTTTACCACTCCCATATCAGCTTGTTGAAAGGTTGGCAGAACACTCTTTGTCCAGATCAAGCTTCAGCTGTCCGGACTTGGTGGTTCAACCCGGTTCTCACCCTTCCTGCTCTTTTATTTTTCTCCCCCACCTCTCGTGTAGTCTGTTAGACTTGTTCATCTTTTGCCTGTCTGTGCTTCTCTAGCCCTGCCTGTGTTGCTAATCTTTCCAAGGCAGTCTTGGAGTAGAGTACCTCTGGTAAACAATGGCGGCTGTGGGATGTATGGTCTCTCATTGGACTCTGCCTTCAGGGGCTTCTGGCTGCTCCCTAGAATGGGCACCTTGCTTGCCTTTTTTCCTCTGTCTCCCTTTCTTCTTTTTGTTCCTTATCTCAGCCACGCTGACATTGGTAGGCCTTGGGGTTTTCTTCCCCTGGGTAATGCGTCGTAAGATATCTTTGATCTACAGTCATATAGACCTGTAAGGGACTAATGACCTAGCATTTTGGCCCCTTTAAGCATCCAACTGACCTACCAAAGATGCAGGGGCATAGTGAGGGCAGGATAGGGCTGCTAGGTGGAGCATTGAGAGACTGAACTGGAGAGGATGAGGGTAAGGTTGTGGAGAGCAAAAGAGAAGGTGAGGGGGGGGGGGGGGGTGAGGGGGAGTGTGTTGACAGGATAGAAGGTGTGTGTAGTAATGGTGTGGGAGCAGGGAAGGAGTTAGGTAGTTGGAGGACAGGGACTAGCGAAGGTTGAGGCCAGGGGAGTCACAGGATCGAAGGATATGTTGTAGAGAGAGTTCCCACCTGCACATTTCAGAAAAGCTGGTGTTGGTAGGAAGGATCCAGATGACACAGGCTGTAAAATAGTCTTGTGGGTCATTTTGGGCAGCATGTTCAGCAACTGGTAGGTCCAGCTATCTTTTGGCCACAGTTCTTCCAGACAGGCAGGTTGTTAACTGTCATGCCCATGTAGAAAGTGGCACGGTTGTTGCAGCTCGTTTGTAGATCACATGGATGCTTTCATGGGTAGCCCTGCCTTTGATGGGGAAGGAGATGCCTGTGGCAGTGGGAGGGTGTATGGGAAAGGTCTTGCATCCAGGTCTGTTGCAGGGATATGAGACATGAGGCAGTAGGTCGGGAGCAGGGGTGGAGTAGAATAGGACAAGAATACAAAGAGTACTAGGGAAGATTTTCAGTACAGCTTTATTTATTTAATTTTTTCTAAATAATTTCTGGCACATTGAATACACCCCTCCATCCTCTGAAACTAATCCATAAACCAGTTCTCCCAAGTTTCTGTAAGGAGCAAGGCACACTTGTTGTCCCAAGCCTTCAGGAGGTCCTCAACACTTGAAAGCTGCACTCCTTTCAGCTTCATTTTTACATGCAGTTACAGTGCAAAGTCACAAGGAGCAAGGCCTGGACCGTAAGGAGGGTGCTCAAGAAGTTTCAGTTCTGTACCATGCAAATATTCAGTGCATACTTGGCTGCCATTTTCTTCTTTACTGAGTGGGATTTTATGATAGCTCTGGGTGTGTCATCATCTTCAAAGACCCAAAATTTGTTTCAAGTGTTAGTCGAAATGCATAGTAGTACAGCCAAGTCTCATCAACTGTCAGAGTGTTTTTCACCATACTGGGATTGTTCCTTGGAAACCTTTAACATCTCCTGGTACCAAGAATCTTATGTTGCGTCATCTGCTCTTCCGTCAGTCTGTGCAGCGCCCAGAGACAACAAAGTTTCTTTACTTGCAAATGATCATGCAGAATCAAACGACTTGCTAAGGTATCTTCTGTATGCTTATGTGTCACTTGACTGTGTTCGTCTAGCATTTTCCTCAAGAGCGTCGATGTTTTCCTCTGTAACTGATGATGGTGGCATTCCTGTCCTCTCAAGATCCTTCAGAGTGAAATGTTCTCTTTGGAATCCTCTGTACTACCTGAATATAGTTGTATGATGTGGACACATATCACCGAGTGCAAGAGTAATTTCTTCAAAGCACTGGTTTATGTTTAAACTTCATTGTACCGCAAAACTGCCTGAACCTCACTTCATGATGAAGATGCCATAGCAAGCACTCCAAACTAACCCTGCTAGTGAACAATTGTGCCCAAAGACTTGGTACAGTGGCTACAATGCAAGTATGAACAGAACAACAACCAGGCTTCTGTGAGTTATTGTTGCATCGTATTGCAAAACATTCATAGTACCCTGTGTGTTGTGTAGGGTGAGTGGGCAGCAGAATACCACTCTGGGAGGGGTGGGGAGGATATTTCTCATTTTAGGGCACAATCAGAGATAGTCAAAACCCTGTCAGAGAATGCTATTCAGTTTCTCTAGTCGTGGATGATACTGAGTCACAAGATGAGTGCTCTTTTGTGGACCAACCTATGCAATATTCTTGGCTATTCCTACTCCACTCCCACGTCCAATCCCTTGCCTCAGGACTCATTTTCCTCCGATAGACCCAGTTGCAAAACATGTCCCATACGTCCTCCTACTAACACCTACACCTGTACTGTCACAGACATCTCCTATCTCATCAGAGTCAGGGCTGGCTGTGAAAGTAGCCATGCCATATACAAACTAAGCTGCAATCAGTGTGCCACTTTGTACATGGGCATGACAACCAACAAGCTGCTTGTCTATGTGAATGGCCACTGCTAAACTGCGGCCAAGAGACAGCTGGCCAATACAGCATACTCGATTTTAATGACTGCTTCACAGCCTGTGCCATGTGATTTTTACTACCAACACCAGCTTTTCTGAATTGTGCTGGTGAGAACTCTTAACTAAAACAGATTCATTCCTGTACCCCCCCACCCTCCCTCGCCGCCTCTCACCCCCCTGGCCTCAACCTTCACTAGTCGCTGTCCTCTATCTGCCCATCCCCTTCCTTTGTCCCACTCAGTCTTACACAAACTACCCATCCTTTCAACGCGCCTATACATACTTTCTGCCCCCCCACCACTACTCCACCTTTCCTCACTCCCCATGCTTCTCCACACTTCCCCCACCAGTAAGACCCCCAACCGGTCCTCATCATGTCCGTGCACGCTCCCACAGAGTGTGAGTGTTGCACTTTTGCAAGTATGCGTGTTTTTCTATTTCTGAAGAAGAAGTGTGCATGGATTTTAGCAATCTTTCTCATAGTGCCTCCCCTATGTAGTTATTTGCAGTCTGTCCTTAGAATGTTGTTATTCCAGACTGTAGTCTCCAATGTTTGACATTTCTATGAAACTATATTTGAAAGAAAATTCTCTGAAGAAGCAAACTGTTTTTGGAAGCTGTAAGGATACTATAAGAAGTAAGATATCAATAGACAAAAAAGTTTATGAAACGGTGAAAGTTTTGTTTACAGTAAAAAGAATTCAGATAGAACCAATAAAGAGGTTTAGAAAATATTTTAACTGGAGTGTAGTTTTATGTGGCAGTAAATCAAGGACAGCTGAAAAGAAAGAAGACAAATATTTTGTAGTTTCAAAATGTTGATGCGGAAAATATGCTTACAATAAAAAGGATTGGTAGAATGAGAAATAAAGATATGGTTAAAAAATAAGAAGACGACTAGTGGAAGTGGTAAGAATATAGAAAATATTGTGGCTGGAACATTATTGTGAGGAGTTGGCAAAGTTAAGCTTGCAGGGAAGAGGATGGGTTGTGATGCTCGATGACTTCAGACATAGATGAAAGTTGCCAGCAGATTAAGGAAAATCCCCCAGGGGGTCCACAACTCTTTTGTGGATACGTGCGTAGCGAGCACGGGATCCCGAGCTAATGTGGCCTTCCTTCCTTTCCGGGCTGCATACCTTCCCTTTCCGCATCCTTCCCCATCCCTATCTTCGCCCCTCCTCCCCTCACCTCTGGCTCTTTCCTTCCCTTTCTCCCCATCTGGGAGTATGGTTTGTGCCTACGTCCGGAGACGGACGCTCGTAAATGTACTGCATTCTTCGCCTTCCTTGCTTTTATGTCTTCTTCCTTCCTTTGTCCTTCTCCTTTCCTTACCTCTTCTCTTTACCCTTTTCTCCGCTGCGGCGTTTGAGACCTCTCTTCTTTCCTTTCCCTTTCTCTTTCTTCCTCCCTGTGCGTGTCTGAAGGCCGACCCACGCCATTTGTGCGTAGCCGGTGGCGGGGTAACGCGTAATTCCCCGCCCCGGGTAGACAGGTAGGACACGTACGTACCCCCTGGTAACGGCCAGGCCCAGGGAGGGGTGATTACCCGAGCTGATACCTTCCGAAAGTGCCGATTGGTCCCTCCGTCCATTTGTCGGGAGGTGTGACCTGAGGTGTGAACAATCACCTAAGGCGGGAGTGCCCTCAGAGAGGGCCCCCACAAGGGAGGAGCGCGCCATCGGAGACGCCGGTAATCATGGGGGATTCTTCTGCAATGGTTTCCTCACCTTCCACTATGTCTGCTCACAAACGTAAGTATACTGAGTCTCAGCCACAGACGATTCTTCCATCGTTGCCACAGTTCCTTGTTGTTTCTCGGTCTGACGAAGGTCACGACTTCTCCACGGTCAACCCTTTCATTATTCAGAAGGGTGTCGACGCAATTGCAGGTCCTGTAAAGTCTTGTTCCAGATTACGGAATGGCACCCTGTTGTTAGAAACACACAGTGCCCTCCAGGCACAAAAATTGCTGCGTACCTCTCTGCTCCACACCTTCCCTGTCCGGGTGGAACCGCACCGTACCTTAAATTCCTCGCGTGGAGTCGTTTATACACACTCCCTCGATGGTTTGTCTGACGAAGAAATTCAGCACTACCTGTCTGACCAGGGCGTAACGGCTGTTCATAGAGTTATGAAAAGGGTTGACACGAACATCATTCCAACCCGCACTGTCTTCTTGACATTTGACAAAGTTCAACTCCCATCGAAAATCAAAGCAGGCTATGAGATAATTTCCGTTCGTCCTTATATCCCAAACCCTACGCGTTGCTATCGGTGTCAGCGGTTCAATCACACCAGCCAGTCCTGTTCCAATCCGGCCAAATGTGTTACGTGTGGCAAGGATGCCCATGAGGGTGCTTGTCCACCTCCATCCCCTCGCTGCATCAACTGTATGGGTGACCACGCTGCTTCCTCTCGAGATTGCCCCGTTTTTAAGGACGAAAAGCTCATCCAGGAAATAAGAGTGAAGGAAAAGGTGTCTACATTTGCTGCTCGAAAATTATTCGCCAGTCGCAAGCCCACCGTGCCTCAGACAGGAAAATACAGCACTGTCCTTGCTTCTCCTCGGCCAACAAAAGAGGCGGCCACGCAGACTTGCGACCTCACCTTTAGTGCCACGGTCGTCAGATCGGCCAGCGCAAAGATCGCTCGTTCAACCTCACCACTTTCGCCTGCCCACTCTATGGCTCACCCTTCGTCGGGTTCTGCTAAATCTCGAGCCCAAAAGTCAGACGCCAAGTCTTCGAAAAAAGAGCATACTCGTGAAGAGTTTTTACGTACCGCAACTTCACAACCATTGGTTCCTCCTTCATCTAAACATCATACTTCCAAGAAGGCTACAAAGAAACCCAGTTCCTCTCCTTCTCTGCCAAGGCGTGTCCCATCTACAGCATCACCTGGCGGAAATCGCCCTCGGCCGTCTTCTGTGTCGCCGAGGCGCACTGCTGGTGGCCGGTCAACCGGCCGATCGCTGGTGGCAGGGGCTGCTCCTGACCAACCTATGGATCAGGATCTTCTGCCTTCGGCTAAATGCCATTCCATGCTGTCGGTCGCAAGCTCTGAGCAGTCGTTGAGTTGACAGCACCCTTGGTCACATTCCTCCATTTTCTGTTCACCCTATGTCCATTATCCACTGGAATATCCGCGGCATTCGAGCCAATCGGGATGAATTGTCGGTCCTCTTACGATCCTACTCACCGGTCATCTTCTGTCTTCAGGAAACAAAGCTGCGTCCCCATGACCGCTTTGTTCCCCCTCATTTTCAGTCCGTCCGATATGACCTCCCCTCTGTTGAAGGCTCTCCGGCCCATGGAGGACTCGTGATTCTTCTCCATGATACTCTCCATTATCACCCAATCCCCTTAAACACTTCCTTCCAAGCTGTCGCCGTCCGTCTTTCCCTTTCCGGATACACGTTCTCTCTTTGTACTGTATACATTCCATCGTCCACACCAATGGCACGAGCTGATCTCCTTCATCTTCTTGGTCAGCTTCCACCCCCCTATTTGCTGGTTGGGGACTTCAATGCCCACCACCCGCTTTGGGGATCTCCACATCCTTGTTCACGTGGCTCTCTATTGCTAGACATCTTCCGCCAAGCGGATCTAGTTTGCCTCAACACTGGGGTCCCCACATTTTTGTCTGCCTCCACGACAAATTTATCTCATTTGGACCTTGCGGTCGGTACTGTTCCGCTAGCTCGGCGCTTCGAATGGTTCGCCCTTGATGATACACACTCGAGTGACCACTTTCCATGTGTCCTTAGACTGCAGCCTCCACTGCCATATATGCGCTCGCGACGCTGGAAATTTGCCCAAGCCGATTGGACACTTTTTTCGTCTCTAGCGACATTCGATGACCGTCGCTTTCCCAGCGTCGACGATGAGGTCACACATATTACCGACGTTATCTTACAGCTACGGAACGTTCAATACCACGCACCTCCGAATTGCCCCGGCGCCCCCCAGTTCCTTGGTGGAACGAGGCATGCCGTGACGCAATACGTGAGCGGCGACGTGCTCTTCACATTTTCCGTCACCATCCTACTTTGGCCAACTGTATCCGCTATAAGCAGCTCCGTGCACGATGCCATCGCATCATCCGCGATAGCAAGAAGGCAAGCTGGAAATTCTTTATTAGCTCATTTAACACCTTCACTCCCTCCTCGGAAGTTTGGAGTCGGCTTCGACAGGCGCGCCTAGTTTCTCCCCGGTCTTTGGGCTCACTGTCGCGCATGATACATTAGTGGACCCCGTCGCAATTTCTAACTCGTTGGGTCAGCACTTTGCTGAGATTTCGAGCTCTTCAAATTACCCGCCAGCGTTCCTCCCGAAGAAACGTGCAGCAGAAGTGCGACATCTTGCTTTCTCCTCTCAAAATCACGAAAGCTACAATACTGTTTTCTCCATGCGGGAACTCCAACATGCCCTCTCTTCTTCTCGCTCCTCCGCCCCTGGACCGGATGGTATCCATGTCCAAATGTTGCTGCATTTATCAACCCATAGTCTGCGTTACCTCCTTCGCCTTTATAATCGAATTTGGACCGACAGTACCTTTCCCAGACGGTGGCGGGAAGCTATTGTCGTTCCCGTTCCGAAACCTGGAAAGGACAAACATCTCCCCTCTAGCTATTGCCCCATTTCTCTCACGAGTAGTGTCTGTAAGGTTTTGGAGCGTATGGTGAATTACCGTTTAGCTTGGTGGCTGGAATCCCGCAGTCTTTTAACACTAGCCCAATGCGGATTTCGGAAGCATCGTTCTGCAGTTGACCATCTTGTTGCTCTCTCCACTTATATCATGAACAATTTTCTCCGGAAACGCCAAACGGTAGCAATATTTTTTGATCTGGAGAGAGCATACGATACCTGTTGGAGGACAGGCATCCTCCGCACACTGTTCTCTTGGGGCTTTCGAGGCCGGCTGCCCCTTTTTCTTCGCGAATTTATGGCAGAGCGCACTTTTAGGGTGCGGGTGAACACTACTCTCTCCCGTACTTTCTCCCAAGAAAACGGGGTACCCCAGGGATCCGTGCTGAGTGTTGTACTGTTTGCCATCGCCATAAATCCAATTATGGATTGTCTCCTTCCTGATGTCTCGGGCTCCCTCTTTGTGGACGATTTTGCGATCTACTACAGCTCTCAACGGACCAGCCTTCTTGAACGACGTCTTCAAGGATGTCTCGATCGCCTCCACTCGTGGAGCATCGAAACCGGCTTCCGTTTCTCACCCAGTAAGACCGTTTGTGTCAATTTTTGGTGACGTAAGGAGTTTCTTCCGCCCTCCTTACATCTAGGTCCTGTCAACCTTCCGTTTTCAGACATCGCTAAATTCTTGGGTCTTATGTTTGACAGAAAACTGTGCTGGTCCTCCCACGTTTCCTATCTTTCGGCTCGCTGTCTGCGATCGCTTAACACCCTCCGTGTCCTGAATGGTACCTCCTGGGGAGCGGACCGAGTGGTCCTTCTCCGCCTCTATCGCGCCTTAGTGCGCTCAAAATTGGATTATGGCAGCATAGTCTACTCCTCTGCTCGGCCGTCTATTCTTCGGCATCTCGACTCTATCCACCACCGTGGATTACGTTTAGTGTCTGGAGCTTTTTACACTAGCCCTGTGGAAAGCCTTTATGCTGAGACTGCTGAACCTCCGCTGTCCAATCGGCGAGCAGTCCTCCTGAGTCGTTATGCTAGCCATCTGTCTTCCATGCCTGCTAATCCAGCCCATGACCTTTTTTTCGACGCCTCCTTTGATGTAGGGTATGCAGGCCGCTCCTCCTCCCTACTACCCCCGGGAGTCCGCTTCCGTCAACTGCTCCATTCTCTTTCCTGCCGCTTTCCTAAAACCTTCTTGACAACTTGGGGTACAGCACCGCCTTGGCTCCGTCCCCGGATCTGCCTGCTCCGTGACCTTTGTCAATTTCCCAAGGATGGTACCCCTACACTTGTTTATCGTTGGGCATTTGCTGCTCTATGTGCAGGAATGACGGACGCCACATTTATTTACACCGACGGCTCGAAAACATCGTTAGGTGTAGGGAGTGCCTATATTGTTGGCGACACCCCAAACTGCTTTCGGCTTCCCGACCAGTGTTCGGTTTATACTGCGGAGCTTTACGCTGTTCTCCAGGCTGTCCACTACATCCGCCGCCATCAGCGGATACAGTACGTTATCTGCTCAGATTCTCTCAGCTCTCTCCTCAGTCTCCAAGCTCTTTACCCTGTGCACCCTCTGGTCCACCGGATTCAGGACTGTCTGCGCTTGCTCCACCTGGGGGGCGTCTCGGTGGCGTTCCTCTGGCTCCCGGGGCACGCTGGTATCTGTGGGAATGAGGCGGCCGATATAGCGGCCAAGGCTGCAGTCTCTCTTCCTCGGCCAGCTATTCAGTTGCTTCCTTTCACCGATCTACGGAGCGGTTTATGTCGCAAAGTTGCTCATTTATGGCATGCGCATTGGTCAACACTTCCCCGTAATAAATTGCGGGAAGTGAAAGCCCTTCCTTGCGCTTGGACCTCTTCCTCCCAAACGCGTCGTCGGGAGGAGGTAATTTTAGCTAGACTCCGGATAGGGCACTGTCTTTTTAGCCATCAACATCTTTTAAGCGGTGATCCTCCCCCACTCTGTCCCCACTGCTCTCAGCTGTGGACGGTAAGACACCTTTTAATTGAATGCCCCTATTTTAATCCGTTACGCTCCTGTCTACAGCTATCGCCTGATCTATCGTCGATTTTAGCAGATGACACGCACTCAGCCGACCGCGTTCTCCAGTTTATTAGTGCCAGTGAAATGACGTCAGTCATTTGAAGCTTTTTTTGGGGACAACCACCCCCTTTCTGTAGTGGATTTTTAAGCATTCCTTCTACTTTTAGTTTCTCCAATTTTATGACTTTGTTCCCATTGCTGCTGGTTTTCAATTTCGGATTTTTCCTCTCTTAAGTCACGGGCTGGGCGCTAATGACCATAGAAGTTTTGCGCCCTAAAACCACAAAAAAAAAAAGAGATTAAGGAAAAGGAACATGACATAGGAAAGCGGAGAGAGTCCTATCAGTGCATGTAACAATACAAATCTACTTAAAAACCAAGAAAAGGGGTGAGATAACCACAAAATTCATAGAAGTGGCAAATAAGATATATATTTTTCAATGGCCTTTGGATTTACGAATGTTAACAATTTCTTGCTGTACAGAAACTGAAAACTTGTTTAATAACTGCAGCAGAGTATGTGGCTCCTCTCTGATACCTAGGCTGAAAGACAAAGTTTAATAGGAACTATATTCTATTTCCTACATATTATTTTAATTGTGCAAATCACAGTTCACCGCAAAAATGTGTTTATTACTTTGAAAGGGCATCTAAAAGTGGTGTAGGTATAACTGGACACAATACTCTTAATGCTAACTTCTGCTGTACTTCATTTACTTTATGCACTTTACTCCAGAAGAGAATTCTGTCATGTGCGATTGTCAGTATCTACTTTTGGTACCAGAGGATCCTGGCAATTTCTTTGAAATAGTGTAACATGACTCTTTAGGAGAATAAAACGTACTCACAGGTTATGATTACTGGACACTGTCACAGAGACTGTGTTTAGTGACAGCATTAATTGAAACAGAAAAAGATTGTCCACAAAAAGAGGAGAATTCTTGAATGCTAAATGCAATTACTCAACACACTGATTTCCACTTGGAAAATCTTTGAAAGCATAAACAACATTATACAAAAACCTCCTAATTCAACTCTAGAAAATTGAACAGTGGAAAGTCCAGGTTGGAGTATCAGCAATAATGTAAAAAGACTAGATTCTTTAATTGGGTAGATAAAACATCTACTCACAAAGTGGCGGCAGAACACACACATTGAAGACTGTTGTGACTGGCAAGCTTTATGGCAAGCTTCTTTAAGCAGAAGGGTGGAAGGGGAAGGAAGAAGGGTGAAGGAAAAGGACTGGAGAGGTCTAGGAAAAGGGGTAGATTTTGGGAAAGTCACCCGGAACCATGGGTCAGGGGAGATTTTTTGTACGGGATGAGAAGGAAAGACTGATTGTTGGGGATTGTATTGGACAAGATTTGAAAACCTGAGAGCTTAAAGGTGGAAGACAGGGTAATTTGCAAGACAGAGATTCCTACTAAAATATCGTGCACGAGAACCTGCGGAGTTCTGAGAAACTGGTGTCTGGGGGAAGAATCCAGATGGCGTGTATGGTGAAACTGGTGCCAAGGTCACAAATGTCATGTTTTATAGCATGTTCTGCTAAAGGATATTGTGAGTTGCAGTATATACCATCTGCCTATGCCCACTCATCCATGTTTTAATAGTAATTCTGTCTTGCATATTACCCTGTCTTCCACCTTTAAGCTCTCAGGTTTTCAAATCTTGTCCGATGCAGCCCCCAACAATCAGTTTTTCCTTCTCATCCTGTACGGTAAGTCTCCCCTGACCTGCAGTTCTGGGTGACTTTTCCAATATCCACCCCTTTTCCTAAACCCTTCCAGTCGTTTTCCTTCCTTCCCCTTCATCCCTCCTGCCTGAAGAAGGAGCCACAGGCTCCAAAAGCTTGCCAATCACAACAGTCTTTAATGTGTGTGTTCCGTCGCTGCGTGGTGAGTAGGCTATTTATCTGTCCAATTAAATAATTTTATCAATAATGAAAAGTCTAGATTGCTACTCACCATAAAGATGACTTGTTGATTTGCAGACAGGCACAACGAAATGACTGTAACACACTGATCGTTTGGCCAAAGCCTTCTTCTCAGGAAAGAAAGCAAACACACAGACATTTGCACAAGACAGCACACATCACGCACATATTGGCACTGTGTCCGGGTGCTCTGACCAGAATGCAGTGGTGTCACATTGAATGCAAGCAACAATCCAGAATGGAGTGGGGAAGGGGGAGGCGTAGCAGGGAACAACGGGTGGTGCGAGAGGAGTCAGCGCTGCCTGGTGGAGTGTGCAGGAACTAGATGGTAGCCAGACAGAGTTGCCAGGTGTAGTGTCAGGATACTGTGTGGGGAGGGGAAGGGGGGGGGGGGAGGGCTAGGAGCAGTAAAGGGGAGGAGCAGAGAAGGGGAGAAGACCAGTGAGTGCATTGGTAGAGAGCAGAGCACAATGAGGAGGGAAGGCATGTGAAGAGAGAGGAGGTGATAGGAAAGCAAAAGTGGAAACTGGTGGGTGGAGGGTGTGGGGACAGTATACTATGGTAGCTTGAGTCCGGGATGACATTGGCAGCAGAGATGCATTGTAAGGATATCTCCCATCTGTGCAGTTCAGAAAAGCTGGTGCTAGGGGGGAGGATCCAGATGGCCCGAGCTGTGAAGCAGCCACTGAAATTAAGCTTATTATGTTCAGCTGAACGTTGTGCCACAGGGTGATCCACTTCACTGTTGGCTACAGTTTGGTGGTGGCTATTTATCCTGGTTGACAGCTGGCTGGGAGTCACACCAGTATAAAAGTCTGTGCAATGACTGCAGCAGAAATGGTACAATACATGGCTGCTTCCACAGGTGGCCCGGCCTCTGATGGGATGAGGTAAGCTGAAGCCACACTATGAGTAGCAGCAGAGAATGATGGGAGAGGCAACAGGGTGGGGGTAAGAAGGAGGCTGGGATGGGGAGGGGGAGGGATAGCAGGGTGGGGGGACAGTGAAGTGCTGCTGGGAAGTGTACAGAGACAAGGAGGAGAGAAGGCAAGGCAATGATGTGGAGTCGGGAGGTTAGACGGAGAGCGGGAGAGAGGTGGGGTAACGGAAAAGGAGAGAGGTAAAGAGTGCATTGTAGAATAGAGGGCTGTGTAGTGATGGAATGGGAACAGGGAAGCGCAGATGGGTGAGGACAATGACTAACGAAGTTAAGGCCAGGAGGGTTACAGAACGTTGGATATATTGGAAGTAGAGTTCCCACATGAATAATTCAGAAAAGGTGGTGTCGGTGGGAAGGATCCATGTGGCACAGGCTGTAAAGCACTCATTGAAATGAAGGATAGCATGTTTGGCAGCATGTTCAGCAGCAGGGTGGTCCACTTGTTTCTTGCCCACAGTTTGTCAGTGTCCATTCATGCAGACAGACAGCTTGTTGGTTGTCATTGTCACATAGAATCCAGCACAGTGGTTGCAACCTAGCTTGTAGATTACGTGACTGGTTTCACAGGTAGCCCTGCCTTTGATAGGATAGACGATGTTTGTGACTGGACTGGAGTAGGTGGTGATGGGAGGATGTATGGGACAGGTTTTGCATCTAGGACTATTACAGGAATATGAGCCATGGGGCAAGGGGTTGGGGGCAGGAGTTGTATAGGGAAGGGTGAGTACACTGTGTAGGTTCAGTGGATGGTGGAATACCACTGTGGGAGGAGTGGGAAGGATAGTGAGCAGGACATTTCCCATTTCAGGACAAGATGAGTCGTAGTCAAAACCATGGAGGAGAATGTAATTCATTGGTCCAGTCCTGGGTGGTACTGAGTTATGAGGGGAATGCTCCCCTGTGGCCAGATGGTGAGACTTTGGGAGGTGGGTGGTGACTGGAAAGATAAGGCACAGAATATTTGTTTTCACACGAGGTTGGGATGATAATCACAGTCCATAAAGGCCTCAGTGAGACCCTCAGTATATTTCAAGAGGGACCACTCGTCACTACAGATGAGACGGCCATGGGTGGCTAGGCTGTATGGAAGGGACTTCTTGGTAGGGAATGAGTGGCAGCTGTCAAAGTGGAGGTATAGCTGGTGGTTTGTAGGTTTGATATGAACAGATATAGTGATTTAGTCATCTTTGAGGTTAAGGTCAACATCTAGGAAGGTGGCTTGTTGGGTTGTGTAGGACCAGGTGAAGCCAATGGGTGAGAAGCTGTTGAGGTTCTGGAGGAATGTGGATAGTATCCCCTCAACCTCGATCCAGTTTGCAAAGATGTCACCAATGAATCTAAACCAAGTAAGGGATGGGTGTTTAGGAAGGATTCCTCTAAGTGGCCCATTGATAGGTTGGCATAGGATGGTGCCACGTGGGTGCCCATAACAATACCCCAGATTTGTTTGTACATAATGCCTTCAAAGGAGAAGTAACTATCAGAGAGGACATAGTTGGTCATGGCGGCTAGGAAGGAGGTTGCTGGTATAGAATCCATTGGGCATGGGGAAAGGTAGTATTCTATAGCATTAAGGCCAAGGTTATTGGGGGTGTTAACGTAAAGGGAGGTGGCATCAATAGTGATGAGCAGGTCATCATGTGGTAAAGGGACAGGAACAGTGGAGAGTCAGTGGCGGAAATGGTAGGTATCTTTAATATAGGAAGGTAGGTTGTAGGCAATAGGCTGAAGGTGTTGGTCTATGACAGCAGAAATTCTCTCTGTGGGAGCACAGTAACTGGTCACAATGAGGTGTCCTGGGTGGTTGGGTTTATGTACTTTGGAAAGCATGTAGAAGGTAGGAGTGCAGAGAGTGGTAGGGGTGAGGAAATAGATGGACTGCACATAGAGGTTCTGAGATGGGCATAAGGATTTGAGGAGAGACTGGAGATCCTGCTGGATTTATGGAGTCCTTCTACCAGATAATCCATGCAGTTAGAAACAACAGTGGTGGAGGCTTTGTCAGCAGATAGGATTATAAGGTCGGGATTAGTTTTTAGATGGTGGACTATGGTTCTTTCTGCAGATGTGAAGTTAGTTCGCATTTTGAGAGATTTGGAGAATGATGGTGAGGCAAGGTTTGAGGTTAAGAAATTCTGGAAAGTTAACAGGGGGTGATTTGGGGGCAGTGGGGGTGGATCACGGTTGGATGGAGGAGTGAACTGAGTCAGGCAGGGTTCAACATTGGTCTTTGGTGGAGTCTGATTGGTGGCGAAAAAGTGTCTCCCTGAAGGGACCCGAAGAAGGAGAGAATGTCTTTCACAAGTACTGCATGATTGAATGTGGGAATGGGGCAGAAGGTGAGGACTTTGGAAAGGACTGATATTTCTGCAGGGTTAAGGCTTTCAGATGGAAGGTTAATGACAGTATTTTGTGTCTGTTTATGTTCTGGATTCTGTGTGGTGGTGGGAGGAAGTTTTGGAGGGTGATCTCAAACTTTGTTAGTCATTGTCCTCACCCATCAGCCCCTTCCCTGTTCTCATTCCAGCGCTACACAGCCCTGTATTCCACCAACACACTTTTTACTTCTCTCCTTTTCTGCTACCCCACCTCTCTCTCACTCTACATCTAACCTAGATGCCCTCACCTCTCTCCACCTTGTCCCTGAATGCTTCCCAGCAGCACGTCACTGTCCCCCTCCCCTACCCTGCTATCCCTCCCCCTCCCCACTCCAGCCTCCTCCACCGTACCCGCACCTAGTTGCCTCTCCCATCATGCACTGTTGCCGCTGTTCATAGTGTGGTTCCAGCTGCCACAGACTATGGTTTGTGTGTGTGTGTGTGTGTGTGTGTGTGTGTGTGTGTGTGTGTGTCATCTGTTTCTGACAAAGGCCTTGTTGGGCAAGAGCTTAGTTTGTGACAGTCTTTATGTTGTACCTATCTGTTGCTCAGCATCTCCGCTATATGGTGAGCAGCAACTATCCCTCATAATATTGTTACATCCCATCCAGGATTTTCCATTGTTTGATTTTACCTGATGGCTTTTCTTCCATCCTAACTCAATGCTGTTTTCCTTTGTTATTACTCTGAAGAGTCAAAGAAACTGGTACACCTGCCTAATATCGTGTAGGTCCCCCATGACCAGGCAGAAGTTCTACTACCCAATTTTGCATGGACTCAACTAACATCGGAAGTAGTGCTGGAGGGAACTGACACCATGAATCCTGCAGGGCTGTCCATAAATCCGTAAGAGTATGAGGGGGTGGAGATCTCTTCTGAACAATACATTGCAAGGCATCCCAGATATGCCCAATTCTGTTCATGTCTGGGGAGTTTGGTGGCCAGTGTGAGTGTTTAAACTCAGAAGAGTGTTCCTGGAGCCACTCTGTAGCAATTCTGGACATGTGGGGTGTCGCTTTTTCCTGCTGGAAGTGCCCAAGTCCGTCAGAATGCACAATGGACATGAATGGATGCAGGTGATCAGACAGGATACTTACGTACATAACACCTGTCAAAGTTGTATCTGGATGTATCAGGGGTCCCATATTACTCCACCTGTACATGCCCCACACCATTACAGAGCCTCCAGCAGATTGAACAGTCCTCTTGTGATGTGTAGGGTCCATGGATTCATTAGGTTCTCTCCATACCCGTACACTTCAATCTGCTCGATACAATTTGAAATGAGACTCGTCCTACCAGGCAACATGTTTACAGTCATCAAGTGTCCAATGTCACAGGCCCAGGCAAGGTGTAAAGCTTTGTGTTGTGCAGTCATCAAGGGTACACGAGTGGTCCTTTGGGTCTGAAACCCCATATCGATGATGTTTCATTGAATGGTTTGCATGCTGACACTTGTTGATGGCCCAGCATTGAAATCTGCAGCAATCTACAGAAGGGTTGCACTTCCATCGTGTTCAACAATTGTGTTCTGTCATTGTCGGTCCCGTTCTGCAGGATTTTTTTCTGGCCACAGCAATGTCGGAGATTTGATGTTTTACTGGATTACTAATATTCACAGTACACTCATGAAATGGTTGTACGGGAAAATCCCCATTCTACACTACCTCGTAGATGCTACACTCGTGCAGCAGCAGTAACAGATCTAACAATGCCTGTACTGGTTTCTTAGGAGTTTCAGTGTATTTTCTAATGCATTGCTATACTCAATGTCCGTCCTTCTATCTCTTCTTTCCTGTGCTTCTCTTGCTGCCTTACAAACTGCACTGCATGGTCTGCTTAGGATCCACACTGTATCACCCATCTTGGCTGCACACAACAGATGGCTACAAGACCACACTGATTGTTGGTGAAGCATCTTATGTCTCACGTTACTCCCACCGATATAATTAAACCTGTACCGTCAAATTGATCACTCTCCCTGCATCACTCTCCCATATTTTCAAGTGTTATCCTCGCACCTTTCCAGTGCCACATGATCTTTTATCTCATCCTACCAACCCCTCCCCACCCCTCACTCTGTCTCCATTTCATTCCAGTTTGCATCTACTAATTTCACATCATCCATTCGCATATATTGTCCCCCTTCTTCACAGTTGTCCACCCTCAGATCTGCAACCCACAGTAAATTTTTTTAATTTATATCTTTTCTGCGATCTCACTGTGACTTCACAACAATTTTAGTGAGGTTTTGCATTTCACTATTGTTATAGTCTCTCAGATATCACTCCCCCACCCCATTTTACATCCATTTTGTTATTTTTGCCACGTATTTGGGTGTATTTTTGCAGTTTTTTTCAGACGTAATTTACGTTATTTACTTTTTTTTTTTTTTTTTCGAGTTT
This sequence comes from Schistocerca cancellata, assembly GCF_023864275.1. Classification (NCBI taxonomy): domain Eukaryota; kingdom Metazoa; phylum Arthropoda; class Insecta; order Orthoptera; family Acrididae; genus Schistocerca; species Schistocerca cancellata. Next base: position 622,916,662 of record NC_064630.1, read on the forward strand.
TTTTCAACACCATCTGGCCACAGGGGAGCATTCCTCTTGTAACTCAGTACCGCCCAGGACTGAACCAACGAATTACATCCTCCTTCAGGGTTTTGACTACCTCTCATGTCCTGAAATGGGAAATGTCCTGCCCACTATCCTTCCAAACCCCCTCCCCCAGGGGTATTCCACCATCCAGTGAACCTACGCGATTTACTCATCCATCCCTACACAACCCCTGCCCCCCAACCCCTTACCTCATGGCTCGTATTCCTGTAATAGACCTAGATGCAAGACCTGTACATTCTGCCACCACCACCACCACCACCACCACCACCACCACCACCACCACCACCTACTCCAGTTTGGTCACAAACAGTCGTGATCTACAAGCTAAGCTGCAACCACTGTGCTGCATTCTTTGTTGCCATGAAAACCAATGAACTGTCTTGTCTGCATGAATGACCACTGACCAACTGTGGCCAAGAAACAACTGGACCTGTTGTTGAGCACTCCGCCCAACACGACATTCTTCATTTCAATGACTGCTTCACAGCAACCTGTGCCATATGGATTCTTCCCACCAACACTACCTTTTATGAACTGCGCAGGTGAGAACTCTCTGTGCAATATATCCTACGTTCCCATAACCCTCCTGGCCTCAACATTCATTAGTCATTGTCCTCAGCCATCCAGTCACTTCCCTGATCCCATTCTAGTACTACACAGCTTCCTGTTCCACCAATGTACTTTTTACATCTCTCTGTTTGCACTAACCCACCTCTATCCCACTCTCCTTCTAACCTCCCAGTACGTAAAATGGCTAGGACAAATGGATATGTGGGATTGATTTTATATTACAAGAAATACACTGACTGGCACAGAAAATGTAACACTTTGATTTCTTAAGAAAATTATTTTAAATTTTAGTCACTTTTATGACACTAACATAATATCTTATGATAAAATATTGTGCTACAGTGTCTGAAAAAAATAAAAAAATAGAAATAAAATACAATTATTAACAACCTAACACAGATGCACTTTTCAAGAAAAATTTTGAGGAAGCTAATAAAGATAAGGCAGGTGTATTTTGGATTCACTTCACAGGCCTCTCGTCGCATCTTCTGAAGCGTGCAGGAAAAAAAATTCCTCCTCTACCAATCGTGCCATCAAACCTTTCAGGCATACTCCTATTAATGCATTGATGCAGCACTCCACTCATTTCAGGAGGCTCCCTCGAAGATTCTGTAGGTTCTCTGAGTAGTACTGATGGGCCCTTCTCTCCAGCTGACCTCATACATGCTCAATAGGATCCAAATCAGGGCTTCAAGCAGGCCAAGCCATAGTGTGAATCTTCATTTCATCCAAGAACCCCTGCCCGATTCTCACAACATTTGGGTATGCATTGTCAAGCATTACCGTAGTTCAAAACCACAACCAGTAAATGGGGTGAAAGGCACAACATGTTCTACAAGGATTTCCTCCACACACCGATGTCATAGGAGGCTCCACTTAGAAGGCTCCCAAGCTCCATGAGGACCAAATCTATTCCTAAAGTCATATTGATTCATGGCATCAAAACTCCACCCTGGAAAGGTGTCCTGACTGAGAATATGCAGGGGAAATATCTTTCCCTAAGTGTCCTCCAGAGCCTCTCTCTACAGTCAGGTTATTGCAGGCCAGTTTGCAGCTCATTGGAAAACAGCAGGTGCTCCCATTGTAGTACTCTCAACCTGCAATATTCCCTTGCGAAACATAGTCAGCTGTGTGATGGTTTCTGGTGAGTTCTGGGCCTATAGCAGGTGTTCTGGATTGAAAATTGGTTTCTCCCAGTATTCTTTGGATGGATCTCTCACAAAAACTGAACCTCTTGAACTTGGTGGAACTGATTTTATGCTTCGACGGGAGTGGTATGATTGTTGGGAGAACTTCAAGTTGTAAGAAGTGTTTATCTTGTGCCGATGTTGCTCTTCTCGGACCTGATCCTGGTGTCCTTGCCTGAACTGCAAAAAACAGTGCCTTACGCTGTTCTGGCACATGTTGCAGAGCTGAGCCTGACATGTCTTATAATGAACCAACAGCCCTGTTACGGCAATTGGTAGTCCAACACATGCTTGACAGTTGCCAGTATCTGCTGCAAGGTTTGGCACTGTACTCCCACAGATTTTCCCACAAAGTAGTAATGGCACTACAGAAGGGTTGGTTGATAGGACACATCCTGAGTGGCAAAAGATTGTCAGTTTGTAATGGATGGAAATGTAGGGGGGTTTGTGTAAAAATTAGAGAGGGAGGCCAAAGCATGAAAACAGTAAGCAGTTTCAGATTGCTGCAGGTTGTGGAGGTTTTGCGGAGATGAAGAGGCTTGCACAGGACAGACTATTCTGGAGGGCTTCATCAAATCAAATTCGGACTGAAGACCACAACAGTAACAACTCTTGTCACTTAAATCTGTATTCTGCAAACCACAGTATGTGTAGTCTATTAGTATTTACCCCCTAGATGTGTAATGGTTGGTGGCAAATTCCAGTGACTGATTGGCTGTGATATAATCAAACAACACCAGATAATTTTTTTTTTTTTTTTTTTTACGTGCATTATATTGTTTCCTTGTGTTGAATTTGAGCTGTTAGTTTTTGTAGCAAGTACCGTTCATGTACAGTTATTCCTGTACTTTGGAACAATTTTCTACTAAGCCAATATCTTTCATATGTGCTATATCTCTGTCCATGGAATTCTCTTGCTAATAAGTGTTGAATCCAACATGTACCTTGTCAGGCATGCTGGAGGTTAATTTTATTTACTATGTGGCTCTGAATGCTCCCCAGATAGTAAGAAATACACTCCTGGAAATTGAAATAAGAACACCGTGAATTCATTGTCCCAGGAAGGGGAAACTTTATTGACACATTCCTGGGGTCAGATACATCACATGATCACACTGACAGAACCACAGGCACATAGACACAGGCAACAGAGCATGCACAATGTCGGCACTAGTACAGTGTATATCCACCTTTCGCAGCAATGCAGGCTGCTATTCTCCCATGGAGACGATCGTAGAGATGCTGGATGTAGTCCTGCGGAACGGCTTGCCATGCCATTTCCACCTGGCGCCTCAGTTGGACCAGCGTTCGTGCTGGACGTGCAGACCGCGTGAGACGACGCTTCATCCAGTCCCAAACATGCTCAATGGGGGACAGATCCGGAGATCTTGCTGGCCAGGGTAGTTGACTTACACCTTCTAGAGCACGTTGGGTGGCACGGGATACATGCGGACGTGCATTGTCCTGTTGGAACAGCAAGTTCCCTTGCCGGTCTAGGAATGGTAGAACGATGGGTTCGATGACGGTTTGGATGTACCGTGCACTATTCAGTGTCCCCTCGACAATCACCAGTGGTGTACGGCCAGTGTAGGAGATCGCTCCCCACACCATGATGCCAGGTGTTGGCCCTGTGTGCCTCGGTCGTATGCAGTCCTGATTGTGGCGCTCACCTGCACGGCGCCAAACACGCATACGACCATCACTGGCACCAAGGCAGAAGCGACTCTCATCGCTGAAGACGACACGTCTCCATTCGTCCCTCCATTCACGCCTGTCGCGACACCACTGGAGGCGGGCTGCACGATGTTGGGGCGTGAGCGGAAGACGGCCTAACGGTGTGCGGGACCGTAGCCCAGCTTCATGGAGACGGTTGCGAATGGTCCTCGCCGATACCCCAGGAGCAACAGTGTCCCTAATTTGCTGGGAAGTGGCGGTGCGGTCCCCTACGGCACTGCGTAGGATCCTACGGTCTTGGCGTGCATCCGTGCATCGCTGCGGTCCGGTCCCAGGTCGACGGGCACGTGCACCTTCCGCCGACCACTGGCGACAACATCGATGTACTGTGGAGACCTCACGCCCCACGTGGTGAGCAATTCGGCGGTACGTCCACCCGGCCTCCCGCATGCCCACTATACGCCCTCGCTCAAAGTCCGTCAACTGCACATACGGTTCACGTCCACGCTGTCGCGGCATGCTACCAGTGTTAAAGACTGCGATGGAGCTCCGTATGCCACGGCAAACTGGCTGACACTGACGGCGGCGGTGCACAAATGGTGCGCAGCTAGCGCCATTCGACGGCCAACACCGCGGTTCCTGGTGTGTCCGCTGTGCCATGCATGTGATCATTGCTTGTACAGCCCTCTCGCAGTGTCCGGAGCAAGTATGGTGGGTCTGACACACCGGTGTCAATGTGTTCTTTTTTCCATTTCCAGGAGTGTAGGAGGTCAATTTAGGCTCCACTAAATCCAATATTTTGAATCATATGTGGCTTGAAATTATATAAGTGAACAAAATTAATGGAAAATTTGGTGTTTTCACTTTTACATGAAATAACTGCTGTTTATTTACTTCTGATTTCATAATATTTAAATGAAACCACTGATAATAATTGTGTGTAGAGAAAACAATCCTGGAATTTTATCAGTAAACTGTCGTCAAAGTATTCCTAATGAAGTTCCCGTATTTGCCAGCCTCCAGGAAAGTTCTCGCACTCAGATTATTCTTGGGACCGAGAGCTGGCTGAAACCCAAAGTGGAAAGCTGAGAGTCATGTAATGTATAATGAACAGGCAGATTAGAGGCCATAGGAGGGGGAGTGTTCATTGCAGTTGACAATTGAGGTCGAAGATGAGTGTGACAGTGGAGTCGCCTGGTCACTTATAACAGTTGTAGGTGAAACTAAGTTAATTGTTGGATGTTTTTACTGGTCACCTGATTCCACTATGATAGTTCTAGAGTTATTCAAAGAAATTCTATGGTCAGTAGCGTGTAAATACCCAGGTCATCCAGCACTACTTGGAGGCAAATTTAACCTGCCGAGTGTAGACTGGGATGTCTATGGATTCAATGCGGGGACTACAGACAGACAGTTACACAAAATAATTTTGAACAGATTTTTATAATGTGACTGTCAACAGCCATTAAACAATGTATAAGATGCATATTTGAACCATCAGCTGCTTTTGTTTTAAACCCAAATATCTATCGGTTTCAGTCTTGGACCATCTTCACATATAAGAGTTAAAATGGTTTAAGCCACCATATTGCATTAGTCATAACTTAAAATGAGTAGCACATTCCATGAATGTAAATATATGACTCAGTACTTTAGAAACAAACATATGAATACTGATCCGTATACATTTAGTATTCGTATGTTTGCATCTAAAGTCCTGTGAAAAGCTACTGTTGGTAGATAGAATCTGGATGGTGCAGGCTGTGAAGCAGTCATTAAAGTGAAGGATTAATTTGATGGATAATATGACTTTTGTATATAATGATATTGCCTTTGCCAGCATTTTCCAGTTCCTAATTATGTTAGATACACAATAACAGAATTCCATCCTTGATGTTTCCTTTCTTGGTTAGCTTACTTCCTATATATTTGAAACCATCTACTCCTTTAATAATTGTTTCATTGCAGCTTACATCCTTCATTTTCTGTCTGTTTTTACTGATGTCTGTAACTAATATATGCTGTACTTCATTTCGCAGAAATGTCATTTTGGGCACATTTAGTTACAGCCGCTATGGTAGCATTTAGTCACCGTGTACACTTTTGCACAAGAAATTGCTTATTTCTTGTAAAAAGTAAAACATGTAAATATTTATGGCATACAGGTTTCAGTACAACACTTCAACAGGAAATGGTCATTTTGTTGACAAGAGAAGGGTAATTAGAGGACAATGCTGTGTTATATTAAGCATAAAAGTGTCTATAACATTTTGTGTATTGTCAAGTAGTTGAGCTTAATTTGGTTGCAGTTAGACTTTGATTCTGCTCAAACTATCAAAATAGTAGACACTTCTTTCTTTTTCTTGAGCTACTTATTTTTGTTCAGTAGTCAGATAACTAATACACTCTGACAACGATTGTCTGCTGATAAATATTCATAACTATACAACTCTCCACTTTATGAATGGGCTGTGCCATTTTGACTTGGTTCCTCTAGCAGTGCTGCAACACTGTGGTGTGAGGATTTCAGTGTGTAACAAGACAGTAGAAATGCTACCTGCAGATAAACAAACAATTCATTATGTGAAACTTCCTGGCAGATTAAAACTGTGTGCCCGACCGAGACTCGAACTCGGGACCTTTGCTTTTCGCGGGCAAGTGCTCCACCATCTGAGCTACCGAAGCATGACTCACGCCCGGTCCTCACAGCTTCACTTCTGCCAGTATCTCGTCTCCTACCTTCCAAACTTTACAGAAGCTCTCCTGCGAACCTTGCAGAACTAGCACTCCTGAAAGAAAGGATACTGCGGAGACATGGCTTAGCCACAGCCTGGGGGATGTTTCCAGAATGAGATCTCATTCCAGAATGAGATCTCATTCTGGAATTCATTATGTAACTGTATTTTTTCAGGGTGATGACTCCAACTTTTTGATTACCTTTCATAGGTACTTTTATGTAGCTGTTTTTGGACAAATGTGTTCCCATTTTTTATTTAATTGGTTTGACCTGCGAAGGAGCACATGAAATAGCTTATGCCTTTTATTCTTTGTTTCCAGTGTTTTTCATTATTTCCATATGTTGCTAGCATCTTTCTTTTTCCATGTTGCACCTGTCTTTTTATTTGTTTTATCTTGGAAACACTTGAAACCTTTTACTTTTGATCTGAACTTTTCACTTTCTCCTATTTCTTCCTGTGTTATTTACATTTCTCCCAGGTCTGCCTTAACTTCTTTGATCCCTGTCATGGATGTTTTTTGGTTTCTGTCAAAAAAGTTAAAAATTCTTTTTGTATCCTCTTTTCGCCTAACCATTTTAGGTGTCCATAGACTAAATCTCTTTTCTTCCTCATCGTATCTGATGTTGATTCTGTTAATGTTGATTCTGTTAGTTTTACAGTTTCTTTATTGGTTCTTAATTCCCATTTGCCCTTCTCACATTTTGGTCCCAAGACTTTCGTGATTATTTTTATTACCTTCTTTTCTATTTCACCTAATTGTTTAGCTGCACTTAAGGAAAGGCAATCTGGTTACTTAAGGAAAGGCAATCTGGTTTGTGGGCAATGTTGTAGTGCCAGAGTTTTACAATTATTATTGTTATTATTATTATTATAATGTGTGATTGATAAAGTATACTGTTACTGCAATGAAATATTTGTTGCTTGTGTAAAAAGTGCTGCTGATTAATTGAACAGTTAAATGTGAAGAGGCCATCCAAAAATTTATATTCAGACTTGCACTGAACATGTCAAGGGAATATGTAATGACCTCTGACAACAATGACTTTCTGTTACAGTATCTGTAAAGTTACAATGAGCAGATATTCAAGCGACTCAAACTCTAGTCGAGGAGAAGATCATTATCGGAAGAAAAAAAAGTCAAATAGAAGTGGAGGAAGGTAAGACAAATGCATTTTATTTACTATTAAAATTCTGTTTCTAATTGAGAATGCTGTTTGATGATGATTACTGTTCCAGGTCAAGAAGCTGTTCATACTCCAGCAGTGACAGTAGTTATTCTAAACGGCACTCACGAAAGCACAAGAAGGGAAAACATCACCACTCTCATAGTAGGGACCATTATGGCAAAAGGTAAAATTTTAAAGAAGTTGTTAATGTTAAATTTCCTTTTAAAACTGAATTGTCTTCCAGAACCTGTCTTTTACTTCCCAGAATGCTCAATGACCAGTCACACTCAAAAAATAGGACCCACAGCAGGCGATCCAGAGAGAGATCGAGGTCACTATCGAGAGAGAGATCACACGACCGTATAATATCCAGATCTAAAAAGAAGGTTAAAAGGCATTCTAGGTCCCGATCTCCGTCCAAGTCCAGACACAGATACAGATCTTACTCGAGATCACTATCGAAAGACAAATCGAGATCACGTTCACGTTCCGTACAGAGATCTCTGTCACAGAGTTCGAGAGACTCCCAGCTGTATACTAAAATTAAGACAGAGAAACAAGATCGAAAAGAAAACAGTGAAGTTAATGAAGGACAGAAAGAAAATGGAAAAAGTTTGAAAGAGCAAATTGCAGAAAGTGCAGAAAAGATTCTCGGGATTACTGGTAAGTATACTGTAAAAAAAGAGGTACCGTAAAAACTTCTAACAGTTAAACATGTAAATCGAGAACTTGAAGTTACAGGAATCACTTCTCTGGGACCATCACAAAGTGTTTTGGACAAATTGAATAGTCCTGGATTTGAGCAGAGATCATTTGTATCAACGAAATCTGCTGGGAGAATAGCGGATAAAGCACTGGAAGTTGAAGTAGAAGCACCTGCTCCGCCACTGTTAACAAATGATGATGATCCAAAAAGTATATTTCACTCAAGAGTAAGTATTCATAAATTTTCACTTTTGTCATGTGCTATAAGTATATTCCATTTTTTGTGAGGAGCTAAATGCTTCAACAGAGTGGCACTGCAGTATGTTAGAGACTTCAAGGGAATACAGAATTTAAATGTCTTTAAAAAAATAAACAATGAGGCTGTCACAACCATATACTATTGCTTCAAATATTTTTTGACTCGCTGTCCAAAACACGAGAGGACCGTGTTGCTGAAGGCAAATATTTGTAAGCGGCGCAATACAGATCGGTCTCGGATGCAGTTGCGTAAACCCTTGGCTTCAAAATAATAATCTGCAAAAGCACTCAAGAAAATATAGTATGTTCGTGAAATAAATAACAAATGGAAAAAATGTGTCGTACATTTGCGAGTCTGGCAATAGACAGAGTATATCAGATAAATATTAACATACTAAATCTGTCAACAAATAAGATTGTTGAATGGCTTATGTCTTAATGTCAATGATACGACACACGGAGCAAACAGTTACATGTAGTGTAGGCTTCTCACCCAGGCCATGGAAGGCGAAGTGAGGTCTATTGGCTGCCGTGTCATCCTCTGCCTTTCAGCTTCATGCAGATGCACAGTATGGAGGGGCACGTGATTGGTACACTGCTCTCCTGGTTCTTTTACAAACTTTCTAGACCGTGGAGTCGCTACTGTTCGGTTGGGTAGCTCCTAAGTTGGCATCATGAAGCTGAGTGCACGCCGTACCAGTCCTCCTGACAAGGAAAAATACTTGGCAGTACTGGGAACTGAACCTGGGTCCTCCATATGGCAGCCATCTGTGCTGACCACTCAGCTACCGAGGCCAACCTAAATGTTGTGTAGGGCTTCATAAGGACATGGAGACACTGAATGCTGAGTTATCTGGAAACTAACTTCTGTTAGTCTCCGAATAAAATATGTTAACTTTTGCATAATCACAATTCATATTTATGGACTTATCATCTCTCTTAACAAACTGACAAATTTCCTCTGCCTAAAATTCTGCAACCTGGAACTTTTGGACTCCACCAGCACATAACTTGTGGCATCCTACTTGTTTAATCATGATGTCCTGAAAAATCCTTACAGAAGTCTATGGTGAGTTGTCCGACTTGATACATAGTGAAACACTCTTTATTTATTACCAACAGATGGCTCAAATGTCAACTTCATTGCCACTTGCAGCACTGACAACTCGATGATCCCCAAGTCCAAGAACATTGTCTCCCTCCCCCTGCGGGTCCGGGGATTAGAATAGGCCCGAGGTATTCCTGCCTGTCGTAAGAGGCGACTAAAAGGAGTCCATCCCCCTCACGGGGGTAGTTAGCGCCTGCGTCCAGAGACGGACGGTTCCACGACCTCTATTTGCGGTCATTTTGCTTTTTCACTTCTCGTTTCTTCCTACCTTTGGTTAGTTCTTTTCTTTGCTCTTCTCCACCTCACTGTCTTCCTTACTCTTTCCCCTGCCAAATCTCATTGCCTTCTTCTCCTTGCCTTCTCATTGCCTTCTTCTCCTTGCCTTCTCATTGCCTTCTTCTCTTTGCCTTCTCTGGTCTCCGCCTCGGCGTTTGAGACAGTCTGTCCTCTCTCTCTCCCTCTCTCTCTCTCCTTTTTCCTCTTCTTCCTTCCTCCCTGTGCGTGCCTGAAGGCCGACCCACGCGTTCGCACGCTTAGCCGGTGCCAGGGTAACGCGTAATTCCCCGCCCTGGGTAGACATGTAAGGCACGCGCGTACCCCCTGGTAAAGGCCAGGCCCGGGGAGGGGTGATTGCCTGAGCTGATACCTTCTGACCATGCCGATTGGTCCCTCCGTCTGTTTCTCGGGAGGTGTGACCTGAGGTGTAAACATTCACCTAAGGCGGGAGTGCCCTCTGAGAGGGTCCCCACAAGGAAGGAGCGCGCCATCGGAGACGCTGGCAATCATGGGGGATTCCTCCGCAATGGATTCTACTCCATCTCTCTCGACTTCTGTCCAAAAACGGAAACGTGACCAGCCACCAGTGACAAAAGTACTACCGCCTGCCCCACAGTTCCTCGTCGTTTCTCGATCTGAGGACGGAAAGGATTTTTCCTCTGTCAACCCTTTCGTTATCCAGAAGGGCGTAGATGCCATAGCCGGATCTGTCAAATCTTGTACCAGGTTGCGTAACGGTACCTTATTACTAGAAACTGAGAGCGCCTTTCAGGCACAAAAACTGCTTCGGGCCACACTCCTGTACACGTTCCCTGTCCGGGTGGAGGCCCACCGAACTTTGAATTCGTCTCGTCGTGTAGTCTATACGAGCTCCCTCGACGGATTGACTGACGAGGAGATTCAATCTTTCCTCGCTGAGCAGGGCGTGACGGCTGTCCATAGGGTCATGAAAAAGGTCAACAATGACCTTGTACCGACCCGGACACTTTTCTTGACCTTCGATAGTGTAAAGCTGCCATTGCGCATCAAGGCGGGCTACGAGGTTATTTCTGTTCGCCCCTATGTCCCGACACCTACGCGCTGCTACCAGTGTCAGCGTTTCAATCACACTCGACAGTCTTGTTCCAATGTGGCTAAATGTGTCACTTGTGGCAGGGATGCCCATGAGGGTGACTGTCCACCTCCGCCTCCTCGTTGTGTGAACTGTCAGGGTGACCATGCCGCATCCTCCCGCGACTGTCCTGTCTATAAGGAAGAACGCTGTATCCAAGAAATTCGGGTCAAAGAGAAAGTCTCCACCTCGGCTGCTCGCAAGCTATTGGCTAGTAGGAAGCCCATGCTGCTCCTAGCGGGGAAATACAGTACTGTCCTCGCCTCTCCTCGGACTACCCGGGAGGTGGCAACCCAGACATGCGATCTGACCTTCAGCACCACGGTCGTCCGTTCGGCCAGTGCTAAGATCGCGCGGTCGACGTCTCCTCTTCCTCCCATCACCCCACAGACACCAGCCCCTTCATCAGCTTCTGCTAAGACGAAGACCCAGAAGTCCGAAGCACGGGCCTTCAAGAAGGAACCATCCCGTGCAGACTTCCTACGTACCTCGACCTCCCAGCCTTCGACCGGTACTTCCACCAAACGTCCTTCCAAGAAGGCTCATAGGAAGCACAGTTCTCCTTCTCTGCCACGGCGCATTTCTTCTCCTGCGCCACCCAGCGGTTGCCGCCCCAGGCCGTCATCCGTTTCGCCTGGCCGCACCGCTGGTAGCCGAACATCTGGCCGTTCACCGGCGGAGGAAGCTCCCCCTCCCGGCCATCCTCCCAAGATGGCCGATGAACCTATAGACCCAATGGACGATGACTGTCCGCCTACTGATAGCGGCGGCGGTGCTCGCTCGAAGCCAGGCCCTCAGCGGCCTTCGAGGTGACCCCTTCTTTCATCTTCCTTTTCTTACGATGGCACTTATTCACTGGAATATTCGCAGCATTCGCTCCAACCGAGAGGACTTGAAGTTGCTGCTCCGCTTGCACCGTCCGCTCGTCGTAGCCCTCCAGGAAACGAAGCTACGCCCATGCGATCAAATTGCCTTGGCACACTACACCTCTGTGCGTTTTGACCTACCCTCTATGGTAGGTATCCCAGCTCACGGAGGGGTTATGTTGCTGGTCCGGGATGATATTTACTACGATCCCATCACGTTGCACACCGGCCTGCAGGCAGTAGCCATCCGCATTACTCTCCCCACTTTTACATTTTCCATTTGTACCGTTTACACTCCATCGTCATCTGCCGTTACCAGGGCAGACATGATGCAACTTATTGCTCAGCTCCCTGCACCATTTTTGTTAACTGGAGACTTCAATGCCCACCATCCCCTTTGGGGCTCTCCAGCATCCTGCCCGAGGGGCTCCCTGTTAGCAGACCCTTTCAACCAGCTCAGTCTTGTCTGCTTCAATACTGGCACCCCTACTTTTCTTTCGGTCACATCTCACACCTATTCCCATTTAGACCTCTCTATATGTACTCCCCAACTTGCACGCCGGTTTGAGTGGTATGCCCTTTCTGATACATATTCGAGCGACCACTTCCCGTGTGTTATCCATCTCCTGCAGCATATCCCCTCTCCGTGCTCCTCTAGTTGGACCATCTCCAAGGCAGACTGGGGGCTCTTCTTTTCCAGGGCGACCTTTCAGGATCAAACCTTCACAAGCTGCGATCGTCAGGTCGCACACCTCACGGAAGTCATTCTCGCTGCTGCTGAATATTCCATCCCTCACCCTACTTCTTCTCCACGTCGCGTACCGGTCCCCTGGTGGACCGCAGCATGTAGAGACGCTTTACGTGCTCGCCAACGTGCTTTACGCACCTTTAAACGCCACCCTACAGTGGCGAATTGTATCAATTATAAACGATTACGTGCTCAGTGTCGTCGCATTATTAAAGAAAGCAAGAAAGCCAGCTGGGCTGCTTTCACAAGCACCTTCAACAGTTTTACTCCTTCTTCTGTTGTCTGGGGTAGCCTGCGCCGGCTATCTGGCACTAAGGTCCACTCACCAGTTTCTGGCTTGACGGTCGCGAATGACGTCCTTGTGGCCCCTGAGGATGTCTCCAATGCCTTCGGCCGCTTTTTCGCAGAGGTTTCGAGCTCCGCTCATTACCACCCTGCCTTCCTCCCCCGCAAACAGGCAGAGGAGGCTAGGCCACCTAACTTACGCTCCTCGAATTGTGAAAGTTATAATGCCCCATTCACCATGCGGGAACTCGAAAACGCACTTGGCCGATCACGGTCCTCCGCTCCAGGGCCTGATTCTATTCATATTCAGATGCTGAAGAACCTTTCTCCTGCGGGTAAAGGTTTTCTTCTTCGTACATACAATCGCATCTGGATTGAGGGACATGTTCCCGCGTGCTGGCGCGAGTCTATTGTTGTCCCGATTCCTAAGCCGGGGAAGGACAAGCACTTGCCTTCCAGTTATCGACCTATCTCGCTTACCAGCTGTGTCTGTAAAGTGATGGAGCGAATGGTTAACTCTTGATTGGTTTGGCTGCTCGAGTCTCGACGCCTACTTACCAATGTACAATGTGGATTTCGTAGGCGCCGCTCTGCTGTTGACCATCTGGTTACCTTTTCGACCTTCATTATGAATAACTTCTTGCGGAAGCGCCCGACCGCGGCTGTGTTCTTTGATTTGGAAAAGGCTTATGACACCTGTTGGAGGGCGGGCATTCTCCGCACCATGTATACATGGGGCCTTCGCGGTCGCCTCCCTCTTTTTATTCGTTCCTTTTTAATGGATCGACAGTTCAGGGTACGTATGGGTTCTGTCCTGTCAGACACCTTTCGCCAGGAGAATGGGGTGCCACAGGGCTCAGTTTTGAGCGTCGCTCTCTTCGCCATCGCGATCAATCCAATAATGGATTGCCTCCCAGCTGATGTATCAGGCTCCCTTTTCGTGGACGATTTTACCATCTATTACAGCGCGCAGTGTACACATGTCCTGGAGCGCTGTCTTCAGCGTTCTCTTGACCGTCTTTACTCCTGGAGTGTCGCCAATGGCTTCCGTTTTTCTGCCGAGAAGATGGTCTGTATTAACTTCTGGCGCTACAAAGAGTTTCTCCCACCGTCCTTACGACTCGGTCCCGTTGCTCTCCCAATCGTGGAGACAACCAAATTTTTAGGCCTTACATTTGACAGGAAACTTAGCTGGTCTCCACATGTGTCATATTTGGCCGCCTGTTGTACCCGTTCTTTAAATGTCCTCCGTGTTCTCAGTGGTATGTCGTGGGGAGCGGATCGAACCGTCCTACTTCGTCTATATCGGTCGATCGTCCGCTCCAAGCTGGATTATGGGAGCTTCGTCTACTCCTCTGCACGGCCATCCATCTTACGCCGCCTCAACTCCATACAACATCGGGGTTTACGACTTGTGATCGGAGCATTTTACACTAGTCCCGTAGAGAGTCTTCATGCTGACGCTGGCGAATTGCCACTCACCTACCGGCGCGATATACTGCTTTCTCGGTATGCCTGTCGGCTACTGTCAATGCCCGACCACCCGTCTTATCGTTCCTTTTTTGACGACTCTCTCGACCGTCAATACGGGTTGTATGTCTCTGCCCTGCTACCCCCTGGAGTTCGCTTTCGTCGCCTCCTTCAGCACCTTAATTTTTCACTCCCTGCAACCTTTCGAGTGGGCGAGAGCCACACGCCACCTTGGCTCCAGGCTCAGGTCCGCGTTCACCTTGACCTCAGCTCGCTCCCAAAAGAGGTTACCCCCGGTTCGGTCTACCACTCCCGTTTTGTGGAACTTCGTTTGAAGTTCATCAATATGACTTTCATTTATACAGATGGCTCTAAGGCCAATGACGGGGTCGGGTGTTCCTTTATTGTCGGGGCACAAAGTTTCAAATACCGGCTCCATGGCCATTGTTCGGTCTTCACAGCTGAGCTCTTTGCCCTCTACCAGGCTGTTCTTTACATCTGCCGCCACCGACATTCTGCTTATGTCATCTGCTCCGATTCTCTGAGCGCCATCCAGAGCCTCAGTGATCCGTATCCGGTTCACCCTTTTGTGCACCGGATCCAACGCTCTCTTCGGCAGCTGATGGACGTAGGTTCTCCGGTTAGCTTTATGTGGGTCCCTGGCCATGTCGGTATCCCTGGGAACGAAGCTGCAGATGCCGCGGCCAAGGCTGCGGTCCTCCAGCCTCGGACAGCTTCTTGTTGTGTCCCTTCGTCAGATTTCAGCAGGGTTATTTGTCGGCGCATTTTCTCGCTGTGGCATGCCGATTGGGCTGCCCTTACAGCCAACAAACTTTGGGCCTTGAAACCTCTTCCCGTGGCTTGGACGTCCTCCTCACGCCCTTCTCGGCGGGAGGAGGTAGTTTTGGCCCGGTTAAGAATTGGACACTGCCGGTTCAGCCATCGCCATCTGCTGACGGCTGCGCCGGCGCCGTTCTGCCCATGTGGGCAATTGCTGACGGTCCGCCACATTTTAATGTCCTGTCCAGATTTTAACGCACTGCGTCTCGATCTTAACCTGCCATGTACTTTAGATGCCGTTTTAGCGGATGACCCACGAGCAACTGCTCGTGTTCTTCGTTTTATCAATTTGACAAACCTCACTAAGGACATTTGATGATGCTGTTTTTTAATCCTATGCCTGTCAGTCTGTCTTTTATCGTGTTTTCCCATTTAGTTGTTGTTTTAAACTTGTGCCTCGCGGTGCATTCTTAACGTAGTCAGGGCGCTAATGACCATTGAAGTTATGCGCCCTAAAACCACACCAAAAAAAAAAAACTAACTTGTCTCCTATGTTTTTACATACAGATGTAATAAGGATTAATAATTTATAACTATCTGAAACTGATGATGTGGTTTGTCACATTACTCTAATGTCTTAAAGACTTTAGTACTTACTTTCAATTTTATTTCTTTGTTAGTGTGGAGCATATGTGGCCATAGGATGCAAAGAAAGTAGGTTGAAGACCTTCAGGTTCTTTGTGTTCACTTCTCTTTGGCAACACCACTTAATGACCAGTAACACATTGGTTCTCACAAACAGGGTAGCCTTTTGTTTCAGTGTCTACTGAAGTTTCTTTACATGTCTAGCTCTGTAGTGCAAATTGAGGAGCAAATCTCCATGGTCGTAGAATAAGTTAATAAATGAAATTAACATCAGAAAAATAACAGGTAAAATAAAATGTATATGAATCCTCTGCAGACTACAAGATGTGAGTATATTATTGACACAGTTAACAATAAAACGTGTATGAAAAAAAAAATGTAAATTAGTTATGAACGACAGCATGCATACACTTCAACATGTAAATGACACTAGAGATATTTAGATTTATGTTATGACATGTTCAATATGCCTGCCATCATTCGCAATGATGTGGTGCGGACAAATAATGAAATCCTGCATGACCCTTGGAACTGTGGGAACATCAATGCTGTCCATAACATTCTGAATGGCTGTTCTCAGCTCAGCAATGGTTTTGGGGTTTTTGCTGTACATCTTGTCTTTATATAGCCCCACAAAAAGGAGTTGCACGTGTTCAGATCCAGGGAATATGGCAGCCAATCGAGGCCCATGGCAGTGGCCTGTGGGTAACCAAGAGTCAGAATGCAGTCCCCAAAGTGCTGCATCAAGCACTCTCCTGCTTTGATGAGGTTGAGCTCCATCTTGCATGAACCACACCTTATCAAAATCATGGTCTCTTTTGATAATGGAGATGAAATCATCTTCCAAAACCTTCATGTATTCTTCGGCAGTCACCGTGCCATCAAGGAGCATCTTACAGATTATTTAGTGACTTGACATTGCACACCACATAGTTGCCTGTTGAGGGTAAAGAGACTTCTCGATCATGAAATGCAGATTCTCAGTCCCTCAAATGCACCAATTTTTCTTATTGACGAACCCGTCCAAATGAAAGTGGGCTTCATCGCTAAACCAAACCATACAGCGCATATTAATTCCCGTCATGCCCTGTGGCCAGCCGTGCAATTTGAACGTCCTAATGCAAACCGTTCAGAAGTTATGATGATTTTATTTCATGTAGTTCAATAATTGTCACCCTCTACACTCAGACTTCCCATTCTTGAGCCAAAAATAGCGATTATGAATGGAATAGTTACACCAGAGTATAATGCTGTAAGTCATAAGCAAACGCAAATAAGCAAAGTAGACTGATTTCATGTTGGACTATCACTTATGGCAGATGGCGTGTGAATGGTAAGTATAGCAGTATTCAGTTTTTGAACAAGATGTTGAACAAGGGGTTTCCATGACAGCGTACTATCTATCTGAAAAACTGGAACTTGAATTGTTCAGACTCGCTAATCGTATGCCCATACAAATAAAACAGTTTCTGCACCAGTCAGACTGATGCAGAAACTATTGTATTTGTATTGAACAACAGTTACAGCCCTCACAATGACATCCCTTATGGACAAAATATTCATATGCCCGTTGTGTGTAATCAAAATGTGAGTTTTAGTTTAGTTTTGTCTAATAAAATGTAAAAACTGAGTCTTACTGTGATTTACCACCAATTTATTTTCTAAAAGCCATAATTGTATGTCTTGAACTGCACTATTTGATACATTGACCACTCCACATTCAGCTTCTTTCACTACCAAGTTAGTATAATCAGCAAAAAGAAATATTTTAAAATTGCGTCATATTAGAAGGCATTCTTGTGAACAGTACAACATGCAGTTGCAAAACCAGAGGAATGGATGTGGCCTTCAGTACCAGTGGTCAAGTAGCTCCAATGAAATATTCACGAGTGTTGCCACTGTGGCACTATTTCTTTTGTGAAAACAGTTTCTGTTGTTGCAATCCAACAGTTTAACACTTTATAATCGAAACCACAGCTAGTCTGAAAGTCATCTTGTAAATGGGTTTTATTCCAAACATACATCACTTTTAGTGAAAGAAACTGTTTAAAAGATAATTACAATTTGAACAATAATAGGGTTTCGTTAGTGCAGAGTTCTAGATACTTACAAAATGCACCCTGAAACAGTGCTCATTTTCACTGATAACATTTACAACTTCGAGTGAAACATTTTCTTGTACACCAGCAGAAATGACACACAAGTGAAAAACATTCAAAAATTAGTGCAGGCGTTATTTGGCACAGATCACTGAAAACATAGTGTTGTAAAGTACTCATATTTCTGTGTCACTAATTTTCAGCTTTTTCACTCTGGCCATGAAAAGACCATTAGCTGTGGGAGTCCTCAAATTCTATCTTCAACAATGAACCCATCATATTTTGTACAATGTAGAAATGAAATTTTTATGTTGCTCTGTGGACAACAATGGAGAAAATAATGCCAAACTGTGCATCACTATTGGGAAAGCATTGACGGGTTTCGCAGATCAATCTGTAGCTTTCACGAATCTCAAAAGTAAATTGATGCTTGTGTGCCATTGAATAAATATGCGAGACAGCATAAGACATAGCCTATGAACCAAACAGTGTCCAATTTTATTGCTGTAGGCTAAAGTATATGCAACAATGAAAATAACTCCATGTACTGTAATAATTGCCTGCATTTCGTACTAACAGGACACTGAAGTTGGAAGAGAAATTGGAAATGCTTAGAATTCTTATATGATGAATTAGATTATACTGATATTGATGTTTAGAATATTACAGGATTTTGTGCAATTTAAAAAAAAGGACAGATACTAATAATTTCATGTGACTCAGAGCAAGTATTTCAATTAGACACCAGTGTGGCAACTTGTGTGCCCCTAACCTATTCCAGTTGTACAACTGGGGAAAATGACACTTGGTTCGGATTCCATGTTAAACTGTAGGTCACCTTTCCCTTTTCAGATAACTGGGATAAGCTATCAAATTTGTGCCTATGTTGTTGTTGGACTTGTGTCTTATGTTGTACAGGATTGCAGATTGTTGATATTAACATTCTGTTGCTGGTAGTGTCATGAATGGGAGATGCAATAAAATTGAGGTGGTAAAATAGAATGTAAATTGAGGTATATGTGTCTCATTAAAATTATCCTAGCCCCACCGTACTTACTTACTACTATAAATGGGTCATGAAACAAATTCTTCAACCACTAGCATATAATGTGCACCATCCTGAGTTGACTTTTACATATAATCTAAAACATTGATGTGACTTTTGTTTAAGCCAAAACATAGTGAAGCAGCTGAAATATGCTTCCAAAATGAGGCTGCAAAAATGACTTAGTAGAAAGTTTAATTAGGTGTTCAGGTATTGACCTATTTTTGTAAAATCCTGCGATAGTATGTCCTCTAAAGCAGCGAAGATATAGAATTGTTATTTATATGTAAAGTGCTTAAGCAATCAAAGTAATGTGACAAACTGGAATATCGGTAGCAGGTAGTTAAAAGTATTAGCTTCGGTTACATCTATATTTTGGTCTTGGGATCATGGGGTACATAGTGCCTAGTTGTGTAAATGGCACCAATTTGTTATTTAATCAATGTGCTGGTAATCAAATAGAGACAAAACCAAGAATGCAGTTTTTTATTGTTGAATTTTACTGTACTGTGGCTCCAGTAATTCTAAATATTTTGCGCAGAAAAATTACCTCTTCTTTAACTTCTAAAAAAGCACTGTATAATTCTGTGTTTGGTGCATAAAGCGTGTCAAGTTCAAAAGTGGCAAAATGAGTTTGATGTGCAGACAAATAGCGTAAAACTAGGCATGAGAAATACGAACACAGGTTTCCAGTGTGTAAACATGATTCTGCGTCCCTCTGAAAATCCAGATTCAAATACTTGCTTGGGCAACTTGTGGAATGAGCTGATAGCCTATACCTTCATTTATGGCTCATCCTATGTGCAATTTGGTAGGCCAGCAATGCCAGACACACAGTGAAAATTCGGTCGTTTCATTGGAGCTTTTAATTCGTTTGGTGTCCATGAGAAAGAGCTGTATTAAACACAGTACATGTAGTGCCTGCTGATGGAAACAAAGTGGAAATCATGGGCCATTGAATGTCATAGAAAATGTCTTATGAGAATGAAGTCTTTCAAGACGGCACTTATATGTAAAACTTTCTCGGTGTTCTTGCTGTGTCAATTCGGGATAAAATCTCAAGCTTTTGAAAGTAGCCTCCGTTGTCGTCATCAGGAGTAACTGATTGTCTTCACTGATGCTGTGTTGGCCTTGTATAGCCCATGGACGACTTGTGATTGGTCGGCGATTATGTACTGCTGCCGCAGACGGTGTCAATGTGTGCGCTGGTGGCGCCACCAATTCCGTTGGAACGTAAACCTTGGAAGGAATGTCTCGTCTCTGCTGCTTCTGTGCATCGAGCGCTCATTTCCATGCATCACTCAGATAGCATCCGCTATCATGGTTAAAGTTCTCCTCACTCATTCTTATTTCAACAGCCTCCTTAATAACATAATCCCAGTATGTGGAGGCATGGGACAAAATTTTTGTTTGATTGAACAGTATTTTATGTTTGTTTGTGAGGCTGTGCTCCGCAATTGTTGATTTCTCCAGTTCTCTGTTTTTAATATGCCTTTGGTATTCTGGACAGCGGTCAGAAACTGTATGAATGGTCTGATCTACATAATTGCTTCCACACTCCTAAAGGCTATTATAAATTCCAGGGACCCTGAGACTGTCCTTAACAGGGCGCATCATCTCCTTAATTCTCTTAGGACGACAAAAAATTGGTCTTATACCCCGTCTACCCAGGAATCTTCCTATTTTGCTGGATATAGAGCCACAGAATGGAAGGACTGCAATTGGTGTTTCATCCTGTGAGTGTGCAGCATTTTCACGTTTCCTTTTGTTGGAGAATGCTGCCTTTTCGGCTTAAGGTACACAGAGTGGTCGAGATGCCCGTCCACCCGTCGTGCTAAAACGTCTAAGAATGGCAACCTTACTTCCTTCACCATCGCGACAGTGAACCAGGTGTTCGGATGTATGCTGTTTGTGTGTTCTCTGATTTGTTTCAGAGCTTCTGCGCCTTGTGGCCAGACCATAAATGTATCATCAACTTAATGATAAAATAATGATGGATGGAGGGAGCCAAATTTAATGCACATTGCTCAAAATTCTCCATAAAAAGTTAGCCAGTGATGGAGACAACAGAGAGCCCATTGCCATGCTGTCCGTCATTTCATAAAATTTATTACCATACAAGAAGTAGGTGGTCGTCACCACAAGTCAGAACAACTTTATAGTTTCAGGAGGAAAAAGGATCCGCCAGCATTTTCAAAGTGTTCTCCACAGGAACTTTTGTAAACAGTGATGCCACATCCAGGCTGACTAAAATGTCATTTGGACTAACTCTAATCTTTTTGATTTTCTCAATGAACATCTGGGAGTTTTTGATGTGATGTTCACACCAGCCGGCTGTAAGTCATCGACTTTGTTAGGTATTTGGCCAGCTTGTAGGTAGGAGAGCCAATTGCACTGACTAGAAGTCTCAAGTAGTGAAGGCAGCAGAGGACAAAATAAGTAAAAAGACAAGGGCTAGTAGAAATCCTTGGGTAACAGAAGAAATATTGAATTTAATTGATGAAAGGAGAAAATATAAAAACGCAGTAAATGAAGCAGGCAAAAAGGAATACAAACGTCTCAAAAATGAGGTGCAAAATGGCTAAGCAGGGATGGCTAGAGGACAAATGGAAGGATGTAGAGGCTTATCTCACTAGGGGTAAGATAGATACTGCCTACAGGAAAATTAAAGAGACCTTTGGAGAAAAGAGAACCACTTGTATGAATATCAAGAGCTCAGATGGAAACCCAGTTCTGAGCAAAGAATGGAAAGCAGAAAGGTGGAAGGAGTATATAGAGGGTCTATACAAGGGCGCTGTACTTGAGGACAATATTATGGAAATGGAAGAGGATGTAGATGAAGATGAAATGGGAGATATGATACTGCGTGAAGAGTTTGACAGAACACTGAAAGACCTGAGTCGAAACAAGGCCCCGGGAGTAGACAACATTCCATTAGAACTACTGACGGCCTCGGGAGAGTCAGTCCTGACAAAACTCTGCTATCTGGTGAGCAAGATGTATGAGACAGGCGAAATACCCTCAGACTTCAAGAAGAATATAATGATTCCAATCCCAAAGAAAGCAGGTGTTGACAGATTTGAAAATTACCGAACTATCAGTTTAATAAGTCACAGCTGCAAAATACTAACGTGAATTCTTTACAGGCGAATGGAAAAACTGATAGAAGCCGTCCTCGGGGAAGATCAGTTTGGATTCAGTAGAAATGTTGGAACACGTGAGGCAATACTGACCTTACGACTTATCTTAGAAGAAAGATTAAGGAAAGGCAAACCTACGTTTGAAAATGTTGACTGGAATACTATCTTTCAAATTCTAAAGGTGGCAGAGATAAAATACAGGGAGCGAAAGGCTATTTACAATTTGTACAGAAACCAGATGGCAGTTATAAGAGTCGGGGGGCATGAAAGGAAAGCAGTTGTTAGGAAGGGAGTGAGACAGGGTTGTAGCCTCTCCCCGATGTTATTCAATCTGTATATTGAGCAAGCAGTGAAGGAAACAAAAGAAAAATTCGGAGTAGGTATTAAAACCCATGGAGAAGAAATAAAATCTTTGAGGATCACCAATGGCATTGTAATTCTGTCAGAGACAGCAAAGGACTTGGAAGAGCAATTGAATGGAATGGACAGTGTCTTGAAAGAAGACTATAAGATGAACATCAACAAAAGCAAAACGAGGATAATGGAATATAGTCGAATTAAGTCGGGTGATGCTGAGGGAATTAGATTAGGAAACAAGACCCTTAAAGTAGTAAAGGAGTTTTGCTATTTGGGGAGAAAAATAACTGATGATGGTCGAAGTAGAGAGGATATAAAATGTAGACTGGCAATGGCAAGGAAAGCATTTCTGAAGAAGAGAAATTTGTTAACATCATGTATAGAATTAAGTGTCAGGAAGTCGTGTATGAAAATATTTGTATGGAGTGTAGCCATGTATGGAAGTGAAACATGGACAATAAATAGTTTGGACAAGAAGAGAATAGAAGCTTTCAAAATGTGGTGCTATAGAAGAATGCTGAGGATTAGATGGATAGATCCCATAATTAATTAGGAGGTACTGAATAGAATTGGGGAGAAGAGGAATTTGTGGCACAACTTGACAAGAAGAAGGGACTGGTTGGTAGGACATGTTCTGAGGCATCAAGGGATCGCAAATTTAGCATTGGAGGGCAGCGTGGAGGGTAAAAATCGTAGATGGAGACCAAGAGATGAATACACTAAGCAGATTCAGAAGGACATAGGTTGCAGTAAGTACTGCAACCAGGATAGGGCAGCATGGAGAGCTGCATCAAACCAGTCTCAGGACTGAAGCTTGAGATTTTATCCTGAATTGACGCGGCAGGAAAACCGAGAATGTTTTACATATAAGTGCCATCGTGAAAGACTTTTTTTCTCATATATCTTTTCTCTATGGGGAGAACATCGCACGCCAGGTTTGTGAACTGGAGAAGCTGCACATCAAATATACACAGTAGTGGGGTAATTATGCATTTCTGCAATGCTGTCATGATAAGGAGATTGTGCCTGAGGTTGCTGTGGATGAACATCTTATGAAGTCGGTTGGAGTAAAGAATATATTACAGAAGACAAGCCGTGTGAGCGTCAAAGAAAGGTTACGACACACAAGGTACGAACTAGATTTTAATGCACTAAGTTTATATAGTTGACATCTTTTTGTTATATATATATATATATATATATATATATATATATATATATATATATATATATAAAAAGAAAGATGATGAGACTTACCAAACAAAAGCGCTGGCAGGTCGATAGACACACAAACAAACACAAACATACACACAAAATCTAGCTTTCGCAACCAACGGTTGCCTCGTCAGGAAAGAGTCTTTCCTGACGAGGCAACCGTTGGTTGCGAAAGCTAGATTTTGTGTGTATGTTTGTGTTTGTTTGTGTGTCTATCGACCTGCCAGCGCTTTTGTTTGGTAAGTCTCATCATCTTTCTTTTTAAATATATTTTTCCCACGTGGAATGTTTCCCTCTATTATATATATATATATATATATATATATATATATATATATATATATATATATATATATATATAAAAACAAAGATGATGTGACTTACCAAATGAAAGTGCTGGCAGGTCGACAGACACACAAACGAACACAAACATACACACAAAATTCAAGCTTTCGCAACAAACTGTTGCCTCATCAGGAAAGAGGGAAGGAGAGGGAAAGACGAAAGGATGTGGGTTTTAAGGGAGAGGGTAAGGAGTCATTCCAGTCCCGGGAGCGGAAAGACTTACCTTAGTGGGAAAAAAGGACGGGTATACACTCGCGCGCACACACACACACACACACACACATATCCATTCACACATATACAGACACAAGCAGACATATTTAAAGACAAAGACTGCCCAAATCCCCTCGCATTTTTGTGCGTAGCCGGTGACGGGGTAACGCGTAATTCCCCACCCCGGGTAGACAGGTAGAACACGTACGTAGTACGTACCCCCTGGTAATGGCCAGGCCCAGGGAGGGGTGATTACCCGAGCTGATACCTTCCGAAAGTGCCAATTGGTCCCTCCGTCCGTTTGGCGGGAGGTGTGAACAATCACCTAAGGCGGGAGTGCCCTCAGAGAGGGCCCTCACAAGGGAGGAGTGCGCCATCAGAGACGCCGGTAATCATGGGCGATTCTTCCGCAATGGTTTCCTCACCTTCCACTGTCTGTTCACAAGCGTAAGTTCACTGAGTCTCAGCCACAGACAGTTCTTCCATCGTTGCCACAGTTCCTTGTTGTTTCTTGGTCTGACGAAGGTCACGACTTCTCCACGGTCAACCCTTTCATTATTCAGAAAGGTGTCGACGCAATTGCAGGTCCTGTAAAGTCTTGTTCCAGATTACGGAATGGCACCTTGTTGTTAGAAACAGTCAGTGCCCTACAGGCACAAAAATTGCTGCGTACTTCACTGCTCCACACCTTCCCTGTTCGGGTTGAAGTGCACCGCACTTTAAATTCCTCGCGTGGAGTCGTTTATACACACGCCCTCGATGGATTGTCTGACGAAGAAATTCAGCACTACCTGTCTGACCAGGGTGTAACGGCTGTTCATAGAGTTAATTGTCTGACGAAGAAATTCAGCACTACCTGTCTGACCAGGGTGTAACGGCTGTTCATAGAGTTATGAAAAGGGTTGACACAAACATCATTTCAAACTGCACTGTCTTCTTGACATTTGACAAAGTTCAACTCCCATCGAAAATCAAAGCAGGCTATGAGATAATTTCCGTTCGCCCTTACGTCCCAAACCCTACGCGTTGCTATCGGTGTCAGCGGTTCAATCACACCAGCCAGTCCTGTTCCAGTCCGGCCAAATGTGTTACGTGTGGCAAGGATGCCCATGAGGGTGCTTGTCCACCTCCATCCCCTCGCTGCATCAACTGTATGGGCGACCACACTGTTTCCTCTAGAGATTGCCCCATTTTCTAAGATGAATGGCTTATTCAGGAAATCAGACTAAAGGAAAAGGTGTCTACATTTGCTGCTGCCCAATGTGGTTTCGGAAAGAATCGTTCTGCAGTTGACTATCTTGTTGCTATCTCCACTTACATCATGGACAATTATCTTAGGAAATGCCAAACAGTTGCAATATTTTTTGATCAGGAGAGAGCATACGATACCTGTTGGAGGACAGGCATCCTCCGCACACTGTTCGCTTGGGGCTTTCGAGGTCGGCTGCCCCTTTTTCTTCGCGAATTTATGGCAGAACGCACATTTAGAGTGCGGGTGAACCCTACTCTCTCCCGTACTTTCTCCCAAGAAAACGGGGTACCCCAGGGCTCCGTGCTGAGTGTTGTCCTGTTTGCCATTGCCATAAATCCAATTATGGATTGTCTCCTTCCTGATGTCTCGGGCTCCCTCTTTGTGGACAATTTTGCAATATACTACAGCTCTCAACGGACCAGCCTTCTTGAACGACGTCTTCAAGGATGTCTCGATCGCCTCCACTCTTGGAGCATCGAAACCGGCTTCCGTTTTTCTCCCAGTAAGACCGTTTGTGTTAATTTTTGGCAACATCAGGAGTTTCTT
The DNA here is from genome assembly GCF_023864275.1 of Schistocerca cancellata. Classification (NCBI taxonomy): domain Eukaryota; kingdom Metazoa; phylum Arthropoda; class Insecta; order Orthoptera; family Acrididae; genus Schistocerca; species Schistocerca cancellata. The sequence continues at coordinate 622,942,509 of NC_064630.1, forward strand.
CCACCCTCCTTACATCTAGGACCTGTCAACCTTCCGTTTTCGGACGTCGCTAAATTCTTGGGTCTTATGTTTGACAGAAAACTGTGCTGGTCCTCCCACGTTTCCTATCTTTTGGCTCGCTGTCTGCGATCCCTCAACACCCTCTGTGTCCTGAATGGTACCTCATGGGGAGCGGACCGAGTGGTCTTTCTCCACCTCTATCACGCCTTAGTGCGCTCGAAATTGGACTATGGAAGCATAGTCTACTCCTCTGCTTGGCCGTCTATTCTCCGGCGTCTCGACTCTATCCACCACTGTGGATTAAGTTTAGTGTCTGCTGAACCTCAGCTGTCCAATCGGCGAGCAGTCCTTCTGTCATTATGCTAGCCATCTGTCTTCCATGCCTGCTAATCCAGCCCATGACATTTTTTTCGACGCCTCCTTTGATGTAGGGTATGCAGGCTGCCCCTCCTCCCTACTACCACTGGGAGTCCGCTTCCGTCAACTGCTCCATTCTATTTCCTTCCGCTTTCCTAAAACCTTCTTTACAACTTGGGGTACAGCACCGCCTTGGCTCCATCCCCGGATCTGCCTGCTCCGTGACCTTTGTCAGTTTCCCAAGGATGGTACCCCTTCACTTGTTTATCATCGGGCATTTTCTGCTCTATGTGCACAAATGAAGGAAGCCACATTTATTTACACTGATGGCTCGAAAACATCGTTTGGTGTAGGGAGTGCCTATATTGTTGGCGACACCCCAAATCAGTTTCGGCTTCCCGACCAGTGTTCGGTTTATACTGCGGAGCTTTACACTGTTCTCCAGGCTGTGCATTACATCCGCCGCCATCAGCGGATACAGTATGTTATCTGTTCAGATTCTCTCAGCTCTCTCCTCAGTCTCCAAGCTCTTTACCCTGTCCACCCTCTGGTCCACCGGATTCAGGATTGTCTGCGCTTGCTCCACCTGGGGGGCATCTCGGTGGCGTTCCTCTGGCTCCCGGGACACGTTGGTATCTGTGGAAATGAGGCGGCCGATATAGCGGCCAAGGCTGCAGTCTCTCTTCTTCGGCCAGCTATTCAATCGATTCCCTTCACCGATCTACGGAGCTTTTTATGTCGCCGTGTTGTTCTTTTATGGCACGCACATTGGTTGACACTTCCCCATAATAAATTGCGGGATGTGAAAGCTCTTCCTTGTGCTTGGACCTCTTCCTCCCGAACGCGTCGTCGGGAGAGGGTAATTTTAACTAGACTCCAGATAGGGCACTGTCTTTTTAGCCATCGACATCTTTTAAGCGGTGATCCTCCCCCACTCTGTCCCCATTGCTCTCAGCTGTGGATGGTAAGACACCTTTTAATTGAGTGCCCCTATTTTACTCCGTTACGTGCCCGTCTACAGCTGTCGCCCGATATATCGTCAATTTTAGCAGATGACACGCGCTCGGCCGATCGCGTTCTCCAGTTTATTAGTGCCAGTGAAATGACGTCAGTCATTTGAAGCTTTTTTTGGGGACAACCAATCCCTTTCTGTAGTGGATTTTTAAGCCTTCCTTCTGCTTTTAGTTTCTCTAATTTTTTGAGTTTCGTTCCCATTGCTGCTGGTTTCCATTTTCGGTTTTTTACCGTTTCCTAAATCACAGACTGGGCGCTAATGACCATAGCAGTTCTGCGTCCTAAAAAAAAAATTAATAATAATAATAATAATAATAATAATAATAATAAAATCTTTTTGTTATCTACAGTTCTCTCACCGTTTGACTGGGAGTGGGTCGATATGACGATGGATGCTCATCAAAGAGCTCATCTTAGCAATATATTGGCTAAACAAGCAAAGAAATTTGAGCGTCTTGCAGCTGTGCAGAGATGAGAGGGAGTCATCATATGAAACAGTGTGCACTGTTGTCAACCTGTCAGACAAGAACGTGGACAAGGGAGCCATCTCGGCCCTTAATAAAGGTTTGAATTTTGCTCCTACACTAAGTACTATACCCATCATGGATCTTAACAGTCGAGTAGAACAGGCAATGCGGCATCTTGCACAGGATGACACCGACGAAGTGAGACTTATTACCAGTCGCATTTTTCCTCAGCTAAGCCTTCCAGATGTAATATCAGTAGAGAGGAGGTCCGTTTACTTTGGAGAGATGAAGATCTTGTCGTATTATCAGCTGGCAAAGGAAATGCCACCATGGTTCCTAATACTACTGAATATCACCGTTGGAGGACAGTACGTACAAATGTCTTAAACGGGACCCAACTTTGACGTACAGGAGAAAAACCATGGAGCTATTGAAGAATTCCAGTCTGACAGATGATGTTACGAAAAATCTCGAAGTCTGAGCTCCTAGAATTCCCAGGTTGTACGGACTACCGAAGATCCACAAGGATAATGTTCCCTTGAGCCCTATTGTCACTGCAATTGGTACTCCTGCCTACAAGCTGGCCAAATACCTAACAAAGTCGATGACTCCTATAATTGGCCGGTGTGAACATCACATAAAAAATTCCCAGATGTTCGTTGAGAAAATCATGTGATGATGACCACCTACTTCTTGTATGGTAATAAATTTTATGAAATGACAATACGGTATGGCAATGGGCTCTCCATTGTCTCCACCACTGACTAACTATTTTATGGAGCATTTTGAGGAGCGTGCATTAAATTCGGCTCCCCTCCATCCATCCTTTTTTTATCGTTATGGTGACGATACATATGTGGTCTGGCCACAGCACCAGAAGCTCTGAAACAATTCATGGAACACATGAAAAACATACATCAGAACTCTGCTTCACTGTCGAGTTGGAGAAGGAAGGAAGGTTGCCATCCTTCGACGTTGTAGTACAACGGCAGGTGGATGGGCGTCTCCACCACTCTGTGTACCGTAAGCCGATGCATACCGATTTATACCTTAATGCACAGAATTTCCATCGCTCTTTTCAGAAGAGAGCAGTTTTGAACATGTTGGTTTACAGAGCAAAAATGGTTTCTGACAAGGACCACTTGAAGTCCGAAATTAACCATCTGAAGTACATGTTCCGAAAGAATGGCTATGGTGCACATGATAAAGGCAGCGTTCTCAAGAAAAGGAAATGTGAAAACGCTGCACATTCACATGATGAAGCACTGATTGCGGTTCTTCCTTTTTGTGGCACTATATCCAACTAAATAGGAAGATTCCTGGGTAGACGGGGTACAAGACCAATTTTTCGTCCTCCTAAGAAAATTAAGGAGATGATGTACCCTATTAAGGACAGTCTCAGCCTCAGGGTCCCTGTAACTTATAACAGCCCCTGTGAGTGTGGAAGCAATTGCAGAGGTCAGACCATTTCCGATTGCTGTGGAGAATACCATTGGCATATTAAAAATAGAGAACTGGAGAAATCGGCAATTGCAGAGCGTAGTCTCACGAACAAACATAAAATACTGTTTGATGAAACAAAAACTTTTGTCTCGTGCCTCCACATACTGGGATTCTGTTATGAAGGAGGCTGTTGAAATAAGAATGAGCGAGAAGAACTTTAATGGTGATAGTGGATACTATCCGGGCAGTGCATGGAAACTAGTGCTCTATGCAGAGAAGCAGCAGAGACATTGTTCAAAAAGATTTCAGGCTTGCAGACGGTTGTCGTAAACTTCATTGCGTGATATTTCTGCTGGACAGCTGCCAGCCATCTTCAGGTGAGCTGAACGAGGACTGACGAAGACATTCTCCGCTCCAGCTTATACGGGGTTATTACAAATGATTGAAGATTTCACAGCTCTACAATAACTTTATTATTTGCGATATTTTCACAATGCTTTGCACACACATACAAAAACTCAAAAAGTTGTTTTAGGCATTCACAAATGTTTGATATGTGTCCCTTTAGTGATTCGGCAGACATCAAGCCGATAATCAAGTTCCTCCCATACTCGGCGCAGCATGTCCCCATCAATGAGTTCGAAAGCATCGTTGATGCGAGCTCGCAGTTCTAGCACGTTTCTTGGTAGAGGAGGTTTAAACACTGAATCTTTCACATAACCCCACAGAAAGAAATCGCATGGGGTTAAGTCGGGAGAGCATGGAGGCCATGACATGAATTGCTGATCATGATCTCCACCACGACCGATCCATCGGTTTTCCAATCTCCTGTTTAAGAAATGCCGAACATCATGATGGAAGTGCGGTGGAGCACCATCCTGTTGAAAGATGAAGTCGGTGCTGTCGGTCTCCAGTTGTGGCATGAGCCAATTTTCCAACATGTCCAGATATACGTGTCCTGTAACGTTTTTTTCGCAGAAGAAAAAGGGGCCGTAAACTTTAAACCGTGAGATTGCACAAAACACGTAAACTTTTGGTGAATTGCGAATTTGCTGCACGAATGCGTGATGATTCTCTACCGCTCAGATTCGCACATTGTGTCTGTTCACTTCACCATTAAGAAAAAATGTTACTTCATCACTGAAAACAGGTTTCGCACTGAACGCATCCTCTTCCATGAGCTGTTGCAACCGCACCGAAAATTCAAAGCGTTTGACTTTGTCATCGGGTGTCAGGGCTTGTAGCAATTGTAAACGGTAAGGCTTCTGCTTTAGCCTTTTCCGTAAGATTTTCCAAACCGTCGGCTGTGGTACGTTTAGCTCCCTGCTTGCTTTATTCGTCGACTTCCGCGGGCTACGCGTGAAACTTGCCCGCACGCGTTCAACCGTTTCTTCACTCACTGCAGGCCGACCCGTTGATTTCCCATTACAGAGGCATCCAGAAGCTTTAAACTGCGCATACCATCGCCGAATGGAGTTAGCAGTTGGTGGATCTTTGTTGAACTTGGTCCTGAAGTGTCGTTGCACTGTTATGACTAACTGATGTGAGTGCATTTCAAGCACGACATACGCTTTCTCGGCTCCTGTCGCCATTTTGTCTCACTGTGTTCTCGAGCGCTCTGGTGGCAGAAACCTGAAGTGCGGCTTCAGCCGAACAAAACTTTATGAGTTTTTCTACGTATCTGTAGTGTGTCATGACCATATGTCAATGAATGGAGCTAGAGTGAATTTATGAAATCGCTTCAATCATTTGTAATAGCCCTGTATAGTGCGCTGATAGTACTGCAGCGCATGCGTTGCAATTGCGGAGACAAAACTTCGATTTTGGCCACTGCAACAACTTTTTGGGACTCCATTATCAAAGAATCAGTTGAAATATGCATTGCGGGAAATCTAATGAACCGTGACAGTGGTTACCAATTGAATAACACATGGAATCCCATCATCTCCGAAATTTGCTCTAAATGAAGACGCCAGAAGACTTTGATAGCTGCGACCAGTGACAATACCGACGGCAGCTGAGTACTGCAGTTCCACCAGCGAGGGCGCTGCCGTTGGGCGGTGTGGCCCTTCTGTCTCCGCAATTGCAACGCATGCACGGCAGTACTATCAGCGCACTATAAAAGCTGGAGCAGAGAACGTCTTCGTCAGTCCTCATTCGGCTCACCTGAAGTTGGCTGGCAGTTGTCCAGCCGAAATATCATGCAATGAAGTTTACGACCACCAGCTGCAAGTGCGAAATCTTTTTGAACAATTGATTCGCCAGAAAAATTTCAAATTTTACAGCAGAAACATTCCTTCCAAGGTTTACGTTCCAATGCAAGTGGTGGCACCACCAGCACACACATTGACACCGTGTGCGACAACAGTACGTAATTGCATACCAATCACAAGACGTCCACAGGCTATGTAAGGCCAACACAGCAGCAGTGAAGACAGTCAGTTGCTCCTGATAATGATGATGGAAGCTATCGTTGAAAGCTTGAGATTTTATCCCGAATTAACGCAGCACGAAAACCGAGAATGTTTTACATAGAAAAGTCTTATTTGTTCGTGTTATTATTAGTTTCAAAAGAAGAAATGCAATAGGTGTGATACACATTTTGAACCATGAAATATTTCAACACTGTCCCAACTAGTAGCTCTTTTTCTTTGTAGGTTATTTGTGCAGGTAACAGCAGCAGCACGGTACTCGTTTTCTGGAAGCGAATATCTTTTTAAATAAATTTGTTAGGGATTAACATGTTGAATGCCTTAGGCTTAGTGATGGATGTTTCATGGCCATTCCTGGCACACAATGTCAGATGTATGGCTCTGCTGTGGCTGCTGGCATCCATCGTGTTAAACCTTTTAAATGTGTCACCATAAGAACATAATTACTTTCTTACTTACTTACCTCTGGTCTATCTTGTTTTACACTATTTGTAAAAGTATTTAGGCACCTAAATGTTTTTAGCTGTGGAGCTTGTTTAGGAGACAAATTGCTCTGATAAAACGAATGCGCGCCACGGAGCATAGATGCTGTAGTATTTGTTTTACATATGACCTTTGTCAAATAATTAAAAATGAAACATTAAGTAGTTGTCCATTTTATACGTTCAGTGTGTTTTTAGAGACTTAATTTGATTTTTTCCGATAGTGCTGTAGTCATATTTTAGCACAAAGACAATTTGACAGTGAAGGATTTGTTGCGATGACCGATAGCAATTGTATCAACACAGAGAAAAAGCTAAAAATCGTAGATTGTTCCTTTTATTTACAAATTGACTGCATTGTTGATATTTCGCCTCAAGGCTTCTGGAATTGGCTTCATCATCACTTTTAATGCAATTTTATATGTAACAAATTTTCAGCATATGTGAATCAGGAGACTGCACTATATTCAGCTGTTTTGTAGTGTTGCACAGGAACCACATGATGATACTTTCAGCAGCATGCTTTGTATTATGAGTAAAGACAAACTGTAGACCTAGCAGAGTGGGAACTTGATCACATGGCATGGTAGTCATTTTAGTTCATGGAAGTGCATTTTGTTACCTCCTAATGCATGAAAGGCAAGTAAGCAAAGAAAATGTCTTCATGGGCAAGCTGTGACAGCTTTAAATTAACATTATTCAATTTATTAATGTTGTGTAGGAGAAAGGAGTTACAGTCCTGATTGTAAAGTTGGTGAAACATGCAAGCAAAATGTTAAAGTTGAGCATGTCTATGATGGGAGGGAAGATAGGATGCTAAGTGGAACTGGATTCAAGAACTCACCCCTGGAAAAGGAGAAATGAAGTGCGCAAAGTCACTGTCCCAGCGAGAGTACAGATAAATTACTATTATTATGCAACTAGCTCTTAGCTGTGGCTGCACTTGCATATTAGTAGTTTTGTTGTTATGAGTTTCGGTGAATAAGCAAGCTGCTGTACACAAAGTACCATCAGCTGCCCTCGTGTGTCTACCTGTTCGGGTAAGCACAACTCGTGATGTGTGCCCACTCTCACCTCCCATGCTGTCCCAACACATGATGCATCAGCATGTGCAGCGTCACTGCTGAGCAGTGCGTACTGAGGGGCATGGGCAGGAAGGCATGCCCTATGCATTATGCTATTAAAGCAGCTATGCATTATAGAATGTGTACATTATGCAACAAGTAGTGTGGAAGTCAGGATTAGGATGACGGTCCAATCCCGTCTCCAACCATCCTGATTTAGGTTTTCCGGGATGGTTCCTTTGAAAGGGCACGGCCGATTTCCTTCCCTAACCCGAGCTTGCTCTCAGTCTCTCATGACCTCGTTGTCGACGGGATGTTAAACACTAACCACCTAACCTAACCGAAGTCAGGATTAAACACATTGAAGATTGTGTAAGCATTGTATTCATTACTTTGAATCGTAGCACATATCAACTAATACAAGCATTTTCACAAATGATAAAAATTAAAAGGCAAAGAGTAAATATTTTCCATAATTCACATAATATTCTCGAAACCAGTAGTAAGTATATTGCACTACACACTTTCTAAAGCAGTCTTTGTTCTTCCTCAGGGTTTAATCGATCTCAATAATGAATGGAGTTGCTGTCACATCTATAATATTAGTATGGATAAAACTTTCAGTTATGATATTTTTTTTCTGTGATCTTATTTTTGATGATCTATATACAGTGCCCCAAGATAGTACAGTACAAAGAGGTACCAACTATGCTCAAACTTCAGTTATTTGACTGTAAGGAAACTCTGTAGAGAGAGAAATTAAATCTATGGGATTTACATTTAAAAACAGACCAAATAAACAAGTTGTCACATGTAATCGAGGTAAGCACTGGGATTAAAGTGGCTAGTGTTTTAAACAGACGAAATGTGGATTCGTGCATATTATACTGTGAACAAATGTTGCAATGTGATAGTGTGCAAAGAATATATCAACAAACCACAGTTTGGTGTGTGATGAAGGATATGTTGTGTTCATCTGCTTCAAGCCAAAAGTGTGGAGCTGTGTGGACTATTCACCGTGCTCGAGATAGCTCTAGCTCTAACGTTAGAGATTCAGCAAGTCAGTACGCAGCTTAACCAGCTAGCTACTCTCCTAGGGACTAGTAGTTACACTAACAGCATGTTGATTTGCATACCTGGTTAACAAAGATCAGCATGGTTAATCTTTTCTCGTGAATTTGGATATTTTTCTTGAGCAAGAAAAAATTGCCATCCTTGGGCTACACTAGGGAAGAGCAGTGTAATCTATCAAGATATATGCAATTGTGACAGTTAATGAAGTGAGACTGCAATGTGTAGTTTGTGAGTTTGTCCAACACACTTTCAACAGCAATAGCAATAGTGGTCAGTTGGGGAATAATGCGTTCCATCATTTATGTTTTGATATACTATACCCTATGATAAAACATTAAGGGTAATGTGACTAGTGTCTAAACAGTGTACAAGAGTACTGTAGGTGCTGATTGTTGTGGCCTACATTCGTCACCAGAAAAATCTCAAATGAAGTTCATAGAAAAATATTTGGTGCATACTGAACAATGAATGACCGAAATAGATGAAAAGATTATGTTTGAGGTTTGTTAAAGTTATTTTAAACAAAGCTTATCACAATATGAAATGAAAATCTATTTAGGGAAGCACGGAGTAAGACAGATTGAAAATTGATAGTAGCAAGTCATGTTTTTTAAAGGTATTTATTCAGAATGGACCAGCAGGACTGAAAGGTCTCGTTCAGAAAACAATAATATAAAAGAGGACATCCTTAAGTTTCTAACTGGAATCTTTACATACAAAAGCCATTATTTGAGAAGAAATTGTTGGGAAAGTTGTTATTAATTTACCTGATGATGGCTGCATTGTACGAAAAGTAATCTAAAGAATTTTGCAAGGTTATAGGCTCTTTTGTGATGAATTTCACAAAATGAAACTGACTACAAAGAGATCTAAGGTTGATATATGTACCAATTGTGACCTGACAATTTAATTTGGAATCTAAGATGATGTAGAAATGAAAACTGATTTACAGCAATAAAAATGGTCTTATAATGTTATTGTCTATGACAGACATTTGTAGTCTCTAATATCAACAACTGGCATCAACAGGAAATGTGATTTGTTTCAGTGCAATCAACGGTGCTGAAACTTGGGTTTCTGCAATTTGCATGTTGGCCCCCCACAGGCTTTTCATATGTTGTGTGGCACTTTTACCTGATAATGGGTGTATGATTCTGCAATGTTATGAAAACGATCTGTCCTTGTTGTGGAGCTGGTTCAAAAAATATCCCTACAGTTTGCATTGCTCTTAAAGATTCACCTACAGCAAAGTAGAGACCAATGATCAACCTTTCAATTGCAGAAAAAGATAACTACAGAATACTGTTCTACAGCACAACACTAAGAACTGTTTGAGGCTGGGAATGTTGGCAGTACTGCACTTGATCTCACAAGAAAAGAAGTCAGATTTACTGTTTCTCATGTAATTCATCTCACCTATTTTACTTGGATCTAAAGACATCCGATATAAGAGAAAACCTGTACTTACAAAAGTGAATGTGACTATGGGCAAAAAGGAGATTATTATTGAGAAACAAACTTAAGAGCTCTTGTAAAACATAAATTTGAATTTTGTTTCTAGACTTATATCTAGTTACTTGGCGTACAGCTTCTAATGGTTGACATTCTTTTTATTGTAGGAAAATAGTAAGCAATCTAAAATTAATCATGTAATTTATGAATCTGGAGTTTTTCCAATGGTTTTTGTTGATCAAAATGTTCTAATGTAATACCAAAGATGGTGCCAGGCCCTGATACAGTGCCAGTTAGAATGAATTTTTTTCCTTGTAGCTTTTATTTATTGAGAATTTCTACAGCAGATAGTCTCATGTGACAGGAGAGAGCACAGGACTCTTGTTTACAAAACAGATGAGATGCACAGTATTTGTGGCACACATGTGTTGCAGGATTGTGAAGCATATTCTAAGCTCAAACATTGAGATTCCTGGAGGAAATCGAGCTGCTCTGAGAATCAGCATCAGCATGGATTGTTGGTTGGTTGTTGGAGTTAAGGGATCAAACTGTGAGGTTATAAGTCTCTTCATCCTATATGTATTGATGCAGGAATAATCCTCAGGAGGAGGATACAAAATGCAACTCCTGGGAAGCTTTGTCAGCAAAATTCAATAAGACAGAAATAAAATCATGGAGAAGGAAGAAGGGGTAAGGTGGGCGAGCTGCTCTGCCCACAAAGAAGTTGGATCCCCGGAGCATATGGATTCAGGAATACTTGTGACACACAGCTTGCCACATTTGTACACACATTTTTCAGTCAGTGGGTGCTTATGAACAGAAAGATCCTCTCTTCTTAGGTTCGCAAAGGGCATTTGACACTTACCACATGATCTGCTACTAACCAAAATACAATCATACGGATTTTTATTCGCATGTATGCGATTGGCTTTATGAATAATTTGACTAATAGAAGCAAGTATGTTATACTGGGCAGGGAATGTTCAGCAGAAACAAAAGTGGTATCAGGTGTGCCTCAAAGAACCATATAGGGCCACTAGTGTTATCAGTACACACATCCTGTTAAGATGGTATCAGCAGCACTGTAAGATCGTTTACTGATGTTTTTTTGTCTACAGGTCAGTATCCTCACTGAATGACTTCAGGGAATCCGGAGAGACTTAACAAAATATCCACTTTATGTAACTGAAGGCAACCCCCTCTATATGTGGATAAGTTCAAAGTAATGCCTGTAACAGAGAGAGAACCTCATATCAGACTGCTAGATCGGTGGTTGACATTGTGACCCTGTCACACTATACTATTATTTTGGAGTAATACTGAGAAGCAGTATGAGTGTGGTGCTCTGACAAAAACAGATTTGTTGGAACCGTTCCTTGAAGGAAATTAAAAACAAGATGTTAGTATAACAAAGTCTAGAGTATAGTCTAGATCGATTACACATGACAGTAGACATAAGATGGATACAGAGACATGTTACTAGGATCATAACAGGTCAGAATAGCCCATTTCATTAGTTTAAAAGAAATTCTCAAGAAACTTAAAACTGAATATCTGGAGGGAAGATAACAGTTCTCACAAAACCTTGTTGGGTAAATTCAGAGAAACAAGACTGCATAGTGGTAATAAAACACCCTGAGGAAGGCCATTTGCAACAGTGGCAGAAGCATTTGAGAATTTTATATACCCTGAAAAATTATGTTGACAGTGACAACAGCCGCGAATGGAATAGGACAAAAATAGGCAATACTGTTACAAAGTACCATAGACCTGTATTACACAGTAAAACTCCTTTGCTTACCATGTCATACTGTTCAACCATTCCATATCACATAGGCTTCTGCTGTCAGAGAGAAAATTAAGTACAAGATTGGAATAGGATCTCTAAACAGTCACTTATGTTTGGAGAATATCTTTAACCCTTAAATCTGTAAAATCTGCAGTGCAAATTACATTTGTTGAAGCAGTTGATGCTGAAAAATTGACAATTGTCTAAATATCCATTTAAAAAATCAAACCTGTTGGTTTTATTGAAGTGCCTGATTAGTGTTAGGAAACAGATTCCAAAAATTAATACTTCAAAATGTAGTGTGTGTAGAGGTGTACCAGCAGAAATGAAGTGGTGAGGGTAAGTTGTGAATTGGTCCTAGATAGCTTTTGACAAGAGCATTACTCTCTTAAAGGCACAGTATCATGCTCAAGCCCTGGTTCAGTATACAGTTTTAGTAAGTCAGGAAGCTTGAAATTAATACTCCAATTATCACAATGAAGAAAATGAGCCCATTTATGGTGATTTTGGGGTTTTTGAGATAGTCTGCACATTTGCAATTAACGCTGTGTACAGTGGTGCCAAGTAACCAGGAGATCCCAGTCTGCCACATATTTTCACTGCATTAACTCCCGATGCAGCTGATATCAGTTTCTTTCCTTTCCATTCTTCTCCCCCCCCCCCTTTTCAATGTACAATATAAACACCTACTTAATAATTATCAGAAAGCTCTCTTCACTGAAACTGGCGCACTTGTAGTGATTTATATGCAAATATTCCAGAAAATGATCTCTGGTCTACAAAATTAATAGACTTATTGTTTCCATACTTACATTATAAAAAAAAATCTAGTTTCACAGCAGATTGTAATGAGGAAGTTTGAGGTACACTTTTTGATTCTATGTTTGAAAATGTTGTACTTTAAACTCTTCAAATCAGATTAAAATAAAGAATACTTTTTTAGTTATTTTCAGATCAGCAACGAATGGAAAAATGGATTAAGAAGTTGTTCCACCTCCGCCAAAAAGCTGTAAATGGTGAACCTATTATTTAGTTACTGTTCATTACTGTTATATGATTTTTATTTTCTGAAACTGGAAACTACAGTTTTATATTGTAAAGTAACATGGATGTTATTCTAAAAGTATATAAACAACAAGAGTTCAACATGTAAACTATTATCTGCAAATAAAATACATTTAAACTCTTTAGTATATAAATTCATATCTAAAGGAACTAAAATGTTTTCTACTGAATGTCTAATCCCAAAACTCATAACACACTTCCACAGGGATATCTGATAAAGCTTATAACAAGAATGTACTTGCCCGCAAATCTGTACTGAATGGAACAATTTTTTTGTCACAGTAGAGTGTAAGCTCTTTCCTCATAAGGACAAAAAAGTAAAAGTATTGAAATTTGTATCTAACAAACTGTCACCACTTCCTCTGAGGGGTAAAGGCTCCATTATCAATTTGGACTGAAAGGTATATTCTGATATGTAAGGAATAACTGAGATTCTATTCTTAAGTAGAATTCTGAGCTTTCTCCATTTTAACAAATGAAGGAATATACATTTCATTTCATTTACATCTGCACCCACAGTCTCATTACCAGAACACCTAAAACTTAACATATATTTCAGCATACTGCTCAGTCTTCCAAACCACCAGACTTATGAAACAATAAAGTTACTAACAGCAGCAAACTCTGCCTAAAACAGGTCTTATATATGCTGGTAACAAATAATACAATAAATATGTCACTGTTCTCCACACATTATTAAGCACCTTGCAGATTTTGAGCTTCATACTCTAAAATCTCAGGCATATTAATGAGATCAACTTCTAATATCTTCTTCCCTGCAAATTCTGCAAACTTGGCATTGTTTTCAAGTACACTTCTTTTGAAAACTGAAATACAGAAAAGTTGGATTAGTATTTTCAAAAATTATGTCATCAATCATTACAATAATTTTGATATATGCCTCTTACCTGGTGAAGTAACTTTCTCCAACAAATATGTTGGTACATTTTTACATTCTCTTGCTATGTAAATGCCAACGGAGCTGTAATCTTTAATAGGCGGTACAACAACTCTCATAGTTTCTCTTACCACATTTGTATCAACTTCATAATAACCTAAACACAAAACAAGTTTAAATTATTTTGAATTTGAAAAATTAATGGAAGATTACTGCAGTATACAACTGAAAAAAATGGTGTTGACACTAGGGTGCCCATAAATTAACCATAAAAGATACTACAGTATTACAGAGACTACGAAGTGTGGTTACATCATTTTCTTCTCGATTCTTGAAAATATGTCACAATATCTTATTAATACCTCTGTATATACAGAGTATTGTGTGCTAACCTACCATCAACAGATTCCTTGGGACAAATAAGGAAAAACATAAATAGTCCAGGGCTTAAAAACATTTCTGTAGTACAATGTACACAAATTTCAAGTGCGGAGCTGGAGGTTGTCAAGCAGTAACTCATAGGCGAATGTTTCATAGTGCAACAGAGGAAAGAATTGGAGGCTGGAAGAAGGAGCAGAACTTCTTGGTGATGCTAGAAAATAATGAAGACGCAAGTATTTAAGTCTTCACTGTATACTAAGGTTTAGGATAACAGTAGAAAAATACAACAAGCCTGAAGGTCCAGATCAGTTCCATTGCTGCCAGAGGTTCAAACACACAAGCAAAAGCTGCTAACTTCAGCCACAGTGCGTGAAATGCACAGGCCTGCACCTGACTAGTCTTTGCAGCCATGGGAGAACACAAAACCCAGTGTGCCCTTAGCCCATTGTGAATTTTATCAGAGATTAATTCAAAACCACAGCCAAAGCAAACTTGTCCCAGCTGCCACTGAAAACTGAACTTGGCAGCAAGATACGTTTAGGTACCAGCACGGCAATTCCTGGTACTGATGCCAGGACAGACCGCATGGGCTGCCCCCTCAATTTCCAATGCCGAAGTAACCCTCCCCCCTCCTCCTCAGCAGTGCCAGAAGCAAGTGCACCCCCACCCCCCACCAGTGGACCCTCCAGTGGACCCAGAGATGAGCACGCCACCACTGCCACATCCACCAGCAGCCAAGTCGATTGCTTGTGGCAACGAAGCTGTGTTCCCACCACCAGATCCTATGGCTGCTCCTGGCACAGAAGATATCAGAACCGCTCCACAACCCGCACCAGAGGCACCTCAGGCGACGCCAAACACTAGCGGTGACCTCTTTAGTTTGCTGGAAGATTTCAGAGAAATAAAAGCGCTGTTTGTGGGACTGAACATGAGCACCCTGGTGCAAAAAGATAAAGAAACACTGGCAAAGGTCCAAGCAGAACCAGATATATTTTCCAAGTTGATGATAATAGTAGAAGTTAGGCAACCAAGTGTTTAAAATAATTTTGGCCTATGAAACCCATGACCAACGATAAACGTAAAGACACCTTCGGGCCCTGTTGAACAATGACGAGGGAGGCATAGTAGTGAGGGACATGAATTCCAAGCATGGGTACTGGGGCTGCATCACCGAAAATGGCAGTGGGATGAGATTGGGATGATTTATCAAGAGCGATCCCTCTCTGGGAATAATTGCTCCCATGCCTGCCATGGAGGGCTGCAGCAACAGTTCACTAAAAGCTGGCTTCAGAACAAAGACTAAATCTGGAGGATGGCAAAAACAGACAGTTACTAACTGGGAACAATATAACGCCCTGGTAGAACACATGAGGAATGAAGCAGAGGTGGATATGATGATAGAGTATTTTATAAATGTACTCCAGACCTGTGCTCAGGAGATAAGCACCAGGCAAACCACCAAACCTGGTGCTAGGGACCTGCCCTGATATCCGGGACCTGATAGCCAAGAAGTGGTGTGTGATGAGGGATTGGCAAACTTTTTGCGATCCCGCCAATCGTCACCTGCTTAGAAGACCAGAAGCCCAAGTAAAGCAAATGTTACAGGAGCACAGAGGGCCTCAGATGGGAAGAATGGCTCAGAGGTAGAACAGGACACAAGAGAAGTGTGGAAGATCGTGAAAGCTCTGAACACTACATCCAGGGTACACAGGCCACTGTGAGGAGAAAACGGATTAGTTTATGACAACAAGGAGATGGCAGAAGTATTGACAACATCACTGGAGTTCCAATTCTGAACTGAAGTCATCGACAATGACATGACTGATAGGCAAGCAGAAATAATAATCGGATGAGTGACAGCAAGAAAGGGCAGAAACAGAATATACACCGGTTCCTGATCACCTTTTATGAGCATATATCAGACAACTATGGAACAACCAATCCCTCAGCCCTGACAAGGTCTGTATCCCTTACCTGAAACACCTTCCTCCTCACCTCACTGCCATATATAACCAGTGATTTTTCCCTAACCTACTTCCCAACCACATGGAAAACTGCTCAGATGGTAACCCTACCAAAGCCCAATAAAAAACCAATCCTACCTGAGAGCTACAGACAGTTTCACTCCTGTGCTTTGTACTGGTGTGCCCTATCCAGAGAGTCCTTACCAAATTCCTGAGAGACAACATAATCACCCGTAAGCAGTTTGGCTTCCATCCCGAACACAGCACTGTTCATCAATCCCTACATCTGGAAGAACACATATGCAAGATGATAGATATAAAACATAGCATAGAAGCAGTATTTCTCGACATCAAGAAAGCATTCAATAAAGCTTGTCATTATGGCTTAATATACAAGTTACTACCGTTAGACATTCTAGAACACAATATGCAGAAGTGACTTGTTCCTGGGACGGAGGCAATACTCTGTTATGTCCAGCAATGATGTTAGTATGCTCAGGGATGCTACGGCTGGGGTTCCACAAGGGTCAGTTCTGGGTCCCGCACTATACTTGTTACACAGAGTGTCCAATTTATCTTGACCCCCCTAAATAACTGTTTGTCCAGATGCAAATTATAAAATGTTTCAAGCTGTTTCTTTAGCTGTCAGGGGGACATTAATCAGCATGATTGCCTTCGTTGTAGCTTTTGTTTTTTACGAAGATATGAAGAGTGGTATGACTTTTTTAAATGACACCCTGTGTTTTTTATTCGGTAATTCATTGCCACTCCTAAAGACCTATTCAAAAATGTATCACAGTGTACCATTCACTGAAACCCAACTTTATTAATTACATTATGCAACATTTGACATTGACACTCCCAGCGCTTAGTGCAGATACACGGGCTAATGGAACACATCCACATGCTGACGTTGACAGAGGACAAATGTAAACATAAGTAGAATGCATACCTGTCACAAACGAAGAGAAGGTAGAAATGCGATGTATCTATGGGGAATGTAAGTTAGCAGAACAGTAATTGCAATACTGCTTTCTTATGTATGGGTACATTTAGTACAGTAGTTTAGTCCCTTTAAATACTGTTGTGTGGAATAGGCATACAGTAAAGGCTGTCCTTCCCACAATGTTTCTTTTATTGTTATTGTTGTTGAAGGTAGGCAAAATTCTAAGCAGGCAGCGGAACTGTACAGAGAGCGATATCCTGACAAGAACCCACCTTCCTGACGGATTTTTTGTCGTCTTGTTCTGACGCTTCAGGAAATGGGAAGTTTCAACCCACGACAACGCAATCATCATAGCACTTGCACAGATGAAGCTGCCGAAGTTACTGTTCTCGCTTCTATTGCTATGAATCCACATGTGAGCACACAACAGCTTGAGCACGAGATTGGCAATCCTAAAACCAGTGTTCTTACACGTCACTGGTTCCATCCTTACCATGTACGCCTACATGGTAACGATTTCCAGAATCGTGTACAGTTCTGTCAGTGGGCACAGCAGCAAATCCTCGGCAACCCAAACCTTCTCCCATGTTCTATTTACCAATGAATGTTCCTTCTCAAACAAAGGACAGGTAAATAGAAGAAACATGTATTATTGGTCCAGCCAACCCATGATGTCTTAAGACAGGTGGAACATCAGCGTCAATGGAGAGTTAACGTCTGGTGTGGGATGCTTGGTACTACAATTATTGGCCCTTACTTCATCAATGGTAGTTTAAACGGCACAGCATATGCCAACTTCCTCAGACGAATTCTTCCTCCTCTTCTGGATGAAGCGCTGCTAAGGACCAGAATGCTTATGTGGATCAACACAATAGACGTCCAGCACATAATGCCTTGAGTGCACGTCGTGTTCTGAACTGAAGGTATCCTTGTAAAAAACATGTCCCCCTGATGGCTAAAGAACATCTGCTTGAAACATTTTGTAATTTGCATCTGGACAAACAGTTATTTAGGGTGGTCAAGATAAATGGAGCACCCTGTATATAAATGACATACCAAACTGGCAGGCAATGAACTGGTGCTTTATGCTGATGATACAGCTGTATATAAAAGAAGTAGCAACCTCAACTTTACAGTGAGGAAACTAAAAGATCATCTGAATGAAATAGTAAGCTCGTACACCACACGGAAGATTAAAATACATCCAGCACCAACAGTAGCGATAAAGTTCACCAGAAAGTTAACTCCCCCAAGCAGGCAGATTTTGGTTGTAGGCAGAGAAATCGACTGGAGCCACTCAGAAACCTACCTAGGGCTGAGATTGATAAAAAGTTGACATTTGGGAAACACATAAATAGGGCTTAGAACAAAGGCAGTACAGAATTTATTCGCCTTTACCTGCTTCTCAAGGGTGGAGGGCTGACTTTAGAAACGAAGCTGCGACTTCACAGAGCTGTTATCCTCCCTATTATATTATATGGATCAGAAGTTTGGTCAATGGCGGCAGACACTCATCTGCACAAACTCCAAACTCTGCAAAACTGTGTCCTCTGTACTGTAGCGGATGCCAATAGACAGACGCCCAACACACATATCAAAGAATTATTAGGCAAACCACCCATACTCACATACATTAAAAGAAAGTCAGTAGCTTTATATGAAAAGACTTCAACTTTGCCCCACCAACTAATTCAACAGCTGGACACACAATAACTCAACGCTTCAAATAACAGACCAATATCCACAATAACCAGACAATTTAGGGAATAACAGATACAGACATACAGTCATGCATTCAAACAATCATTTCCATGAATAAAAAAACTTATTTTCAAACACTTGTTTAGTGACACTAACGAGTCAAACGGGCAAAGTCCTGTGGTGCTTCAAATGGAAATATATATAGATAATAATGGGTGGGAAGGTGGGGGCAACAAGGAAGGAGCCAGGATGGGGAGGGAGGGCCACAGTGAAGGAAATGCAGCGTGGGAAGGAACAATGGACTGAAGTATCTCAACGGCCCCGTATGTGCCACACACAAACTCATGAAAGAACAGCCCCCTGGGAACTCCATACCGCCTAGCCACGCACGGGTTTGCCATGTGTAATGAAAATAGACCCTCTCGAAATATACCAAGGGGCTCATTGAGGTCTTCACAGACTGTAATTACTCTCCCAACTTTGAACAAAAACAGATCTCCCGTGCCTTATATTTCCAGCCACCCCCACCTCCTAAAGTCCCACTGTCCGAACACAGAGGAGCATTCCCATTATGACTCGTACCACCCAGGCCTGGAGCAACTGAATTCCATTTTCCGCCCCTACCCCACTGTGCTTCCCATCCCTCCCACAGTGGTATTCCACTGCCCATTGAACCCACACAATATCCTCGTCCTTCTCTACACAACCCCTGCTTCTTACCCCTTGCCTCATGGCTCACATACCTCTAGTAGACCCAGATGCAAGACCTGTCCCATACATCCTCCCACCACCACCACCCAGTCCACTCCGGTCACAATCATCATCACCTGTCCGATCATGGCAGGGCTACATGTGGAACCAGTCATGTGATCAGCAAGCTATGCTGCAACCATTATGCTGCATTCTACATGGACAATACAACCAACAAGCTGTCTGTCCGCATAATGGCCACCGACAAACTATGGCCAAGAAACAGCTGGGCCACCCCATTGCTGAGCACGCCATCTGATGTGACATTCTTTATTTCAATGACTGCATAATAACCTGTGCCATCTGGATTCTCCTCACTAACACCAGCTTTACAGAATTTCACAGGTGGGCATTCACTCTACAACATATCCAACATTCTCATAACCCTCCTGGCCCCAAACCTTTGTTAGTCATTGTCCTTACCCATCTAGCCCCTTGCCTGTTCCCATTCCAGCACTACACAATCCTTCATTCCATCAATGCATCCTCAGTCTTCTTACTTCTCTCCTTTCTGCAACCCCCCCTCACCACCTGTCTAAATTCCCAACTGCACTTTGCTGCCGTACCCTCTCTCCACCTCGCCCCTGTATGCTCCAACAAGCAGCACTTTCTGTCCCCCTGCTATCCCAACCCCTGCCCGGCACAGCTGCCTCCTTACCACTACCACCTGGTGTCTAATGCACTGCCGCTCGCGGTCTGGCCTCAGCTGTCAGAGACTGTGTGTGTGTGTGTGTGTGTGTGTGTGTGTGTGTGTGGGGAGGGGGGGTCTCATTTCGAAGGAGGCCTTGTTGGCCGAAAGCTCACTTTCCGACACTTTTTGTTGTGCCTATCTGTGATTCGGAATCTCTAATACATGGTGAGTAGCGACTATCCTTTTCATAATATTGTTACATCATACCCTGGATTTTCCATTGCCAGCATTGGTTAATTAGCTGCTATTTTGAAAAATATGTCAGCCAACTACACACGCAGAAAAAAAAAAACTAGGTACAAAAAACTGTGCTGGAGACTTTGTTGCTTGTACAAACACTTGTTCACAACTAGATTCTATAACAATACCTGCAGATGGACACACTTCTAAGCAACTGCTGCACTGACTTGTCGGTTGCAGAAATGCTTATAAGCAGTAGGAGCACTGGGGTAATGGGTCATGTGGACACTTTTAAATGTCCGCTGCAGTGATCGTGTTAATAGAAGTAAAATATAAAATTCTCACTGAAATATTTTTGCAGGGTAAGCAGCAACTTTCTTTCTCATAATATTATAACATGGCGTAATGTACTTAAAAGCTATGAAAAGATCTGTCCGAAAGCCATCAACATTCTCTGTCTTGTTTATGTGTGTATCAACGACATGGTGCCCTAACAATTGAGTGAGTTGTTGCAATTACTCTTCCGATTATTTATTTGCAGATGGGGTGGACTCCATTGGTGGTGGTATACTTATTGATGCAAATAACTTATTATATCTAGCGATATGAAATTATTTGGTGACAATAAATGTCACGTGTCTGTTAAATTCCTCGCCCCACTGTCACTTGCCTTAGGCAGAGTAGTGTATAGTGGCAGGGTGTGCAGGGAAAGCTTGGATACAGTTACACATAAATATCCTCATCTTGCCTTGGTAATAGATGTCATCTAGTTTGGCACTGGAAAACACGAATTACTATAGCCTGTGGCAATAACAAGCATTCTGGTAAAATTCTTACCTGAAAAATATCCTGAGCAACTAGAAAACTTAACTTGTGAGAGTAATGTCCTTGAACTCCTACTAACAGACCAGAACATGTTGATAGAGTTAAATCTGAGGAGAACATCTGCGACTATACATTTATTATAGTATCAGTGAGTAGGTAACACTAAAAGAAATGTTATGAAAGGTAGGAAAATATTTCTGTAAATCGAATATAAGAAGCAATGGATTGGTGATCACTGACAGCCAACATCATTCCTCTGCTGGGCTAAATTGGAGAAAATCAAAAGAAATGTTTAAGACTATTGAACAATATCTTTTAGAAATTGCCATGTTAGGTAATGACTCCAGATCAAAGACGGCACTGTAATTTTCAACATTAAAATCTTTTGTTGATAATAGCTGAAAGAAGTCAACTGTAAGGGGAGTAATGCAAGTAATGTAGCATGTATTCTAAGTAATATATTACTTAGGGAAACCATTAAAAATACTAAGAAATGTTGATCTTCAAGTCAATCAAGAGACAAGTGTCACCTATCCAGTCACTCACTGAACATACTGGCACAATGACAGATGATGACAAGGCTGAAACACTGAATTCTGTAAAACAAACTTGTTTCAATGCACAAGTTTGAACTTCATTTCCTCCTTTCAAACATCACATTGATACTGAAATGACAAATAAATGGGTCCAGAATTTAAAATAAACAAATTGCTCAATAGAGGAAATGCCACTGCATTACTTATTCAATCCTATAGAGGTTATGTCAAAGAATTTGCTCCTAATGAAGCAATAGTTTATTATATGTCACTGGAGCAATGATACGTTCTAAGCAATTGGAAAAATGGCATATGTCAATCTATTTTTCAGTAATCGATATCTAACAGATGCAAGTTGCTGTAGGCTTGTATCACTGACATCAATGTGTTATTTAACAATGCATACTTTACACTCACATGTGATATTGTTTTTGGTGTGTCCACATAACTTCTTTGTAGGAATCGGCACGTATTTTGCAAGCAGCACTGTGTGAAATTCCATTCGCTCTCACTGAAATCCATCATCTTGTAAAATACTTTAATGCTAAATACTGAAGTAACCAACACTTTGGCCAAATTGAAATGGCCTTCCTCAGAAGGTAGACTAATTTCATGGGAGAGTGGTTGGCTATGCACTTATAGTCACTTTCTCTATTTGTGCACAATATCCCCAAGATAGTAAAAAGCAATTCCAGGTTAATGCTGTGTTCTCTGACTTCCCAAATGAATTTGGTTGCCTAATGAACAAAATATGAGTTAGTAGAAGAATCAGCTCAGCTTTCTAACTACTTTTAAGATTTCATGGCTAACAGAACTCATTGTATCATTCATGTTGAGGAGTGAGTAAGTAGTTTAAAGAGTGCCCCAAGAACATATTAAAAGACTATTACCGATCATGATTTTTCTAAATGACCTAGTGCACAAGGCTGTTCATGGTGCATGCTGTTGTTCATCGGGAATCTAAATATCTGAAAATTTTGGCAAAATTTAGAAGTACCAGATAGGACTAGCAACTGTCGTTAAGACTGGCAGTTGACCCACAACACAGACAAATGTAATGTATAGTGTGTGAATCTGAAGAGCTATTCATCTCAAATATTTCTAGAACAATTAAAATTTTATGTTATAATATGTAAAATAAGGGAAAGGCAACCACTCACCTGCAGCAGATTCATATTCACACTAGCTTTTGAGCTCTTACTCTTTCTCCACTGAAAGTGCACTCGCCTGCGCTGTGTGCGCCGCCATCTTGGCGGTTGACCTTGAACGAGCTTCGCCCGGGCGCCGCTAGGCCGCGGAGGATCACGCTCTAGTTTTAACAGAGCACGATCCGCTGGAAAATTCAGTTTCCGGTGACGCCATTGCGCTACTGAGCGGGCTTACTTCCTGCCACGCCCAGATAAGCTTATCGCTATGACGTCAGGGGACTGTATATCTCGCTCGTGAGGCAACAGCATGCTCATTCGACTCGAGGCAGCCACACGTTGCACACAGGCACTGTCATGTGGTGTCAGTGAACAGAAATAACTGCATTTTTTCTTGGTCTCACTTATCATGGCTTCTGTGAAGTCATATGTCAGGGCTCAAAATAAAGTACTGAGCTCCCTGGGTGACACCATATAACTCACTTTAAAAAACCTATCTGGTAATATAATCTGTATATCTCGCTCGTGAGGCAACAGCATGTTCATTCGACTCGAGGCAGCCGCACGTTGCACACAGGCACTGTCATGTGGTGTCAGTGAACAGAAATAACTGCATTTTTGCTTGGTCTCACATATCATGGCTTCTGTGAAGTCATATATCAGGGCTCAAAATAAAGTACTGGGCTCCCTGGGTGACACCATATAACTCACTTTAAAAAACCTATCTGGTAATATCACTCAGTATTTAATGAAAGCAGTTTGAGAAAAATTTAACCGGAAGGAGCTAATGAAATCTGTCTGTCATAACACAAACATTGTACCATTTATTTCCAAGAACTGTTTTATAACCCTTAGCCATAGAGCCATAGAGCATATGGTCTAGACTGGCTGATCACAATAATAAAAAAAGAGGATGAGCCATCCACTCTGCAACACATTCAAATGTCCACCCCAAAAAGACAAGGCAAGATGAACACATGTAAGGGAAAGACAATCACCAAGACAAACAAATCAAAAGAAAGTGCGACAGAGTTAAAATGGAGGGAGGGTGGTGACCTCAGAGAGAAAGCTAAATGCCCAACCTTAGATTGTACGATAACACCCCCCCCCCCCCCCCCCTCACGAATAAAATGTAAAACTAAATCTGCTGTTGAGGCATTTTCGCCCAACACCAAAGGTAGGGTGTTGGGAAGGTTAAAAGTCCACTGCAGAGTGGAGTGGCTAAAACCGGGCAGTCCAGGAGGACGTGGACAACAGTCATATGTGAGCCACAGTGACACTGAGGTGGGTCCTCGCGATAGAGGAGGTAGCCATGTGTTAGCCATGTACGGCCAATGCGGAGCTGGCAGAGAACCACAGAGTCCCTGTGAGAGGCCTGCATGGCACACATTTATAGTCTCCTTAAGGGCATGCAGTTTGTTGTGCATATTGAGATTATGCCATTCCGTATCCCAAAGCTGAAAAACTTTGCGGTGTAATAATGATCGCAGCTCAGTTACAGGTCTGCCAATATCCAGAAGCAGTTTCCGTGTAGCCTGTTCGTCCAGCCTGTCGGCAAGTTTGTTGCCTGGGATTCCAACATGTCCTGGGGTCCACACAAACACCACTGAATGACTGGACCATTCCAGGGCATAGATTGACTCCTGGATGGTCGCTACCAAAGGATGGCAGGGGGTAGCACTGGTCAATAGCTTGTAGGCTGCTCAAGGGGTCAGTACACACAAGAAACAACTCACCAGGGCATGAGCGGATGGGCTCAAGATCACGAGAAATGGCCGCCAGCTCTACAGTGAAAACACTGCAGCCATCTGGCAAGGAGTGCTGTTCAATATGTCCTCCATGAACATATGCGAAGCCAACATGACTATCAGCCATTGAGCCATTGGTGTAAATCCCTTTGTGGCCTCGGTACATGTCAAGAATCGAGAGGAAGTGACAGCAGCTCGAGTACAGGTGGTAAAGGCAAGGACTCCACTTCAGACAGAAGAGATCGGACATGAAACGCGATATTAAGTCCTGACCTGGGCCTCCGATGCGGCAGATGAACCGCTGTGGATGGGAAAAGGAGACAGTAATTCGGATGCTCAGGAGAACTATGAATGTGTGCATCATAACTGGCAAGCAGTTGTGCACACTTAATCTTCAATGGAGGGACTCTGGCCTCCACCAGGACACTGCTCACCGGACTCCTCCTAAAAGCTCCTGTTGCCAGTCAAACGCCACAGTGGTGCACTTGGTCGAGTAAATGCAACGCTTAGGGCACCGCCGAATCCTAAACCAGACTCCCATAGTCAAGGTGGGACTGAACAAGGGCTGTGTAGAGCTGCAGCGGCGTAGAGCGCTCTGCACCCCAGTTAGTGTTGCTCAGGCAGCGGAGGGCATTGAGGTGCTGCCAGCACTTCCACTTCAGCTAACGAAGATGAGAAAGCCACATCAATTGGGCATCGAAAACCAGTCCTAAGAATCAATATGTCTCCACTACAGTGAGTGGATCATCATTAAGGTAAAAGTTCTGGTACCAGATGAATGGTATGACGCCAACAGAAGTGAACGACTTCACGGCTGAAAACTAGAAGCTGTGGGCTAGAGCCCATGACTGCGCCTTGTGGATAGCTCCCTGCAGGCACTGCTCAGCAACACCAGTACTGGAGGAACAGTACCAAATGAAGAAGTCATCCGCATACAGAGAAGGTGAGACCGATGGCCCGACAGCTGCTGCTAGACTGTTAATGGCCACTAAAAATAAGAGATGCACTCATTACAGAGCCCTGCGGGACCCCATTCTCATGGATACGGGGGGGAGGGGGGGGGACTATGGGAAGCACCAACTCGGACACAGAAAGTACGGAGCGATAGGAAATTTTGGATCAAAATCAGGAGCAGGCCCCGGAGACCCCACTCATATAATGTGGCAAGGATGTGATATTGCCAGGTCATGTATTAAGCTTTTCGTAAATCAAAAAAGATGTCAACCAAGTGTTGGCATCTGGAAAAGGCTGTTCAGATGGTAGACTAAAGGGAAACTAGATTATCAATGGTAGAGCAACGCTGCAGAAACTGCCCTGGGATGGAGCCAGTAGGCTACGTCACTCCAGGACCAACACAAGGTTTGAGCACTGGAATGATGGTGCTATCCCACCATTGCAATGTAAAGATGCCATCGGACCAGATCCAGTTGAAGATGGCGAGATGTCGCTTGTAGTCAATCCGGGCCCGTTGGCGTGGCATTCCGCCGCTATGACAACTCAGCTAACGGGGACGGACTGAGCACCAGGGTTTCGAGTATATAGAGCTAGTCAGATTCAGATACTAGTCTGTACTGTTGCGATTTGTGAAAGTTGGGCACAGCGACAGTTGCTGAGGACTGCGGCCCTCAGATGAACGGTGGAACCAGGGCGGGAATCCGACTGGGTGATGACGGAGGCTCCGATCTACCAAATATCATTTCATTTCTATCCATTAAAAACTGCTAATGAGCACGATTGTAGACGAGAGATGTTTAATCATCTGACTGTGGATCCGGTCTGGCCCAGGAGCTGTGTCGGGGCAATGTACAAGGACGCTGAGGAGCTCTCACTCTGTAAATGGAGCACTATAGGGTTCAGTGAACGAGAGGACATCCGTTTCCATCCGCCGTTCTCTGATGCGGAGGTTCGGCCATAATGCTCAGCAAAGTGTTGGGCAATTGCGTTTGCGTCGCTAGATAGCACGCCATTGACGTTAACACTGGGCACACCTGTTGGGGTCTGGTACCCCACTAACACATCTGATCTTCGTCCAGACTCGGGAAGGTGAGTATGGCATCCAATGATCAAGACGTATCTCTCCCAACAAGCCTATTTCCGTCTTTTTATAAGCTGGCGAACATGGGCATGGAGCTGTTTAATAGCTATTAGGTGCTCTAGGGAAGGGCGCCGCTCACAGTACAGCTCGCTGATGCTCGTTAATGGCCTCAGTGATTTCCGGTGACCACCAAGGTACTAACTTTTGCAGGGGGCACCCTAAAGGACAAGGGATAGTTTTTCCACCACAGAAATGATCTTTCTAGTGACCTGCTTAACTACCACATCGATGTGGGGGGAGATTCAGTGGTGACAGCAGAGGGGAAAGCTTCCCATTCTGCCTTGTTTAGCCCATCTCGGTAGACGTCCAGGTGAATGGGGCTGGGGGAGTGACAGGAATATGGGAAAGTGGTCACTACCACCACCCAAGTCATCGTAGGCTCTCCAGTGGACAGATGGGAGAAGTCCTGGGCTGCAAAGGGATAAATCAATGGCCGAGTAAGTGCCATTGAGCCACACTGATATGAGTGGGGGCCCCAGTTTTTAAGAGGCATAGGTCGAGTTTAGACACGAAAGTTTCCACCTGTCTACTTTGGCCGGTAACCACAGTGCCACCCCACAAAGGGTTGTGGGCATTAAAATCTCCCAAAAGCAGGAAAGGTTTAGGGAGTTTTGAATCAGTGCAGCCAATGCATTCAGGGATACTGCACCATCTGCAGGAAGACAATTATTTC
The DNA here is from genome assembly GCF_023864275.1 of Schistocerca cancellata. Taxonomy (NCBI): domain Eukaryota; kingdom Metazoa; phylum Arthropoda; class Insecta; order Orthoptera; family Acrididae; genus Schistocerca; species Schistocerca cancellata. The sequence continues at coordinate 622,969,681 of NC_064630.1, forward strand.
CTGCGTCATCCTTATCCTAACAGCCATAGCTTCAAGAGGGGTTTGAAGAGGCACAGGTTCACTGCATACTGAGATCAGGACATAGACACAAACTCCACCCGGCACTCTATTATAGTAATTATGGTTCTTGTAATATTCCCTATAGCCGTGGAAGGCAGGGGTCCGCATTTCCGGGAACCAGGTTTCCTGGAGGGCAATGCAGAAAGCAGGTGTAAAGCGTAACAGCTGCCATAACTCAGGCAGCTGGTGGAAAAAACCGCAGCAATTCCACTGGAGAATGACATTATCGTGAGGCTGGAAAGGCATGAAGCATGCAAGGAGGCAGGTTATGCCTCAGGGTCACCTGCTGCCACCGAGTGAGTATTTGTAGCCATTTCTATGGTGGATGAGACACAGTGAGATCCAGGTCCTCAGGGGATGCCGAGATCTCCACCTCATCCGCAAATGCAGAATTGGTAGGGAGTGGTGGTGTTGGGGCCTCCAGAGGGTTCTTTTTCTTAGTAGACTTCTTTGTTTGCTTGCCCTCTCACTTCTCTTTAGGGACTTGCTGGGAGGACTTCTCTGAAGTAGCTTCAGGCACGGACGAAGACCGTGAAGCTCTTCATCCAGCAGCTCTTGGCTCCTTTAGCCACTAGCGAGTGTCTGCAGTGGACACCTTGGGAGACAGGGTCCCAAGGGACCCCTTCCGCATGAGAGGAGCTGGAGGAGGCTGTTGCTTCTCCAGCTGGGCGAGGGGACCAATGACCCCTACATTTGTTGGGGGGGGATTGCTCCCAAAGTAGGTAGGAAGGAGATTTTCTGTCTAACACCAAGGGGGCAGATGTATTCTGCAGGCCCGGAGGGCCCACGGCGTGGCACAGAGAGTGGTACGAATGGTACTTGTAATGGCGATGGTAATGTAGCTGCAGCATATGTGAACATCAACTGATTGGGGTGTAATCGTCCAAATTTACGTTTAATCTCTTGGTAAGCCAAATGGTCCTGGGTCTTGTGCTTCATGGTTTTCCGCTCCTTTTGGAGTAATGTGCAGTCTGGCGAGCAGGGGGAATGCTGTTCCCTGCAGTTGATGAAAGTGGGAGGAGGCGCACAAAGAGTACCTGGATGCAGTGGACATCCACATTCTCGACATGTGGCATTTGAAGAGCTGCGGCAAGACATATCCCCAAATTTCCAGCACTTAAAGCACTGCATAGGGGGAGGGACGTATGGTTTAACGTAACAGCGGTAAACCATCACCTTGACCTTTTCAGGTAATGAATGACCCTCAAAGGCCAAGATGAAGGCACCGGTAGCAACCCTGTTGTCTTTGGATCCCCTGTAAATGTGCTGGATGAAATGAACACCCCACCATTCTAGACTGGCATGGAGCTCGTTGTAAGACTGCAAGAGGTTGTGATGGAAAATAATCCCTTGGACGATATTGAGGCTATTATGGGGAGTGACGGAAACAGGAATATCACCCAGCCGGTCACAGGTGAGAAACGCCCGGGACTGGGCTGGGGATGCTGTCTGACTGCACCACTTCTCATGTTGGACAGTGCTGTCACTTCCCCAAACTTATCCTCGAGATGTTCAACAAAAAATTGAGGCTTCATAGATAGAAAGGAGTCCCCGTCCATTCTGCTAGAGACTAAATACTGTGGCGAATATGGCTCTCTGTGCCGTAGCCCTACATTACTCAATGGTGTAGCGAGGGAGGGAAACGATTTAGGGTCATAACTGTCGGCATTGTATTTGATCTTGCCTGTCTTAGAGACTGCTGGCACCATAAGGTCACCAGCAAGAGATGACTTAGTCTGCTTCATTGTGGGTAATCTGCCCTGATGCACCCACTCCGATCAGGGGCTCTCTCCACAGATGCCAACCAGCCACAGCAAAGGCCAACTGTCATGATGGCCATTGCCAGGGGTCCTGATGTCCCAGGAAGACAGGCATCTACTCCTTGGCATACGTGTAAGTGTACAGCTCAGGCATCAGCAGTGTGATCCCTGTGCTGTCAGGGGGCTACCACCAAATGGGTACATGATGGCCACACCACAATTGACTGGCTACCATGCTGGATACTGGGCGCAGAGAAATCCAATACTGTCACGGGGGCAAAAGAAGACAGGAGACAACGGAAGAAGATGACATACCCCAAAAAAGTGCCCTCGCCCAAATAATTGAATTGCAGGTGGAGATGCAAAGTCATGATAAGAGGTTCAGGAGATCGAATCTAAGGGCACTATGGGTAACTCATGCACCATGTAGGGCATCCTTCCCCATATGGCCCACACTTCTGTAGAATTTGGAAAGTGGCAGGTCAAACCATAGAATGGGACCTGAACTTATAGGGCCGAAAAGTGAGAGACTCCTTTTAGTTGCCTCTTACAACAGGCAGTAATACCTTGGGCCTATTCTAACCCCCGGACTCGCAGGGGGAAAATTCAGATTGGTTATTGCAGAATGTATATTACACAGGTCGATCCTTAAGTGTTCCTTTTCTTCATGAAGCACAGCTGCATTTATCAGGGTAAGTGAACTTGGTGGACAACTGGTATTAGTGTGCTGAATATCCTAGGCAGTTACATTGAGATCCTCTGCATTGTTGTGCACATTAGGTGCTACACAAATTACTGGATCTATCATTCTATTATTTTTCCATGAAACGTTTTTTGCGCACGTCATATGTAATGACACATTTTCCAGTATCGTACTGTAAGTTTTAATTAGAGGGTGGTTCGCACAATTTCAGAACAAACATCGAAGGAAGAGCAAAACAGTTACAATAGACTTTTTGTATACATTTGCAATTTAAATGCACTTCCCACTGAACAAAATGTTCTTTTCTACTATGACTGTCATAGATTCTGAATATGTCTACAAGTCAGCCTTAAAATAATGTAAAAGCTGTTTTGCCAAAAAACGTATTTGATGCTGTTCAGTTCAACCATAATTTTATATTTTACTTATATAAGCAGTTTAAGACTTAAAAATAAACTTACCATTCCACATTTTTTTAATAAGATCCAACATGCTGTGTGGTGGCAGTACGCGACTGCGATCCAGAGGCATTACAAAACAACGCTGAGAATCTAAGTCAACAATGCCAGTTTTGTTCTGTAAAAAAAAAGGGGGAGGGTCTTTGAATTATTCAGATTTTCATTTTAGATACGCAATACAAATACCTATAATATTTCATGCTTACAGCATTGAAATCATGAACGAATCTTCCTCTTCGTCCTCCCTTGAATTCAGGAACATCAATTTTCTCAAAATCTTCATTTACTAAATCCATTTCAAATTCTTCTTTGAAATAGCCTTCCAGCTTGTTGGTTTCATTTAATTCATCATCATCAGAGTCCCTGGTCCTCGCCCAACTCTGAAAATAATCATCATTTGATAGCATTTCACTTTCTTCAACAAAAAGTTGTAATTTTTTTTCTTGGAGGGGGAGGGGGGGGGGGGGGGGGGGAGAGAGAGAGAGAGAGAGAGAGAGAGAGAGAGAGAGAGAGCGCATGTAGTGATAGGCACCTGAAGAAAGTACATACATATAAAAACATTGATTTTTAATCTTATTACTACTGCCAATACAAGTGAAAGATTTTTGCACAACCTCATGGAGCTGTGCCAATGTCATAATTACAGAGAAGGTGTAGGACTCTTTATCTAATAGGTGGACTTAAACATTGCTGTTATGCTTTCCTATAGTGCGCGTCATATATCTTGGCGGCCGAGTTTAGGTTCGTTCTGCGCATCTGACGTCACAAAACACAGTCAGCCAATGAAAAGAGAACGACGTTGCCAGATCTCGACTGCACTGCAGTGCAGAGCACGGACGAGTGTCTTCAGTTTTAGAAACGTTCAGTCATAAATAAAGTAATAGAACAAAAGCAATGTCTTGATAGCAGATTTTCTTTTATAGAAAGTTTGGAAAAAGCATTCTTTATACCAACTGCTTCATATTCTATTAATTAATTAAACCAAACAAGCAATAAGACTCCTAATTCAGGCGATAGCAAGGAAAGGTGTTTGTTTCAATCTCACGAACTGCTTTTTCGCAATAAAGAACAGCGGTAATTGTGTATTTCCTATTGTACTTCGACGAAGCGTGAGTAATTCATAGTCATACCAACAGTGTTTATAAGTAGTTGCGTGAATGTTATAGTTCTTATGGAGTAACGCTGTTCAATGAGCTGAGGTAGGGGAACGGTTAAGGTGTTGGGCTGCCAAGCGAAAGGTTATGAGTTCAAACCTTGTACGGTGCTTAATATTTTCTTTATTTTAAAACAATATTGGAGTGCCTTACTTTACGAATTTTATTCGTTTGAATGAAATTTCTAGTGCTTTGCCTCTTCATCAACTTTTTCGCTGCTGCAGACACGTGCTCCCCGCATTCCGCGCTGTGCGCGATTTTGTCATCACTGCACTTCTCGCCTGTGCAAACACATGGTGTTCCCACAGCTTTGACACACTTAACATTCGATTTCACAAAAACTATTTGGCCAAAAAATTTGATTTTTACACGTCTTCTTGACTGATACCTTCCCCCCATAAATGACTTAATTTTGTTTTGATGTGCAGCATTAAATGTAGTAAACCATTGCACGAAATTTTGAAGAGTTTGCAGAGGTAAAAGTCCATAGCGTATACTTTCCGTATGGTCGATTTTAGCTGCCACAATGTTGAGAATGAAATGTGGACAAGATACCTAAATTTCATACAATATTTACTGTATAACAATATCTCATTTAATTCAAGTACCACATAGGTGTCGTATGTAATATTGAGAAATATTCCGTCTTTCGCGACTGTAATAGAAGTTTTATTTACCCAGGGCGCGTTTGGCTTTATTTTAAAGCACTTCCATCGGTGAAAGCTATGGCACATACACAATGGTATTCATGTTCTATTTCTTGTTTTTGTTCCACAGACGCAGTTTTACCAATGGTATTGAAATATATCTCTCTTCTGCAACTGTAATAAGCGACTTATTTAGACCAGACGCGTTTCTCTCTTTTGAAGCATCATAAGAAGACTGTATTTTGTGTCCTCCATTGCCAAGTCACCTTTCGTAGTTTTGTGCTGCGGTAGCACAATATTCAACGTTTGTGTTGGCTCATCAGTGTTTTAGCAAATAAATGCTGTTTGTGTGTGCCACACACAAAATTATATTTGACATAGCTCTGAGCACTTCACTGACAGACGGTATATTCAAGTCCTAATGTTTTTGTAAGTCCACAGTTTTGTTTAATGTATTTTGTCTACTTCCTTTTGATTGATTGAAGTGCTTTAAAATAAAGCCAAACATGCCCAGTGTAAGTAAAACTTTCGTTACAGTCGCGAAAGGTGGAATATTTCTCAATATTACATACGACACTTATGAGGTACTTAAATTAAATGAAATATATAGGTATCTTGTCCACATTTCATTCTCAACATTGTGGCAACTAGAATCGACCATCCGGAAAGTATACTCTATGGACTTAACCTCTGCAAACTCTTCAAAATTTTGTGCAATGGTTTACTGTATTTAATGCTGCATAATACATGCGTTTAACATCGAAACAAAATTAAGTCATTTATGGGGGGAAGGTATCAGTCAAGAAGATAGGTAAAAATAGCCAATTTTTGAGCCAAATAGTTTTTGTGGAATCGAATGATAAAGAGTGTCAAAGCAGTCGGAACACAATGTGTCTGCACAGGCGAGCAGTGCAGTGACAAAATCGCCCACAGCGCGGAATGCAGGGAGCACGTCTTTGTAGCAGCGAAAGGGTTACTGCGGCCGTGGTGGCTTTACTTCATGAACTGCGCGCTCCCCCCTAAACGTAAGCTTGCGAACTATGCTATACTATGGCGCTACTTCTCTTGGCGCGTGCGTCGTGTGCAACTGGCAACGCAGCAATCTCCCGCGTCTAGGCGCGCATGCGCGAGCCGCCAAGATAAAAGAATTGAACTATAGTCAACAAGGTGAGATCACCATAACATCCCTTAACTTTCTTCTTTTTCTCTCTTTCAATATTTTGAATTTTCTCATTATACTTAGTTGTGTATACTGAGGAAATACGAAAGGACTCATGTGTCTGGTATTGGCATATTATTTATTTTCATATAATGTATGCGAAAAAAAGAATATGAAATACGCCAACACTGATAAGACGCTTTTCTCTAGAGTTAAAGAGTGCAGTAAGTACTTAATGATTACCCCATTTTATGCTGATTTCTCAGCAGTAAAGTGTGCATGTATACACACACACACTCACTCCCTTGCTCCTGGAAGATTTTACCGTGTCAGCAATGTAGCTCACCTTTGGTGAAGACTCGCTTCAGGTTGAGTGCGTGAGGGGTGAGAAAAGTTATGGAGTGGGAGGAAGGGGTGGCTGGCGGCTGGTAGGGTGAGGCAGCATGTACAGAGGATAGGAATGAGGCAGCTGTTAGGTCATTCTGGCCACAGGCAGGGGAAGTAGCAGACAAGAAACAATGATGTGGATGTGTGGATTTGGAGGGAGAGGGAGAACAGAGGGAGAGGAGACTATGGAAAGAAGGAGTGAATACAAGATTAGAAGTTAAAGTGATGGTGCAGGAATAGAGATGTGGCAGCAGTTAGCAGAGACTGAGGCCAGGAATACCACAGGATAGAATGAAGTGTTGCACGAACAATTCCCATCTATTTAATTCAGAGAAGCTGGTGTTGGGGGAAGGATCCAGATGGCACAGGTAGTGAAGTGGCCACCACATGGTGCTCAGTAGCATATGCCACTGCTAGATGGCCAATTATGCTTTTGACTACAGTTTGGTGGTGCCATTCATTCGGATGGCTAACTAGTTGGTAGTCATGCCCACAGAAAATGCTGTGCAGAAATTACAGCTGAGCCAGTATATATGACATGACTTTTTTTAAACGTGGCCCTACCTCAGACAAGATGGGGCGAGGAGTTGGGAGTGCAGCTCATACAGGCAAGGCTCGTAGTTAAAAATTCTGAAGCAGAGCCGCCCTGAATGTTATACAGAAATAAATCTCCCAATAATTTATTACAGTTTAATTATCAGGACACTTTCTGAATATGTCCCACACAAAAAAAATGACAGTCAATGTTTTTGGAATTGTTGATATTTAATGCCTTTGGGTCAATCCAAATGCAGTGGTCCAATAAAAATTAAGTTGGTTGCTTGACCATTTTTAAATATTTTATTTTTTATATGTGATTACCCTATATTTGAAACAATCAAAACAGTTTTTTTTTTTTTTTTTTTTTTTTTTAATATACCTTTCACCTTTACTGAGTGGCAGCCATTTTCGTTTGTAAGCAAAAACTGTAAAACAATAAAAGGAACAAGGCATTCCCACAAATTCCTTGGCATTACAGAAGACTTAGTTCAATGCTATGTAACATCAGAAACTGAAATTTATGAGGATCATTGTGTCAGTAAAATTACATCTCTGTCTTTAACGTTGAATTACATAGTGGCATGTGTGTGTGATGGACAGTGGTGGCTTACAGAGGTTGAAAGAATAAGTTTGGAAAACAATTATGTTTTTGTGCATTTTTACCACCTTGCTGGCCCAAGAATAACATTCAAGAAATCTACTAGTGACAAAGTTTGGATACCAAGGAAAAATGTTTTAAGAAAACTTTCAGTGCTTGAACTTACCACAGCAACTGGGAGGTCTTATACTATATCACAGAAGCTGTCTGAAGAAATAAGTGTTCTTAACACTCGTCAACAGGTTTAGGAACAGTCGCATCTTGAAGGATGTTAATTGAAAATATTTATTTTAAGTATTTCAAAATAATGTAAATGTTAATTTCACTGATGTTTCCACGTTTTGTATCTAATTCAGTACCTTACTTCAGTGATAATTGATTATATCCCTCCAATATCACACACGAATAGGCAACCACCATAAGATAGGTTGTAGAGTAATGTGAATTATCTCCTCATTTTCAAAAATTCATATCTTTGTTCACAGTCAGGTACCAATATTGAAATTTTTACAGCAAGTTGCTATCATATAGGTGTACAAACTGTGCAAAAATCATATTTTTATGTTCAGTCCCACCTGAGATAATTAATACCAAACTTTAAAAAAATTGAAAATTTTCAAATTTCAAAAATTCGTAAAAAAATAAGGAAACATCTGTAAGTGTTATTGCTCTATATGAGGCTAGTAGTTCATGATATCTAACTACAGGAAAAAATAGACTCTCATGAATCACTCCCTGTTTGTTATTTTTGGGCCTAAAAAGTGGATTTTTGAAAATTTGGATATCAAACTTTGTAGGTAATTTTGACTGGTTATTTGTGAATTTAGGGTATTTTGTGTAACAGACAATATTGTAGAGGACACTTTTCTAAAAACAATCATGTTAATTTGCAATGTTATAACTTAACCTAGTGCAGAGATATTCAAATTTTCACTAATGTCTCCAGACCGAAAAATTGTCGCGTGCCTACAAATAAAAACTGCCGCAAGATAAACCATTTTAAAAAACTGCTTTGAACTTCTCTCAAATATAGGACAGTCACATATAAAAAACATTAAAATATTTAAAAATGGTCAAGCAACCATCACTGGACCACTTCATATGGATTAACCCTTTTCCTAACAGTACAGGGTGGTCCAAAAGTATGGAAACACCCTGATAAAATCCAAATGGAGTAGCAAACACGGAAACAGAGTTCCTACACACGAGGAACGGGAAGGGGGAAACGTTATAGGCTATTCCACCAACATGGCGGCCATCTTGAAAGCCGCCATCTTGGATTCAACTTCAAAATTTCAAATGGGAATGTGTTCATGTGACATATCAAACAGATAGAGAATTTCACCAGAAAAACAATGCCGTTGTTATTTCAAACATAGCTTTGTTCATTCTCGGGTTATAGCCAATTACTTGCGGCAGCAGTGGGACGCTCGGCAGCGTGAGTATTACGTACTGAGAAGTCATAAAATTGAGTCTGAAATGGTGAAAAGTGACTATCCCATGTGTTAACTGTTAGGTATCGTTTACTCATGCTGACGTTTTAATCATTGTTTCCTTATTTACAGGCTACAAAATGTCCTTAACACATGAAGAACGCATTGAAATCATCTTGATATCAGGAGAAAGAAGCATACAGGTCATTGCTGAGGATTTCAACAGTCGTCACCCAACCAGACAGCCAGCCCATCACTCACAGCGCAGTTGCCAAGATTTTGCCCAAATTCCTAGCAACAGGTTCTGTCGCAGATAAACCTAAGGTTGGAAGACCAAAATCCGCCACCGATGAAGCAACAACACTGAGCATGTTGGCATCATTTAGCAATGAGTCCACAACGGAGTACTCGTCGCCTGTCACAAGAATGTGGGTTAGCCGTACCTCCATACTGCGAATTTTATCGCAGCACAAATGGCACTCATACAAAATTCAGCTGCTCCAACACCTGAACGAGGATGACCCAGACCGTCGGGTACAGTTCGCAGAATGGGTGACACAGCAGCTGCAGATAAACCCATGTTTCCCCTATCAGGTGCTGTTCAGTGATGAAGCCAATTTCTTTATCAATGTGAAGAAGCAGAATCACAGATACTGGTCCGACACAAATCTGCACTGGATTGATGCTTCCAAAACGGTCGACTCATAAAAAGTGATGGTCTCGTGTGGTGTGCGGGGTACCAAATTCGTTGGACCTTTTTTATTGATGGTACGTTAACAACAAACGGTTATCTGAGGTTATTGGATGAAGAAGTGTTCTCCTCGTTGCTAACGGTGGACGGGACATTTCCGACATCTTCCAGCATGATGTAGCTCCACCACATTATGGGCGCAATATGCGAGCATACCTGGAGGTGCAGTTCCCTCAGAAGTGGATTGGTTGTAAGGGTGCTGTGGAGTGCTGGAGTGCCCACCGCGTCAACCGGATTTGACTACTTTGTATTTTTGGCTTTGGGGTCATGTCAAAGCACTGGTTTATTCTGTGCAAATACGAGATTTGCATCATCTAAAGCAGCGCTTTGTTGATGCGTGTGGTCAAATTCAGCCAGATGTGTTGGTCAAACAAAGTTCATCAGGACTGGGTTCGGAGGATAGCATTAACAACACAACATAATGGACAACATATCGAGCCATCCCTATGACTGCTGGTGGTCTCTCAGGACTGTGTAACATCGGCGTAATGTTTCTTCGGCACATTACACACATGCTGCCGAGCGTCCAACCACTGCCACATGTAACTAGCTATAACCCGAGAATGAATAAAGTTATGTTTAAAATAACAACGGCATTGTTTTTCTGGTGAAATTCTCTATCTGTTTGATATGTCACATGAACACATTCCCATTTGAAATTTTGAAGTTGAATCCAAGATGGCGGCTTTCAAGATGGCCGCCATGTTGGTGGCATAGCCTATAAAGTTTGCCCCTTCCCGTTCCTCGTGTGTAGGGACTATTTCCTTGTTTGCTACTCCATTTGAATTTTATGGGGGTGTTTCCGGACTTTTGGACCACCCTGTAGTAGCAAATGCTGCAGCTTGAAATTCCACTTAGGTCCATGTAGTGATAGGTTCTGTTGGGTCTAAAATGAAAGTTTTGGGATTAAAGCTAATGATCACCATTATTTTTTATTACTGTGTTGCTGTTTCTTGGTCTAACCTTGCAGCAAAAGTGTGCCTTTCCTTCATATGTGGACTAACTTCTTTGCAACCTCTTCTGTGCTGGAAACTGGGAATATTCACAAATCTATACACTACTAAATGATCAAAACTTTTCTCAGGTACCTCCATGTATTGATTCTTCGTTCATAGTCAGAAAACACTTCGTAAAATTTTGTGCTATTACATCTACTCAGTACGAAATGACATTAATGATATTTCAGCTTCTTTTCTTTCTGTGACATCACGCCAACTGTCACGGTACTTGCTGCTCTACAGCATGTGGTGTATCTAAAAGCCAGGATAAGACTGTATAGAATAAATGGTGCAAATCAGCTGTTACCAGAAAGCATGATAAAGCAGCTGTCGTCGTTCTACCTTGTAGAAACCTTGCGTCCACCTTCACCAGGTTTCATGCACGAATGAGATACAACTCCCAAACAACAGCCAAGTCTAAACAAAAAAAAATTTTTATGGTGGTGACCATCATTCGTTGGTACTATAGAGAGAGTGCAACCTCTCACTTCACCACCACATATCCCCCTTTCTGAGTGAATTATGCCACAATTATTGAACATAAAAAAATAAGCAATACTGATATTACTGAAAACCTTTAGTAATTCATATACAACCAAGTTGTATAAAGTATTCATCTTTTCCTATTTTTCCAACCATCACTAATGTGTCTTCTCTTTAGAAATCATTATTATATATAATTCCATTATGAACTTTCATCATGAACCTAGACTCATTTTACTCTAAGTTCTCTAATCACAGTTGTAAAATAGATGCACTTTTAACATGAACTGAATTTATTGAAGTAAGTTAGCACTATCAAATGCTCCGAACATAAACTGCTGTTTAGATTATTGTTATTACTTCTTGGCATGAACTAACCACCAGGAGGGCAGCCCACAGAGAGAGCAGCAACACAAATAGTAACTTCCTTTCAATTGGCCAACCAACTTCTACAGAAAACCAAGGCTTATGAGCCATACCTCATACTTTTCTTCATTGCCTTTAAGAAAGACACGTAAATAGACGTATTTACTACTTAATCTAATTGTAAGCTGAGCTAACCTCTTACAAAATTCCATATTAACCCTACCATAAATCTTAACCAATCACAAAAAAAGGTAAAAATATCTCTGGTACAAAACTCTTAAACAACCACGTTTCTACTAAGTAATAGAAAAGTAATATTTTTACAATTTGTGGCACAGCCAGCAAACCAGGGTAGTCACACACTTAGAACAACTAGGAACTTCTGTCGTCTTGCATACCACAATCTTTTACTTATTATTTATATCATGAACAGCCTAAACAACAAGACATCTAGGCTTGATGTTAGCATGGCAATTAATATACATATACAGGTACTTTTCTCTTTCTTTCCCCATTCAATGGGGCACCACTAACAGCCAGCATCTATAAAGATGGTTCCAACAACAATAATAATAATAATAATAATAAAGTTAATGTATTTTCCTATGTATTTTGTAAAAGTGTTCTGTTCAATGTTTTTGATTAGGCAGCATGTGCTATTGTATTTTTGTTTTCCAACATAATGTACACAAGTGCAGAAGTGTATGCCTTCTGCTTGCTATTGTTTATGGTGTACTGTTATAGCAGGCATCTGTTGCCAGCAGCTAACTTCAGGTTTTCATATTGGTGATTTCGTGAGCAAATTTACATAAATCCACTAATTAAACTCAAGCAATATTTTTTGCCAGCAAACTTTCTTTTATAAAAGCTGACTGTGAAAACAATTATTTCCACTGGTTGCTTCATATCTGGAAATGGAAGGGATCAGACAACCATTAAGCACCCTAATCCACACATACAGCGAGTAAAGGTGGCTGTACGATGCTCGTGACCCAATGCATCATAATAAAGCATGTTAGCAATTGCTAATTTCTGAGTAAATTTGCATATAAATTTACATGTGTGATTTGGATTTTGGTTCTTAACTGAGAAAAAGTTCAAATTTGATTACATGTTTTGTTTTCAACGTGCTAGGAAGGAGAAACTGGGTATAGGTAGCGAGCGAGTCTGCTCACAAAATGAATAAACAAATTGTTTAATTTTTACCTCCAACCGGGTGAAATTACCTCTTACTATGTCACTTGATCAAATTCCTTCCTGTATCACCGAAAGCACTCGTCAAAACAAGCTACACCCACTCTCACAAAGTTCTGAAATACCTTCAGCTTCTCCAGCCTCAATTCCATAATTAACAGGGAATACATCCCCCTGCTATCTTTCCTTCTACCCAGCTGGGTCAAACCCAACAATGTCTGGATTTTTGTCATCATCATCATCATATCATCATCATATCATCATCATCATCATCATCATCATATCATCATCATCATCATCATCATCATGCCCCAATTCTATCAGTTACAGACATTGCCAGGGCGACAACTTCAAAAACAACTACTGTATACATGTAAATTTAGATAAAATATCCTTGTGGAAAAAGAATCATAAAATAAAACAAAAAATTGATATTTTTTTGGTTGGAGCCACAGTCATGCTGTGTTTGAGACGTCAGAATGTTATGAAAACAGCGTAAGGCAGAAATCTGGATTGTATAATAATAAAATAGAAATTACTACATTCAAATGGTGGCAGCAACATTCAAAGAAATAAAACAAACAGTAGAGCTCATAATTCAGAACAGTGATAATTCCGTGACAGCTACATAAGACAGCAACAATTACTTAATAAATAGGAACCATGAGCTCTTACAAATTTTTAATTCAAATGAATGACTTTACAAGAAATCTGATATTCTCCTTCCAGTTTCATGCCTTTTTTGTTGTCCAGTGTGCATGCGTGGATTTGCACCACGAATATCCTGCATGTATGTTGTAATCGGTTGATGTGAATCAGTTTGAAATTCCGAACATGTACGCTTAGAGTGCCGCTGCAGATTTGTACACCTAAGGTGCATCCCGTAATAGGGGCTAAGTGTGCAGTGTTAAACATCCTTTAATCAAAAAACAAAATCATAGTGGGTCCAAGTATTTCTTAGTTATAATCTTTATTTGTTTCTAACACAAGTGGGACTGTAATCATTATTTTGCTACTTTTATACTACATAGTGTGTTATTACACCAAGACAGTGAAACTTTACACACAATAACATCTTAATGCAAATAATTTTAAACAAATTTTTATTTTATTATCTAAGAAGTTGTGGGATTCCCACCAGTCATAAAAAAATACGGATCAGAGGCTTTCCTGTGTTAGAGTACGCATGTATTACAGTATTCCACATAAATTAATTGGTCCTGTAATCTGACACCAATGAAGTGGGCCCTTGGACAGCACAGTCATATTTCACTACCAGCTAATTTATTTACGTTAGCCAGTCCTGGCATCTCTTACATTGGTGTCTGGACCCTGGCGGCATCTCGCACTCACAAAGATGCCTTGACTAGGCGTTCCCACTCCATGTTTAGATCTTATCTCGTGCAGCAGGTTTACTTAGAAAAAAAAAAGCCCTGTTTTCTGTTTTGCTCACAAAAGCATCCTCTGCTTACCTTGCTAAAAAATGACTTTTCTCCTTCTTCCAAATTCAAATTGTAAAGCAGCTCTACTGGTTGCCCCACGGAAAATGCCACTGTGCCTTCAACAACCGATGCCTCATGCCATCTCCTGAAAGGAAAGCTGGTTGGCTAAGAGGCAATGATATGTGCAGCTGTTCACTCATCCCACCTGGTAACTCGTCCAAGAGTGACCTCTCCTGTCTGCCTACATGACCTGACCATGCCTGCTCACTTGCAGCACAACACATTTCCAGAGTGGTGTCCTACTTAGATGAACCATGCAAGTAACCTATAAAATGTATTCTATGTTCACTAGCTACTTGCAATCACTGGTACTGATACATCTCATTAGTAAGAGGGATTAATTATTCTGATTTGGTTAGACTTTCCTAATTCGATTTCATATTAGTTCTGGCCCAGTTTTGAGAAAAATGGTCATATATTACAACCCATTACGGTGAAATTTATGCAGATGCAGTTGCATTCAAAACTGTTCCAGTTGAAGTGCATCAAAGAAATCTGATATATGTGGCATCAGATTATTTGCTCATTTGAGGCACTGTTTAGGATTTGGACTGTGCCAAGAGACTTTGCACACGTATGCGTTGGACACAATACTGCCCATATCTCCCCCCCCCTCTCCATCTTTTCCAACTCTTCCTCTGTCACTGTGCACATCATCCAATCACCTCTATCCCCTCCTCATGCCTCCTTCTGCCCCTCCCCTCCTTACCCCTCTGTCATCTCCTCCCCACCACCTCCAGATTCTGTCTCCTCTTCTGACATACTATCTTCTCCCCCTCTTCCCCATGTCTCTGTCCCTACCCTCCTTTCCCCGTCTCTCTAGCCATCCCCTCCTGCATCTCTCCCTCCCGATCCATCTTCCCATCCAGACTGATACTACATCACGACATGCCTTTCATGCTGAACACCCCACCACGTCAGGGCCTGGAAAACATTTTCTGGCCCCTGACATGTAGGCTGCCTGCAAAGCACGTTGATCAGGCAGCCTAAACTTTTCCGACACAACATGTTTGTGGTGTGGGTTCCTGTAGTCATGTCCTAGTTCATGAACCACGGGCAACGTATGAGTGGCCAAGTAAGTGGTCCCGACAGTCGGGATACCAGTTACTTTGGAATAAGGCTGGGCATCTCGGACATATTCTGAGTCGTGGTCACCTTTGTGCTCATACGGCAAAGACTACCAAATCCACCGGTTAGTCCCTCAGCCGTTAGGGGTAAAACCCAATGGGACTCGGGGCAAGTAAGGCTAGCAACCTGCTTCCCTGGTACTTTAAATATGATGCTGGCAATAATCAGAGCAAAATGCCTCGGACCTTTGGAGGTGACGGAGTCCCACCTCTAACTGACAAACCAGGGACTCCTAAGATACGACTTGGCAAACAAATGGTAATGAGATGGGGAGCTATTAATATCAATGGGGGCTACTCTGGGAAGAGGGTAGAGCTGGCAGAGGCTGCAAGTAAGATGGGGCTGGGCGTTTTAGCTGTTAGTGACATTCGGGTAAGGGGTGAGAAAGAAGAGGAAGTGGGAGAATACAAGATCTACCTGTCAGGAGTCAAAGCAGGAATAGCACAATGGGGTGTAGGGCTTTACATCAGGAAAGAAATGGAACCCAGCGTAGTTGCAATAAGGTATGTAAACGAACGACTGATGTGGATAGATTTGACAGTGTCTAGCAAGAAAATTAGGATTGTGTCACTATATTCACATTGTGAAGGGACAGATCAAGAGAAGATGGATAGTTTTTATGAGGCACTCAGTGATGTAGTTGTTAGAGTAAAGGACAAGGACAGTGTTCTGCTCATGGGTGATTTTAACGCCAGGATTGGAAATCGAACAGAAGGGTATGAAAAGGCTATGGGTAAATTTGGAGAGGATACGGAGGCCAACAGGAACGGGAAACAACTCTTGGATTTCTGTGCCAGTATGGGCTTAGTAATCACAAACTCCTTTTTTAAACATAAGAACATTCTCCGGTATACTTGGGAAGGCAGGGGAACCAGATCTGTCATTGACTATATAATAACAGATCAGGAATTCAGGAAGGCTGTGAGGGACACACGTGTATTCAGGGGATTCTTTGATGACACTGATCATTATTTAATCTGCAGTGAAATTGGGATTGTGAGGCCGAAAGTGCAGGAGGTCAGGTCCATATGTAGGAGGATAAGAGTGGAGAAACTTCAGGATAAGGAAATCAGGCACAAGTACATAACAGCGATCTCAGAAAGGTACCAGTTAGTTGAATGTAGTCAATTACAGCCATTGGAAAAGGAATGGACAAGGTACAGGGACACGGTACTAGAAGTGGCTAAAGAATGTCTTGGAACAGTAGTGTGTAAAAGTAGGATGAAGCAAACAGCTTGGTGGAATGATACAGTAAAGGCAGCCTGTAAAAGGAAAAAGAAGGCGTATCAAAAATGGCTACATACCAAAACCCAGGTAGACAGAGAAAGTTATGTTGAAGAAAGAAACAAAGCCAAACAGATAATTGCAGCATCGAAGAAGAAATCGTGGGAAGACTTTGGAAACAGGTTGGAGACTATGGGTCAAGCTGCTGGAAAACCATTCTGGAGTGTAATTAGCAGTCTTCGAAAGGGAGGTAAGAAGGAAATGACAAGTATTTTGGACAGGTCAGGAAAACTGCTGGTGAATCCTGCGGATGCCTTGGGCAGATGGAGGGAATATTTTGAAGAGTTGCTCAATGTAGGTGAAAATGCGATCAGTAATGTTTCAGATTTCGAGGTAGAATGGGATAGGAATGATGTTGGAAATAGGATCACATTTGAGGAAGTGGAAAAAATGGTCAATAGATTGCAATGCAATAAAGCGGCTGGGGTGGATGAAATTAAGTCGGAACTCATCAAATACAGTGGAATGTCAGGTCTTAAATGGCTACACAGGATAATTGAAATGGCCTGGGAGTCGGGACAGGTTCCATCAGGCTGGACAAAAGCAGTAATCACACCAATCTTTAAACATGGAAACAGAAAAGATCGTAACAACTACAGAGGTATCTCTTTAATCAGCGTTGTGGGTAAAATCTTCTCAGGTATTGTTGAAAGGAAAGTGCGAGTATTAGTTGAGGACCAATTGGATGAAAATCAGTGTGGGTTTAGGCCTCTTAGAGGTTGTCAGGACCAGATCTTTAGCTTACGGCAAATAATGGAGAAGTGTTATGAGCGGAACAGGGAATTGTATCTATGCTTTATAGATCTAGAAAAGGCATATGACCGGGTTCCTAGGAGGAAGTTATTGTCTGTTCTACAAGATTATGGAATAGGAGGCAAACTTTTGCAAGCAATTAAAGGTCTTTACATGGATAGTCAGGCAGCAGTTAGAGTTGACGGTAAATTGAGTTCATGGTTCAGAGTAGTTTCAGGGGTAAGACAAGGCTGCAACCAGTCTCCACTGTTGTTCATATTATTTATGGATCATATGTTGAAAACAATAGACTGGCTGGGTGAGATTAAGATATGTGAACACAAAATAAGCAGTCTTGCATAAGCGGATGACTTAGTTGTGATGGCAGATTCGATTCAAAGTTTGCAAAGTAATATTTCAGAGCTAGATCAGAAATGTAAGGACTATGGTATGAAGATTAGCATCTCCAAAACGAAAGTAATGTCAGTGGGAAAGAAATATAAACGGATTGAGTGCCAAATAGGAGGAACAAAGTTAGGGACAGGTGGACGGTTTCAAGTACTTAGGATGCATATTCTCACAGGATGGCAACATAGTGAAAGAACTGGAAGCGAGGTGTAGCAAAGCTAATGCAGTGAGTGCTCAGCTACGATCTACTCTCTTCTGCAAGAAGGAAGTCAGTACCAAGACTAAGTTATCTGTGCACCGTTCAATCTTTCGACCAACTTTGTTGTATGGGAGTGAAAGCTGGGTGGATTCAGGTTACCTTATCAACAAGGTTGAGGTTACGGATATGAAAGTAGCTAGGATGATTGGAGGTACTAGTAGATGGGAACAATGGCAGGAGGGTGTCCACAAGGAGGAAATCAAAGAAAAACTGGGAATGAACTCTATAGATGTAGCAGTCAGGGCGAACAGGCTTAGATGGTGGGGTCATGTTACACGCATGGGAGAAGCAAGGTTACCCAAGAGACTCATGGATTCAGCAGTAGAGGGTAGGAGGAGTTGGGGCAGACCGAGGAGAAGGTACCTGGATTTGGTTAAGAATGATTTTGAAGTAATAGGTTTAACATCAGAAGAGGCACCAATGTTAGCACTGAATAGGGGATCATGGAGGAACTGTATAAGGGGGGCTATGCTCCAGACTGAACGCTGAAAGGCATAATCAGTCTTAAATGATGATGATGATGATATGTTTGTCATGCAAGGCAACCTATATGTGAGAGGTGGGTGAAAAAAAAAAAAAAAAAAAAAAAAAAACATTTTTGCCCTCTCTCCACTCCCACCAGAGCTAAGAGGTTATAAATCCCGATACTTATGAGGCCCGATTTTTCAGAGTTCAATTTGGTTGAAATCAGTCCAAGGATTTTGGACGAAATCCCAGACATCTTTTTCCTTGAAACTTCCTGGCAGATTATCAGCGCACACTCTGCTGCAGAGTGAAAATCTCATTCTGGATCTTTTTCCTTTCTTGCAACAAGGACTTGGTATTTTACAACAGTCACTTAGGAATCCTCACTATATCCACAGTATACTTCAGGTATGTCTGAAACTTTATGTATCCTGTAGATAGCAATCCTTGGGACTAAACCACAGCAAAACCAAGTTTCTCATCAGAAGACTGTGGATAACAGATGTTTTCGATTTTAGAAATTTCTGGAACTTTCCTATGAAAGGAATAACGAAACTGCTAAGAGGGGCATTCCTTGAAACCAGCAAATGCAATTTAGTTTCAGCACTTTCAAGCACTTCATCTATAAATCCCAGTATCGTGGTTGCAATTCTTGTTTGTGGAATGATCAGATATGCTTTCTGAGTGGCTCAAGCAGGACAACTTGTGCCTCGTCTACCTATCAATCCTCCAGCCTGGTATGCCCTGCAGGATGTGTGTGCATAGTTAAGTACTGTAAGAAAATTGCTTCCCATACCTGAAGAGAATAATTTTATCATGAAATCTGTGCATGACAAGTGAGTGAAAATGAAATGATAGTAGTTTTCCAAAAAAAACTCAAAATGATTGCAGTTGATAAGCTAGTCAAATAATAGTTTTAAAGGTCATGTATAAATGTTGGAAGATATAACTGATAATGTTAGATGAAGGAGTCTGCAGTCAACTGTAATGTCTGAAATACATGATACTGCATTTTCTCTTGTAGTAATTGCCAATGTGTGAGATCCACTAATTCTAGATCTCTGGGTATCATGCAAAAAAGGTCTTAGCTTATTGTCTCTATTGAGGTCAACTGAAGTTTGTAATACCACTCATCTGGTTTGACCAGTGACAAACTGTATTGTGTTCTGTGACTTCATGGTGGCACAGGGTAATGGATAAGTGATGGAGAGGGTGTTTCTTAGTATGCAGTGGGACTCTTTAGTATGGGATGTTTATATTTCTAACTTGTTTGTGATTGATGTTAATGATACATTGGACTCCATCAGAGCCATTTGTGGGAATAACATCCGAGTCTGGACCGAATTGTTAGAGAGTTATTTAGGTGTTAGTAGTAGTAGCTAGGATATATATTTGGATTCTGATATGTTAGTGTAGTGTGTTGTTTATGGTTGGAGATTAATTTCAATTTCATTTTTGTTAGTTACAGATATGAAGTTCATGATTAGATCCGTGCAAGCTGCAATGTGGGACATCTCGATCAAGATTAAATTTCTTCAGTTATTCATTTTAAGTGCCAAATATATGAAATCTTATGTTTGTGGAGACTGTACGAGACTGACCAAAGTTGCTGCATGTTGGACCAGGGACCAGTACATGTGGAGTTGCCAGCTGGACAACATATGGCGTTCTATGGGGAGAGTTTCCTGGTTTGAGAAGTCCAGGTTGGCCATCTGATTCAAATGGTTCAAATGGCTCTGAGCACTATGGGACTTAACTTCTGAGGTCATCAGTCGCCTAGAACTTAGAACTAATTAAACCTAACTAACCTAAGGACATCACATACATCCATGCCTGAGGCAGGATTCGAACCTGCGACCGTAGCGGTCGCTCGGCTCCAGATTGTAGCGCCTAGAACCGCACGACCACTCCGGCCGGCTTGGCCATCTGAAAAGTGACTGAAGACTAGATTTGTGCGTCAGCTCTCTGACCGGTAAGTATGTTTTTATTGTTTTGTTTCCCTTTATTGTTGTATGTATGGCATATGTGTTTATGTCAATAATTGTGTTTTTTTATATTAAAATTGGTGTTAATGCAGTTTTTTTTATGAATTTTTGTTGTGTTGTTAGTAATGATGCTGGACTGGAAGGTATCATGAAGTCTATTTTACTTATATTGGTGAGGTTAGGTTTTCAATATTAGCTATAAGAGAGTTATGGTTTCGTGGTACTGTGGACTTCAGTTTTGAAACATAGTCAAGTGAAGCATTAGATATCAGAATTGTTGAGATGTGTGGTTTTGGGGTTTTTGTTTGCGCTGTACAGGTCATGTGAAATTTTCAGTAGGCCTACTGGGTTATGGAGCTGTGTGCTAATAAGTGCTATTGTGGACTTTTGAGCTATATAGGTCTTTTGGAGACTAGTTTCTTTCTTTTTTTTTCTTTTCTTTCAGTTCTGCCAATTGCTGAATATTCTGCTTGCTTGATTTTTGTTTAGTAGGTGTTTTGGTATGCTTTCTTTATTAGGATTGTCATACATTTAATTCATTATCACCTCCCCTCCCCCCACATCTTACAGTTGCACCATTTGTTTAATTTTACTTCTGCAATTAAATATTTTTCATATTATCTGTGTTTGTTCGCATGTGTAACGAGTGACATCATGGTCACAATATTGTATAAGCCTGAAATAAAGGTGTCCACCATTTTGATGCTGTAACAGGTCAAACCTAGCAGGTGGCACAGCAATCTTCAGTTTTGCCCTTTATTTCATCATCCACAGTGAGCTAATGACTGAATATCAATTAATATTAAGTGTACTGTTGTCTATATTACTGGGAATTTTTTTAAAATCCAAACATTGCCAGATTTCACAATGTGATCACCACCAATCTGAACCTTTAAACACTACTTATTATCACTGAATCTCGCTGATAAGGTCTACATGTTAGCAAACATATTGGTGGAGGTATATTATTCTTTTTCTCACACAAACGCAACTCACACATATGATCACAGTCTCTGGTTGCCAGATTGCGAACAGCATGATGGGAGTCTGGGTGGTGGGGGGTAAGGAGAAGGCTGGTGCAAGGAAGGTGTGGGGAACAGTGACGTGCAGCTTGTGGGAGCATACAAGGACAAGATGGAGAGAAGGTGGGGCAGCTAGCTGCAGTCGGGAGTAAGTTAGACGGAGCGAGGGGTGCGGCAGAAAGGGAGGGAAGTAAGAAGACTGTGGGTGTGATACTGGAGTGGAGGGTTGTGTACTGCTGGAATGTAAACAGGCAAGGGGCTAGATGAGTAAGGACAATGACTAACGAAGGTTGAGGCCAGTAGAGTTACAGAAACGTATGATATATTGCAGGGTGAGTTCCCACCTGTGCAATTCAGAAAAGCTAGTTTTGGTATGAAGGATCCATATGGCACAGGTAGTGAAGCAGACATTAAAATGAAGAAGACTGTGCTCAAAAACTGGGAGGTCCAGCTGTTTCTTGACCACAGCTTGTCGATGGTTATTCATGCGGACAGACAGCTTGTTGGCTGTCACACCCACATGGAATGCAGCACAGTGACTGCAGCTTAGAATCACTGATTTTTCATCAAAGGCCTGCCTTTGATGGGACAGGTGATGCTTATGACTGTACTGGAGTAGGCAGTAGTGGGAGGATGTATGGGACAGGTCTTGCACCTAGGACTATTACAGGGATATGAGCCACGAGGCAAGTGGCTGGGAGCAGGGGTTGTGTAGGAAATTAGCGAGGATATTGTGTAGGTTCGGTGAGTGGTGGAATACTACTGTGGGTGGATTGGGAAGGATAGCGGGCAGGATATTCCTAATTTCAGGGCATGCCGCCGAGAAATAGTCAAAACCCTGGTGGTGAATGTGGTTCACTTGCTCCAGTTCTGGATGGTGCTGAGACACGAGGGGACTGCTCCTCTGTGGTTGGACTGTGGAACTTTGGGAGGTGGGAGGAGGGGGGGGGGGTTGAATGGAGAGAAAGAGAGAGAGAGAGAAGGCAAGGAAGATCTGTTTCTGTACAAAGTCGGGAGGGTAATTACGCTCTGTGAAGGTCTCAACAAGAGCCTTGATTATTTTGAGGGACTGCCCATCACTAGTATGGAATTGGTCACAGCTGTCGAAATGGACATATTGCTGGTGGTTGGTATGTTTGATATGGACAAAGGTACTGATGTAGTCACCTTTGAGGTGGAGGTTAGCATCTAGGAAGGTGACTTGTTGGATTGAGGGGGACCAGGTGAAGCGAATGGGGGAGAAACTATTGAGGTTCTGGAGGAATATGGATAGGGTGTGCCCGCCCTCAATCCAGATTGCAAAGATGTCAACAATGATTCGGAACCAGATGAGGTGTTTGGTATTCTGGGCTGTTAGAAACGATTCCATTGGATGACCCATGAATTTGTTGGCATAGGATTGGTGGCTTGCAGGTGCCCATTGCCATACTGTCCACTGTCTTTTTTACCTCTCTTTTGGCAATGCCCTCCCCCCTCCATCACACCTCCCAATGTGCACCTAGCTGCCCTAACCTCTCTCCACCTCATCCCTGTATGCTCCCCCAGGCAGCACTTTACTGTAACCCACCCCTAACCTGCTCAATCGTTTCATAATATTATCAAAGACAATCTTGACATTTTCATTATTACCAAAGGCCCCCTTCCACTACCCCTGCCCACAATAGCAATGATCATTCTGTAAACATCCAACAATACACTTTATAATACCCACAAGGAGACCAAATTAAGTACAACAGCAACATACTCAATAAATGCTAACTCTTCTAGTTCCATTTAACAGAATATTGAGTTCTCACAGGGCAATTTTGCTTTACATATACACACACATATTAGGTAACACTCATGCATTTAAAGTAAGGCATCCAGTTAATGGGAAGAAGACTGGTGAGAAAAAATAATTAGACAACACAGATCTCCAACTACTATAATCTACAATATCAAAATAAACAGCAACCAGCTGCCTATAAAGATTTTATTTCTGTAATCAGGTCAGGCACTTAGTACCCTTCTTCAGAAGGTTATAACTATCACATTATTTGCGAGTGTCGAATAAAGAAATACAATATCTTTTATGCAAATGGTTGCTGATTATTTCAATATATATGCACAACTAAAGTTGTGGAAGAGGGATAAAATACTATAATCTACAATCCAATCCTCCTCCTTTCATCTTCTCCCCCTCCCCCAAAAGAGATTATACTATACAAACTGGATATGAATATATAACATCTGTAATATGTATGTTCTATGATGGCAACTACTCTAGTCACCTTCGTGCTATAGGTATCAGACAGTCCAAAATCTGGTGGAGGAGGAGATTAGTGTTTAATGTCCCATCATCAACATTGGTGTCCTTAAAAAGATTCCTAAATAGATTACTTAAACCTCTTATCCTTCGCAGTGAGCAATTTGACGACCAGGAAGTCACTTAGTGGAAGAACCTACACTAACTTAAACATCAATTCCAACTAATATCACCATCCTATCAAACATAGAATTTACAGGATCAGGCATAGATTGTAAGCTGCATACACAATTGAACAATTATTCCCATGAAGCATTCCTGTACGTCTCCATGGACTGTCTTTCAGGTGATTGTGAGTGCAACTTAACTCATCACTGTCAGTGAATATCTCCAATAAAGGCATTAGCATGTTAGAACGACCCTCCCCCTCCCCCATACACAAACTAATCCTTACCTTAGACAGATTTCGTATGACCGAAAGATTAAATAGCAATTTCATTTCAGAATTAAGTAGGACTATTCTGCTGGCCTTTCTGTCTCATTAATCTAAAATAATTTTATATGCTACAAACAGTGCCCGTACGATAATTTGTAGGGGGGGGGGGGGGGGCTAACCCTGGAGTATGGAATACTTCTTAACATTTTGGAAGACGAATGGTGGCTTGTAAGTAGCCATAAAAATTTTACAGTTCTGATCCTGTTAAACACCTGCATAATACCGACTTTTAAATTATTTTCTCGAAAGAAAAACACCTGACTACAATATTTTCTTCTTTTCCCTGAGTGCTGGGGAAGGGAGGGGAATGTAGCTCCTGATCTTGCCCCTATTTGCTACCAGTTAATATGTATTTTTCCATGTACATGTATAATTTCCTTTCAACAATCATGAATGCTAACTGTATTGATATGTGCAATGCTGGAAAAAAATGGAACAAGTTTTATGCTCAGAATTTTCCCTCTTATTATTATTTAGAGTATGACAATATACGTTCCCCATTAATACTTACAGCAAACAAGTCTGAATCTGCAACATATGAATCTGAATTCACGTTTTGGTTGCTTCTGTCATCCAAATACATTGTGGCATGTGTACCTTCATATGGGATTGTGCACCAACCACGAAAACGTTGCACCTGGTAGCGAATTACAGTAAATTAAATTATTGTGAAACATATTTTCAAATACATAGGCTAATGCAGCAGTTTCAGGGCCAATGTTTGATTACCTGAGATCTTGCAAATTGTCTGTAGAGATACACTCCGGCTATGATTCCGATGCTCATTACTAACAGAGCAGTTAGAAATAAACATATTGTTGTAGCAGCTGAAACTCTACGCGCTCGAGTACGCAAAACAAAGTATTGTGGTTCTGTTTCTGCAGCTCCTTCCAAATCAGGTTTTGAGGGCTGTAACAAGATGTTCATCAACGAAATTTCTAGTACTAGTGAACGCTCATATTACATTCTGCAATTCCACCAGTGCTTATCAGCTTAAGATAACTGCGCATAATTTTCTTCATGTTGCCATTTTCATTACTCCATTACAGAGCCCTTAGCGTAGCAAGCCGTAGGTATATACTTACGTAGTTTCCAATCTCTTCATTTATAACTAAGGGAGCTTCCTTCTTGTCTGCCTTTTTTTCACTTAATGGTTTCGTGATAATTGTCATTTTGCCTGCTTAAATACGACCGAGAACTGTCAAGTTTTCACTACAGACGTCAAATCCTCACATCGATCTCGGCAGCTTCTCAATACTCCCGTCCTTTACCAGTGGCGCTGTACAGATTGACAAAGAAATAACGCGTAGCGAGTACCTCAGCCCAAATTTTAATACTAGTGAAGCGAAATTATTTTGTATGGGATATAGGAGATTTATATCGTTGTAGGGTGGTCCTATTACCACAGAATCTTAAACTGGATTAGAAAGTAATAACAACACAACAGGGTCAGTTGTATGAGGGAGAAAGACTTTTTCATATGACGCTAGCGGCGGAACACAGGACTGGAATTTAGATGTGACTGGCAAGCCTAAATACTGTTCCTCATAGCGATCGGGGCGGACAACCTTATAGTTAAAAGAACTGCGTCTATAGAATATCTATGCCTGTCATAGTAATATGTCAAGTTTGAAGATTGGTAAGATATTTTCATAAAATTGGTGCTCCTAGTAAATGATTGCATGGATGCTTGTTTCGTAGTTTGTTTATTACGGAATATGAAAGCACGGTGTAATTCTAATTCAAGATACATTCCGTAGTTGTTATGCAGTTGCAATAAAATGATTTTTTTTGGAGTTGTTGTTGCATTCTGATTAAGTGGTCGGTATTTGGAGTGCGAAACGAATGGAATATTGGTATAACTGATTATGAGGTACGTTTATTCTATAACTTATCTTTATCACCAATGCATGCCTTAGAGACCTCTGGGTCCACCATAAAATCGGATAAATTTCATTAGATACCTGCAGTAATTAAATGTGACATTTGTATAGCTGTGTATTGCTGCACACAACACTTCTGACATTCATCATCAGTTTGCATTACATATCTGTTTTAGCACACTGTTTATATGAAGAATAAAAACCTGTTTCCTGTAAACTTGACATTTAACTGCATGCACTCTGCTATTACAGAATATTCCCGTATCTACCCGTATAATGAAGATACAACTGACAGAATTTCTAAGCAGATTTATTTTGTAGCATCTGTATTTGGATAATATGAAATGCAGTGCCTAATAAAGCCTGCCTTGATTCTTTTCCATTTTTAATGTCATCTGGCCTCCTTCCATTATACCACCAAGTCTTTTGTTGTCTATTGAAATCTGACTCTCCTTGGTCCATTAGCCATCGATTCAGTCGGCCATAAATCCAGTTCAGGTGACTGCACCTTCAAAGTAAGTTACTGGACTACAAACTAAGGTCAATCGGATGCAGATGTGTTGCTGGAGGCAGTATCACAGAAATTTCATTTTTGTTACAGTCGTAACTCATTACCAGTTCAGCCTGTTCCCCACTCCATTTGTCTGTTGCACTTGCTCCTCTTATAGTTCTCAACATGTGTCTCTCTATTGCTTGCCATGTAACCCTCATTTTTTTTCTCTAGACATGTCAAAACTCATTACACGCATTTACTGTTAACTTATGATTCAGACACATTGAAAGTTTAGTTTTCACAATGGACACACATTTAGGTTATTAAAAGCACTCCAGACCAATTTTTACCACTTTGTATTTGTTTCCTATGTGGTCACTAAGCTACCCTAAATACAGCTCATGGACTGTTTCTAAGGCTTGATTGTTTATTTATAAAGTTTTCTGGTTAATGTGTTCCTCGTGAATATAGAATGAACAGCTTTGTTGAATTGCAGTCTCAACATTTAACTGTTGTTACACATGACATCCAGAAATATATACATCTTTACATGTGCCCACCTATACCCAAGTTTATATTATAAAATTGTCTTTATTTTGATAACTTGTTAAACCTAAATAAAGGGAGGAAAAAATGTACATTACAAACTGACTAATTTTATATTGTAATCTGTTGTAAGGGAAATACATAATTTTGTACCACTTGTACACACTACCAAAAGCATACTTGATACAGTGTTCCCTGATATATGCTTCATTTCCTGGTCCTAAAAGGCTAAAGTAGTGTACTGCAGAAATGGTGACTGCACTTTTCACATTTCTTGAGTCACAAAATCAATTCAAACTAACTAACTTTATTGAACTGTAAGTGCAAACCACCTCAGCTTAAACATAATCAAGTACCCATATTTTGTTGCTTGGCCACTTATATAATGTGTTGTATTTATATTGTATACAAATTTGTGATTTGTGCTTGCCTCATTTTGAAGGTAGGTCCTGGTTTATTGTAAAGAAGATTGTGCCTTATTATGTTTGCATTTTAAATTTTTGGTTTGCATCCACTAGTAATAACATGTCTACTCAAGATGGGATTTGAGAAGCACTGTATCAGGTGACTGCAGCTTAAAAGTTAAGCTGCTGTACCACAAACTAAGGTCAGTCAGATGCAGGAGTGATGCTGGAAGCAAGATCACAGAAATCTGTTGGCACCAGAGAAGCTACTGCTGGCCAGACAAAAAACAGTTTTCGACCCTCACCTCACTACATGGCAGCTATTTGGCATGGTATGGAAACTTACAACTTTCTGTTTTGGATCTCTCTCTTTTACTCTTTCTGTTTTAACATATTTAATGTTTGTTTTCGAAACAGCAGATTCATAGCTGAAATACACTAAATAGCAGTCAAGGAAGGCCTTTTGTTTGAAATCACTTCCAGCACAAGGGAAAAAAGAATATAATTTCCTCTGTAGAGGAGCCATCGTGGCATTTGCTTTGCATGATTCTTGAAATAAAAAGTAAAGTTTTAAATCTATATGTAGATTTGAACTGATTTATCTTGAATGCAAGTCTAAAGCCTTAATTTCATCACCAGCAACATATACAAGACACTAAACTTTTGAACACATACTCATCCGTCACCTGCACAAAACACGTTTTATGAGCGTGTGTGACGTACAAATAATTCAAGTGATGATGACTAGAAAGATCTGCCCAGTTTCTGTGTGCAGCATAAGGAAACAAATACCACTATAGCACCTCCCTCGTTTAAAAATGCAGAGGAGTAAATTAGGAAGATTTAAAAAGAGGAGGTGGCACATTTCAGAGGGAGAAAGGAAGATAGGGATGAAGGAAATGGTGTGTAGTGTTTGCTTACTCCCAGTCTTGGCCTCCAAACACCATTAATGTTCTCTCTCCCTTTCCTCTGTTGTGCATTGTGTAGAAATTTCCTAATCTAGATTCTGACTGACCTATGCCACCTCCTGTTACCTCTGTCCACATCCTCCTTTGCTCTCATCCTCAAGAGGAAAGCTGTAGCATGTAACTTTGGCCTTCCTTTGATGTTATTTTGTGTGTTTTAATCTGCTATACTGTAAGTGTCATCTCCCAAAGGTAAGTATTAAACAGTTCATATTTATTTCAATATGACATTTCATGTTTAATTTTCCTCTGTGTTGGTGACCTTTTTCAAACAAATACACTAAGATGTTTCAAAGAAATGAATTTCGTAAGTGATAGCATAGAGGAAGTAACATAATGAAGCTTTTTCTTTCTTGTAGTTTTTGAATGGTATTTAGACTTCATTGTATACTGTAGCTACAAAGTGATCATCCAAATCTCATATACTTAATTTGTGAATACCAAATAGGCTGAGGAATAACGGTTACGAAATAGATTAAGGGAAAACAGGGTGGCAATTCTTCTATAAAACCTGGAATTCTAAGGGAATTAAATTGTATCTGGAAAAATTAGGGAAATCTCTGGGAATTGTATAAAATCCCAGAGAATTCTGTGTTTTTAACTTAGCATTGAAATTTAATTTTAATTGAGTTTTATAAATCACACACCGAGCGAGGTGGCGCAGTGGTTAGACACTGGACTCGCATTCGGAAGGACGACGGTTCAATCCCGCGTCCGGCCATCCTGATTTAGGTTTTCCGTGATGTCCCTAAATCACTCCAGGCAAATGCCGGGATGGTTCCTCTGAAAGGGCACAGCCGACTTCCTTCCCCATCCTTCCCTAATCCGATGAGACCGATGACCACGCTGTCTGGTCTCCTTCCCCAAAACCAACCAACCAACCATAAATCACAAATTTTAGAATACTTAATATTTCAAACTGTGTTAATTATACTAATATTATTCCATATAAATTATTGATATTTAAAAACTGTGGTTGAACTACTGCTTATAGTTTGAGGGAGGAAAGGAAAGTCGTTATTGTGGTATTAAAAAAAAAAAAACAAGAGTTCCATTCATGATATGTGAGATTGTTTTTTTTTTTTTTTAATTTGTTGCTCAGCCAGTAATATATCGTTTGCCCGTCTTTTATCATTTACATCTTCCTGTAAACTACATTTATGTACTCAGAACACAACGTTAGGAGAATCCTCAGATACCTGAGGGACGATTCTCTCTTGCTTATTGCTACTTTATTGTTATGTGCGTCTGTCTCATTTTATTTTGTGGAATTTTGAATTTTTCTTAATCCTACTGTTTGACAATAATATTTCTGAAAAAAAAAGTTGTCTAATTTCACCACAACTGTTATAACTGTTATTTAAATTTTGATTAATGGAGGTAGTTCGTTGCTTCACAGTTGTCGTACGCTAAAAATGACACACTTGTAGTCTGTTGCTGTCAAACCAATTTTATTATGATCTTTCCAAAAATAGCTGCACTGTATTCCTGCAATCCCAGTGCAGATCAGTGATGTATACTAGTTATTGCAAAATACACTGAAGAGCGAAAGAAACTGGTACACCTGCCTAATATCGTGGAGGGCCCTGCGAGCACTCAGGAGTGCCACAACACGATGTGGTATGGACTCGACTAATGTCTGTAGTAGTACTGGAGGGAACTGACTCTATGAATCCTGCAGGGCTGTCTATAAATCCATAAGAGTATGAGGGGGTGGAGATCTCCTCTGAACAGCACATTGATAGACATCCCAGATATGCTCAATGATGTTTATTTTTGGGGAGTTTGGTGACCAGCGGAAGAGTTAAAACACAGAAAAGTGTTCCTGGAGCCATTCTGTAGCGGTTCTGGACATGTGGGGTGTTGTATTATCCTACTGGAATTGCTCAAGTCCATTGGAATGCCCAGTGGACATGAATGGATGCAGCTGATAAGACAGAATCCTTACGTATGTGTCACATGTCAAAGTCGTATCTAGACGTATCAAGGGTCCCATATTACTCCTACTGCACGTGCCCTACCCCATTACAGAGCCTCCACCAGCTTGAACAGTCCCCTGCTGACATGCAGAATCCATGGATTCTTTAGATTGTCTCCATACTTTTATACGTCTGTATGCTTGATACAATTTGAAATTAGATTCGTCCGACCAGGCAACATGTTTCCAGTCTTCAACAGTCCAATGTCTGTGTTGACGGGCCCAGGCAAGGCATAAAGCTTTGTGTCGTGCAGTCATCAGGGGTACATGAGTGGGCCTTTGGCTATGAAAACCCACATCAATGATGTTTCATTGATTGTTTCGCATACTGACACTTGTTGAGGGCCCATCATTGAAATCTGCAGCAATTTGTGGAAGAGTTGCACATCTGTCATGTTGAATGATTCTCTTCAGTCATTGTTGGTCCAGTTCTTTCAGAATCTTTTTCTGGCCACAGTGATGTTAGAGATTTGATGTTTTACTGGATTCCTTATATTCACAGTACACTCGTGAAATGGTTGTATGGGAAAATCCCCACTTCATCGCTACCTCGGAGATGCTATGTCCCATTGCTCATGTGCCGAGTATAACACCAAGTTCAAACTCACTTAGATCTTAATAAACTGCCATTGCAACAGCAGTAACCGATCGAACAACTGCGCCAGACACTTGTTGTCTTACATAGACATTGCCAACTGCAGTGTCGTATTGTGCCTGTTTACATATCTCTGTATTTGAATATGCATGCCTATTCCAGTTTCTTTGGCACGTCAGTGTAAATCATCCAGCTTAAGGCATAGGTAGAAAATGCTTGCATAAACATACTTAGAACAACAAGATATACTCTGATGTCAGCCTGTGGTACTTGAAAATGGTTATGAAAAAGATAGAGAAGAACACTTAATGTGTTACAAAAAGTTGTCAAATATGCAGAAGATGCTTGAATGTGCAATTAATAACTTCACTTCATTGGAATACTTTAGGAGCATTGATTGCCACTTATGTTTGATGACTGTTAACAAGTTCCGAATGCAGTAATAGTGATAGCAACTGTTTGCAGTGAAGGCCTTCTTTGATTTGATTATTTACATGCCTGAGCTGCATCATCTCCCGTTGCTTGGAGACATTCAGACAGATTAAATCAAGTGATCTCAGTAGCCAAATCATCTGTTGCTTCCCAGATGCAGCTGTTAAAGTATCTTTCACACCATTGCTGAACTAGAGTGCAACTCTACGGTATTGTAAATAATATTTAGTCAGTATTCAGAAATCTGTAAACACCTCTTTAAGGAGCATTACGTTCATAAATGTGGGTAGGAATAATTAATATATGGTCTGATCGATCTTTGATGAAGAGTTTCAGAACATTAATATAAAATGAGCCTTAATAGATGAACTTTGAATCCTGTAATTTGAACACTATGCTGACAAACATGTGGCTTGAAATGTTTCAGGAGGGAAACTGTAAAGTCCGTAGGCTTAGAAAAAGGATTGCAGAGAAGTCTACTGTAGAAACAAGTGAATAAATTCAATGTATTCAGGGCAATGGTTGGGTTTGATTGTCAAGATTAAAAGGTTCAAACTGCTGCTTGCATAACACTCTGCACACGCTGGTACATTATATGCCAAAGTTATGTGAATATGTCATTTACTTGTTGATAAGTTGTCTTCATCTTGTCACAGGACATTTTCTTAGACAGCCAATGTATATGTTACTCACATGTGACCTCTGCAATACACATTTGAATGGAATATGGCTGTTTGTTGTAAGTTTTGGTGCTCTTGTATCAGTGTTTGGAGGCAGAGGTGAATACCTCTTTGGGGATGCACCATCAGCATTGTCGCAGTGGATAATGCTCATTGCACTCATTGTTCTTTAAGCTGCATGTTCTCTCCAGGTTGTGCTAACTCTAAGGAGCTTGGCCAGTCCTAATTGGCTATGTTTCAGAGAGCACAGGGTTCATGATATGTGGCTACACGTAATTAACCCACAGGGCTGTAAATGCTTGGTATTTTGAGTGACTACAGTTTGGAGTGATGGTGGTACATTCATTCTGTATCTTGAAAAGAATTATCTACGCACAACTGACTGCATTTCGGTGATGGTAGTAATCTCTAAAATAAATATCAACTTAAAAATGAAGTATACACTGATATGGTGTGTAGTAGTTAAGGCTACAAAGTTTGCAACAAATCTCTAAGGACAATGCTACATTCCAGCTAAGCTGTGCTTGCTTAGTTGTACAAAGTTGTGCCTGGGTTGACCATATTTTCCATGGCTGCATTGAAACTTCTGGGTCATCTGTAATTTTGAGTACATATTCTAACAGTAGCTAGTTGGTTCTCCAGAGAGTATTCATGTACAAAAAGTGTAAAGAGCTCAGACAGTTGTCCACTTAAAAAAGGTGTGTTCACTGTTGAGGTGTGGAGTGCTTCTTTACAAAGATGGAAGTGTGTTTCACTGAAGATTTAAGTACAGACCAATTGCTGTGAACATCACAACAAATACTTGTGTTTGAGGCCGTTGGGATGACATTGGGTAGAAGAGCAAGGTAACATATTAATACTACAGTGAGCACATCAGCTCCATCCGAACCAGAGGGACATCTACAGCCCATGGTGAATTCTTTTACTCAAATTATTCCTTCCACCAACCAGAATCCAGCTTTCATGGGGGATCAGTTGGGATTACAGTACCACCAATACTGAAGTGTACAGCAGCTCTTTCCCCATGTGAGTGATTAATTGAGCATTATCTGTAATATGTGACATTTCACTGGCGACAAAAAAATCTTTTACAAAATGTTATGGTAAAAGTGATTCTACTGCACCTTTTGGAAATATATATTTTAATTTCTTTCCTCAAACATCTGTAGTGGTCATAGTGTTATACTAAGAATGCGCACAACATACCTTGTAGCAGGCAGCAAACTGCTGCGTTGAATTAATCTTAGACCCTGCACTACTTCTCACTCACTTCCAGTGTACATTTGAGGAGATATCATTCCACCATTGAAAACCTGAGAAGCTTGCAGATGACCATACTACAAGCTTTCCATCAAAGATCTCATCTGAATGAGGCTTTCTGCAATCTTGAGAATGCTTATGATATTTCTCGGAGATGTAATGGCATCAGATAGCTCCATGTGTAGGGCTTATGGGGACACCTCTCTCCCATTATACAGTCCCTACTATTGCAGTTTTACTTGTATTTTAGTTTGATTCAACATCAAAGTTTTAGTTTGATTCAACCCCACACACATTGCACATGCTGTGAAGCAGTCATTAAAGTGAAGCGCATCATGTCCGGCTGCCTGTTCACTGACTGGCTGGTCCATCTGTCTTTTGGCCACTGTTTGACTGTGGCCATTTGAGTGGACAGTCAGCTGGTTAGTTGTCATGCCCATGCAGATAACGACACAGTGGTTGCAGCTAAGTTTGTACATAAAGTGGCTGCTTTCATAGGTAGCTCTGCATTTGATGGGGTAGGAGATGCCAGTGACGAATGGAGTAGGTGCTAGTGGGAAGTAGGTCTATTTCAGATACATGATTCACGAGGCAAAGGTTTGGAAGCAAGTGTGGAATAGGGACAGACAAGGATGTTGTGTACAGAGTGTGAATGACAAAATACCATGTGAGTGGGATGGTCCCCTTATTGGGGAGCATATTTCTCATTTCAGGGCAGGATGAGAGATGCCGGACCCTGGTAGAGAAAGTGATTCAGTTGCTCCATTCCTAAGTGCTACTGTGTCATGAGGAATGCTCCTTTTTGGCCAGACTGGGCGTTTATGGTGGATGGTTGGTGACTGGTCATACAAGGCATGTGAGATCTGTTTCTAGAAAGATTAGGAGGGTAATTTCAGTTTTTGAAGGTTTCTTTGTGACCCTCGACATATTTGGATGACCTCTGATGGCTAGGCTGTATGGAAGTAACTTCTTGGTATGGAATGGATGGCTGCTATCGAAGTGGAGGTGGTGTTGATGGTTGGTAGGACTGGTGTGGATGGAGGTATCCTTGAGGTGGAGGTCGATGTTAAGGAAGGTGGCTTGTTGGGCTGCGGAGGACCAGATGAAGCGAATGGTGGAGAAAATGTAGAGTTTCTGGAGGAATGTGGACAAGGTATCCTCACGTTCGGTCCAGATCATGAAGATGTCATCAATGAATTTAATTCACCTAGCAGCCCTATCCATTCTCCATCTCATCCCTGCATGCTTCCAAAGGCCGCACTAGCATTTTCCCTCACTCTTAAGATACCATCCCTCCCTCTCCCAACCCTATGCCTCCTCCTTAAACCTGCTACACACCTTCCAGGTAGATTGCTGCTCACATAAGATGTGATCACAGTCGGGCCTTAGTGCCTGGTGACAGTGGCCGTGTGTGTGTGTGTGTGTGTGTGTGTGTGTGTGTGTGTGTGTTTGTTTTCTACTACTAAAGAAGAACTTTCTCTGAAAGCTGCAAATATATTTAGTGTTCTTTTTTTACTGTGCCTGTCCGTAACTCAGCACCTCCTCTGTGTGGTGAGTAGCAATCTATCCTTTCCATATCATTTTTCTATCCTGTAACTTCCATTGTTTGAAACAAGTTTTTGACAGAGCTATATGCAATATATGTATCGAAGGGAAAATTCACTTGAGAAATTATAATTAGACCAGCTGAGTACCTGGTGTCTTCTATTAGTCCATCTCCTCCTTTGCCCTCCGTCTGTCCATAAACCCCCCCCCCCCCTCCATGCCCACCCTGCCATTCTCTTACCCCTCCTGTTTCTGTCTCCTCCCTCCTCCTTGCTGTCTATCCATTCCCCCCTCCTCCTCCTCCCCCTTCTCTCACCATGTTATCTTGCTCATTTCAATAGGATGCTGGTGGTTCCTACTCCCACAATATTTCTTTCCAGATCATAACTAATGTGTACCAAATTTCGTTGAAATCATTCTAGGGGATTAGGATGAGTTTTTCTCATGTCAGATATATTTAACCTGTTTCACATGTATTTGTATACATGTTTCACCTGCATATCTAGTGAATTTTGCCCTAAATTTTCATATTAATGCATCTCAGTGGTTACGACATTGTACGTTCTGACCCAAGTGCTGTACAATGATATAATTTTGCAGGTACATCCAGTGGCTAATGTATGCAAAATGTGTTGTGAATAGGGTTAGTAGAAAATAAATAATAAATTAAAATATCAGTTATGATGCGGCAGTTTGTCATGCGTCTCAGTGTTTATGACGTCAAATCTCCTGAACTATGTGTTGTACAATGGTATATTTGTGTAGGTACATTCAGCAACATATCTGAATACTATCTGCGAAATGGATTGTGAGTGCTGTTCATAGTAAAGAAGTAATAAATTAAAACTTTATTTCATGAGGCAATTTTAATGCAGGAGCAGCGAAAATGTGGTAAGTGATAATATTTTTTCCTCTCATCATTTTTTAGGGTTGTCAGTGAGAAAAAGTTCTGTAAAGTTTTGAAATTGTGTGTAGACTTGTTTGTTCCAAGTCACCAAGCGTTCTCATTCTTAAATACTAAACGAGTGAAGTAAGGCTATTCGTGCATTGTCGACTACACTGCTTTTTCCCCCACACCCCTCTAACAGTTAGGTGGTTCTTACCCACAGTGATAATTTCCAAGGAGTACCCTTTCTTAAGGTGTCGATGCAATTGCAGATCCTGTAAAGTCTTGTTCCTGATTACAAAATGACACCTTGTTGTTAGAAGCGGCCACTGCCCTCCAGGCACAAAAATTGCTGTGAACTTCACTGCTACACACCTTCCCTGTCCAGGTAGAAGCGCACTGTACTTTAAATTCATCATGCGGGGTGGTTTATACACGCTCACTCGATGGATTGCCCAGTGAGGAAATTCAAAACTACCTGTCTGACCAGGGCGTAACGGCTGTACATAGTCATGAAAAGGGTTGACAAGGACTTGGTACCAACCCATACTACCTTCTAAACATTTGACAGAGTTCAACTTCCATTGAACATTAAAGCGCCCTATGTGATAATTTCAGTTCGCCCTTACTACATCCCCAACCCTACGTGTTGCTATCGGTGTCAGCTGTTTAATCATACCAGGCACTCATATTCCAAGCTGGCCAAATGCGTTACGTGTAGCAAGGATGCCCAAGAGGGTGCTTGTCCACCTCCATCCCCTCGTTGCATCAACTGTATGGGCGACCACACTGTTTCCTCTAGAGATTGCCCCATTTTCTAAGATGAATGGCTTATTCAGGAAATCAGACTGAAGGAAAAGGTGTCTACATTTGCTGCTGCCCAATGTGGTTTCGGAAAGCGTCGTTCTGCAGTTGACTATCTTGTTGCTATCTCCACTTACATCATGGACAGT
The DNA here is from genome assembly GCF_023864275.1 of Schistocerca cancellata. NCBI lineage: Eukaryota > Metazoa > Arthropoda > Insecta > Orthoptera > Acrididae > Schistocerca > Schistocerca cancellata. The sequence continues at coordinate 623,006,518 of NC_064630.1, forward strand.
TATCTCAGGAAACGCCAAACAGTAGCAATATTTTTTGATCTGGAGAGAGCATACGATACCTGTTGGAGGACAGGCATCCTCCACACACTGTTCCCTTGGGGCTTTCGAGGTCGGCTACCCCTTTTTATTCATTAATTTATGACATAGCGCACATTTAAAGTGTGGGTGAACACTACTCTCTCCTGTACTTTCTCCCAAGAAAACGCCATGCCCCAGGGCCCTGTGCTAAGTGTTGTACTGTTTGCCATTGCCGTAAATCCAATTATGGATTGTCTCATTCCTGATGTCTTGGGCTCCATCTTTGTGGATGATTTTGCGATCTACTACAGCTCTCAACGGACCAGCCTTCTTGAACGACATCTTCAAGGATGTCTCGTTCGCCTCCACTCCAGGAGCATCGAAAACGGCTACCGATTTTCTCCCAGTAAGACCGTCTGTGTAAATTTTTGGCATCATACAGAGTTTCTTCTGCCTTCCCTACATCTAGGCCCTGTCGACCTCCCATTCGCAGATGTCGCTCAATTCTTGGAGCTCATGTTTGAGAGAAAATTGTGCTGGTCCTCCCACGTTTCCTATCTTTCGGCCTACTGTCTGTGATCCCTCAAAACCCTCACTGTTTTGAATGGTACCTCCTGGGGAGTAGACCAAGTGGTCCTTCTCTGCCTATATTGCACCTTAGTGCGCTGAAATCGGTCAATGGAAGCATAGTTTACTCCTCTGCTTGGCCATCTATTCTTCGTCTCGACTCTGTCCACCACCGTGGATTGCGTTTAGCGTCTGGAACATTTTTCACCAGCCCTGTAGAAAGCCTTTATGCTGAGACTGCCAACCCTCCGCTGTCCAATCGGCGAGCTGTCCTTCTGAGTCGTTATGGTAGCCATCTGTCTTCCATGCCTGCTAATCCAGCCCGTGACTTTTTTTTTTTTTTTCCGACACCTTCTTGGATTTAGGGTATGCAGGCTGCCATTCCTCTCTACCACCACGGGGAGTTCGCTTCCGTCAACTGCTACTTCCACTTTCCTAAAACTTTCTTGACAACTGGGGGTACAGCACCGCCTTGGTTCCACCTCCGGACCTGCCTGCTTCGTGACCTTTGTCAGCTTCCCAAGGATGGTACCCCTACTCTCATTTATTGTCGGGCATTTGCTGCTCTATGTGCACAAATGAAGGATGCCACTTTTATTTACACTGATGGCTCAGAAACATCATCTGGTGTTGGGAGTGCCTATATTGATGGTGACACCCCTAATCGATTTCAGCTTGTCGACCAGTGTTCGGTTTTTACTGCGGAGCTTTATGCTGTTCTCCAGGCTGTCCAATACGTCCGTCGCCATGATCAGGTACAGCTCTCTCCTCAGTGTCCAAGCTCTTTACCCTGTCCACCCTCTGGTCCACCGGATTCAGAACTGCCTGCACTTGCTCCACTTGGGAGGCATCTCTGTGGCATTCCTCTGGATCCCAGGACACGTTGGTATCTGTGGAAACGAGGTGGCTGATATAGTGGCCAAGGCTGCAGTCTCTCTTCCTCAGCCTGCTGTACGCATGGTTCCCTTCGCAGATCTACAGAGTGTCTTATGTTGTCATGTTGCTCTTTTATGGCGCGCACATTGGTCTGCACTTCCCAGTAATAAATTGCGGGATGTGAAAGCTCTTCCCTGTGCTTGGACCTCTTCTTCCCGAACTTGTCATTGGGAGGAGGTAATTTTAACTAGACTCCGGATAGGACACTATCTTTTTAGCCATTGTCATCTTTTAAGCGGCGATCCTCCCTCACTTTGTCCTCACTGCTCTCAACTGTGGATGGTGAGACACCTTTTACTTCAGTGCCCCTATTTTACTCCGCTATGTGCTTGTTTACGGCTGTTGCCTGATATATCCCCATTTTAGCAGATGACACGCTCTCAGCTGATCGTGTCCTCGAGGTTATCAGTGTCTGTGAGAGGAGTTGGTCATTTGAAGCTCTTTTGGGGAAAACAAACCCCCCCTCCCCTTCTATAATGGTTTTCTAAGCTTTCCATCTGTTTTTTAGTTTTTGCTGCTGATTTCCAATTTGGTGGGTGTTTTTTTCCCCCCCAAGTCATAAACAGGCGCTAATGACCGTAGCAGTTTTGCGCCCCGAAACCATAACAAAAAAAAAGAAAAAAAAGTATACCATGGCAGAATGCAAGCAGGTCATAGAAACCCTAGTACAATAAAAGAAAAAATACTATTTTGAGAAAGCTCTGCCAAACATCTGTCATTAATTGAAGCCTTAGATATCACTTCACCCACTCACAACCTAACGTAGGCTTGGGCTATGCTGCAGATCAGTATTTCACCACAACAAAGATTTTGTGTTCACATTTGTTGCCTTTGTTAAATCAAGACCAAATTGTCGCCTTTCAGTCTAAATTATACCTTTTAGTTATTCTACAGCTCAGTCTTTCACCTCAACCTACATGCCAAAGAGTATTGTAAGCACATAAGAAATATTTTGAGTGTTCTGTTCTATCCTGTCACTCTCCACATTATCGTTAAGTAATGAGGTGAAACAGATTTCTGGTACAGTAGGTTCAGTTGACTCAATGACTGCATATCCTGTTATTACTTTCCCACTCATGGTGTATTTTAGTGACTATATGCAAGAAACAAAGCTCTTTGAACTTAGGCAGTTATTGTATATTAGAAGTAGGCGTAGTGAATGTTAATATTTTATGCTGTAGTTCAAGTAATTTGTCACATCAGCATATAGCAGGTCCATTGTGGTTTTTTGGGCTTGTGATTCGTCACTTTTTATGCAACGTGTTGAAATTGACTACATTCTAGGTGTATTTTGAAAAGAAGGTAGCAATCTGTGTAGATAATGACTTGCCACTGGTTTTAGAAAGCGGTGAGTTGAATGCAAAAAATATGTTCAAAGTTTTATTGTGTTTGGGGTCTTGCTTAAACTTATTGGTACAAGTAAGATATTCTGATGTCTCCCACAGTGATATGTTCATCTGCCATCATCATCATCATCGATCTTACATCATTATGTTTAGTTTCATGCTTCTGTCTCTCTTTCTTTTATGCAAGTTTTGAACAACCACTGTGTGTGTGTGTGTGTGTGTGTGTGTGTGTGTGTGTGAGAGAGAGAGAGAGAGAGAGAGAGAGAGATTTGTCTTTTCATACAACATTTCATTAAGTTAATGCCATTAATTTATGCTGCCTATCCCTGTTGTTCAGCTGTGTTAGTCAAGGTATGTTGTGTGTCCTTCAAAAATTAATAGTATTTTGGAGATAAATTAGAGGCTACGATCTTTTCAGGTGGGCAGTTGTGCTAGCATTGTGATTTAGAACACTATTGTTTCCAGATATTTAGCTCCAATTTCAAATATATTAAAACATCTTCATCAAAGGCAGTATTGCTCTACAGCTCTCATATAATTGTTGAATGATATGCTCAAAACATCAAAAGCTGCTATATTGATAATTTTTTATTTGCAACTAGTTTCTATCGCATCAGGTTGATGTAGTGTTACAAATTAACGTGGAAGGATAGTTTGTTGATATCACGCAAGTGAGACATAAAAGTCTACTGTATTGAGAGTCATGGCTCTACAGCTACAGTGTTCCAGAATGTTTACCGTGACTTTAAAATGATCACAATTTTTTAATTAACATTGACACAATATTTGACAATGCATACACAAAGTCTTAGATTTCGAGCTGCGAGTGTGAACACTGCTGACAACATGCAAAATAAACAAACAGTACTGTACTTCATGGCACACATTTTACTGCATTTGCACTTTCAAACAGTTTGGACATACGTGGTACAGTGTGACATAAACTTTAGTCTTGACACAATCCCCCCACCCCCCACCCCCCACCCCCACCACAACCACAACCACAACCACAAAAGAAGGGGGTCTGGTGATCTTTGTGGCCAGGGACTGGGCCATCTTTTACCATCTATGATATGGAAATTCTTCGTCCACAGACCCATGTGTCCCAAAGAGGTGATTTTGAAACATTACATGGACTAACATTTCCTGGAACTGAGACAGCATAATTCTGAAGCACAGTTTCAGTAACAGATTTGTAACTGGAGTAGTATGGGCCAAAGACTATGTTGTTATACATTCCTGACATTGACAGTATGGAGCAATTTTCAATGTACAGTAACTGAAGAAAACTGCACAAGGCAAGACCACTAAAAGTGTTTTATTGGATGACCAGTTTTGACAGAACTATGCTGTCATCATTGGATGTTATGCTTTAAAATATTAAAAAATATTGTCTATCAGTGTTGCAAGTCATTTAACATTGCATAAACACTTACCACTGTCACGAAAATCACTCCAAATCAGTGTAAAATTGCTGTGTACAAACATAAAGATAATTGGATTGTGCTGATCACTAGTGTTCATGTTCGCCACAAGCTGGCAACTGACAGAGTAATGTGAAAGGACTTGCAGCACTGATTGACAATATGTTGTAATATTTTAAAGCATAAGATCCAATGAAGAGAGCATAGCTCTGTTGAAACCAGTCATCCAATAAAGCACTTTTTTAGTGATCTTGGCTTGTGAAGTTTCCTTCACTTACCAGTTATGTTGTGTATTAGTGGACGCCACACATTGGTCCTTGGGCTATCACTCTCTTCAATATAGAATAACATATATTATTGCCAAATTCTTCTTGTTGTTTGTAATCACATGCTTTCATTTATTGCAAACTCAATTTTCTAGGTATACAGTTGCAACCATTTGTGTAAAACACTGTGCAGTATGGTCATTGTTAACTGGAGCTGGCGTGATGCTTGTCGCACCAATCTGAAGGGTGATTGTGTGAACAATGTGCAAATGTTTCTAACAGTTTCTGCAGATGTTAAAGATAATAATTTTTCTCCTTCTTTTCAATGTACCAGTATCTAAAATTTTTGCATCTATCTTAAATCAACTTTACGTCTGGTGATGGTTTCCCATATATTGTTCTGAACCTTTGTTGCACCTTGATTGAAATTTTGTCTCAGCTAGCCACACAATACATTGTGCTTTTTCATGCACTAATGCTGTTATTTTACACTTTAATCAGTAGTGGTGCTTCCAGTGGCAAAATCAGCAAGTGCAAAAAACTTAATAAATTCCACACACACTGAAACTAGGTTATCATGTATATATATGCCATAAATAAATAGAACTAGCAGTTTAGAATCGGGGTAAACATTCTGGGACCCTTGTACTTCAGTTTATTGTTATCAGATGTACAAACAAGTTCTGATGGCTCTGGATAAACATCAGAAAATCCCAATCGTGTTTGTGTACTAAAGGTAAGTCCAACCCTGTTTTCATATAGTCCTTGCAGGCTTCAGTCAGGGGATTGTCAGGTATAGAAGACAACGTACCAGAAGACTCGACCAGTTGATATGTCCTTTTTGGTAGTTTGAATTTACCATTCCAGAAAATACTGATCATGTTTTACTTGCTTTTTTTGTGACATAGGATAACAGTCATTCTCTGCTTGGTTATTTTTGGTTTCGTGTTGTTGATTCACAAGTGCCTGCTCTAAATAGTTTTGAAGCAGCAAAAGAAAAGTTTGTCTAATAATGTAGAGGATGTCTTTAAAGCCTTGCTTTTATCAACACTGCAGATAGCTTATAATTTCCAGCCGTGATAAATTAAATTAAATTTGTTATCTCTTTGTTCATTTTTAGTACACCTATAATGGAAACACTATTTTCAGTGATAGGCCAATGGAAATAACTGCATAATGTACAGAACTTACATAAATTAATTGTAACCCACAATTACTGTAATTTACACTAGGGACTCTTGACTTGATTGAAACAAGGGAGGCAAACAATGCATCTGGAGAGCTATTTAATGCAGTATTTTAAATATTATTAAACACTTGCAAATTTGGATAAATTAAAAATTTGTGGATATATCTAATGTTTGTTTCTTTTAACATAATAAAATGCGCATGTTTTGATAGGTCAGACATATGCATTGTTATTGTTTCTCTGTGTAGTGATAATGCTTTAGGAGACAGACAAATAAGTGACAAGTGTTGTCTCTGAGGAAAGTCCATCATATCAGAATGAAAAATTAAAAGTGCTTCCATTAAGTGATAAATTTAAAATTTTAATGTGTCCAAAGTTAAGAAGATTTGTGTTTATCTTTTTAGATTAGTAAATCAATGCCCACACTAATATTTTGGGATTTTTTTAATAAGCCATTACTGTCTTTCTTAATTCTGCATAGATTCCTTATCCTGTTTCCAATATTTTCTTAAATCTCCCTAAGTGAGAGGTGTAGATGCTAGAACTGGTTTAAGGGAAACCTTTATGAGTGAAAGAGGCTTACAAAAATTAGGAAGCAGGTAATTGAGAAATCTCTGTAAAGTGGAAGAAATTCTAGGCAATTTCAGCTCTTTTTTTTATCCAGGTTTGACTTTATTAAACAAAAATGTTTCTGTAAATATTCCATATGAATTCAGATGAGATGGGATCTTTTTCACAATGTAATACTCTTCATTTATCTACAGATTTACTGCAGTAATAATTAAAATGGGTTGTAGTTAAGGGGTCAATGACTTGTTCTAAAATATTACAGAATGTTGGCTAATGGAAGTGAAACCAATTTCATATAGGCCTACATTATGAAAGCAAAGAAAAAAAAACTGAACTCTGAGATTATTGGACCTTATTTACTCTTGCAATGAAATTGTAAGAGAGTGGCACATAATTCTGAAAAGAAGTTTACCAACCTGAACAAAGAAAACAACTTTAAATTGGTCACATAGCACATTATGCATACGAAAGTGCTTCAGTCAACTTTTGAGTTTTACTTTTCCACAACCTAGTAGGATTTCTCATGAACAAACATTCTAGCTCATGTCTACAAGCAATAAAAAGACTTTATGGAATTTTAACACTCATGATAAATAATTCTAGATTTATGATGAGATGACTTATCTCTATCTCTTCATTGTTGAAGTTATACTGTAATTTATTTTCTGCACTGATCTGTTGAATATGTGTAACAATGTAAAATCTGTCTTGAAATTAATGAAACATCCTTGAGGTAGCCTGTGTATTGAAGATAATGTCTTAATGTATCAATTCTAAGCCTGATTGTTGATTGTTAAACCATCATGAATTGTACAACAAAGTTGGCACTTAACTGTATTGTAATTATGGATTGGTTGCAGAGATAGACTAAAGAGGCAGAGGGAGATGGGGGGGGGGGGGGTGGGTTGGACCACCATGAGCCTTTGGTTGGGGGGGGGGGGGGCTCTTAATCTCGAGACCACTTTTAATCCAATTCCAAACAAGGCCAAAATATGCTTAATAAATAAAAGGCAGTTTGGAGGCTCCATACATATTCAAAGCATAAACATTGGTACTTTCATACCTATTATCAGGCAATGGAATTGTCCAGGGTGTGTTAAACATTTTTAGAATTTTTGTAAAATGTTGCGTGAAACTTAACTGTAGAATGATAACCAGTTGTCATCTAGACACAATCATCCTACATGAAACATTTCTTGATATATATATGCATGCCATCAACACGGGTGTACCATAAGTAAGTTCAGTTTAAAAATATGTCCATAAGTGCATTGAAGAGCTTACATGTGATTTATTAATTATTAGGGTACCTCAGTTGGTAAAAACAGAACCATTATGGGATCACTTTGTTGTCAGTCCATCAGTCAGTCCAGCTGTTTCTCTGCAACAGATAGACATATCATGTTGAAATTTATGTCGCATACTGTATCTTACTGTGGAGTAAAAATTTGAAGCTTCTAAGTCAATGCAGTTAAAAGATACTGCCATTTAAGTCACACATTTTGGTTCTTGCAAACTTGCTCACCAAAATCTGCAGGATACTTCTTATTGACCTATAATCATGAAATTTGGCAAGAAGCAAGGTTTCAAAGTATGACAAAAGGATTAAATCTGAGATTGTTAATTTGTAATTATATCAAACGAAAAACTTTTTTTTACTTTCTCTTCGTGCATCTGTTAAGACGCGTCGGTATCGAGAAGGGGTATCAAGTTGAAATTTTTCTCAAATTGTGAGGTCTATAGTCTCTTGGTGTTGTATAACATTTAAGATTTGAAAGTCAGTGCAATCAGAAGATACTATTATTTATGCCATATATTTTGATTCTCTCACACTCACTCATTAAAACCTGTACGGTACTTCCCATTGATCAGAATCATGAAATTTGAAAGAAGCAAGCTTTCACTGTGCAAGAAAAGGAAAAGTCAGAAAACTATTACTTTGAAGTTGTATCACATGAAAAAGATATTTATTTTGTCACTTGATATCCAACTTCAAACTGAAAATTAAAACATTCTCGAGTGTCTTGGAATTCCTGGGGCTGATAGCTTGCTAGTATCAATGTCAGTAACAGGCAAAAATTGTGGAGATTCTCATTTCCCAGATTGGATGGACTCCTATATACATAATTCAGTTTCTACGGAACCCTCGGAGCGCGAGTCCTACTCGCACCTGGCCAATTTTTTTAACTAAAGTATTATGTTTTAGAAATTACTTTCCCAGAGATTATACGTAATTATCATATAGTGTACATGAGAATCCAACTGGATGAACCAGAGTAGAGTCATCTAGAATTAAGCATTGTTTTTTACCAGTAGTAGTCATCAAATAAACACTAAGAGTCATTTAGACTTTGTACTCCGGAACCAGCTGTAGGAAAATGCTTTGTAATTTTTTTTTTCTGTATACGCCCAAAATCGCATAAATCTTTATCTTGTTGCAGTCAGCACTTTAAAGTGTGTGCAACCCCCCCCCCCCCCCCTCCCCGCCCGCTCCCTTGCTGTATGGCAGGTTCAGCACGAAACATAAATAATAGATCCGAACTACAGAGAAACTATGCAATGATTTTGGTTAATAAAAGGAACACCGTACCTCAGTGGTGGCTCACCAAGAAGTACATTAACAAAGGAGGGAAAATCAGTGCACTGCTCATGTTCTTTTCAATGCATGATATAAACAGATTGCTCACTCATGTCACTGCAGCTTCTGCTCATAACAGCAGCAAAATGTATAGACAGAGAAAAATGTTACTTTGCAGGACAAAAGAAATTAAGACGAATTGCAACTCTGTGTACACAGAAAGTAGTAGGACTGCCTCACTAAACTTTTTCAGCATTTCCAACATTAATGCTGTTCGATTATCTCTCTGCATTTTGATGTGGCAATGATCACTTGCACAGGAACTCGATTCTTCTTTCTTTCGTATTAGCAGATTCTTCAGTCACTCTTGGATTGAAGCTAGGAATTCAAAAAATGAGGTCTTATTCAATAGATAGTACTGCGAATGCTGGTAGCCTTTCTTGATCCGTAATATTTTGAAGGAGGTTTTGATGCATTTCAGTAATGAAAAACAATGTCCTGCATCTGATGTGGCCATTCGAATTGGAATTATTGCTTTCATTACAGGATCAATCAGTGTTTCCCAAAATATTATTTTCTGTTACGTAATCCAGCAAGCTCAAAGCTCCACATAAGCTTCTCAACTCCTCTCTTCCATAGATAAGAGTTCTGTCCAAAGTTTCTTTGCTTCCAAAAAAGAATAGCTTTCAGTAGTTGCTCTGAAAGAAGTTTCTTGAAAACTGGAAGAGTAAGTGATGCATTTCACCTGCAGAAACAGAGAGGCTGCAACAATGTTTCCAGTGAACTTGAATATTTCTTTTGCTTCATAACATTTAACATGACGTACTTCTTCTGCCTCCCACAGTAGATTACCCATCTTGCCTCAGTCTTCAGTTCTTTCTCTTTTATGGCACTTGTGCAAATATTTTGAATTTTCGTTCACTCCTCCCCTAATTTTTGGAATCTCACCATCAAAAGCTGTCAGCTGATTTTGTGCATAAGTTGGATCAATATTTCTCTTTCACTAGCCTATTACACAAAATATCCACATGGGTCATAATGGTATGAAAAATTGAGAGCTAGAAAATGAACCTTTCAGCCGTCAAATTCATTACTGAGCCACTAGTTTGTAGGTTTATGTTTTCATTGCACAGTTTTACCCCATTGCTCATATTATTCAAGCATTTGGCAATTTCTTCCATATATTCAGAAACATTATTGACGCTCGTTGACTGAAAACTCCATCGAGTAGGCACTGAACATTGCAGTCATTTTCGTACTATTTTGTGGAGAATTGCTATTCTTTGTTGAGATGCTGAAAAGAAGCTGCAGAGGCTTTGAAGCTTAGCGAAAAAATTCACAAATTTTTAATAATTGAAGCAGCCATAAGCATAATGAGATTCAACTGGTGGACATAACAATGATTGTGTGAAGCATAGAAAAACTTTTCTTTAACCAGAGCTTGTGCCCTCATGAAGAGCCACATATGAATGTTGCACCATCATATGTTTGCGTGGTTAGTTTATGTGGACAGTTCTCGAAGTGGTGATTGGTGATTTATCTGCTCTTGTACATTTCCAAAGACTTGGTATCATGCTTTTCTTATGCTATGAAGTCCCAAATTTTTTCAGTTGCCTTCCATTAATGATGTACCTATATACTATAACCATCTGTAAAAAGCAGGCTATGTCACTGGTTTTGCCAGATATTACAGCCAAAAACTTCATTGGCATTGGCAAGCATGCATTAAAGTGGTTCATGCGGGGTGGTTTTAGAGGTGCCTTTGAAAACTGTTGCTTATTCTAAATTCAGTTTTAATACGGATTCTAATTCTGCACTAACATTAATCAAGAAATGAAAAATGCAAGGATTGGAAGATGATTCAGTCCCATCATGTCCTCTGAGGGCAAGGTCCAATGCACCACAGAAACATACAGTTAATAATTAGATTTATTACGTATGTATTATCGCTAACTTTTTGGTAGTGTAATGCTGCGGAACGAACGACTGATGTGGATAGATTTGACAGTGTCTAGCAAGAAAATTAGGATTGTGTCAGTATATTCGCATTGTGAAGGGACAGATCAAGATAAGATGGATAGTTTTTATGAGGCACTCAGTGATGTAGTTGTTAGAGTAAAGGACAAGGACAGTGTTCTGCTCATGGGTGATTTTAACGCCAGGATTGGAAATCGAACAGAAGGGTATGAAAAGGCTATGGGTAAATTTGGAGAGGATACGGAGGCCAACAGGAACGGGAAACAACTCTTGGATTTCTGTGCCAGTATGGGCTTAGTAATCACAAACTCCTTTTTTAAACATAAGAACATTCTCCGGTATACTTGGGAAGGCAGGGGAACCAGATCTGTCATTGACTATATAATAACAGATCAGGAATTCAGGAAGGCTGTGAGGGACACACGTGTATTCAGGGGATTCTTTGATGACACTGATCATTATTTAATCTGCAGTGAAATTGGGATTGTGAGGCCGAAAGTGCAGGAGGTCAGGTCCATATGTAGGAGGATAAGAGTGGAGAAACTTCAGGATAAGGAAATCAGGCACAAGTACATAACAGCGATCTCAGAAAGGTACCAGTTAGTTGAATGTAGTCAATTACAGCCATTGGAAAAGGAATGGACAAGGTACAGGGATACGGTACTAGAAGTGGCTAAAGAATGTCTTGGAACAGTAGTGTGTAAAAGTAGGATGAAGCAAACAGCTTGGTGGAATGATACAGTCAAGGCAGCCTGTAAAAGGAAAAAGAAGGCGTATCAAAAATGGCTACATACCAGAACCCAGGTAGACAGAGAAAGTTATGTTGAAGAAAGAAACAAAGCCAAACAGATAATTGCAGCATCGAAGAAGAAATCGTGGGAAGACTTTGGAAACAGGTTGGAGACTATGGGTCAAGCTGCTGGAAAACCATTCTGGAGTGTAATTAGCAGTCTTCGAAAGGGAGGTAAGAAGGAAATGACAAGTATTTTGGACAGGTCAGGAAAACTGCTGGTGAATCCTGTGGATGCCTTGGGCAGATGGAGTTGCTCAATGTAGGTGAAAATGCGATCAGTAATGTTTCAGATTTCGAGGTAGAATGGGATAGGAATGATGATGGAAATAGGATCACATTTGAGGAAGTGGAAAAAATGGTCAATAGATTGCAATGCAATAAAGCGGCTGGGGTGGATGAAATTAAGTCGGAACTCATCAAATACAGTGGAATGTCAGGTCTTAAATGGCTACACAGGATAATTGAAATTGCCTGGGAGTCGGGACAGGTTCCATCAGGCTGGACAAAAGCAGTAATCACACCAATCTTTAAACATGGAAACAGAAAAGATCGTAACAACTACAGAGGTATCTCTTTAATCAGCGTTGTGGGTAAAATCTTCTCAGGTATTGTTGAAAGGAAAGTGCGAGTATTAGTTGAGGACCAATTGGATGAAAATCAGTGTGGGTTTAGGCCTCTTAGAGGTTGTCAGGACCAGATCTTTAGCTTACGGCAAATAATGGAGAAGTGTTATGAGCGGAACAGGGAATTGTATCTATGCTTTATAGATCTAGAAAAGGCATATGACCGGGTTCCTAGGAGGAAGTTATTGTCTGTTCTACAAGATTATGGAATAGGAGGCAAACTTTTGCAAGCAATTAAAGGTCTTTACATGGATAGTCAGGCAGCAGTTAGAGTTGACGGTAAATTGAGTTCATGGTTCAGAGTAGTTTCAGGGGTAAGACAAGGCTGCAACCTGTCTCCACTGTTGTTCATATTATTTATGGATCATATGTTGAAAACAATAGACTGGCTGGGTGAGATTAAGATATGTGAACACAAAATAAGCAGTCTTGCATAAGCGGATGACTTAGTTGTGATGGCAGATTCGATTCAAAGTTTGCAAAGTAATATTTCAGAGCTAGATCAGAAATGTAAGGACTATGGTATGAAGATTAGCATCTCCAAAATGAAAGTAATGTCAGTGGGAAAGAAATATAAACGGATTGAGTGCCAAATAGGAGGAACAAAGTTAGAACAGGTGGACGGTTTCAAGTACTTAGGATGCATATTCTCACAGGATGGCAACATAGTGAAAGAACTGGAAGCGAGGTGTAGCAAAGCTAATGCAGTGAGCGCTCAGCTACGATCTACTCTCTTCTGCAAGAAGGAAGTCAGTACCAAGACTAAGTTATCTGTGCACCGTTCAATCTTTCGACCAACTTTGTTGTATGGGAGTGAAAGCTGGGTGGATTCAGGTTACCTTATCAACAAGGTTGAGGTTACGGATATGAAAGTAGCTAGGATGATTGGAGGTACTAGTAGATGGGAACAATGGCAGGAGGGTGTCCACAAGGAGGAAATCAAAGAAAAACTGGGAATGAACTCTATAGATGTAGCAGTCAGGGCGAACAGGCTTAGATGGTGGGGTCATGTTACACGCATGGGAGAAGCAAGGTTACCCAAGAGACTCATGGATTCAGCAGTAGAGGGTAGGAGGAGTCTGGGCAGACCGAGGAGAAGGTACCTGGATTTGGTTAAGAATGATTTTGAAGTTATAGGTTTAACATCAGAAGAGGCACAAATGTTAGCACTGAATAGGGGATCATGGAGGAACTGTATAAGGGGGGCTATGCTCCAGACTGAACGCTGAAAAGCATAATCAGTCTTAAATGATGATGATGATGATGATGATGATGATGATGATGATGAATGCTGCGGACCTTCTGTACCCTCTGGCTAATTGGGTAGCTATATTTACATTGCCCAAACTTGCCAGATTCAAAACATATTCACATGGAACAAAGTAAGTTTGTGTTTTCTAGTTTTGTCATGGACTCTGTGTTTAGTCAACAAAAGATCTCCTCCAAAGAATAAACAAGAAAAGCAGAATGAGGCATTTTTCAGATCGCAACCACACAGCCATTCATTCTTGCTGTACAGTTTGGAGTTGAATTTTCTATCGAATTGATGACTTTTTGTTTTAACTGTCTGCACAATTGTTGAAGATGGCCTACTTAACATCGTGATTTCTAATTTTCCTTCAAACTTGCATAAATTGAATAGTTCAGGGAGCAAAGAAATTATCTAAATTATTTTTTCATCTATTCACTTGTCACTTGAGTCTCAAAATTCACTATAGCACACACTAAAATAACAGATACAGTGCACAGGAAATATTTATTTTGCTTGTAGCTACATGTGAACCGGTAAGGGGACATGAGAATTCTCTCTGGTTCGAATATCTGATAGTTACAGTTCTCTTCAGGAGAGTTCAAGCCCTGTTTCTGCAACTGGCAGGACAACTCCGGTGAGATTGTTTGTACACTCAAGGTCTGTACACGAGTACAATGTTGCTAAGCACTGCTTTTGCACCCTGCACCCCTTCTGAGACATCCTAACGTGCTTTGCGAGCAGAGTGCAACCCCGAGTCAGTCAGCACATTCCTATCCCACTCAGCAGGATTTAGCAGTAGAACTAGGTCCAGGCATTTCAAAAAGAGGCAAATAGCACACTATTTCTCCACTGGTGTAGAAAGCTCAAAAAGCAAGCTCAGTTGAACAAAATTATTTCTGAGGGTAATGCATACCTGCAGACCTATACAGGAGCTGCTCGCGACATACGTATTAGAGAATAGCTATAAAGGCAATCAATTTGAACCATCATTGTCATAAAATTACATTGTAACTTGTAATTTTCTAGCATTCTAAATGAAGATAGTAGTCACTGCAGGACTTCCTTTCGACTTCCATTTGAAAGTCTCGGGGGAATCAGAATGGGGAAAACCCAAACCGTCCAGTCGCAAATGTGCTCGAGAATACTTCGGGTTTCATGTTAACTTAATTTCATTCTACACAAGCCTTAATTATAAATACTATGTAGTTAATGTAGTTCTTTTGCTGAGGGACTTGTATAAGTTCCCATCCATTCGTTAGCCCTGCACTAGATGCCACGTTATTGATCACATATTCACTCCTGTTCGGCAGCTGTGCAGGAATTAGTTTTGGTATCCTCAGAGATATTCACTTACTCACAGTATCCACTTCAGTATTATACCTATCTACCTTTTCACTACTTCATTCACTAAGTCACATTTGTCATTGTCTCTAACAATGTCACTTACAAGGAGAGGTTCCCTAGTGGTGGGATCAACTTTTTGAAAATGAATGTATGGTGACGTGGGTTAAGATCCCAGGTATCAGACCCTGCAGCCACTTACCCTGGTGGGCTCTCGTTTACAAGTAATTGATGAAAAAAATTTCTGGATTTTGTGTGACACTCACTAGCATTTAAAAAAGGTGTATGAAATAGAATGGCTGTGTGGTGTAATGGATGGAATAGGAGCTTTGCATTGTAATCTTATCCCCCCACACTTCACTATTAAAATTCTCTGTCTCTGCACAAGTTTTGAAAGCTTTGAGAGGCATAAGATATACGAAAGATAAACTTTTTACTGATCTTCATTTTCTCTTGTTGTTGGCTCCATTTTTTTTTGCATCTAGGGGTACATTCTTGCAGCTGAAATTTTGATTTCATTATGTGGGTTCTTGATGACTAAATAACTGATGAACATTTGCCTGTACTACTCTTGAATTTTATTCTTCATCACATTTTTCAATATCACACCATTTTTATAATTTCCACTTAATATTTCAAATTACATTGTTAGTGTCGATCATATAAATACGTCAGTCTCCATCAGAGGCATACCCACTACTACCTACATTGGTCCTTTCTATACCTAAAACAAAGGGTAATATTAAAGGAGGGTGTGCCGTTACAGCATGCAGGAGGATGTGGGTTCCAAAGAGTTTACAAATAAAAGATTTTACAAACTTTCTTGACAAAAGAAGAATTTTTGCTAAAATATATCATTATTTTGTAAATGAGTCCAGAAATAAATTTAATAATTAGTGCTGGATTGTGCAATTAATAATATGAATTTTAAGTATGCCATATATTTTGTAATTTCAAATATGTCTAAAACAGGAGTAATTTTAACTGTATGTATAGAGCACAAACAAATTAATTTCTTTTTACATATTTTAGCCCAAAATATAATTCATTGTATTCAAAATCATATAAAATTCTTTTAGTGAACCCTCTGAGATAATTTTAACCTAGACAAGAATGCCTAGTGTAAATGGTATTGGTTATTTCTATAAAAAAAGATAATATTAGAGGAGGGTGTCCCATTCATTACAACATGCACAAATATGTGGGTTCGAATTTCACTAGGGGCTGTAATTTTTTTTTGTTTTTAAATCTGTATCGAAATGATTTTGATCATCATTTTCATTCAATTAATTGATTAAATGTAATTCTTTATTTCCATTCCTTTGGCACATCATTTTAGTCATAATATCAACTACTTCATTTGCTCTCATTTTTCTTCCAATCATTCCTTTTCCACTCGAAATCTTTGTCCATGTGCTCTTAATTAATTTTATATATTAATTTTGATTTAATTTATTTTGTTATATCACCCTGTTTTTTCATCCACATTATTGCATTCATTATATCTATTTCTCATTTTGTTTGAATTTTTTGTACTTATAAATCCTCCTTTCATTTAAATTGTAATCTGCGTTATTTTGTCCATGGTGCAACAGGTATTGAGGTTATGTTTCAAATGTTTGTTTGATGATTGCCATGGAAAAAAAAGAAAAATTGCACATCAAGTAGCAAAAATACATTTTTCAAATTATTGAATATTATAATAAGTAAATATAATTAAATTCATATTCCAATTGGGAAAAGAATAATATGAAGAAAAATGAAGCAAATGAAAAGCTCATACACTGAATAAAATAATGTGACTAAGGAATATAAATAAAAAACTACATTTAAACCAATTAATTGAATAAAAATGATGATAAAGACATACATTTAAACCAATTAGAAATCTTTGTAGGTAGGGTGCTCAATACAATTTGGTCTTGTGTTTCAATGTCTCCACACATACTCACATTTGTTGTGTGATTCTTTATCCTGTCTAAATATTCAGTGTGTGGTCCATAGCCTGTCAGGCAGCGAATCATACATATAAATGGATTTAGTGGCTCATATGCATTCTCTCCTTGATATCTGGAATATGCCATATACGCTGTGACCTTTTGTGATATTGTCGGTGTGCCACTCACTCATTTTCTATAATTTTTGATCTTGTTTGGTTGTTATGTCGTGAACTGTAATTTATCTCGCCTTGGGAACATCTCTTTGCAAATCTGGTAGAGAGATCTCCTGTATCTGACAGTAATATCAGTTGAGCACATGCCTAGTCTAATAGTACTTCCAACACTGTTGTACCAAAGGCTCCTGTGAGCCACAGCAGCACACTCCTTTGAATACATCTTAGGATTTACTTTATCAGTACCCCCCTGCGGGTCCTGGGATTAGAATAGGCCCAAGGTATTCCTGCAGCCTGTTGTAAGAGGCAACTAAAAGGAGTCTCTCACTTTTCGGCACTGTGAGTTCAGGTCCCATTCTATGGTTTGACCTGCCACTTTCCAAATTCTACAGAAGTGCGTACCATATGGGGAAGGACATCTTACGTGGTGTATGAGTTATCCATAGTGCCCTTAGATTCAATCTGCTGAATCTCTTGTCATGGCTTTGCATCTCCACCTGCAATTCAACTATTTGGGGGAGGACACTTTTTCAGGGTATGTCATCTTCTTCCGTTGTCTCCTGTCCTCTTTTGCCCCCATGACAGTATTGGATTTCTCTGCACCCAATATTCAGCATGGTAGCTAGTCCATTGTGTTGGGGCCATCATGTACCCATTTGGTGGTAGCCCCCTGACAACACAGGGATCACACTGCTGATGCCTGAGCTGTAAACTCCCCACATATGCCAAGGAGTAGATGCCTGTCTTCCTGGGGCATAATGTCTCCTGGCAATGGCCATCATGCCAGTTGGCCTTTGCTCTGGGTGGGTGGCATCTGTGGGGAGAGACCCTAATCGGAGTGGGTGGCATCAGGGTGGGTGACCCGCAATGAAGCGGGCTAAGTCATCTCTTGCTGGTGAATGTATGGCGCCAGCAGTCTTTAAGAAGGGCAAGATCTAATACAGTGCCGACAGGTATGACCCTAAATCATTTTCCTCCCTCGCTACACCACTGGAGGAATATAGGGCTACAGAACGGAGGGAGCCATACTCTCCTCGGTTTTTAATCTGCAGCAGAGCTGGTGGGGACTCTTTTCTACCTATGAAGCCTCAATTTTTCATTGGACACCTTAAGGATAAGTTTGGAGAAGTGACAGTGCTGTCCAAGATGTGAAATGGGGCAGCCTTGATTCAGACAGCATCCCCAGCCCAGTCCCGAGTGTTACTCGCCTGTGACAAGCAGGGTTCCTGTTTCCACCACTCCCCATAAAAGCCTCAACATGGTCCAGGGGATCATTTTCCATCGCGGTCTCCTCTTGCAGTCTGATGAGCTCCGTGCCAATCTATACATGGCACCCAAAGACAACAGGGTTACTACCGGTGCCTCCATCTTGGGCTTTGAGGGCGATTCATTGCCTGAAAAGGTCAAGGTGATTGTTTGCCACTGTGATGTTAAACCAAATGTCCCTCCCCCTATGTGGTGCTTTAATTGCTGGAAGTTCAGGCACATGCTTCCCACTGTACTTCCAATGCCACATGTCGAGACTGTGGATGTCCACTGCGTCCAGATACTCCTTGTGCACCTCCTCCCACTTTTATCAGCTACAAAGAGCAGCATTCCCCCTGCTCACCAGACTGCGCAGTACTCCAAAAGGAGCGGAAAATCGTGGAGTACAAGACCCTGGACTGGTTGACTTACTCAGAGGCTAAACATAAATTTGAAAGATTACATCCCATTTGCTTGACGTCAACATATGCTGCAGCAACATCACCATCACTATCCCAAGTGCCAGTGGTATCTCACTCTGTGTAACGAACAGTGGGCCCTCTGGCCACCAGAATACATCTGCCACCTTGGTGGTAGGGGGCAAATCTTCCTCCGTTGCTCCCAAAGCAACTGCTTCAGGAGCAAGGCCCCCTCAAACCCAGGGATCGGTCCCCTCCCCCCTGCTGGAGAAGCAACAGCCTCCACTGGCTCGTCTCATGCGGAAGTGATCCCTTGGGGCCCTCTCTCCCAAGATCTCCACTAATGCCACAGTGGAAACTCACCTGTGGCTCAAGGAGCCAAAAGCTGCAGGCTGAAGAGCTTCATGGTCTTCTACAAATATTTAACATAATGCAGCACTTCAGCAACCACGAATTGTTTGGACAATAAGAAATTCAGCCTTCAGTTGCAAGGTAAATTTTTTTTAGTTTACCTAGGTTTCGATGCCAATAATGTTATCTTCTTCAGAACCTATAAATTATCCCATACGGGCATGTATTAATCATTGAAATACCTCATCAATCTAATGATTTCATAATAAGGAAAATCATGATACTTACAAAAATTAAATTATTTTGAGGGCCAAACGTTGGCCATGTCACAGAATAAAACTAATACAGAATAAAGATGCGTAATCATATCATTATGTCTGTCAATACTAAAAACAATAAGAAAAATGTGTACGGAGCTACGCCGGGCCAGGAATAAGGGTCACACATAAGCAACAAGGAAACTAGGTGTCGCGAGCAGTTCTGCGGCAAGGCTCGGCCAGCGACCAAGCGCATGCGCAAGTGCACATGCAAGTGCTAGAGACAAGCTGTCTCAAAATTATTTAGTGCAATGTAAATTGTAAACAAAATGTGACAGGAAACAGTCCTGCAAATGGACAAATGCCTACCTATGGGACAGTATTTTAAACAATTTTCCTAAGAACTTGCTACTAAGTCGGGGCAAGAAAATTTACACTCAAATATTATAATAAGAGGGTGAAACCCCACTACAGAACTAATAAATTAGTATGGGAGACACAGGCGTGTATAGCATGAAATATCTTGAACATAAAACAGGCAAATTAAGAAACACCTTTGCAACAGGCATCATTACCAGTATAATACAAAATATATGGAGACACAGTGTACAAACACACTAGAATAATGGGGCAAAGCAGATAGGAAACAGCACTGGTCATTCGAAGTGGACTGTGGGTCAACTCCACTGAAGTAAAGATTGTAATCCTTCGAATTAATTTCTATTTTTTAGTTGTAGCTGATCATTCAATAAATTACTTACATCCTTTGACTTCATTATGCAAAAGTTCTGTATCTTTTAGAGGCCTGGGGGCATGGGCCATTTGGACAAGATGTTTAGCAAAAGTAGATCTTCGTGGTCCATCACTCCTCAGCAGATGCTCTTTAAACCTAACAGACAGGGCCCTTCCTATCTGGCCAATGTAATAACAGGGACATTCAGCACAAGTGATATTGTATACACCTGACAGGTATGATTTATCAGTACCTTTATCAAGAGAATGGACTACATTCTTTTTAAGCTTGTTGGTGGTAGAGTAAGAAACTTTGCACCCTAGGTTTTTTAATAAACAGCCTACCTTGTAGGATACGTTACCTATAAAGGGAACTGATATGTATTTCATTGCCAGTTGCAAAGGTGTTTCTTAATTTGCCTGTTTTATGTTCAAGATATTTCATGCTTCACACGCCTGTGCCTCTTATACTAATTTATTAGTAACTGTAGTGGAGTTTTGCCCTTGTATTATAATATTTGAATGTAAATTTTCTTGCTCTGACTTAGTACCTAGTTCTTAGAAAAATTGTTTAATGTACTGTACCATAGGTAGGCATTTGTTCATTTGTTGGACTGTTACCTGTCACATTTTGTATACAATTTATGTCGCGCTGAATAATTTTGAGACAGCTTGTCTCTACCTTGCCGGGGAACTGCTCTCGACGCCTAGTTTCCTTGTTGCTTATGTGTGACCCTTATTCCTGGCCCGGCGTAGCTCCGTATACGGTTTTCTTATTGTTTTTAGTATTGACAGACATAATCTTATTATTATGCGTCTTTATTCTGTGACATAGCCAAAGTTTGGCCCTCAAAGTAATTTAATTTTTGTATCACGATTTTCCTTATTATGAAATCATTAGATTGATGATGTATTTCAATGTTTAATATATGCCCGTATGGGTTAATTTATAGGTTCTGAAGAAGATAACATTATTGGCATCGAAACTTAGGTAAACTAAAAATAATTTACCTTGCAACTGAAGGCTGAATTTCTTATTGTCTTCACAGTCTTCCTCCATGCCTGTAGCTGCTTCGGAGAAATCTTCCCAGCAAGCCCCCAAAGAGAAGCGAGAGAGCAAGCAAACTAAAAAGAAGTCTGTTTAGAAACAGGACTCCCTGGTGGCCTCAACACAACCACTCTCTATCAATTCTGCATCTGAGGATGTGGTGGAGATCTTAGTGTCCTCTGAGGACCTGGATCACACTGGTGCCTCATACATCATAGAAATGGCTACAAATTCTTACTCGGTGGCAGCAGGTGACCCTGAGACATAATCTGCCTCCTTGCATGCTTCCTGTCTTCCCAGCCTCATGACAATGTCGTCCTGCAGTGGAATTGTGGCAGTTTTTTCCACCACCTGGCTGAGCTACAGCAACTCTTAAGCTCTACACCTGCTTTCTGCATTGCCCTCCATGAAACCTGGTTCCCAGAAATGCAGACCCCTTCCCTCCACGGCTATAGAGGATATTACAAGAACCGTAATGACTATAATAGTGTCAACCCATAATCCTTTGTGGGGTGGCACTGTGCTTACCGACCGAAGTAGACACGTCGAAACTTTACTGTCTCAACTCGACCTCTGCCTCTTAAATACAGGTGCCCCCAAACATTTCAGTGCAGCACAGGACACATATTTGGCTACTGATCTCTTGGTTTGCAGTCCTGGTCTTCTCCCATCTATCCACTGGAGGGCACATGATGACCTGTGTGGTAGTGACTTCACCATCATCCTGTCACTGCACCAGTGTCAGGCCTACGGATGCCTGCCGAGATGGGCTTTAAACAAGGCAGACTGGGAAGCCTTCACCTCTGCTGTTACTGTTGAATCTCCTCCACATAGTAACATTGATGTGGTGGTTGAGCAGGTAACTACAATGATCATTTCTGTGATGGAAAACGCGATCCCTCATTCTTTAGGGTGCCTCCGGTGAAAGATAGTCCCTTGGTGATCGCCGGAAGTTGCTGAGGCAATTAAGGAGTGTCGGCGAGCTCTACAGTGGCATAAGTGGCACCCTTCCCTGGAGCATCTTATAGCCTTTAAATGGCTCTGTGCCCGTGTTCGCCAGCTTATCAAACGATGGAAACGAGTGTTGGGAGAGATATGTCTTGACCATTGGGTGCCATATGTCACCTTTCCAAGTCTGGACAAAGGTCAAATGAGTTTTTGGGTACCAGACCCCAACAGGTATTCCTAGTGTTATCTCCTGATGCAAACATGATTGCTGAGCAGTTTGCTGAGCGCTATGCTCGCCCCTCTGCATTGGAGAATTACCCCCCAGCCTTTCACACTCTCAAACGGCGGATGGAAGGGAAAGTCCTCTTGTTCACTACACACCACAGTGAACCCTATAACGACCCATTTGCAGAGTGGGAGCTCCTCCGTGCCCTTGCACATTGCCCTAACACAGCTCCTGGGCCAGATCGGATCCACAGTCAGATGATTAAACATCTCTCATCTGACTACAAGCAACATCTCCTCATGATCTTCAACCGGATCTGGTGCGATGGCATCTTTCCATCTCACTGGCGGGAGAGCACCATCATACCACTGCTCAAACCCATCAAAAACCTGCCTGATGTGGACAGCTATTGGCCCATCAGTGTCACCAACGTTCTTCGTAAGCTGCTAGAATGTATGGTGTGTTGGTGGTTGGGTTGGGTCGGGTCCTGGAGTCATGTGGCCTACTGGCTCCATTTTAGGGTGGTTTCCGCCTGGGTCGCTTTACCAATGATCATCTTGTGTCCCTTGAGTCTGCCATCTGAACAGCCTTTTTCAGACGCCATCACCTTGTTGACTTTTTTTTTTTTTATTTACAAAACGCGTATGGCATCACCTGGCGATGTCATATCCTTGCCACATTATACGAGTGGGGTCTCTTCTGGGGCCTGCTCCCGATTTTTATCGATAATTTCCTGTTGCTTCATAATTTCCACATCCAAGTTGGTGCCTCAGCCCCCCCCCCCCCCCCCCCCCCCCTCCAGCCCATGTCCAGGAGAAGGTGGCCCTGCAGGGCTCTGTATTTTTAGTGGCCATGAACGGTCTAGCAGCAACTGTAGGGCTGTCCATCTCACCGTCTCTGTATGCAGATGACTTCTGCATTTCGTACTGCTCCACCAGTACTGGTATTGCTGAGCGGCGCCTACAGAGAGCCATTAACAAGGTGCAGTCATGGGCTCTAACACCGAGCTACCAGTTTTCAGCCACAAAGTCATGTGTTTTGCACATGTCTCGGCATTGTACCATTCAATTGGAACCATAACTTTACCTCCATAGTGGAGGCACATCGATTTTTAGGACTGGTTTTCAACACCTGAATGACTTGGCTTCCTCACCTTCATCAGGTTAAGTGGTAGTGCTGGCAGCACCTCAATGCCCTCCACTGCCTGAGCAATACCCACTTGGGTGCAGAATGCTCTACGCTGCTGCAGTTCTACAGAGCCCATGTTCAATCCTGCCTTGGCTGTGGGAGTCCGGTTTATGGTTCAGTGGCACACTCAGCATTGTGTTTACTCAACCCATTGCACCACTGTGGCGTTCGACTAGTGACTGGAGCTTTTAGGACGAGTTCAATGACCAGCGTCCTGGCGGAGGCTGGAGTCCCTACATTGCAGGTCAGGCATGCACAACTGCTCACCAGTTGTGTTGCACATGTTCGTAGTTCTCCTGCCCATCCAAATTACCATTTCCTTTTCCCACTCACGGTGGTCCCTCTCCTGCATTTGCGGTCCAGGTTAGGGCTTACAATTACAGATTGCATTCGATCCCTTCTATCTGAACTGGAGTCCTTGCCTTTACCACCTATACTCGAGGTCCATTCATGTACACCTCCATGGCGTACACTTAGGCTGCAGCTTTGCCTGGACCTTACACATGGCCCAAAAGACTCAGTTCATCCCTCAGCTCTCCACTGTCACTTCCTCTCGATTCTTGACATGTACCAAGACCATGAAGTGGTTTACACTGATGGCTCAATAGCTGATAAGTCACACCAGCTTCACATAAGTCGATGGAGGACATATTGAACGGCATTGTTTGCCTGATGGCTGCAGTGTTTTTACTGTAGAGCTGGTAGCTATATCTCGTGCTCTCGAGCACGTCCATTAATGCCCTGGGGAGTTGTTTCTTCTGTATACTGACTCCTTCAGCGGCCTACAAGCTATTGACCAGTGCTACCTTCGTCATCCTTTGGTAGTGACCATGCAGGAGTCAATCTATACCCTGGAACGGTCCGGTAATTCAGTGGACACGTCGACGCGTCAGAATCCCAGGCAACGAACTTGCTGACAGGCTGGCCATACAGACTATATGGAAACTGCTTTAGAGATCGGCATTCCAATATCTGACCTGTGTTCATTTTTATGCTGCCAGGTTTTTCGGCTTTGGGAGACGGAATGGCTTAGTCTCAGTATGCACAACAACTGCATGCCATTAAGGAGACTACGAATGTGTGGCAGTCCTCCATGTGGGCCTCTCGCAGGGCCTCTGTGGTTCTCTGCTGACTCTGCATTGGCCACGCTTGGGCGACCCACGGCTACCTCCATGCCGTGGAGACCCGCCTCAGTGTTGATGCGGCGCCCGGTTGACAGTTGCCCATATTTTGGTGTGCTGTCCCACTTTGACTGTCCTGCGACGAAATCGTCGGTTACCGGCCTCCTTGCCGCTAATTTTATCTGACATTACCTCATCGGCTGATTTAGTTTTACATTTTATTCGTGAGGGTGGGTTTTATCATTTGATCTAAGTTTTAGTGCATATCCTTTGTCCCTCTGTGTCCTCCATCCTAGGGATTTTAGGGTGGAGGTTTTAATATGTTGCAGAATATCTGACTTCTCCTTTTTATTCTCGTGGTCAGCCAGCCATGGTAATCTGTTTTGTCGTTTTAATCAGTTCTACATGTTTTTTGCATTTCTGAGGTTTTCTTCTCCCCTTTTGTCCATTTAAGTGTTTGTTGCCCTTCCATCATTCTTGTGGTTTTTCCTTTCTCTCCGTTTTGTGTTGTCAGTCTCGCTTGTTTTATTCTTACCCTTGTGGCATTGTTTTATTCGGAACAAGGGACCAATGACCTAGCAGTTTTGTCCCTTCCCCCCCGCTTTTAAACCAACCAACCAACTAACTTTATCAGTTTTTATGCAGTTTGTGTCCCCTGGTACTGGCTGAAAATCCTCTGGTAGCAATGTTTATTACATCATTATAGAGTCTAAACAATTTTAATAGGCTCGTAAAGTGAATAGTGCCCCACCTTGCCAATTTGTGCATAACTTTAGCAGCTTTCTGACATATCTAAGACATACATAATTGAAAATTACACTTCTCACCCAAGTGTATTCCCAATACTTGTGTACCTCATTGTGTCATAGTGTAGCTGCTCAATTCTCAGAATAGGATTCCACCAGTGGTAATGTCTGCCTTTCATTAACAGGAGGGCAGTCTTATTTGGTGCAATATCTAATTTATAATTTGAGCACGACTTTTGTATCTGAGCAAGCACTTCACATGCTTTTCATTCCAGAGTAACTATTGAGTCATCTGCCCCCACAATCAGTATTATCAGCATAGTCTGTAAATCCTAATACTTGCACATTTTTGTCCAGTTATCAGCAATGGCTCAGGGGTATGATGACAGAAAATTGGTCCACATATACACTCCTGGAAATGGAAAAAAGAACACATTGACACCGGTGTGTCAGACCCACCATACTTGCGCCGGACACTGCGAGAGGGCTGTACAAGCAATGATCACACACACGGCACAGCGGACACACCAGGAACCGCGGTGTTGGCTGTCGAATGGCGCTAGCTGTGCAGCATTTGTGCACCGCCGCCGTCAGTGTCAGCCAGTTTGCCGTGGCATACGGAGCTCCATCGCAGTCTTTAACACTGGTAGCATGCCGCGACAGCATGGACGTGAACCGTATGTGCAGTTGACGGACTTTGAGCGAGGGCGTATAGTGGGCATGCGGGAGGCCGGGTGGACGTACCGCCGAATTGCTCAACACATGGGGCGTGAGGTCTCCGCAGTACATCGATGTTGTCGCCAGTGGTCGGCGGAAGGTGCACGTGCCCGTCGACCTGGGACCGGACCGCAGCGACACACGGATGCACGCCAAGACCGTAGGATCCTACGCAGTGCCGTAGGGGACCGCACCGCCACTTCCCAGCAAATTAGGGACACTGTTGCTCCTGGGGTATCGGCGAGGACCATTCGCAACCGTCTCCATGAAGCTGGGCTACGGTCCCGCACACCGTTAGGCCGTCTTCCGCTCACGCCCCAACATCGTGCAGCCCGCCTCCAGTGATGTCGCGACAGGCGCGAATGGAGGGACGAATGGAGACGTGTCGTCTTCAGCGATGAGAGTCGCTTCTGCCTTGGTGCCAATGATGGTCGTATGCGTGTTTGGCGCCGTGCAGGTGAGCGCCACAATCAGGACTGCATACGACCGAGGCACACAGGGCCAACACCCGGCATCATGGTGTGGGGAGCGATCTCCTACACTGGCCGTACACCACTGGTGATCGTCGAGGGGACACTGAATAGTGCACGGTACATCCAAACCGTCATCGAACCCATCGTTCTACCATTCCTAGACCGGCAAGGGAACTTGCTGTTCCAACAGGACAATGCACGTCCGCATGTATCCCGTGCCACCCAATGTGCTCTAGAAGGTGTAAGTCAACTACCCTGGCCAGCAAGATCTCCGGATCTGTCCCCCATTGAGCATGTTTGAGACTGGATGAAGCGTCGTCTCACGCGGTCTGCACGTCCAGCACGAACGCTGGTCCAACTGAGGCGCCAGGTGGAAATGGCATGGCAAGCCATTCCACAGGACTACATCCAGCATCTCTACGATCGTCTCCATGGGAGAATAGCAGCCTGCATTGCTGCGAAAGGTGGATATACACTGTACTAGTGCCGACATTGTGCATGCTCTGTTGCCTGTGTCTATGTGCCTGTGGTTCTGTCAGTGTGATCATGTGATGTATCTGACCCCAGGAATGTGTCAATAAAGTTTCCCCTTCCTGGGACAATGAATTCACGGTGTTCTTATTTCAATTTCCAGGAGTGTAGATCACCATGGACAACACCTAATGATTTGCCTCACTACTTTGCTGGATGTTGTGTCCCATGCCACACTGCGCCATTCATGGTAATCTTGGACACTCTGGTACAAACATTTTCGGACCTGCAGTTATCTCAGGTGGGGAAACATTGTGTGCCACAACAAGCTGTCAAATTCACCTGAAATATCAACCATGATACCTATGACATACTTTCTGCTCAAGTGTCAGCAATGCTGAGAGCACAATTAAGTGTAATGTCTGTAGATCTGTCTTTTCTGAAGCCGATTTGGTTCTGGCTGAGACTTTTTAGCTCCCTGTGGGACTGCAGTCTGCTGCACAGCAAGCACTACTGTACTTTGTCCGAGGTGCTAAGAAGACAGATAAGTCTGTAGCTCTAAGGAACTGTTGTATCTCTCCATGCTCTTTTGCATTATTACAACTTGCCCAGAGTTCTAGACTATGGGATTCTCCCCTGTCTTAGAGATCTGTTTAGTAAGTGTGTGAAGAATGGAACAACTATGTTCTTTGTGGTTTTCAGCAGTTTATCATTAATGTGATCAGGTCTGGGAGCTTTTCCATTCTTAGCTGATTGATAGCAGCTACAGCGACTTCTTTGCAAATGGTAAAATGATACTGGGGCTTTCATGTGGGATACACATACTTTCTTGTGCCTCTCTTTGTGGATTGTTGTCATTTTCACTGTTATCTTCTGGAAGAAGTGGCTTCAGTAGGTATTTGGCATAGTCCAATGCTTACACAATGTAGATAGTACGTTTGATATTTTTACTTTCTCTGTTGTATGTTAACTGGGGACCTAGAAACAAAGGAGAGGCTCTGTCCCTGCCGCAGCTTAGTGGTCCACAACCCCACGATGACTACTGCAGTCCACTTCACCCCTCCACTGCCCCACACCAGACCCAGGATTATTGTGCAGTTCGGCCCCCGGAGGACTCCCCCAGGGAATGTCTCACACCAGACGAGTGTAACCCCTATGTTTGCGTGTTAGAGTAATGGTGGTGCACACGTACGTGGAGAACTTGTTTGTGCAGCAATCACCGACGTAGTGTAGCTGAGGCGGAATAAGGAGAACCAGCCCACATTCACAGAGGCAGATGGTCAACCACCTAAAAACCATCCACAGCCTGGCCGGGTGACCAGACCTCGACACAAGTCCTCCGGGCGAATTCGTGCCGGGGACCAGGTGCCCCTTCCCGCTCTGGAAAGTCGTACGTTAGACCGCTCGGCTAACCGGGCAGGCCACTTTCTCTGTTAATATTCCGTTGGGGGTACCCAATACGCATGTTACTAGTTGCCCTTGAATGTATTGGTGCCAGTGCGTGTTTTTTCCCCAACGTGCTTGGTATTTACTTTTCACTGATCTATAGAACAATAATCTAGCTGCGATCTCCTCGTATCCTAGAGCTATTTGATATAATATGCATGGTTATTGTACACTTTTTCCCCCTTCTTCTTCATCTTCATCTTCATCTTCATCTTCTTGTTCCAGATTTGCATGTTTCACACTCTATGGCATCCCACAATGTCTAGTCATTTCTGTGCTGGAATGGCCACATTTTGTAAGAGTTATAAGTGACTGTATAATGTAATCTATGCTGCAGTCAGCATTTTCTGGTACTTGAAGGTCATTTTCTGCATGTATTTTTCCTCACTTGACCTTTTAAAAATTATATGAAAGATGATTGTGTTCCTGTCCCATATTCCTTCACTGTAAATCAGGATCAAACAAATCTATTATCACATTGTGGTCACTTCTAGTAACATGCTGAAATATTCTCAAGAGCTGATTTTGTTAGCTGCAAACTGATTTGCCAAGGTGATTTTAATGTTGGTTGTGGCGCTGCATTGTTTTCATATGTGGCTGGACAGCCCATCCTGTCCAGCACATCAGTTTCTCCCTTCATTCATGTAATGTGCTCATCTGTCACACGACAGTGCTATAGTGCGGATTTTGTATTAGTGTCCATCACTATTATATGTAGCGAAGCCTAAGCATAATGAACTGCATCTCTCAGCCTATTGATGTAATGTTTAATGCTATGGTAATATTTTGTGTAAAAACTCGTTAGTATTAATTTCCCATGTCCGGACTTAAGAGTTACTAATGTAGCATATTTGTGACAAAGTTGGAATGTTTTTGTTGTTTGATAAAATATCTGGAGGAGTACTATAGCTGTTTTTGTGCTTGGATGATCTGCAATTGTGTTTATATTAACTGGAAACTGAGATGTCTTACTGTTGTACCAAACGAAAATACACGCATTGGTACAACAGTGGGTTCTTTGGTTTGTCCTTGGAGGAGACCTTGGTTCAGTGGAAGGGGACTCAAAATAAGTGAACCTATGTATTGACTTAGCTGTAGATATTCAACAGTTTATCAAAGTTTTTAATGTAATTTGAATGGCTTTTAATGCGCAAGTAGCTGAATGCAAGTGATAACGTAGTGGCTAGCATCACTGATTTTCAGTTTTACATCCCATGTCTGAAAACAGATTATTGCTTTTTTATTTTATTTTATTTTTCATTTATCTAATAGAAGGTTACTATGTGAATGTTTCTTATCAATTTAGGAGGTACAAGGGCATTATATTAGTTGTAAAACTACAACTGGTTTTCACAATAAGTGTCATACATGTAGTATATAATTTGTGTGCCAGTGTGGTTTCAGTTGCCTGAGACTGCAGTGGTGTGTGTGTGTGTGTGTGTGTGTGTGTGTGTGTGTGTGTGTGTGTGTGTGATGTCCTTAGGTTAGTTGGGTTTAAGTAGTTGTAAGTTCTAGGGGACTGATGACCTCAGATGTTAAGTCCCATAGTGCTCAGAGCCATTTCCCTCTGGGAGAGAAAAAGAATTGTTAACATTGCTGAAGATTTTATATGCTGGCAATAATTTCAAGATAAAACATGCGTAATCGATCGAGTTTCCAAAAACTGGTGCTTGCAATTGATTATGAATCAAGATACACCACAGGAATTTCACCAAAGCAATTTCAAATAATTTTTCCACTTATTTATTGTTTTTCTTCTCTTTTTAATTTATTCAGTAGACATAAGATTAGTAGACAAATAAAGACATTATTATTTTAATTAATACATTTTATAACATCTGTGTAGTAATCTTCTACGGGCTTGGGTAGATAAATGGAGTAAGTCACATTTCGAACAAGGGCCCTGGAATTGTGAAGCTGTGACACTAGCTATTGTGCCACCATTTTTGTTAGACTGTTTACTCCCTAAAAGGCACATACTTTACCTAGAAAACTTTGACTTTAATTTTCTCACAAACAGTGGAGTCTCTACAGATAAGCAGAGACATGTGTTTGTTTATCTTGACCCCTCTACTACTGTGTGATGTTTCTGAGAAATCAGGTTATGGCACTTGCTGTGTTCTCCTCGTTAGTACAATTTACTTCCCCAGGAATGTCATGAGTGTTTACAAATTTCTCTGGATGATAATATATCAATTGATACAGACAAAATACAAGTCTCTTACACAGAGTACATTTAGCAATAACTTTCATTTTGATTTCTGCCTAATACGTTGATCACAAAGCTGGTCTACTAGAAGACAATGCTGTTGTTTTAGTCAGTGATCACGGCCTGAGGCTGAGCAGTCCCATGCTCAGTTGTAGGTAGAAGACCCACTGCGGCAACACGGAAAAACATTTTTTGACATGGCTAGGCTGGTGGGATCTTTTCTTGCGATTGCACTGCGAGGTACCAACCTTGCTTTGGCACCTCACTCTTTGGAAGACACCATGCGACACCGTGCTTCAGATATGGCAGTTGAATATATAGTGTATCTCCCAATCTTCTTCTAATTTATTTGTTATATTCACATTTGTCAAGGATATCACTTTTCATTGATTTCTGGGAGAAATTGAAGTGGGTTCGGCTGGGAGCTTTGAAAAAGTCTTTGTAACTTTGTTTTAGGTCATGAACTTCTTTTCTCCTGGTGAACCCTTGCTTCATGAAATCTCAGAGTTCTTGTGTGTTTGTTGGTAGGGTTTTCACTTTAAACTGAATTTGGCCAATTGCTTCAGGTGTTGGAAAGACCACTAAGCTACCTTTTGGGTGTGCCATGCAAGTAATGTAGTGCAGGGATATACTTGGAAGTGTGCTGAGGTCCTCTAGTCTGTTTAGATGCAGATTATTTTCAAGATTTTTATGCATGTCTTCTAGCTTGTATTGCAATGTCTGAAGCTGGTGTGATGCCCTTTGAGAGCAATTTCAGATTCGTGACAGATTGCAGATTAGTGGTCATAACAGCTTTCAGTGAGTGCACTGTATTAGTGGTGATCACAATAGATAAGGCTTGTGGGAGGATATGAGTCTCTGTAGGGAGAGCACCATCTATTTCTCTATGCCTTCCATCTTTTTAATTTGTGTTGGTACTAATTCGTCATGTTATATTTTGTTTTCACAGAGTAGAGTTATCGCTTAAAAAGCCTATGATTTACAACTTCACCTATGAGATCATTAGAATTCTGCCTAACTAGTCTATTTCGGTAGTGTCTGTTATGTATATCGCACAAGCATCATCTGCCTTGGGGTAGCGTATGTTTTGTTCGTAATGACAATATTATGAAAAGGATCCTTTTAAAGAATATTGTTGATATTCCAACCAGGACTTTCCATTGTTTGATTTTGTTCATAATGGTTGTAGATGAATAATAAAAGGGCATCGTAATTGGGCACACTTTAAAAGTGTACCATAACACATTCTGCTGATCATTAACATAATATTTTTTCCCTTGGTCATCCATGCCTTCATTATTCCTCATCCTGGTATGATCCTGTTGGCTTTCCTGCCTCACTTAAGATGGTTTCTTCTTTTTGTGCCCATGATTACCCGTTCTTTCATTGTGTGTTGTTTCCAGAATCAGGCACTGATCTGCAAGAGGGTTACTGGGCATAGTCAATTTTTGCGATTTCTATTTGCAACAGCACATTCATTTCCAGGGCTTGAACGTACATAACATTTGTTGTTGTAGTTTTGGGGCAGTCTCTAAGTGGTTGACTTCACCATAGTGTTCACAAACTTGCTTCTCTGCTTTGAAAAACGTTAGACATTTTCACATGCCTAAGTGAGTCCTTGACTGGAAGTGCTCTGTAGCCAATGTACAACCTATTCATTGATAGTAAGAGCTTCCCTAAGTCTTGGCTGAAATCCACCACCTGATGCACAAACATGTTTGCCCTGGGTACTGTCTTGAATTTTAACTTAATTTCACTGTCAGAGTCCTGTCTTTGCATATGTTCCTCCATATTTTGCCAATATATTGAGTCCAAACGGTGTTTCTTCACATGTGATAGTGGATACATTGTGTATGACCATAAGTGGGTGCCTCTTTTTTGGAAGTTTACACGTTAGTGCCTCTAAATTTTTGGTTTTATCAGTTGTTTTCACACAGCCTTCACTAGAATCTGCTTTTGCTATTACCACATTGTTTGTGATGTGAATGATTTTAATTTTCATGTGGTCTGCTCAGGGATTTATCATGTTTGTAAAGTGTATCATGGTTACACTGGCACCTTGCTCATCTTTTGAGTTAATAAAAGTGTGCTCAAGAGTTAACATAAATGGTAGCCAAAGAAACATGTACAGGAGATCCTGTCGCTCAGTGGATTGTCATTTTACATACTGTGAGAAGAAGAGTAGCCAAAAATGGTGAACAATAAACTACAGCTATTTGGCAGTAGCATACCTCCTTTCAGCCATCAAGTCCTCACTCATATTGTAATAGGGCACAGTATGGTCGTCCATAGATTCTCACTCCACCAAAGAGTATACAGTGTGGTGCAGGAGTGATAAACAAGGAATAGATCAGGGGAAGGCTGCATTCGAAGGGAAGGGAGGGAGACACAACAACGAAAAAGGGTTGGAATATGGAAACAGTCCTTACCCAGGTGCAACCAGTGATAGTGATGTGTTGGGTATGTTTGCTTGTTGATATAGTTCAGGAAGGGTGTGGCATTCGGCTCTGAGAGAGGAAGAGACCACTGAGCAGACAGTGTGGAGGAAAATTCATTAATTTGTCGGCCTATAAATCTGACTAAAGTGAGAGGGCTGAAGGAGAGGCATGAGGAGTAAGAAGCTTACAGAAAAAGAGGAGTAGTAGGCAAAACAGGAACACTAGTACAGATGGAGGTAGAACGGAGACTCCCAGAGAGTGTCACTGAGGAAATTGGGGATCCGAAAGATATGTTGGCAGGAGAGGTCCCACCCATGCAATGTATAAAACCTGGTGTTGCAAGGAGGGGAGGGGGGATGGAGAGGGATGCCCTGCAACTGGGTGAGTCTGGTGGTCAACTATTCTCTCAGCTGCAGTTTGGTTGTAGATTTTCATACGGGTGGACTATTGGTTAGGAATATGCTGAGACAAAAGGCGGTGCAGCAGAGGCATTGGAATAAATATACGACATGACTGCTGCCGCAGGTTGCCTTTGCTATCATTGACCATATAGTTTTACTCCTAATGCTAAGTTTAGTTTATTATTTGTTGTTTAAGGTAAAATTAGTGAAACGTTAGTACCAATGGAAGGCAGTAAGCAACATAGTCTGCCTTATGAGCAAAGAACGCGAAACACATACGGGGTAAGGCAGCTAAGACAGGCCACCCGAAATATGCCCAGAATGACTAATTAAATAAGGTGTGGTTTTTTCCAAGTTATAGCAGGCGATATGGTGAATGTCTTGACATTCACAAGTAATTTTTGTCATATATGGTCACCGGATTAAGACACTGATCTTATTTTATTGAACTAATGGAACTATATATTTTTTCCTGTGGCATTTGAAAGTAGCATCTAAGAGAACTTAAACAACATAACATGCATGGGGCTTGGTCAAATAGTGTCAAGATAACGGCACCACAAACCACTGTCCTTCCGTCAGGAGAAGACGTTCCACAAACTGCCTTATTATACCAAATGTAAGCAAACACATAGCTTAGGTATGGTTTGTTTATCTATTATCACAGCTGTGATCTCAAGAGTTCAATATGTTAACCTTGAGCATTACTGCACATTGTAAAGTTATTCTGGAGAAAAAACATTGCAAGTTGAATTTCACCTGGAATTAATGGCAGCACAGATGACCTGTGGAGTCGTCGGTGTTTCCTAACATACCTGTTATCTTCACCACAGATAGAAGGATAGAAATGTTAAGTTTGGTGAGTGCACAGACCATTTAGCATTCCCTGAATAGCAGTGCCAGTGGTCTCCAAATGTTCTCTTAAGAAGGTCTGTCATTTACATGTGTGGAATGATAGGGAAATCTGTTGTGTTGGTACCACACTGATTTCCCCATGTCCAGTAGGATGTCTTCCAATAACTGCAGCAGCAGCGTATCTTAGGACCATGAGGTACTTAATGTATTTAGATTCCCATCAGTAAAATTGGGACCGTTGATGCTGTCTTGAAAAACATGTACCAAACATAGGTAGATCAAGAGCATTGTTTTTATCTGCTGCTTGAAGTCAGCATGGATTTTCAGCTCACGGTTAGTGCATATTGTGAATATTGAGTTGCATATACACTCCTGGAAATGGAAAAAAGAACACATTGACACCGGTGTGTCAGACCACCCACCATACTTGCTCCGGACACTGCGAGAGGGCTGTACAAGCAATGATCACACGCATGGCACAGCGGACACACCAGGAACCGCGGTGTTGGCCGTCGAATGGCGCTAGCTGCGGAGCATTTGTGCACCGCCGCCGTCAGTGTCAGCCAGTTTGCCGTGGCATACGGAGCTCCATCGCAGTCTTTAACACTGGTAGCATGCCGCGACAGTGTGGACGTGAACCGTATGTGCAGTTGACGGACTTTGAGCGAGGGCGTATAGTGGGCATGCGGGAGGCCGGGTGGACGTACCGCCGAATTGCTCAACACATGGGGCGTGAGGTCTCCACAGTACATCGATGTTGTCGCCAGTGGTCGGCGGAAGGTGCACGTGCCCGTCGACCTGGGACCGGACCGCAGTGACGCACGGATGCACGCCAAGACCGTAGGATCCTACGCAGTGCCGTAGGGGACCGCACCGCCACTTCCCAGCAAATTAGGGACACTGTTGCTCCTGGGGTATCGGCGAGGACCATTCGCAACCGTCTCCATGAAGCTGGGCTACGGTCCCGCACACCGTTAGGCCGTCTTCCGCTCACGCCCCAACATCGTGCAGCCCGCCTCCAGTGGTGTCGCGACAGGTGCGAATGGAGGGACGAATGGAGACGTGTCGTCTTCAGCGATGAGAGTCGCTTCTGCCTTGGTGCTAATGATGGTCGTATGCGTGTTTGGCGCCGTGCAGGTGAGCGCCACAATCAGGACTGCATACGACCGAGGCACACAGGGCCAACACCCGGCATCATGGTGTGGGGAGCGATCTCCTGCACTGGCTGTACACCACTGGTGATCGTCGAGGGGACACTGAATAGTGCACGGTACATCCAAACCGTCATCGAACCCATAGTTCTACCATTCCTAGACCGGCCAGGGGACTTGCTGTTCCAACAGGACAATGCACGTCCGCATGTATCCCGTGCCACCCAACGTGCTCTAGAAGGTGTAAGTCAACTACCCTGGCCAGCAAGATCTCCGGATCTGTCCCCCATTGAGCATGTTTGGGACTGGATGAAGCGTCGTCTCACGCGGCCTGCACGTCCAGCACGAACGCTGGTCCAACTGAGGCGCCAGGTGGAAATGGCATGGCAAGCCGTTCCACAGGACTACATCCAGCATCTCTACGATCGTCTCCATGGGAGAATAGCAGCCTGCATTGCTGCGAAAGGTGGATATACACTGTACTAGTGCCGACATTGTGCATGCTCTGTTGCCTGTGTCTATGTGCCTGTGGTTCTGTCAGTGTGATCATGTGATGTATCTGACCCCAGGAATGTGTCAATAAAGTTTCCCCTTGTGATAAACCTTTTGCATTTTCTTTATGTTTTCGTCTTCCTTAAAGGCAAAGAGACAAGATGAAGCGGTAGCCCATCATAGAGCCTATGCCTACCGTCATGTATTTTTTGACTTTCAGTTGTTAATAAACAGAGGATTTTTTCTGATACCGGTAGGAGCAAGGAGGGATTCGCGCTCGGCTAGTGAAAGAGTGAGAAGCACGTCAATATTTTAGCGAGTAATTGTAGACCGCCATTTTGGGGTCGCTATGAATAAGTGAGGAGTGTGGATTTTATATGTGCACCGTTCAGAAAAATACAGTATTGTTTTATTAACAGAAAGGTCGTGTGAGTTGTTATTTCAAATAGTGCAATAATTACAACCACTGAAGCCCACCTGTGTACTTTGGAAAATTACGAAGATCCGATAAGCTTAATAGGAACACGGTCAAGACTTCAAAGGTGAACGCGGCGACCAAACATAGTATTATAAAGAATGGTAAGCACAAATCTACAGCGGAGAAAGAAATTACTCCGCCCTGCAAAATAATATGAACTAATACGGACTTATTTCCAGGCACAGCTCAGCTTATTGTGCTTGTCATTCACGCCGAAAAATTAATCTCATTAATTCAATACATTTTAAGAAGCCACGCATATTATCATCATCTATTTCATTATTTTATTATACTATACCCTTCCTGGGACAATGAATTCACGGTGTTCTTATTTCAATTTCCAGGAGTGTATTTTGTGAAAGATGCTTCTTCCTCAAACAACATTAACATTGATATGTTGCATCACTTTACTCTTTTTGTACGAGGGCTGTTCAACAAAGAATGATCATAATTTTATTATGGTCATAATTTCTTGCGATAAACTTTAATCGTATGATATTCTGTTAGCTTAGTGTGTAACAAACTCACTGTAGTAGTTTCATTGTTGCAACTCGTGGTTTCTGCCTGTGACAGGCAGGCAAGGTCATATATGTTCAGTATCGCCTACCGCTGCAATGGAGGTAACACGCAAGGAACAATATGCGTCTTTGAAATTCTGCTTGAGTCTCAACAGATATTCATCTGAGGCTATACAATGTTACAGAAGGCCTATGGAGAGTTTGTTCTTCCCTACAGCACAGCTCAAAGGTGGTTTAGAATGTTTAAAGATTGGAGACAATCAAATTCAAAGGAAGGTGGACCCAGTGCTCCAGTTACTGCTCTTGTGGAAGAAAATATGAACACTGCTGTTGTCATTGTTGGAGAGGGTTGACGAATTACGTTAAGATCACTTTCTGAAATACTGAACATTTCATTGGTTGCCACCTACACACTGGTGACAGAAAAATTACACATGACACATGTTTGTGCATGATGGGTTCCAAGAGTTCTGATTCCCGAACAAAAGGACATTTGCTTGCAGGTCTGCATGCGGTTAAAATTGATGTTAGGGGAAGATTGATAGTTTCTTTCAAATGTAATCACGCTGATGAAACTTGGCTTCATCATTTTGATTCTGAGAGCAAACAGCAAAACGCAGTGTGGAAATTTCCTTCATCATCAACCCCCCAAAAAGCAAAAGTGGTTGCTTCTGCTGGGAAAGTTATGGTCATCTCATTCTTTGATATTGATGGAATGGTTTATCAACATGTTGTACCTGCACACACATCAGTAACTGGACAATACTACAGGGATGTCCTGAAAACATTGCAAGGCCATATCAGGCGCAAAAGACCAAATTTCCGTGAAGCAGGCTGGAAGCTGCACTACGATAATGTGCGGCCGCATATTGCCAATGTTGTTGCTATCTTGCAAAAATCAATGAAGCGCATTCCTCAACTTCACTATAGACAAGTGCATCGCATTCATGGGAGACTACTTTAAGGAGGACCACCAAAATTATGAGGATGAGTTAATAGTATGTTGTCAAAAAAATAAATTTATCATTCTTTATTGAACAGCCCTCGTAGATAATGTTTAGTGAGCTGTAACCAATTTTGAAAGTTTTCGCCATGAGGCTATAGATGCAGGGAAATACAAAGAGGATGCAATTTGACGCAATGTAGTGTACACAGAACACTCATTTAGTTGGTCCCTCTCATTCTTCTGAGATGCCCTTAATGACATTTGCATTGTGTTACTTCTGCTGAAACATTAGTTTCATTTCTTTCATCAGCTGCTCATATTTCCTTGGTGTATTTTATTCTCTACACTTGCAGTTTGTAGGACTTTTTTTTTTAATCATGTTTACGAAGACAGATTTTGAGAGCTTGGCATGATCTGGATACTCTTCAGCCTACAACAACATTACTGCTCTAATGGATTTGGTGATATTTACCATAAACGATATTGACTTTTTGACTGTCACGTACATTGCGGATGACTCAATAGATTTATGAGTGAGTTATCTGAGTACTACGACAGCAGAACACAGATTGATTGGCTTCAGGCACACTGGTAAACACAAGAACCATACCCGAATTGTGTGTTTGCTATTTGGTATAACAGAAAGTCCAGGTTAGAATGTCAACAATATCACGAAAAGAATCGACTGCTACTCACCGTAAAGGTACATGTCGACTTGCATACATGCACAATGAAAAGACTGTTAGACTCTGAGCTTTCAGCCATAGCCTTTTTTCACAGAAGCAAGCAAAATTCATATAGCCAGATGGAAAAAGCAGTCATATATGAGTGAGGTGTGTTTGCTTGTATGAATATGTATATGTGTGTTTTCGTATCTGCAGGAGGCTTTGGCTCAGTGTGGAACTGTCTTTTCCTTGTGCCTGTCTGCAACGTATTGTGTCATATTTACGGTGAGTAACAATCTATCCTAGCGTGCACATGGGGGTTTTTTAGTCTAGGCAGTAGTGCGAGGTGTCCTAATGAACACTCATCAGTCGACGTCCAGGCAGGGAAATGAGGACGCGCTCAGTGTAAAGACACTTCAGCTATCAAGATATTAGCAGTAAAGTTCCTGAATTTACTGCCCTCCAGGAAGCGTGTGGCACGCAAATTATTCTCGGGACTGAGCCCTGGCTGAACCCTGAGATAGGAAGTACTGAAATATTTAGTGAGGGTTGGAACGTGTATCGGAAAGACAGATTAGATACTGTAGGAGATGGTGTCTTCATTGCAATTGACAAAAATATTGTGTCTACTGAGGTCAAAGTAAAGTGTGATTGTGAAGTTATCTGGACATGTTTAACAGGGCTAGGAGAAATAAAGTTAATTGTTGGGTGTTATGACCAGCCACCAGGTTCCACCGTGACAGTTCTAGAATCATTCAAAGGGAGTCTACACTCTGTATCGCAGAAGTATCCGGATCACGCTATATTAGTTGGAGGTGACTTCAACCTACCTAGTATAGACTGGGATGTCTATGGATTCATTACAGGTGGTACAGACAAGCCATCGTGTGAATTACTTTTGAACACATTATCCAAAAACTGTCTTGAGCAGCTAAATCGACAGCCAACGCGTAATGGAAATATTTTAGATCTGTTAGCCACGAACAGACCAGACCTCATTGACTGTGTCAGTGTTGAGACAGGAATTAGTGATCATGATGTTGTCATTACGACTATGGTTACGAAAGTTAAAAAGTCGGTCAAGAAGGCTAGGAGAGTATTCTTACTAGAAAGAACAGATAAGCAGTTGTTAGCATCCCACTTAGTAAATGAATCGACTTCATTTACTTCCGGTACGATGGACGTGGAAGAATTATGGGCAAATTTTAAACACATTGTAAATCACACATTGGACAAGTATGTGCCGAAAAAGTGGGTTACGGACGGAAAAGACCCAACGTGGTTTAACAGAGCAATTCGGAGAATGCTCAGGAAGCAGAGACAGTTGCACTCGCGGTACATGAAAGATCGGGAGAATGAGGGCAGGCATAAGTTAGTAGAGATTCATGCTGCTGTATAAAGAGCGATGCGCGAAGCATACAACCACTACCACCATCATACCTTAGCAAAAGATCTTGCTGAAAACCCAAGAAAATTCTGGTCCTACGTAAAATCGGTAAGCGGGTCGAAGGCTTCCATCCAGTCGCTCACTGATCAGTCTGGCCTGGCAACGGAAGACAGCAAAACGAAAGCTGAAATTTTAAATTTAGCATTTGAGAAATCTTTCACTCAGGAGGATCGTACAAATATACCGCTGTTTGAGTCTCATACAGATTCCCGTATGGAGGACGTAGTGAAAGACATCCCTGGGGTTGTGAAGCAGCTGAATGGGTTGAAAATAAATAAATCACCAGGTCCTGATGGAATTCCAATTCAGTTTTACAGAGAATACTCTACTGCATTGGCTCCTTACTTAGCTTGCATTTATCATGAATCTCTTGCCTAATGTAAAGTCCCGAGCGACTGGAAAAAAGTGTAGGTGACACCTGTGTATAAGAAGGGTAGAAGGACGGAGCCTCAAAATTACAGACCAATATCCTTAACATCGGTTTGTTGCAGGATTCTCGAATATATTCTCAGTTTGAACATAATGAATTTCCTTGAGACAGAGAAGTTGCTGTCCATGCATCAGCACGGCTTTAGAAAGCATCGCTCCTGTGAAACGCAACTCGCCCTTTTTTCACAAGATATCTTGCGAACCATGGATGAAGGGTATCAGACGGATGCCATATTCCTTGACTTCCGGAAAGCGTTTGACTCGGTGCCCCACTGCAGACTCCTAACTAAGGTACGAGCATATGGGATTGGTTCCCAAATATGTGAGTGGCTCGGAGACTTCTTAAGTAATAGAACCCAGTACGTTGTCCTCGATGGTGAGTGTTCATCGGAGGTGAGGGTATCATCTGGATTGCCCCAGGGAAG
This sequence comes from Schistocerca cancellata, assembly GCF_023864275.1. Taxonomy (NCBI): domain Eukaryota; kingdom Metazoa; phylum Arthropoda; class Insecta; order Orthoptera; family Acrididae; genus Schistocerca; species Schistocerca cancellata. The sequence continues at coordinate 623,047,353 of NC_064630.1, forward strand.
TGTGGTAGGTCCGCTGTTGTTTTCTGAATGTGTGGCTGTTTGCTGATGATGCTGTGGTGTATGGGAAGGTATCGTCGTTGAGTGACTGTAGGAGGATACAAGATGACTTGGACAGGATTTGTGATTGGTGTAAAGAATGGCAGCTAACTCTAAATATAGATAAATGTAAATTAATGCAGATGAATAGGAAAAAGAATCCCATAATGTTTGAATACTCCATTAGTAGTGTAGCGCTTGACACAGTCACGTCTATTAAATATTTGGACGTAACATTGCAGAGCGATATGAAGTGGGACAAGCATGTAATGGCAGTTGCGGGGAAGGCGGATAGTCGTCTTCGGTTCATTGGTAGAATTTTGGGAAGATGTGGGTCATCTGTAAAGGAGACTGCTTATAAAACACTAATACGACCTATTCCTGAGTACTGCTTGAGTGTTTGGGATCCCTATCAGGTCGGATTGAGGGAGGACATAGAAGCAATTCAGAGATGGGCTGCTAGATTTATTACTGATAGGTTTGATCATCACGCGAGTGTTTTGGAAATGCTTCAGAACTCGGGTGGGAGGCTCTAGAGGAAAGGAGGCGTTCTTTTTGTGAATCGCTACTGAAGAAATTTAGAGAACCAGCATTTGAGGCTGACTGCAGTACAGTTTTACTGCCACCAACTTATATTTCGTGGAAAGACCACAAAGATAAGAGAGATTAGGGCTCATACAGAGGCATATAGGCAGTCATTTTTCCCTCGTTCTGTTTGGGAGTGGAATAGGGAGAGAAGATGCTAGTTGTGGTATGGGGTACTATCCGCCACGCACTGTATGGTGGATTGCGGAGTATGTGTGTAGATGTAGATCCTTGTGAAGCCCCTTCTCCTGACAGGCGGGACTGTGGTTTCCGGCACTACACTTCCAGTTTGTAGAACTTTTTTTTTTTTAAATAATGTTTAAAAAGACAGATTGAGACTGCTTGGCATGATCTGGATACTCTTCAGCCTACGACGACATTACTGCTCTAGTTGATTTGGTGACATTTACCATAAACGATATTGACTTTCTGACTGTCACGTACATTGCGGATGTCTCAATAGCTTTATGAATGAGTTATCTGATTACTACGACAGCAGAACACAGATTGATTGGCTTCAGGCACATTGGTAAACACAAAACCATACCTGAATTGTGTGTTTGCTATTTGGTATAGCAGAAAGTCCAGGTTAGAACGTCAACAATATCACGAAAAGAATCGACTGCTACTCACCGTAAAGATACATGTCGAGTTGCATACATGCACAGTAAAAACACTGTTAGGCTCTTGAGCTTTCAGCCATAGCCTTTTTCCGCAGAAACAAGCAAAACTCGTATAGCCAGATGGAGAAAGCAGTCGTATATGAATGAAGTGTGTTTGCTTGTATGAATATGTATGTGTGTGTTTTTGTTTTTGCAGGAGGCTTTGGCCGAAAGCTCAGTGTGGAAATGTCTTTTCTTTGTGCCTGTCTGCAACGTATTGTGTCATATTTACGGTGAGTAACGATCTATCCTTTTGGAGCCCCTTGTCCTGACAGGCGGGACTGTGGTTTCCGGCACTGTTATTTTGATACTGTTTGGTCAAGTCCCATACATATTAAATCGCCGACGTTCTCTTAAGAGTTTCTTTCAAATGCCAGAGAAAAATGTATATAGCACCATTAGAGAGGGAAAAAAAATCATTATTGTCGTAATTCGGCAACTATGAATGATAAAAATTATCGCGAACATCAGGAAATTTCCCGTATTGTCCATTCTAACTTGGTGAAACCCTACATTTATTCATTGTGGATACATTTAGGGTTGTCTATCGTGGCAACCTCATGCTTTATAATTCATAATTGATACGGAATGTTCCTCTACCATCTGGTGAGCAAGATGTATGAAACAGGCGAAATACCCTCAGACTTCAAGAAGAATATAATAATTCCAATCCCAAAGAAAGCAGGTGTTGACAGATGTGAAAATTACCGAACAATCAGTTTAATAAGCCACAGCTGCAAAGTACTGACACGAATTCTATACAGACGAATGAAAAAACTAGTAGAAGCCGACCTCGGGGAAGATCAGTTTGGATTCCGTAGAAATACTGGAACACGTGAGGCAATACTGACCTTACGACTTATCTTAGAAGAAAGATTAAGGAAAGGCAACCCTACGTTTCTAGCATTTGTAGACTTAGAGAAAGCTTTTGACAATGTTGACTGGAATACTCTCTTTCAAATTCTAAAGGTGGCAGGGGTAAAATACAGGGAGCGAAAGGCTATTTACAATTTGTACAGAAACCAGATGGCAGTTATAAGAGTTGAGGGGCATGAAAGGGAAGCAGTGGTTGGGAAGGGAGTGAGACAGGGTTGTAGCCTATCCCCGATGTTATTCAATCTGTATATTGAGCAAGCAGTGAAGGAAACAAAAGAAAAATTTGGAGTAGGAATTAAAATCCATGGAGAAGAAATAAAAACTTTGAGGTTCGCCGATGACATTGTAATTCTGTCAGAGACAACAAAGGACTTGGAAGAGCAGTTGAACGGAATGGATGGTGTCTTGAAGGGAGGATATAAGATGAACATCAACAAAAGCAAAACGAGGATAATGGAATGTAGTCGAATTAAGTCGGGTGATGTTGAGGGTATTAGATTAGGAAATGAGACACTTAAAGTAGTAAAGGAGTTTTGCTATTTGGGGAGCAAAATAACTGATGATGATCGAAGTAGAGAAGATATAAAATGTAGACTGGCAATGGCAAGGAAAGCGTTTCTGAAGAAGAGAAATTTGTTAACATTGAGTATAGATTTAAGTGTCAGGAAGTCATTTCTGAAAGTATTTGTATGGAGTGTAGCCATGCATGGAAGTGAAACATGGACAATAAATAGTTTGGACAAGAAGAGAATAGAAGCTTTTGAAATGTGGTGCTACAGAAGAATGCTGAAGATTAGATGGGTAGATCACGTAACTAATGAGGAGGTATTGAATAGGATTGGTGAGAAGAGGAGTTTGTGGCACAACTTGACCAGAAGAAGGGATCGGTTGGTAGGACATGTTCTGAGGCATCAAGGGATCACCAATTTAGTATTGGAGGGCAGCGTGGAGGGTAAAAATCGTAGGGGGAGACCAAGAGATGAATACACTAAGCAGATTCAGAAGGATGTAGGTTGCAGTAGGTACTGGGAGATGAAGAAGCTTGCACAGGATAGAGTAGCATGGAGAGCTGCATCAAACCAGTCTCAGGACTGAAGACCACAACAACAACAACGGAATGTTCAGTTTGGTATTAACTGCAAGATTTATTGTAATCATACAACTGATAGACTGTAAAATAATGCAAGAATCCGTCTTTATTATGTGGCATTATAACATTCTATAGTTTCTAAAAAGCAGATCTTTAATTCAATCAAATAAAAAATAACAGTAACAACAAGTATAAAAACTGTTGGTGATTTATTTTAACATAGCAAATATTCATCCCACATTGATCATATCTTTGTACTAGTGAACCTGGAAACGCTCTGTAATTGGAAAATGTGTTTGGGAATTAGATATACATCTTAAACTCCTTGCTCCCCCTCCCCCCCTTTGTCTATCTCCTCCTCCATATCTCTCTCTCTCTCTCTCTCTCTCTCTCTCTCTCTCTCTCTCTCTCTCTGTGTGTGTGTGTGTGTGTGTGTGTGTGTGTGTGTGTGTGTGTGTGTGTGTGTGTACGCATGCCGCATCCACATCTGCCCCTCCATCCTCCTACCCCTCTCTATGACTGTGAGCCTTGTTTGTTATTGCAAATGAAACTTTTATTAGGAAATGCAGTTGCTTTAAATGAATGGGTAAATTCGTTGGGATCGTCAGTTGTACAGGGTTTGAGAGAGACTTCTCCAGCTGCTGGATCTGTGAGAATAGAAGCTTCATTGCTGCATTGCTGGTGTTTCACATAGTTTTAATCTGTGAATGGGTAGGATTAGCAAGTTTTGGAGTTCTGGGAGATTTACATTCCATGGTAGTATTCTAATCATTAGCTGATAAGCCATAGATACACCTTCCCTGTTTTCTGTAAAACTGACAACAAGAAAGAAAACAAATCAGTATATTGTCATATATATAATTTTTGTTTGATATATTTAAGGAGAAAGATTGTATATATGTGAGAAACAATTTGTCTAAATGTTTACATGCCCTGCTGTTGTAGTTGAAACTGACTACAACAAAGAGAATGAAATGGCACATATTCACAGCAGTTTCTTTCCCGGAGTCAGTTTAACAGAAAACATATAAATTGTTGTTTGAAAAAATATGTAGTCTGTCAGTCTGAATATTCAATTTTGAAGAAAAAATGTTACAAAATTTTTGAGAATTTTGAGAACAATGTTTCCCCTTTATATATTATATACATATTAATGTATTAGATGTGTATTTATATGTTGCGTATATTATAAAATAACTACGTGTGAGATTTTCATATTATCTCTCTCACTAGGCCCAAACTTTTAGACCTACAGAAAAAGTAAACAGTACCTTTTTGCAGGAAACTAAGGTAATTAAATTTTGTACTGGGATACTTTTTTTTTTAGAGGCCATAGTTTTTGAATTATTCGGAAAATCTGTACAAGAGTGACCTTCAGTCACAGCCTCACTCCACACTCAACCCCCAACGGCCAGGATTTGTAGTGTGTTGTTCATGGCACTCTCTCCTAACATTGTACAAAAATTTGCAACTGTACAAATTATTTCCCACATTTGATCTTCTTTGGTCTTCATTAACTGACCTTGCTATAACACCAGCGTAGTTCAACAGTTACAGATTGTAAAATTGATCTTACTTGTTAGTGTAAATTTTACCTAACAATTTTGTGTATTTTTAACACCATAAAATAAACAATTACATCATTGTATTTTTTAGTTCTTCTGACTGTGAAACTGCTGTGCGTGTAAGAGCTAAGTTTAGATCGAATTGTCTGTGTAATTAGTGTAGCATAATATTTAAAGAAGTTGATTTTCTCTCATTACGCTTTGGGGCACGTTTAAATTATAATGTTAATTAAATAGCCAACTATGAAGGTGGCATAATAGCCCAGTCAATAGAGGCCAAGAAAGGTTGAATATCAGGACTAGTTTGTGTAACTGGAAATTTTTGTACAGTGGAAGGAGAGAGAGGCACGAACAACATACTAAAAATCCTGACCAGTGGAGGCTGACTGTGGGAATGGGGCTGCATTTGAAGGTCACTTTTGTACTTTTTTCTTTAATAACTTGAAGACTATGGCCTGTAGTGAAAAAGTATCCCAATACAAAGTTTAACTACATTAAATTCCCTACAAAAAGGTCCTGTTCACATTTTCCGTAGGGCTACAAGTTTGCACATAGCGAGTGAGAGAATCGCATGTTTCACAGTAAAAAGAGGTTGGCCAGATGGTGCCACTACTCAGATTAAAATAACTTATTGGGTTGACTGTTCAGTGTGTGACCAGCCATCAGCCAGTCACAATTCTTCCTTGAGCATCACATAGTGGATGTGTTCACTGCTTTGTAGGTTGTCCCCCAATCACTGCTATCATTCAATCACAAAGTGACTTCATTTGAGCTGTAATAGTCTTATTGTAAGCATGTTGTGCTCCTATCAGTGTGAAAACTCCATCTGGAGGGTTCACTTTTTCTGGCATGGTCCAGTCTCCAATACAAATGCTACTGATGGTGCCAGTATGGATTTAGAAAAAAAGGAGCAGTCCTGTGTCCTTTATCTCGTCTCATCAAAACATCATATGTGTAGAGAGAGAATGTGCAATAAGGTAAAGTTATGTGGAGCCCATTAAAAGGTATAGAAATCAGTGATAACTTTCAGATCATCATTCTATCTACCAAGAGATGGACTAAAATGAGCAATTTACGGTCTTTCTAATCTGCATTTACACCACTGCACCTTGTGCCTAGTCGCCAATATCCCTGTACTTGCCCCATGTGCAAATAGAGGCATACCTGTATGTGCATGCATCTCTCTCAGCATGTGCTTATAAGTGATGCCATTCACACATAGTATGTGCATGCATCTCTCTCAGCATGTGCATATAAGTGATGCCATTCACACCTAGAGAGAAGTGCGCGCGCACACACACACACACACACACACACACACACACACACACACACACACACACACTACTCCAGTGATCAAACTACAGCTGCAGGTTAAATTTGCATGTCTGGCTGTACAATGGGCAGTTGTTTTGTTTACCAGAAACAGTCAGGTGTGCTGACAATGAGCCCCAGTGAGGCTGTAGCATAAACATGGGCTTTGGCCACCTACTATTACTTACAAGGCTTACTGGAGGGACAAAACCCTTTGTATATTCTTAACATGTAACGAATACCTCAAGATAATATAACTATGCATATTTTATTTATCTTGCAAAATGTGCTATTGTAATGATTAATTATAAATATGAGAAAAAATTATATTTAGAAAAAAAGTAACAATCGTGATATCAATATGCTTGTTGAGTCCTTCAGTTTATATTACGAATACGAAGTTTTGCTTGACATGGGGATTTTGTAAACAGAAGCATTGGAAAGAGTATCAAATGTCTGGGTATTTTGTTGTTGCTCCGATGAATTCAGTTTGCTGGCTAAGCCAGAGGTGTTAGGTGCTAAAATTTGTTTGTGAATCAGAGAGAGGAGAAGTTTCTGCTATAGATACAAGAAGCACAGGACATTAAATGTTGTGTTTTCACTTCCATTTGCAAATCAAAAATTACTTTATTGATGCGCATTTCTGCTTGAGACTTTGAGTTAAATTTTTTTTTTTTTTTTTTCAGGAATATATTCTTCAAAGTAAGGCGACCATCTTTCATGAAAATTTGACTCCCTGAACACAGTAGGGTAAGGGCCACACCATTTGCAGAGTTGCAAGTCAGCCGTTACTCTGAGCTATCATTTTAGACAGCCCTGATAAACTGTAACAATGTGTTTCATCATATATTTTTCATGAGTAAACCTGGAACTATTGTTATCAAATATTTGGGGTTCCATTTCCTTACTTGTCTCTCTCTTCTGTGTCAGACCATTGATAGTGGAGGAAAATGCGAAATACAGAGACATTAAATCAGTGATGATAAGGTTAGATCTGATGTTTCAAATTCTTGCTATCGAGGACAGTTACCCCAGTTTGAAGTTCCAGTGAAAGATATCTGCTGCATAGAAATCTAACATCATCCCAGTGCATCTTATGCGTACAGAAAGTTGAACAGATGTGAATCCACCTTTAAGATTCAGGTCAACTCTGCTATAACTATGGTACATTTTAAATGATGAAAATATCAAATGCTATATTCACTTGCAGGCCCAGAATATGTTAATGATTGCTGAGATCCTTCTCAGTTAGTCTCATATTCCAAAAAGTTGCAACAAATGAATATAGCAACAAACAAATTTTGAGAGAGATGGGATCTGAATCTAACAATACTTTTCTGAAATTCATTTTAACCTGTCAAGAGTTAGGCAAACATCCCAATATTTCTTGCAATTGTTCTCATCATGACAAAATATTTACCAGCTCTATAATTGTTGGAGTTGAATAGCTCAAATTTTCTTTTGTCCTTTTAGAATAAGTGTCCTTTTTGCAATGTGTAACTTGCTGAAGTTGTACGTAAAATTATAAACATGGTATATTTTTATAATCAGTACTGCGCACATTGTAATATCATTGGCTACTGGGAAGGATTCCAGATATTTCATATTATTTTCTAGTAATTTTTTGTACTGTGAAGAATACATTCATATTAGCTTGTGAGTCAATGGTACACTTCACAATTTAATTGTTCTTTATTTTCATTACTCTTGAAACTTATATTAATGAGACCTATCCTTTTTTTAGGCAAAACAAGCCAAGATGATGTGTGCTATGTCGTTGCTAAATATGACTATGCAGCTCAAGGAGCGCAGGAACTGGATCTTAGAAAGAATGAACGCTACCTGCTGTTGGATGATTCAAAACACTGGTGGAGAGTTCAGAATGCTCGAAATCAAGCGGGATATGTGCCAAGCAATTATGTCAAGAAGGAAAAACCATCACTGTTTGACAGGTATGCTTTGAATAATATTGTTTTAGCAGTGTTCTTCTCCGTCATACTTTAAATGTACTTTGGCATTTTTAAAGAAATTGTATAGCACTGAGGAAGTCACTTGTCAGAACATATTGCATACCTTAATATTCAGAACTTCAACTGTTCTCACATTCAGTGCTAGAAAAATTTCTCTGAAATCTGTTTAGAGAAGTTGGGTTTCTGAGAACACTTACGTGAAACGTAATCAGATTTTATCTTCTCTCTCTCTAGTCTGTTTTTCCTAAATGCTCTAACTTGTATCACTTTTATTTACTATAAACTTTGTCCGTATAAATGCCACTATTGAACACTACTTCTCTCAATGTACTGCTGACTCCAGACTGACTACCTCATTCCTTGTACGCGTAACTATATCCTCATGTCCTGTCCTGTCCTGTCCTGTCCTGTCCTGTCCTATCCTATCTAAAGCCAGGCCATCTGTGGAAGCAGTTAAATCTTTTACCAGCTGTGCTGTAACTTACACACAACTTTGGCATAACCATCAACCAGTTACCCTCCTGAATAAATAGCCACTGCCAAACTGTGGCCAAGAGCAGAATTTGTCACTCTGTCTTGCATGACTTCAATGGCTGCTTCACAACTGGTGCAACCTTTATTATATGCATCCTTTCCCACACCATCTCCAAGTACCAGTTTCACTGAACTGCATTGGTGGGAACTGTCCTTACAGTACATCCTTGGACCCTGCAAGCCAGGTGGGCAGAGTATCCTCTAATTCCTGTTCCACACTCACCTCACTCCACCTCTTGTCATCATACTGCCCCCTCACCCACTTCACTCATTCTACACCTTCAACCACTAACAACAATCTTTGTCTTTATTTTATCTCCCCCCCTTCTAATCTACTCTTGTTTATGCCTCCTTTGTCCCCTTAGTCACTCCACCCAGTATCACATGCCAGCTAAGCAACATCATCAGTACAATGTAGGTCAGTAAAATGTAGCTAAACAGGTGCACACAATTTTTTTTCTTTTCCTATGCCACCTGTATTAATTAGGTTTGAAGAACATTGTTCAAAAGTTTATCTAAATTTTCAGTCTCAGTTATATGCCTATCAACCTCTCAATTCCTTCTTGCCTTTACCGTCATTAATTTTCATTGTTAAATGTTGATTTGTTTGGTGTGAACTTTGAGTTAAACAAAACACAACTCTAAAAGATAGTTTATAGTTTTGTGTTCCTCATTTCTGAAAATGTTATCACAGCTTATGATTTTGAGTATCAATCCTAATAACTGGACACTGCTATTAACAGATTTATTCTTGAAGAACCTTATGGTTCGTTCCTTCCACATTGTGTGAGCTGTATTTTGTAATAAATCGGAGCTCTTTTGTGTTTCTGTCATTATTGAGATGAAAATTGCGCACATTATTAGTTTTTCTAGTGGTTCCTTTGCTAATACTGTATTTAGCACCCTTGTAAATACAGATACTGACCTGTGAACTTAAAATGGGAACATCTTTTAGAAAGGAAATATATAGAGTTTCTACAAAAGTTCTTCTTATATCCTTGCTACTATCCCATTGCAGTATTAGTAGATAATGTTTACTCTACTCTGATGCCAATAACAGTCATTATTTTCCCGACGATCACTCTACTGTTGGGTGTAGAAGTTTATCGGGCAAGAATTAAATTTAACTTGGCCCTTACCCCTCCGTGATGAAGAAACCATTAGGCCTGAAAGCTAGGCAGTGTGTTGCTTGTACTTGTTTCTAATGGCAGTTCTATACATTTTGCCGTCCAAATGTAAGTACTCACCAGCAATTCTGTCTCATAATTTATTAAGAATTAAGTTTACTCTATTGTAGGATCATTATACTATGAACTCTTTGTGTTTTTTGTGTATTATTTATCCCCCCCTCCCTCCAATTAATTTATTCACAATGCTAGATCACAAATGTGCTATATCATGTATTAACAAAAATAATCAGTTTTTGAAAACATAATGTAATTGTATGGATACAAAACCTACTTTCCAAACGGCGGCAGGAGAACACACATATAAAAGGCATTACATATGCAAGCTTTTGGAGCCAGTGGCTCCTTCTTCTGGCAGAAGGGTTGAAGGTGAAGGAACTAGGGTGAAGGAAAAAGACTGGTGAGGTTTAGGAAAAGTGGTGGAATTCAGAAAAGTCAGCCAGAACCCTAGGGCAGGGGAGACTTACCGGATGTATGAGTCTTTCCTTCTCGTCCTGTCTGGTAAGTCTCTCCTGATCCAGGATTGTGGATGACTTTTCCGAACTCTACCCCTTTTCCACCTTTTCTTAAATCTCACAAGTCCTTTTCCTTCAGCTCTCTACCTGCCCTTTCAAACATTCTGCCAGGAGCCACTGGCTCCAAAAGCTTGCATACGTAGTACCTCCTGCCAGTTCTTATATAATTTCCAGAAGGAACTAATTTTGCCCCCTGATTTAAATAAAAGTAAACCTTTAACATGGAATGAGAGCAAAGGTGACCTGATTTCTCTGTTTGAATAATGTGCGTGTGCGTGTGCGCGCGCGCGCGTGTGTGTGTGTGTGTGCGTGTGTGTGTGTGTGTGTGTGTGTGTGTGTGTGTGTGTGTGTGTTTTTATTAGTGTGTTTTCTCACCCTGTTTCTTAAAGAGGAACTAAACCAAGAGTGTGCTGAATCATCTACTCTGTGAAAAATGAAAATACTCCCATGGAATATTATGCAAATAATTTAGGACTAAAAGTAAGAACTTACCGAACAGTAGAGTTGTTGAGTCAAGTAATTCCCAGCTTTCAGATTATTCTTTTTTGAGCTGGAGCATACTCATGGAGGCACCACCCACAACCTACTCTGTAAACAGATTTCCTGTGCCATGTCCTCATCCCCTCCCCCCTTCACCCACTCCTCCCACCATCCCCAAGAATCAGGTTCAAAGGAGCATCCCCCTCATCACCCTGGACTGGAACAACTAAACAGTATCCTTCGCCAGGGCTTTCATTGTCTCTCATCATGCCCTGAAATGAGGGACATCTGACCAAAGATCCTTCTCACTCCTCCTAAAGTGATGTTCTGTTGCCCATTTTAGTACAGTATGTGTACATGCTTTGGACTGTCACAGAAAATCAATTTTGTAGTGACAAATGTACTTCCCATTACACTAAATTTTCTAAATTATTGTTATAGGAAATGTACAAATTGTTGACCTCCAGCATCAATACATTTCTGAGTAAAAATTACATTTTCCATAGCTTACACCAAAGTGTGCAATGACATTTTTGCACATGCTGAATGAATTTTATTCTAGAATATCTCCAGGCTATGCAGCTTATAGTGGTGCACTACTTCTTTTACTGTGTCCCATAAGAAGAAATAGAAATCTAGAGAGTGCACAGGAAACTTTATTGGTTCCACATGTTCTGTGACTGCCATTATATGTATTGTCTTCCCTTACCCTCCATTCTGGCAAGTCTCCCCTAACTCGGTGTTCTGGGTGACTTTTCTGAACTCTCCCCATGTCTTAAATCTCACCAGTCCTTTTCTTTCACCACTTTTCCTTCCCCTTCATCTCTTCTGCCAGAAGAAGGAACCACTGGCTGCAAAATATTCCAAATTTCAGTACCTTAATGTGTGTGTGCTCCTGCTGCCCCTTGGTAGTAGATTTTTATCTGTCCAATTACCTTATAAATTTTGATTCAAGTAACGGAAAATCCAGGATGGAATTTAACAATGTTATGAAAAGGAAAGTCACTACTCACCATATAGCAGAGATGCTGAGTCACAGATAGGCATAACAAAACGACTGTCACAAATAAAGCTTTTGGCCATTAGGGCCTTTGTGAACAATACACACACACACACACACACACACACACACACCCCAAATGCAACTCGCATGCTGCAGGTTAGACGGAGGACAGGAGAGAGGGGGCGGTGGGAGGGGGGGGGGGGGACATGGAAGTAGTGGAAAAGGTGAGAAGTAAAAAGACTGGGTGTGATGGTGGAATGATGGCTGTTCAGTGCTGGAATGGGAACAGGGAAGGGGCTGGATGTATGAGGACAGTGACTAACAAAGGTTGAGACCAGGAGGGTTACAGGAACGTAGGATGTGTTGCAGGGAATGTTCCCACCTGCACAATTCAGAGAAGCTGGTGTTGGTGGGAAGGATCCATATACCACAGGCCGTGACTGTGGCTGCGACTGCTCCCAGCACTACACAGCCTTCATTCCACCATTACACCCAGTATTTTTACATTTATCCTTTCTTGCTACTCCCTCACCTCCCTCGTGCCCCACCTCTCCCCTGCCCTCCATCTGCCTTGCAGAACTTCACTGTCCGACACCCGCACCATACTATCCCTCCCCCTCCCCACCCTAGCCTCCTCCTTACCCCACCGAGTCACCACGCCCATCATGCGCTGGTGCCGCTGCTCGCAGTGTGGTTTCAGTTGTCTAGCGATTTTCCTTTTCATAATATTGATTCAAGTAAAATTGCAAACCCTTAAAATGCTACCCATATATCCCATCTGACACACAACTATCACCTGTTATTCACAGAATTGCACTGCATGGTCTGAGTCAGCCTCGCCTAGTTTCTGTACTTTCCTTCTTTTCAGAATTTGCCACATGCTACTAGTGCTTGCACCACTCTTACACAAAGCTTGCCTTGAAGGTTTTTGTGCTGAATTCCAACACCACGTTAGAGGATTCATCACTTGTAATCATGCGAGATTGCCACAATCAGTCTTTATGCTTATCAAAAACTGTTGCATGTATTTCAAATTTGTCTCACAGACATTCAGTTATTAATATTTTTAGTGAATTAGTCCCAAACTTAAGTTTTCACAGTCTCTGAACAACAGCAACATTCTCAAACTTCCAGTAATGGTCCTTAAAGATTAAAGGTATGTCTCCTGTTTTTATGGTAATTGCCTGCCACTGGCTGGTTTTTCTATAACAGTTCAGTGTATGTACATTTATTTATGCTTCTTGTGAAAATCAGTCATCTGCTACTAAATACAAGACATATGATACAAAAAAATCTTTTGACAATGTTATGAAAAGGATAGATCGCTATTCACCATATAGTGGGTATGTTGAGCCGCAGATAGGCACAACAAAATGACTGTTAGACAAGTAAGCTTTTGGCCAAAAGGCCTTCTTCCGCATTAGAACACACACACACACACACACACACACACACACACACACACACACACACGCACACACGCACGCACGCGCATTCTAGCGTGTGTGTGTGTGTGTGTGTGTGTGTGTGTGTGTGTGTGTGTGTGTGTGTTGTGTCTTAATTCGGAAGAAGACCATTTGGCTGAAAGCTTATTTGTCTAACAGTGTTTTTGTTGTGCCTATCTGCAGCTCAACATGTCGACTATATAGTGAGCAGTGATCGATCCATTTCATAATATTGTCATTATTCCATCTTAAATTTTCCATTGTTTGGAAAAAAATCTTTGTCAATCATACATATTTTAAGGCAATATAGTGCATTGACAAAATATATTATTAAACAAAAAAGGGTTTCAGAACAATTTGAGGTGCCTGTCTGTGAACTTTTTGCACATTGCTGTTACATGTTAAAATTCAAATTCTATCATACCTCTTGAAATTTGAAAGAAAAATAATTTGCACTTGAATACTATCCCCTAACTATTGTTCTTAAAGTTCAGTTTTCAATAGTGCTTCCTCCAAGTAATATTTTTAAGATTTGTACGCAATTAAGACACTCATGTTTTGTGTGCATTCAATGTCCACCCTGATAGCTGAGTGGTCAGCATGACAGATTGCCGTACTGTAGCCCCGGGTTCGATTCCCAGCTGGTTCGGGGATTTTCTCCGCCCAGGGACTGGGTGTTGTGTTGTGCTGTCTTCATCATCATTTCATCCCCATCTGGTGTGCAGGTCACTCAATGTGGCGTTGAATGTAATAAGACCTGCACCAAGGCGGCTGGACCTGCCCCGCAAGGGGCCTCCCGGCCAATGACGCCAAACGCTCATTTGCATTTTTGTGCCTTCAATAAATATTTTCTTTGCTTTCCTACATCAGTCTCCATAGTTAGACTCACTTCAACACCACTTCAATTCAATAGCTTCAGAAATACAGTCCTAAGACAAAAAAAAGTGGCACACCATGAAGGAATTATTCACATGGGACAGAAATCAGTATATGTGATGCACATCTACGGACAAACAAATGATGACAATTTCAGAAAAAAATTGTGATTTAATCAAGGGCAAGAGCTTCACCAATTGAGCTAGTCAGTAACTCGTTGGTCCACCTCTGGCCCTTATTCAAGCAGTTATTTGACTTGGCATCATCTATAGTGCTCCAAGCATTTGCAATTGGGAAGAGAGATGGAGATCTTGCTGGCCAAGGTAGGGTTTGGAAAGCATGAAGACGGTCAGTCGAAATTCACGTCATGTGCGGTTTGGGCATTATCTTGCTGATATGTAAGCCAAGGAGGACTTACCGTAAGGGGCACAGAATATTGTCGATGCACCGCTGTACTGTAAAGGTGTCGCAGATGACAACCAAAGGAGTTGTGCTATGAAAAGAACTGGCACACCAGACCATCATTCCTGGTTGTTGGTGATAATCAGGTTGGTATCCCACCACTGCCCATGGTGTCTACATACAGGTCTTTGCTGGTCATTGGGGTTCACTTTGAAGCGGGCTCATCACTGGTTCTACTCCAGAGAATCCTGCTTGCCAAACCCTATCTTGGCCAGCATGGTTTCTAGGTCTCTCCCCAGTTGAGAACATTGGAGCATTATGGGCAGGACCTTCCAACCATCTTGCGATTTTGACACTCTGATATCCCAGTTGGATAGAATTTGGAAAATATCCATCGGTAGGACATCCCACAGCTCTGTCAATCAATGCCAAGCTAAATAACTCCTAGCGTATGGACCATACATGAACCAATGTGTTATTGACTTGCTCAATTTGTGAAGCTCGTTCTGTTAAAAAGATCATACAATTTTTCTGAAATTGTAATCATTTGTTTATCCGTACATGTACATCACATCTATCAATTTGTCCCATTTCGATAATGCCTCCCTCTCCCTCCCTCCCTCCCTCCCTCCCTCCCTCCCTCTCTCTCTCTCTCTCTCTCTCTCTCTTACCTTAACACATTTCACATCCTTTTCATTCTCATTAGTATTTGCAGAAGTACTAATATTTCTGTCAATACTTTTTCAGCATCAAGAAAAAAGTGAAGAAAGGATCTGGTTCAAAAACTCTTCCTTCCAGTAATTCACCATCACGAGCCATTGAATCACCAACAATGGGACGACGTTTGCCAGCTGACCCATCGGAAGCTATTGGAACAGCTGTTGTGAAGTACAATTATCAAGCTCAGCAGGCAGATGAGCTATCTCTAGTGAAGGGAACACGGATTTTGATTTTGGAGAAGAGTAATGATGGCTGGTGGCGTGGACAGAGTGGTTCAGTGGCTGGTTGGTTTCCAAGCAATTATACACAAGAAGAAGGGGATGCAGATGATACTTTGCACACATATGCTATGGCAGAAAATGTTCTCGATATTGTTGTTGCGCTCTATTCTTTTTCATCAAACAACGAACAAGAGTTATCATTTGAGAAGGGAGATCGCCTTGAAATATTGGACAGACCACCCTCTGATCCAGAATGGTATAAAGCTCGCAATGCACAAGGCCAAATAGGCTTGGTTCCAAGAAACTATCTTCAGGTAGGTTACTGTATGTGTAAGAGAACATGGTCTTGTAACTCGATTTCTTTCATCTTTTTTCTTATTTGTATAATTAATTTGGTTTAGGAACTAAGTGAATACCTTACGCAGCCCTATAGAAATCGAGATGGCGGTGGAGAAAGGCACGATTCGCTGGATCATCGAACAGACGGTAATGCCCCAGGAGTTCGTAGTGTCGACAGACCTCATCTTGTGGGAAAACCGTGGTATTATGGAACAATTACTCGTGCCCAGTGTGATAATCTTTTAAATCAACATGGCCATGATGGTGACTTCCTAATAAGAGATAGTGAAACCAATGTGAGTTCTGCTTCAGTAAACCAAAATTTTCCATTGTGAATTATGAGGATATTGTTTTGCAGATTTATGTAGTAATTGTCTTTCTCTTCTTGTAGGTGGGTGACTATTCGGTATCTTTGAAAGCTCCTGGACGAAATAAGCATTTCAGAGTGCATGTGGAAGGTGCACTTTATTGCATTGGTCAGCGGAAGTTTCATACCTTGGATCAGCTTGTAGACCATTATCAGCGTGCACCTATTTATACTAACAAGCAAGGCGAGAAATTATATCTTGTACGGCCACTCCCAAAATCTTCAAATAACTGCTAAATATTAGTTTTACATTATTTACCCTACTCTTAACCTGAAGAACATATCTGTCATTCAAGAGTTTGTGTTTGTTAGAATATAATTATAATATATGCTGGAAGAATAACGGCAGAATGAGTGCAAGTGTGTGTATAATATTGGTTTTTTTTTTTTTTTTTTGTTTTTTGTTTTGTTTTTGGAAGTCTTGGAAAGCTAGTTTAGTTTGTTAGGAATAATTGTGATTGCGTGAGCAGTTCAGTGAATTATGTGACCATTTTTACATATTATTTGAGATTCATAAAATACTGTTGTGTTATGATGTAACAGTGAGCTCCATAAGACTCTAGTCATTGTTATCTCTGTGGCAAAAATAAAATCAGTTTTCCAAAACAAATGGCAAAAATATGCACATGATAAAAATAAGGAATATGTTACTGATTTTGGTTAATGAAGGCTGTAACTTCGTTGTAACCATTTTATTGAGTTGCAGGTTTAATTTATTATCTGACTATCTTGCAGAGTAGAGTCATGTGTTGGTCCCTTCTGCAACATTCTGGATGCAGTAAGTGCTTTGTATATTATTTTAGATGTGTGATTGATTGTAAATGATAGATTCATTGGAACCTCGAAGTGCTGAAAGAGAAAGATTTTTATATTTGCATTTTTCAGTTAGTACATATTATCAGAGCTTAGGTACCTCTTAAAGAGTTAACATTAATACTTTGCTCTGTTTAGAATACTGTTGAGTCATTGCATTTTTGTATGCCACATCTATATGTCCTTCCCTGTTGTGAATAATTTAGTATAGAAGACTGCACATTATGAAAATGCATAATGTCAATGTGTAATCATAATTCTAGTGATATAATGAGAATAAATGTTTTGTCATTGTGTCACATTTTTGGTGATCTTCCATTACTCAGTGGAATTAATAGTACTTTTATGCCATTCATTTTTAATATACCTCACCATATGACTTGTGTAAACTGTTTGATGCAGCAGAGATACTACAAAATTGTTGTATGCGTAACTACTGTGTGAACAGAAATTGCTGTTACTGGTTTTTGTTATGTTCTTATGTTCTTTGTACCCTTATGCTTACATGACCTTTATGCAAGCAGAACTTCAGTATCATAGTAATAGAATACTAAATAAGATGATAAAGCAAATTGATTACAAATCAAATTGTTAGCACTTCAAATCAGTAAAAAAATTATCTATTTCCAATAAAGACATTGATGTAACTTTGTTAGATCTCAACAGTGTGCTCCTATATACATTTATATGCTTCAGATGTGGTATACATGACCTGCTTTACAATTATCACTATTACAGTGGTTAATACTGTAACCTCAGAGCCTAAGAACAGGATGAGTTGTAAAGATTCCTTTATTGTAAAGTGCACAAATGACTATGACATTACCAACCCTGTTTAAATTAAATTTAAATTTAACTGTGTGAAATTAGAGATTTTAGATTCATGAAGAAATTGACAAGAGACTTTAACTTGATATTTACATCAAAGACTTGTATGATGTAAGAGTCAGCACTGTGAAACTATTTGTCATGTAAATTCTTTCTGCCCTACGTTTCTTTTGTTCGTTGAATGATTCTGCACAGATTAACTTACATCTGGCATTTTGTAGTGTCAAGCAACTCTTTGAAACTAATTACAGAATATTTGTTTAAAGATGTTCAAATTTAAGAACATCTATGAATTCAGTTTTCAGACAAAATTAAGACTACTTAAAAACAAAGCTCTCTCAACAATTGCAACTGTAGGAACTAGACTAGAATCTCTCTCTTCTTCCCCCCCCCCCCCCCTTCTCCCTCTCCTTTATTACTGATTCTGCAAATGTTAGTAATCAACTTACACATCTGGTTTCTTTGCTATTATATGTTACTTTTTCTTTTTAATCCCCAATATACCAAAAGATTTTGTTTTCCACCTGCTACTTATTAACAAAATGGCTTTGGACCAGTTAAAACAAGAATGAAGGAAAATTGCCATATTGATAAGCACTTAGGCAGTGTAATTAATCAGAAATATTGAACAGGCAACTAAGGAATTTTGTAACATAGCATTATGTATTAAAATAAATGTGTAATACTTTGTGAAATACAAGAAAACATTAGCAAAAATTACATAATTCGATAGGATTCTGATTTCGTTTTGACAACATTTGTAAATGTTTTCAGCAATAAAATAGCATTATTTACTTACCGTCACCTTGCATGAAGGCAAAAATACTTGTATCAAAGGATACTTGAAAGGAGCACTGCTTGCCACACTGAACATTATTTTCATTTTTCATCTAGATTCTCTGTTTTGAATTTATGAATATTTGTATAATTTAATTTTCTTCTTTTCACTGTATAACCATTCCTTTGTGTAAATTATTGTAAACATTCAAGGAATACGCTATGTAATTAATTACCTGCTGTATATAGGTTTTGTGTGTGTAATGATATGATGCAACTGTAGCATATTAATTTTGTGTTTTCATGAGTGACTGCATATTTATTATAGTAATTGGGAAGTTGTGACTTAGAAATGAAAGTTACTAAAGTACAAGTGAGATTTTTTTTATGACGACTCTTTGCAGAAGGGTCATGCTTCTGTGTCCTTGCTCATTTTTAATGGACTGCAGATCTTCTGCTTGGATATAAATTATTATATGGTCAGTGTACTATTTTTTAATTTGCCTATTGTGTAGCTCTTTTTTAAACATAAAATGCTGCAAACATTGTAATGATTTAGTATTCATGTTGTATGCTTTTTTTTTTATTCTGTACCCTGCTTTAAAAATTCTGAGTCTGCTCTGTTTGTGGTCATCCTAACTTTGTTCACTGAATTTAGAGCTCAATGAGATGTTAATCAAGACTGGGCATCACTTAAGTAGCAAGTGAAACAATATTTAGGAAGAATGTTTGTGACAAGGGTAGAATAAAGTTTGACTGACCATGAGAGACAAGCAGTAACAGTAAAATATCATCAATTGCTTTTGGTTAACAAACATGTTTTTTATAAAACTTTCAGCAGTGATGACTGTCATCATACAGAATTCATACAGAATTTGTGGGAAGAGATGCAGGTACCACTTTAGTTGAGAATCCTTTTCAGATATACTAATGAAAATAATCAGTTGTTGACAATACAATGTAATTGGGTGGATAAAAAAAATGTACTCACCAAGCGGTGGCAGTAGAAGACTCGTGTAAAATAAAAATGTTTTACATATGCAAGCTTTCGAAGCCAGTGGTTCCTTTTGGCAGAAGGATTCTAATTTTAGATGGTTGTCAAAAACCAACCTTTGGTGACAGGAGGCACCAGATCTCAGTGAAGTGTTTTCATAGAACAGAATTTATTTTCATTATGTGCTTCCTTTCATAATGATATTTAATTCCACTATACTCTATTCTGAACTTTCATTAATTGAACCCTGTAAGATTTACAGTCTTTGTGATTTTGGTTCTACATCAATCATGCCAGCTAACAAATTATTATTATTTTTTTTTCTTTTTGAATTTCATCCCCTTCCCCCTCCTCCTTTTTATGTTATGTCAAGACAATGTTAAACTTTCATCATCATGTAACTACTAGTATTCTATAGTTGCTGACATAATGTATGCATTAGTCCATGGTTAGGTTATAGTGTTACATATCACAGTACTATCCCAACCCCAAGAAGCTCAGTGCAACCTTAAAATGATTCTTGACCTTACCATCCATCTTCAGAAACCTACCAGATTTCTAAGCTGTAACAATTAACTGGGATTACATTAGAATTGCTGTAGCATTTGAATATTCACCTGCTACACATTGATGTACTGCATGGTTTAACTGCTCCCACACTGGATTGGTTGCTCTCCAACTGCATTACACTGTGAGAATGTCTGGTGTGTTCCTATACATCGCTGGCTACTGGTAACCTGTAGTGAGCAATATTAGGCCTTCATGTTGTTGTTGTTGTTGTTGTTGTTGTTGTGGTCTTCAGTCCTGAGACTGGTTTGATGCAGCTCTCCATGCTAATCTATCCTGTGCAAGCTCCTTCATCTCCCAGTACCTACTGAAACCTACATCCTTCTGAATCTGTTTAGTGTATTCATCTCTTGGTCTCCCTCTACGATTTTTACCCTCCACGCTGCCCTCCAATGCTAAATTTGTGATCCTTTGATGCCTCAGGACATGTCCCACCAACCGATCCCTTCTTCTAGTCAAGTTGTGCCACAAACTTGTCTTCTCCCCAATCCTATTCAATACCTCCTCATTAGTTACGTGATCTACCCACCTAATCTTCAACATTCTTCTGTAGCACCACATTTCGAAAGCTTCTATTCTCTTCTTGTCCAAACTATTTATTGTCCATGTTTCACTTCCATACATGGCTACACTCCATACAAATATTTCAGAAATGACTTCCTGACCCTTAAATCTATACTTGATGTTAACAAATTTCTCTTCTTCAGAAACGCTTTCCTTGCCATTGCCATTCTACATTTTATATCCTCTCTGCTTCGACCATCATCACTTATTTTGCTCCCCAAATAGCAAAACTCCTTTACTACTTTAAGCGTCTCATTTCCTAATCTAATTCCCTCAGCATCACCCGACTTAATTCGACTACATTCCATTATCCTCGTTTTACTTTTGTTGATGTTCATCTTATATCCTCCTTTCAACACACTGTCCATTCCGTTCAACTGCTCTTCCAAGTCCTTTGCTGCCTCGGACAGAATTACAATGTTATCGGCGAACCTCAAAGTTTTTATTTCTTCTCCCTGGATTTTAATACCTACTCTAAATTTTTGTTTTGTTTCCTTTACTGCTTGCTCAATATACAGATTGAATAACATCAGGGAGAGGCTACAACCCTGTCTCACTCCCTTCCCAACCACTGCTTCCCTTTCATGCCCCTCAACTCTTATAACTGCCATCTGGTTTCTGTACAAATTGTAAATAGCCTTTTGCTCCCTGTATTTTACCCCTGCCACCTTCAGAACTTGAAAGAGAGTATTCCAGTCAACATTGTCAAAAGCTTTCTCTAAGTCTACAAATGCTAGAAACGTAGGTTTGCCTTTCCTTAATCTAGCTTCTAAGATAAGTTGTAGGGTCAGTATTGCCTCACGTGTTCCAACATTTCTACGGAATTCAAACTGATCTTCCCCGAGGTCGGCTTCTACCAGTTTTTCCATTCGTCTGTAAATAATTCGCGTTAGTATTTTGCAGCTGTGGCTTATTAAACTGATAGTTCGGTAATTTTCACATCTGTCAACACCTGCTTTCTTTGGGATTGGAATTATTATATTCTTCTTGAAGTCTGAGGGTATTTCGCCTGTCTCATACATCTTGCTCACCAGATGGTAGAGTTCTGTCAGAACTGGCTCTCCCAAGGCCGTCAGTAGTTCCAATGGAATGTTGTCTACTCCCGGGGCCTTGTTTCGACTCAGGTCTTTCAGTGCTCTGTCAAACTCTTCACGCAGTATCGTATCTCCCAATTCATCTTCATCTACATCCTCTTCCATTTCCATAATATTGTCCTCAAGTACATCGCCCTTGTATAGATCCTCTATATACTCCTTCCACCTTTCTGATTTCCCCTCTTTGCTTAGAACTGGGTTTCCATCTGAGCTCTTGATATTCATACAAGTGGCTCTCTTTTCTCCAAAGGTCTCTTTAATTTTCTTGTAGGCTGTATCTATCTTACCCCTAGTGAGATAAGCCTCTACATCCTTACATTTGCCCTCTAGCCATGCCTGCTTAGCCATTTTGCACTTCCTGTCGATCTCATTTTTGAGACGTTTGTATTCCTTTTTGCCTGCTTCATTTACTGCATTTTTATATTTACTCCTTTCATCAATTAAATCATCCTTTCATCCTTAATCGATGAAAGGCCTTCATGTATCAGACAGCAAATGTTCTTGCTAGATTATGATTCTATTCCAGTCTGTCCAAAACAATAGTGCAGGATGGTCTTGGGAACATCTTCATGACCTTATCAGCAGCCAAGCTGATTGGTGAAAAATAGCTGGAGTCAACCTTCCTCACTCGACATGAACCAAACTTAACAGGATTCGTTGCAGTACTAGACATGTCTACCACTTGTGACTATTATTGCGACAAGGTATCAAGAGTTAATAAGCTATCTCAATATATTGACTGTAGGTTTGCACCTCTATGATCACACAGACAAAATAATTTTGTCTAACAAGCTCAAGGAGCTGGAGACTGGTGCTCCAGATATGTATATAAGATTTTGTGGCTGAAAGGTCTTTCAGTTCGTAAGTTTGACTATACAGTCCACCTGCTATTCACTCTTCACTGAATCAGTGTAGTTACCTGGCATTGTTTGTGCTTAATTTCCCTCATAATAGGGTTAATAATAGGCTGCATACAACAGAGCCTTTTTAAGGTCTAGCTGACAAACGAAGAATGAGATAAGGTTATGAATGAAGTTTTACATGATGGAAGTGTTTACAAACTATATTCAAGTGAACATTTAAGAGACATAATGATGTGTAGTAATATGAAGCTGGACATACACTGGTATGTTGGCTTAACAAGAACGAAGATCGAAATTTAGCTTTGAAAATTTTGACAGTTACACCCGTGATTTTTTTTTTCTTTCCAAAGTTCTTTACAATATAAGGCAAGAAATAGTAAAAAGGCTGATTTGAACAACCTGTCTCCAAATGGAAGGCTCATGAAGTGAAAGCATGCAAATACTGCTGAAACACTTTTGCTACAGATGAGTCCATTTTGTTTTCTGTCTATAGATTATTACTTTGTACAAAATCCTTTTTACACTGTCACACATTTGCTATCAGTTCTGAGCAGAAACAAGATACTGAGATATCTTTTTGTTTCTTATTACTTAGTGCAATCCCATGTCACTCTCTGCAATTTGGACCAATTTTGAAACATTTTTCATGATAAATGAAACTGCTCCAGGTGTAATTGACAGATACTTTATTTGGATAAAATGGTACCCAAGACCCAGGTTTCTCGATGTAAATCTGATCTTCAGGTGCTTGATTGCATATGAGAAAATTGTAGCAGTCATGTAAAAAAAAAGCCAACAAATTTATCAAGTAGCATGTAAGATCTCATGCAGGTGAGGTGAAGAGATTCAAATAAACCAAAACAACACTGGGTAAGCAGGGCCTTATAAGTAACCTACCCATCCCATGTTGTTAAAGGCCAGCAAATCTGGTTAACAGACTGCTGCCCACAGTCTGTTTACCATCGCTGGGCAATCGTGATGAGCGGCAGGCAAGGCACTTATATGGCCCCAGTTACTGGTTGACTCAAACAATATTTTCATGCCTGACTCGCACAAGATATCACATGCTACTTGATAAATTTTTGTGCGACTGGTATGATTTTATTGTACGCAATCAGATGCCCGAAGATGGGATTTACATCCTGAATCCCGGGTTGTGTGTACACTTTTATTCAAATAAAGGATTTGTCAGTTACACTTCCAGCAGTTTCATTCATCATGAAAAATTATAGCAACTGTTATGGATGTCTCGCATAGAGTATATTAATTTTGAAACTGTTCAATGTATTTTTATTAGTAGTTAAATTCCAGACTACAGGATTGTGCATTAATGAATAGTTGCTTGGTGGCATGTTGTTTTTCAGGAAGCACTAACAAGTAAGTATACCCTGAAGCTTAATAAATCCCAAGCCCAAATAATCTAAGGTGGCAATTCAAAGAAAAGGCAGGAGTTATTCCTGTGCATTTTGATGGCCTACTTCAGCAAAGGGTATGACAGTTTTTATAATGTTGTAACCCTAAGAAAACCAGTCCATTCATAAAAGTGTTCTGATAGGTATAACTCTCAGTCGTTAGTCAAACAAACTGCAGAAACGTAATGGTGGTGTTGTTGCTATGGCCTTGCCTTCCTCTCTCTTTCTGATCTTTTTAACTGATGTAGCTGACCACTTGGAAGGGACCTATCATTTAATGAGAATTCAGAACCACAGTGCAACTTAACATGTTGCATGTAAATAAACTTTGCCATAAGTTGTAAGTGAAATAAAAAATCCTAGGACTGACAGGGGTTGAACACTGGTCCTCTGGATCCACAGTCAAACAAACACAGGGTGACAGTGTTGTCATTTGCAGACGGAAAGACAATTTTAACATATGCCATGCTCCAGAAGTTTTCATATTTATTTGAAATAATTGTCAATTGAATCCAACATACTTTCCTACTAGCATGTAGCATCCCTTTACACAGTTATGGTAGCAGCAGTGTGTAGTAGTACAAGAAACAGGTGCTGAAGAGCATTTCTGATCCCTAATCACAGCCCACAAATATGACCATGTAACTCAGAGGAGTGCACATCTTGTTGGATGATGTCCCTAATTGCCCAGGACTGATGAAAACACTTGTCTGTGGAAAGTTCTTCAAACATTTGACAATTTGTAAGTGACATGGATGGTTCGTTGTCTTGCCTAAGGGTGCAGTAGTCGGACATACACATCACTGGACAGTAGGTTTCTGCATAGTTCACTTGCGAGAGATAGTGACAGATGTATCAAACAGCCCATTTCAGCTTATGTAAACACCCCTTACATGTGAAAAATAGTACCTCCATAATCTGCCCTGAATATTCTGTATCGACAAGCAAAAGGCACCAGCATCTGTGTTTTTCACTTCGCTTGTACCTTTTCTCAAAAAGTTCCAATGGGTACCGTGAGACATCTGTCCGTGTGATCGTTTTTCCCCGAGTTTAGGCATTCAGTAGCACAGTTCTTGCACCAATTGGGATACCTGCATTGGGATACGTAGTGAGTAAAGCAATGTGTGCGTGGAGCAATAGTGTCTATCGGGTGATATGACTGTTCATAAATTATTGTTCCCCTGCACTGAATTGAAGACTGATTAGCTGCACTGTGGCCTGTCTATGCACCATTACATTATGCAATAGATGACTGTGACAGCTGGCATCAATACATCGTTGCCCATGTCTGCCGACACACACTAAATGTGATGGCACATGGCAAGCCCATGCCTGCATGGCTTTGTAGTTTCCCATGCACAACACAGCCACAGTTCAGCTGCAATAAAATGCTGTATAATGGTATGTCTTGGCTGTCCTGTATGCAACCATCGTGCTACTAGACATTACAAGGGCTGACAATTTCTCAGTCGCGTATGACAACTATTACATTCTTCTTGTCTCTACCTCAGTTATTCATGAGCATATAACAAGAGATTACAGCTGTGGTATGACTAATCAAATACTTTCACATTAGTCAGCTCTGCAGCAAAATTATGGGGGGTGAAGAATTTCGCTCTACATATCTATCTACACAAGCATATCTGTGTTATATTCGAAGAAACTACTAGGATAAAGAGTAAATTTCATGACAAGTTCTATATGGTGTAAAAGTAGTGACAGTTTTGTGAATGTAAAGATTATTGGGAACAGTGTGCTGAAGATATCCAAATGGGGGCAGAGTGATTTCAGGGCAACACATTCAAGAGACACTCTTGATCTCTCCACCAAATCTCATGGGAGAAATGTGTGCATCACAGCAAAGTGGAGAATTACACATCAAACTATCAGTCCGAAAAACCTTACTTACACCCCTTGAACAAATAAAAATACCATAATTGTTCCGAAATTCATTTATTGTGGTAGTGAAATTCACAGTTCCAGTCACATCTATGAACATTCACATAAAACAACTGTATATTATTTTTTTTAAATTGAGTTGTGTAGCTGTCAGGTGGAGCAGGTGGCTCAAAAAACAACATAGATGTATGATGGAATAGCTAGACCCCTCTCACTGAAAAATAATAAAAAAACATTGTTGGGATACCTATAATTTCAAGCATAAAGCTGTACTTCTCTCAAAAGTTATTCTACGTGTCTGCAAAAAATCAAGAATAATATTTAATCAATGCAAATATTCTCTTCTCTCAGTGATCATAAGTAAGTCACAATATTTACGTGCACAAATAACCATGAGGATTTCAAATTGAAGTACAACAAATGAATCATTCATTAGCCCTGTACTCTTCCAGCCAATTTGAGCTAGATATAAATGCTTATATAAGGTATCTGTGTAAAAACTTGGTTATCTGATATGTCAATCATTTTATGCTTAGTTACACTAAAGATGACATTATTGTCATATATTTTCCTTCACACTTCTCCCGTCATATCAAGTGGCAATCATTCCATATATATGTCTAACTCCAAATCTTTTTCCTTTTGATTCTACATTTCAGGCATGTGTCTGTGGAACAGACTACCCAGAAAGACAATCTGTGAGGAGGTTAAACATTTCTCTTTTACCATTGCTGTAGCTTTCATACTGGTGTATCTCAGCTGTCGTTGGTGAGCAGTAAAGTACTATTTGTCACACTGCACAATCATTTCCAACTTCACTCATCCCAATTTATTTCTGCCATTTCCTTCCTTCCATCTCTGACTAAATTTACTTTAGAGGGAGGGAGAGTGAGTAGGGTAGATGTCCTGTCAAACTGTGTGTTCAGAGGCAAACCATGTGTTTGGACTGTTGAAGGATAGAGGAGGAAACTGGCTCTCTCTTTCAAAGGAAGCCTCCAGCATTTACCTTGTGCTGTACAGGTACACCAAAATTAGTTCATTAAGTGAAATGGTATTTATATGTAATTTCAAATGGTTTGTGGGTCACTGTAGCACAAGAACTTGCCACTGTAGTCACACAGTTGTCAGTATGTGACAGTTTACAAGACACTGCACTTCAAATTCTGCAATTTCAAATCCATAAAAAAATTACTACTGCTTAGAGAATATTCAGTTATAAATACAAAGTTTCTAATAGCATCACTGTCTTCGAGGACACGAAAAGTAGGCAAAAGAATATTTGTTGTATAACATATCACTTCTTTCAATCACAAAATTGGAAATACGGACATACATCAAACAAACAATGATCGAGGGAAAATTTTAGAGCTAATTTCACATGTACATATACAATACCTTATATAGTGAGTAAACATTGTGATTACAAGCATTTTACCCACGGCTTCACCTGCATAAATACTTATTGCACACACATCCTCCTCCTCCCCCTCTCACTGTCCATGTCCTCTTCCTTCCCATCTATCTTGCCAGCTGTGCCCATTCACAAGAGCATATATTGCTTGGAACAGATTCTGATACCACCACTATAACGCACCAATCATGCATGGCGGAACAGACGTCAAGCATTACCAGCCCTTTCCCGCCCCCACCCATATGGGAGCTAATAGTTCTTAGCCCCACTGTACTTCTTTCCAGACAAATAAGTAGTTTGGTTGAAATCGATCCAGCAGTTTAGGTGATGTGGACAACACACACACACCACTTTACAAATTCCAAGCGGTTATCATCATTGCATTAATCACCATTACACTGAATAATTTACAATTTAATCCATTAAGTTTTTGTGTGCTTTTATTTAGTCCACTTCTGTAACTGAGTGTCAGTGTGCCCAACTGCCATAAGGATCTGGGTTAAATTACCAGCACTTACAGATTTTTTGTTTGTGGGAAGACTGAAATGCCGAGGGGCTACTGTAATGAGAAAGAAGTAATAGCTACTGGGTTTGGGACTGATTAGAGTTGGTGTGCTGATCCAGTGTTCCTTAAATATCTCACTTCTTTTCAACACTCTTTCATCCAGCTGTAACATCTTACCTTAAATATGTTGCTGGGCACAAATAAAGGCTCTCTTCTGTGCAGTGCTCTAGGATAATCACAAACAAATATTCTTCAGTCTTGCCTTTCATTGTCAACTTCTTAAACCACTCACAAAGGACCTTACCTTGTTCACAAATTATCCGACTGTTACCACATTCTTGTTAACACACACTTTTATTCTAAGTAAATCTTTCAAACAAAACTGGATTAAATTTTTGGAATGAGTAGACCGTGTTCAAGTAATTATCGAATCTATTTTGATCTCCCTGCAATTTTTGCATCTTGTCCTGTTCTTTGGCTTCCTGTGTGTGTTTGAAAAAGCTGGTGTGTCTGGAAATATATCTGATAAGTTTACTATTCTTATTTATTTCCTCTACGTCATGTACTTCTAGATATTTGGTTTTCCCCCTTAGCTTGTTCTGGTCATTTCCACCGAGTGTGTGTGTGTGTGTGTGTGTGTGTGTGTGTGTGTGTGTGTATTTTTTACCTCCAGTCAGGTCTCTCTCTCGATTTCCCACCACATAATTTTCACATTCACAGATAAGTGTATTTTTCTAAGCCTGAAATATTTATGTCATAAATACTTATATTATAACCTTATTCCTTTCACTTCACTTAAACGATTATCACCTGTAATTAAACTGCAAAGATATCAAAAATGCTTTACTTGGTTCCTTTCAGTTCATCAAGTTATCACCTTGCCATTGTCTCATACACTTGCAAACTGCTATTACTCTTGGTTTCTTCTCACTTGGTTTCAATTCTCTCTTATTTTGTGCATCACAGAGCTCCTGTTGGTTTCATTTCCCAATTGGATTTATTTCCTTTTGTTTCCTCTTTCATTGAAACCTAGCCATATCTCTGTCCTGACTTTAGTCTCCTTTGCTACCCCATTTACAATTATGTTTCTGTAGAACATAAATTTTTCTTCTATCCTTTCAGTGTAGCCCAAATATATTCTTAATGGTAAAAACAGCTCTCCATTCATAATTAACCAAACCAATGAAACTTCCTACAGCGGCACATGTAAGACCACCTGTTGCTCTTGTTCCAATAACTAAAATACCAAAATGGTCTACTCCATCCTGCTAACTAACTTTTCATTTTATCTATCTAGGAGGGTGCAGTAGAACTTGTATTCAATGATTAGGCAAGAAAATAATTTCTAACAAATGTACAGTTTTATTACAAAAGCAAGACCAGTCGGATATTATGTCATGCCGTCACACAGCATCGAATTATAAGAATTCGTAATGAGAGAACCATTTATATAGTTTTGTTAGGAAACTTGAGCGCTATAGACAGAGTTGTAACTACAAAATGTTGAACTCAATACAGAAAATTTGAGACACCATCTGTGCTGCTGTTATTGCTATTGCTGTACTTACCATGTGATTGGGTGAGGAGGGAGCTGCTCCTTTGCAATTTGTTCTTGGACGTGGTGGGATGATTAGCAGTGAGGATATGACATGGGAAATCTGTCTGCAGACTAGTTTCGATAGATAATACCTATCTGTGAAGGCCTTCGTAAGACCTATAGCAAACTGGGCATGGGAATTCTTGTCACTGCAGATGCGCCGTTGGTTGTTAGCTAAACAATATGGGAGTAATTTTTTTGTGAGGGATAACAGCTGTCAGAATGCAAATACTCTTGATGGTTAGTGGATTATTGTAGGAACAAAAGGGGCACATTGGGCTGAGGACAACCGGGCGAAGCAAATGAGAGATGTGTTGAAGCTGTGGAGAAATGAGGGTAAGAGGTCTTGGCCCTGGGTCCAGATAGTGAAAATATCATAAATGAGCAGCTACTCACCATAAAGATGACATGTTGAGGTGCAGACAGGCACAACAAAAACACTGTTACACACCGACCTTTCGACAGGCTGGCCAGAGAGAGCGCCATTTGTGATTGAGGTGTGCTTGCTTGTCTTGAGGGTGGGTCTTTTACTTTCTTTTCTGAAGAAGGCTTTGGCCAAAAGCTCACTGTGTAAGAGTCTTTTCATTGTCCATGTCTGCAACTCGACATGTCATCCCACAGTAGCAGTCTATCCTTTTCGTAGTAGTTGATATTCAAACCTGGACTTTCCATTGTTTGATATTACCTAGACATATGAGGAATGAGATTGGAGTTGGAAGGGTACTTGGTGTGTGTGTGTGTGTGTGTGTGTGTGTGTGATCGTGGCAAGGCCAAATGCTTAGGGGACACTGTATAGGGACATCCCAACCACAATAACCCGGTCAACCATTATGCCACACCCACTCCCAAACCCCTTACCACATGTGTCTATATATACCTGTGGAAGACAAGACCTAACCAATTAACCCAACCAGCACAGCCTACTCTTGTCCTGTCACAGGCTTATCCTCTCCCACCCAGAGTTTGGGCCACCTGTGAAAGCAGACATGTCATACACCAGCTTTGCTGCAATTTCTAATCAGCATTTTACGCAGGCATGACCATCAACAGGGTGTATACGTGGACAAGGAAAAGAAATTCCCGGTTAAAAATACACTTTCTCCCGGGTGACAGTATATTTTCCCTTATCAGCCCTTTGAATGGTTATGGTTTTATACACGGGCGTACAATTTCCCGGCACTTCAGAAAACGAAACTCAGGGAAAAATATATGTTTTGGAAATATCTTTGATGTGCAACATGTACGCTACGTATTTTCGTATTACGAAAGTATACATTGGAATTCCAGATTTCAATGTACTTTTGTAAGCCGTTCGTAGCTCATGTAACGTGATCTCGCCAGCTGATGACAGCGGATATTCAGAGCATAGGACAGTGATGTAGTCAGCCAACAGCAACATCACTGGTAAGTAGCATGAACACATAAACAGGGAAAGTTAATAGTTTAAATTAATATACATAGTGTTGCTACAAGAAAAGCAAAGCTTTCGCATATAATATTGGTCTCAAGCTGCAAGAGAAGCTTAGCTTTCACATAGGCTGTTGATCTTTTTGGCGCGTGTTACACTTTAAGATATATCACACAAATGTGCCAGTAAAATTTTTAATGATGACATAAATGTCTGATCTTCAGGGTTCAAAATTATTCTAAATGGCTCGTCATCAACGAGTTGATTTTTAAATGAGAGTCAAACACTCTGTGATTTAATAAATTCATGGTACATTCTTGCACAAATTTCAACTTACGTAAAAGGATATTTACTTTGAAAGTAACGCTTTTCAAATCACTATTCACAATATTTTCCTGCGACCTGTTAGAAATAGGTTCATTTCAGCAGTTGCCAGAGAGCGCAGATAACAGGCGACACCGTGCTTGGGTAGCTATCATGACGTAGGAAGCCCGTATGTACGTACGTGGAAAACACTGAAAGATCATACATTATGTCAAAAGAAACAAGACATCAGAGGATACTGCAAGAGCATCGGAATTTCATGAACGATATTTAAAGTGCATACTTAAAGGGCACATTCGTATGTCCAGATTCCCAATAAAGTAGACCTCGACCTGATATTAAGCTTTTCAGTGTGGTTTTCGGGATGTAAATTTTCTTGGAGCACCAGTACTGTATTATATCATGTTTGGTTCTCTATTATGGCATAGTGCCATACGTGCTAGAAAACGAAAACGTGCACTTGCAATGCAGTGAACAGTTGAAACTAGCCAGTACTGTAGAATTAAACATTTTGTTTCAAATACATTGACTGCCTCTGCAGAAAAAGTTAACAAAAGTCAAATTTCTTTAGCAAACAGACAAAAATAAATTCTTTGTTCCACAAGGCGATTAATGCTTGACTGTCAGAAGGGTGGAAATAAAATAAAATCTGAAACTAATGACATATTTCAGCCTTCCTATGTGAATGTGTTTTAATTCACTTGAGAGCTCCCGGCCACATATATCCATTTTGTTTTCATTTGACGTGAGAGTAAACGAAGGGGAAACAGCAAAATCGCTAAATGTAAACACGGGTCATGTGGAGACTACCCACTATAACTCAAGACTGCTCTGCGCATCAGCCCCGGATCTACGACACTTGCGAACTGGGTCAATGCTAAAAAAAATTGAATTTTCAAAATATGTTCATCTTGTAGTGCACATCTTTCTGAAAAGTCTGAAACATGAAACATATGTATTCGAGGAAATGTAAGACATATTATTTGGTCTTAAGTAGGCCAGAGTGCAGGGCCACGACTCTTCATAAAGCATTTTTCTATCGCACGGCCAAACTATATTCAGGAGAGTGGAAACTGAAATGTCCTGTGGTAGCTCTCCTTCTCCCAGTCGGCCGGTTTGACAGCCTGTCCCTCTTTAAAAAAATCTCACAATTAATAGCGGATGGGATTACTTGTAATCGAGAGAGCAAGAACTCTTCACAAAATCTGAACTCTTTATTGCCTATTACTGAATAACTTGCTGTTTTGTGTGACATAAAATTAAATATAGGATATACAAAACCAATACTGACAAGAGATAAACAAGAAATTACACATTTCTTCAAACCTCAGCACCTAGCATTTTCTCTCTCTAATCTTGCTACAGCTTTACATGGCGTGCTTTCCTTTCTGCGAAAGAATCTATTACCTCATCAAAGTTCGTCAAATGTTTTGCTAAATGAAAAATCGAAATGTCGTTATCTAATAGTGAAAAAGCTATTAATACAAATAATACCCAAGACTGGTGTGGTTTCTTGATCTGATTACGTCTATTTTGTCACTGTCTGCTAGATAAAACAAAATAGGCCTTTCTAATATGGCAGCAATTTTGTAACACACCAAATAAACGAGACTGTTTTGGCACAAATGGCCACTTTTATAACACGGCAGAATGTAATCCAATAAGTACCAATATCAAATGCCTATTAGGCCTACTACAAGCAAAAAGCTTTATGTTAGTAAATAGTTTCACATTTCATTCGTACGCACCAGCTTCTCAAGCAAGAGATCGAAAAGTAGTATTACGAAATTTTTATATAAATTTGGAATTGTCTTATTCTTCCATAATTTGTGTGATGTTCCCATTTCTTCTCCTTTCTCATTCCAACAAACAATCTTGTCATCGCCAATTCTGTACCTATTGCTGCCACTGTCAACATTTGTTCGCCAATTAACTTCATTAACCCTGCCAGAACCACAGGTTTAGTTATCCCATGATTATTTTCCGGTTAGACATTATTACGTGTTCGAACAACACGTTTTCCGTGTTACTTCCAGAATAGAACTTACGTGGCTGCTAGCCGGGGACTGTACTACTGGTCCTTACTAGTGTTGCGATCTGGCCAAAAATTTTTTGTCAAAATTTCATTTTCTTGAATACACCTAGAAGATAATACGTAACCTTTCTCACCTGTTATTCTTGTAAGTCGTTTATTTCCATTCTGGTAGTCTGAATCTATGGATTTCACTAGTAATAATAACAACGCTGATCATTCGCAAACCCAATCAACCACATAATCAGACAGCGATTGGCATTCATCCGTTCGGCTTTTCTCCCTCAGCTCGTATAGCCCCATCCCCTTTTGTCTGCAAAAAGTTTATTTCCAGATGTGACGAGGGTTCTCCTGACAGACATCACTTACACTATGCATGCATTCAAAAGTCAACTTATGATTCATTCAGAAATCAACTTAAAATGTGTTCAAAAATATTCAAAAACTAACAGGGAAGCGTTTCAAAGTCATATGAATAATCAATAGACAAATGTGCGCTGGATGCTAGGCGCTTTGTGAAAAAGTTTTCTTCCTTAAGAGTACCAATTTGGCACCCCCTATTCCCGGTACATTGGAGGCAATTTGTTGTTATGAAGCACTGTGTAGTCTTCCTAAAGTCTTTGACACATTTTCAATTGCAATTTAAGTTATTTTTATTTTTCTCTCTTGTTTATGTTGTATTGTTGAAGTATTATTCTGCAGTTGCGAGATACAGTAATATCCTTTGTTAGATTATCGGTTCTTACCACTCAAAATTACAAACATCTAACTGAAAACTAAAACAACAAAAATTCCCGGGATTCTAAAAATATCCCGGGTTTTTCTCGGACGAAAAAATTCCTGAGTTTTTCCCGGATCTCCCAGGTCGTATACACCCTGGTCAACCAACTGTCCACCCAAATGAATGGCCACTGCCAAACTGTGACCAAGATCAGACTCTGATCACCCAGTGCCAGAAAACACTTCTGAGCAAAACATACTTGATTTCAATTGCAGTTTCACAATCTGGAACATTTGGATTCTTTCTCCCAGCACAAGCATTGCTAAAATATGTAGATGGAAGTTCAACCCAGCTCCCCAGTCTACCTGCCCAACTGCAGTCGTATCACTGAGTATTCTGTGACACAATGTGGTACAAGTGTGTGTGTGTGTGTGTGTGTGTGTGTGTGTGTGTGTGTGTGTGTGTGTGTGTGTGTGCACGCGCGCGCCCACACACTAGCACAGAAAATGATTAGTACAAAAGCTGTCAAGTCTTTTTACAAAAGATGGAGGAAAAATTCCAGAATAAATACACATCAGATAATAACCAAGTGACTATTCAGGAATTATGACAAGCAGCAGCAAGTTAACAAGATGTAGAGAAAAATTTTTAATTTTCTTTTTCCACTGGAATGTAATGACACTTCCCACTATCTCTCAAAAATTGTTTGGGGAGGTATCGGCAGTGATGTAGCTCATAGGGATGGGAGTAAATAAATACAATGTGTGGCTGTAAATAAACAGGCAGTGTCGTTTGATTGGAATTCGAACATAATGAACTTTTAATAGATTATTAATATTTTATGACTGAGTGAGCGTTAATATGTACTGTAACTCAACATAATGTATGACCACGGATATCAGCTAATGTACAATGCGTAGTAGTAAATTTTCTGTTCCTAGTTTTAGATAAAAATTTGAATTTTCTCTTTCTGTTGCATTATAAATGTTCAAAGTAAATAGTGTTAAACTGAAAACAAGAAACACTCCATGACAGTACAATTTTTAATGTATACCACATGTGCACATCACATACTAGTATATACTGGAAAAGGAACAGATCTTCTGAAAAGCCAAATTATACTGAAATCATATATTTATTTACTCTTAAATATCCTACATAAATCTGTTCTTAGAATTAATGCAAGACAACATAAAACAAAAATTTATAAAAAATATAGAAATTAAAATTTTTCTTTTGTCATAATAGTAGCTGTACATTATATACATATGCATGTCATGCAAAAGCTGATAAATTGCACAGCTCTTCGATGTATAAATTTTACAACATTTGGGTTACTTTGCTGTGAAATAATTGTTATGTCTCTGCTGTCAAGTTCATTTACAAAGTACCCCCCCCCCCCTCTCTCTCTTTCTCACACACACACACACACACACACACACACACAAACAAATGTAGTTTTACTACAAGTACAAAAGTGTTAATCACATATTAAGATGACATAACATCTGTTTAGTCAAACCTCCACAAGTCACAGAAAACTGCAATGAAGCAGTAGGTCATTACTAGTGGGTTATATAATTCATTACAAACAATTGCACTTACCAATAAATAGTTTTATGAAGCATTAAACATTTATTTACAAATACAAATAATAACTCTACAATTACAAGTTGTTCTAGCAATGTGCTGATATTTACTGAAATCCCAGCTAGCAGGGCAAAATTACAAGCAACAACAAGTTTTAACTTCACTGAAAGACATGGCCGGATAAAGTCTACCTAAAAATATAAAAAAAGAAGAAAGGAAACTGCCACAAGGTAATCTCATTCACTAGATCCCACTTTGCCTATCAGTTCATCACATATCGCTGTAAGTTCTTGGTTTTCCTTAATCTTTTGCTCCAGCATTTCTTCGAGTGAACTTGCTTTGATTTCAGCTTTCTTTAACATGGCATGCAACTTCGCACTTTCTGCCTGATGACTGCGGCGTAATGACTCGAGTTCCTGATTAGCACTGTGAAAATGTCAGAAAAATGCAGATCAAGAACCACTTTAAAACAATATGACGTTTATAAAACAGTATATGTTGCATCTAGCACTTCCTGGACACTGAAAGCAACTGTCACATAAAGCATAATTTGTCAAGTTAATAAAATCCCCAAAAGTAGTACCTCTGAACAGCAGGCTTGCTTCTGACATTCTGTTCACTAACAGCAGCATGCATTTCAATGAGATAGTAGCACAAGCCTACGCAGATGAACCTTTGCTTTGGTTCTAAGAGCAGGGAGGGGAACTTTTTTCATCTAGTATTCGTATTCATCATTTTTTAACACATAAATGGGTGTGATACTGATTCCCCTAACCAACAAGTTTGTGGTGTTGTGCTTTCACTGAAACTTAAACAGGCAGTGGGACTCACTTCACTTCACCTGTTTGGTGGAAACCTGCTTTGTCCTGTATCAAGGAGGAGGCAAACACAAATGGGTAGGTTCTAGTTCACATATTCAGCTATTAACGGTATCCTTATAGAAATGGCAGCAAATGATGGAGGGAGAGAACTAGATTCACTCAGTGTGTATGCCTGGGGGCCTCATTCAACATGTTGAAGTGGCTATTCTGGCACACGCTGAAACTATCAATGCCAGTCTGGTCTCTGAGGTCATACTTTGATCGTTCCAGCAACAGGCAGATAAAGCTGAGAAGCTTTACACAGCTTGCACACAGCTCACAATTTGCAGCACTGTCCCCAAACCTGATCATAATTCCATATTTTGAGTTGAGTGGAAGAACTGAACCAGAGACTTTAAGGATTCTGTGGCAAGCTAAGCTGCAACTTCATTAGGTGACTCTTCATTCAGTCCACATCCTGACAGCTGTAGGAGGCCCTGAAGTATATGTGTAAGATTCAAAAGAATGTTCAATGTCCCCTACAGGCAAAAGAATGAATCTCCTAGTAGTTAACTGCCGAAGCATTTGCAACAGAGTGCCAGAATTTGAAAGTGTTCCTGAAGAGCAGTGAAGCTCACATAATCCGGGTACAGAAAGCTGTTTGAAACCTGAAATTGATGGCAGTGAGATTCTTGGGAGGTGCGAGGTATGGAACGTTAAGTGTCTGTAAGAATAACTTCTGTAACACGAATGGCCTGATGTCGCTAGAGATGAAAACAGCTTGGGCAAACTTCCAGCGGCTCGTGCGCATCGATGGCAGTTGTGGCTGCATTCGTAGGACACATGGAAAATGGTCACTCGAGTGTGTTCGGGGGCAGCTTCTGCCACCAGCGATCGGCCAGTTGATTGGCCGCCAGCAGTGCGCCTTGGCAACACTGATGACGGCCGAGGGCGGTTACTGCCAGGTGGCGCTGTAGATGAGACATGCCGTGGCGGAGAAGGAGAGGAACATGGTTTCTTATGAGCCTTCTTGGGAACAGGACGTTGAGGTGAGGGAGGAATCGATGGTTGTGAAGTTGGGGTATGTAAAAAATCTTCGCAAGTAGGCTCGTTTTTGTAAGTCCGGGTGTCTGATTTCGGGACTCGTGATTTAGCAGAAGCCGATGAAGGGTGAGCCGTAGAGTGAGCAGGTGATAGTGGGGAGGTTGAACGGGTGAGCTTTGCACTGGCCGATCTGACGACTGTAGCACTAAAGGTGAGATCACAAGTCTGCGTGGCTGCCTCCTTAACAGACCTTGGAGATGCAAGGACAGTGCTATATTTACCTGGTGGAGGCACAGTGGGCTTTCGACTTGCAAATAACTTACAAGCAGCAAATGTAGACACCTTTTTTTCACTCTGATTTCCTGAATAAGCCATTCAGCTTTGAAAATGGGGCAAACTCTAGAGGAAGCAGGGTGGTCACCCATACAGTTGGTGCAACGAGGGGATGGAGGTGGACAAGCACCCTCAAGAGCATCCGTGCCACACGTAA
Source organism: Schistocerca cancellata (assembly GCF_023864275.1). Classification (NCBI taxonomy): domain Eukaryota; kingdom Metazoa; phylum Arthropoda; class Insecta; order Orthoptera; family Acrididae; genus Schistocerca; species Schistocerca cancellata. Next base: position 623,085,273 of record NC_064630.1, read on the forward strand.
CCCATATGACCGGATTGGAACACTACTGGCTGGTATGATTAAACCACTGACACCGAAAGCAACGCGTAGGGTTGGGGATGTAAGGGCGAACTGAAATTATCTCATAGCCCGCTTTAATGTTCAATGGAAGATGAACTCTGTCAAATGTCTAGAAGATAGTACGGGTTGGTACCAAGTCCTTGTCAACCCTTTTCATGACTATGTACAGCCATTACGCCCTGGTCAGACAGGTAGTTTTGAATTTCCTCACTGGGCAATCCATTGAGTGAGCGTGTATGAACCACCCCGTGTGATGAATTTAAAGTACAGTGCGCTTCTACCCAGACAGGGAAGGTGTGTAGCAGTGAAGTTCGCAGCAATTTTTGTGCCTGGATGGCATTGACTGTTTCCAACAAGAAGGTGTCATTTTGTAATAAGGAACAAGACTTTACATGTCCTGCAATTGCATCGACACCTTTCTGAACAATGAAAGGGTTGACTGTGGAGAAGTCTTGACCTTTGTCTGACCGAGAAACAACAAGGAACTGTGGCACTGATGGAAGAAATGTCCGTGGCCGAGACTCATCTAACTTTCGCTTGTGAGCAGAAATTGTAGACATAGAGGAAACCATTGCGGAAGTATCCCCCACGATTACCGGCGTCTCCGATGACGTGCTCCTTCCTTGTGGGGCCCTCTCTGAGGGCACTCCCGCCTTAGGTGATTGTTCACACCTCAGGTCACACCTCCTGAGAAACAGACGGAGGGACCCATTGGCACGCTCAAAAGGTACCGGCTCGGGTAATCACCCCTCCCTGGGACTGGCCGTTACCATGGAGTACGTATGTGTCCTACCTGTCTACCTGGGGCTGGGAATTACGCGTTACCCTGTCACCGGCTACGTGTGGGTCGGCCTTCAGACACGCTCACGGAGGAAAGAATGAGAAAGGGAGGAACAAAGAAATGGAAAGAAGAGAGGTCTTAAATGCCGCAGCGGAGAAGAGGGTAAAGAGAAGAGGCAAGAAAAGAGAAGGACAAAGGGAGGACAGAGACTTTCCAGCATAGAAAGCAAAGAAGACAGACTGCCTTACAGTTACAAGCGCCCGTCTCTGGGTGTTTTAATGAAACATACTCCCACAGGGGGAGAAGGGGAAGGATGTGGAAAAGGAAGGTATGCAGTCTGGAAATCAAAGAAAGCTGCACTTGCTCGGGGTCCCGTGCTCGCGACGCACGTATCCACAAAAGAGTTGCGGACCCCCTGGGGGTCTAGTTAGTGTGATGAATGGTAGCTAGCTCTGAATGTAGAAAAATGGAAGTTAATGCAGATGAGTTGGGAAAACAAACCCATGATGTTCGAATACAGTATTAGTAGGGTGTGCTCGGCACAGTTGTGTCCATTAGATATTTAGGCATAACACTGCACAGCAATATGGAATGGAATGACCATATAAGGACCATGGTTGGGAATGTGAATGGTCTACTTCCGTTTATTGGGAGAATCTTAGGAAAGTAGTTAATCCGTACAGGAGACCATATATAGGACACGGGTGTGACCCAGTGTTGAATACTGATTGAGTGTTTGGGATCTGCAACAGGTTGGGTTAAAGGAAGACATAAAAGCAATTCAGAGGTGGGTTGCTAGATTTGTTACCAATAGGTTCAAACAACATGCAAGTATTACGAGAATGGTACAGGAACTTGAATGGAAATCATTGGAGGGAAGGAGATGTTCTTTTTGAGGAGCACTACTGAGACATTTGAGACTGACTGCAGAATGATTCTGCTGCTGCTAATGTACATTTTGTGGAAGGGTCATAAAGATCAGAGAGATTAGGGCTCATATGGGCACATTAAGATAGTCATTTTTTCCTCATTCTATCTGTGAATGGAACAGAAAAGGAATGACTAGTAATGGTGAAAGGTACCCTCCGCCACGCTTGAGGAGTACGTACATACATACATATCACAGATTCCTCGAGCAAAAAACCTTTCCCAGGAGTTGCAGGAAAGCACAGGTCATACCCGTCAACAAGGGTAGTAGGGGTGATCCACGAAACTACCATCCAATATCCCTGACATCGATTTGTCATCTCGAAGACATACATATGTACAACTTGATATTTAATTTCTTACAAATTTATTTAAGTGCTGTAGACCTTTCAGCTGAAACAATGGGACATTTAAATAAACAGGAAATAACTGATAATTTATGGAACTGTAGTTCGAGTGATGGTAGTTGTGTCATAAGAAGTAACAACAAATATGCATTCCTAGCCCAAAGTAGCCACATATTGCAACAGTTTTTAGTAACAAAGTTTCACTAAAACAAGTGGGGAAAAATAATTAAATTTAAGCAGCATACAAAGTTACTCCCATTTTGCAAAATCTGAATGTGAATTTGGGGGGGGGGGGGGGGGGGATTTTACACAAAGAAAGAACCATGTGGAGGGGGGAAGGTGAAACAAAACCAATGTGAAACTTTTACAATTGCAAATCTACGAGACTGGGTCCTCCGAACCACAAATGAAACGCAAACTGGTAATTTCCTGGCTTCTTCAAACTTGTTAACACTTTGGAGACAAAGCCCGAGGATAGTTTGGGCAGTATTTTTGTGTTAAAATTAAAAAGACTGTGCCCGAGTACAGGTTGGGCTGCAATTTTATCGATGCGCAAGTCACGTATGCTTGAAAATTGGACTAATTTTTTATGAGAACAATGTATGGATTTCTTGTTACATGCCACTTGGTTGGTGTGGCTATAAATTGTCAATTTGTTGAATTATTTAGAAATAAAACTTAGTGAACATAACAGCTACTGTCTCAAATGGTGGAGCCAGTATGAGCACACTGATATAATTTTGTACATATTCTCATTAGAACTTGCAGTATTTTTGCAGCAAATGTGTCATTTTTATTGAAAGAGCAAGAAATTGCTCAATAACTCACTTCATACTTTTTTCTTGAGAAGATAACTATCCATTCATTATTTTGAAATTTGCAATCTATCAATGAACTAAAGTAAATATGAAAAATAACTCTTGAATCATGAGCCTTTTTTAAATTATGTATTACCTCTTGATGATACATCAGTTACATAGGTGCTAGAAATGCTTTAAATAATGGAATAAATGGCTGGTTTCCTAGGTCCAAAATACTTCCAAGTGGCTTGTCTTCAAAGTGTTAAAAGTCATGCATCATAGGAAGTTGTAAAATTACCAAGTTTATTAGACATAAACATTAAAAGAACTGTATGCAAACAGCACTTCATCATTTCGCAGTGGATAAGAAGGTTAATGCGCAATCAATGAATGTTACAACACATTATTCATATTCAATAATGCCATTGACACGTGTATTACTATTTCCACCTCTACATATATGACTTCAGGAATATCACTGCAAATTAGGATAAAAAATTAAGAATGGACTTTCTTGCAAAGATCATACAGAAGAAATACTAAAATAAGAGAAAATGGAGTAATTATCAACATTTTATTCTAAATCTCTTTATCAGTTGGATGTAAGTTCTATTGCATAGTACAGTAGTTGCTGTGTAGCAGAACTTTCATGGCATAATTAGGTTGTATCAACCCATTGCCCAGGGTTTGCTTGACTGCAGTAAACACAATCTTTGGGGAGGCTTCGTACTTGAACAATCTTCGCAAGACTGATGGAAGCAGTTGGGGTGCACTGCACTTGCTCCTGTGTATTCTGCTGGTGAATATCGCATTCCTTGGCGGGGAAACAGCACACCTACAACAAAGATTGATGTGCAGCTTAATGAAGCCACGTGTGTTATCACTGGGACTGTCAGAATACCCCCACTCAGTAGTTACCTGTCCCAACTAATACTGTTCTCCACAAGATCTGAGGAGGAAAGCAGCTAAGATAAACTTGCTCAACAAGATCACATCTCATAAAAACTCTCCCTTGCACGATGTCCTGCAAAAGCCACCAGCAACTCATCCAAGTAAACGATCTTGGATTGATTCTTTCAACCGATGACACTGCCAGAATAAATATTCACCCAGAAATGCTCACCTGGTTCAAGATACAACAAAAGAAGGCTGATGGATTCCAACTACCATGTCACACCTGCTCGAGGCTTAACCACATCAGGATGGGTGAATTGAGATGTGGTTACACTTTGCAGAAGTGGACTTGACAGACAGCAGAGTGGAGGAGCAAACAAAAGAACACGTCGTCGAGGAGTGTCCACTGAGCATTTGATGGTGATCTGAGGACACTACGCCAAATGACAGTGCTCTAGAGTGGTGGTCACGTTTGGACATTTCCATTTGATTGCTAATACTTTTGTGTAGTTGTTAACACCATACGATAAATATATCAATAAATAATCAGTTGCAGAGCAAAATTCATTCGCTTTGTGGGATTATTGACTTGGACATATCATCATCTTCCTCTTTCAGCCCAACAATAGATTACTATTGTTGAAATGAAGATATTATCCAGGACAACTAATATGACTCAACAAAATTTCCAATAGCTATTTGTCAGATCAGATTCATCCGCATATCAGCATTTTTGCACTTCAGTCACAGCCATGGCTTACAAATTTGATCACATACACTCCTGGAAATTGAAATAAGAACACCGTGAATTCATTGTCCCAGGAAGGGGAAACTTTATTGACACATTCCTGGGGTCAGATACATCACATGATCACACTGACAGAACCACACGCACATAGACACAGGCAACAGAGCATGCACAATGTCGGCACTAGTACAGTGTATATCCACCTTTCGCAGCAATGCAGGCTGCTATTCTCCCATGGAGACGATCGTAGAGATGCTGGATGTAGTCCTGTGGAACGGCTTGCCATGCCGTTTCCACCTGGCGCCTCAGTTGGACCAGCGTTCGTGCTGGACGTGCAGACCGCGTGAGGCGACGCTTCATCCAGTCCCAAACATGCTCAATGGGGGACAGATCCGGAGATCTTGCTGGCCAGGGTAGTTGACTTACACCTTCTAGAGCACGTTGGGTGGCACGGGATACATGCGGACGTGCATTGTCCTGTTGGAACAGCAAGTTCCCTTGCCGGTCTAGGAATGGTAGAACTATGGGTTCGATGACGGTTTGGATGTACCGTGCACTATTCAGTGTCCCCTCGACGATCACCAGTGGTGTACAGCCAGTGCAGGAGATCGCTCCCCACACCATGATGCCGGGTGTTGGCCCTGTGTGCCTCGGTCGTATGCAGTCCTGATTGTGGCGCTCACCTGCACGGCGCCAAACACGCATACGACCATCATTGGCACCAAGGCAGAAGCGACTCTCATCGCTGAAGACGACACGTCTCCATTCGTCCCTCCATTCACGCCTGTCGCGACACCACTGGAGGCGGGCTGCACGATGTTGGGGCGTGAGCGGAAGACGGCCTAACGGTGTGCGGGACCGTAGCCCAGCTTCATGGAGACGGTTGCGAATGGTCCTCGCCGATACCCCAGGAGCAACAGTGTCCCTAATTTGCTGGGAAGTGGCGGTGCGGTCCCCTACGGCACTGCGTAGGATCCTACGGTCTTGGCGTGCATCCGTGCGTCGCTGCGGTCCGGTCCCAGGTCGACGGGCACGTGCACCTTCCGCCGACCGCTGGCGACAACATCGATGTACTGTGGAGACCTCACGCCCCACGTGTTGAGCAATTCGGCGGTACGTCCACTCGGCCTCCCGCATGCCCACCTATACGCCCTCGCTCAAAGTCCGTCAACTGCACATACGGTTCACGTCCACGCTGTCGCGGCATGCTACCAGTGTTAAAGACTGCGATGGAGCTCCGTATGCCACGGCAAACTGGCTGACACTGACGGCGGCGGTGCACAAATGCTGCGCAGCTAGCGCCATTCGACGGCCAACACCGCGGTTCCTGGTGTGTCCGCTGTGCCGTGCGTGTGATCATTGCTTGTACAGCCCTCTCGCAGCGTCCGGAGCAAGTATGGTGGGTCTGACACACCGGTGTCAATGTGTTCTTTTTTCCATTTCCAGGAGTGTATATAGAACAACAACTAGGACCATTTCCTACCCCCTACAAATTTGGCTAGACATACTTCGTAAAGATTCCTTAAATGCATTAACTTTTCCTTTGTTCGTGAAGCCTGATGTAAGGAAAGATGTCTATGTTACGCAACAGACCCTTTTTTACTATAGAGAATAAGTGATAAACTGTTCCATCGTAAATTAAATTCCAAAAGTGTAATAAGATCTGTAGTATAAAAGTGGTTATAAAATGACGTTCATGGAAGTGCTATTCCATTTCAACAAATTAAATTCTTGACTGAAGTGTTGGGAGACATTTGCAATGTTATGTCAAAACCTGCTGTTTTAGTTCCCTGCTCCACATCTTTGTAAGAATTATGAAGTGTGTTCAAGTTGTAAAAATGCAGATTTTTTTTTCACAAACCACCCACATAAAAACTGTGAAATTTTTGTCACTTCCTAATGTAATCTCCCTGCAGCTGGACTCTTTTTCACAATGCTGACTGCCATGATTCTATGGCTGTTGCAAACACTTCTTTAGAAGTCTGGTTAGACCACAGGAAAATTGCTCATGCAACAGTGGGCAGGTAAATTCTGCTTAGCTAATTGATGCTCTGTTCCACACAGCATCAGTGTCTCATCCACTGTCACAAACGATTAAAATATAATCCCATTCATGTCTTTATAATTCATCAACATTGCCTATCATGAAAACATCGACATTCTAGGTATTTTAGAAAAAAGTCCTCAGTATCACTACTGCCATTAGAATTCTGTGTGCCGTAAAATGCGGTCATCTCTGTCACATATTCATAACCAGTACATGCATATTTGAAAACAAACCACATGCTTCTGTTTCCAGAACTGAGAATAAAATTGGAGGTGTTATAACTAGAATGCATCTCACACACCTGCAAAAGATCAGCTATCAAAATGAACTGGAAATAATAACAAATACAGAAAAGGGCAAGTGATATTTTTGGTGCAGTTCAGTAGCTTGAAATTCCAGTTTAGTATCCACCTAAGATCTTATCACAGCTACTTCTGTCCATTTGCCAATTCAGGGGTTAATCAAAATGGCTACACAAATCACTGTTAAAAGCAGTTCTGCATGCAGCAAAACTAACACCTTCAACAATTCTGACACTGCCTTCTTAAGGTGTATCCTACCATGCATAAAATTTCAGATTGTAAGCTTGTTTGGCATTTTTCCATTCTCAGCAGGATTTCCTGATTTTCTATGATGACTGCATTAATCAGTAGGCTATCTGTTTGCAACTTCAGGTCTTTTTTCAAACTTTCCTTGCAATTGAACGGGGTTCATCTAAAAAAAAAAAAAAAAAAAAAAAAAAAAAAAAAAAAAAAAAAACCTACTACTTTTTGAACCAATACTGCCTTGCTCTTCTCTTTCATCTACAAAAGGAGATGAAAAAGAATGTCTTGGCCCTGCAGCTGCATTTTCCTGCAAGTTGAGAAACTGAAGGTAGGGATTTTCCATTTAGTAAAGTACCATTCCTTAACTTTCATGGAATAACCAAGAACAAACTGTACAGAGTCCAGAACAGTATTGTAATTCGTGGGCAGCCTTCAAAAGATAAAAGAAGTTCACATACAAAGAGACCAAAATAAATACCAGAGTTGACTGCTCAGTTGACTTACTATTAGATAAACTCCTTTAAAGCAAGGCAATAGCACTACTACTAGTGTGATATCTCAAATCAAAGATACCTGCCAGAAGATTTGATCACAAGTGCTATGCATTTCTAATTTTTCCACCAGTACCATATCAACCTTCCTTATGAAAGTGACTGGACACCATATAAAACTTTTGAAAAACATTTTGAATATACCCGGTCTGATACATGTACTACATGTGATTCCTTGAATGGCAAAATGAAAACTGAGGAAAGAGATTTTGAGAATAGTCATTAGCACAAAAGACATTGCACTTGAAAAGGGCAGAAGCTTTTGTAAGCATGAAATGAAACTATATTCTAGAAACAAAACAAGGCTTCATTAACTGTATTTCAGCTGACTATATGCAGAACTTGCCCTACCACTCTTACAGTCAAATACCATATACTATGCAAGACAGTTAGGGTACAATGTCCTTGGGAATCACAATCTGGCAGATGACTCGGTCTCAATTTACTGCTGTCTTGAACATGAAATAAGGAAAGGTCATAGTGTATTTACCAAATGAGCAAGACTTCTCATTGATGGGGCATAAGATGTAGAAGACAAAGACTGCAGACATTCCTGAAAATTGTTGAAGCCTGTATGTTGCCTCATCCATTCCAGCTAAATATAATGAAACATGATAATTTTGTACACATTAAACTTGCTACTGGGCCATTCTGTTTGAAAACACCAAAACCACCTAAGACAGCAGCAGGTACAGGTAACTTGCAATGATGTGGAAGATAAGTTTTTCCCTCATTGTAGAACTCTTTACTTTTACCCACGGAATAGACATATCATAGTCAAGATGAAGCCTACTACAGAACTTACTTCTTTGGATATAAAAATATTGCACAAAGAATGCAGGTTTTCAGCCAGCTAAAGCAGATATCTTTGTACCTTGACGCTGTTCCTGGGAGAAGAAAACAAAACTTTCTACAAGGACCTCCTTTTGGTACCCCAGAAGAAAACTATAACAAAGGGGAGTAGATGAAAGATGATGAAGATTATGGCGATGGGTGTGAGGACGAGTAACAACTAATAACAAATAATAAGAACAGCAGTGAAAAATATTAAAGCTTTTTCCTTAATTTTCTAAAAATACTGGACAATAGGGTATTTGACTATTTTCTGGAAATTGTCTTAAATTGTTAATTTATGCTCCTAACGTGTTTTTTCTTCCTCTTTAATTTCAGTATTCTTTTATAAAAACAGAAATGGAATTCAAATAATTTGAACACGCTAAAATGCTCCATTCGAGTTATGTGGCATCAACAGCTAGCTCGCTGCTCCTACCGTCATAATGGTAATTCACAGTCATGCCTTGTTTTGAAATTTACGTTTCGGAAAATCGGTTACATGTGGTGTGTAGTACCGTACTGTGCAAATACACGTACAATAACTACTGAGAAACTGTTTTTTAGTGTTCCAGAGAATGAGAAGACATGTAAAATGTGGTTGCTCTGTACCGGCAAACTGCCACCATGTCGACGCACAAGTTCACTAATTTAATTAAAAATATGTTGCACTGTGAAGTTAACTTATCTTCGAGATATGCTCTCCCACTGTTAAAACAAAGGATAGCATGACTTAATGAAATTAAATTCACCTAACTACACCTCAAATATTCGGTAGCTCAATTGTGAAGAGTGGTAAAACGCCAAATTTTATAAGACGATGTCCATAAATCGCTGGTTGAAACCTAACCTGAGGAACATTTAACTTATTTGTAAAACAGCTTGACCGGCCTCTCATATGTAAACCAAATCATGATTATAAAACTTCACCACACCGATCAGAAACAGATTATTATTGTTTTCCTTGCTGTTTACAAAGACTTACATTTGCAATTGCTGTCCACACACACCATATTAAGTAAGATATTACAGGGTGTATACAGGGACAAGGAAAAAAAATTCCCGGATTTCTCCCAGATACCCCGTTTAAAAAATATCGAAAATACACTTTTTCTGTGCTAAGTGACAGTAGGTTTTCCGTAGATTTTCCCTCGGGACTGTAAAACTTATCAATCCTTTGAATTGTTAACGTTTTATATAATCGCGTGGAACTTCCCGGGAAAAAAAGACGGAGCAGAGAAGTTTTGGAGAGACTTTCAATAAAAAAAGGAGAGAAGTTTTGGAAAGACCTTTGATTTGCATCAACATATACGCTGCATATTTTTGTATTATGAAAGTATAAATTCGAATTGCACCAAACACAGCGCGTTAGTTTCCGGAACGTTGCAACCGAGGTTGCGATGTCCTTTTGTAAGCGAGTCATATCTCAAGCCACGAGATCTCGCCAGCCGATGACAGCAGCTATTCATAGCATAGGACACGTGTTATAGTCAGCCAATAGCAAGATTCCTGGTTACATAGCGCGAACACACAAGAGGAAAAGTTAACAGTTTACATTAATGTACACAGTACCGTATATCTACAAGAAAAGCTAAGCTTTCACATATAATATTGGTCTCTAAGATTAACACGCTACAATAGAAGTTAAACTTTCACATGTAATATTGATCTTTTTTTGCGTGTGTTATACTTTAAAATACATCACACAAATGTGCCAGTAAATTTAAAATTATGACATAAATGCCTCGGCCCGAAATTCTTGTAAGTGGCTGGTCCTCAAACTGTTCAGTTTCGAATGCTCTTTGATTTAGATATCCATTCCACTTTCTCACATGTAACATAATTCATCATGCGTGAAAAGAAATTTCCTTTGAAAGTAATGCTTTTCTAACCACCGTTCGCAATACTGTTAGAAATAGGTTCGATTTACCAGTTGCCAGAGAGCTCCAGAAAACGCATTATTGTGCATGTGCAACTGCAGTGGTGTAGGAAGCCCGCATGTTCGTGTGTATAAAGCACTAAGAGAGCTTACATTGCACCATGAAAGAAACAGGGCATCAGAGGATACTCCAACGAGCATCGAAATTTCGTAAACCATACTAAAATGCATAATTCGGCTTGAAGTGCAAATTGGCGTTTTCCTGATTCACAATGAAGTAGGTACCATCTGATATTAAGCTTTTCAGTGTGGTTTTTGGGATGTAAATTTTCTTGGAGTACCAGTACTCTACGATCTCATGTTTGGTTCTTTATTATGGCGTAATGCCATACATGGCAGAAGATGATAACGTGCACTTGAAATTCAGCGAACAGTTGGAACTAGCCAATACTGTAGAATGAAACACTTCGTTTCAAATAAAATGATTGCCTCAGTGGAATTTCTTTAGCAAACTTGCAAACATAACTTTATTCTTCTGCAAGGCGATTAATGCTTGACTGCTACTAACTTGGAAAGAAAATAAAATCAGAAATTGAAATTAATAATATATTTTTGCCCTCCGTAATTATGTGAATGTATTTCAATTCACTTGATAGCTCCCGGGCACAGAAATACGTTTTGTTTTCATTTGACGTGGGAGCTGTACACGAAGAGAAGCATCAAAATCACTTAACGTAAACACGGGTCATGTAGGACTAACCCCCTCCCCACTACAACTCTGTGCAAGCGCGAATCTGGCAGCTAGGGCGCGCAAGAAAAATTTTTCTCCTTTGCATCTGACTGCTTGCTGCTACAACCGATACAGCTAACAGCCAAACTTCAAGTAGCGGGAAGTGGAAGAAGGTACTGCTTATACGCGAGTCAAATGCGCATGCACAACAGACCACTGGCAACTGGTCAAACGAACCTAAAGTGAACAGTTGTTACGTCATGCTCATAGCAAGCAGTTTATTGTTACAAAGAATTACAGTCTGCGCCCTACGGCCTTTGACATATTTTTGCTATCTGCAAACGCTTGTGCATGCACGGTGTTTATTGTCCTAACTTGCACATTTCCTTTGCCACTAAAGTTTTATTTTTTTCCCCTCTCGTTTATATTTTATTGCTGCAGTTCTCCAGTAGCAAGGATACAATAACATTCTTTGCTAGAGAATCAATTCTGCAGTCAAAATTACAAAAATATAACAGAAAGCTAAAACAATGAAAAATTCCGAAAAATTCCCGGGTTTTTCCTGGTTTTCTCCCAGATGAAAAAATTCCCGGGTTTTTCCGGGTCGTATACACCCTGTATTATCTAGTTAATGTGACCACACACTTTTCACTTTATTAGAAACAATCCTTACTGTTTAAATTTTAGCAGTTTTATCATCTTACATGAAGGTGAATTAAATATGAAGCTTTAATGACAGTATTTTGCATGGTTTTAATATACGAACAGGTAGGATTATAAAGTTGGCCATAAAAACAAATTTCTTGTTTTCTGTTAAAAATGATGGCAAAATGGAAAACAAACTTGCACTTTTCATGGTACAGCTTAGTATGTTCTCTCTCGCAGCCAGTTTAACAGAAAGCATTTATAGACGTCTGCATCTCCAGTGGTTTAGGCTGTACATAGTCAGTTGAGAAGGAACTCATCCAACCGAATCTTTCCTTCAATTTTTGAAACAAAACATTTTCAGTAAGATCAAATTTATTGACATGAAATATATAAGAATTTAATGTTTTGACGATAATCTGTTGATGTTTTTCATGTGTTCATCACCAACGGTTGTCTTTCTGTCCAGAGAGAAAACTAATGGTGCCAATGGTTTACCAACTCTCACGTACACTGCGTAAAACTGCCCATGGGAAAAAAAAGGTGGCAATTCAAGATTTAATCCACACACTTCCAACTAATTCCCAGTGATTTATTAGTCATCACTGTGAATGCTAGGTGAACAGAAAATTGGACAAGCTTAAACTGAAATAGAAAGTCAGTTGGTATCAGTGGTATTCTTGAAATCAGAACATCCTTGTCATAGAACTTTCCTACGATTATTGTTGCTTCAATCACATTGTTCTTCAGCTTCTTAACAGGGAGTCTTGTTTCAGTGTACAGCTTTGGTTGGTTCAGACTGCGCAACAAGATTATCACCAAGCCAACCTTGAGCTACAAATTGTACGGTGGCATTCCTAGCAAATCCAATAAATAGGAATTCAACTGGATAACTGACGACTTCATCTGGATCGGTAATAGAATCTACTGAATTAAATGAATGCAATTGCCCAGCGATTTGACTTCCGAGTTTTTAAGTTCAAATTGTTTACATCCCTATTATTATTATTATTATTTTTTTTTTTTTTTTGCTGTCAAATAGCTAATTTGTTCAACCAAACTCGAATGGAGAGACTTTGTGAATTGTTGAGGTTTGTTTGTGTGATATATTTGTGTATGCGATTGTCATGCATTTGAAAAAGAATTAACCTTAAAAATAGTGTTAAGTCCTTGTTCTTCGACAATATTCACCCCAAATGATGTCATTTGGAAGGAATTGTTGTACTTTTGTATATTCAGCTAGAAATGCTTCGACCCAGGTTCTTGGCCAAAGAGCAATGATGCCACTGGTTCTATTGGCAGTGTCAATTGTAGTAATTTGATCTTTCCACTCGCACAACTGGCAGTTTGTGTCAAAATATCAAATCAAAGCAATGTTGACAAACATTTTATATTGTTCTGAAGTTAACCAATACATCCATGGCACAATTGACTGTTGGATTGAATCTGAACGCCAAATGTTTGGCTCCAATTGTCATGTTTGCCTGTCTGTTTTCTCAATGCTTCAAATTATTTTGCGTTTAAGCTCCAACTGAGCAAGTCGAACTCGACTGTGAATGTCGTTTCAGAGTCATAATGGATCACACTTGAGAAATTCTTGTTGTCTACGCTCTTCGCCAGTCTCACTGACTCGACATCATATAGTCAGCTTATGTTGTGTGTATGCCAACCAATATATCCATGACTCACTGGTGGCATTTTTTCCAAAGAAATAAATGACGAGCTGAAATAAATTGAATGTTTGCAACACACAAAATTACCACGAACTGAAATCAATCTTTGCAACACAGCAAAGAGGAGAGGAAGTTCTGAACTCCCCCGTTTGGGATGGGCGTCAATAGCCATCACTGTTACAGCCACTCTGCTGCAAGTTTTGTAGTTGTTGTGGTTGTAGTTTTCATCTTTTCCTCATTAGGAGCTACGGAGGTGGTAGTTGATAACGAGTCCAGTTCATTTTAGACACGCTCGATGGAACTGGGGTGTGGCAGGTAACCCATAGGATACCCAGCAACAAATGTTTTGCCTCGACGTCCATCAATCTGATGTATAATGTACCCTGGGCTTTTGTTACTTTTTATTTTTAAAATATAAGAATAGCCATCAGTATATAGGGGACTAAGCCGAGATATCTGCTCTCCTAAACATGAGATGTTCACCTGCCACACTTTACAGTCATTGCTCAAGAATAATTGGACTATGTGATACTAGAGGACCAGCAGAGTTGATCTACAATTATTTTTCATGTATAAATTGTTCCCAAGGATTTGAGATCCATTCCTCTCAAGTACAATTCCAGCAAATGTTTCGTACAAAGATCTGCAATCAGCAGATATTAAATATATTCAACTTCTGTAGTCCTGTCGTCAGTTGTGTGTAATATTACAGTATATTGATAATTTTGACTTTTGGACAGTCTAATTACTATGGAACAAAAACCACAATTTTTGTGCCATACGTGTTTTGCCTTTATTCTTTGCAATGCGTCTTCAGTGGCCTGGAATATGTACATATTTCTGTTTATATTACTTACTTTACATTTCGAGACAATGTATATACAGATTATAAACAGTTCTGGTGTTTGGCTTTTCTGCGATGATGTAATAATTTAAAATTCTACTTAAAGGTTGTGTGGATGTTTTTCTACATGTGTTTTTTTTTTACTGCCGCTGCCTGTAATTTTGATTTTCAGACTTCACAGCACCAGGGAACTGAACATTTGTTCTGACGCTATGTTTTGGATGGTGTTACCAAATGTCAGACGTTATTGCCAACTACTGAGTGCAATTTTGTGATCCATTCTCTCTCTCTCTCTCTCTCTCTCTCTCTCTCTCTCTCTCTCTGTGTGTGTGTGTGTGTGGGGGGGGGGGGGGGGGGAGGGAGAGAGAGAGAGAGAGAGAGAGAGAGAGAGAGAGAGAGAGAGAGAGATTAAATGTAAGAGTCTATATTGATGTGTGTTTGCTCATTTCTCAAACCATTTGCTTTCAGCATGTGGAAGTTTTCTTGTATTTGTATAAAGGCATAATTTTTGACTTTTGAAGGTTGTCAACCTTAGTTGGAGCAAGCTCCGTTTTACAACTACGGTTGTTAATCGCAGAGGGTGTGTTTGGTCCACGAGAGCTATTTTATTTCACTCAAGTCTGTCAGCAAACCGAAAGTCAAAAATGGAAAGGTCTTTTAGGAAAAAAATTCAACTGTCCTGCTCAAAAAGACAGGAAAAGGCTACATCGAATTCAGTGGGTAGTCAACTAGAAGACAGCAACGAATCAGAGCGTTTGCAACCATCAAAATGCATACTAAAACACAAAATGAAGATTAAACATGAGCAGATAAATTATATAGCAACACACAACATAAACTCACTACTTCAGACCGGAAAACTCAATAAACAAAAAATTTTAATAACAGGGATCCAAGAAATAAGAAACACCACAGAGGACCCATTTTAATCACAAGGATACAGAATTTATAATGGGAAACCAGGACCGAGGGCAATGAAACAATGTCCCCAGTTTGGAACAGGGCTTTTAGTAAACATAAAAATAATAGATTCAGTAACAGATTTCCAAGCAGTATCACCAAGAATTGCGACTCTCAGCTTTAAAACAATGAATAAAACCTATACAATAATAAATGCTCATGCCCCAACAAATGAAAAAAATTGTCTAACAAAAACAAAGGAAGAGGTAGATAAATTTTGGGACCTTCTAGAACAAACTGTGAACAGAGAAAATAAAAAGAAAGGAAATATAAAGATATAATTGGAAAATGGAGTCCACATAAATTTATGAACAAAAACGGTCAAAGACTTGTAGAACTCTGCAGAGAACACAACCTTATATCTAAATCAACATACTTAACGAGGAAGCCAAGTAAACTTAAAACATGGAAACATCCAGATTGGAGGAAGGGGGAGTGGCAGCTAGACCATGTCTGTATGGACAAAAATTTTCATAAGGTGATCCACAATGTTAAAGTACTGAGAGGAGTAGACACAGGCTCAGACCATTATATAGTTAAAATTAAAATCAAATTCACTCCGTTAAAGAAGAGGACCGGAAAACTAATAAAATAAAAAGGTGGTTTGACCCGCATCAGCTAATTAAAAAAATAAATACCAACAAATAACACAAACCATCAAATTATCAGATGATCTAGAATAACTAGTGCCTAATCTTAAAAAAGAAGCAGAGAATCTAGCTCCCTTGAACCCATGAAGGAAACATGCATGGTGGACATCAGAATGTGAGAAATTCCATGAAGATAGACACCAAGCACGGTTCAAGTTTCGAACACACAAAACTGAAGAAAATGCCATCAACCCAAAAAATGGAAGAAAAAAATTCACACAAAATATTAGAAGAATCAAGAGAGGATTCCATAACGATATTATAACCTCTATAGAAGGTAATTATCATAAAACCAACTCCAGGAACTACTATAAAAACTTTGGGAAACAACTACAACAGTATGAGGCCCCTACACTAATACTGACGGATGAAGATGGAAGAATGACACACAGTAACAAGGATAATGCAGAAATCATGGCAAAAGCATTTAACAAACTTCTGAATTGCGAGGAACCCAAAGAACCCTTACAAATCAACATAAATACCCCAATAAAAGGCAAACCTAACAAAGTAGACCCTCCAACAAGTAGAAATAATTCTTAAAGAACAAAAAAATTGTAAGGCATGTGGAGAAGATCAGGTTTTTGTTGAAATGTGGAAATATGCAAGTGACACAGTCAAGACCTCCTTACACATGGCTCTAACAAAACTTTGGGTAACAGAACGATTCCCCGAACATTGGACCACAGCTATCATCCACCCACTACACAAAAAGGGAGATAAGAGCAACCCAGACAACTACAGAGGAATCTCTCTCCTATATTGCACATACAAAATTCTATCCAAGATCATATATGGAAGAATCAAGGAGCAATTAGAACAGGAGTTAGGGGAATATCAGGGAGGTTTCAGACCATGGAGAAGCTGTGCAGAGCAGATAATTAGTTTAAAATTGATTATGGCATACTACAAGAAATGGAACAAACCTCTGGCAATAACATTTGTAGATTTTAAGAAGGCATATGACTGTCACCACAGACCTTCAGTATTAAAAATTTTAAGAAATCTAGGACTCCGTCCAACACTAATTAAAATAACACAACTCACTCTAACCAACACCAAATCAAAAGTGAAGTTAAGCGGAGAAATTTCGGAACCATTCCTCATAAAAACAGGCTTAAGACAAGGTGACTGCATATCACCATTACTGTTCAACTGTGCACTGGAATACATAATGAGAGAATGGTACAAGGACAATCCAAAGATGATAAGAATTGGAAGTGCAAAAGATGGTATTAGCTTAAACTGCTTGGTATTCGCTGATGATCTCGCTCTCCTAGCCAACACCATTCAAGAAGCCAGAAAACAAGTGAAATCACTAAAAGAAATGGCAGAGAAAGTAGGCCTTAGAATATCATTTGAAAAAGCGGAGATTATGCTAACTGATCCACCACTTGCAAACAAAATTACAACAGGAGAACAGGAAATAGAAACTGGTGATAAATTTAAATATTTAGGAGAAATAAAAACATACAATCTAAATGAGAAGCCATCATGGCAGAATAGAATAAAAAAAACTGAATTATGCAAATTAAATTACCGAAACTACAACAACAAAAAAAGCCTATCTATAGATGCAAAATTAAAACACTATAAAACAGTTGCCCAACCAGAAATAACGCATGCAGCTGAAACTATCTTCAGAACAACTAATACAGCAGAAATTGACAGAATACTAAAAATAGAAAGAAGAATAAACAGTATAAAATAAATGGACATTGGAGAATAGCATCAAATGAAACAGTATATAAGAAAATAGAACCAGTCATGAGCACGATCAGGAAGAAACGCATCTATTTGTTGGACATCTGACGAGAACTGCAGAAAACAGAATTAGTAAAAAAATAATACAAAAATTGTGGTATAGCAAGAGCGACATTAAATGGATCACAGAAATTAAGGAAGATATAAAAGAACTCAAAATTACAGTAGATGACCTAAAAAACAAGACAGAGAATACCAGAATACTGCAACACCCGCAAATCAGACTACAAATGAAAATCAATAAAAGGAGTACAGGAAGAGTGGTCTCAGTTGAAGAAAAAGAAAATATCTGAAAGAATGAAGAAATATTGGGCAGACAGAAGAGCAAAACACCTTTCATATAAGATTGACTCTAATAATTATATTACCTAAATATCATATTAAGTTACTGTTGAGCCAAATTGTATCCCTGTGTAACAACTTGTTTACAACTTTGTATTTTTGGCTAGAGTGGTCCAATGAAGGCCATAAAATACATAATAATAATAATAAATAATAATAAAGGCACAATACATATCTCTTCAGAAACCACTTTGAAGATGCGAATTTGGAAAAAAATTTAAAATGCTGTTATCTCTGGAACAGTTTTAGATATTTTGTTGCTTTTTTTTATTTGAAAGATAATTGCTTTATGATTAGAAAGAAATCCTCCATTTGGACTTATCTGCCAAAGTGCTTTTACTATAGGGTTCTGAACTTTTTTATAAGTATAGGAAAAAAAAAAATTCAAAAATGCTAATCCATAAAATTTTGATTTCCCCCTCTGTTGATTAGTACCATATAGTTCTACATTGAGCTTCCACTTTTAATTTGGACATGTTTATTTAAAAAAAAAAAAAAATCATTATTTTAACTTTCAAGGGCAATGTACGTCTTCACGGAAGTTGTTTCTTACTAATTTCCTTCTTACAATGTTTACTTCTATTGTTTTTGTTGCAGTTATTTCATATCACTTTCTATATAGCAGTTATTTCATTTCACTTTCATTGTTGCAGATATTTCTTACACTTTGTTGCAATTTCTTTGTCATGGTTGTTCACTTCAGGTTTCTGTATTCTAGTTGTTCAGTGCTAATTTGTTTAATGAAGAGGCTTCAAAGAAAGCTGAGACTATCCAGGGAGTTCTGTGTTTTCGTGCGGAATTTGTGCTGACTATTTGCATATCCAAAACAAACATTGCACATGGGAAAAATATATTAAAAAAAGATGCTGTGACTTACCAAACGGGAAAGCGCTGCTAGATAGAGACAATAAAAAACACACAAACACACACACAAATATCAAGCTTTCGCAACCCACGGTTGCTTCATCAGGATCAGGATCAACCTCCCACTTCCAGCTCCACTCCCGCCAAAACTTATAAATTCTAGTCAACACAATCTGGAACCACAACACCTCAATTCAGTATCAGTAGTTAACCTTTCCTCCAAACCTCTCCCCCAATCCGAAACCTCTGTCCTATCCAAAGGCCACACGTTCAGCCCCACTCCCAGATTCAACCAAACAGCTC
Source organism: Schistocerca cancellata (assembly GCF_023864275.1). Taxonomy (NCBI): domain Eukaryota; kingdom Metazoa; phylum Arthropoda; class Insecta; order Orthoptera; family Acrididae; genus Schistocerca; species Schistocerca cancellata. The sequence goes on from NC_064630.1 coordinate 623,104,437, forward strand.
TCGTCAAAGATTTACTGTCCTACACTCGTAGTCTCTGCTGGAAATATCATTTTGCCACAAAGAAAAATAATCCTAATCCTACTCCCAATGATACAACTCCCCAAGACACTATCCAAATTGAACCCTCCCTGAACAGTTTCGTCCTCCATCACAGTGGGACCCACCTCCTCTTCCTCAAAATCAACTCTCCAAACCTTCCAGGAATTTCTCACTTCCAGCCTTGCCTCTCAATCTTTCTTAAAGAGCTCTTTGCCTTTACACGTGTGTGTGTGTGTGTGTGTGTGTGTGTGTGTGTGGGCGCGCGCGAGCGTATACCTGTCCCTTTTTCTTCCTAAGGTAAGACCAATATGTCCGCTTGTGTCTGTATATGTGTGGATGGATATGTGTGTGTGTGTGCGAGTGTATACCCGTCCTTTTTTCCCCCTAAGGTAAGTCTTTCCGCTCCCGGGACTGGAATGACTCCTTACCCTCTCCCTTAAAACCCACATCCTTTCATCTTTCCCTCTCCTTCCCTCTTTCCTGATGAGGCAACAGTTTGTTGCGAAAGCTTGAATTTTGTGTGTATGTTTGTGTTAGTTTGTGTGTCTGTCGACCTGCCAGCACTTTCATTTGGTAAGTCACATCATCTTTGTTTTTAGGTATATTTTTCCTTCGTGGAATGTTTCCTTCTATATATACTTAAAAACAAAGATGATGTGACTTACCAAATGAAAGTGCTGGCAGGTCGACAGACACACAAACGAACACAAACATACACACAAAATTCAAGCTTTCGCAACAAACTGTTGCCTCATCAGGAAAGAGGCAACAGTTTGTTGCGAAAGCTTGAATTTTGTGTGTATGTTTGTGTTCGTTTGTGTGTCTGTCGACCTGCCAGCACTTTCATTTGGTAAGTCACATCATCTTTGTTTTTAAGTATATTTTTCCTTCGTGGAATGTTTCCTTCTATTATAACCATATATATATATGACTTTGCTCAGGTTGGGAATAAATGTTCTCATTTGAAAACTCAAAGAAACATTTTCAAAGAAAACAATTTTGAACCACGTTCAATCAGTATCAAAGCACATGGTAGACAAATCAAGAAATGTGAGGTCTTGGCTGGGAAGATGTGGCAGAAATTACATATGCGACATGGGTAGAAAATAAACTAATTAAGAAAACTGTTGCCTTTGACAGTTTCATTGATGAATTTGGTAAATGGTCAGTGAAAGCATTTAACACACCAGAATCTGAAGAACTATATTTAGTGGTTCACTGTGATTTTGCTGAGAACTGGTTTGTAATTCTCCCACAAGAAGTACAAGGGTATCATTGGACTAATGACAAGGTTCCAATTTTTACAAAAGTGACATATTTTCAAAACAAGACCACAAGTGTTGCAGTGATGACCAGGACATGACTCCGCACATGCTTTGCTAGCAATCTGCAAAATTCTTCAACTGCAAACAGGGCAGAGATCATCTTTATCTCTGATGGTGCTCCTGGTCATTTTCAAAATCGTTACCAGCTGTTTGAATTGAGTAAGTTTCTTTTGCCAACTGACTGGGTATAGCTACTACGGTAGTCATGGGATGGGGCCCTGTGATGGTGTAGGAGGGTGGTTGAAGCACCATGCTACAAGACAATCTTTCCAGACCAAATACAGCTGCAATTCATAAGGCTGAGGATTTTACGAAAGTCGTGAAATCTTACACATCCACAGTCTTCATTCTTTTGTCCAAAGAGGAAATCGAAGAATTTCGTGAGCAGAAAAAAGAAGAATGATCCAAACAAACTACTCCTGTGAAAGGAATTCAGAAGAAGCACTACAATACACAAACCTGCAATGAACAACCAGAACACAGAAACGGTCACGAAACTTCCAAAAAGTGTAAGAAGTATCTGCAACAATGAAAGTGAAAAGAAATAACGGCAACAAAGAAAGTGAATAATTGCAACAAAGACAATATAAACAAACACTGTAACAAAGAAATTATTAAGAAATAACTTCAAAGTTAAAAAAATGATTTTCTTAAAATAAAACCAGTCCAACTTAAAAGTGGAAGCTCTCCTTTTCAGGGAACGTAAAACTATACATTACTAATCAACAGGAGGAGCGGGGGAGATCAAAACTTTATGGATCGGCATTTTTAGCTCAGAATGTCAGAATGCTATAGAAAAAGAACTTTGACAGATAAGTCCAAGTGGAGGATTCCTTTGTAATTATAAAGCAATTATCTTAAAAAATCTAAAACTAGTCCAGGGATATGGTGTATGTGTGTGTGTGTGTGTGTGTATACCGGTCCTTTTTTCGCTGTAAGGTAAGTCTTTCCGCTCCCGGGATTGGAATGACTCCTTACCCTCTCCTTTAAAACCCACATCCTTTCGTCTTTCCCTCTCCTTCCCTCTTTCCTGATGAAGCAACCGTTTGTTGCGAAAGCTTGAATTTTGTGGTTATGTTTGTGTGTCTATCGACCTGCCAGCGCTTTTGTTTGGTAAGTCTTATCATCTTTGTTTTTAGATATATTTTTCCCATGTGGAATGTTTCCCTCTATTATATTCATATTAATAATAAATAAAAATATATATGGTGATCAAGTCTTGTGAATGGGCCAGCCAAAGTGTAAGTACCCTTCGTCAAATTCAACAACTGCACTGGACAGCTGTCAGGCTGAGAACATATGACATAATCTGAACTTAAACTAATGTGAATGAAGAACCATTGTTAATGATTATGTTGTAATGTAATTAATTTCTACACAAAACTGAAATGTGATACTATCTTGACAATGGCTTTTGAAACTTAAGAGATGAAGAAAAAGCACTGTATCTCACAAAATCATTTCTGACAGGTGACTAGCATCATGACCTTATACAATGGATATCATATTATGAATCAGTGTTAAGTACATAAATGTCTGACTGCTGCCAACATAAGTAAATCAAATGTTACCTTTCCAGCTGGCTTGTGGCATATGATTTCAGAAAGTCATATTTCTGCTCCTGTTGTTTGATTGTTGCTTCATATTCTGCTAAACTCGCTCTCAATGTCTCCTCATTATTCTTTATTCCCTGGATAATATCTTTACTCCTTTCATACTTTCTGTAAAAAGAATGGGGGAGAGCACTTTATAGACTAAAGTGAAATCAATTAAAATAAACATACTTTTGATGCCACTTGATCACAGAAACAATAATTCTCATAAATAAAATAAATGATTTCCTCTCTATCCTAGATTCACCGTTAAGTTGCCGAAAATCATTTCTCTATAACAAACAATTTAAGCAGCACCTGCCAGGGAAGTTCACAGGAGGCTCAACATCTATTCCATTTTAGCTAGTGTCGGGATTGACATGTTATGACAATGACGGGAGCTGTGAGCCACCTGTCTGCCTGACTGTGGTGACAAGTTTGTCAGGGGCTATGAGCAACTGCCAGCCACCTGACTGCAGTGACAGCAAGGCATGTTCACCTGACCATAACAGTCTGGCATGAGCTACGGCCAATTGCCAACCCCACAATTCCAGCGCAAGCCCAGAAGAAGCTACTTTTCTGTGCAACTGTTTCCCACATTTCCCTTCACTCCCCTTGAATTTTAACTGTATACCCAAAAATCTTTTTTTATTTAATTATCCATCTTTAGGCATTAAAAAATGCAATTGATGTCATCATTTGTGTATATATACAGTTTACATAACTAACAGAAATGGTGTAATATATTGTAGATCATTATTGTCTAATAATGATACAAAAATTTGTCCTTGATGCTGCACAAGATATTTGCATTATATTTACATGTATAAGTTTAATCTAAGTGAAACTATATTAGTACCGGTACTTAAGATCATCTTTAGTGAACATTATAAACTCTTCTATTGTATAAAAAGCTTTTTCTGTAAGCCATTTCTTTGTGACACTTTTAAACTCATTCAGCGACACATTATGTGCCTCTATTGGCAACATGTTAAATAGTTTTACTCCCATGTACCTGTAACTATTTTGAGTTTTATTTAGTCTAGCAACTGGGATGTCAATTTGCTGTTTTATACGTGTGTCATGGTGATGGATAGATTGTCGTAGTTTGTGACTGTGTTGGTTTTCTTTTGGGTGTGTCAGACAACTTAGTATAAAGAGGGCTGCAACTGTTAGTATTTTTAGATTTTTGAAGTATGGTCTACAAGACTCGTTATTTCTGACTCCATGGATGCATCTGACTGCCTTCTTTTGCCAAATGAAAACTTGTTTTGCTCCGGGTGAGTTTCCCCACAACAAAGTGGCATATGTTAAATGGGTGTGGAAAAAGGCATAGTATGCTTACCACTAACACTTGACCTTAGTTTACCTAACAAATATCACAAGTGCTAACTTAGTACAAATATAATCGGTATGACTCTTCCACGTTAATTTTGAGTCAAGATGGATCCCAAGTAGTTTAGCTGAGACACAATCAATCTTATCACTCTTAACACACAAGCTAAAGAGAATATTTACAGTTTTATCATGATTTATATGCAAGTCATTGAGTTGGAACCACTTGATGGCTGCTCTGAGATGAGCCTCACTTTCCTCGTTTAATTTTCCTAAGTCTTTCCCTGCTGTAACCAAAGTTGTATCCTCTGCATAGACTGTGGATTTACATAACATGGTGCTGGGCAAGTCATTTACATATATTATAAAAAGTAAAGGTCCAAACACAGAGCCTTGTGGTACACCCTGCATGATATCAAAGACATTTGACTTCATACTGTTAAAATGCACAATTTGTTTTCTGTCGCTCATATAGGATCTGATAAGAGATAGTTCTGAGCCTCAAATACCATAGCAGTGCAGTTTGTCTAGTAGTATCCTGTGACTGACAGTCAAATGCCTTGCTGAGGTCCACAAGAGTGGCATTAACTGATAATCCTGATTCGAATGATGACAATATATATGAAACAACATCTTCAACTGCTTTTGCTGTTGACAGGCCGGACCTGAAGCCATACTGAGCGTCACTAAGAATATTATTCACGCACAGATGTTGACTAATTTGGAGCTGTATGCAATATTCCACTACTTTTGATATGATGGGTACAAGGGAGATTGGACGGTAATTATTAGGACCAGACTTGTCACCTTTCTTGTGCAGTGGAGTAACGACTGCCATTTTTAAGGAAGAAGGGAAACAGCCACTGACAAACATCCGGTTCATAAGAGAACAGAGTGGATGTGCTATTACATCTGCTATTTTTTTATTACAAAATTGGAGAGATCATAAATGTCTTCTGATTTTGAGTAACTTAATTTTGCTATTGCAGTTTTAATATCTGTTACTTTTACTTCTTTCCATTTAAACACAGGAACCATATCCTCAAAATTTTGTAGAAATGAATTTCTATTATTTGAGATATGGTTGTTGTCACATTTATGGATATGTTCATTTGCAGCACTGTTATTCATACCGGCAGCATTAATGAAGAAGGTGTTGAAATCATCCGGTGTGATACAAGCATCACATGCATTATTTTTGTTAACATCTTTATTTCTACCCAGATGAGTCTTGATAACAGTCCAGACTGCATTGCATTTATTTTGGGACTTATTAATATAGTCATCATTTGCCTTGCACATGCTTAACCTAATATCTGCCTTGTATTTGTTCCTCAAACTTACGTAGTTTGCTTTTTCAGCTTCACTATCTTTTGATTTGTCATAGGAAATCATTAACAGAGTTCTGAGCCTTTGTAGGTCAGGTGCGAACCAGTAATGCACTGATGGGGGACCATGTTTCCTCATAGTTCCCTTATTTTTTCTCATTACTTCAGGGCAGCAAGTTTTAAATGCATCTGACAATGCACTAATGAATAATAATATGATAATAATATGATTACTTTCCAGCAGAATGTAATTCCAATTTGTCATCTTTATTTGTGTTCTGTAGTTATCAATGTTCTCTTCATTCAAAAGCCTAATGTACTTAATTTTATTGGGGACAGATGCTGGCTCTTTTGTTATCAATTTTAACCAAATACCTTTATGGTCTGATAAAAATTGAGTATTGAATAGCCCTAGTTCACACCGATTTGTCTCAACATTTGTGATTACATTATCAAGGCAGGTAGGCTGTCTTTTTGGGTTTTCATTAATGCAGTGCAGGTCATGTGATCTTAGCATATTCAGAAGATTAAGTTGTTTAGGTGTGTTCTGCCTTATATCAATATTTATGCCACCAAAAATTAAAATCCTATATTTAAGCCACTTATCGAGGTGTAGTATCAGTTTCCGTAAGGCCTGTGCAAATACTTCAACATCATTATCAGGTGTGTGGTATACAGGCACAGTTACGAGTTTCAACATGGGCAGTAACATTGCTGCTATTTCCAGTACATTTTCTATACAGTAATCATTAACACTAAGGGCACTGTAATCCAAGTCTATACCACTACAAACATATATAGAGGCTCCCCCATAGTTGTGTATTGGTCTTCACTTAACCAGTGTTCATTGATACATAATATAATATTCCTTTTCACTCCTAACAAAAAACTCAAGTCATCAGTTTTGTTTCTTAATGACCTGATATTTATATGTACAAATAATAATGAGTCATCATCACAAAGGGGTAGGTCTGGATTCCTCTGTGGTAGTATATCAGTTTGTTCACTTTGCTTGTACATTCTTCAGTCACTTGTTGATTGTGTACTTACATCTCTGGCTAGGTTCTTGATCATGTTGGATCCAGATGATGACGAGATGATTTCCCTGGTGCCATCCATAAAAAATCACTGCTCCTCTGTGGAACTTTTCTCACTCTAGAAGATGCAAGTACAGTAGCTTGTTTATTTTTACTCATGTCTTGTGTACTTGCTTTTCTCACTTTTACAGCTTGATTGCTTACACTCACTGGCTGAAGACTTACATTTAAATCATCTGCTCTTTGAATGTTCTTATTCACTGACTGAAAACTTCCTTTTAACTGACCCACTTGATCTGGAGACAACAACATGACATTTATATATGTAGATGATGTGCTGACAGTTCCTGGAGACTTTCTTCTTTGCTGGGAAGTGGACCGGATAACGGTTTCACTTCTGTTTATATGTGTAGTTGGTGCGCAGACAGTTTCTGGTGACTTTCTTCTCTGCTGAGATGTGGACTGGATAACAGTGTCATTTCTGTTTATCATATGAACACCCTGTCCCAAAACTGGTGTCATCATATGACTGCAGTTTACTGTTCTTTATCAGCTTAATATTTGACATATCCTGTATTCCTTGTCATTTAGGAGTTGGTAGTAGCTCATACCTAACTGGCACTACAGCCGGGTGGCCTTACACCTAGCTCCTGTCCCCACAAACCTTTCACGCAAATCAGGGTTGCCCACTGGTAGAGGCAATAAATGTTACTTGTGTCTAAATTGCGGTGAGGCCATTGAGATAGCAGCTCACATCCTGCAGGGCTGACCATCATTCTGCCTCTCCGTGCTAAGTATGGTATTTCAGATTCTTTGCCTGTAATATTACACAATGGAAACTCCAGGTAGGGATATCAACTATGTAGGGAAAGGATAGATTGCTAATTACTATAAAGAAGACACGTCAAGCTGCAGTGAGGCACAATTAAAAGATACAAACATACAGGTTTCATCCACAGCCTTCCATCAGTAAAAAAAAAAAAAAACACACACACACACACACACACACACACACACACACACACACACACACACACACACACACACCTCGCGCACAGACGACCGCCAACTTCAGCATCTTCGACCGAGATGCTGGAGTTACAGAGATAGCAGTTGCGTGTGTGTGTGTGTGTGTGTTACTGACGAAGGCTGTGGCCGAAAGCCATATGAGAGTGTCTTTCAACTGTGACTGTCTGTTCCTTGATCTGTCTTCTTCACGGTAAGTAGCAATAGGTCTTTTCCTACATTGTTGCCTCTAATATTGGCAGATGAATTGTGGACAGTTGCATTTCTCCATGAAAGTGGCATTTATTCTCAGATACAACATTTTAATCTACTATCAGGGTGGGGCAAGGTGGTTAGGGTTTGGATATCTCCTGTCGTTTGCTGGGGGTTATGTTATGTTATGTGGTTTATTCATCTCATTACATACAATTTTCAAATCATTTAATTTGATGTACAGGAGACATGTCAAGGTTTATAAAAGAAACTTTTTTCACTTTTTTAAGAGAAATACAAAAGTTTACATTATATTTTACATTTCTAAGTTTCAGCTACACATGTACATGAAATAATAAATGTATTACAATCCTTGTGTTCAGATTGTGAAGCTGTCCTCAATGAATTCATCGACAGAATAATAACACTTTTCCACCAGTAGAGTAAAGAGCAATCTTTTCAGTGAACCAATCTCCATTTTAAACATATTACTGCCTTTTATTTTATTGAAAATTTTTAACCCCATAAAAGGAGGAGGATTGGCCATAACTTCTTTGCTAGCTTCCCTTGTCATCCTGCTGCCTTTGCCATCCCTCTTTTCCTCTGTTTTAAATGTTTCTAGATGTGATTAGTCCATTTTTTGTGATGCACCCTACTTCCAATTTTAGGGGTAGCATTCCACCAAACAGTGGGTGCTTCTCCCTCTTAACACTTTAACAGATCAGGGGTGGGATGACTGTCACACGCAGGGCCCTGGGGAACAATCACTTGGTGTCACATTACTGATTATATCTGCCACTATATTTTATTGGGGTAGTCTGTTCTACAAGATTATGGAATAGGAGGCAAACTTTTGCAAGCAATTAAAGGTCTTTACATGGATAGTCAGGCAGCAGTTAGAGTTGACGGTAAATTGAGTTCATGGTTCAGAGTAGTTTCAGGGGTAAGACAAGGCTGCAACCTGTCTCCACTGTTGTTCATATTATTTATGGATCATATGTTGAAAACAATAGACTGGCTGGGTGAGATTAAGATATGTGAACACAAAATAAGCAGTCTTGCATATGCGGATGACTTAGTTGTGATGGCAGATTCGATTCAAAGTTTCCAAAGTAATATTTCAGAGCTAGATCAGAAATGTAAGGACTATGGTATGAAGATTAGCATCTCCAAAACGAAAGTAATGTCAATGGGAAAGAAATATAAACGGATTGAGTGCCAAACAGGAGGAACAAAGCTAGAACAGGTGGACGGTTTCAAGTACTTAGGATGCATATTCTTACAGGATGGCAACATAGTGAAAGAACTGGAAGCGAGGTGTAGCAAAGCTAATACAGTGAGCGCTCAGCTACGATCTACTCTCTTCTGCAAGAAGGAAGTCAGTACCAAGACTAAGTTATCTGTGCACCGTTCAATCTTTCGACCAACTTTGTTGTATGGGAGCGAAAGCTGGGTGGATTCAGGTTACCTTATCAACAAGGTTGAGGTTACGGATATGAAAGTCGCTAGGATGATTGCAGGTACTAGTAGATGGGAACAATGGCAGGAGGGTGTCCACAAGGAGGAAATCAAAGAAAAACTGGGAATGAACTCTATAGATGTAGCAGTCAGGGCGAACAGGCTTAGATGGTGGGGTCATGTTACACACATGGGAGATGCAAGGTTACCCAAGAGACTCATGGATTCAGCAGTAGAGGGTAGGAGGAGTCAGGGCAGACCGAGGAGAAGGTACCTGGATTCGGTTAAGAATGATTTTGAAGTAACAGGTTTAACATCAGAAGAGGCACCAATGTTAGCACTGAATAGGGGATCATGGAGGAACTGTATAAGTGGGGCTATGCTCCAGACTGAACGCTGAAAGGCATAATCAGTCTTAAATGCTGATGATGATGAGTCCAACTGAGAACCAAAATGTTATTAACTTTCTCACTTTTGTTGTTACAAATCCCCCCACTAGAAGGCATTCTGTACTCTGCAATTGTTTTACTACACTTCAAATTGTTGCTCAGCTCTGGCATCTATTTTACCACTGTTACGTACTTTCATGATCCAATCAAATTTCTGGCTGACATCATGAACTCCAGAGGCGTTACATCTTGACCAAGGGGCTGATGACCTTACTGTTAAGTGTCTTGACCCCCAACAAACCATTTCTCAACCTTGAACATACGAGCTATGCGTTTTTAACTTTACTTTTGTGTGATTGCTTGCTTAGATGTGAAGTTAAGCAACTTGCTTTGAGATAAGAGCATCAGACCCCATCAGCTGATGAAATATGCACAAAGTATTTAGTTCTACCAGACTGATAACACAAACTGGTGCCCAGGTTAAAATGTGTATTTAGTGATGCTCATATTTTTTCAGTGATACCCAAAACCAAAAGAGATTTAGTGTCAGTCTCGTTATGAAGCAGAAATAACCATAATATCCACAAAATCAGTCTGAAGACATGTTTACAAATCACCACCATATATAATACTGCAACACAGGTTAACAGCTTGTTTTTAAAAAAAGTTGATTATCTGTAATACTTGGGACAAGACCTCACATACCTGTGAACATCTGAAAAGGCAATTTCAATATTTTCAAGATGGCCAGACACAGTATCTTTCTCCTTTATAAGGTTCTCTTTCTCATGTTCAAAGCGTTGTTTTTCTTGCTCTTTCTCATAAACGAGTCCAGCAATTGTCCTCTCGTATTCTTCCATAATAATACTGAAATGAAATACAAGTACTTAGAAATACCAGTAAGTAAAAATATTAACACAATATGACTGATTCAAATCAAGAGAAAGTAGTGCAGCCTTGTATAAGATTCTAAGACCAAAGCTACTAGTAAGTACAGTAAAATCTGTTGTTAATCTACTAAAACTATGCTTCCCTCAGTGTGGAAATTTGTCGCAGCCTGCTGCTGAATATACTTGCATTTTTTGCTGTCTGATGCAATGTTTTCCTAGGTGTGAGATGGCGCATGACAGAACAAAAAAAAATTAAAATGGAATTCTATATAATTTGACAACTGTACATGATAGAGTGATATGAAAACTACCTTCTGACACTTTTCTTAATCCAATGAAAATTTTGTGCTATTGAAACAGAGAAATATCTAAGGTTTTGAGAAAAAATGGTTTTTCATGTTACTCAATACTTATCATGCCATATCTGCTAAACTATGTATTGTACAACAACATGATTTTATAGTTGGCTTCAGTAGTACCTGTCGATAACATGTGCAAACTTTCTGGCCAACAGAGTAAGTAACACGGAATTAAGTGACAACCTTTTTCCCTTTCAACTTTTTATGGGGGGTGAATGTGAGAAAAAGTTTCAGAAAGGTTTGAACTTATTCTCTTAGTTCGTTGGAAATCGATGGGCGCTACAGTTTCTCCAAGACTGGAGCAGTTTTGTGTGGTTCACTGGCACAGGTCCAGTGCGCTGCAAAGAACATTATGAGATTGCAGGCGCAGCGCAATGCAGCATGGCAGTAGTAGCAGAAGCAGCAAAGGCAAAACAAGCAGCACAGTGATAGACCTAAAAAGCTGTTAATTTTGGCACTACAAAATCACATGGAAATTAGGGAAGAGGAGGAAAACTACATTATTGGCAAGAGCACTAAGGAAGTGCAAAGCAGTAATACAAATGTTCTTAGTCATGAAGAAGAACGAGCATACAACATTTCAGATACAAAACAGTTGTTTGACGATGCAGAGGAACACCAGTTCCCACTGCCTTACAACACAGATAAGAAATTAATGAACTGCCAAGTACAACATGATACCCTTAGTAGGCCTTAGTGGTTGAAAGCTAAAGCTAAGGGATTCACTGTGAGGAGCAGATTCATTGATTACTTCAATGGGCCAAATTTCAATCACTGTTCACAATAACAACACCATCCAACTCATTATTACTATGGTTACGAGTTCAGTAAAAATAAATTTTCAAATATATTGCACTGGAGATAATCAAAGACATTTCTTCTTACACATTTCATTCATTTTTCTTCCGACTTCTGCCCAAAATTAAATCCTTTCGTATTCGGCTTTTCAACTCTGCATCAGCCATGTTCACACAAAATTTGCTGTTTCAATAAGTTGCTCAGGCTGAGAAGTTGTCAAATGACATTCCTGGTGAATCTTTCAATAATTTTATCGGAAAATTACGTACTCTTTTGCAACCCGCAGGCGAAACAAACAATACGTTGAGTGAAAGGACAGCTAAATACATCCTGATGCCTGAATTTTCTAGCTGTTAAGAGTGTTTGGGTTCTTGAAGTGAAAACACTCTAGATAGCACCTATGATGTGCAGTAAGCATATGAATATTATAACAATACCGGAAGCAAAATGGTGACGTGTAATACAACGAAGTAAACCATAAAGAGAAGAAGATACAAGGCCTATTGTTGCTCTGCGTGCTCTAACCAAGAGTTGCATAGCTTAAAAATCTTACTTTTCTATTAGCTGAACCACAACTAATTGGACTAGAACAAAATAATTTTCCGCGAAAGATGTAATAAAACAGATGTCTTCAAATTGGGCCTTGATGACCATAAATAAAAAAGGGGAAGTAATCAGCCTATCCGAAAAACTTTAAAATCTGTGGATAGATTTGCTATTGACAGCATATACACAAGCACACAACTACAAAATTTAAAGCTTCTGTATGAATGAAAATGAAGAATATTAAAAATCAACTAATGGAATGAAAAACACAAAAGTTTTTTAAAACACTTACGGCTGGCTTGTCACATCTACTAAAATTGCTCGGCACCCGTAGGCCAATTAATACATTTGGTCCAGTTACCTCACAAAATTATAGTTCATGCTACACTATTACAACTGTCATCTAAAGCAGAGTTCACGTTCACAGGCAATTGCTGAGCTGCCCACTTGTCAGGAAGTGCAATACTAACTACTAAAATGTCATACTGTCAGTGGCACATGACAAGTATTGCACACAGGTTGGTCCTCTCACTGGAGGAGAAACCCTTGCATCAGCAGATTGTGTCCAATATCGATGCTGAAAGGAACTCCACCTTGGTTGGGTGGTTGGCTTCACTACCCACAATTTGTTACCTAGGGTAATGAAAAGTATTGGTGGAATGTAAATTGTTTATCCATTTTCACAAGCACAGGCGACTCATACCTGGACCTTTGCCTTTGGCAGGCAAACGATCTTTCGGCTGAGCTATCTCTGCCTTCCACACCTCACAGAAATTATCTCACTGACAGCAAGTTGAATATTCCGTGAACATAAACGAGATAAAGCACATGGTGTTTTGAGGCAACACAATGAAATATTAATCTGTTTACTCAACAGTATTTAAGAGTACAGTTAGCGGTTCCAGACACTATTCATACAAAACTCCTCAAGTAAACTGTGATGTTAAGGAACTATTTTCTAAGAATTTAGGAAAGGGTCATTTCATGTCAAATAGCTTAAGGGGCCCCATTCCACACTCTCCAATTTTGTTGGTATTTCTATAGTCTTGTATGAAGCCATGCCAAATTACAGCTTGATGAGTAGTAATTTAGGGCCACCAGCCAGGCTTTTGACAAGTCCAGCTGTTCCACATTGCGAGAGATGTGAATGAACTACCAAGTTTGCTTTACTGTTGCTCTTGATTATGGATTTGAAAAATTCATGTTTTGTGACAAGTGTCAATATACACTCCTGGAAATGGAAAAAAGAACACATTGACACCGGTGTGTCAGACCCACCATACTTGCTCCGGACACTGCGAGAGGGCTGTACAAGCAATGATCACACGCACGGCACAGCGGACACACCAGGAACCGCGGTGTTGGCCGTCGAATGGCGCTAGCTGCGCAGCATTTGTGCACCGCCGCCGTCAGTGTCAGCCAGTTTGCCGTAGCATACGGAGCTCCATCGCAGTCTTTAACACTGGTAGCATGCCGCGACAGCGTGGACGTGAACCGTATGTGCAGTTGACGGACTTTGAGCGAGGGTGTATAGTGGGCATGCGGGAGGCCGGGTGGACGTACCGCCGAATTGCTCAACACGTGGGGCGTGAGGTCTCCACAGTACATCGATGTTGTCGCCAGTGGTCGGCGGAAGGTGCACGTGCCCGTCGACCTGGGACCGGACCGCAGCGACGCACGGATGCACGCCAAGACCGTAGGGTCCTACGCAGTGCCGTAGGGGACCGCACCGCCACTTCCCAGCAAATTAGGGACACTGTTGCTCCTGGGGTATCGGCGAGGACCATTCGCAACCGTCTCCATGAAGCTGGGCTACGGTCCCGCACACCGTTAGGCCGTCTTCCGCTCACGCCCCAACATCGTGCAGCCCGCCTCCAGTGGTGTCGCGACAGGCGTGAATGGAGGGACGAATGGAGACGTGTCGTCTTCAGCGATGAGAGTCACTTCTGCCTTGGTGCCAATGATGGTCGTATGCGTGTTTGGCGCCGTGCAGGTGAGCGCCACAATCAGGACTGCATACGACCGAGGCACACAGGGCCAACACCCGGCATCATGGTGTGGGGAGCGATCTCCTACACTGGCCGTACACCACTGGTGATCGTCGAGGGGACACTGAATAGTGCACGGTACATCCAAACCGTCATCGAACCCATCGTTCTACCATTCCTAGACCGGCAAGGGAACTTGCTGTTCCAACAGGACAATGCACGTCCGCATGTATCCCGTGCCACCCAACGTGCTCTAGAAGGTGTAAGTCAACTACCCTGGCCAGCAAGATCTCCGGATCTGTCCCCCATTGAGCATGTTTGGGACTGGATGAAGCGTCGTCTCACGCGGTCTGCACGTCCAGCACGAACGCTGGTCCAACTGAGGCGCCAGGTGGAAATGGCATGGCAAGCCGTTCCACAGGACTACATCCAGCATCTCTACGATCGTCTCCATGGGAGAATAGCAGCCTGCATTGCTGCGAAAGGTGGATATACACTGTACTAGTGCCGACATTGTGCATGCTCTGTTGCCTGTGTCTATTAGAGATGGGGGATCCGCTCTTGAACTAATTCATAGAGTTCAATCTTTCAAAGGAGTGAACAATCAGTGATTCAGAAAAAAAGAACGGTAGCTCCAAACGTTTCCCACGGCAGAGAGAGAGAGAGAGAGAGAGAGAGAGAGAGAGAGAGAGAGAGAGACGGAGCATATCAGCAGCGCCTCTGCTGGTCACAGCACAGTGCACGCCACACAACACAGCCAGCGCCGGCCTCTGCCCTGCTTCTACCTTGGCTGCCTGCATTGTGCAGTGCCCCATTGGATTTTGTGTTTCACATATGACGTGGCGTCTCTGTGCGTCGTCTGCCGCGCAGTGTCTGGCGCAGCGTAACTTCGCATCGCACTCTGTCGGCGATCGTTTCAGTCGCACGTCCTGCCCTCTGGGCAGTTGATGCGAGCAACAGGACAGAGAGCCACCTAGCGGATAACATAGGAACTACTTGCAAAAACCCGCTCGCAAGGGAACGAACTATTTGTCTCGGAGCGGGTGAGTTCACCGCTACCCCCTCCCTCGGAACTCGCCCGCTCAACGCTCGCCCCACCGTCTCGACTCTAGCCAGAGCGTCGAGCAAAGCGACTCAGGTGTCACTGTGGTCTCTGCGGTCTCAGCTCACGCAGTAATACAGCTCGCGGCTCGACCTGCTCGACTCAGCGCCTCTGCATCGGAGTTCGTCCCCACTGGATATTGTTCTTCGTAGTAATGCCGCTATGTATATTACATTATTATGTTATGTATACATCAATTGTTTTTATTTTATTTTTATTTGTTTAAACTGATTAGTTTAGGTTCCTGATGACTCCTCTTACTATAGGATTTTTATTATAGACACTCGAATTTACGCTTTAATTACGAGCGAACCGATAAACGTATCGCAAAATGTGATACACCAATATTTTCCTTGTTTTATTCTGCGTAAGGCTATATGCAGCACTTTCGTTTTACAGTCAAATTTATATTTTTTTTTCTTATTCTGGTACGGATTTTGCGATTTTAGGCGTCTTCGAAAGGAAACGTTCACTTTAAAAATATATGGCTTGCGATGTATTTGTATGAGGTTAATGAAATTTTAATACGTTATAGCCAAATATATTGTTAATGTAAATCTCAAGTTACAACATTTTCCGATCACCCAAAAAACCACGATAGTGCAAAATAAATCAATAATCAAAAACTTTGTCATATCGTGGAAATTTCAATAAACAATACAAAATTCTTACTCATTATATGTGTTACTTCAAAATAGGATCAAATAAGATCAAAATACAGGTATAGTACTGGAATAAACCAAGTTTAAAGGGAAATGTGCCTTCCGTTTATTTTATATTGTAAATGAGTGGTGAGTCATGAAAAAGAGCTAATTCATTTCAGGGAGTGAACAGTTCTGATCCAATCTCTGAAAAGAACAGTTTTGCCCATCTCTAGTGTCTATGTGCCTGTGGTTCTGTCAGTGTGGTCATGTGATGTATCTGACCCCAGGAATGTGTCAATAAAGTTTCCCCTTCCTGGGACAATGAATTCACGGTGTTCTTATTTCAATTTCCAGGAGTGTACATTGTAGTGATTCGAGAATTTCTGTGTAAATTCTACAACCACTCAGCCTTGTACTGTCTTGAACACACGATATTCTAGATACGAGTGTGGGATACTAAAATCCTACCGACTGCGCGTCACATGTCTGTGTGTGCATGTTTAAAATCAGTCGCGGGAAGATAGTAGATGCAGCGGTCGAATGGCTCTGACAGGTACTTGTCGGCAATTCCATAGATGTTTTAGAGGAAGAACCATGGAGATTTTACGCAGCTCTGTGCGTACTGTGTCACTGATTATTGTCATGTGAAAGAAGTACAGTTGAAAAAGTAATCTTGAAAACTCTTAATCCAGCCTTGGTAGAGGCAAGACATATTTTATGATTCAAGTGAAATAGAGTCATGGTTATTAAGCCACCTCATTTATAAAACTAATTAAATTTGTATCTGATGGAGCGAGTGACTTACTAGAAGTCATATATGTATGTGGAAAGTGAGTTGAAATATACCGTTGGTTAACGAAATGTAAAGTTCGCATGTATACTTATTTCACAAGAGTAGACAGATCCTTAAATATTCCCGTACCTACGAGGGTAATCCCAAAAGTAAGGTCTCCTATTTTTTTTAATAAGTACATAGACCTGTTTATTTCTACAATAGTTTACATCAGTTTACAGCTTGAACATTTAGCTATTTTTCGACAGTCACCATTTCTGTCCATGCATTTTTTTAAACGCTGTAGCAGTTTTTGCATGCCCATGTCATACCAGTTCACCGCCATGCTGTTCAGAAAGTTATGAACCTCTTCTTTCACATGGTCATCGGAGCTGAATCGCTTTCCGGCCAATGTTCTTTTAATCTAGGGAAAAAGCGATAGTCACTGGGTGCCAAGTCAGGACTATAGGGTGGGTAGGTGGGTGATTATGTTCCACTGAAACTGTTGTAGGAGAGCAACAGTTTGCCGAGCAATGTGTGGGTGAGCGTTGTCATGGAGAATGTGTACGCCCTTGGTCAACATTCCTCTTCTCCGGTTCTGAATTGCCCGTTTGAGTTGTTTCAGTCTCACAGTACCTGTCGGCGTTAATTGTGGTCCCAGTGGGCATAAAGTCGACCAACAATACCCTTTTCCGATCCCAAAGAATGGCTGACATGACTTTACCAGCAGACTGTGTTTGTTTGAATTTCCGCGGCTTTGGCGAAGGATGCCGCCACTGGCGTGCTTGTTGCTTGGTCTTAGGTGTAAAGTGGTATGCCCAGGTTTTGACACCCATGACAACTGAGTCCAGAAAGTTGTCCTGTTCGGCTGCAAGACGGTGAAGAAATGTGCAGGAAGCATAAACTTGTTGCCACATGTGGTCCTCAGTCAGCATGCGTGGCACCCATCTTGCACACAGCTTCCAGTAGTTCAATGTTTCTGTTAAAATTCTGTGAGCAGTGCTTCGGGAAACCTCAGGAACCAACACGGAGAGATCATCCAGGGTGATCCTCTGATCTTCACGCATGCGTTGCTCAACCTTCAACACTGTCTCCTCAGAAACTGACGGTCTCCCGCTCCTTTGTTGGTTGTGAATTTCGGTCAGACCAGCTGCAAACTCCCTACACCACTTACGAACATTTTTGACATCCATGCACGACTCACCATACACTTCCGTCAATTGGCGATGGATTTCAATCAGCGCAGTGCCCTTTGCGTTCGAAAACCAAATAACTGCGCACAATTCGCACTTGGCGGTAACATCTAATGGGAGCTCCATTCTCAATGGCTGCCATGCCAAGACTGAGCGCCTCGGCACGGCGTGCACATGTTTACACACAGTGCGTGAAGCACTCTACGTAACAGTGTGACCAACTGCCACACAAACAGAGTTCTGTACTTATAAAAGAAATAGGAAACCTTACTTTTGGGATTACCCTCGTAGCATCATTCTACGAAGACGAAGTCTAGAGTTTTCCAGCAAACAAGATCGGATAGTTTGAAATGTCTTTATTTTCTGCATACAAATATTGAAAATTTAACCAATTTTCACTGTTGCACATAATCTTAAGCACAATTTGGAAAGAGAATGTGCATTATGCATAAGAACATGTTCGCAAAATAGGAAGTGCATGAACGCAACAATGTATCAGGGAGCTAGATGCTTTGGCGCTATGTCAAGTACGGGTGGCTGAATGGTCTATACAAGAAGAAGAGGAGCTGATGATCACGGCATTTTGTTTTCTGTGATGCAGCTCTCCATTCTACTCTACTCGGTGCAAGCCTCTTAATTTCTGAATAATGACGGCAACCTACTGCTTTTAAGCATGCTTACTGTCTACAATTTTTAAAACCCCCCTCCAACACTTCTCTCCAATACTAAATTGGTGATTCCTTCATGTCTCAGAATGTGTCCTCATCAACCAATCCCTTCTTTTAGTCAAGTTGTGGCACAAATTTATCTTCTGCTTAGTTCTATTCAGTACCACCTCATTACTTACATGATCTATCATCTAATCTTAAGCATTCTTCTTTAGCACCACACTTCAAAAACTTCAATTGTCTTCTAGTTTGAACTGTTTATCGGCCATGTTTGGCTTCCTCACAATGCCATACTCCAGACCAATACTTACAGAAAAGATCTGCTAATACACAAATCATATATGATGTTGACAGGTTCATTTTCTCCACAGTCTCTTCTTGCCACTGTCATTCCACATTTTATATCCTCTCTACTTTGCTGAGCATCAGTTATTTTGCTGCGCAAAGAGCAAAACCCATCTACTATGTTTACCGCCTTGTTTCCTAACCTAATTCCCAAGAATCGCCTGATTTAATTCTATCATGCTCCAGTACCCTTGTTTTGAATTTGTTGATGTTCATCTTACATCCTCCTTTCAGGACACTTTGCAGTCCAGTCAACTGCTCTTCCAAGTTCTTTGCTGTCTCAGAGGATTACAAGTTATCGTCAAACTTCTAAGTTGTTATTTCTGTTCCCTAAACCCCAACTACTCCTAATATTTCTTTACTGCTTGCTCAATGGACAGATTGAATAATATCAAGGAAAGGCTACAAATCAGCCTGATTCCCTTCTCAACCACTGCTCACCCTCCATGCCCTCCTGCCTTACAGTTGTAAATAGCTTTACGCTTCTAGTATTTTACTCTTACTACTGTCAGAAATTCAAAGAGTGTATTCCAGTCAATGTTGTCAAAGTAAGTCTTACAAATGCTATAAACATAAAGTTGTCATTCCTTATCTTCTAAGAGAAATTATAGGGTCAGTACTGCCTTGCATGTCCTTACATTTCTCAGGAATTTGATCATCTCCTGTTTCTCTATTCTTCTGTAAGGAATGTGTTTTAGTATTTTGCAACCATGCCTTATTAAACTGATAATTTGGCAATGTTAACACTTGTCAGCACCCGCTTTCTTTAGGGTTGGAATTGTTAGATCTTTTATCCAGTCTGAGGGCATTCCTCTGATCTCATACTTCTTGCACAGCAGATAGCACAGTTTTGTCATGGCTGGTTCTCCCATGGTTATCAGTAGTTCTGATGGAATGCGTCTACTCCTGGGGCCCTGTTATGACCTTGATGGTTGGTTGGTCCCATTGGATTACAGAAGGGAGTCGGTCTTGCCCTTTCAAAGGAACCATCCCAGCATTTGACTGAACCGGTTTAGGGAAATCACAAAAAACTAAATCAGGATGGCTGGACGGGGATTTGAGCTGTTGTCCCCCCCAAATCAGACCTCAGTCTTTCAGTGCTCAGTTAAATTATTCTCATAGTATATCATCTCCTATCTCATATTCATCTATGCCTTTTAACCTTTCAATAATATTGCCTTGAATAGCCCTCTACATTCTTTTTCCAACTTTGAGCTTTCCCTTCTTTGCTTAGCACTTGTTTTCCACCCGAGTTCTTGATATTCATACAACTGCTTTTCTCTTCTCCGTAGGCCTCTTTACTTTTCCTACAGGTGGTATCTACCTTTTCCATCAAGATGTATGCTTCGATATCCTTACATTTGTCTGTCCTCTAGCCATTCCTACTTCAGACATTTTGCATTCCCTGTTGATCTCATTTTTTAGATGTTTTTATTCCATTTTGCTTGCTTCATCTGCTGTGGTTTTGTATTTCCTCCTTTCCTCAATTAAATATCTACTGTGTGATCCACAGATTTCTACTAGGCAATGCCTTTATACCTACTTGATCCTCTGTTGCCCTCACTAGTTCAGCTCTCAAAGACACTGATTTGTCTTGTACTGTATTCCGTTTCTGTGTTTCAGTCAATCGTTACTTAATGCTCCCTCTGAAACTCTGCCAATCTCTG
This sequence comes from Schistocerca cancellata, assembly GCF_023864275.1. Taxonomy (NCBI): domain Eukaryota; kingdom Metazoa; phylum Arthropoda; class Insecta; order Orthoptera; family Acrididae; genus Schistocerca; species Schistocerca cancellata. The sequence continues at coordinate 623,125,130 of NC_064630.1, forward strand.
GTTCTTTCAACGTATCCAGGCCCTGTCTCTTGAATTTCCTACCTTTTTGCAAATTTTTCAGTTTTAATCTACAGTTCACAACCACAAAACTATGTATGGTCATCAGCCCCTGAAAATGTCTTAAAGTTTAAAATCTGGTTCCAAAATCTATCTTACCCAAGATGCAATCAAGCTGAAATCTTCCGGTGTCTCCAGGTCTCTTCCACATAGGCAACATTCTCTCATGATTCTTAAACCAGGTCTCTGCAACAATTATATTATGCTCTGTGCAAAATTCTACCAGGCAGCTTCCTCTTTCATTCCTTTCCTCAGCCCATATTCACCTAAAATTTTTCCTTCTCTCACTATATCGCGTTCACTATGCTGTTCGTAGTATCTTATCAGCATTCCTATGATCTTGTTCATTATTAGACCTACTCCTGCATTACCCCCCCCCCCCTCCCCCATTTGACTTTGTATTTATACCCTTCATAAGACACACACGTAGCAATACAAAGTAGGCGTGAGCCATGAGACCTAGTACCTTAAAGTTAGTAAAATGCAGACATTTTAATGTGACTCTTTTAGGTGGCGGGTGTTTTGAACTGTCGCTGTGTCAACTACTAGTAGAGACTTGGCCAGGACTTTCTCGTTTACGACACTGCCAAGCTCAGCAAGCAATTGCCTGGTACTGCAAGCATTAGTTAGTGCTTTGTGTTGTACACTGTTTTCTTTTTCTATTTTCAAATGAGTGAAGAGACTAATACTGAAATACTAGTCCATCACAGAGTTTGATTAAAACCCTCGTAATGTCAGATGGGATTGGTGATCCCTTTGACTATGTCCGCTCTGCATGAGCAGAAACACACAACATGAGTGAAAGCTGGCTGCCAGCGAGAAGCAGGTGGTGCAAGTGCATTTGCATGGGCCATCTGTTCTGTCGGTATTGTTGCCAAGTAAGAGTCCCACATCTATCAACACTAACAAAAGGTTGGATTCCATATTCTGCAGAGTTTTGTAATTATAGAGTAGGGTGGGGAAAAAAAATTGGGAAACACGTTATATCAGTTCACAGTCCAGATAATGTTGCTGTTTCTCAACAGAAATCACTTTATGAAAGCTGAAACACAAACAAAAGGAGAAAACAAGCAAAGGCCAATTTGGAAAAAGACTGTCCATTTTCTGCAAGAGCAAACATTCCAGGTAAAACACTTCCCAATCACCACTTCTTTTAAACAGTCAATTTCAAAGTACTAAGGGCTTATTTTCAGACATATTGCGTACAACCCTTTAAATTCGTGTGAATTTCACTAAAAATAAATGCTACATTTTCAGGTCTATACTCATTATCTAAGGCAGGGCCGGCCATTGCGTGTCGAACGTTACACATGCAGCATGTACAGACCACGGGCAGGCCAAGCCTGGTGTGTCACTTAACTTTGCTTGGTTCTTCTCATAAGTACTCAGAACAGGGCGACATTCCATTTAGCACTATGGTGTGGCATTTTTTAGTTCACACAACTCTCTGACTTTGACATAATCATGCTGTCAGTGCTGTTTAACTTTATTTGTTCATGGTATGAAGAATGTTTACTGGTTCAGTAGCTGTTTGCACAAAGGAGGCAGTCCAGTGATCTATCGTCACAATCCTTTAAAATAAATGGGAATGAGAGAAGAGAGTGATGAGAATTCTCAATTCATGTAAGTGACAGGTAGTGCATATCTGCTATGAAACAACATTGCAATATCATGCAGGAAGAATTAAAGATTTAGTTGAAATTGCTACTGTTTAATTTTTTGAAGAGGAATGCAGGAACAAAAATTACAACATCCGGAATGTAGTGCAGAATTCACATTTTAAGTGGACTTTACTGCAAATTGCCCAGAATAAGACACTGAAGGTAACTTCTTCTGATATGGTGGGAACGCATTTAAAAAGAAAATCACATTGTAGAAGGAACACATTCTGAAATCATGTTGCAGAAGGGAAAATACAGTGCAGTTTCCTAAGCTCACTGGCGTTTAACGCCAAGAAATGTGAGGTTTGAAGAATTTATTGTGGCTTGGAAAGAATTAAAAGGATAGTTTTATAATGATCTTACATCTGTTTCCGAGCTGTTTTCAAGACTATGCCATTTGAGTTGAAAGCAACCCTGGGTATGTGCAGATTTAACTGATTGGCTTGTGAGGTAATTCCAGTTATGACTTTTTTTTTTTTTTTTTTTACGTTAAAACTGCCCACGATGTCTACAATGCTCTTCTCAGACAGTTTTTCCATGTATTCATAATGAGGTTACAAAAGTGCTACAAGATTTTGATCGACATATTTGTGTGAAAGTCCTTTTTGGATTATGAAACCAAATAAGTCACAATTACTTGGCAAATTGAGTGCGACACACTGTGACACTGTCTGTGCTCTGCCCGTAAGCTAGCAGTCTATACCACATTAAAAATTATGCCTTCAGCGTGCCAAAAATAACTTAATAATACTGAAAATTTGCTTAGTTTGTGACCTATATTGTTGAGAAATGTGAAGCATATAACCAAGTTGTATGTGGCGCGTTCACAGTTCTCCCCTCTTCCCCCTTGTGCTCAGAGGGTATGGCATGGTAGTGGTGTAATGTGAAGCAAGACTGAGCACTTGGTACTCATGCCCAGGCACAGCCTGTCAGCTGAAATCTTGACTGCCCCTGATATAAGGGGTCTTTCACACTGAAATTTTGTGATTCTGCTCAATATTTTAGGTACAATAGCCTTGTTGCTGAACAAGTGCTTAACATACAGCATATTTCTCACAATTTGCTGTCAAAGTAGCTCATAAATATTGTCATGACAAGGCAGCTATTACAAGTAAAGAACGTGTGGACTTTAATTAAAGAACCGTTCTGTGAAAATGGGTTACGGATTGTCACTTTGGGAATAGCTGAGCAGAAAATTTTCCCGAAGTGTTGAAAACAATTTGCAGCAAAATAACGCAATTCAGCTTCATCACAGTCAGAAGCTGTAACAGAGGAAATTATCCATCGGAATCCTTCAACGCAAGTGTAATTGCTATTGGGATCTCTCCACTGAAATTTCAACAGGGTGTTTATGATGGATGGCAGAGGTTACGCAAAAAGAAAGATAAGTGAAATTCAAGAAGCAATTACACCTAACATTGCTTCTGATGGTGATTTTGACCCAAAAGAGGCATCTCTCTCAGTCACTCTATGAGACGATAAAAGCTGCAAAAATATGATCAATCGGAATTTGTCATGACAAGATTTATGAGATACTGTCCAGCAAACTGTGATCTGCTGTACACAACGAATTTTTTCCGTAACTAAGCTGTTGTACCGAAAAGTTGAGCAGACTTGCCAATTTTTAGCACGGGAGGCCCCTTAGAGCTACAGTAAAACAACTCTGGTGATTTACTAATATCTGTCACAATACGGGAAAACTGCCCTTCACAAAAGCATTGCTAGCGACCTCATCATAATATTTATCAAGCTACAATTTGGTACTATTTCATGTAGGACCCGTACAGACACCCAGTTGACAATGTCATCAAAATGGTGAGGATGAAGTGGGGATCTTGTTTAAATTTTGGCCATTTGAAATGGAATAAGCCCAAGGCAAAGCATAATTATGTTAGCCTACAAGTCAAATAAAAATTTTACAGGAATATTATGATGTTATTCATGAATTAATGTAATAATCCAATCACCAAAGATTTTTTATACACTATTGTGATCCAGTTTGGAGTACCACTATTCAAAAACTGATAATCCACCAAGAGACACACACGATTCTTACAGCTTGACTGCAATAAATAAGCAACCACAAACCACTGAATAGGTACCTTATTTGTTCCTGTCCTTCAGTCATTTCAGCAATTTTCTTGTTTAGTTTGCTTTCTTTTTCATCCTTTTCTTTCAGTTTTATTTCTAAGGATTCAATCTTTTTCTCCAACATTTTAACTTTTTCCTGTAAAAATAAAATGTTGTTTAAATATGTAGTATTGCATAAAAAGGAGAATTTACTTGAGAGAAAAAAAAGTATAAAGTTACAGTGGTAGGCCAATATTTGCCTTCAGAAGGTAACATTTCTATTGCCAACATTCACAGTTAAAAGTAAAAACATTAAAGCTAGCTTCTGAAACTATTAGGAATGGGGAAAAAGAGGGACACGCAGAGGAAGTATAGACAGGACCTATACGTAACAGGTCACTCAGATGCTGGGATGAGGGGGGGGGGCTGTCCCCTGTTGTGTGGACACAATGAAAGAAGACAGAGGGCGAACACTTCTGAGAGAGTAGAGGGTGAAATATAGTATTATGTGCCAATTTCACTACGGTGATAATATAAGGTGAGACTGAAAAATAATAATATAAATAAAAATACATTTTTACCTTACCACATGTTTTAATCTGACTAAAAAGTATAAAATAATTTCTTCTAACCCCATACATATTCCTAACACCACAGAGATGGTATGAGAACTGTGATTGTTAATGAAAAGATTTAATACAAAAAGCTTGGGGCGCATGCAGGATATAAATGATGCGCGAATAGTTAAACTCCTTACTATTGTAATTATTTTCTGCTTTTTAGTCTCCTGCTTGAGAAATTTTTCAATCAATCTTCCTACACACACACACACACACACACACACACACACACACACAATTTCTGTTTTATCTCAGTTTCTTTTCACCTGGCTCAATATATTGCTTCTTCCTACTTATATCTCGCAATAAGACCATTAAGGTAAAAATTAAATACTGGGAAGTCCTTGGCGGAATAACAACAATATTATGAAAATGACATGTCAATTTGCAGGTGGGCACAACAAAAAGCTTTCGTCTACCTTCACGATCTGGATTCAGGGCCAAAACAACCAGTCCTCATTCCTACAAACCTCAACACCTTCTCCCCAACCTTCTACTCAACCCAGCACGCCATCTTCCTGGATTTTGCCTGCCTCCTCTACCTGATGGCTCCATTTGCACCTCTGTCCACATTAAATCCACCAACCACAAACAGTACCACATTTCGACAGCTGGCATCCCTTCCACACAAAAAAATTATCCCATGCAGGCCGGCTTCCTGGGAATGGCTTATCTGCAGTGACAAGACTATGCCCAGTATGCTGAAGGTTTCACAAATGCATTGGCAGAAAGAAGCTATTACCCAGACCTAGTCTGCTAACAGATTTCCCGTGTCATACACCCCCCCCCCCCCCCAAGAAGCAGCCTCACAGCACCCCATTCACCACAAAACACCACCCCAAACTGGCGAAACTGAACTACATCCTGAACCATATCACTATGGAAGATCCATGGACCTGCCTATCCACCCACTCAGCACTTCCTACTCTAGTCTTGTCACAGAAATATCCTAAAACGACACAGGCCAGACCACTTGTGAAAGCAACCACATCATACACCACCTCTGCTGCAATTATTATACAGCTTTTTATATGGTTGCGACTACCAACTTACACCAAACCTATCACCTCCTCCCAAATCACACCCCTCACCCTCATGGGGGACATACACTGAAAATAGCCACTGACCTTTTCCCCTTCTCTGATCCTCTCCTTTCTCTCCCCCCCTCTCCCATAGCCTCCAGATGCTGTGCCTGGCACCCTTCTCCTGCTACCATTACAGTCTGTTTAGGATTGACAGCTATGATGGAAATAGCAGGGACGAGGCCACATGGTAGGCCCAGACCGCATTCCTCCAATCTCATGATGCCTGTTGCTGCAGTAACCATCTGAAATTGCCAAACCTTGAGTCCACAACCTGAACACTTGCTGCTTGTACTTTCAACTTACAGGCAGCTGGCTATCCTGTTTGATCATTGGACCCTGTGATTTTGTTTGTCATCTCTTTTATTGCTAAAAGTGTTATATGTTGATACTTTTATTTGTTGTGTGATACTGAACAATGTCAAAGGTAGTTCATCGAAGGTCATGAGTAGAAAAGTTCCAAATTGTTCTCTCGGTCAGGGGACTGGCATGCAAGTTCTGTTGAAATAAATGGTATGCATGTTACATGCCTACTTTGAAACTGAAAACCTCAAAGGTGGACAGCTGCTCTCCGTCAAATATTTAATCGATAGAACTGTGCAGCTCTGAACACAAATAAAAACACAGTTGTGTAGACTGGCGAAGAAATGATCAAGAAATAAAATGAAACTCGAATAACATCGATTCACCAGCATGTTTGAAATGCACAATGTGCAATGGTAAATAGCTACATACCAGAAAAATGTTTTTGTAAGGTTTGACATTGTAATAAGTAGGCCTTATCGGCAACTGCTTCCAAAGTGAAGTTTGTCCCAAGAATGCAACCTACATCACACAAACAAAATATTACTGTTTACAATATGATTGTTGCTGTACAGAAGTAATATTTTTGTATAGCTTTTGTTCTCCCTCCCGATACTGGCTGGCTGAACTACTTGAGATGTGTTCTCTCAGCATATTAGACAAGCATAAATCTTATATTTTATTATGTTACAAACAAATAGATGAATACGAAAACTTAACAACATGCTACCAATGAATTCCTAGTACTTGCCACACTTGGGGGCCATTGTGTGTCATATTTAAGTAACATCATCTGATACTTACTCTTACAGAGTTCTGTTTTGGAGTATATTAAACTTTGAATATTCTTATGATTTTATTTGCTTAATGTGTTTACCTAACTTCAATAGCAAAACTTTTCTCTCCTGGGTAGGGGCGGGGCTGCAATCCATGAGCGGGGGGCGGCAAACTAGAAGTGGAGGGCAAACCAGACGTTTGAGAGGGGGGGGGGGGGGGAGTGGGAGGAGGAAGAGAGTGGAAGAGGGAGGCAGTGGGGGTGAGGGAGGGAGAGGGAGTGAGACGGAGTGAGGGGGTGAGGGAGTGAGACGGAGTGAGAGGGGGTGAGGGAGTGAGACGGAGTGAGGGAGGGAGTGAGACGGAGTGAGGGGGTGAGGGAGTGAGACGGAGTGAGGGAGGGAGGGAGACGGAGTGAGGGAGACGGAGTGAGGGAGGGAGGGAGACGAGTGAGGAGGGAGGGAGACGGAGTGAGGGAGGGAGGGGAGACGGAGTGAGGGAGGGAGGGAGACGGAGTGAGGGAATGAGGGAGACGGAGTGAGGGAGGGAGGGAGGGAGACGGAGTGAGGGAGGGAGGGAGGGAGACGGAGTGAGGGAGGGAGGGAGGGAGACGGAGTGAGGGAGGGAGGGGAGGGAGACGGAGTGAGGGAGGGAGGGAGGGAGACGGAGTGAGGGAGGGAGGGAGGGAGACGGAGTGAGGGAGGGAGGGAGGGAGACGGAGTGAGGGAGGGAGGGAGGGAGACGGAGTGAGGGAGGGAGGGAGGGAGACGGAGTGAGGGAGGGAGGGAGGGAGACGGAGTGAGGGAGGGAGGGAGACGGAGTGAGGGAGGGAGGGAGACGGAGTGAGGGAGGGAGGGAGACGGAGTGAAAGAGGAGGGAGACGGAGTGAAAGAGGGAGGGAGACGGAGTGAGGGAGGGAGGGAGGGAGGGAGTGGGAGTGAGGGAGTGGGAGAGGGAGTGAGTGAGGGAGTGGGAGAGGGAGTGAGGGAGTGGGAGAGAGAGTGGGGAGAGGGAGCGAGAGAGTGGGAGAGGGAGCGAGAGAGTGGGAGAGGGAGCGAGAGAGGGAGCGAGGGAGCGAGAGAGGGAGCGAGAGAGTGGGAGAGGGAGCGAGAGAGGGAGCGAGAGAGTGGGAGAGGGAGCGAGAGAGGGAGCGAGGGGAGCGAGAGAGGGAGCGAGAGAGTGGGAGAGGGAGCGAGAGAGTGGGAGAGGGAGCGAGAGAGTGGGAGAGGGAGCGGAGAGAGTGGGAGAGGGAGCGAGAGAGTGGGAGAGGGAGCGAGAGAGGAGGAGAGAGCGAGAGAGGGAGGAGAGAGTGGGAGAGGGAGGGAGAGAGTGGGAGAGGGAGGGAGAGAGTGGGAGAGGAGGGAGAGAGTGGGAGAGGGAGGGAGGGAGTGGGAGAGGGAGGGAGAGAGTGGGAGAGGGAGGGAGAGAGTGGGAGAGGGAGGGAGAGAGTGGGAGAGGGAGGAGAGAGAGTGGGAGAGGAGGGAGAGAGTGGGAGAGGGAGGGAGAGAGTGGGAGAGGGAGAATGGAAAAATGCAGTAGATGGAGAAAGGGGGAGTGGGGTATAGGAGGAGGGAGTTTGTAGAGGGAGGGATAAAGGGAGAGGGAGGGTGGGAGGAATAAAGGGAGAGTGGGAGGAAGAAAGGGAGAGGGAGAGTGGGAGGAAGAAAGGGAGAGGAGAGTGGGAGGAAGAAAGGGAGAGGGAGGGTAGGAGGAAGAAAGGGAGAGGGAGGGAGAAAGGAGGTGAGAGAGGGGGTGAGGGGAGGAGCATGAGTGAGAGGGTGAGGGGAGGAGCATGAGTGAGAGGGTGAGGGGAGGGGCATGAGTGTGAGGGGATGGGCATATGAGAGTGCAAGGGAGAGTGGAGGGGTGTGGGGGAGGGGGAAACAGGTAGGGGAGGGGTGAGGGAAACGGGTAGGGGAGGGGGTGCGAGGGAAACGGGTAGGGGAGGGGTGTGAAGGAGAAGGGGATGGGATTGGTGTGAGGGAAATGGGGAGGAAGGGGTGTGAAGTGGAGGGGGTGGGGAGTGAGGGGGAGGGTTGTGAGGGGGGGAGGGTTGTGAGGGGGAGAGGAGGGAGGGTTGTGAGGGGGGGAGAGGAGGGAGGGTTGTGAGGGGGGAGAGGAGGGAGGGTTGTGAGGGGGAGAGGGAGGAAGGGTTGTGAGGGGGGGAGAGGAGGGAGGGTTGAGAGGGGAGGGTTGAGAGGGGTAGTGTTGTGAGGGGGGTGAGGAGGGTTGTGAGTGGAGAGAGGAGGGTTGTGAGTGGGGAGAGGAGGGTTGTGAGTGGGAGAGGAGGGTTGTGAGTGGGGAGAGGAGGGTTGTGAGTGGGGAGAGGAGGGTTGTGAGTGGGGAGAGGAGGGTTGTGAGTGGGGAGAGGAGGGTTGTGAGAGGGAGAGGAGGGTTGTGAGAGGGAGAGTAGGGTTGTGAGAGGGAGAGTAGGGTTGGGAGGGGGAGAGTAGGGTTGGGAGGGGGGAGAGGAGGGTTGTGAGGGGGGAGAGGAGGGTTGTGAGGGGGGAGAGGAGGGTTGTGAGGGGGGAGAGGAGGGTTGTGAGGGGGAGAGGAGGGGGAGATGAGGGTTGTGAGGGGGAGAGGAGGGGAAGATGAGGGTTGTGAGGAGGAGAGGAGGGGGAGAGGAGGGTTGTGAGGAGGAGGAGAGGAGGGTTGTGAGGGGGAGGGGGAGGGTTGTGAGGGGGAGGGGAGGGTTGTGAGGGGGAGGGGAGGGTTGTGAGGGGGAGGGGAGGGTTTTGATGGAGGAGAGGAGGGTTGTGAGGTAGTGGTGGTGTGTGAGGGGAGGGTAAGGGAAGGGGTGTGAGGGAGAGGGGGTGGGAGTGGGGTGTGGGGAGGGGTGTGAAGGTGAGAAAGATTCTATACAAAAAAAGACATTATTAGTGAATAAATATATGAAATAATAATAAACTAAGCTGTGTGTGTGTGGGGGGGGGGGGGGGGTGTATTTTGATGTTGGTTAAATCCAGAAGGGCTGTGAGGCTATGTGGAACAGCAAATTTCCATCTTCGGAGTTCAGAAAATTAGTATCTGAAGGAGGGATCCAAATGGTCCAGGTGAAATAGCAGACATTCAATATTCCTTGAGTCCTGTTGCAAAGCACAGTCCACAACAGGATAAATGGTGGGCCCGATATGGTTGATTCTTAATGCCCATTCATGTACTGTCCGTTTTGGTGGAAAACCACTGCACAGCTTTTTATATTGGCATGACACTCTGCAATGTATTTTACAAATGAAGCATGTGTTTCTTAATAACACATTGTGGTGATCTACAACATCTACCTTCAATGACAACACAGACTGCTGAAGACAACAGCAGAGACGGTTTCAACAATCTACAAGGTAGATCAATACCACCATAATGCACACTGAAAAATACTAACATTATTCCTGATTTCCTGGTTCTTGATTATGTGTAACTGTGGAATTTACTTCAGAAGTCTCTCCTATAAAGCTGGTCAAGACAATCTTTACTAACTATTGGGACATGTTCAGTTCTTTCCTGATTTCAGGAGGAATGACCAAAACTGCTTTCTTCCACAAATTGAAATATTATGCTACACATTAGATTTTCCTGAAGAAAAGCTGAACGAATTTATCTGTTTTACATACGTGGGTGTCTGTTCTTTCAGATAGGTTTTGAAAGAACAGACACCATTTTAATCCTGCAGCCACTATCAATCAAGACAAAACGGGATTAATGGCATACAGTTGCTGTGAAAACTGATTAAATCAATGGGGAAAGTTGAAAATTTGTGCCGGACTGGGATTCGAACCTGGGTCTCCCGGTTTACTAGGCACAGGCACTGACCACTGCACCATCCAGACACAGTGGTCATTATCGCTGCACGGACTACCCTAGCGTGCCTCCCTTCAGACCCAAATTCTCAATTTATCCACATACTACTGATATAGTGCCCCTTACCCATCATCATACCGAAAGAGTTCGACTGTAGTGTGCACCCACAACGATGCGATCATTGGCTGTTGTTTGCCTTAATTATGTATGTGGTGTCTGTCTTTCGGACACATTCGAACATGCTTGAACTCTTACGGATATCGGTGAAATGCTGCAAGTAATGAGGAAAAATTAGCAAGGGACACTATATCAGTATAGTGTAATTCAGTACGGCATAAATTTTCAGCTTTCCCCATTGATTCAAATCAATGCCAAACAGCAGCAAATGTCACTAATCCCTTTGTGTCTTTCTTTAATTCAAAGATGTCACAACATGAAAACGGATAGTATTGATTTACATCTATACCCTGCAATCCATTTCGAAGGGGCATGGTAAAGGCAGTTTCCATCATACCAATTATTAGAGCTGCTTTTCATTCCACTCACTAATGATCTGAAGGAAGAATGATTGCTTTAGATGCCTCTGTGTGCACTCTAGTAAGTCTAATTTTGTCTTTACAGTCCCTATGGGGAGTGATATGTATGTTGTAGTATATTCTAACAATGGAAATGGAATGTAGCAATATTATGAAATGGAAAGTTGCTATTCACCATATAGCGGAGATACTTAGTCGCAGATAGGCATAACAAAAGGACTGTGAAAATAGACAAGACAGACAGACAGACACACACACACACACACACACACACACACACACACACACACACACACACACACAAAGTTAAAACACAACTCTCACACACAACAGCAGCCTCTGGCAGCTGAAGCCACACTTAAAAAAAGCTTATGTTGCGACAGTCTTTTTGTTGTACCTATCTCAGACTCAGCACCTCTGCTATACAATGAGCAGCAACTTCCATTTTCATAATATTGTAGTATATTCCGACATTCTTCATTTGAAGTTGTTTAAAAAAAAACTTTTGTAGATATTCTCGAATTAGTTGACTTTAGCTTCAAGTATCTGCCATGGCTGCTCAACATTTCTGTGGCGTTTCCCCGTGTGTCAAATGTGACCATTCATGCTATTGTCCTTTGTTTATAGTCAAAATGGCCCTTTAACACTTTTGAAGTGACTTTTTTTAAAAAAAAATTGTAAATTACACTAAATGTAAATTGTGGGGAATTACTCTTTAAGCACACACTTTCTATAATACAAATACTGACCTTTAATTTGAAATGCTTGGTCTTACATAAGTTTTATATTTCATTAGCATATTGGCTACCTTTCATTTGAAACTCTTGGTCCAAAATGCATTTTTTCCTAAAAGCCAAGTATAATGGTCTAACTAGTTCCGGTTCTAACTGGTTTTGTAGTTTATAAACAATTTAAAATTTAGCAGAAGCCCAAAAGCGATTACAAGATCTGAACGTTTGTTACATGCGTATATAGCTCACAAACTGTAGACATCAAGTAAGTATAGATAACTTCAGATCATAAAATTTGCTATGTTGTATACTTATTTTTTTAATGCTAAATGTGGAGCAGCTGTTTGGTATTAAACATCCCATCAACGACAAGGTCATCACAGACAGAGCGCAAGCTCGGATAAGGGAAAGACGGGCAAGGGAATGGGCCATGCTCTTTCCAAGGAACCATCCCGGCATCTGCCTGAAACGATTTAGGAAACTTAAATCTGGATGGTCCGACACAAGTTTCAACTCTAGTCCTCCTGAATGTGAGACCAGTGTGCTAAAACTGTGCGCCACCTTGCACAGTAACTGCTAAATATGGGATAGCAGTTAGCAATTGGTGATGCTGACTGAGTACAGGAAGACGATCATCCCAATGAAAGAACTGCATTCCATAATCATCATCACGATACAGATAATTGGTTACGTAATGAAATATATTTCAATAGAGTACACATAAAGTGGATTGTGAAGTTAAATTTTGGCTATGCTAATCATTACAATGGAATATTTGGGGAGGGGGAAACCAACTTAATGTCCCAGAAAATCAAATTGCTGCATTAAAAAGAAAGAAAGAAAAAAAAAAGTATGCCAACAGTTTCCATGTAGTTCAATCATGTTTCACAAAAGGTGTCACAACAGTTCTATGTAGTTCATACATGTCTCTCAACAGATATCACATCTCAATAGTTTGAAACTTGTTCATATATTATTCAGAAAGAGGCACTCCCATAATTCGTGTTTATTGTTGTCAACTTTCCATCTGCATAAACTAATATTGAAGTTTATCCCAACACTTGGTTCAACAACTTAAGTATGGCAAATGCTACACACAATGTAGTTGGTAAGTTGACAATATTAAAAGACAAAACACTTGCAGGAACAGGCATAGTTCCACCTTTTAACAACATCTATTACTTCACATCCAGGGAGTCCAAGGCTCGAGAAGTTACTTGTGTTATGTTTGTAAACACTGCTTGGAAGCCAATTTTTCACATTATCATTTTATTTCAAGTGCATCATTTCTTTCCTCCATGGATGCTGTTTCATTAGGAGCTGATGGTATAAACATCACTGACTGGAGGTCAATTTTGACCTTAGTTTAGAAATTGAACTCAGTTCAAGACTGAGTTCTATTGCACAACAGTAAACTTGGATCCGCTGAAGGAGGTGGTTCAGTGTTGATCTAAATTAGCAAAAAACATATTTGGCAACACCGCTAAAAATCAGCTATCAACATGATTACTGACTTCAACTGCAGATACTAATCGTACATCAAAGGTGTCACACCATAAAGGTGGAAGAAAGACTCCAGAAAGAGGAGTGATCTTCAAACTTCTCTAGAGCTGAAAAGGTGTGCTCCCATCCCTGAAAATTATATTGGGTCAGTAGAAGACTAACAGGAGGAGGAGGAGGAGGAGGAGGAGGAGGAGCTGATAAAGTGATAAGAAATGTGTTATGACAATATTAAGGAAAGGACCAAGAAACCATCCACACGTTAGGGAATACTTTTAACACACACTTTGCAATTATTACATTTCATCTCTATGTAATTACATGTGCTACGTAAACTGGAACAGAACACTTTCTAAACTTTTCTGGAAAAGTTGATTTCATAAGACCCACTGTTACACAAAACAGGTAGAAGCTAACTGCAATCCACAAGCCACAATTCAACTTATTTACAATCCCTACAATGGCAATGTAGATTTTCATCGCTAAGTTGTATGTGGTGGTTTGAATACATTTTAATGAGCCCGGGAAAATTTTTTGAATCATATTTGCTGTTTAGCAGGTGGTTTATAATATTATTCATTACATTCAAGTTCATTTCTTATTCTAATACAATTTTAAACAACACTGAAGGTTGCAGTTCATTCATATCACTAAATGATAGGATGACTTAACTTCAAATGATTATATTCTTCTTCTCCCTGATGACAATGAAATTACAATACATTGCATATTTTACATGAAAAATAACCTCTATCTAAAGCTGGGATGTGCAACACAGAAACCAAAATTCTATTATAGAATCTAGTGTCAGAATCACAGCCCAAAAACAATAAGAACAGAAAATGTTCTCAATGTGAGATAGCAATTTTACAGATGAAGATTACAGTACGTTGAGTGTGAATGGAACACACAGCAGCACTACTTGAAGAATATGAAATAAGAATGGGAACACTGAAAGCAGATAAAGAAATTAAGGAAATGGAACTAAGAGAAATGAAAAGAAAACCAGGCTTTCAAACTGACTGTGTGTAAATTTATTCCAATACTGTAACTGTTGTTATGTAAATAATATTATTAGTAGATGCCATCCCCATTGCACTGTGATGCCTATTCGCTTCATTTTCTGTTAATACAGAAATTTCTTTGCACTCCTTTCATTACAAAGTGTCATCAGTTTTAAGGCTGTCATCTGATGGAAGAGTGCGAAAATTTTAATATTACTGAAACTTTAAAATATGTGCAGGAGTTACCACTATAAAATTGCTGCTCCTTCGATGTTGGGTATGAATGAGTAAATGATCTGGGTTACAGTGTTGCCCTTATAGTGAACAATGTTGGGCAGATGTCGCTTAGTAAAACAATTTCCTATGTGCTGAACACAACATACGTGTCGGCTTGCTTTTTGCACCTTCTGTTTCAGGCATTTGTTGGACTACGGGTGGTGCTGAGGTGCCACAGCTGATGTTATGACATCAGAACAAGAGCAGGGAGATCTACTGTCAACCACAGCTCCAAGGAATGTGCCAGAAGGACGAATCCACAAACCCTAAATGAACAATGGTGAAGAAGAGAATATCAATCTTGGATGTATGTTTTAGGCAGTCTCTTGTCTGAAGTCCCCAGATGGATCTCTCATGACAGCATTTAATGAGACATTATATTGTGTAACCAAGTCTGAGAACAAATGAAAAATCATGCCATACAGTTATAGATTGGTACAAAACATATACACTGTTCTATCTCATAAATGTGACCACCTGTCAAAAGCCTGAATAACCACATTTAGCAGTGCAGACTGCTGCAGGAAGTGTGTCAGTGAGGGTCTGGACAGCACCCATAGGGATATGGAACCACGCTGACTCCAGTGCCATGGCTAGTTACGCTAGGTTTCTCGGCTGAGGATGCACGACGTATGCAGTCCGGTCTTGCTGGACAAGAAGATTTTCAATTGGGTTTAAATCTGGGAAGCTCAATGTCCAGCAGAGTATGGAAAACTCATCCTTGTGCTCTTAGAACCAAACATGTACACTGCGAGTTTTATGACATGTTGCCATGCCCTGCTGGCAGATGCCGTTGTGATTGGGGGGTAGGGGGCAACTGTGTGTAGTGGTGGATGGACATGGTCTCCAAGGATAGATGCATGCTTGTGTTGATCCACTGTGCCATCCAGGAAAACAAGATCATCCAGGGAATGCCATGAAAACATTCCCAGGACCATAACATTCCCTCCTCTAGCCTGGACCCTTCTGATGATTGGTGCAAGGTGTCTGCTTTAAGAAATTTTACCCCTATACACAGAAACAGCTATCAGTCCAATGGAGCATAAACATGATTCATCGAAAAAGCTGCCTGTCGAGCCTCAGTGGACGTCCAGTTGTATTGGCTGCATGTCTTTTCATGGATACACATCTCCGCAGTTGCTCTTCAGCCCTGTCATCTATGGCCCTTATGCACCATAACTGCCTTGGTACTCGTTTTGGATAGTAACATTTTGCCAAGCACTATATACAGGGTTATTACAAATGATTGAAGTGATTTCACAGCTCTACAGTAACTTTATTATTTGAGATATTTTCACAATGCTTAGCACACACATACAAAAACTCAAAAAGTTTTTTTAGGCATTCACAAATGTTCGATATGTGCCCCTTTAATGATTCGGCATACATCAAGCCGATAATCAAGTTCCTCCCACACTCGGCGCAGCATGTCCCCATCAACGAATTCGAAAGCATCGTTGATGCGAGCTTGCAGTTCTGGCACGTTTCTTGGTAGAGGAAGTTTAAACACCGAATCTTTCACATAACCCCACAAAAAGAAATCGCATGGGGTTAAGTCGGGAGAGCGTGGAGGCCATGACACGAATTGCTGATCATGATCTCCACCACGACCGATCCATCGGTTTTCCAATCTCCTGTTTAAGAAATGCCGAACATCATCATGATGGAAGTGCGGTGGAGCACCATCCTGTTGAAAGATGAAGTCGGCACTGTCGGTCTCCAGTTGTGGCATGAGCCAATTTTCCAGCATGTCCAGATACACGTGTCCTGTAACGTTTTTTTCGCAGAAGAAAAAGGGGTCGTAAACTTTAAACTGTGAGATTGCACAAAACACCTTAACTTTTGGTGAATTGTGAATTTGCTGCATGAATGTGTGAGGATTCTCTACCGCCCAGATTCGCACATTGTGTCTGTTCACTTCACCATTAAGAAAAAATGTTGCTTCATCACTGAAAACAAGTTTCGCACTGAACGCATCCTCTTCCATGAGCTGTTGCAACCGCGCCGAAAATTCAAAGCGTTTGACTTTGTCATCGGGTGTCAGGGCTTGTAGCAATTGTAAATGGTTAGGCTTCTGCTTTAGCCTTTCCCGTAAGACTTTCCAAACCATCGGCTGTGGTATGTTTAGCTCCCTGCTTGCTTTATTCGTCGACTTCCGCGGGCTACGCGTGAAACTTGCCCGCACGCGTTCAACCGTTTCTTCGCTCACTGCAGGCCGACCCGTTGATTTCCCCTTACAGAGGCATCCAGAAGCTTTAAACTGCGCATACCATCGCCGAATGGAGTTATCAGTTGGTGGATCTTTGTTGAACTTCATCCTGAAGTGTTGTTGCACTGTTATGACTGACTGATGTGAGTGCATTTCAAGCACGACATACGCTTTCTCGGCTCCTGTCGCCATTTTGTCTCACTGCGCTCTCGAGCGCTCTGGCGGCAGAAACCTGAAGTGCGGCTTCAGCCGAACAAAACTTTATGAGTTTTTCTACGTATCTGTAGTGTGTCGTGACCATATGTCAATGAATGGAGCTACAGTGAATTTATGAAATCGCTTCAATCATTTGTAATAGCCCTGTACTTTAACCACAGCGGCATACAAATGGTTTACAGACTCAGTCGTTTCTGGAATACTTCTGCCCGTGCCTGAAAGCATATGATCATACCAGTTTTAGACATCAGACAAATCGCTCTGTTTCAATATTATGACTGCACAGTTTTTTTTGCATCCCCCTGACACAATTTATATACCCTCCACTGTTAGTGCAGCCCGTCACATATGAGTGGTTATTGCACACTGACGTTGAACACAGGCAGTGGTAAAATTAACACATTTATTTTGTTTTTGCTATTTGAACAAAGAGGTCAGGTGAATGCAATGTTAAAAATATGAAACCAGATAGGGGTGATTCAGGAGTAGGTTGAATACTGAACAAGAAATTAGGAGCATACTAAATGCATTATTGTAGTCAACCTAAACATGAAGCCAACACCCACTTGAATATCTACATCTGGGACGGTTTATATTTTCTACAGGGTGATTACAGTAAGTGAACTTTATGCACATTTTCCAAGGCCGCATATCATCAGATGAGTCCCAGTCTATTTTGTGAACATCAAATGTACTTATACGGTATTACTGCTCAGTACGTGTAAAAGGAAAATGAGAAACTTAACAGTGAGTTCACTCAAGCTCGTTACCCAGTAGATATACATCTAACGACTGTTAGTGTGTAACGCCCTCACAATCTTTTTAAGTTTCTCGCAGAAAAATTGTTAATCTAGGATAACAAATAGGTATCGGATTCTTGAAAGGCATTAGAAAATCACATCAGTAACCCCCTCTTCCAACACTTACTAATTGTAAAATCTGACATGCTCCTTTTGACAAAAATTTCATCGTCATTTTATACTTTAACCTTAACTCGATCAGCAAGACAATTTAGGGATTTGCTTATGATGCACAAAGTTGTAAATCAATTGTAGTTATGGGGGAGGGGAGTAAGGGAAAGAAAGAAAGAAATTATATTAAAATCACACAGAAGAAGAAATTTTGATTGGATTATCAGGATTGCCACAAGTTTCCCCAAGTGACAGTCCCAGATATTTCCCTGATTTCCAAACAAGTTTTAGCATTTTCCCTGATAAATTTTGACAAAAAATATAAGGATGTCTGCATTTCACTTCCGTGTGAGCAAAAATCTTAAGTGTTAACATCAACATCTTTTGTAATGAACTGTTTTTAGATGGAGAAAGCAAGCCAAATGGTGTATGTTTTTCATTAAGACCAATGTTTTTTATTATTTCAATAAAATGAAACAAATCTGGTGACAAAATCTGCATTTCCTTGAAATCGCAAGACAGATTTAAAATACCTTCACAGATTTCAGAAACAACCTCAGGAAAAAGTAGGCCTCTTGAAAGAAGTGTGTATGGCAGGGAAGAGTTGTGTAAACCAACACCATAGCTGACCGCCAATAAAATATTGGTTTTACTATGTTCATTATTGTCAGTTATTACATACCGTGTTATGTTTATTATTTTACACGTACTTTGGGATTTTTCTTTCGGGAAAAATATGAGTACACAGCTTACAAACCGCCAGCGACTGCCACAATTTTCTTTTTCTTATTGCCTTATCTTTCTGATATATAAACTACTTTCAAAGTGCCAGAATGTACTACAATAAATAAAATGTCTATAAAACACTGCACTGTACAATGTACTTGCGGTCAGACAGTCGCCATTCCTGAAATCGATCACCCATGGCCTCTGGCACGCCGAGGAGCACCCAGTCCTGGGTCCATGGATAATCAATGAAAATCAGCTGTATTATGCCACACGAAAATCTGCTGTATTATGCCACACACCAACAGACATGGTCTGGGGGAAGATTGGTGAGACTAGATCCGACAGGCAGGCCTGATTTGTTAAGAGATACCTGCAGAAATGGGCTGCTGTTTTGGCCCGTCATGGGAATCGACTCATGTGACCGACTATTCACAGTCAGAGATAACGTGTTGATGAAATGAGACGACGGTGATTTTTCAATGCAACAGATAACTTGAGCAAATACTCTGAGAATGAATACTAATGAGGATAGGTAGCAACTCAACATAAAGACGATCACAGAGCAACAGACAGCCAAGTAGAAAAGACAATCACATTCTCACAACTAAATTTTCGGCCATAGCCTTTGACAGAAAACGCAGTGTGTGCGCACGCACGCACACACACAATAACTCAAGACACAACTCATGCTCACATGACCACTGTATCTGGCTGCTGCGTCAACAATGTCTGAGAATCAGATCCCAACAAACCACTCCTCAATGCCTCCCTGCCTCTTGTCAGCAGCTGCTAGGCTAGCAGCAAGAAGTAGTGGCAGCACTGACTGCAAGCTGAGGGGAGTAGTAGGAAGGGGAGAAGCAGAATGAATGAGGGAGCACGGAAGCGGCACACATTCTCAGCTGCAACCAGACAGTGACAATGCGTGACATCTCGGTATACAAACCATTTCCATTTCATCTACTTAGACAAAAACGAGATTCTTCCCCCCCCCCCCCCCCCCCTCCTCAAATTTCCAGAACTTGTGGCAATCTTGATTATGTTAAGATCACACGGAAAGAAGACTGTTTGTTTGTTGTTTTTTTTTAAGGACTATGGATCTAGCATATGAGGTATTTTTAAATGTATGTAAATATAGAAACTAGTTGTATTCACTCATTCATAGGTGGGACAGACGAAATTTTGAGACTACAGAAATTTAATACACCTGCTGAAGTTACCTCACTAGAATTTCTGCTCCCTCTATGTTAGGCATGAAAGAGAGAATGTACTGGGTTATAGGGGATGCCTTGTAGTGATTGATGTTAGGCAGATGATGTTTTGTAAACCACTGTTTTTTATATATTGGACACGACATTTGTCTCAGCCTTGTTTTGTGCACCTTCTGTTTGAGGTATTCGTTGGGCTACAGGCGGCAGAGTGGTGCAACAGCTTGAGTTATGGTATCAGGGCAAGTGAAGACAGATCTCATTGCCGAATCCAGCTTCAGGAAAATGTAAGATAGAAAATTCCGTTAATGCAAAATGAACAACAATGAAGAAGGGAATATCAACCTTGGACATATACTTTAGACTATCTCTGGATGGGGTCTCATGAGATCTCATACGTTGTGCACCAATTTTGAGAATAAAGTAATTTGTCAGCAAGAACTCCAGTTTACTGATTTAAGTATATTGGATAAAGAACTGTTTTGTGTAGTGTATTACAGATCAAGTACTTTATGGAAGCCCTGCAAGATCGGCACAGTCACAATACAATGCAGTAACATTAACACAAATTCGTGTTA
Organism: Schistocerca cancellata; assembly: GCF_023864275.1. NCBI lineage: Eukaryota > Metazoa > Arthropoda > Insecta > Orthoptera > Acrididae > Schistocerca > Schistocerca cancellata. The sequence continues at coordinate 623,145,393 of NC_064630.1, forward strand.
CACCCCCACACTGAAGTATTGTATTGAGTAAGTCAAATGCTGCAGCTATAATAACGGCCGCACAATTTAGTTTTACTCAATGTCCTAAATCAAATAACGCACTGCGTTTTGCACAAATATTGCCAGAGGAAAAAGAAGCAGCAAGTGGACTGTATTCCAGCTTGCAACCATTGAGTCACTGCCTAACTGGTAACATATCGACCTACATAAGCCTATTACAAGTCTTATTCATCAATGTGCATGCAGCTAGCATAATAGTTTACGCATTTGATTTGTAGTTAAAAATTGAATGGAACTGTGTAGTTATCACTTTTCAAGATCAGAGGATATTTTTGTAAGAGATGTTTAATTGTTACTTGTGGCTGCCAAACTCCATTTACTTAAATTTTCACTTCCGATACTTCGAATTTCCCTTTCTTACACTTCTGCTAAAGTGTCTAGAAAACACACTTGCCTAATCACATTACTTACAAGCCATCTCCTAAATTTTTATTATATCAGTTATTAACCATCTTAATTTTTTAACCTAACCTTAAACATCTAAAAATGTACTTTGAGCTTCAGCAGTGTGAGAGCAGCATATTCTCAATAACTTTTTTGTGTTGATAACTTTTTTGCCATTTACTTCTTTTTAATTCATGTTTCAAAAGCATTTGCATAATCTATGAGCAATTTGTAGTAAATCGGCATATGTGACTTAGTTACTGAAGCAGGTATTCTAACACAGATGTAGTTTTCCCCTAAAGAGGAGTAGCCATGTATATTATCTGTGTTTGTTGTAAATAAACTCAGCTGTCGAGCTTGCTACCAACTGTAATCAATTTCCAAACATTTTAGGACAAAAGTAATTTTTAGCACAGGTTTTTTTGTTGCCTTAATAGAAATCTCATTTTTTATATACACTTATAGTGAATTATCATACTTTTTAGCTCATCAGATTAAAATATAATCAGTGGGCTTAATTTAAAGTTATCTGTTCACTGCTTTGTAACACATTGTACCTTTAAAAATGCAGCCCCACTGTGAGCGCTGTTCTAGAACACAGGATTAGTTAGCTGACAACTGTAAGCAGCAGGAAATCGCCCTGACTGCTGTCGAATGACGCAGCTATGGAACAATGCATTGGAAGAGTTTCCAAGAGTCCTGTACTACAAAACTGGTACCAGAGGTACCTCAGGTACAATCATTTCCTGTCTCCCCTGCAGAAAGTACAAAATCTGTCATTACTCATCCTCTTGACTGCAAGTGGCGTGTAAACGGTCAATCTAGATGTCCTATACAGGGTGGATGGAGACTCTGTAACGACTCAGCAACGAGTGAGTTGCTACCTTTACTGAAACTGAGCCATTGGGACTCACTCCACGTGTTTTGGGTAAACCTGTTTAGTCCGGTGTCAAGAGGAGACAACCATGAATGTGTAGGGGGCTGTTAAAACGCACAGCGAATGATGGTACCTCTTAGGGAAATGGCAGCAAGGAACAGTTAAGGACAACAGGTGCACTCAATGTGTATGCCTGGGGGCCTCATTCAGCATGTTGAAGAGGCTATTCCAGCAGACATTGAGGGAACTTGTTGTGACCAACAGCAGATTTTTTGGCAAACGTTGGAAAAAAATAATGCCTCTTGTCTGGGCTCAGAGATCATACTTGGGTCATTCCAGCAACTGGCAGAGATGGTTGAGAAGACCACCCTTGTGCGTGGAATTTCAATGAAGCTCACAATTTGCAGCATTGTCCCCATAAGTGATGTTCTGGTCTTGGTTCTGAGTCGAGTGGAAGAAATGAACCACAGACTTTGAAGGTTCTATGACAAACTGGGATGAGACTTACTGTATTTACGCCGTAGGGTTGAGAACTGTAGGGTCCCCCTGAATAGGTCAGGTGTGCACTACACATCAGAGGCTGCTAATCAGATAGCTGACTGTGTGTTGAGCGCACACAAGATTTTTTAAATTTTTTATTTTTATTTATTGATTTATTTTTTACATTAGGCAGCACACTATCCAATCAAGTTAACAACAGCTGTAGGAAACTAAGAACTATCAGTGTAAGATTGAAAGAAATGCCTCACAAAGGATGTATATTGAGTCTAATGGCAACAATGATTACCAAGGTACAAAGGATAACTAAAACAAGCAGAAAGATAAACATGTTTAGTAAACTAGACAAAAAAATCAGTAGTGTCATATCTCAATGAGGAGCATGAAACTTTCAGCACACGCCAGGAGCATGTGGAGGAACTCTGGCTCAAGCTTAAAAGAGTAGTTGACCATGCACTGGATAGGCATGTACCCGGTAGAACTGTTCATAATGGAGGGAACCTCCATGGTCTACAGTCACTGTAAAGAAATCAGCGATTACTGCATAATAGCTGTACACTAAGAGATTTTAGGATACCAAAACATCCTAGATAATACCTTACACAGATAACTGCCTATCTATGCTTCACTGGAGGATGGTAGACAGAAGAGCTTGTTTCAACAGGCAACTGCTAACACCTAATAGCTGTCAGATCAGGTCTTGGATCTGCCACACCTGTCACAACAACTGGTGGCAGGGTTTTCTCAGATACTTATTTAACATCATCTAGGATGGGTGCAACAGGGAAAAGTCTGGCAGGATGTAATAATTTAGAAGTAAATGAGACCACTCACAGAATAATGGTAGTGTTAAAGTTGTCGGCAGGTGCACACTAGCTTTCAGAAGAAATGCTTTGACAAGATAAGAGTACGAACACACTCTCTGCTTGTGTCAGAATTTTACGTCTTTATTTTCCCCCCCAAGCCTGATGAACTAGCATTCCCATGTCACAACACTACCCTACTGCCCTCTGTAATATTTCTTACAGCCTTTTCACTCCTCAAACTCACACTTTGTTACTCAGTTCCCTTTACAACCTCCTAATACTTTCTTTCATCCATCCATGTCCCACACGTCTGACATTTTCTGAGAACCATCCCATCCCAATGGATCCTTGCAACACATCTTTCACTCTTGTGATCCACCTGGCCTCAATCTCCACTAACCTACTGTCCCCATACTCTTCCCGAACAGTTTCTCTTCTGCTGTTCTGTCACTCCTACCCAATCCTGATATCTTCATATGTGCCACCCCTCACCTCACCAGCTTTGGTAGCCATGTATCATATGCCCAGCCCATGTAACTGCCACCTTTCTCTCGTGGATTCCTAGCCACCACTTCTGCTGCCTACCTATGGACTGTTCTCTTCTGTGGGTGCGCCTGTTGATGGCTCAATGTTTCTACCATTTAGAATGGTATAGAAAAGGAGACACACATAATGAGAGGGAAAAGGTAGCAACTGTCAAACTCCTCAGCTATACAAGTAAAAGGACATTAACCCCAAAAAATTTAAATGTAACAGATTCTGTAGTTATAAAATGGAGAGGATGATGTATAAAAGCAATAACAGCATAAGAAAACTTTTTACAGTTGCTAAAATAACAGGTGCAACTTTAAGTTATATTGTATCAAACACACCTGAATCTATGTCTGGTTACTAGTTATTTTATTTGTACTGAACTTACTGTATATGACTGCTCCTGCTTGAGAACCATGTTGCGTAATTCTTGAAGTTCGTTTAACATCTCTGCCTCTTGTGAAACTTCTGGACTACGGTTGTTACTCCACGAGATTTTATCCTCTGGATTGCTAACTTTTTTCACACACTCCTATTAATAATGGTGACAAAAATCATAATCAATATTGTTAAAAAACAGTTACAAATAGCAAAAGAAGCTAATAATAGAAAACAAGGTTACCAAATTTCATAAGCAGGGGTAGGTTTGGGTAAATTCCAGTATAAAATACAATAAATCTCATATTGTAAATTTCCTTGGACAGATGGACACACACACACACACACACACACACACACACACACACAGATGGTATTAGGCATCACCAGTCCTACAAAGAAATTCAAAGTAGCAAAAAGATATATATAAAATATGTATAACATAAAAATGCACTCACACAATTTCTGCCAATGGTAACATCAGCACATTCCCACTAATTCAAAAAGTTTTGTACTGCTGAAGAACTAGAAACTGCCTCCAATTTTGAAGTACAAGTTTATATGATGGGTAATGCGTATGGAAATTTCGGAAGTGGTTTCCCTCTTCTTTCTAACCTAATTTACATAGCTATCTTACATCCACCCTTCCTATCGTATGCTGCTTACAAAGCTGTAATGGAAGTGACAACCAACTGTATCATTACACACACTGAACTACAGCACCACACTACAATTTCAGAAACACAATATAATTGAAGACAACATTCGCCAAAGAGAACTGAAACACACATTTAACTGGCTCTTTTTGAAAAACTGTTGCTCTAATCATCATCATTTCAGCTTCTTGATGAATCATTACTAGGAGTAAGAGTGTCAAATGAATTATCATTAAAAAAAATTCATTGGAAATAGTGACTTGATAGTGTACAGTTCATTAAACAGAATAGTGTTTATAGTGGGCACAAAAATTATATAGGCAGATAATGTTTGTTAGAGCAGAAGAGGAAATACAGGCAGCAAATGTGAGAATATGTTATGTGTAGCCTATATGGAAGGAAATACAGCTCATTCAAAGGACCTTCCCCATTCACTGATTGAAAAGGCAGTAATAACAAGAAATCACTCAAACTGCCAACAATATGAACATTCTGCCAGGAAATTTTCTTTTTAACAAAGAACTCTTACCCCAAGTAGCTGATACAACTTCACAATCAATTTCCATGTTCAGTAGACACACACACTATTACTCTTACCACTGTATTCACCATTTCACCTCCTCTAGCATTTAAATTTCAAATGCTCGTAATTTTCTTTTTAGTCTCAACTCAACCTTTTTTATCTTCAACCCAACTTATTGTCCTGGTATTCCAATGAAATATTTCTTTACACGAGTTAGTTACAGACTAAAAATTATTATAGAATCTAGATGGTACATAAAATAAGCAAACATTAAATTTTCATGCGTGCCTTATATTGTTGCAAAATAAATAAAAGGGCAGTCTTCAGGTTATGAACAGTTATTTACAATGTGGTAGAGATGAGGGAAGTTAACAATGACATGAAATTAAATTGCGTACACTTCAATTCTAATGTGTTATGAAAATGATAGATAGTTGCTACTCACCACATAGCAGAGATGCTGTGTCACACACAAAGTCTCAGGCTGCCAAGGCCAGACATTCTACAAGCCAGCTGCTTTGTAACAAATTTGAAGGATGAAATGTTCATTTTCTGGCTCTCATTTTTTCCATAAAATTATGATCCATGTGCATATTTTGTATACTCAGCTACAGAAAAAAGGGATACTGACCCAACTTATGCACAAAAACTGGGTGACGGCTTTTATGATCCATGTGCATATTTTGTATACTCAGCTACAGAAAACGGGATACTGACCCTACTTATACACAAAATCAGGTGATGGCTTTTGAATGTGAATCAAAAACACTAGGGAAAGTGTGGACGAAAATTCAACAGATTTACACGAGTATCTTAAAAGAGGGAGAGCTGAAGATGGAAGAGAGATGTGTACCCTACTGTGGGAAGCAAAAGACATCTGATGTTATAAGTTATGAGACAAAAGAAAGATTCAAGTTCACTTGACACCTAGTTGCAGCCTCTCTTTCTACCTGAGTTATTCACAATTTACTCTATGTATTATCCAGACAATTCTCTTTTAAGTTGCTGTTGAAACCTATTCTTTTCTGGAAGTAAAGAAACTCGAACAAAGCTCTGTCATTTATGGCAGAGAGGAATTCAAAAGTATGTGTGTAGCATTGAGCAAATCTATGAAACTTTTGAAAGCAATAATTACAATGATCATGTCAAAAGCAAAACATTGTTTTTCATCACTGAAACACTGTATATCATAGGTTTCTTACAGAATACTATAGACCAAGAAAGACTATCAGCATATGCAATGCACTCTATTAGATGAGCCCTCATTTTAGGAATTTCTGATTTTAAACAAAGAGTGATCAAAACATTTGTAAATATGATGGAAAGAAGAATTGGGTTCCTATACAAGTGGTAAGCACCACAAAAACAGCCGAGATACAATGTAATGTCATTCCTATCAGTCCTGCTGAAAATGGATAATGAGGCGGGCAGGCCTTCTACGTCTGCATACACAGCATTGCAATTCATCTTAATTTGTTTTATTTTGCAAAGTAATACCTTTTTCTGTGTACACATTTTGATGGCGTTATTAAGTAGATGCTGCAGTGACATAACAAGCTATCAGCTTATATTGCAGATTACAAAAACACTAGCAGTGCACTGATTTCCTCTCCTTTTTTTAATGTTTTTCTTGTTGAGCAAAGTGCACTATCTACTTTTTTTAGTCAGAAGCTGCAATTGTCATTCATTTTTTCCTTCTTTACTTCACTGACATTTTTATTCCCAAACAGAATACATTTTTGCAAGAAGTAACACTTAAAAGAAAGAAAGAAAACAATACAACCAGCAGTAAGCTGCAATGAAAGTTTTAGCAACGATCTTGATGGCGATTCCCCAAGCCTTCCCTTGCAGTACGTTTCTGCATACAGGAATGCTGCTGCTTCTCATTACTTGAAACCAGCCTGATAGAATGCAGGGTGAGTAACAGATAACTACAACTTTGGAATGATACTGAAATATATTGGAATACTCACTGAATCAGTAGGTGTGTTATTTCACAGCAAACCACGTCAAGTTTCAAAGTGGATTTGTCATTATGGTTCAATGTGGCCACCATTTGTGATACGGCAAACATTCCACTGGTATTAAATTTCTTCCCACACTCACACCAGATCGGGTGTAACTAATGCAACGGTAGCAAAGATTTATTTTTTCAAGTTGGCCAAACTGTTTGGTAGGGGAGGAACATACACAGTGTCTCCACCCAGAACCCCAGATAAAGAAATCCAGTGGTCAACTATGGGGAGCGAGATGACCACACAACTGGCTCTTCACGACCAATCCACTGACCTGGGAAACCTGTCTCAATGAAATTCTTGAGCCAAGAATAAATTGTAACCCTGCAGAATTCATTTCATGGAACCAAAACGCACAGCAAGCACACTGCACCAACAAAAAGAACCATTTCAACTATTAGGGGTGCCACAATTTTCCCAAAGTGAAATTCCCTGCTTTCCAGACAAGTTTTAGCATTTTCAGTGACAAATTTTGAGATCTCAAGGATAAGAAAAGACCTAAGTTGACAAAAAAATGTAAGGAGTTCTGCACTTTTAAACATGTGAGCAAAAATCTTAAGTACTAACACCAACATCTTTTGTAATGAACTGTTCTTAGATGGAGAAGGCAAGCCAAATGGTATGTGCATTTTATTAAGACCACTGATGTTATTTTATTCCAGTAAAACGAAATATGGCGACAAAAATACAAATTTAGTTTGAGTCGCAAGACAGATTTAAAATACTTCCACTGATTTCAGAAACAATAGGCCTCTTGAAAGAAGTGGCGAAGACTTGTGTAAACCAACAATATAGGTGACCGCCAGTAAAATGTTGGTTCTACTATGTTTGTTGTTGTTGCTTATTGCCCACTGTGTTATGTCTAGTATTTTACACGTATTGTGTGATTTTTCCTTCAAGAAGTAAATGAGTACATGGTGTACAAATTGCCACAATTTTCTTCTTACCGTTCCTATCTTCTATTACATAACTACTTTTGAAGTGCCAAAATGCACTAGAATAAATAAAATGTCATCCTCTCACAACTAAATTTTTGGTCACAGCCTATGTCAGAAAACGAGAGCACACACACATTCACTTAAACATAACTCATGCACATGTGACTACTGTCTTCGGCCGATTTGTCAACAGTAACAAGAATCAGATCCACACAAACCACTCCTCACGCCTCCCTGGCTCTCATTGGCAGCTGCTAGGACAGCGACAAGAAGTGGTGGCAGCACAGGCCGCAAGCTGGTGGGAGTGGTAGAAAGGGTAGAAGCAGTAAGCATGAGCAGTGCACGTACTCAGCTGTGCCCAGCCAGTGGCAATGCATGACATATCATGTAAACAAACCATAGTATCTACCGAGACAAAAATGAGATTTTCTCCAGTGTTCCCCCCTGCCCCCCAAATTTCCCTGATTTCCAGAACTTGTGGCAGTCCTTACTATGCACTTTGCTGGCAATCCTGCTGGCAGAATAGCATACTGATTCACTATGTTAATCAAACTTGATGTTGTTTGCTTCAAAATGATATATCTATCAATTTTGTAAGTTATTTCAGTATGTTTTTATATCATTCCAAAGTCGTAAAGTCCTTTTTGACTCATCCTGTATTTTCCCTGTCACTGAATGCAAACAAACGAATGTTCTTTCTTCTGGACCCACAGTAATTGTTAGCTTCAGAATTGAAAAACATTTCCTCATTTCTGAGTATATTGCACTTGTAAACAGCTTTAAATCTTATTCTTTGCCATGTTTGGAAGTTTTAGTTATGACTGTCATCAACATTGTGGTTGATCGCCAGCTTTTTCTACAGTTTAAACTTTCTATATTTACAAGTGATAACTACAAAAAAGTTAAGTTAATTTCCGCACTTCACAGACTCACAAGGAGAGGTTCCCAATAGTGGTTGGGTCGGTTGAAAAGAGGAGGGAAGGGACCAAACTACGAGGTCATCGGTTTCTTGTTCCTAATAAAACAACAATGCCACAAGAGTGAGCATAAAACAAACGAGACATATAACACAAAACGGAAAAAAAGGAAAAACCAAAAGAACGACGGAAAGGTAACAAACACTAAAAGGAACAAAAGAGGACAAGAAAACAACAGAGATATGCTAAAAACAGAAGAGAGTAAAACACGAAAGCAGATAACAATGGCTGGCCGACCACGAGAATAAAAAGGAAAAGCCAGCCACTCTGTAACACATTAAAACCTCCACCCTAAAAGCACTAGGGAGAAGGACACAGACGGACAAAACACATGCACTAAAACCTACAGAGAAGTATAAAACCCACTCTCATGGATAAAATGTAAAACTAAAGCTGCTGCTGAGGCATTGTCACCCAACAACAAAGGAAGGGTGCTGGAAAAGTTAAAAGTCCACCACAGAGCAGCTAAAAGTGGGCAGCCCAGCAAGAGTTGGACGACTGTCATTTGGGGCCCACAGCGACACAGAGGTGGGTCCTCACGATGGAGTAGGTAACCATGCGTTAGCCATGTATGGCCAATGCGGAGTCAGCAGAGGACAACTGATTCCCTGTGATAGAACCTCATGGAAGACTTCCACACATTTATAGTCTCCTTAATGACACACAGTTTGCTGTGCATACTGTCTCCCAAAGCCGGAAAACCCTGTAGCGTAAGACAGAAAGCAGGTCAGCTCCGGAGAGTCCCATCTCCAGAAGCGGTTTCCGCATTGCCTGTTTGGCGACCCTGTCGGCAAGTTCATTGCCGCTGATTCCGACGTGTCCTGGGGTCCACACGAACACCACAGAACGGCGGGACCATTCCAGGGCATAGAAGGCTCCTGGATGGCTGCTACCAGAGGATGACGATGGTAGCACTGGCCGATAGCTTGTAGGTTGCTCGATGAGTCAGTACATAGGAGAAATGACATGCCAGGCCATGGGCGGACGTGCTCAAGAGCACGAGATATGACCGCCAGCTCTGATAAGGGTTATATTCAATATATCCTCCATGAACATACGCAAAGCCTACGTGACCATCAGCCATCAAGCCGTCAGCGTGAACCACTTCAGAGCCCCGAAACATGTCAAGAATTGAGAGGAAGTGACAGCGTGGAGCGGCGGGGTTAATGACGTTCTTAGGGTCATGCAAAAGGTCCAGACGAAGCTGCAGCCAAGGCGTACACCATGGAGGACGTGAACAGACCGTAAGTACAAGCGGTAAAGGGAAGGACTCCAGTTCGGAGAGCAGGGACCGAACGTGAATGCAATTGTTAGCCCCGACCTGGGCCCCGATGAGAGAGATCGACTGCCGCAGGTGGAAAAGGAGGCGGTAATTTGGATGCGCAGGGGAACTATGAATGTGTGCTGCGTAACTGGTGAGCAGTTGCGCACGTCTGATCTGCAATGGAGGGACACCAGCCTCCACCAGTACGCTGGCCACCGGACTCGTCCTAAAAGCTCCTGTGGCTAATCGAACCCTACAGTGGTGCACAAGGTCGAGTAAATGCAATGCTGAGGGCACTGCTGAACCATAAATCACACTCCCATAGTCAAGTCAAGATTGAACAAGGGCTCTGTAGAGCTGCAGCAGCACGGAGTGATCTGCACCCCAGTTGGTGTTGCTCAAGCAGCGGAGCGCATTGAAGTGCTGCCAACACTACCGTTTTGATGAAGATGAGGCAGCCAAGTCAAATGAGCATCGAAAACCTAAGAATCGATATGTCTCCACTACAGTGAGTAGATCATCATCAAAGTAAAGTGCTGATTCCGGATGAACAGTATGACGCCGACAGAAATGCATGACACACATCTTCATGGCGGAAAACTGAAAGCCATGGGCTAGAGCCCATGACTGAGCTTTGTGGATGGCTCCCTGTAGGCGATGCTCAGCAACACCAGTACTGGAGCAGCAGTATGAAACACAGAAGTCGTCTGCATACAGAGAAGGTGAGACGGAGGGCCTGACAGTTGCTGCTAGACCATTACTTGACGCTAAAAATAGACACACACTCAATACAGAGCCCTGCGGGACTCCATCCTCCTGGATATGGATGGAACTATGGAAGGTGCCAACTTGGACATGGAAAGTATGGAGCGACAGGAAGTTTTGGACAAAAATCGGGAGTGGGCCCCAAGAGACCCCACTAATACAATGTGGCAAGGATATGATGCCGCCAGGTCATGTCATATGCTTTATGTAAGTAAAAAAACATGGCAACCTGGTGTTGGCGTCTGGAAAAGGCTGTTCGGATGGCAGACTCGAGGGACACGAGATTATCAGTGGTAGAGCGACCCTGGCAGAAGCCGCCCTGACATGGAGCCAGTACGCCACGTGACTCCAGGACCCAACCCAACCTCCAACACACCATATGTTACAGAAACTTACAAAGAACGTTGGTGAGGCTGGTAGCTATCCACATCCACTGGGTTTTTACCCGGGTTTGAGCACCAGAATGATGGTGCTCTCCCGCCATTGCGATGGAAAGACGCTATCACACCAGATCCGGTTGAAGATGACGTGCATGCAGTCAGATGAGAGATGTTTAATCATCTGGCTGTGGATCCATCAGGCCCAGGAGCTGTGACGGGGCAATATGCAAGGGCACTGAGGACCCCCCCACACTCTGTAAATGGGGCATTATAGCATTCACTGTGGCATGTAGTGAATGAGAGGACTTTTCCCTCCAGCCACCGTTTGAGAGTGCGAAAGTCTGGGGAGTAATTCTCCAATGCAGAGGCTCGAGCAAAGTGCTCAGCAAAATGCTCGGCCATCAGGTTTGCGTTGGTAGATAACATGCCATTTATAGTATCACCAGGAACACCTGTTGGGGGTCTGGTACCTGAAAATAGGTTTGATCTTTGCCCAGACTTGGGAAGGTGATGTACGGCACCCAATGGTTGAGACGTATCTCTCCCAACACTCCTGCTTCCATCGTTTCACAAGTTGGTGAACGCGGGCACATAGCTGTTTAAAGGCTATGAGGTTCTCCAGGAAAGGGTGCCGCTTATGCCACTGTAGAGCCCGCCGACACTACTTAATTGCTTCAGCGACTTCCGGCGACCACCAAGGGACTGCCTTATGCCAGGGGCACCCTAAACAGCGAGGGATCGCGTCTTCTGCCGCAGAAACAATTGTTGTTGTCACCTGCTCAACCGTCATATTGATGTAACCGTGTGGGGGAGATTCAATGGTGACAGCAGAGGTGAAAGTTTCCCAGTCCGCCTTGTTTAAAGCCCACCTGGGCAGGCATCTGTGGGCCTGATGCTGGGGCAGTGACAGGTAGATGGGGAAATGGTCACTACCACACAGGTTGTCATGTGCTCTCCAGTAGATAGATGGGAGAAGTCCTGGGTTGCAAATTGATAAATGAATGGCCGAGTAACTACCATGAGCCACACTGAAATGTGTGGCGGCCCCAATTTTTAAGAGGCAGCAAAGGTTGAACTGAAACAATAAAGTCTCGACATCTCTGCCTCGGCCAGTAAGCATGGTACCACCCCACAAGGGGTTATGAGCGTTAAAATCTCCCAAAAGTACAAAAAAATTAAGGAGTTAATCAATCAGTCCAGCTAATACATTCAGGCGTACTGCACCATCTGGAGGAAGATACACATTGCAGACAGTTATTTCCTGTGTTGTCCTTATTCTGACAGCCACAGTTTCAAGAGGGGTTTGAAGGGGCACAGTGGCACAACAGACTGAGTTTAGAACATGAATGTCAACTCCACCTGACACTCGATTATAGTCGCTACGGTTCCTGTAATATCCCTTATAGCCGCAGAGGTCCACATTGCCGTGGACCAGGTTTCCTGGAGGGCAATGAAGATAGCAGGTGTAAAGCTTAACAGTTGCTGTAGTTTAGCCAGGCGGTGGAAAAAACCACCGCAATTCCACTGGAGGATGACGCCATCGTGAGACTGGGAAGGCATGCAACATTCAATGAGGCAGTTTACACCTCAGGGTCACCTGCTGCCACCGATTTATTGCCTTAGCAGTCTATATCCATTGTGTCTGAGGGTCTGGCGAAATCTACGTCCTCAGCGGATGCCAGAATCTCCACCCCATCCTCAGATGCAGAGCTTGTAGGTAGCAATGGTATGGGTGCCACCTCAATTTCCTTGTTGTTAGGGGTTTTCTTTTTGGATCTTTCTCGCTGCTCCTGACTCCGGGACTGAGGACAAGCATGAAGCACTAATACCAGCTGCTTTTGAGCTCTTCAGCCACTGGCGGGTGTCATCTTTCCCACTAGCAGACGGCTGGGAAGGGAGTGACCCAAGGGACCCCTTCCTAGCGAGAGACGCTGAAGAAGGCTGACGCTTCTCCAGCTTAGTAGTGGGGATGGATGTCCCCGATGGTTGGAGGGGGGGGGGGGGTTGCTCCCAAAGTAGGTGGTGTGGGAGCAACAGGGAGGGAAAAGTCGCCCACCATAAAGGGGGCAGGTATAGTCTTCCGGCTGTGACAGGTGACTGGGGTTGGCAGAGCTCATAGTACCAGAACTGTTGTAGCGGCTGTCATACATACAGGATGCAGGTGTTCAAATTTTCTCTTAACCTCAGTGTAGATCAGTCAGTCCAGGGTCTCGTACTCCATGATTTTCCTTTCTTTCTTGAGAATCCTGCAGTCTGGCGAGCAAGGCGAATAGTGCTCTCCACAGCTGACACAGATGGGAGGTGGGGCACATGGAGTATTGGGATGTGAGGGGCGTCCGCAATCTTGACACGTGACAAAGACATATGGCCGAACTTCCAGCACTTAAAGCATCGCATCGGGGGAGGGATATAGGGCTTTACATCACACCAGTAAACCATCACTTTGACCTCCTCAGGCAATGTATCACCCTCAAAGGCCAAGATGAAGGCACCGGTGGCAACCAGATTATCCTTCGGACCCTGGCGGACACGCCGCATGAAATGTACACCTTGCTGGTCTAAATTGGTGTGCAGCTCATCGCCAGACTGCAAAAGAAGGTCCCTGTGAAATATGATACCCTGGACCATATTTAAGCTCTTACGGGGCATAATGGTTATAGAAACATCCCCCACTTTGTCATAAGCAAGTAAAGTCCATGACTGGTCAGAGAATGCTGTTTTGATGAAGATCTCATTTTGGACAACCCCTCCACCTCCCCAAACTTGTCCTCTAAATGCTCAACAAAAAACTGAGGCTTCATCATCATGAAAGATTCCCCATAAGATCTCGAACATACAAGGTACCGGGGTGAATAAGATTTTCTGCCATCCTTAGCCTGACGTTCCTCCCATGGTGTGGCCAGGGAGGGGAACTATTTAGGGTCATACTTCTGTGCGATGAATTGGGCTCGTGATCGCTTAGAGACTCCTGGTGTTTCACCGATGGACTGTGCTTCATCATGTGTCATCCATCCTGATGCCACCCACTCCGACCAGCCCCCCCCCCCCCCCCCAGGCGGCACCCAGCCACAGCAAAGCCCACCTAGCAGGATGGCCATTGCCGGGAGTCCCGATGCCCCAGGGGGATGGGCATCTACCCCTTGGCATACGTGGGGAGTTAATGGCGCAGGCATCAGCAGAGCGATCCCTGTGTGGTCGGGGGCTACAACCAACAGGGTACACGGCGGCCCCGCCACAAAGGACTGGCTACCATGCATCAGGTGCAAAGAACTCCATGGTCATCGTCGACACAGAGAGCGACACTGCTTAGTGCATGGTGGAAAATGCACCCAGGAAGGTGTCCTTGCCCAAGAGATGGAGAATGAGCAGGACTGAAATGCGATGACGAGAAAGTGAGCTGAAGATCGCAATGCATGGCGGACACGACGACGCCCTTCCCCAATTGGTTCGCTTTTCAAGAAAATTTTGAAGAATGGAGGTCAAACCCTACAGGTGACCATCACATAAGGGCCAAAATGTGTGAAACTCGTTTCAGTCGCCTCTGACAACAGGCAGGAACACCTCAGGTCTATTCTTACCCCCAAACCCGCAGGGGGGCCGAATTGTGGGATCGACTTTTTTAAACAACCTACACAGCGATGTACGGAAAGGTCGAAGGAATTACACCCTGCAGCCATTCATTCATCCTGGTGGGACCTCATTTGTGAGAAAGCAACAAAAAAACATTTTGAATTTCGCATAATGCTCTATGGCTTTAACAGGGTATCTACAGATTTTCAGAGGATCAAATTCATGAACTTTTTGTGACACTTTCATTACCTCTTTAGCTATATTCAGGACCTTTCGAAAATGTGTATGGCACAATCGCAAAAACTTTTTTTTATGAACCTGAAAGCTGGTTAAAATGAAAGCTGAATGTAACAATTCTTATATCGCTTAAACTGTATGTCATGATGAAAAATGTAACTGTTGTGACTTGGACTATACCATTATCAAATGCTATAAAAACATGAACCTCTCTCATAGGATGGGGTATGACTATTTTCAGGTTTGTTTATCGCATCAATTAGAATGCATATTGTTTTAACACAGTAACATAGCATAAACATACAGTTTTCCTTAAGGAAATATGACGATTTTGAAGGTACAAAATGTATGTAAAGTGTAACTCTTCAGGCTTTCCCGGCGATCTAATGACATCTAGGGTTGTCGGGTGTTCTGCCGGATATCAGCGGACGGAAAACGGAGCAGCAACGCCCCAGCAGGTCGCAGGGAATGGGCGCGGACCACAGAGGAAGCGCCTGCAGCCGTTAGTGGACGGGGAAGGCCATAGGCATAAATACTGGACCAGGTCCACTCGAGGAGCAGTCTCGGGTCACACCTGATGAAGGTTACGAGCTACGTGGCCGAAATATCGTGCAAGTACGACGCTGATATCCGGCAGAACACCCGACAACCCAAGTTGTATGTAAAGTGTTAAGCTTCACAGTAAAAGATTCAGTGTTTAAGTTTCTTAGCTAAGCTTGAAATTTCAACACCTAAAACTTCTGCCTCTTCTTTTGCCTCTTCTATAGTCATTCTTTTTTATTTCCGAGATCTTTTATTTCTTGAACATTTGCCAGTTCATTTTCATTAGATTTCTTCTTTTTAAAGGCTTCTACTCCTTTTGATGAAGCATTTATCACAGCTAGTATCATTGATTTTGTAATGCCCACATTCAGTTTTTTAACACTATTAAGTAACGACTGCGTTGCACTGTAAACAGTTCTTTCTGCAACAAGTGGATCTTCTTCTAAATTTCCAACTAAAACTTCTTTGTTAACAGAGAAGCCTCTTTCAATTACAGCATTTTCATTAAACATGCCTAACAGCTTCTGCATGAACTTGAAGAAGAGCTGTTTCGCACTTCGCAGTAAATTCATCAGAAAGTGATTAAGTTGGTCCTTCTGAGGACTGAACTTTTTCAGTTTTTTTCTCCCCCCCAGAATATTTCCAAATTCTGAAGTACTCACTCTACACTATGTCAGCTGTTGATGGAGTCATGTCAGGTGAGACAAATCACAAGCATCTAAAAAATACTTAAAAGTTGGTTTCCACTCTCTCCAACATTGCTCTGTCAGTCTGAATGACTTCCACATGAATTTCTTCCGCCAGTTCTTCAAGTGATGTGGTTTATGCTAGTATACACATGACTTGAGGTAACCCCATGGAAAGTAGTCACACATGGACAGGTCTGAGGAACGAGAAGGCCAATTCATGTCACCAAACTGGGAAATGACGCGACCAAGAAAAACAGTCCTAATAGCTTCCGTCGATATTCTTGCTGAGTGAGCCGTGGCCCCATCCTGCTGAAACCAAACTCCCCAGACAGGAATACGTCGTCTTCTTAGTTTATGTATGTCAAATTCAGTGACCATCTTTTTGTGACATTCCAAGGTTACACTTACAGTGTCCCCCATTATCTTCTTGGAAAAACTATGGACCAATAACATCGGCACCAGTTACAGCACACCAAACAGTCACCTTTGGGCTATGTAATGATCTAACGACATTTCTGCTGATCTACCGCTTTGTTCACATGAAAATGAGATTCAACACTCATAAATAAAATAATGATGTCATTTTGCTCAAGTATGGCCTCCATTTCTCACGCAAAATTTAGCCACTGTACATAATTTCTAGGGTTCAATTATTGCCCCATGGCCATTTTGTAGGGATGAAATCCTAGAGCAGTATACAAAATATGCCTCACTGAATGATTACTGGGACACAGTCCTAGCTGTGAGAGAGTAGAATGGGGCACTTTGCGGGACTCGCAGACTTTGAACATGGTCAGGTGATTGGGTGTCACTTGTCATACATTTGCGTGAGATTTCCACACTCCTAAACATCCCTAGGTCCACTGTTTCTGATGTGATAGTGAAGTAGAAACGTGAAGGGACACACACAGCACGAAAGCATACAGGTGCCCCTCATCTGTTGACTCACAGAGACCGCTGACGAAGAGGGTCGTAATGTGTAATAGGCAGACATCTATCCAGGCCATCACACAGGGTCATCATCAGGAACCACTGCAAGTACTATGACAGTTAGGTGGGAGGCGAGAAAACGTGGATTTCATGGTTGAGCGGCTGCTCATAAGCCACACATCATGCCGGTATGCCAAACAACGCCTCGCTTGGTGTAAGGAGTGTAAACATTGGACGATTGAACAGTGGAAAAAAGTTGTGTGGAATGATGAATCACGGTACACAATGTGGCGATCTGATAGCAGGGTGTGGGTATGGCGAATTCCCGGTGAACGTCATCAACCATCATGTGTAGTGCCAACAGTAAAATTCGGAGGTGGTGGTGTTATGGTGTGGTTGTGTGTTCACGGACGGGGCTTGCACCCCTTGTCGTTTTGCATGGCACTATCATGGCACAGGCCTACATTAATGTTTTAAGCACTTTCTTGCTTCCCACTGGTGAAGAGCAATTGAGGAATGGCGATTGCATCTTTCAACACGATTGAGCACCTGTTCATAATGCGTGGACTGTGGCGGAGTGGTTACACGACAAAAACATCCCCGTAATGGACTGGCCTGCACAGAGTCCAGACCTGAATCCTATAGAACACCTTAGGGATGTTTTGGAACACCGGCTTCATGTCAGGCCTCACCGACCGACAATGATACCACTTCTCAGTGCAGCATTCTGTGAAGAATGCGCTACCATTCCTCAAGAAATCCCCCAGCACCTGATTGAACGTATGCCTGCGAGAGTGGAAACTGTCATCAAGGCTGAGGGTGGGCCAACACCATACTGAATTCCAGCATTACTGTTGGAGAGCACCACGAACTTCTGAGTGATTTTCAGCTGTATACTTTTGATCATGTAGTGCATCTTCTTTTTCCAACAAAGAGGTCTTCAAATATTCAATAATGTGTAAGAAATATATAAACTGCTCTTCATCCCATACTGTGTACAAAAATCTGTGTAACTCAGGAGTCTGTTGAACATCTGGAAAGGGGAGGGGGTAACTACTTTCATATAGCATGGATGCCAAACTAGAACGGTGAAAATAATAATGTCAAATACATTCTTGTTCACATCAAGAGCAAATGGGATAATTTAAAGTTTTGCAGAAATCTTTCACAAGTATTCTTGGTAACAACAAAACACATCTATGTAAATTTACTTTACCTTTTCAGGAACAGAAATTTCTGACTGACTGATGTGGGATAAAGTTCTGTCCTTTATTTTTTCTGCAGATTTTTCAGGCTTCAATACAGTGGGACTAAGTGAAATAAGTTTATCAATGTAAGCCAGAGCCTGATTAGAGCCTGGACATTCTACATCCGCGTCCTCCTCCTTCTTCCTCTCTGGTTGAACAGCAACGTCTTCTTGCCTACAATGAAACAATAACTTTTTTATCCACCACAGAAATTACTCTTAATAAATAATTTATTTGCATTTTTCATGCATGAGAACATGAAATAATTAAAAGGAGAGCTTCTGTAAAGTTTGGAGGGTAGGAGACGAGGTACTGGCAGAAGTAAAGCTGTGAGGACGGGTCGTGAGTCGTGCTTGGCTAGCTCAGGTGGTAGAGCACTTGCCCGCGAAAGGCAAAGGTCCTGGGTTCGAGTCTCAGTCCGGCACACAGTTTTAATCTGCCAGGAAGTTTCATATCAGTGCACACTCCACTGCAGAGTGAATATCTCATTATGAAATAATTAGTTTAAAACTCTGCCCTAAACACCCAGACAGTATTATTATTATTACGTACTGGTTCATCAACAACAGTGGTTTTTGATAATATCCCTCACATAATAATAGCAGAATTACCATGAAACTTCAGCTGTCAAAATGAAGGAGTTCAGTGTGGTCAAAGCAAATACATTCTCACCATATACTATACTGAGCAGTGGACAAGCACTTACGAAAGTTGGAAAAAAGCACGCACACACACACACACACACACACACACACACACACACACACAGAGAGAGAGAGAGAGAGAGAGAGAGAGAGAGAGAGAGTGGAGGGGGGAGAGAGGGAGAGGGGGAAGAGGGGGGGGGAGAGAGAGAGAGAGAGAGAGAGAGAGAGAGAGAGAGAGAGAGATTAGTCTTTCCGCAAACAATAAGGCACGGCCATTAAGAAACCAGAACTACACAAATCGATTACAGGTAAGGTTTCGCTATATTCCAGTTACCCCTCATGGTGATTGTTTTAAGATCCTTTCAGAGTGGCAACTATTCTTCAAGTATTACCCAAAATCACACCACTCTTAGTACATAACTCTACTGCCATTGGACCTGAATGTTGGTTGTAATATAATAAAATTCATAGACAATAATCAAAATAAATAACCATTCATTTTTTTTCCGAAAGAGAAACTTTTATTCAGGTCTTGTAACCTTCAAAGTGAAATTTGTCACCAAGTTCAAGAGACGGAACAAACACTGAGGTAATATGCCACTTTTATCTTAATGACACATGAAGTGGTATTCTATTGTCAGAAAACATATGAGGTGAGTCACTTAATCTGTTAATGTTGTCATATATTCTAGAAAAATTAAAGATATCATAATTCTGTATTCACTGAGATGAATTTTGAGTAACTTCTCACTGATCTGTGTATAGTCTCTTGCAGCAATATTAATTAGAGAGATACTGATAGCAACATTTTTTCAGTTGGTGTTATAGTAATTTCTGCTGTATCTTACGTCTAGAGGAGAGGAAAAAACCGAAAGAACACTATTACACTCTTCAACATCTGGTAACCAGTTTCAAAGACTTTACAGAATTCAGAACTTAAGAATTCTCTCCATTTTAATATCAAAAAGATTGCTGTCTTAAGTGAAGGTTTTTGATTTCATATCCAAATAGGGAGGTACGTCATACTGTATTGCAAGGAAATGGCATTTTGTATTGCTGTGATACCTGTATGAAATAGCAGAGATGCTTTGCAGTCAGTCTTTTTAATTCAATGAACTTTCAGTTGGGCTCTTTCACAAATCAAGAGAGATCAAATAAGCTACCTCCATAAAAAGAATGCTGAAGGGGGACAAATAAAACAGCTGAATGGCATGCACAAAGGTAGCCAGACTGACGGAAGGCTACAAAAATAATCATTTTGCACATGAGCAACAAATTGTCATTTACAAGGCATTTAAATGCTACACAGACAGCTAAAAGAAAGGCTGTAATGAGAGGAGTGAAAGAAACAGTTATTCTGATATGTTTTGCTCAAAACATACAGATTAACTCACATTTAATACTTTTAGCACATTCATGCAACATTTCATTTCCTCCTTATACAACACGTGAAAGTATTCGCTTATCTCTGTATGAATTCACAAATTTCTGTTGGTGTGATGCTCAGTCAGACAATTCCTAAGTCTGTTAACTTATTTATCAGATTTTGGACTGTGCAATACTGTTGTATTTGTATCTACAATACTAGCACCATAAATTACAGTAGTTTCATAAAAATATAGTTATCAACATATCTGTTGTTAATATTGCTATAGAAAGAGGCTATGTGTCAATAAATGAGGGTTGTCTATTAGGCATTATCTAGGTAAAAACAAACTTACAATACCTTAAGTGATTGCAGAAAGGTAAAATACTTACAGTTAACAGGCCAGGTGACTCACCCTGTATAACAAAACAAGCTAGCAACACAGGGACAGATAATTTCACTACTATAGTTTGGTGCATGAACAATTGCAGTTTACAGAGCTTGAGACAGATATGGGACTGCATTGTTGCCAGTTCCAAGCAATGGTTGCGGTAAGCGTCTAACGTTTTCCTGATGACCGGTGACTGCCTGGTACTTGGGTGCAAGACTCACACGTCTCTCGCAAGTGATTTACATATTGTGTGCAGCCGAACTACTTCTCAGGACAAACGGCTGCGTCGATCTTCACAATGCTTCTTCTCCGAAGATTATGTGCTGGTTAGAGAAATATTACTAAACCACTTCTCTACCCTTTAAATGATTCATTACTCACAGAAAACTTTTATATCAACTCAGTTATATTTTCTTCTTTACAATAAGACAACTACACAAGTTTCACATGTTCTTTCAAGTCTCGTAAATTAACTACATCTGGAAAACCTTAGTACTTAACATATACCATTACAGTCTCTTTTGGTTTTAATAACCCTTGTCAAAACACTTCTGGCTCCTAGCAAGTCAAACAACAGAGTGTACGAGTCTCTAGATAAGACATATTTTGTTTGTTCCCAACAATCACTACTGTTTCACTCCAAAGAGTAGCCCTTTGTTACTACTTGTACTGGTCATACGGCTTCCAGGGCGTGCGCAGCCACCATTTGTCGGGGCCGATAGACCGCCACAACTTTAATCTTCTCGTAAGACACGCCCGTCCTGCACACACATAAACCGTGGCGCAGTAGACATTTCCACTCTTATACACTCAGCCTTAAAATATTGTGTGTTGAGACAGTGGAAATAAGAGTGTCTCTAGAATCTATCCCAAAGTTCTCGAGGCACTACAAGCACATATAAGTGCTCTGCACTTGAAGAAAGTATGTATATTGCAAATTATGTCTCTCGCTTGCTCATATAGAATTTGTTGCGTACCACCACTGTCAGCTGTGACAAATCACGACAAATGGAATAAAAATTCACTGACTAACTCGTGATAATACCGTTTAATGCTCAAATTGGCTACAACATTCAGAGCAGAGGGCTGAGAACATTACTGAACGTTTATCAGAAGTTGGGAAACACATGAATTAGATGTGCAGAACAGATCCAAACTCTACTGCCATCCTTCACGACTCTAACTGTAGTCTTTCCCTTCCAAATAACTGTCAAATATATCATTATATTTGCTTACATAGGAATTGGTTTTTACATCCACTATACAGTTGTAAACCTTCCTGAATGATGCATGCAAGCATTTATACTAGTGTAGGACACCCATGAGTAATCTTAAAGACACATGCTGTGTTTCTTTCTCTGTAACAAAATTTAATTGTTGGGTATGTCACGCTGTCAAAAGTGTGGCCAATCATGACCAACACTATTAAGGAATTTATACACAGCCTGATCATGTGTGCCTGATGCCATAATAAACTGCATTGGTTGATGGCAGGGGAAACCGTCAATTGTTGTAAATCGAAGGAACGAATAGTTAGGCCCCACAAAAACCAATCAGTTGCCAATTTACTGCTGCAACCATGCATATCACCCAGAATCAAATCCATATTAAGGGGTACTAAAGCCGTCATCTCACAAGTGTACCTGTGTCCATTGGCGGTAAGAAACACTGTAAATGTCACTGGCACCAATAAACTGTACAGCACATTGGTGTGTGTGTGTGTGTGTGTGTGGGGGGGGGGGGGGGGCGGGGGGGGGGGCCAAGCGCGCGTCGTGTGTGGAGGGGGTGGGGGGGATTAAAACAGAGGAAATGTATGTTGGAAAACACAGGATGAAATGAAATTCACTTCCCACAGGGACACATTCAAGCAGATGGAGAATGTATTTTCATTTGGGAGATGTTTAAGGAGGTGTTAATTTGAAAAATTGAAAAAAAAAAAAAAAAAATATATATGGGAGGGGGGGGGGAGGGGGGGAGAGAGGGAGAAACCACAAGGTTTTTAAACTGTCACAAAGTCTACCATTTTTCTCACTGGCTCTGTATTTGCTGCTTCCTTTTAGTATCATATCCTGAATGAATTCGTGGAGGTGAAGTGAATACGAAAAGTTTTTTGGTAAGACTAATTAACTTAGACACTATACCTGTAGCATAGGAAGCCTTTCTCTAAACTGGAACTGCCAAGCCAACAACATTTAATGATTCAAAATTTTTTTTGTTGGTGTTGGCTTCATTAGCATATCAAAATGCTAACAGAGCAGTTACCTTACTGGATAACAGCTTCTTGTGATGTAGAAACATGGGATACAACTTAAATTAGTAACAGACTGATATTTGAATACAGAGACTTGTCCTTCACGCACAGTCCTGTTCAATTAGAGTCGCTAAATATATATCAAAGAATGATTCGAAGCTTCACCTTTACAGTGGATCCTCTGGATGTCTTTCAGCTTACCAAAAATTATTTAGCATTGCTTGTACTCTTCTAACAGCAAAAGAATTTCATCACTGTCACAACCCCCAAGAGGATATGGGGGAAAAAGAGTATTCCTCCCACAGGGCTGTAAGTGAGAAAGAAAGAGCAATGATATGAATTTACTTTCACATCAACAAGGCCAAAAGGATTGTCACAGTGAGAATTTTATGAAGTCCTGAAGAGATGGAGAAAGATCAATGGAAAGCTGAAGCTCTGTGTAGGATTCTACGACATGTCAGAATGTTTGAATTGGATGAACATTGTCCCCCCCCCCCCGCCCCCTCCCGACGCCCTCTCCAAACTGTAACAGATGAATGCTGTGCAGAGTTAACTATAATGCATTTACAACAGAAAAGGCAATTACAATTAGATAACTTAACTGAAATACATTTTGAAATACCTCTCCAAGCTGATCCTATCCACTTGAGGTAATGGGAGATCACACTTACTAGGTGTGCTATAAAGCGGATCAAATTTTACATACAGTGACTCTCTCCTCGGATCCAGCATTTGCTCAGCAGATCCTGATGAAATATTCACTGAGGCATGTTCTCTAGACACTGAAAATAAACAAGTGACTAAATAAATGACAAGTAAATGCAAGAAAAATACCTTTTTAGGTGATATGTAGAACATACTTTCTGACTAATAGCTACATCATAATAATTCACGTAAAAGCTATTGTTATATTCCACAGTGTTTTTTTCTATTTGTTACATCCAAATTGTGCACAGTTGTATATTTGCAACTGTAATCCATAATACTTAGTCTTTTAGTGTTGAATACATTCTCATATGTGACTAGCAAGTGTTCTTGGTGGCTCCACACAACTTAAGTGTGGTGGGGAATGCAGTATGGGCCAATGTGAAGGCTT
This sequence comes from Schistocerca cancellata, assembly GCF_023864275.1. Lineage (NCBI taxonomy): Eukaryota > Metazoa > Arthropoda > Insecta > Orthoptera > Acrididae > Schistocerca > Schistocerca cancellata. Next base: position 623,169,409 of record NC_064630.1, read on the forward strand.
TGGAGAGGGAAGAGTGTCCGTGAGGTTCAGCACAAGCTCGGGGGGAGGGGTATTTAAGAGCAGGTGGGGGTAGGGGGTGGCAGCACCCAAAACCAGGTGTGAGGATGTACTGGGGCAATGTACTTACCATCTGTTTGACTGTAAGCAATGTCTTCAGTTCCCACAGATATCACAGTAGTACTATTCATGTCAGCACCATGCGGTGCTCCGCTTCCGAAAACTTCTGCCTCTTCAATCTGTAACAAAAGAAATCATTACTAATTCACAGCTGGAAAAAAACACTAATTAATTGGATTTCATTAGTGAGAGAAAATTTAATAATTGGGGAGTAAGGGGGGGGGGGAGGAGGGGAGATAATAAGTGTGGTAAAAATTATGCTTTTGGGATACAATCTAAGTGCATATGACACGGAAATAAAATTCGAGGACAAAAGGATCGAAAAGGCAAGTCCTTTTTCTCTTTTAAGTGAAAGTAGAATGAAACTACAGAGAAGCAGGAGAAAGTGAGAGCATATGAAGTAACATAACTCTCAAATATCGGAAAACAAGAACTGAGCAAGTCAAGGCACTGGCTGTGATTTAATAAATGAGAGATACAAAATGAGACAACTATATCACAAGACTAGATAAACCTGCCTTTCCTCCTGTGCAGTGACTGTCTGTCACTGTTCGTGAATGTTACCACTTACATAGCAAAATTCCTTTCCGTTAATTTTGTAGACTTTTCTCGTCATAGTTCTCTCCTGTATAATCCACAGAGACCCTACTCTCTGCATTCAATTTTCCCTCGTCGCTCAATCATCATTTGTTTTTCACCTTGTGATTTTTAGGAAAAGTGATATTAGCTGCTAAAAAACATTTTTGTACCACACCAAGAGCTTGTAAGGCTAAGAGTGCTGGAAACCTATTTCTGATTACCCTTGTTCACAACAGGGAATCCCTATCTACAGCAAACCATGTAATGAAGATAAAAGTAGAGCTGCACTGTCAATGTGGTTTAGCACAGTGCACCACATTTTCAATGGTAAATGAAACAACTCGACTGGGCACATTGTTTGGTCTTTCAACATGCCGCCAATGGTCACTTCAAGCTTAGACCATGCATAAACTGCCACTTTATACGGCAAGGGCAGTTGTCAGCATGGAAAGTAGGTGTACTGCTACACAACCCAGCAATGTTGTTTGAAGATTCAATGAGTACTGGGAGACACAAAAAGCTGGAGATCGTCAGGTACCAATTCACTTCTTATGCATGTAGTACCATAGGTTCAACAGCACGATGTATCAGTCACATTTTGAGCCTTTATCAAGTACAGATGCTGGTACACAATGAAGCTCAGTATGGTAGTTTTCAGTAAGTGGGACAAGTCTGGGCAGCAACACGTTGACCACACTGTGGACAGTGTGCCAAGGAGAAACTAGACATGTTACAATGCACAGGGTTGAGCAAGACAGTGTTGAACATTACTCAGCAGCAGATTTTGGTTTCACAACATGTATGTCGAAAAGACTGCTTTTATTTTGCTTGATTATTATTCTATTTTTATTTTACAGTATACATTTTTTAGTTTCATAAGCCTTATTTAGTCATTTCCTTCTCCTCTTGAATCAAAGCTCACCTTAATTCACAGATCCGTAGTTTATTTCAGTGTGTCTGGGAGTCTATTTATACTGGGTGGCTACTCAAACTTAGGAAAAAAATTCCCTGAGAGTTCCAGGTGTGAGGAGGAAGATGGTGTCAAGAAGCTCCTAATAAATTAATGGCAAACAAGGGTGGGGGTGGGGGGTGAGAAAGCAGCATATCACAATGACCTTTCTTTCCTCTAAGCTGAGCTATATGTTTGTTGTGGTTTTCAGACCTGAGACTGGTTTGATGCAGCTCTCCATGCTACTCTATCCTGTGCAAGCTTCTTCATCTCCCAATACCTACTGCAGCCTACATCCTTCTGAATCTGCTTAGTGTATTCATCTCTTGGTCTCCCTCTACGATTTTTACCCTCCACGCTGTCCTCCAGTACTAAACTGGTGATCCCTTGATGCCTCAGAACATGTCCTACCAACCGATCCCTTCTTCTAGTAAGTTGTGCCACAAACTCCTCTTCTCCCCAATTATATTCAATACCTCCTCATTAGTTATGTGATCTACCCATCTAATCTTCAGCATCCTTCTGTAGCACCACATTTCGAAAGCTTCTATTCTCTTCTTGTCCAAACTATTTATCGTCCACGTTTCATATCCATACATGGCCACACTCCATACAAATACTTTCAGAAACGACTTTCTGACATTTAAATCTATACTCGATGTTAACAAATTTCTCTTCTTCAGAAACGCTTTCCTTGTCATTGCCAGTCTACATTTTATATCCTCTCTACTTCGACCATCATCAGTTATTTTGCTCTCCAAATAGCAAAACTCCTTTAAGTGTCTCATTTCCTAATCTAATTCCCTCAGCATCACCAGACTTAATTCGACTACATTCCATTGTCATCATTTTGCTTTTGTTGATGTTCATCTTATACCCTCCTGTCAAGACACTATCCATTCCGTTCAACTGCTCTTCCAAGTCATTTGCTGTCTCTGACAGAATTACAATGTCATCAGCGAACCTCAAAGTTTTTATTTCTTCTCCATGGAGTTTAATGCCTACTCCGAACTTTTCTTTTGTTTCCTTTACTGCTTGCTCAATATACAGATTGAATAACATCAAGGGTAGGCTACAACCCTGTCTCACTCCCTTCCCAACCACTGCTTCCCTTTCATGCTCCGCGACTCTTATAACTGCCACCTGGTTTCTGTACAAATTGTAAATAGCCTTTCGCTCCCTGTATTTTATCTCTGCCACCTTCAGAATTTGAAAGAGAATATTCCAGTCTAAGTCTACAAATGCTAGAAATGTAGGTTTGCCTTTCCTTAATCTTTCTTCTAAGATAAGTCGCAGGATCAGTATTGCGTCACGTGTTCCAAGATTTCTACGGAATCCAAAATGATCTTCCCCAAGGTCGGCTTCTATCAGTTGTTCCATTCGTCTGTAAAGAATTCACGTTAGTATTTTGCAGCTGTGACTTATTAAACTGATAGTTCAGTAATTTTCACATCTGTCAACACCTGCTTTCTTTGGGATTGGAATTATTATATTCTTCTTGAAGTCTGAGGGAATTTCGCCTGTCTCATACATCTTGCTCACCAGATGGTAGAGTTTTGTCAGGACTGGCTCTCCCAAGGCTGTCAGTAGTTCTAATGGAATGTTGTCTACTCTCAGGGCCTTGTTTCGACTTAGGTCTTTCAGTGCTCTGTCAAACTCTTCACGCAGTATCATATCTCCCATTTCATCTTCATTTACATCCTCTTCCATTTCCATAATATTGTCCTCAAGGACATCGCCCCTGTATAGACACTCTACGAGGTTTGTCCGGAAAATACGTATAAAAGTTGAATAATGTCTTTATGTTACAAGTTGCAGTCACCGCCAGGTGGGACTACTGCTGTAATCAATCCCATCAACGCTCAGTTCAAGTCAGAGCACTCTGCATGAAGGTGGGAGTGTGTGGCAGCTTGACAGTTACCCTTTTTCACCTGCCATCGGCATGGAGCTCTCTCTGATAGAAGAACAGCGCGTCAACATCAAGTTTCTTCCAAAGCTAGGCAAGAATGACTGTGAGATTTTTGAGTGTTTGAAACAGGTTTACGGAGACAATTCTCTGAAGGAACCAACTGTGAATAAGTGGTTAAAAAGGTTCCGGGACGGCCGAGAAGAAGTGGACGATGACCCTCGCCCAGGACGCCCGTCAACATTGAGTTCCGATGCAAATGTTTAACAAATTCAGGCTTGTGTTCTTAAAGACCGTAGATCGACAGTCAGAATGATTGCTGATGAGCTGTCAATCCCCAAAACAATCGTTCACAAAATCCTGACACAAAAACGTGAAATGAAGAAATTGTGTGCGAAAATCGTACCGAAGCTCTTGACGCCAGAACAGAAAGCAAAGAGGGTTGAGTGCTGTCAGGATTGGTTGGAAACAGAGGAACAAGGGGACTTTCTCAACCGAGTCATCACTGGAGACGAGTCCTGGTTTTATGAATTCGATGTGGAGCTCAAATCTCAAAGCAAGCAATGGAAAGTAGCAGGAGAACCGAGAACAAAAAAGTCACAAAAATCAAGGACCAATGTGAAGACAATTTTGATCGTTTTCTTTGAATCTAGGGCCATTGTTCACAAGGAATTTGTCCCTCCCGGCCAGAGAGTGAACGGAAATTTTTACGTTGAAGTTCTGATACGTCTCAGAGCTTGTGAGGCCCGAGTTGGACCGGATTTGGCAAAAGGGGGCAGGTGGATCCTTCATCACGACAATGCGCCTGCTCACACGTTGCTCGTTGTGCGCAAGTTTTTGGTCCGAAGCTCAATCACCGTGACAGACCACCCGCCTTATTCACCCGATTTAGCCCTGTGTGACTACTTCATGTTCCTGAAATGCAAAATGGTGCTTCGGGGGCGGCACTTGGGAGATGTGGAAGCCATCAAGGCGGAAATGACACGGCAACTGAACAACATCACAACTGAAGACTTTCAGCAATGTTATCAACAGTAGAAACGGCGTTGGCAGAAGTGTATCGCATCTCAGGATGAGTACTTTGAAGGAGACCATATTGTAATACCTGAATAATTGTAAAATAAAGTTATTATTCAACTTTTATACGCATTTTCCGGACAAACCTCTTATATACTCCTTCCACCTCTCCGCTTTCCCTTCTTTGCTTAGAACTGGGTTTCCATCTGAGCTCTTGATATTCATGCAAGTGGTTCTCTTTTCTCCAAAGGTCTCTTTTAATTTTCCTGTAGGCAGTATGTATCTCATCCCTCGTGAGATAAGCCTCTACATCCTTACATTTGTCCTCTAACCATCTCTGCTTAGCCGTTTTGTACTTCCTGTCGATCTCATTTTTGAGACGTTTGTATTCCTTTTTGCCTGCTTCATTTTTATATTTTCTCCTTTCATCAATTAAATTCAGTATCTCTTCTGTTACCCAAGGATTTCTACTAGCCCTCGTCTTTTTAATTACTTGATCCTCTGCTGTCTTCACTATTTCATCCCTCAAAGCTACCCATTCTTCTTCTACTGTATTTCTTTCCCCCATTCCTGTCAATTGTTCCCTTATGCTCTCCCTGAAACTCTGTACAACCTCTGGTTCTTCAAGTTTATCCAGGTCCCATCTCATTAAATTCCCACCTTTTTGCAGTTTCTTCAGTTTTAATCTACAGTTCATAACCAATAGATTGTGGTCAGAGTCCACATCTTACAATTTAAAACCTGGTTCCTAAATCTCTGTCTTACCATTATGTAATCTATCTGAAAACTTCTAGTATCTCCAGGGTTCTTCCATGTATACAACCTTCTTTCAGGATTATTGAACCAAGTGTTAGCTATGATTAAGTTATGCTCTGTGCAAAATTCTACCAGGTGGCTTCCTCTTTCATTTCTTAGCCCTAATCCATATTCTCCTACTACGTTTCCTTCTCTTCCTTTTCCTACTGTTGAATTCCAATCACCCATGACTATTAAATTTTTGTCTCCGTTCACTACCTGAATAATTCCTTTTCTCATCATACATTTCATCAATTTCTTCGTCATCTGCAGAGTTAGTTGGCATATAAACTTGTACTACTGTAGTAGGCGTGGACTTCGTGTCTATCTTGGCCACAATAATGCGTTCACTATGCTGTTTGTAGTAGCTTACCCGCACTACAATTTTTTTATTCATGCTGAGCTATATACCAGCCATAAACAGAAGTTTAACCAGAGTTTTTAAACACTGATAATTTATTTGGAAAAGTTATTCATATGATTAACACATTTTGAGAAATTAAGTATTCAAAAACTTGTGATTTATAAAACTTAATTAAAATTCCATTTTAATGCTAGGTTAAAAATGCAGAATTCCCTGAGATTGAACAACATTCGTGAAATTTCCTGAGTTTTTCAGGTAAAATGTAATTCTCTGAGGATTCACATTTTCCAGAAGAATCCCCACCCACAAGGATTTATGTTCCTATTCATTATTTTCAAAATCGCACTTTAAATTAAGGTTACACAATTCAACAATTCATTAGCTTAAAATAAAAATAGTCATTACTTACACTGGGTTTTGCATGTGTAGTTTCTGTGGTAGCTTCATTCCCCTTTGTTAACAGGCCTGGTGAATTTGAAGCTTTAGATCTCGATTTAGGGGACTCAGAATCACTTAAACTGCTTTCCTTCCCTGGAGTGCTTGTCCCAGACTTGGATCTTGATTTTGGTGAACTTCTTTCAATGCTGTATCTTTTAGCAGGGCTGCTACCTCGACTGCTGGCACTGTTAGGGGAATTTGTTCTTGACACAGGTGGAGGTGAATGACGGAGAGCAGATTTTGGAGCAAAAGGATCAGTTCTGTCATCCATACTGAGATAAGTGTGATCTTCCATGTCACACTTCAGACCCACAACTATACTGTTACTTACTTCCTCTTCAATTTCCTGTGATACATTAAATAATTCTTCAGCTACTTTTTCAGCTTCTGATGAAATATTGCCAAATTCTGGAATATCAGTAACCAATGTCTCATTAATGAAGTCCTTTAGCTCTTCCTGATTGGAGCATAAATTACTGAAATCACTTCCTTCACTGCTATAGTTTTCTTTCTTTATAGTGCCTCCATCACAACATTCCTTTTCTAGGTCTTTTTCTTGCAAACGACTAATTTCTATGATATTTTCATACAATTTATAGTCTTTATCATCTGCCTGCTGAGAGTTAACACCACCTTGCAGCAAAGGAATGGAAAGTTCCTCTGAATTATCAGGTACACTGCTTCTCAGATCAACATCTGCAGTTGGGATGTCCTGAGATCCATCAACAAATACAAGAGTTTCACTGGTTTTGCTCAAGTCTCGAGATGTGTCATCACAACTTGCTAACTGAAATGTAGTATTTCTCTCATCAGAAACACACTCTTCTGCACCTGTGACCTCAGAAATTACAGATTCTAGTTCAGCACCTACACCTGGTTTCAGTAATTCCTTAGAATAAATCACAGCATCAAAATTTGCGTACTGAGGGACTGAGTCTGAACTTTTGGAACATTCCTGAATACGTGATATAGATGTTGCTTTAGAAGATAGGCAGGTAATGTTTAAAGGAGTTTCCAAAGTAGCTATTTCCTCACATCCACCAATATCTAGTTTTGTGTTAGCACAAGCTAGATCATTACCCGTAACTGTTGGAAGACTATAAGGATTTTGATGGTTATCTTCAATACCTGAAGGAATTTCAGTACCAGTGTCTTCTACACCTACAATAATTTCATTAATACATACACTCTGAGCATCAGTCTCCAACAAATATTGTTCTCGGTTACTCTCAATTAAAATGTGTGGTTGAACTACGCAGCCATTACATGCTATGGATGAGTCAGCACTTGTGGCGCACAAATTATTTTTTTCACTTGGAATGTGATCTTTCTCACTTGCTTCAGGTAATCCTGGAACGACAGTTGTTGCTTTCTGTGATGCCTTTAAATGTATCTCTTCATCTGCATTAATGGAGCTAGAAGGGTCCTCAACTACACCAATATTAAGTACTTCATGTGCTGGAGAATGTTCACTGTCAGTATCACATTCAAGTTTCTTAACAGAAAGTACTGTAATGTCTCGTCCAACAGGAGAATTCAAATTCAATTTGTTGAGATCAGCACACAAAATACTTATATCGCCACAGGGCAATGTAGTTTCCTCTTTCTGGGTTTCAGGTGCGGGAGCACTTCCATGAGCAGATTCTTCAAAGACATTTGAATCCTCAGCTACAATACTACTACTGTGAGAAAGTCCATCTGGTGGGTCAGTTTCAGCTGCACTTTCGTATTCAGTAGTATCAGTATCTGCAAGAAAACACAGAATAATAAGTGGAATTATGTAATGATATACAGCAAAGGAACATTTACATTATATGAAAGGCACTCCAATAAAATAATTAATTACACATTTCTTAAGTGTAGATTGTATGTATATCTGTCCTTCATGGAAATATTTTAATGTGACATTCAGACTCTGTAAATAATGTGTAGTAGCTAAGTGAAGTAGGCAACTTTCCAAAAATTTGTGCAAGAAGTTTAGAGAACCCAATCATCACAAAGACAGGCATCTTCCTCAAATTATCTCCCTTTCTCATATTTAATTCTTTAATTTTTTTCTATTATTATGGTTGTTCTGGTTTACGTTAACTACCAAAGCAGGAAACAGCAGTCAGTTTGTAATATCACATCAATGTGGGCTGAGAAAAAAAAAAAAAAGCACTTTAGCTGTATGATGATTTCGACAAAAACACACACACACACACACACACACACACACACACACACACACAGTCAACAGTGGAAAGTGCAGCAGATGCATCTCATAATAATCTATAACAGTGATTCCCAGACTGTATCTTACTTTACTTTACTTTTAGTGTGAAATGGATAATGAGAAAACTGACTGATAAAAGTAGCAGCTATAGAAAATAGATTTACTGCAGAACATTTGTTTTGGACTGTACGCTGAACACATGAAGGTCGGATTGTATGTCCCCTCCCATTCATTACAGCTGTCACTGCCTTGGCCCGGAATGGTACACCTTGTTTTGATGTTGATATTTTGCCTGGGTCTTGCCAATTTTTCTCAAGTCTTTGTGCCGCTTTGCAACTGCTGCGAACTTATGCGGTATACCGATGTGTGGCGCAGCAATAGCCACCATGCAGTGAACAGTTTGTTGTTGTTATTGTCACTTTGTTGGGCATTATGTTAAATGGTATCGTGATATGAAGAACAATTGATCTGGAACAAGACTCAGGGTGTATACGTGGACAAGGAAAAAAAATTCCCGGATTTTTCGAGGATTTCCCGGTTAATAATACGTTTTCTCCCGGGTGAAAATACACTTTTTCCGTGTTAAGTGACAGTGTACTCTTCCCTGGCACTGTAACAGTCATCAGTCTTTTGAATATTTATGGTTTTATATACAGACGTAGAATTTCCTGGCACTTTAGAAAACAAAACTTAGGGTGAAAAACACATTTTTAAAGACCTTCGGTGTGTAGCAAATTGTACGCTGCATATTTTCGTATTACGAAGGTATTAATTTGAATTCCACCAAACAACGCACATCACTTTCCGAAGCATTGAAATCGAGATAGCGATGTGCTTTTGTAAGCGTCATAGCTCATTCACATGATCTCACCAATTGATAACAGCAATAGGACACGTGATGTAGTCAGCCAATAGTAAGACCACTCTTAAGTAGCACGAATACACAAATAAGAAAAGTTAATGGCTTAAATTAATATACATAGCAATCACATATAATATTGGTCTTTAAGATTAATAAGTTGGAAGAGAAGCCAAGCTTCCACATATAATGTTGATCTTTTTTGCACGTGTTATGCTTTAAGATACATCACACAAACGTGCTAGTAAAATTTTTAATAACAACGCAAATGTCTCATCTTCTGGGCTTGAAATTCTTCTAAATGGTCATCCTCAAATAGTTGATTTTTTTATGAGAGTCAAACGCGTTGTGATTTAAGAAATTCATCGTACATTCTCGCACATAGTTCATCTTGCATAAAAGGCAATCTGCTTTAATGCTTTTCAAACCACCATTCGCAATATTTTCCCGTGACCTGTTAGAAATAGGTTTGTTTCAGCAGTTGCAAGAAAGCGCCAGATAACTGGCGTCACTGCACTTGCGCAGCTACGATGACGCAGGAAGCCCATGTGTTTGTACGAGTAAAACATTAAAAGATCTTACATTATGTCATAAAAGAAACAAGACATCAATGGATACTTCAAGAGCGTCGGGATTTCGTGAACCATACTAAAATACATAAATCGGCTTAAAATGCACATCCATATGTAAATTTTCTTGGAATACCAGTACTAATGTTTGGTAGCATAATGCCGTATGTGCACTTGAAATGCAGCGAACAGTTCAAACTAGCCAATAGCGTGAAATGAAACACTTCGCTTCAAATGAGTTGACTGCCTCAGTAGAAAGGATTAATAAAAGCCAAATCCCTTTAGCAAACCGGCAAAAATAACTTCATTGTTCTGTAAGGCGATTAATGCTTGACTGTCAAAGGTGGAAATAAAATCTGAAGCTATTAACATATTTTAATGCCGTAATTATGCGAACGTATTTTAATTCATTTGATAGCTCCCGGCCACAAAAATCCGTTTTGTGATCATTTAACGTGAGAGCAGTAAACCAAGAGGAAACAACAAAATCACTGAACGTACACACAGGTCACTTGGAGACGACCCACCTCCCCACAACAACTCTGACTGCTCTGTGTATCAGCCCCGGATCTACAATATTTCTGAACAGGGGCAATATTAAGTAGTGGCGCCCAGCCGCTTCTTCCATAACCAGAAGCAGGAGAAGGTACTACTCATACGTGACTCAACTGCGCATGCGCTGTTCCTAAAGCCTTTGACACTCTTTACTGTTGGCAGACGCTTGTATGAGCACTGTTTTGTTGTTGTGTATGGCGCATTTCCTTTGCAACTAAAGTCCCCCCCCCCCCATATTCATGTTTTGTTGCTGCAGTATCATTCTGCAGAAGCGGGATATAATAATATCCTTTGTTGGAGTATTGGTTCTCACCAGTCAAAATCACAAAAATGTAATTGAAAACTAAAACAATGAAAAATTCCCGGAATTCTAAACAATTCCCAGGTTTTTCCCGGTTTTCTCCCGCACGAAAAAATTCCCGGGTTTTTCCCAGTTCTCCTGGGTCGTATACACCCTGAAGACTGTGCATATTATGAGTTAATTCATGAGTACTATATAGTTGTGATGTGATATTTCACTCGAGTGTGTGGCTTACACATGACTTGTGTTTTATTTTAAGCATGAAGTGGTTTACGTGAGGAAGCTCCCTTCACCTCCAAGGATGTAGTTAAAAAACCTCAACCAATACTTAATTGCACGTATGATTAAAATTACTGACAATCTGGTTTTTCACTAAATGCCAGTACATGAACCTATTGACTATTTTCAAAGGGAGTCTGCATTTTGTAAAAAAGAATCAAAATTTGTGGCAAATTTTATGATAACTGATGTAAGTTGATAAAGCTTACCAGTCCTCTGAATGGTTAAGGTTTCATACACTGGTGTAGAACTTCCCAGCACTTTTGTGAGGGCAAGGAAGGGGAAGGAGGGGGGTGGGGGCAGCAGGGGGCAGAGAGAATCACATTTTGGAAAGATCTTTGACGTGCAGCAATATGTACTCTGCATATTTTCATATTAAGATATGCCGCATACCTTCGTATTACAAAATTATTAACTCTAATTCTACCAAACACAACAGGTTAATTTCCAAATCATTGAAACAGAGACTGCGATGTGCTTTTGTAAGCCACCATGGCTCATCTCACGTAATCTCGCCAGCTGATGACACCAGACATTCAGAGTATAGGACACATGATGTAGGTACCATATAGCAACATCACTATTAAGAAGTACAAGCATGTAAATATAAAAAGTTAATGGTTTAAATTAATATACACAGTGCAGCTACAAGAAAAGCTAAGCTTTCACATATAATACTGGTCTTTTTTGTGCGTGTCACACTTTAAAGTACATGAGACAAAAGAGCCAATAAAATTTAAAATGATGACATAAATGACTGGTCGTCTGGGCTTGAAATTCTGTGGCTGGTCCTCAAAGTGTTATGTTTTAAATGGGAGTCAAACACACTATGGTTTAAGAAAGACCTCGCACATTCTCACATGGCATAATTTATCTTGTGTAAGAGAAAATTTACTTTGAAATTAATGCTTTTCAAACCACCATTCACAATATTTTCCCGTGAGTGTTAGAAATATGTTTGTTTCAGCAGCTACTAGAGAGCGCCAGAAATAGGTGTTACTATGCGCGCGCAGTTACAATGACGTAGGAAGCTTGTTTGTTGATACGTATAAAACATTAAGAGATCTTACATTAGGTCATAAAAGAAACAGGACATCAGAGGATACTTAAACAGCATCAGAATTTCGTAAATCATACTAAAATGCGTAATTTGGCTTGAAGTGCACATTCGTGTATGTCCAGATTCATAATGAAGTAGGCCCCAACTTGATAGTAAGCGTTTCAGTGTGGTTTTCGGTATTTAAGTTTTCTTGAAGAACCAGTACTATATTACCTCATGTCTGGTTATTATGGCATAATGCTATACATGCCAGAGGATGAAAATGAGCACTTGAAATTTAGCAAAGAGTTGAAACTAGCCAATAGTGTAGAATGAAACACTTCATTTCAAATACATTGACTGCATCAGTGGGAAAGATCAATAAAAGCCAAATTTCTTTAGCATCTAAGCCTTCAGTAATGATATGAATGTTCTTTAATTCACTTGATAGCTCCCAGGCACAGAAATCCATTTTTTTTTTCTATTTGATGTTAGAGATGTAAACGAAAAGGAAACAGCTAAATCACCAAACGTAAACATGGGTCATGTAGAGAGTATCACTCTCACCACTATTTCCCAGACAGCTCTCTGCACATGACTGAATTTGGCAGCCAGTGGGCACCAGAAAATTTTTTCCAGGTAGCCTCTGGCTACTTGTTGCTACTTCCGATACAGATGACAGCTGCACTCAAGTAGGTAGAAGAAGAAGAAGGAGGAGGAGGAGGAGGAGGAGGAGGAGGAGGAGGAGAAGTTACTGCTCATTTGTAATGCAACTGGGCATCCGCATTAGCCCTCTGGCAACTGCTCAAATGAACCTAATGTAAACAGTTACGATGTCACGCTCATTGGAAGCAGCTTATTGTCATGACGTATTACACAGTCTTCGTCATAAAACCTTTGACACAGTTTGCTGTTGACAGATACTTGTGTGTGTGTGACGTGTTTTGTTGTTGTAAATGGCACATTTCCTTTGCAACTTAAGTTTTATCATTTCCTGTTTTATTGCTGTATTATTACTCTGTAGTAACGGGTAACAGTAACAGCATCAGTTCTTATCAGTCAAAATTACAAAAGAAAAGTTAATTGAAAACTAAAACAAGGAAAAATTCCTGGGTTTTTCCCAGTTTTCTACTGGATGAAAAATTCCCGGATTTTCCTGGGGCATATGACTGGTGTATTAGACAGGATGTGAGGTTTAATCCTAAGAAGACTGTTGTGGTGTCATTAACGAAGAGGCGAGAATGGACCCCTCACATTAAGAGCATCTGCTCCAAGGCGAAATGTACTCTAGTGAGTACCAGAAGGGCTTGTAAAAACTGGGGTCTAAGCCAAAGAGGTATGCACTGGATATACACCAAGGTGGTTAGACCTAGGATTTTCTACAGGGCTGAAGTGTGTTGGAAGAAGTAGAACACCAGGTTGCATCTAAGGAGCTTGCTAAGGTGCAAAGACTAGGCTGCTTAGCCATAACAGGTGGAATTAGCAGCACACCAACCGCTAGGATGGAAGCCATGATGGACGTGCCTCCACTACACCTTTGGGTCAAGACGGAGGCAGCAGCTAGGGCATACAGACTTAAAACTGGCAAAAACTGGATCTCACTCGGATATCCAGAATCACACACTACTGGATCTCACTCGGATATCCAGAATCACACACTAACTTAATGAGTTAGGTAAATATGGGAATGGCTGGGGAAATGCCGGCTGACTATATAATAACTCCTAACTGCTTCAACAAGTCTTACAATATAATAATTGGAAGCAGGGAGCAGTGGGAAAAACAGTTCAACACTGTACGGGGGCACCGATGGGTCGAAATCAGACCAAGGCGTTGAGGCAGGGGTGTACGGGCTTCAGCCAAGACTGGAGGGCATTATTTCTCTACTTAAACTGGCCTCTGTATTCAAAGCTCTGGTGGAGCTAGGGGGAAGCAACAGGGTAAACCTAGTGTGGGTCCCTGGCCACTCAGGGACCTGTGGCAATGAACAAGTCGACAGATTGGCCAGGATGGGGGCAAATACTCCATTTATTAGACCGGAACCTGTCCTGCAATCGGGGCATATGTAGAGGAGAATATGTGTAGATGCTACAAGGACCATAGCATCTACATCTATTCAGACAGCCTGGCAGCCCTGAAATCACTGGCAGTTCCTGCAATGATATCTAAGATTGTTGCAGAATGCCACAGATCTCTGGTGGAGCTAGGGGGAAGCAACAGGGTAAACCTAGTGTGGGTCCCTGGCCACTCAGGGACCTGTGGCAATGAACAAGTCGACAGATTGGCCAGGATGGGGGCAAATACTCCATTTATTAGACCGGAACCTGTCCTGACAAAACAGCACGTAGAATAATGGACCAAGGTGCTTCAACAAAAACATGGTAAGGTAATGATGCGCAAGCCATGCTTTAAAATAAGCTCTGTAATTCTGGGATTGAGCAGGAAAGAGATCAAACTCATCACAACTGATGACCGGCCGTGGGAATTTCAAAAAACACCTACACACAATGGGTATAATGGAAGAAAACCCTATGTGATGAGGGTGAAGAAATTACATCAACCTAATCTTCGAATGCATGGCATTGGAGAGTAAAAGATACAGAATCTTCGGGACAGCTAGATCGGAAGAAATTGTGTCTAACAAAAAAACTAGTAAAGGGACTCCTTGCACTATTTAAGGGGAGCCGGAGGTGCCTATGCTGCCCATGTTAAAATCACTAAGTTTGAGGAACATTTATGAATAAACTACCAAATAGAAAAATTGATTTTTTTTTTACATATAGAGTGGTTTAATATTGCAGTTATGACGGGGGGTTTTGGAGTATCTTTTCTAGTTTCCTTCCAATTATTTTTTTTAGTAATGACCCAAATTTTTTTACAAATAATTGCTTTATAATTAAACTGAAATGAAACTACTGAACATATTGCCAAATGGCTGTGTTACAATGTAAGTTTGACCATTAGGAGTGCTGTATAAAAATTTCATCTCTGTAGCTTGAGTGGATTTTGAGAAAATGTTCCTTATATTCAAAAAATTCTAATTTATGGGAAATGGCTATCAAAGTTTCTCAATACATTCCTGCACTATAGTATGGATTATCAGGGTCTTCTTCTTCATCCTCCAAAAGCTTCCTCTTCTGTCTTCTTTTCTGGCCTGTTGTTCCATCATACTTCATATGCCTTTCTCTTCTTTCTGCTCCTCTTATCCTTTCTCTGTCAATATTTCTTAGTGCTCGTACAGTGTTCACCCCAGCTGTAAATCCTAATGCCTTCAGAACTTCACACTTCACACTGTTCCCTTGGTTGTAGGTTGTTATTGCATCATAAATGCCAAAGTGGTGCAGTGTTTTTATGCTTACAAACACCCTTTTAGGAAACTTTCCAAATCAAATTGTTTACGCTCTCATTAGGATTCTGCGTCTTTCCGTGCAGACATTTGTGTAACAATTCTGGCTGTGCTAAGTTATGAAAAATTGGTTTTATTGCATTTATCACAGCTGCTGGCAAACCATGTTTGTGATCATAGTCCTTTTTTGCATTATATTTGCACCAGGAATCTTTTGCGCACAGGCTGTGTTGAGGGTATTCATTGGAAGAGGCAGTATGAAGGAACAATGCCCTCACTGTTTTTTGCATATCACTAACATTACTAGTATTTTGCCTTATAGCATACCCATAGTATCTCTGTAGACGTTCAATCACCTCATCAGTAAGCCTGCCTCTCCCTCCTATTGTCTTTCCATCACTGAGCTTACTTGAATCCAAAGTTTGTTTGAGCCTTCGAAGCCGTGCACCCATATGCTTTTGCACATGACCAATGCATTCCAACTTTTCAACTACAAATTCATTTCCATATGGTTTCAGTTCCTCTATAGTCTTGAAACCTTTGGAGTCACCATCCCCAAGGTAGTATTTGTACCTAACGTTGTATCTGGGAACTGAACGTTCAAAAATTTGTTTCACTCCATCCACTTCCATTGCTCCACTTGATCCACTAAAATTTGCCTCACAAGTTCCACTGTGCTCTCCTTTGATTTTATTTTTGCACCTACAATGTTTTGATAATATTGCAACATCTATCACTTTTGTACTATCACCACAAGTAGCAGTTACAACCCCATTCAGGGATTTATGACCCCTCTTTTGCCAGGAACCATCTAATGCCACTACCAAATCCCTAGAACCACCGTTCATTTCTACAGATTCCTCCACTGCTTCCTTCATGGTTTTCAAAGCCACATCTTCAACTGAGGATCCTACCAGTTCACAGTAGTACCCAAATTTGCTTGGAGGCGATGGCAAGTTCATAATACCACAAAGCAGTTTACCAGCAGCAGACCCTTTTCCAATGGATCAAAGACCATACACAAGTCGAACATTCACATCAAACACTCTAGATCGTCCATTTTCACCAAAGAGACTGGCATGTGAATTGTAGAAAGTCACTTGATACTTGCAACATGCACAGATTATCTTCATCTCACAAGCTAAACCAAAGTGCTTTGTTATCTCTAGTCGCACTCCTACACTTGAACACATTTTGCACAGAACACTTTCGTTCAGCACAGAAGATAATAATCCAATATTCAGTACTTCGTTAATATCATCACTGTCACTAACATATTCACGAAATCTGTCACTTCCACCAGTCAGCTTCTTGCTAGAAGATGTCACAGGGCTATGGCCGGCCATGTGTTGCTTAGCAGAAGAACGCACTGTTTCAGTAATTGTAGTATCGCAACTTTGTATTAGTGTTAATTTTCTTTTCCCTACGTTCTTCCTCTTCTTATATACATTGTTACTAAAACGTGGCATCCTAACCAGAACAAGGCTTTACACAAGAAGTATAATACCAACAACAGGCGCAACACTGAACTAATTCAAAACGGTAAACAGCAAAGAGACAATGTTCCGCACTCTTAGCGCTTCATTTGTCACAGAAAACAATGTAGCCAACCCTTGCACACTCGCTGTGTGTGTAACACAAGGCGCTGTATGCGTAACAGGCCGAGAAAATCCCAAGCAGTTCGCCAGGAAGTCACGAGAGGGTGTTAGATGCATTCAGCGGCCGCCCATTTCCTCTGCAGGCGTGGGGGGAAAATGGTAATAACCACTTCTAGGGCGAGTAGAACAATAATTGAAAGTTTACATTAAAGAGGAATGTTCCAATTAATTTTCGGTAGGGGGGGGAAAAAAAACGCGTAATTTTTTGGATTTGACCACCTCCGGCTCCCTTTTAGGGCACTGGTTGTCTTTACTAGATATACAGATAGTGATACGGGACAATAAACTCATTTTCGGTGTGGGCCGTGGGGGGGGGGGGGGGGGGGGGGTACCTTCTCTTTTCCAACAAGCATCTGATTTTTCGTGCCATTTCTTACTGCTTACACGTGAGAAAGTGGGTTTTCTGAGTTGCTGTACAGAAACAGAATTTGTGTTGGAGAAAACTTGGGAGTTAAATTAAGCTCATCGAGCCAGACTTTGATGCTCTGATTTAAGATAAACAGCAATGTGCTTCCAGCTGAAACATGCACGTGTTTTTTCATCAGAATCTAAATTTGAAAACTGACTAATTACTGATTTTGAAGTCTGATTTTTTATTTGATTCTGAATTTTTTTTTTATTGTTTGGACTTCAATTTACACTATGTCATGTTCAGTTTATTACTCTTTTGGACAACTGGTTTATATTATTAGTGATGTACAAATTACAAAAATATTTTTAATGTAGTTCCTCTCTCAGTCAGTAAATATTTGTGTCAGCAGTGACCCATAATTTCATACTATTTGCTACAAATAAGTAGGGTAAGGTGAACACGAATGACAGTAAAATAGTACTTCTATGAAACCTTATTACTTGTATGTGTCATATTTCTAACATGTATATTAAACTGTCAAGTGGTGCAGAGTGCCAAAGTGTCTGGGAACCCCTGGTCTATACAAGAAGAGAATGCATGCATTTCACTGAATACCTTTCCTTAGAATTTGAAATTATTTGGTCAATATTGGTCCTCAATTGTCCAAACATCGCTTAGGCAAAAGAAGTATATGATTTCCACCACACGAATGTGTCAAATCTGTTCCAATCTTCTGGTTTACGCAGACTTCAGCTCTGGACACCATAAAGTTAATGGCCAGACAACTCTTGAAGATAATAACGGAGTTGCCAAGTATGTTTCACATTCAAATCCATGACTGTGTACCACTTTAAATTTTTTGTCACTTCCACAAACACAAATGTCCTAAAGTTAGATACCATATTACACAGTCATAGTCTGATGGTCTAATTTCAACTCCATCTTAATTAACATACTATTCCAGTGGCAAGTAAATACATTTTTGTATTTTGCATTAACATAACCAGCATTATGCCTGTACGCCATATGGGCATGCGTGTATTGGTCATGTGTATGGCAGTCATATCCTGTACTGGTGCAGCTTTTTCATTTGCTTAAATCTATTTTTGTGCATGGCTATTTTACCCAAGGAGTCAATTTACAAGTGTGTCTGTACTGAACATGTTGTAGGAACATCGGACACCGGCTGTTGGAACTATCATGAAGAACAGAAAAAGCCTACCACCAAGACTCAAAACAAGGAAGCTGAAGCAAAATGATGATTTTCAATTCTCTCCATAAATATACTGGCAACCACTGGAAACAGGGCTGCCTATAGTTATACCTTCGCTCTGATCATAATATTGACTCCCATAGAGCAACAGAGTACCATCAAATTTCTCTGCAATCAGTTCAAGTGAGTCTACATGATTTATACGCAGAGGAAGATGAAGCAATGACTATGATGTACCCTCCCTATGTATGATCTGTTTCAGCCAAAATCAGCAGGAATTTCAGGAATGTTAACATCAATCAAAATAAGAGGACAACTGGTAAATGTGAAGGATGACACGGGACTACAAAAACCAAGAATTTATAATATACCTTGTCAATATCACACTCTGTAAATTTGTCACATGAGTAGGACAGTGGAAAGCAGGTGCAAAGAACATATGAGGTGTACCCCACTAAAACAGGAACTATTTCAATCATTGCCATGCACTATCTGAAACTAAATCATTCCACGAACTATGATGAAACGAGGGTTCTGGCACAGACCTCCTGCAGGGTGTACACGCGGACAAGGGAAAAAAAATTCCTGGTTTTTCCCGGATCTCCCGGTTACAAATACATTTTCTCCCGGGTGAAAATACACTTTTTCCATGTTAAGTAGCAGTATACATTCCGTCGGAACAGTAAAACTTATCAATCCTTTGAATGGATATGGTTTTATACAGCAGCGTAGAATTTCTCAGCACTTTAGAAAACCAAACTCGGGGGGAAAAATGCGTTTTGGAAAGATCTTTGATGTGCAGCAACATGTACGCTGCATACTTTCGTATTACAAAAGCATAAATTCTAATTCCACCAACAGGAAAAGTTAATGGTTTAAGTTAATATACATAGTGTTGCTACAAGAAATGCAAAGCTTTCGCATATAATATTTGTCTCTAAGATTAATAAGCTACAAGAGAAGCTAAGCTTTGACATATAATGTTGATCTGTTTACCGTATCTTACACTTTAAGATATATCACACAATTACGCCAGTAAAATTTTTAATACCGACATAAATCTCACATCTTCTGGGCTCGAAATTCTTCTAAATGGCTGGTCATCAAAGAGTTGATTTTTAAATGAGAGCAAACGCTCTGTGATTTAAGAAATGCATTGTACATTCTCGCACATAGTTCATCTTGCGTAAAAGGAAATTTACTTTGAAAATAACGCTTTTCGAACCACAATTCGCAATATTTTCCCGCGATCTGTTAGATTCATTTCAGCAGTTGCCACAGAGCGCCAGATATGAGGCGCTACCGCGCTTGCACAGCTACGGTGACATAGGAAGCCCGTATGTTCGTACATGTTAAAACATTAAAAGATCTTTCTTACATTATGTCATTAAAGAAACAAGACATCAGGGGATACTCCAAGAGCATCGGAATTTCGTGAACCATTCTAAAATGCATAGTTCGCCTTAAAGCGCACATTCGTATATCCTGATTCCCAATGACGTAGGCCTTTATCTGATATTACGCTTTTCGGTGTGATTTTCGGGACTTAAGTTTTCTTGGAGCACCAATACTGTATTATCTCATATTTGGTTCCTTATTATGGCATAATGCCATTCATGCTAGAAAATGAAAACGTGCACTTGAAATGCAGCGAACAGTTGAAACTCGCCAATAGTGTGGAATTAAACACTTTGTTTCAAATAAATTTACTGCATCAGCAGGAAAGCTTAATAAAAGCCTAATTTCTTTGGAAAACAAACAAAAATAACTATTGTTCTGCAAGGCGATTAATGCTTGAATGTCAGAAAGGTGGAATTAAAATAAAATCTGAAACTAGTGACATTTTTAGCCTTCCGTAATTATGTGAATGTATTTTAATTCACTTGATAGTTCCCAGCCACAGAAATCCGTCTTGTTTTCATTTGACGCAAGAGCAGTAAACGAAGAGGAAACAGAAAAGTTACTAAACGTAAACACTAAAAATCAGACTGCGCTGCACATCATGACGCCCGGAAAAAACTTTTAACGACTTTTCAAAAATAAGTTCATTTTGTAGTGCACATCTTTCTGAAGACTCTGATACACAAAAGATATATCTTCGAGGAAATGTAAAACATGTTATTTGGTCTTAAGTGCGCTGAAGTGCAGTGCCACACCTCATTAAACAACATTCTCATACCGCATGTCACTGTATTTCGCTCTGTGCAACTCAAACGTGTATATTTTGTAATGGATGCCATCGAACTATTTCAGGACAGTGGTAATTAAAATGTCCTGTAGTGCCTCTCCTGCTCCCAGTCGGCCGGTCTGATATCGTGCCCATTTTAAAAAGAAAAAAATACAAAAATCGTAATTAATACTGGATGGGATTAATTGTAACCGGGAGAACAAGAACTCTTCAGAAAATCTGGACTCTTTATTGCCTATTAGCTAATAACTTGCTCTTCTGTGTGACATAAAATTAAATATAGGGTACCTAAAACCAGTAAAGCCAAGAGACAAGCCAGACAGTACACATTTCT
Source organism: Schistocerca cancellata (assembly GCF_023864275.1). Taxonomy (NCBI): domain Eukaryota; kingdom Metazoa; phylum Arthropoda; class Insecta; order Orthoptera; family Acrididae; genus Schistocerca; species Schistocerca cancellata. The sequence continues at coordinate 623,190,482 of NC_064630.1, forward strand.
TCGACCTTAGGTCCTAGCGATTTTTCTCTCTGATCTTGCTACAGCTTCACACGGCGTGCTTTCCTTTCTGCGATAGGACTATTACCTCATCAAAGTTTGCCAAACATTTGGCTACACGAAAAGTCGAAATGTCATCGTCTAATACTGAAAAAGCTGTTAATACAAATAGTACCCAAGACTCGTGTGGTTTCTCGATCTGATTTCGTCTATTTGTCACCTTGTGCGGGATAAAACAAAAAGGTCCTTTCTAATATTGCAGCAATTGTGCGTTTTGTCTGATGGAAAGTTAATTTCTAGATGCGACGAGGATTCCTCTGGGAGAGACATCATGTACACTATGCACGCATTCAAAAATCAACTTATAATTCATTCATAAATCAACTTAGACTGTGTTCAAAAACATCCAAAAACCATCAGGGTTGTGTTTCAAAATCATATGAATAATCGATTGCCCAATGTGCGCTGGATGCTAGATGCTTTGTGAAACATGTTCCCCCCCCCCCCCCTCCCATCAAGAATAAGAATCCCCCCCCCCCTCCGAAATTTTGCCACCCGGTTCAGATACATGTGTGAACCTGGCAGCTTGGGCGCGCCAGTAAACATTTTCCAGGTACCTCATGTGGCTGGTTGCTGCTTACATAGCCAACAGCCACACTTCAGTAGCCAGAAGCAGAAGAAGTTATTACACGTATGCGACTCAACTACGCATGTGCATGAGCCCACTCTTAACTGGTTAAATGAATCTCAATGTAACCTGTTGTGACGTCACACTCATCGAAGGCAATTTGTTGTTATGAAGCATTGCATAGTATTCCTAAAGCATTTATCACATTTTGCTGTTGACAGATGCTTGTACGTGCACTGTGTTATTTTATATGGCGCATTTCCTTTGCAATTTAAGTTTTATTTTTGTTTTTTTCTCTCGTTCATGTTTTAATGCTGCAGTATTATTCTGCAGTAGCAGGATACAGTAATATCCATTGTTAGAGTATCAGTTCTTACCAGTCAAAATTACAAAAAATTAACTTAAAACTAAAATAACGAAAAATTCCAGGAATTCTAAAAAATTCCCGGTTTTCTCCCGGATGAAAAAATTCCCGGGTTTTTCCCAGATCTCCCAATTGTCCCGGGTCGTATACACCCTGTCCTGATACTGGGACAGTGTTTTAAAGAGTCAATAGAGATAAAGATACGCTTCGAATCACATCGGACCGAAGACGAAAGGCCAGCGCATGGACAGTAACAGCTGACCAAATGTGGAGCACCAGCACTCAGCCTGGCCCACCAGATCTAAGACACAACACCTAAAACCATGTTCATGCTGGCTCTACAAAACCATTACAAGAGATTCAGTGCAGCATGGCGCATCCGATGTGGATGCCAAACCATGCTGCTTTGTGCAACAATGAACATGTTTTGCGCAGTGTAAGTATATCAAAAGAAATGGTTTGTGTGTGGCTGTTTCATAGCGTTTATTTTTTCGCATTGTTACTGAAGTGCATGTGCGCACACCAGAAAATTTAGTGTTTCCAATCTGCACAGGTCTGCACTGCTCAGCGCCATTCTGCACTGCCCTGCACAGTGCATTTCTGCACTGGGTGTTGCAGCACATCCGGTGTGGATGGATGCAGCTCAAGTATGCTTCTAGCGGAAGTAGACTACAGAGGGAACACCTGATACTGCATCACACTGAAAATGGTACGCAAGCACACAGGTCCAAAGGAGGAATGCCAGTACTCTGTGTGATGCACCGTATGAAGAAGGGCAGACAGCATACACAATGCTTACAACTGACCAAGGAGGGGAAGGCCCTTTCCACTTGACAAGCAATCCCAGTAGCCTCTGACAAAGTCACGCTGCCAAAACACTGTGCACCGGGAAAGCCTGAAGATTATATCCAAGAAAATATTAATCCTAATTCTCATCTTCACTGATGGGAAAAAAAAAAATTCTATTCAAGAAGTAGAAAGATTGTAATTTGGATGGGTTTCTGTCAATTTGCCACCTTACAATCATGCGGGTCAAGGAAGGAAGTTTGCAGTAATGAAATAGAAAAAGTAATGTCAAAGAACAGATTCCTAATCATCTTGAAGCACTTGCAATTTAATAATACTGAAAATGCAAACAATGATAATCTTCTCCTTTACTGAATGTTACGGTGATATTTACAAAAATGTGGTGTCCTAGACAAAAAGCGTTGTGCAATTTCTGCACAGTATTAAACTTAAAACGTAAAAAGGTGCCAAAAGTTAGCAAGAGGAGAGAGTCAAGAAAAGAACACTGGAGAAGTAGTCCAAAAACAGCATGATTGGAGGGATGTGTTAATTCTGGAAAACACGGAGGTGAAATGGTTGCCACAATGAAGCAATGGTGCAATAAAAAAAACAACGAGTGCTACAGAGAATAACAAATGCAAACACTTTATTGATTAAGCAGATCAGATGATGTGGGGCAAAAGGCACCAAACAGTAGCTACAGTAACAGCGAATGGCAAGTATAATATCAACAGAATACGTGTTTACAACGAATTTGAAACCATCCATTATCCAGTTAGAAAACATTTTTGAACAACTAACACATATTGGTAAAAAGGCTACTATGGCAGGTAATATTTCACCACCTGTAAGATGCAGGCAGAACAGGAAAACAGAGATGGAATTATTTTCCCTAGAAAATTTAATTAATTTCTGTACAGAATGTTATTTGAATGAGTGATCAAAATAGAGTGCTTAATAAATTGTAAATAAAGTCTTAAGCATTTTTTGTGACCTTGATAAATTGCTAAGACCCACAATCCACACTGTGTCACACTGCACCCACAATTCAAGGGGCCAATCACAGTTCTGAGGTGCACTGGCCTCTTTCTATAATTCAAGATGTTGAGCTGCTGCAAATGTTAGGCTGTTAAACCATTATTAAGTGAAATATGCAGAAACAAAGTGAATCCATTGTGGACTCCTATAGGTTGCAAGGCATTAAGTCCCTCGAGTCTAAGTTGGACTCCCACAGCAACACCAACAACATTACACTCTGGAGGGGAAAAAAAAAGTCAAGCAGAAAGTAGAAAAACAGAAGCTATTTAATGCAACTCTTACATTTTCAAAAAGCTGCAAAATCGTTTATATGTTAATGATGATAATCTTGCACATCTAACTTACAATTTTGATTTCCATTCCTGAAGTTGTAATGCAGCTTACCTACACAAGGCGGTCAGAAAGTTTGTAAGGGTGTTGTAGTGTAGACTGCACTGAGAAATAATTGCTGGGGAGGGGAAAGAAAAAATAAAAAAATAAATTTATATGCTGTGGTGTTTTCAAGTTAATTAGCATTGATGTTAGCTAATCAGGCTGTTGCACATGCAAATTCAAGTGGCCAGTGTCACCAAATGTGTTCTTTGTTTGGTTTCCTAAAACCAACCAAGAGAGCAATGCAAAAATTGGACATGGGACAGTAATAAGACTCAAACATGAGACAAAGGTGGGGTGGTATCATGTGCTAATGTCTACAAAATGTGAACAAGCAACACTGGGCCACTTGCATTTGCACGTTCAACACCCCGATGGCTAATATCCATACTAATTAACCCGTAAATGGTGTGAGATATCGAATTTTTTTTCTTTTCAACTGCTTTTCAGCACAAGCTACCCAGTAACACATGTACAAGATTTTCAGACTGTTTCTAACAATTCTTTACATTGCTGGGTTGTTTCCCAAGAAATCTACGAAAGTTGATTAACAGGATTCTTTATATTTTGGATTTTCCTGGTGTATAAGATTTGTCTTTGCATACAATGATTCACTGTTGTACATGCAGCTAATCTGTGAGCTCTCCCTTCATATGAAAGTTTCAGAGAAACGTGTATCATATGAACGGTCATTTCATTATAATAAATGAAAAACTAATATTGAAATATTTACAAAAAATAAAGATATTTGGGTACAATTATGTTTTAAAAGGTTCAGACACGCATTAAACTATTAACAACCCACATATGTTGCAGATCTTGCCATTATGGCTTCATGGAATTTTCAATGGAGTATGGTAAAGTTCAATAACATCCCACGTAGCATTCGCTTTGAAATAGGTTTGCTGCTTTGAGACGCCGAACTCTGAGAGTGGCAGTCTATGAGACTTGAGAATGTTCTGTAATTGAACCTAAAGCAGTTGTGTGAACTCCACCACAACGTAATTGGTTACCTGAGTATTTGATTTCGAATTGTAACAAACACATTTGTGTCTGATGGTGTACAAAAACCTTCAGAAAACTAGAGAAACAAAACATTTATTTACCTGTGTCTGAGTGTTTCTTGAATGCTGCTTCAGGTAACAGGAGGTCTGGCAGCGAACCAGGTAAAGATTCTTGAGTCTCGAATTTTAAATGAGATGCTGCTTCTGTAGTGTGATGAGGTACATCACTTGCTGTTTTGTCACTGATATCAAGCCAAATATCATCACTGACCATTGAGAATAAATTAAAGTAATAGCTTATGAAATTACATTTAGAACACAAAAGATAATCATAGCAAAACATTAGAATTCTATGACATAGCAGGAGGGCTAAGGAGGGAATTTGGTAACCTTGTTTTATATTCGATACACTACTTAGGAAAGTACAAAGCACAGTACACTTCCACCTAAAGACAAGTTTAGTTTCCAGTTATTTAAAGTATAAATCAGTATTGCTCATTATTTTTGCTTCTGACATAATAAATAATACACACAACATAAACACACATTTGTATAACATAACAACTCTCTGTATAACATCTATGAATATAATCTGTGCTCTCTGAATAATGTCTAAAACTGATAAATGGACCTTGTGTCTGATAGTGTACCAAAACCCTCAGAAAACTAGAGACACAAAACATTTATTTACCTGTGTCTCATATTAATCATCTAGGAGAGGTCCCCAGCAATGTGATTAACTTTTTGAAACCTTACATATGGCGATGTATGTTAAGATTCAAGGTATTACACCCTGCAACTACTCAGGTGGGCCCTTGGTTACAAGTAGCTGACAAAAAAAATTGGAATTTTGGGTGATGCTCTTACAGCTTTAAATAAGCCACATTTTATAAAGTATTTGGATAGTGTAATGGTTATAGTACTAGCCTCATGCAAGAGGTTGTATGTTTGAATCTTGTTAGGTGCTTTGAACCTTTTCTATTTTTAAACTTCATCAAAATGACTTTAAGCATTATTTTTATTCCATTTATTGACTTAAATGTATTTTTTTTATTTCTACTGACTTCTCACATCATTTTAACCACTGTTTAACTTTTTCAATTGCTGTCATATGTAATTCTTATCATTCTTTTCCCACTGGAATATCTGTGGATGTGGTTTTAATGACTGCCATGTATTAAGATTGATTTACTTTCATCATCCTTTATTTCTATCCATTTTACTGCAGTCACTATTTCTATTCCTAATATTGCTTGGATTTCACTTTACTTATACTACCTTCTCCGGTTTAAATCATATGCATTATTTTGTTCATTATCCAACAAGAATTTGAATGTTTGTATGACGACTACCATCCAAGAAAATGTACATCTTTTAATTAAAAATTATATTTTTGACACCACCACACATATAAATAGATTATTTCATTTTTAGTTTTTTAACTGATAGATCAGTAGTTCCAAATTTTAAATATTATGACATATTAAGAGAGATAATTAACTTCAAATGCACAAAGATTCCAACTTTAAAATGAATTACTGGAATTAAATATGAGAGCAATTGAAAAATGTAATACAATAATTAAAATATCACTTAGGAATATAAATTAAAAAATACATTTAAACCAATTAACTAAATAAAAAAATAATGATCAAAGTAGTCATTTCGATAACAATTTAAATGTAAAAAATTTCGAACACCCATAGAAATTCAAACCCACAACCTCTTACATACGAGGTTAGTATGATAACCATTAGGCTATGGAAGTACTTTGTAAAATGAAATTTATTGAAAGCTTTAGAGCATCATACAAAAATCCAATTTTTTTCCATTAATTATTCGCAATTGAGAGCCTACCAGGGTGAATGGTTGCACGGTGAAATATCTTTGAGATTAACCTACATTACCACATATATATGGTTTCAAATGTCTATCCACCACTGGGGACCTCTCCCTGTAAGTGGAATAGTTACAAAATAATTATATTACCAACATATATTCAACAAATCAATCGTGTGCGCGCACGCCGTGTGTGTGTGTGTGTGTGTGTGTGTGTGTGTGTGTGAGAGAGAGAGAGAGAGAGAGAGAGAGAGAGAGAGACCTGCAGGAAGTAATTATAGCTCCTTTTGTTAACACTCTGAAAACAGATCAGTCTGTGTTACATTCATTGCACATCATACTGCAGTTTTCACATCATGCAGAGTCTCCTGATGCATTTCAGGATCAACCTCTCCATCATGCACAGGCTGTAATAGGCAACTGCAGTATTGACATTGGGCAGAAAGTATGTCAATTAGTCAGTCGATGCAGTAGCATTATTTTGCAAGTAGATGTTACTGACATCAGTCTCAGTCTTCTTCCCAATGTCATTCAGTTCATTCTTAGTTAAAATCGATACTTCACCTGCCACAATGACCAACAAATGGGCCAGAATGACATGCAGCAATCAGGACCTGCCCATAAGATACACTTGTTCGTGTCCACTGACAGAGACGGTGCTGTCATCTTGTACATAACACACTGTATATCCCTATATCAGGGTAAACTGAAGCCCTTCACCAAATCCATTCTGCCAGTAGTACTATTACCACATATAATGCAGGATAAAATATGATTGTAGGGTTTGGAAAAGTCAATGACGTTAATAATTTGAGTGGGAAGTAGAGTTGTGCCAGGTACCCTGGCCTGTGATAAAGCAGATCTGAATTCCCGGCTTGGTAAAAAGTTCCAGTTGTCACAATAAATCCACTGCATTGCAGGTTCCGCAATCAGTTGTTTCACTGATTACATTAAAAGAAAAAAAAAAAAGGAAAAAGAAAAACTATGTGTCATCTTGACAAAGAAATAATCGAGGCAGTTAGTGGCATCAAAGGTAGTGTCCAGATGCTCATAGATGACACAGAGACTCAAAGTGATGATAGCAACGCCAAAGCAGAAATGCTGAACTCTGCTTTCAAATGTTCCTTCAACAAGGAAGCTCAAGATTTAATTCCCCAGATTCAATTCTTGCCCTGATGGAAAGGTGAGGACCACCTCCGTAACCATGGTTAGCATCATTGCCTTCAGTGCAGAAAACCTAGGTTTATTTCATGGTACCCCATCAGAATTTTTCAGAGGTAGAGGTCTGGAAAGGGGTTCACTTAGCCTCATAGGTCCAGTGAATAAAGAAGCAGCAGCTTCAATATAATTCATCTACTGGCAATAATGGCTGGGGGGATTGGCAACATGCTGGTAACGTGTCCCTCCTCAGACTGCTTTTAGGCAGCTGCTGGCCAGTAGGAACAGGCTTAAGGCCTAATCTGCGAATGGTGGTTATGTTTTTACTGGAAAGATGAGTGGATATTGATATTGCTTTCACTGGCATTGTGAATCAGCTGACATAAAAAGAAATTGAAGAAAGTCTGAAGCAACTCTCCCAGTTCCTACACAGGATTTACAGCTGAGTTTGCCCCTCACTTACTCAAAATGTACAGCAGACAGCATAAACTAAAAAAATGTGCCATGTTGTTGGAAGGATGCAATGGCCACACCTTTCTATGAAATGAGTAGCAGAAATTACCAACAGAACTACATCCAATATCCTTTTATGAGCCAAAACATTATAACAACTCCCTGCCACAAGACTGAATGCCACCTGATGCTGTTGTGGAGGTGCAGTACAGTAGGGGAAGTATGTAAGTGGAGCAGAGACTAATGGGGAATCCGTTTAACAATGGTACAGGCTACAAGTGAGGAAAATCCATTGACAGAAGCAACTGTAACAAAGTGCAGATTTTTATGGTGCAGTACTTGGGATAGAAAATCTCAGAAATGGAGAAGCTGGTTGGCTGTTTGCGTGCTACTGTTGTGTTGACGGATGGTAAAACCACTAGTAGACGACTCATTGCATGTCCACTGCTTGCCAGATGAGTAAAACAGGATAGGCAGAAACATGTGGCAGATCTAGTGACTGAGTACAATCCTGGTGAAAGCACAAGTATTTCGGAGTACTCATACAATATACATTGTTGAACAATGGGGCTCCACAGCAGACAGCCTCTATGTGCTCCCACATTAATCCAACAAGTTATCAATTATGACTACAATGGCCGTGGGATCGTTGACATTGGATCAATGAAAAAGTGTCATCTGGTTGGATGAACTCTGTTTTGTTACCATATGTCAATGGTTGTGTCCAGGTGTGTCCATCATCCAGGCTCCTTGAAATGTCAACTGTGCAAGCCAATGAGGGTAGTATTATCCTGTGAGGGATTTTCACTTTGGCTTCCATTGGATCTGAGGTAGTAATTGAAGGCACCATAACAGCTGCTGACTACATCAAAATTATTTCGGGTCATTAACATCCCTTCATGCTTGTTGTCTTTCAGGACAGCAATGGTGTTTTCCAGCAAAATGAATTATTGTGTCATAAGGCAGCCAGAAATGTACTACAGCATTTTCAGCAGCACGATAATGAGTGGACATTGCTGCCTATGCTAACAAATTCATTTTATCTGAATCCAGTGGAACATATCAGTGATGCTATCAGATGCCAGCCTTGCAACCACATACCACCAGCCGTTATTCATGGAAACTGTGTGACCTGTGTGAAGAAATCTGGCACCACACAGCTCGAAAAATCTATGAAGGGCTTCCTTAATCCATGCTATGGAGAATCGCAGCTGTATCACATTCCAAAGGTGGGCTAACATGCTAGTAAGCAGGTGGTCATAATGTTTTGGCTCCTACAGAAAATTCTGAGTATCATACAGTGATTGTGTGGCTAAGATAGATCACTACTTACTATAAAGGGGACATGTTTCTGTGTGCAGGTACACACTCAATAGTTTAAGTCACTAGTGGAGTTGTTTCACTGACCTACCATTAAGATAGTCATTATGTGCAGGTTTCATTCCAACAGGTGATAGAGAACATGGAGCTATGATAAACTTCTTTGTTTTGGACAGTATATCGCTAATGTAAAGTCTGTCCAGCATACTTTAAGGTTTGTAAAAAGAATTTTCAACAATTAAGAAATTGGCAGCCAAATTGAAAACGGGTCACATTCATTTCATCTGAACATTCCACAACAGCAACCACATCTGAATAAATCAGATCTGTCCAATATCACCAATTAAAGTTCTCCAGCATAGCTGAAGACATAGGCACATCAGAAGAATGAATACAATACTACATTTCAAATGAAAAATGAACTTCGCACATACTCTGTTCAAGATTCATTGAATGGTGATCAAAAGAAAAATAAAAACTGATTCCCACCAAAGTCTGGATATTTTGGGGAAAAAAGGAGAATCAAACTGAATGTGTGTGTTGATTTGTTGCTGCAGGTAAGTGGGACCACCACACCACACTACACCACTAGTGATACAGTAATCAAAATACTTGGTGGGACCTGGTCATCATGCACAAAAATGATAATGTCAGTTTCCACGGCTGTAAACGAAACACTAAGTTTTCTTGGGAGTATAAGGGATTCCAGATTTTCTTGAAAAAAGGTAAAAAAAACATGAAAATCGTGTACGACTTTTGGACCAATGGATGAAAAAATGCGAAGAAGCTGAATATGCCCACCTATTATTAAACCTTAAAAAATTTGTTGCAAAAAAACAACAAAACAAAAAAACCAACTAAAACATTACAACAGCTGTAGACTAGGTAATTTGCAGATCTTTCAGTATCACAATTCAGTTAAACTCCACACAGAGATTTAAAAAACTATTTTATCCTAAAAACTATGCCTGGTGAAGATTTTCTTTGTTTTGTTTGAACCACTTTTTAATTAGGCAAACTTTTATTCAGCAACTAGTTTTGATATAAATCTCTACACATCACAAAGTTATAATTTATTTTTACACTGGTATGTTGTTCTCTCTGTATGTTATAATACAACAAAAATTCTCTAGGAACTGTTTAATTAATAACAACTGAACATTAAGAGAATGCTGCAGCTGCTGGAAGTTACTCAGTAACAACAGATACCAAACGCCAGTAATCAACACACTACTGAAAAAAATTAATTATGGAAATTTCCTGTAGAGTGAAAAATGTTTTTGACAATTTAAAGACATACTTGTGGAATTTACTAACTTATATACTTTATGACCATCAAGGGTATATGTAACAGGATAGTGTTATGTTGAATCAGTAACTAGCACATAAGCCTTCCTGAATTTCCTACTTTCCTGTTTGAAACTTTTAGTTCTGCTACATGGAACATTTCCCCCCCTCCCTCTCTAGTGTGTGTGTGTGTGTGTGTGTGTGTGTGTGTGTGTGTGTGTGTGTGTGTGTGTGTGTGTGTGTGCGCGCGCGCTAGCGGGCGCATGCACAAGCACGCTCCCACGCACTCCACCCAACTTGATACCACAAAATTAGTATTGGGTATGTAACAGATAAATTGAAAATCAAACACCAAATTTAATTACCCAACACACTGGACGTTTTCAATCAGTTCTTCCACAAATTCTCTGGTGAACTGAACTGGTAATTCACACTCTGAAGTTTCAGTTGTCACAGGCAGTTGTTGATCTAAACAGGTCACAGGAGTTGATGCAACTGAATTGTTGTTGCCACATCCACCCTGCTACAATAGATTAAAGAAAGCAAGGTATTAATGTGGTTATATAGCACCATGGTAATAAATACTGTAAAATACCACCACAATCACAAGGAAGAGGAGTGTGCAGGGAGAACAGTAATCGACCCACATAAAAAACTTAGACATAAATTTAATAGTTTGTTACTGATGTCACTGATATATCTGGATATAAACAAATCATTATCTAACAGATTTTCACACATACCATACCACGCAAGAATCTTCAAAATATGATTCTTAATTGTTTTTATTAATTAAACAACAAAACTGGAGCACTCCACTAACAGACAATACAATGTTATATGAACGTTTCTCACTAAAATTTACCAGGTCACAAATTTAGTTTGTCATTCTACTAGCCATCCTCTACACTAAATTTCATACAGAAAAAAATTCTGTTAAAGACTTTAAGCTAAAAGATTTTTCTCATTATTAACTGAAAAGCACTACTAATTAAACCCAGCAATATATTTACTAGCAGTCCTTTTATCACACAGGTAGAAGCTTTATTAACATACAAACACGTAACTAGCATAGTGGACAATCTATTACGAACATCAATTACTACAACAGTGGATGGTCTGAAAACGAGTGGTAGTCAAAACTTTACCGGAGCATAGATGAGTTTTGTATTATTAGGTGTTCAGCAGATACAACATAAGATAGCTAACTGAAATATTTCATTGCTATCCTGCTTCCTGCAAATAATTTTCACATTACTGTATTGTACTTAATTAGGATACTGCTGACAGCAAAGCATTTGTATGTCGCAAATGAATAATGACAATGTTATTTCTAACAGTAGTAGAAATGGAAGAGAATTCTTGTTGAGCGTTTAGCACCTACACAGGTTGACATTTGCATTGTAATTACTCCAAATATGCTACACTGTAATTCTGGATAACTGCACTGAGCCAAATTATGACAATGCCCTTTCATTACCCACACTGTGACGTTGTGAACAACTATTCATAATTTCTTTAGTATTTCTTTGTAATAATTTACCCAGGTCAGTATTTCGATTGTATGCTATTACGCGGGATAACATACTTAAATATTAATCTCACTTATTTACGTCCATCTACGGAATGGAACTTGAAGACGCAACGCTTATCACTTTCGACAACACACGACAAAGTGTTAAGAGTAACTGACAACTTTATCATGATGAACAGGAATATCACGAAGCGCATACTTTTTTTTTTACCTTCGGTGATTTCCGCTGCAATAATTTAGTAATGAAATCCATCCTCTGCGATGTTCGCAAAATTTGGCTAGTCTGTAAGACGAAGTGGCGCAGCGCTCCAAATATAACGCGATCATCACGAACTGCGTGGGCCAAAGCGCGCTACTATGAATGACGTAAATGAGGTCTGAAAAAGCTGCAATTCGAAATGAAAAGGCTGAAATTCGTCAGTATTAAAACTGTATAACTACGATTCAAACATCTGAGATGGCACCATTTGTGACAGTCAAACAGATGCTAAACAATACGAAGATTTTCAAAAGAAAACGTATTACGCACCCACCACCTAAAAAAGGGGGGGTGGGGTTATTCAACAATGCACAACTTAAGTTGCCCCAATTCTTTTCACAGAATGGACACAGATTTCTGTCTAGCGGGCAGTTATTTTATCAATGCATTAACATTAACAGCAATGTTCTTGGATATTTTCGACATCCATGGATGGAAAGGATAAATGGCAAGTAATATCCTGTGAGCATAATACGAGAGTCCTTTTTATGAAGCAAATGAGAAAGAAATTAACGCCTTAAATCACACTGCAGTCGTTAATAAGGAAAAGCTTCAAACTAACAACTTACAAAAATTAGTTGGGCCCACAAGCGACGATAGGTGAATGTAAAGATAAACATGAGGCCAGTCCGAACGGAACACGAATTCAAGTTCATTGAAACAAAAAGAGAAACACTTATTTCTCGTCGTATTGTAAAGAAGCACTACGCGTTAACGTATTTTTCTACAAATAAAACGCACGGTGCTAAAACAACTTGGAATACCTACGATTGGAAGGTATGCCCAAGTCCATTTCTTCTATTTTTCGCAATCAGTCTCGCTGTAGGGATATTTAACTCTATTGATGCTTTGTTTCCTAATGACAATAACAGAATACATGACGAAAGACTTAATTTTTTAAACTATTTTTTACATCCAATACGTTCACTTCAAAACAAACAGTATCGTAGAATTTTTGTCTGCAGTTTTTCTGCGCTTTGACATACTAGTGTCTATTCACCGCGGTCCGCGACTAATCCTTTGTGCTTTTTGCTTCCAAAACATCGATTTTTCTAAACCGAAATAACTTTTTCAAGAGACAAAACCTCATCGTCGATCTTGCTATATTAATTTTTGCTATGCAATATTTTTATTGGTAACATTATCAGTGCACGTAAGATTAGTAACATTTTCTTTGGTATTTTCTCGCGTTCTTACTGCGCTCGTCCCCAGGGTAGAATATTTGCATCACTTCAAATGTCGACCTGGGTAGCATATGGCGAGCTGTAGGATACTCTTGGTTTTTCCGTAGTAATCGGTTCGGTACAGCGTTCAAACTGCCAACATTTTGTGCTGCCCTTACTGCAATGTCTAAGATCTCTGTCACAAAGTTAGAGCCGCACTAAAACCTTTTGGAGTGAAGAACAAAACAGGCTTTTGCTTCCAAATGGCGTAACTCTCAGTCAGCTGTGCAAATTTTGAAGGTTATTAACATCAACGGCACACACTGATCCCGATCAAAGGTACTGTGGATTAGGTGCGGTATATGAATTTCATACCCATCTTAGGAATTTGCACTGAATATCAAGAACGAACTTGAGTTCGACCTATGAAGAGAGGAATTTTAGAGACACTTCACCTGTCAGCGACAAATGTCACAGTTAAAAAGCCGCTAGTTATTGTATGAGAAAAGAAGGGACAGCCATCCCTATTTACTGGACTTTCACATCACTTGATCGTATGGCGGAATCTGTTTTAACAAATTATGGCGTCTTCACTGGGTATCTATGGGCCTCGAACACCACCGAATGGGGGCTATGGCACAGACCAAACCAGTGAACTATGCTCATCCATTATTTTTCATCAATTCTGTTATTAATTTTTCCATTTGTAATAGACTAGTTTACGATATTTTAATTTACTGCATTTATTTTGTGCATTATATGTGGAATTGTTACTATATTACAGAATAAAAATTATGTGAAAAAATTCTGAGCTGAATAAATGATTAACACTGCCAATGAACGCACACACACACACACACACACACACACACACACACAAATGGTCAAAACATTTCTTCTGTAAGATATCTGGGCACAGTTTGAAATATTTTCCGGGAGAAAATTCTTTTGTATTTTTAACTTCGTATATCCTTTTGGAAACTTACAATATTAACTGCACATAATCACTCTTCATCGCTACTAGCAATAATGCCGTCGTAATGCTTCCAATAAGCACAATGGTTCGGAAATATCTATGAAACATGGAAATAGGTCATACTGATATTCATAAATCTGCAGATGAACATTCTCCATAATGTACATATAACGGGCGTTAAAAAAGAATCGGAGGCATAATTACAGAAACCAGTACTCGTATGTTAGAAGTACTGACCTTCGCTGTTGAGACACTTTTTGTCCCACTGTGACAAAAGGTGGTGAATGGCTGTCTCATAAAATTTCCGGGCTGTGACGTTAACCAGTTCCACACGTACAGCTGGACGTCATAGTCCGGGTGAATCGTTTGCACCTCAGAGCCTTTCCAAGGGAACCATAAATGGCCGAATCACAGGGAGAGAGGTCCGGACTGTATGGAGGGTGGCCGAGAACCTCCATTTGAATTTCTGCAGGAGTGCCGCGACTGTGTTAGCCGTATAAGGCTTTGCATTATCATGGAGCATAACGACACCATGGGCGAGACTGCCTACTCGGTCTGATTTGACCGCTTGGCAAAGGGTAGTCAATGTTTGCGTTTAACACTGGGCATTCACAGATGTCCCGTGCTGCACCAAGTAAATCTGAAGGGGGCCATCGTGGTCAAAGAAGAACGTCAGCATAAGGGCAAACGATTCACCTCAGACTACGATGCCCTGCTGTACGTGCGGAACTGGTTAACATCGCAGCCCCGAGAATTTTACGAGACTGCCGCCTTGAGTCACCGTGGGGCAAGTGTCTCAACAACCAGGGTCAGTACTTCTAACATACAAGTACTGGTTTCTGTAATTTTGCCTTCGGCTCTCTCTCTTTTTTTTAACGCCCCTTACACATTCAAAGGATTGATTGGCAGCACACTCCCCTTATCTTCTAGCACTTGTAAATATATATCAATAGAAGACGTAAATTAATCCTACAATATTTACTCTTTAATACAATGTCTTGGTATTTTCAACACATTTTCAGGAGCATCACAAGTATGTTACTAATAAATAAATGTGTAAAAACATGGCAAATATACATAATATTAAAATTCCAGTTATAGCGCTAAATGTAAACAAAAAGCTTTATATTGAAGTAGTGACAATTTTTGTATGATAGTGATCGCACAGTGAGCTAGCCTCCCTCGATAGATTTCCTTTTATAAAAGAAACCGTAAGCGCACGCCAGCACACCACATTAAAAAAAAAAAAAGGTCGTTTACCCCCTTCGGTCCCGAAAGTAAACTAAGAGTGGGAAAAATGTTTGATTGCTTTTTTTGTGCAACTGATCTCGAAGTAACACAAAAACACAATTTTTAAAATTTTATATTATACAGTATTTGAATAACTGTAGAACATCTATGTGTACATTGCGTCTTAACATAGGAAAAAACTCGTTGTCTCATTTTTGTGGATTTTGGCAAAACAATTGCTTTTGGAGACACATTTTGCACTTTTTTCCACATTATTTCAGTATGTTACTTGCATCCTAGTAACTGACATATTGAGGCAAAACTACTCTCAGCTTATTTGGTAAAGTGGTCAACCCTACCATATTTGCGTTCTCTAGTTGGCTTTGGCACAGTTTCTCTTCGTTTTGTGGTTAGGTTCATCAAAACTACCTGTTCCACACTCAAAAATTCTTTGGACAGTATATGCATTTAGCGTCATTGCCCAAATTAATTCTTATAAGAGGCATTCATTTTTGTTTTGGAATTCCTTATTTAGAGAACATCTTTTATGCATAAATCAATGAAATGATTGAACAGTCTGACAGTCCACTGATATTGGACCTGTAGCATGCCATTAATCTATCACAAAGGTCAATGCCATTCATATTGCTTAGAGACTTCGACAATAGCTTGCTGTGTGACACTAACCTTTATTGTTTTTTAAATGGGCCCTCGTTTGCGTGTACCCTCTGCTTCATTTCCTAAGCATGAACATAACAAAATACCGGATTTATAGTCCTTCCATTTTAGGGCACAAATTTTCTCGTCGTCCCTTGAGTACTTATCTCATTGCGCCTATTGTAGATCCTGATCTTTCTTCAATTTCGAAGCGACTTCTTTTATCATTTTTGTCATCACAGTTCCTGTCCGAAATAAATTCCTTTCTGATAAAAACTGAACAGATTTGGAACTGCTAAAAATCTGTCACTATAAATTACATGTTTATAATCCTTGGGAATGGTATCAGACAGAAGTGTGAGTGTACCAACTCCTATGGCATGTTATTTTTTATTGTTTTCAGGAATAGTTTCTTTTGCATTGTAAATGGTGGAATCAAGGACAAGCCCACCTGAAGGCGCCAAAATAAAAATTTTCAGGCCAAGTGGATTGGGGGGCTTAGAAGGGACATACGCCCGCATATTACACATTGAATGATATCATCTGCTCGTCCACTGATAGATGTCGAGACCTGGATACACTGTCGTATTTGCTTCTAAAAGCATCAATTGCAAGTCTAACCTTCCAGAGTTTAGTCACTTGCGTCATGACCTCCAAATGTTCAGAAAATGGACGTTATTCCTCAACTCGTAATGTCTGTCTCTCGTCATTGTTGATGACAAATGTGGAACATCAAGTTGCATATTCCAGCTATCTTTCCTGGGGCAATTTCGGCGTGTCCATCAATATCTCAATGCCAATAAGGGGCAAAATTTCATTACTATTTGTGCCAAAAAGTTTAGTGTTCTCTGGCAATGATATAAATTAATTTGGCCTGAACTGTTTTGCCAAAAAAATTATCGAAGTGCTCTAAGAAAAACTGTGAAGGACATACCAGTTTACCATCTGTCAGTTCTTCAAAGTTGTTCTCAGCAGGCTGTCGATTACATATCCTACAAACAAATAGTATCACTCAAAAGTCTTTAAAAAAACCACGCCGGAGTAAACAGAGAAGTACACAAATATAAGGCTTACTTAGATTTCCTCTCGTTAAAGTTGATGTTCCAGCACTGAGTGCATTACCGTTACATGCAGGTGCCTCAGGAGTAACATCCTCACTCAAGTCACTTTCTCAAGTAGTTTTATCGTTTCAATGTCATCTGAAGGTCCAGGAAGGAAATTACATAAAACGTAATGTAATTATTGAAGTAATTAAACAAAGGAATAAAAGTGAACTTATTGACAAAATTAAAAATATTAATCAAACACCAGGTGGTCTCCAAAACGAGGTCTGCGAAGGTGTTTAGACCTACTCCTGGCCGCGCTCGAGCGAAAGTTTTTTTACAGTAGCACGCGATTCTTCTCGGTCAACTCTTCACAGAGGCAAGGAATATGGCTGCAGCTGACTGTGGCTTCCTGGCAGTGTTTGCTGTGTTGTTTAAAGTTTTCTTTTTTGGAATACGTGTGCAATACGTCAGCTGAAACTCAGATGGAGGGAAGATAACGTGAGCCGTACAATTCTCGTTATGCAGAAAGACAACAAACGTATGTTATCTGTAACGAAGTTATTAGTGTACTTAAGGAACACAACATTCGTCCCACTACGGAAAAAAACTATGATGCGCAGTTTAGTAACTTCAAGGGCAAGATACGTGAACATGGACTCTTAAATATTAAAACGTGTACTTTGACAACAAAACATTTATGGGACACGTGTCCAGGAACGCTGGTAATCCATCGAGGAAAGTGGGACTGCAGCCGGACACGTAGTACTGTAACAACAACAAAACCAGCGGCCGTATTTGAATCTAACGTCGTTTATTCTTTTTACACAAGCTACCGGCTTCGACATCACATGGTGCGATCTTCAGGCCCCGAAAGTAACCTGCCACCCACAACCGTTTTCGTGTGCAATGACAGAATCGTATGCAGCGGGCCAAAATTAACTGGATTCCTTAACATCCGAGGCAACAAGCAGCCCAGCATTATGTGCACGGCTCGACTGATGCCGTCAGAGGGTCATTTGGAAAACGGAATGGTGTGCCGTAGTCTTCAGCGATGAAAGCAGATTCTGCCTCTACCCAAATGATGGTTGTTTGCGCTTACTACATAGCCGTGATGTGCGCTATCTCGTGCAAGACACACTGACTCATGTCTTACGATCTGGGATGCGATAAGCTACTTCATTCTTTGAACTTTGGTGATTCTGGAGGGGACGCCAACCGGCGTTTGGTACGTGCAAAATGTTGTTAGACTCGTTCTTTTGCCTTCTTGCACCAGGAAGGTGATGTGTTGTTCCAACAGGATAATGCTCGCCCAACTCAACATCATCTGCGAGACGTGCAGCAACTTCCTTGACCAGTTAGATCTCCGGACTTGTCTCCAAACTGAGAACGTATGGGACAAGAAGTGACCCGTCAACATCTTTTACATATCAACGTGACCAGGTGAAGCAGGCGTGGCATTACACATCCCTGGATCTTAGTTTCTATCTGTATGATTGACTGGATGACAAAGTCAGACCCTGCATTGCCGCCTGTGGAGGCTACACCACATACTAATATGGGTGTTTCACAGTGGGTAGATATCTGCTACCTCAGAACTACTTGTGCTATTGCTCTTGAAATGTAATCTTTTCATGTACATATGCACTGTTGCAACAACAAATCTTGAGTGAAATGGAAACCTCTAAAGGGGTGTACTAATTTCTTTTCCGGCAGCGGATTGTGGAGTATAAAAAGACTGACTGCCACATGAGATTAACTATTGGCTAGTGATCAGCAGGCAAAGTGATCATGTTGAACCTACACTCCTGAGATTCAAAAGGAGCCAACTCTTGGTTGACAGCTGTGAGCACAGCTATACTGAGAGGTTTAGCACTATTCGTGACAATCGACGAACATTTCGCGACCTGGCTGGCAAGTGGAAGTTAGGTGATGATGTCAGAGAATCCACTACCACGGGCAAATTGCTTTGGCATAGTGGCCTCGGCGAAATCCGACACTGGCTTCTGGCCACAGTGCACGGCCATCTATTTCTGCCTATGCATTTTGTTGAATTAAGTTCGGGTAAATGGCAAAAAAGGATTTTCTGGTATACACGTTAACGAAACTATTTTAATGTCCAGTGTCACGTTATTAAACGATGTGTAACCAATGGGAAAAATCCAGTACACCTTATGTATCAATGGCGAATCACGATTGAGCACATAATTATATTGATATATTTGAAACAAAATTATGAAAAAGATGAGTTACTAAATTATATGATCCAGTTGTCGAATACTTCACGCACAAATAACGATGTGAATGGAGGCTCCCAAAATATACAACTGAAGAATATTAATATTTGAACATAGTCAGAAATTGTAAAATCTTGTAAGAAAGTTGTAATATATTTCTTAAAATTGAATTAATATATTTTCTACTTGGCTTTGTATTAAGTGACTTTTGTGAGTACATCTGTATCTCAGTTTGGTCACCCTCATACGATTTTTCATTAAATGATGGCTCTGCAAAATTGAACTGATGGTAAGAATTGTCTCCTATGGAGTGAGTTCTAGCCGTTTCCTTTCGCCTTCCAAATGACATTAATTGAGTCACACAGTCGATATCTAACTGCGGCGACGTGGCTTTGTGCGGGAACCATATAAACACATACATCGATGAACTTTAATCATATTAGACAATGTGCTACTTTCACCGCAGTAGCCACTCTAAAATCACACGTAACAAACTGCGAAAGCTACATCCGTGGCTATACTTCAAAAAATGGCAACACAAATAGCCTCTATCCTGGCACTCTTGTATTTGACATGACGCGATTCGGAAACTTAAAAACCACACTCGTTTGATGATCTTTAAATTAGTCTGTTTGTGGCCTTACTTTCAATTTCAAAAGCCACCTAGGTTTCTTCCAACCATCTCCTATGTTCGTTGCCGTGTCTTAAACATGTTCACGTCATAAAAATTGACCGGAAACCGCGTGTAAAGCGCCGGCCGTTTCATTTTCGCGCTGCGTTATTAATAGACACTAACAGACATCACAGAAACAGCTGTGTTAAACACTACGGACAGCAGACAAGCTACTATACGCGGCGTTGTTGCCAGTTCTGCGTAAAGACATTCTTAGACGAGAATTTCACGTCAAATCTTTCCAACATAAAATTGTGTTGCTTCCGAGAAGAGGAATTTGTTTGACGTTCCGTTACGTAAGTTTTCTTTGAACGCACTGTTGAAGGTTGACGATTGTCTTTCCCAAACAACAATTACCTTTGTTGGCAAGAGAGAAGGTGATCACTGGAAAGCATTTTCCCCGAACTCCGACACTATCTGCAAATCTTACAAAAAATACATTGTATCTGCAGCTATAAAAATCTTAACGCAACCTTTTCTTGAAAGTCTTTAATTGTGCCACCTAACACTGTTTCAACCTATGCAACCATTATTACAAGAATGAAACGTTTGACTGTCAGAATATCTATCATACGAAAAAGCGCACATAGCTCTTTTTATGTGTGTGTGTGTGGGGGGGGGGGGGGGGGGGGGGGGAGAGTGGGTGTATGGTGTATTTTTAATATTTGGGAAGACGAATGGCGACTTATAAGTAGCCATAAAAATTTCCAGTTGTGACCCTGTAAAAAACCTATCTAATACCGACTTTTAACTCATTTTCTTTAAACAAAAAACTTGACTACTGTATTTTTTCCTTTCCTTAAGAGCTAGGGGCGGAGAGGCGAGTGTAGGGGCGGCGCCCTCTAGCCCCTCTGTATGGGTGACCCCTGATCGCATGACATTAAAAACAGTTAAATCTGTACATGTAAACGATCTTTTGAGTGACAACTGTAGAACACGTGGACTGATAACTTCCTAAACAATTATCGACATCCAGAAAAGCAATATAAGGCGCCAAGTTGGAGCATCTGAAGTTTTAAACCTATCCTCAAACCAAATTGTTATACACATGATAGTGCATTATCAAAGGTGATCCAGCCGGATATCAATGCATACAAAGAAGGGCAGCACGTGTAGTGACGCGTTTGTCTGAAAAGTGGGGGAGGGTCAAGGAAATGCTAAAAAACATGAAGTGGCAAACCTCTGAGGATATCTTGGTTTTGTCTCGTTACCAGTAAATCCTCGCTTCCGATTCGTTAAAGATTCGAATTCCCATGTTAAAACCGTAATATCTCAAGAATTACGTGTCGTACAATAAAGTAATTTTCCAGATACGTTCAGTCATATATGTGTCTTGCGAACAGAGTTCGTAGTAAAAAAGTAATAGATTAATACGTCGTGCCTGATGCAGAAGTTTTACTGTATGAACAGCGAAAAACATCGACTTATGGAGAGTGTCAACGAGAAAAAATTCCGTGAAGGCTTGGAATATGGTGCAAAGATCTTTGGGAGGCGTGAAGTGCTCTAATTATCAATGAATATAATCGGGGAAATTTGCACGCCATGAGTTTACATTACTTCAGACTTATATGCAGTTTTTAACTGTAATACTAGATGTACTGCGATAATCTTTAACACATTATAGCTCTTAACGACTATATTAGAACAGAATTTGACACTTTTATCAATAACCATGTGAAATGCCGAAAATCACATTTTTGGTGCCTCGGAAGTTCTATCAATAACCTTGTGAATTACTGAAAATCAAATTTTTGGTGCCCTTGGAAGCCAACAGCTAGACCTGCAATTGGGACCGGTCCCGGGTTAACTGTTTAGTAATGTAGATGTGCATGGATCGTAACAGACTGCTCGCTATGATCTGGAATTAGCCAGTTTTACAATTACAGTAAATTTTTCAATAAAAAATTTCTACATACTACCACCCTCTACATTTCATTCCCGTAGGAAGCGCGCAATAAGATTAGACCATTCTCCTTGCGTCCCATACGCAAACTGTATAGTAAGTAACCCTAATATTCCTGCCATGCAAGTCACAGTGATCTGCAGAGTATGGATGTGGATGTAGATGTAGATTGGGGTTGGTATGACCATTCTTTCCTTCGTCCTGCAAAACTACTTTCTCAGCTAGTTATAGTGGCACTTACTACAGTCAAACGTGGAGTACAAAACACGACCACAACACAAACTTCCTGGCAGGCTAGTGCTCTATCGCCTAGGCTATCCAAGCATAACTCACTACCTGCCTTCACTAACTATCACCGAAGGAAAATTGGGGGCAAAATTCAAGTAGTCATAAATGTTTGTTCAATGCAGTAAGAAGTTCTATGAACAACATACTAAAAATCCGCATCAGTGGGGTGTGAGCGGAAGGGGGTAAGGTCACTTTTTTAGCTGTTTCTTTACTAACTCGAATAACTGCAAATTTTGGTGAATTTTTTTCCCTGGACGTAATCAAACTGCCTCAGATTTCCTACAGAAAAGGTCCTCTTTAATTTTGCTCTAAGACTAATAGTTTTCATACTGCGGTGGATGGTCAATGGTAAATTATTAAAAATAGTGTTTTACAGCATAAAATTTATGTTACGGTTAAATGGTGTGGGTTAAGAACAAATGTTAAATATTTGTATTACGTCCAAGCAATACAGCTCTATTTAGGGATAAATTGTGTTTTACGAGTGTAACAAGATGGAGGGGTGAGTAATAGAAGAATGGCAGAAGGCAGGTCAACAGATTGTTGCATGCACTGAAGAGATTCTCCATTATAACTACCCCATATGTGACAAGAAGCAAATAGAGAGTGCCTTTTGAATCTTTGGCAATGAAGTGTGCAGACATGTCGGTAGCTGTCAATTTTCCACAAAGTGTGTATGCACTACATGGAATACTATAGTTACCAATGACACTAACACAAGGAACGCATATGAACACACCATGTAAACTCTGCACTCAGCTCTACACTGTTAGAGGGGAAATTCTTTATTAGTCAATCTGTATGGCAACTGTAGCTTTCTTCCAAAGAGGCAACTTCTCCCACCGGGTACTGCTTGAAATTTAATAGCTCCTGTCTCCACCATTATAAATACCACTGTGGTTTAGTGGCACTGGTACAAGGAATATATAGATATCAAAGAGGCTATTTTGTAAGATCCATGCGTTGCCATCTGTATACAAGTGATTAATTATCCTGTGGTACAATGAAGGAAGTGGAACAGTTTATTACAAGAAAAGGAATTCTTTACTTAAAGTACTGTTTAACATAAAACTATTGGATAAAGTGCAAAAATAATTTTAGTGAAGGTACTTAATTCTTATAAATTGTTTGTGTTTTGCACTTGGTGCATAAGCATATAAAGAAAATTTTCTTATACAAATTATGTTTTGCACTTGGTGCATAAGTATATAAAGAAAATTTTCTTATATAAAAAAGTGCCGCTGCTCAATTTTTAGTTTACATTTTCTATCTCTCCAACTCCTCTTATGTGAGTAGATGAGATACTACCAATAAGTGTGATGACATCAGTGACGTCTGTAGTGTTGGCGGGAAAGAGATACGATTTTTAAATGTGGCACCTTGATGTTGTCTATCATTGGCAACATATTATAAAGCTCTGTGATTGTACTGTAGTCACTTGGTGGTGAATAATAAGGAATGACCAGAAAGTTACTTTGTCTCAATGTTAAATGTGTTACTATAGACTGAATGCATCTCATCCATTTCACCACTTGTCAAGTGGGCTGCACTGAGTGGATCCAGTCATCACACATCCACAGTATATCTCGAAAGATAGTGTGAGTATGTCTGATGGAATGGGACTGGTTATGTTGAAGTATGAAACAGTGATCTGCTGTAATGCATTGCTTGACGTTGAGTTGCCTGAAGTTCCATAACACCTAGATAATCTACTTCTGTTGCAGAGGGAGACAATTTACCCTTTGGGCCTCTTCAGACGTTAGGAGAGCTGAGGTTGGGATAATGGATTTGATACACCCCATGCTGTGAAAAGCATTCCAGCTAGTGGTAGTGTACACAATGAAATCGCTATTGGCGATGTTGACAGGTCTAGGAGTTTTTACATAATAACTTAACACCTGGACCTGTCAACATTTTACTAATGCTGTCAATGAATTCGACAATGGCAATTTATTTGTCTCCAGGCCACTGGCTAGAATACTTTTCACAGCATGAGGGGTATCAAATGCATAACCACAGTCTCAGCCTTTCCAAGACCTGAAGAGACCCAGAGGCTTAAACTGTCTCCCTCTGGAACAGAATTAGGACACCTAGGTGTTATAGAAAATCAGATATTTCAACATACAAATTCAGATATTTCAACATAAGTCAGGAAATGGGTTACAGCAGATTACTGTTCTGCACTTGATAATGATCAGTCCCATTCCATCAGACAAACACACACATCTTTGGAAGATATACTGTGGATGTATAAGTAACTCCACTTAGTGCAACCCACTTTACACGTGCAAGCAATTCCAAAATGGATGAGATGCATGCCACATTTAACGGTGAGTGAAGTGAATTAACTCTCCGATCATTCATTAATTATTCACCACCAGATAACTGCAATGCAATTGCAAGGCCTTACGTCTTATTGTAAAGCCGTGCAATTTTACGCCACTGTCAACATCACACATATTGCTGAAACACCGTATTTATAAGAATGTATGCTATGCAAAAGCTCCGTTAACAACTGCAGATGTGTACTGAATTGAAAATAACTACACTACATAAACACGAATTCGGCAAAGTTATTTTGTGTACTCACCTATGGAAACTGGATAGGAAATGCTAGGAAGTTTCAGTTTGTCTATAAACTAAAACCCAAGCAGTGGTTGTGGTGGGGGGAACTGCCTTTAACGGAGGAGCGTTACAGCATCCTTACAGGACGACTAGAAATGCATTTCTTCTGTAGCGGTGTGCAGAGATTTACGTAGATTCCGAGTTTCTTGCATTAGTGTTACTAACTCAAATCCACATTCAATGCAGTGTTAATCCACTCTGTGGAAAATAAACACCCCTACCCACTCCAGTCCCCTGGGCACTTTTGCGCACTGCGACGCCTCCCATTCACATGGCGCGAGAGATTGGTATTTTGTCTAACACCCTGTAGTTGCTTGTCATGGGGCAGAGTGAGCAATCACCTTCACTCTCTTCAGTTTACAGTCCTATGAAGAAGGAAGTGCTGACCGCAATCCAGTGACGTATCTTATCTCGCATTTCTGTCTCCCTGCCCCTCTCCCCGTTACAGATCCAAAATACAATCTATCACTTAACCCTTGCAATACCAAGGGCGGGGGTATTATATGCCCACCTTTCGAAAATATTGTAATCTAGTCAGTTATTTTGAAAATAATATTTATTATTTTAATGAATTAGTCCACCAGATTGCATAAATGCTGTAATTTTTCATTTAACGTTAGCACAAAAATTTAAGTCTAAGCAGTAGATGCCACTTTTCCTAACGAACTTCATATCCAATATTTTCAGGTTCAGGATCTTTGTTACACATAAATATGTATCTAAAACGCATGTTGAGGGTAAAAGTCAACAACCATTAAGGATTTTTTTTCAATTTTTTGTAGGGCGGGCATAAAGTGCCTCCCGCTCCCCTATAATGAGATGCGCGTTACGAAAAATGCGTAGGTGCTGTACTACTGTTGATATGACTCTACTGCTCCAAACATTTATTTTTAACCAACTTCATTTGACAAACACAATTTTTATACCATTAAACACTATTTTCAATAATCTGCGATTTTTTCCATTCCCTGCAACGTGGAAACTACTAGTCTTAGAGAGAAAATAATAAGACCTTTTTATGTAGTTTAATTTTGTATTGAGAATTATGTTCCCTAGAATTCTCAGTTTTCGTGTTATTCAAGAAAAACCTAAAAAATTACTTTTAAATGCAACCTAACCAACTCGCCCACACTCCACCAGTTGGGACTTTTAGTATAATAATTCACGGCCTTCCCCATACCATTGCACAAAAATTTGAGACTACAAAAACTTTTCCCCTATTTGGCATTATTTGGTCTTCGCTGACTGGGCTACACGGCATCACTTAGCACACTCCGCTGCACAATGAACGCCCTTCGACTTCTCATTATCACAATCAAATTGTGGGAGACCAGGTATCGCCCATTAACTGATGTTGCACAGAATGATTTCGATTTTCCTCTCATCCTCTGATATCGAAGTAGCACTCAGCACAAAGAAGGGAACTCGCACAATAAGGACGCTGCGAGGGGTCTTCATGGATAGCATGAGGTAAACAACGCAAAAGCTCTTAAGGAACATAAATTATTTGACCGAAACACTGAACTAAAAGGTACACAGAGGTACAGGTACGGATTCAGCTCATATCCTCCTTGTGATAACTAGCTGATCTAACTAGTATAGTTAGTGGCTTCCTATTTAAAATACAATAGTAGTAACAGGACGTGAAATGTGTTTCCAACATGACTACCGAACTCGGATAGAGTGCGAATGA
Source organism: Schistocerca cancellata (assembly GCF_023864275.1). Classification (NCBI taxonomy): domain Eukaryota; kingdom Metazoa; phylum Arthropoda; class Insecta; order Orthoptera; family Acrididae; genus Schistocerca; species Schistocerca cancellata. Next base: position 623,217,009 of record NC_064630.1, read on the forward strand.
ATACGTAACAGCTGAGAACAGCCTGATGAACTTACAGAGTCTGAGAGAAACTGTATTAGTTAATGAATAAAAATGAATTATGCAAAGTGGAAATACTACAAATCTAGAGGTTAGTTATCGATTAAAAAAATGTTGGGACATTTAAGAAGCAATGAGGCAGGAAGTATTTAAAGTCATAGAGGTCCATATACGCACAGCAAAATGGCAGAACAACGCATGCTATCAATGAAAGCAGGGCATAAACATTAAATGGATGCAAATGAAAGACAGCGACAAATCAAAACAACAACAGGCGCAAGAAAGTAAAACCAAGATGGATGAAAGAAATCTGTAGGAAAATTGAAAACCAACTACTTCTAATAAAAACTGATGTTATGCAAGGGAAGATGGGAAGTAAACGTGTTGAAATAAGGATCCGGACTGCACTAGGCTAAAATAAGATGAAGGAACAGATCGTAAGCCTTCGACGGAGAACGACTGTCCTCGAGGGTGAAAAATGATGAATTTCGATTAAGAACCCTGTGATCAGTCTTGTTGGTAATGTGATCGTACTGAATTACTTTCAGCCTAAAAAAAGGAAGCAAGCAAGGAAGTGATATCTTCAGATATTCTGAAATAAGTAAAGATATTGACTTTTATGTAAACATATGTATTACGATCAACACTACCTTGCAGAATGAATGTAGTAAACTATCTTGCAGAATCAGTAAAGTCAGTCAGTCTGATTTTACTTTGTTATATGATAACTATAATTATGTATTAAAAATTACGATATGATATACTGAAAGAAAAGTTCCGATGCAGAATAGATATAAGTGCCCGAGTACATTTTCTAATACTGTACTTGTGGAAAGGAGATTAAAGAAAGCAGACTGTACATATTACCTGAATTTGTGAACATAGGTAAATCCTCTGATCATGAAATAAGACGTTATAGAGCCAATACGAGTAATTTATATAGAAGGGGTAAGAACGGAAGTAAAAAAATTCATTTAAAACAGCTTGCCGCCGTTAATCATGTATCAAACAAGTAAGAAAGGAGTTTAAAAAAAAATCCGCAAATGAAACTTCGGTGCTGCGGAGTATAAATACACTACTTCAGGCAGAAATTCCTGGAACGTGTCTAAATCAAAACTTCCGTTTGAAAACTAAATGTAATATCCTGGGGCAAAAATTGTGAAAGACTTCTTATGTGGTTTCACAGTAAAATGTTGATCATCAAATGCAGATAAAACTCAAACGAGGAAGCACAAGTCAAAGGATGGCCACAGGCTAACTTTACGGAAAGGTTGGTATACAGTGTATTTGGTTTGACACTGGAAGCAGCGATCAAGGGGAAATAGTGCATAAAAAAGACATAATATATTGAACATATTACAGAGGACTGGGTAGGGTGGTGATTGTAAAAAGTGTGACAGTCTTCAGTTGCACGCTCATAATACCTATTTAGGCTTCCATTTCCACTAATCCTAAGCTCCATTTGAACTAATTCGTTTGTGAGCAAAGAATGTGCAGGAGAGAAAGACCTAGGCGCCTTCTTTACGATTCTGCGTTCAACGGTATGTAGTCCCCAGCTCTAGAACATCTCTCATAGAAACAAACTCTGGCTGACTTTAAGAATCTTGTACATTTAACCGAAGCCATGCATCTTCCGTGTTAACTACTGAATTAATTCATTTGCTCTCTTACTAGAAGTTAATATTTATGAACTCTCGTGGGCGGAGTCGACTGGAACGAAATTAACATATCTTCCAACGGTTAATTTACACGATGTCCAAAAAACATCATTTATATAAATTCAAACCAAAAGAGTTTTAACCCCATATCTCTTGAAAATACGTTCTTATCAGAATCTGCCCACTTGAAATCCATATCCTACAAGAAATACATATCCTACAAACAAAAAAATTGTCACTGGCTACACAGACAAAAATCTTCTCATAATTCAACAAATCTAAAATTTAGCAAATAATACAAATGACAAATCAGTAAACATTCAAAAATGTCCTTCCGAAAGTTGCTGTAGAAGGCAACGTTCGTTAATGTTATTCTTCGACGCATCTATTGTTGGTAATGCATGCAAATATCTTTTGTGTAAGCAAAAATTAACTGCGAGCCATAGTTCTATTGAAATCATCTAAAAGCGTAGTTTCAAATGCTTTCGCCACAATATGATCGTGTTTCATTTTTACTTTGCAAAATATGCTACTTCTTCCGTCTGTCCCACAACAATGGTCCTCCTCCTCCATGTTGGAGACTTTACTATTCACAAACACGGCAATATTTATACTCTCTCTCTGCTACAACAGCTGTTAAACTCGTTTCAGTCCAGCAAGAGAGAACAGTTTATCCTCTGCTGTCTAGAATCATACGACGAATTAAATGATTAATACGTTTCATTGCCCGCTGAGTAGGCAATCCTTCAATTCTACGTCTATTCTCAAATGAATTCAGACGTTATAGGCAAAGTTTAACAGTAGGTGCTAGTAATTAAATTACAAACACGACGGTTCGCAACACAGCTGAAAGAGAACAGGCAATATTTATGTTCTCTCCCTCATTTTTAATGAGCTTTGGGGCACGATTGTGTTGAGTTGCCACATTTCTTGGCATGCAAGTACACAGAGGTAACCAGCAAGCAAATTTCCGTACATAAAATTCAGAGCTGAAATTACTTTTCACGTCATAGTGTCGGATATTTATATTTGTCGGCCGAGTACCTACGAAGGATTGGGCTTATTTGACAGAGAGAGAGAGAGAGAGAGAGAGAGAGAGAGAGAGAGAATAATTTTCGTAGTTCACACTACTACAATGTGTTAATATCCTCGAGGCGTCATTTCTGACTTTTTTCCTTAAAGTTTTCTGTAAGCAACTGTTTCCCTAAACAAACATTTTGTCAAAACGACTTTTGCCCACACCTTACACATTGCGTCAGATTCCTTAGCTAGCAGAATGTAAAAAGTTCGCAGTACCATAAAAATTCTAAACAAAACATTGTCTTGCCCTGTGAAAGACACGGTAGTGTCAAGTCATACACCTGCTGTTTCTGGAATAGTAGCGACGGAGAAATCGGCTGGAGGTGCACTTTTTCGTCCGCTATGATCAGTCATGTGAAGCAAGCAAGAACAGGGCAAGGAATTCTTGTCTCTAGCAGAACGTGTCCTCATGCCTTGTGGTCTGCCTGCCATAAAAAGAGTGTAACGATACTTTGAACGGAAGGAAGTTGGACTTATATGAACGCTGGCCTGCTAAGGAAACAATGCGTCACAGGATGTCATCAACGTTATGAGGAAACATGGAGCACCCTTACTGCTATACTCTATAGCACGAAGTCACACAGATCCAGTGTTGTCAGAGAAGAAAGTAAGAATCAATTAGCAGAATCACGATGGATATTAGCGCTTTTCTTCTGTCAGAACGGATTGTGTAGGCTGTAAGGCTCATCTAAGAAACTCAACAGCATAAAATAACAGTAAAAATGAAGGTGTTAATAACTGGTGTTTGCTGTGGGCCACCACCTGCAGGCAACGCATTACCTTCTCATTTAATGGGATGAAAATACAAATCCGAAACAAAACACAAAAACCACTCGTAATGCAACACACTGCAGCGAAACGCAGTGCAGTGCAGTGCAGTCACATCCGCACCGACAGCTGCAGCTCAGCGCGCAATCTCCTGATCCTCCGTAACATCTGCATGCGCGACTTACCTTGTGGAAAACATTCCCCATGGTTCTTCATTCCCACTCCATTTACTGCAGCCGTCACTCAGCAAGCTAGCTGTCAACTGAACTAGTCCAAAGAGTACAGGCTTGAAGAGTGACCGGCGCGGCGCTTGCGCATTGCAAGTGTGTCGATAAAGCACGCTACTAACGGTTACGAAAACATTGCTTAATTCGTGTAGCTGCGCCGCGGTGGCTTCGGGGGCAGTGGAATCTAAATTTCTTTCTGGTTTACGCACATAATGAAAGGACAAACAGAACATTTCGACCAATAACTGGCCGTAACTAACATCTACATAGATAACATGTGACATAACTACACTACGTAATTATGCGCGGCGTCAAATTACACCTCTTCGTTGAAGTTATTAAGAGGTAAAAGCAGCGTCGAATGACATGTTAAGAAATCCTTAGTTGACCAGATCATGAGACAACTATGCTACCGATTAATAACAGAAATTACGGCATGAATCATTTAGAGCAAAACAACTAGATACCGAAATCATAAGAAACTACTTTCAATTTTTTCAATTGTAACATACTGTCTAAATTAAAAAAAAGTCTATCAGGCAGTGACACGAATATAAATTCAAACGTTTTCGTTACCAGGTGAAAAAATTAATACTGATCTGTAAATGCGCACCAAACACCATTTATAACAAAATGGTAGTTCAATGTAATGTGGCCTTTCTGATGCGTATGGTGCGAGTTTACTGTGACATAATGAGTAAGGTCTCATAAGAAGAAATGAGAAACAGAAGATCCAAATGATAAGATACTACTCTGTTCAGGAACCATCGGCACGGGAGAATCGGGCATATGTATGCTGGTATGGTAACTATCTTACGCACAACAGGAAATTTGTAAGGATTAACATGCAGGCCATTTCCAATGCTTTACACAATTTCGCAGCTAAAAAAAAAAAACTTCTAATGGTTATGAAAACTTATGGGACTTAACTGCTAAGGTCAACAGTCCCTAAGCTTACACACTACTTAATCTAAATTATCCTAAGGACAAACACACACACCCATGCCCGAGGGAGGACTCGAACCTCTGCCGGGACCAGCCTCGCTGCAAAAAATATCTTTGCTGTTTACATAATATTGCTCCAAAATGCCGAAAACACTTTTCGTTACATTTTGATTTTGGCTACAGTATGTTGTCCGTGTTGAACGATTAACTGAAAAGTAACTGTTTTCGTCTGTGTTGTGCTTTGATGAAGCCGGAGTTATGAAATTAGATTTTGACTCTCTTACGAGGTTAACCATCACAGTGAAAAAAATTCTTCTCAATGACTGCTTATAATATTATATATGTACTATACAAGATAGGAATAAAATATAGCCAACATAAGTAACCAATCGAAACCATTTAGGAAACACCACACAAAATGCGAACCCGGCACGCTTAATGTGGTTTCTTGTGCTTTCGCAGGGAACCAGGCTAACTCGCCTGCCTCAGTAATCCAATAAGGTCGTTCACTGACCGGCCTACAGGACCGTAAGCTCATCATAGTGTAAGACACGGTGCACCATCTCCGTTGGACGAGAAAAGTGATGTAATTGCTCTAGTCACATTCGCATTTAAGGAGAGGACGACAGAACTAAATGTGAAGGACAGTGGAGAATTACCCAGCTCATCCTGAATACGAGTCTCGTAGGTTGGCCCCCCATTATCTCCCTAGCTTGCACGGTAACCAGATACTAATAAATTAAGTAACACTCTTAAGTAATCATAGGAGGAATGTGGAATAATCGCGGTAATCCCCAAAAAATAACATGAAAATGGGGGGGGGGGGGGGGGGGAGGAAGGTGGGGAGATCGCAATAACACTTCAAGGGAAAAATTGGCAGATTGTCAGACGCAACAAAATCTACACTGTTTTTTTCGGTGCAGTGAGTAAAAAGTGAGCAAATTGTATTGAAATCTGTTGCAAGTATATAATCATTTCTTAGCAACCTGGGGTATGAATGGTAAACGTTATGCTTACAGTCTAGTATCGGGAAGGGATACAGCGCCAACAATTGATCGAACAACACACTCGAAATGAAAAAAAAAAAAAAAAAAAAAAAAAACTGCCTCACTGAGATAAATAAAATCTTAACACTGGAATTTGAACCGTCTTCTGCTTCGACTTACAAGCTAGTGGAACTACGCCAAAATCAGATAAAACAATGGGAACGAGGCATGCTTCTGACGGTAAGTAACCAAACACAAGCTGCTATATTCAATTTACTGCATCATTAAACACGAATAGGAATCTAAGTGTTTCGATCTGTTTCCGTAACACAGGTAACGATAAACAGCGTTCCAGTACTACCAACGTGATCAGACAGTTTTTATTGGACCAATGAAACCTCACCACACTGTGACACTAATGCGTGTTTCCCAGTCAGCGAAATATTTTAATTGTACGGTAATGTCTGCTGCTCAAAGAACGTCAATACTGAGAAATGCCTCTTCACAAAGAATTTGAATATTTCGATAAATGAAATTACTAACGTTGTTGATAACATGTGCTATATCTAGTTATTTCCAAAGAGAATACTTACCGTAAATACGCACCCAGAAACGCAATAATATCGCCAAAACGCTCAAAAAAGGCCTTATAAAACACCAAATAAATCAAGGTCCGTAGTAATACTTACATGATTAACTTTAAAACACATTTCAGAAAATATTTTCCAGAAAACTAATATGAACACAAAAAACATTTCGTTGTGTATGTTGGTTAAAAGAAGGGCCAATATTACTGCACACATACATGCCAATATCATTGATTGTTCCAGCCTAACTTATCTCTTTAAGTCCAATAACAATTTTCGTCACTGTAAGTGTCTCATGGTGCTACTTTATTTTCAAACACTCGTTACTACACTGGATGTGAAGCTGGGATTACTTTTGAAACCCTAAACACCAAAGATTACCAAGATAACATTCCTTCAACGTCACTAAAACCAAGATATGATACGCTCATGCAGCACGTTACACCTATTTATGCTGCAGTCCAAACACTAACGTACAAAAATAAATAATTATTTTGCAGAAGACAAATGAATGAACTAAGCCTAGAAAGCAAGACCTTTTTACATCTCCTAACATTTGAGGAGAAATCAAACCTGCACTGCATTTCATTAAAATCCTAACTACACGAAAGACAAACTGCAATGAAAGGTAACTTAAGAGACATTCAAAACAGAGTATGGTACGGAAACTAATGGAATCACATTGCGATTATGCGTGCGTCGGCTGAACGGCCATACTAATCGTGCACGCCGATACGACTAAGACACTTCTTAAACATAGTCTAACTTGCCTGTTTCCCCGAAAACTAACCATGTCTTACGTAAGCACCCTCCAAGTTAAACGCACCCATATATTTTCCCAAACCAGTCAGTGAATAATCCTAACGTCGACAAATGTCTCTGATTATTGCGCCATAATAATGGCAAACTATGAAGCCACAAAACCAACTAACGAGTTCTAGTACTTAAAACAGCTAAAAACGACTGGACGGACAGCAAGGCAATAAATAGAAAAGTATAAAATGGCCTCGAGCGCTTTTAGTAAACTAAATTACGTTTTCTGAGACACTGGAGATTTTTCTAATGATAGAGTAGAATTCAGTTTCCGTGCAAGATCTTAACTGCGGTGCTTCCAAAATAGCTTTTAATCTAACTTCAGTCCCAAGAACCAAAATAAACAACTTCACTGATTACCTGATGGTCTTGTGACAAAATTAAGTTCCTTCCTAGAAACTAAATGCACTGCGTTTTTTGGAGTTACGTGTCAATCTGTTTTCACTAAGTCACAATCAGATATGACCCACGACCTCTTTTGTTAAATCATTTACATTTCACTGCACGTCTTTCACAATGATACTTGCGTCATTTGAAAATGGAACTTTTTTGAATTATTATTTTGTGGCTGATAGCTGATATATATCTAGAAAAGGGTCAAATTCAGAAAAGAAGTCAGCTCCACTTTGCAAACAGCTTGATAAGATTCAACTTTGTTCCCATTTGTTGACTCTAGTATTAGCACTTTTCAGTTATGGCGATAAAACACGGCCATTAAGCCAGAGCCATTCAAAAACTGAAGGTTTCCCAGCAAGCAAACCAAAGCTGCATATTAAAGAGTTAATACAGAAGACAGAAAAACAAACAAGTTCAAAAGGAAAGAGACTGGAGTGAAAGACTAAATAACACTGTAATGAAAAGCATATGGAGTTGAGCTGGATATGCAGTACATGAAATAGTGGTAAGAGAGAAAGCAATTTGCTGGATTTCGAGAGATAAATGCTGACTATGATGGTCTAACTGATGGTGAGTGGAAGGCATTAGAAAACATGGATGGGCATCTTGGATATATGGAGTTTTAGGCTTTAAAGAATGAGAAAGTCTAGTTCCAAAAGGGTGCTGCTGTTGCTGATGGCAGAGTAATGTAGAAATTAGGTCCTACCCAAAACAGAATGTCTGATTCTCGCTGATTTTTCCTAAAATTTTGAAGAGGCCACCACCTTACCGTAGATATTGTCAAGCCTTTGGGAAGGATTATCTTGGTGATGGGTCCAGCTGCACCAAGAAAAGTGCACATCACACTTTTTTTATACTTATTATCTTTATTTTTAGTGGGCAGGTATTTTTCGAACCATCCAGAAGCACAAACATTGTGTTGATTCTCTATAAAATTGACTAAGACACATTAAACTATCACCTGCTTTGTAGGATACTGAATGAGCTATACCTACTATTGTACAATGAAAATATTGATGGAACTATGTTGACCCTCCTGTGATGGATTACAAAGTGTTCTATTCAGTGATAGCAAATCCCTCTGATATGAAGACCTTCTAACAATTCTCAAGAGTCTGCTGCTGATCCAATCCCTAGTGTAGACAATGACAGCACATACTTCGAAAACTGGCTTCCCCATACACAAAAAGGATTTTCTTCAAAAGTAACTGGTGCTGGTTACTCAGATGAAATCCACCCACAAAAGAATGTCTTAAGATTCTTAGGACTAGAAAAACACTGTTTCGATGGTGTGAGGATGATTCCCAAATGCAATAACTCAAGGCATTGTTTCGTTCTAAAAGACAATTAAAATGTTAAAAATACTTGCAGCAAAATTTACTGACTTGCCTTCATGACTAACAACAAACCACTTCGCGTTTTGGATATAGGAACAAGGAATTTTTCACAACTTCTAATATGAATCTCTTAATGTATTCAATTGAAGATTCAATGCATATTTATACTGGAAATACGATAAAACGACCAGCCACTTTTGAGCACCAAGCTAATGTTAGGTATTATATGCTTACAGTAAACATATTAGTTCTGTTCGAAAAATATCCGACCTTTGACTGGGGGAAGAAAAAACTGGCTTGCCTGGAGCATTGGACACCTAACCACCCCAAAGTATTTCCCCTGGGACTTCACACACTACTCCCAGCAGTGCCACCATTGTTGGAAGCATGCCCAGAAAGGCTCTTTGATAGTGGTGTTTAGCTCAGCTGTCGTCGCTGCCATAATGTCCATTCGTCTGAAATTGGATTCACTTCAATGGATTCCTAAGTTTGGGGAACAGCAAGAAGTCACAAGGGGTCATACCAGGAGTGTAAGGAGCCCATTGAAGCACAAGACTCTGGCTTTTCACCAAATATGTCTGAATCAAGTGCAAGGAATGTGCTGGAGCACTGTCATGATGGAGGCGCCAACTTCCTGCGGACAGCAAGTCTGTTCTCTTGTACCATACAGCATCACGTAGGCGATGGAGGACATCCCTGTAGTATTTGTTGGTGATTGACACTTTGGTGCGTACTCATGGTGTACCACAATGAGGTAGCCAAAAAGCAGTCAGCATCACTTTGGTATTGTTGCACACTTGACAGGCCTTCACAAGGAACGCTTCCACTGTGATGTCTTGAGATTTGTTTTCCAGGTCATATCCATACAGCCACGACATGTCACCAGTGATTATTGTGTTCATGAACCTGGAGTCACTGTTTCGGGAGTCCAACATGTCCTGTGAAACTTCAACATGAGGTTGCTTTTGCCCCACAGTCAGCAGCTCAGCACAAATTTCGCCAACACTCTCTTTGTGGCCAAATTTTTTGTCACAAGGGAATTTGCCAAAGAAGTACCACCTGTTCCACAATTTTTCTGACAGTCACACAGCAGTTCTGCACCACCACAGCAGTTACTTTGGCAATGACCTGGTCATTTCAGCATAACTGAAGCGTGACTTGCTCTCCACCAATGTGCCGCCATCTTTAAACCAGACGTATCACTCCTTAATTTGCATGATGCCCACAGCATAATCCCCGAAAGCTGTCTGAATCTTCCAAATGGTTTCCACCTGACACAAGCACTTCATACTACCTCACTCAACTACTACTTGCCATCAACTGACACTATTGAGAGAGAGTGTTTCACCACCAAAACAATCAACCAAGTTAAGAAATTTAAAAGGCGACTAAAAGCTGGGTTTTCTAGTGTGCTACTTACTACCACAATCCACACAGATCACAAATGCTATCACAGAAACAGTGTATTTAATAACTATTTGAGGAGATCCATACATGTTGCCACATGGTCGGATATCTGACAAGTTTGAATGACACCACTGTTGACATCATCAGCTGCACTACTGTCAGCTTAAACATACCCCCCTCAAGCAGTACATCCATGACAAAATTCTATAGTTACAACAGGCTCATAAATTTAAGCGGTAACCGATTCACAACAAATCATCTCTTCCGTTGAACCTCACTTTAATTTTGACAATCAGTAACTGTTAATTGTGGCATCAGATACTAAATGCGATCCCTGTAGCTCTAAATTCTGGACACTTTCAAAACGGACAACTACATTAACAGTGAAGTTGAAGAGTTTACAGGAGAAAGCATCAGTTCTACACATTCCTGAAGTTATTATCTACTGTGTTGGCCCACATGCTGGAAATAAAGTTCAAGATAACTGCTCTTGAAATGGATGTAGTTCCTTCACTTGCCTGCCTTACAGTGTGATGTAAACCATGTGAGGTGGCACACTGATTAAGGCACTGGAGGAATGGGGTGAAACTCCCCACACAGCTGTACTTATGTGGATATGAGGGGCAATCAAAACATTTCCATTTAAAGACCATAACTCCAGAATTGGTATGCCAATCAGCAAAAATTGCTGTGAGCACTGAGACAATCATCCCACAGAGGTTGAAGATACCCATTTGGTAAAACACCCTATCGCACTATGTGAAGAAGTCCATAACAGTATGCTGCAACATCCTCAACCAATAGGAATTATACATCCTTCGAGGCCTTTTTGGAGGGGCCGAAGGTGTGATAATTGCATGGGGAGAGATCAGGACTAGAGCATGCATGTCAAAAAGACATGAATATCACAGTAATACCTTAACTACATGTCATTACTTATATATCCAAATTGGAGTCACACTACATTGCATATACACTGCTGCAATGCTCTCAAACAGAAACATTTTGATGGTTCTTTATATTATAATATTTTCTGTGATTGTTTTCAGAAACTCAGGGTGATCTGAGGTTTACCTGAATCAGTATAACTTCATGACTAACATACATATAGTTGAATGTGGGAGGGAGCAAAATTTCTGGTTCACTGTTACTTGTGTAATATGGCAGCAAAAAATACAAATGTGCAGTATTGAGTTCACTGTTACAGGTCTTTACACTTCCAATAGTCTGACTATGCAGCAGAGCCTATTGGCACTGTTTGCTTGTTTACAGAACAAGCCTGTATACGACAAGATGTTAAGCAGATGTGATCAGTGTTACAGCTATAGAAAACAGAGCACTTGTGACCTGGCAGTAATATGAGGCACAAAAATGAGAGTATCAGCTGTCCTGATTTTGAAGTAACACAAGGACTTTATGCCAAATATTTATTTTTTTAAATTTCACTTCATAACTACTGAAGTGCATGTACATTATGAAATAATGTTTTTAAATAAATAATAAAAAGATGCAATTTAAGAATACATAAAAGTATATATATTTATTGGAGATGACGTCTCAAAGGTGAGCATTTTTGTTCAACCACTCCTGCAGTCTCTTAAATTGTACATGGTTTGAAGTAACATTTTAACAGGAATTTCGGCAATTGTTTCTTGGATCTTAACTTAGTTCGTCTGCTGTAGAAGGACGATTATGTTAAATTTTCCTGTTAAGGTACCTCCAAAAAAGAAATCGCACACTGACAGATCAGGGGAGCTATGAGACTACAGAACATCAAAGTTTATTGAACTTATATGGTGTACAGCAACCACCAATATTCACGTTGTGCACGATGATGATCTGTCTAGCTAAAACCACACATTGTCAATAATTTGTGGAAACTTGTTTAACACAACAAAAGTTTTGAGCATTGCAGTGTACTAATTCAAGACCACTCTTGTCCTAAAAAAACTAAGGTTTTTTTGTGCCATATGTGATACAGCACACCACACACTATCTTTGTTGCTGTGCAATGGACGTTGCTGTAGTGGAGTGCAATTTTATTGTGCACAACTACAAAAATTTCATTTATTAAAAAATCCATTAAGAGGGAAATGATTGTTTATCTTTTCAAGCATTCTTTCAAAAAATTGTTACTGCATTAGGTTATTGGTGGGTATCGTTCCTGGATGATCTGCAACATGTATAGTTGGTAATATAAGTCCTGTACCAATATTCTTCAAACAGTTGTACTGTGCAACTGTAAAGACAATGTGTGGTGGCAGATTGGATGTTGACAGTTTCTTCCAATAGCATCTTGAACAGCTTCAATATTGTCTGGTGTAAGAACAGTTTGCACACAGCCTGAGGTTTCTTTTTCATTCTTGAACCTGTTTCCTCAAAATGACAGGTCAAAGGGTTAAATGCATGCATTGACAGAAAGTGATTGCGGTGTCTTAATTCGAAGTGATGACGAAATGTGAGGTGTCCACAGTCAGATTTTGTAAAAAGCTTTGATGGCAAAAACACACTGTGTATCATACCAAGCTGCCACATTAACTAAATGGCAAAACAGTATGAGCAGATTTGTGTGCATTACTCAGTATTAACAGTCACGAAGAACTACCAACATAAAATTCAAATCCCATTTCTCCGAATCACCTAGTACAGGCCTGGAACGTGAGGTGCGATATGCTAGCAGGCTGGAGTATAGTGACTGTACAAGCAGTATGGTCATACTAACAAAATGTCTGAGACATGATATGGAAAGTAGCTTCACTCTGCCAACAATTTTCAGGTCTGCTTATCCACATTTTAATGTCTCCTGTACATATCAGAATGTTTTCATGTTACCTTCATAGGAAGATGTTTGTGATCCAGACTTAGTAAACATTACTGGTATGTGTTAAGGGGAGTTGGAATGCCGGAAAATGGAAAAAATTCACATTTTCAGTTTTTAACCTTATAACTTAATTTGAAATTTTCTGCTTAAAATGGTGCAAAATTTGTTAAGAAATTCCAATTGGAAGTATTTTTATTTAATTTTTCAAAATTACATGTGCGCCCAGCAAAGTTACCCATCTTGTGATTTGTACACATTTAAATCTTCGCATTTCCGAAAACATTACATATAGAAGGCTGTGGATTTCACTCTTCAGTTGTAGAATCTTTGATCCTTCCATAGGTACCATTGTTTTTACGACTAGCTGTGTTTATTGTTCAGTTTTTGATCTGTGAGTGTTTGTTTTGAGCCTCGAGTTTAGTTTGTCGCTCATTTGGAGTTTGTTATCTGTCTTGTTTTGACTTTCAGTGGTGAGTGCGTAGTTTCTACGATGCCTAGGAGTGCATCATTATTTAAAAAGCGAAAGTTTCGCGGTAATAGATTTACAAATAACGTTTGTTCAAGTGATTCTGCTTCAGCACCTGTTGATGCTGGTGAAAGTTCTGACGTTTGTACAGCTGAGATGTGTGAAGGAGACACGCCCACCAGTGCATCAAAAAAGAAGTTATCAAACTGTGCAAGTGAAATTACAGATGAAGCTTCTAATGAACAATATGTTTTAGTCGACTTTCCTGTTTTTACTGAGTTTATGAAGAAATGTTTGTGTTGTAATCTTTGTGGAGGTTCTTTTGATATGAACATAACAAAATCTATAGGACTTTCCTGCAAAATTGCTATAGTTTGTGCCAGTTGTGAAAATGAGACCTGTTTTTGGAGCTCTAAAACATGCAGTAGCAATTTGTTTGAGAGTAATATCAGGCTAATGTATGCAATGAGAGCAATTGGTAAAGGACATACTGCTGCTCAAACATTTTGTGCCATAATGAATCTTCCACCTCCACCTGCTAAAATTGACAATTACACTGAAGTGATAGGAGATGCTGTTCAGTCTGTAGCAGATTTATCAATGAAAGCTGCTGCCAGTGAAGCAAAATATATAAATGAAGGAAACCCAGATATCCCTGTTGCTTTTGATGGAACCTGGCAGAAAAGGGGTCACACATCCAAAAATGCTGTTGCTACTGTTACTAGTGTGGACAGCGGTAAAGTTTTGGACTATGAAGTGCTCACTAAACATTGTTACCATTGTGCATCTGGTAAGATAGAAGCAGCTCACATATGTAGCAAGAATTATGAAGGTACGAGTGGAGGCATGGAGGCTGCCGCTGCTGTGAAAATGTTTAGCAGATCAGAAAAAGAACGGGGAGTATTTTACACAAAATTCCTTGGAGATGGGGACTCCAAGGCATACAAAAGTGTTACAGAATCCATGCCATATGTCAATAAGACAATAACTAAACTAGAATGTGTCGGTCATGTTCAGAAACGAATGGGCACTCGTCTAAGGAAACTGAAACAGAATCTGAAGGACAAAATTTTGTCAGATGGTAAAACCATTAGAGGTCGCCTGTCAGATAAAATTATAAATGAATTACAACAATACTATGGTATGGCAATAAGAAATAATGCAAATAATTTGCAGGAAATGAGACAAGCTGTATGGGCCACATATTTACATCGATCATCAACTGATGATAATCCTCAACATTTTGCTTGTCCAGATGGTCCTCAGTCATGGTGCAATTATAGAAAATCTCAAGCTACTGGGGATCCTTATCACCATAAAAATTATATTCCATTGGCTGTTATGGAAGTAATTAAACCAATATATAGAGACTTGGGGCATCCTGATCTTCTGCGAAAATGTCTTCATGGTTGTACCCAGAATCAAAACGAGTCGTTCAACAACCTCATTTGGACTCGTGTACCTAAGAATGTATTTGTTGGGATAAAAACATTGAAATGGGGAGTCAGTGATGCTGTTATTTCATTCAATGATGGTCATATGGGTAGGCTAAAGGTCATGGCAAGGCTCGGCATTGCTCCTGGTATCAACACCATCAGAGGTCTTCAGCTTCTGGACAGCGTGCGAGTAAGGAAGGCTCAGTATGCAGCTGAATTTAATACAAAAAAAGCAAGGGCAGCAAGGAGAAGAAAGCTTCTAGGTGAAGAAGAAGAACTAGAAGATGACCCTGATTACTCTGCTGGACACTTTTGATAATAGAATAAAAGGTATTTGTGAATTTTCATAATAAATTACTTTAATCGCATTTTCTGGCATTTGACATTTTTAGTGTTACATGTACCTTTATCTCATAAACCACTCAACCAACAACATTCAAATTTTCAGAAATGCTGCAAAACAGTTCAAAGAGGCCACTGAACTAGAATCATGACAAGAACTGGCTTATTCTCTGAACTAGGGAAGTTTATGTTATACTTTTTCCAATAAAAAATGGCTTAATGGTAAAAAATTCATAAATACTATACCAACAAAAAGAAAACATTGGTTCTAGTTCAGTGGGCTCACAATATATGCTGAAAACCTCTGCCAGAATTTCAAAGTTCTGAAGATAATAGTTCCAAAGAAAAAGGTACACAAAGTTAGCAAATTTAACATTGGCGAGATAGGGCATTCCAACTCCCCTTAAACACAGATGCTTAATAGTCTACAAAGGTTGATTTTACTAAATGGGACCAAACTGCAGGAAACTCTCCTCACAAGACTAAGGAGGATGAAAGATCATATGGATATATGGCCAGAAATACACTACTGGAAATGGAAAAAAGAACACATTGACACCGGTGTGTCAGACCCACCATACTTGCTCCGGACACTGCGAGAGGGCTGTACAAGCAATGATCACATGCACAGCACAGCGGACACACCAGGAACCGCGGTGTTGGCCATCGAATGGCGCTAGCTGCGCAGCATTTGTGCACCGCCGCCGTCAGTGTCAGCCAGTTTGCCATGGCATACGGAGCTCCATCGCAGTCTTTAACACTGGTAGCATGCCGCGACAGCGTGGACGTGAACCGTATGTGCAGTTGACGGACTTTGAGCGAGGGCGTATAGTGGGCATGCGGGAGGCCGGATGGACGTACCGCCGAATTACTCAACACGTGGGGCGTGAGGTCTCCACAGTACATCGATGTTGTCGCCCGTTGTCGGCGGAAGGTGCACGTGCCCGTCGACCTGGGACCGGACCGCAGCGACGCACGGATGCACGCCAAGACCGTAGGATCCTACGCAGTGCCGTAGGGGACCGCACCGCCACTTCCCAGCAAATTAGGAACACTGTTGCTCCTGGGGTATCGGCGAAGACCATTCGCAACCGTCTCCATGAAGCTGGGCTACGGTCCCGCACACCGTTAGGCCGTCTTCCGCTCACGCCCCAACATCGTGCAGCCCGCCTCCAGTGGTGTCGCGACAGGCGTGAATGGAGGGACGAATGGAGACGTGTCGTCTTCAGCGATGAGAGTCGCTTCTGCCTTGGTGCCAATGATGGTCGTATGCGTGTTTGGCGCCGTGCAGGTGAGCGCCACAATCAGGACTGCATACGACCGAGGCACACAGGGCCAACACCCGGCATCATGGTGTGGGGAGCGATCTCCTACACTGGCCGTACACCACTGGTGATCGTCGAGGGGACACTGAATAGTGCACGGTACATCCAAACCGTCATCGAACCCATCGTTCTACCATTCCTAGACCGGCAAGGGAACTTGCTGTTCCAACAGGACAATGCACGTCCGCATGTATCCCGTGCCACCCAACGTGCTCTAGAAGGTGTAAGTCAACTACCCTGGCCAGCAAGATCTCCGGATCTGTCCCCCATTGAGCATGTTTGGGACTGGATGAAGCGTCGTCTCACGCGGTCTGCACGTCCAGCACGAACGCTGGTCCAGCTGAGGCGCCAGGTGGAAATGGCATGGCAAGCCGTTCCACAGGACTACATCCAGCATCTCTACGATCGTCTCCATGGGAGAATAGCAGCCTGCATTGCTGCGAAAGGTGGATATACATTGTACTAGTGCCGGCATTGTGCATGCTCTGTTGCCTGTGTCTATGTGCCTGTGGTTCTGTCAGTGTGATCATGTGATGTATCTGACCCCAGGAATGTGTCAATAAAGTTTCCCCTTCCTGGAACAATGAATTCACGGTGTTCTTATCTCAATTTCCAGGAGTGTATGTTCTGTCTGAACTAGGGTTTTAGCCCCACAATCAAGAACGCAGTAATGCTGTCCATGACAGCAGCATGCTCAGACATCAGTACTATTGGTCATCCACTTCATTGCTGATGCTGACTGACACAGGTGCGGATGCACGTACGGCAATGGGTGGACAACAGCACAACTGCACCAGCAAAGTATCCCTGCCAACAGCAATTGCACCATAAAGTGTTTTCAATGGTGATTCATCATTTGTGTAAGACAGGCTTATATACAGGCATGGGTAACAATGAAAGACAAGTGTACGTGGTACATACACAGGCTTTGGAGGAACAGGTGCTCAATGCTGTAGGATGCGACCCTGGTCTCGGCGCCAAGCAGGTGGCCTGTCAGCATGAGGTAAGCCAGACAACCGAGTGCAACGTCACCCATGACAACTGCCATTACCCATGTCATTTACTATACGTGCAGGCCTTCTTACCTACGGACCTGCCTCCATGGTGATGGCTTGTCGCACAGGCCATCAGTGTTGCCGGGATTTCTATCATCTGTGCTATTCACAGAAGGTGAGGGGCGATATCATCAACCTTCGTAACACCACCAGTGGGCTGTGGAGACTCCCCATGGTATGGTGGCAGCAAATCATCAGTACTGGTTCAGCCTCAATGCGTGGGCAGGAAATATTGGGAACCACCTCTTGAAACCAGTCATCCTTCCACAAGGCCTCAAAGGTAAGGCACATCTGCACTTCCTGCGAGTTATCCTGCCTGCCTGCTGGAAGAAGTGTTTTTGTTTATATGAAGTGTAATATGGCTACTATACATTGGTACTCAAACTCACATGTGAATTTCTATCCAGTGGCATCTTGATGACACCTATCCCTGCTTATGGACAGGATAAGTTGGTCCAGTTACATGGCCTGTCTGGTCTCTGGACTGCAACCTTTCAGATTTATACCTGTGGGGCCACCTGAAAAAAGTTGTGCATGCACAACCCATACCTGATGTGCAGGCACTTCAACAACACATTCATATTGCCTGTGATGCCATTTGGTTATAGGTTGTCACATTTGAACATCGTCATCAGTTGCTGCTGTGTCTTGTTCAGGCATGCTTCGAGGCCCGAGGGTCACTTCAAATACTAATGGCAGTATCGTCACAGAATTTTGTGCACTGCACTGTACTGGACAGTCCTGATGAATTAATAAATATACCACACAGCATAAATACCACACATTTTGAGCCGTATGTCAAGATGACTTTTGTTCTCCTGATCTTATCAGGGATAATTTCCTGCAGTTTGTCCCTAGTTAGCACAGTCTCCCTGTATAGTAGTTACCAATATGGACTTGCACATTCATACTGCAAAAAGTTGGAAGAAAGAGAAAGTTAAAATTATTTTACCTGAGGGCATACAGCTTTACTTGTGGTTTAACTGTGAATAGCTCCTTTCGGGTAAAATATTCCGGAGTAAAATAGTCCCCCATTTGGGTCGCAAAGCAGCAACTACTCAGAAGGAAGTCGTCATCAAAAAAACAAAACTGTTTTATAGGTCGGAGAGGGCAAAATTAGATCACTTAACACCAGAACACCTGGCAGAGGTAAACTGACGATGTTTTTATTTTGAGATGTGAATTCCTTCGTTGGTTAGAAAGCCATGTTTTTGTGATTTCATTACTTTTAACACCTGTTTTACAGGTGGTTTAATTTGGATTAATCATTTTGCATTGTAACTGAAAATTTTTAAAACAATTATATATTTACCATTGGTTCCCAACGGCAGTAAATTGACCGCTTCTAAAAAAAAAATCATTTTACCTGGTTTATTTGGCACTTTTGTTAACCAACAATGATGAACTTTGTACAATGTTGTGTTTAATAGTTTTTGTGCACATGTGTGGTCACTAACAGTTCGACTTGTAACTGTAATGGAATGCTATCACATCCACGGCCTTTCTGAAGTGATAAAATGAGGTGCTGGCTCCTCACACAGTCATAAGTCAAATATATTGTAAACGGCTTTCCTTATCTGAGAAAAGATGAAATGAGATCTGTGGATACTAGCCAGGGTGATCATATTACACCATGTCTCATGGAACCTTCCTTAAGGGGGGGGGGGGGGCGGCGAAATTACATCACACAATGTCTTCACTTCTCTCAAGTTGACAACACATCTGAAAACGAAGAAACTAAGCATTGTTGGCACTTAGAACGGGACTAGAAGGGAAGTGCCGCCACTTGTGAGAAAAGGACACAATGTACTTCATTCAAGTATTATTTACAAGACTGGTGACATTACTCATTTACTTATTCTTAGTTCTATGCACTCTAGTGTGCCAGCTAGTGAGGCTGCAAGAAACCCACCACTCCAGATATTGTCAATTTTTATAACACCACCAAAATCGGCACAGAAGTGGTAGACCAAATGTCATACAAATATAGTGTAGAAGCCAGTATGAGGTGGTGACTCATACCTGTTTTCTATCGCATTCTAGATATGGTTATGATTAATGCCCACACTTGTACAAGTTGATTACTGGCTCTACCATCTCTCAATGATCTTTCATTATGAAAGGTGTAGAAGAATTAGTGGCATTAATCTAAAATCCTCACCTCCCAGCACTTTCATACTCCATCCATATTTGCTGCCAACATCTAAATGTGCTAAACAAAAAACTTAACACGTTAGATTGAACAAGAAAAATAAAATTTACAGGTAATTGTTTCACACATGAAAAATTTGCATGTGGTTCATGTCTAAGAGAAAGTACATGAAAAATAGTGAAGTTGGGGTTCTCTGAGCATACAGAGTACTTCATAGATGTGTCTAGTAAAACACTACTAATTTTCTACTGTATAGAAGTATAATTAGAGAATAGCTAAGCAATTCTATAACAATTGTAACCTATTGTCATATAATGTGAAACAAAAACACTGAAAATGTATATAGTGTCACTTATTTTTTTGTTGTGTACCATAAAAATAAAATTTAGCGGTTTAAAGTAAAAATGTACCCACATAATTACTACACACAGAAAAAAATAATAAAAGCAATGTTAAAGGCAATAGCGGACAATTGACCTCTGCTGGGCGTTCTAGGGGAGAGTTCAAAGTTGAGCTTGGGCTACCCAGGTAGGTAGGTTAGAGAATCTGAAAAGAGAAACAGACATGCTGAAGTTCGATATCATGGAAATTAGAATGTGCAGTGGAAGGAAGAACATATATTTGGTCATGTAAGTACACCAAATAGGATTACTGGCTGAGTAGGTCTAATAACGAGTAAGATTAAGAGAGTGGTTAGGTACTATGAACAGCACAGTTAAAAACATCATCATAGCAAAGATACACACAAAACCAACTACCACCACAGCAAAGCAAGTGTGTGCACCACTTAGGTTCGCAGATGAAGATATTGTGAAAATTTATGAGAAAAAAAAATATTTAGATCATTAAGGGATAGGGGACTGTAATTCAATAGCAGGAAAAAAAGAAAGAAAAACAGTGGGAGAAGATGTACTAAGGGGAAGAAATGAAAGAAAAATGTTCTTGGTAGAATTTTGCACAGGGTACAATTTAATGGTTGCCAACACTTGGTTTCAGTATTATGAAAGGGTGTTAAACATATGGGAAAGGCCTGGATACACCAGAAGGTTTCAGATGGATTATATAATGGTTTAATGGAGAGACCCAAAACTAAATTTTAGACAGAATCTTTTGCTTGAACAATGTGGTAACCAACATTTTCGTCAAAGGTGAATTAAAAGTTGGAATAGGTTTGTACCTGACACCCTGCTTCTACTCATTTTTTTGTCTCTGCTTCATGTTATTCTTAGTCAAACCACAAAATTCTTTGTTGCAGTGAACAATGTTGTATGTGGAGGCAACATGGAGTGATGCACTGAATGTTGTGTTAATAACTGGTGTGCAAAAGCACTTGAATAAGGGAGGGAAACATAAGTTAATATTTCCGAGTGTAAAGACCATAAATGCAAGGCACCGAGGGATAGTGGACATCCGTATAAACAACCGGAAAATGAAAAAAGAACACCACAGATTCGACTTTCCAGCCGAGGGAAATTTTACTGACACTGTTGAGGACATATACAATAAACAATCACATCGACAGAGCCATATGCATCCGAGTACAGTCAACAGGGCATACAAAATGTCAGCACTAGTTCCCTGTATACCCGCTTTTGCAGCAACGCAGGCTGCAATTCTCCCATCAAGACAATGTAGAAGTGACGAATGTAGTCTTGCAGAATGGCATGGCATGAAATTTCCACCTGGTATTTTCAATGGGCCAAATTTCCTTCAGTCTTGCAGACCACACAAGATGACATTTCATCTTGCCCTAAACAAGCTCAACGGGGGACACATCCATGGATCACACTGGGCAGGTACACCTTGGAGAGCAGTTGAGGGCATGGTACACGTGGATGTTAATTTCATGTTGGAAAAGCACATCGCCTTTTTGGTGCATGTATTGCAGCATGATGGTTTGAATCATGTTTTGAATGTATTGTGCACTGTTCAATTATATGTCTATGATCACCAGAAGAGGATGGCTATTGCAAGATATGGTTATCCAAGTCTCCAGTCATGCTTCCATGAGAACCAATCACGACACCACAGGAGGCAGACCGCCCAATGTTGGGCTATAAGCAGATCCTAATGTTACACATGATCATAGTGGTTGCCATTGGTTCACACTGATACCCCCAGAGCAACAGTATCACTAATTTGTTGTGAAATAGCAGTGCAGTCCATTATGGCATTTTGTAGGATGTGACACTCTTGGCTTTTATCTGTGCAGCACCAGCGTGCAAACCCCAGCTGATGGGCATGTGCATCTTCTACTGACCACTGACAACATCAATGCACTGTGGTGACCTCTCACCCCAGGTGTAGCACAGTTCTACTGTTGGACCACATAGCCTACCACAGATGCACTACTGTACATCCACACTCAAACGGTGTAAATTGCACAAGTGGTTCATTTCCACACAGTTGCAGCATACTATCAATGTTGCAGACACAGAAAGAGCTCTGTATGCAACACCAAACTCGCTGCTACTGGCTCTGGAGATGAACACCTACTGCGAAACTTCCAACATTCCACAGCTAATAACACAGCTTCTTGGTTTTGGTTTGTCTGCAGCACCGGCTGTTTGATCACTGCATTAATTGCCTTCTCATAGTGTTCCGTACGAGTATGGCATGCCTTTGTCACTTGCTTCCAGGTGTTTTTTTTAGTAGTGTACATTGACGAAAAATTAACCTGTTCCTGGAATACTGGTTACTCATGTAACCACAAAGGCAGACACATTAAATACTTGTAGAGTTCTGAAATAGTAATGTAACAAGTAGTCAAAAGGGGAATGTTTTGAATGTAAATCCTATTTTTTCAAATGATTTTTGTTCGAGTGTACGTATAAACATAGCAAATTCTGACAGATGTTCTACATATTAGGAATGGAATTTTGTTCTTTTATAGGAAAGAATGTGCCAATGTCAATTTTCAGGCAGACATTTATTGGCAAATAATAAGCAGCAGATCTTTCAGAGTTTTAAGCACTGCATCATCCCAAGCATAAACAATTTTTCAGTGCACTGAGAAGGCTGATGTGGAGAGAACAGAAGAGTGTCTCGTCACCATTTTTCACTTACAAGTCATTTTCCTTTAGCATTTCATAAGGTTGAGTTTGTTTTAAGACACTACACCTCTGTTTTTCATAATGTACTTCAAACAAAGGGAAAATTTTGCTCTACAAATTAAAGAGCAATATCTTCCTCAAAGATAAAGTAAAAAAGCATTCCAGCAGCCCTCACAGAATACTGGATTATGACAGAGACTTAGTGAAGGAACACACTGAATCATTTCCAAAGCAAGAAAGCCACTACTCCAGCTGTGAAAGTGTTAGCTGGTACTTAAGTTCTGATCTGGGCACACAAAAAATGTATGTATTTTTTTCACAACAGAAGTGCCCTGAACTAAATATTAGTGAAAATATTTGCAGATATATTTTCAAAAGTGATTTTAAATTAAAATTTGGTGCTCCAAGGTTGGACACATGTTCATAGCATGACAATATTTTATGCAGATGGTAAGTGTAGATTCTGCCAAAGGAATTTTAACAAGCTGAAACTCAAAGTGCAGTTCACAACACAAGGACTGAAGCAGCATACTAAACACTTGCTGTTGAAACTGGAAAAAGTAAAACAACACAGATAATAATGTAACTGTGTGTCTATCTTCAGCAGGTACTCTTCTGGTCACAGTCTAATCATTCTTCTGTATTTTATAAATGGCAGTACTTCTGCTGGTAATTGTAGTACTACCAGAAACACTGCCTTCACATGTTTTTGGCATGAAAGCATTGCCAGCAGAGATGCAGCAGATACAGCTTCAGGCATTCTGAGGTATATATTTAACACATTTCAGTTTGCTAAGTGATGGTGAGGTTTGAAATCTGAGGATCTGGTTTGGCCAGAACAAATGGAGGATGGATTTCCTTTTTCAAAATTTGATCATACTTACAATGTTGTTTGTGTGAAGAACTGCAGAACATTTCCAGCAGTGGATGTGGGCTTATTATAATTTGTTGGTTATAAAATGCAAAATGCAACTAAACAAACTGTAAGAAGGTAGGAAATTATGAAGATGGGAGCTCGGTAACTTACAGATAACACACAACATGCTAAATTTAACTGACGTACGGAGAACACAAATAGCAAATGAAGTAGTCAAAAAGGAAACATACACATCTAAAGAATTAGACAGTCAGAAGATGTAAATTGACAAAGTGGGGATTGCTACAGCTGAAATGCCAAGCTGTAGAATCATGCATGACTATAGAAAACATAGATGATGCCTATAGAAGAAATTAGGCACACCTTTGGAAAAAGAGAGAGAAACCTGTGTGAATATTAAGGGTTCAGACGGGAAGCCAGGGCTGCTAAAAAAATGGAAGTTATGGCTGAAAAGTGAATATCAGAAAGTGGGGAAGGTGGAGTAGACGAATGGGAGATGACATAGTAGAGAACTGAAAGGCTTAAGTCAAAACACGGCACTTTGAGCTCCTAGCATTCCTTTGGAATTATTGAGATACTTAGGAGAACTAACCAGGACAAAACTAACACATCTGGGATGCCAGATATAGGAGATAAACTTCAAGAAGCCTGGTATAAATACAACTGAACCAAATAAAGTCACAAATTATTTACAAAAGACTGGAAAATCTGATAAAAGATAACTCTGCGGAAGAACATTTTGTGTTCAGTGGAAATCTTGAATACATGGCACTACGACTTATCTTAGAAGACAAACTGAAAAAAGGCAAAGCAAAATTTATAACAATAGTAAATTTAGAAAAAAGCTTTTTACAATGATGACTTAAATACACTCTTTGAAATGGAAGCGAGCAGGGACAAAATGCAAGGAGTGAAAGGTTATCTACAACTTTTGCAGAAATCAGACAGCCATTTTAAGCACCTACAGGAAAGGGAAGAAGACACTAAAAAGAAGGCCAGACAGAGTTTTAACCTATCACCAACATCATTTCATCTGTACACTGAGCAAGCTGCAAAGGAAAACAAGAAGAAATTTGGAATCAGAATTAACATCCAGGAAGAGACAAAAATACTTCGGAGGTTTTGCCGATGACACAGTAAATCTATCAAAGCTATCAAAATATTTGGGAGCAGTTGAATGGACTGGATCTGCCCCAATAGCTGAGGGATCAGCGTGATGGACTGTCGTCCTACGGGCCCAGGTTCAATTCCCGGCTGGGTCGGGGAATTTTCTCTGCTCAGGGACTGGGTGTTGCATTGTCTTCATCATTTCATCCCCATCTGGCGTGCAGATCGCCCAATGAGGCATTAAATGTAATAAGACTTGCACCACGACGGCTGGACCAGCCCCGCCAGGGGCCTTCCAGCCAATGATGCCAAACGCTCATTTCCATTTCCAATGAACTGGATAGTACCTTGAAAAGATGTTACAGGATGAACAACAAAAATAAAAAGTGGTGATGGATTGTAGTCAAATTAAATCAGGCAGTGTAGAGGTTATTACATTAGGAAATGAGGGGGTTAGATTACAGGATGAGAGCTATTGGTTTTGCTATTTGGGCAGCAAAGGCACTGACAGTAGCCGACAGATAGTAGAAACGCAGACTGGAAATAACAAATTGTTTCTGAGAAATGGAAATTGTTGAACAAGAACATAAACTTTGTGATCGGATCTTTTCAGAAGTAATTTGTCTGGAAGGTAGCTTTGGCCTGTTCAGAATCATCTGACAAAATTTGATTGAGGTCTGAAGCAGATAAGGATATTTATAGTTTTCCATCTCTTCTCTACTACACCCTCCTGTGAGATGCGCACAGTGAGTGTGGACTCAACACGTACGCGCGTGAATAGAATGGAAAAGGATCCCTGTAAGACCTCCTGCCTCCCCAGTTCGACAACACCCTCAGTGTCACCCACACACCTTTGTTGGGCTCTTTAAAAATTTCCCTGTACAGACACCCATCTGCCAATACCCATGTGTCAGCAGGATAGGCAACTCTTTTGATACCCCTCGGTTTTTGCATGTGAGCAGCAGGCACTAGTTGTGAAGGCTTCTCTATCCCACAGGCTCCTAGGTATCTGTAGGTAGGTGTGGCTACACAGGGACATATCTGTATGACCAAAAAATGTGCATGGACGATAGAGTGCGTTACCAAACTGGGGTCTTGGAGAGATCTTTTGCCATTTCATTCATGTGTGTATCACTGTTGCACTGCCCCATGCACATGCCACAGGACAGCGTGAAAAGTCATATACACCCTTTTCTGCTTCAGATAATGTTCAAATTTCGTTGAATGGTTATGAATGGTCCCTAGTGGTTCCACCACGTACATCAAAACAAAACTTGTGGTCTCACTATACTCCAAAGGGGTGTGATCACATTCACTAGGGCTGCAGTCTATGACGTCCTTAGAGATGGGTTGAAATGTCTGGGTTGTCAGCACTATGATGATGATATGATGATTTTATGTGAGGAGTGCTAAACATCATGGTCAACAGTGCCCTGAAGAAAATTCAGCAGGCCAATCTCATGGGTGGGGATGAGGGCTGTCCACACATACAGAGGAGTTTATAATGCACTAAAGTCGGCTTCCCATGCACACCAATTTAGGGCTGAGGCCTGACAGTTCACAAAATATCACCATTATTTCAACACTGGAATTAGTATCAGCAAGGCTGGCGTGCAGATCTCCATCGAGACTAGGGCTGCCCTGAAGTCAGTATATAAGACACGTTGCCAAAATATGCTGAAATGGAAGTGGTACATCATATACCTCGTCACAGAGCTGTGGAGCCTCCCACCGGAGGAGGAAGCCACGTGTTACAGGGCTATGACTGATGCGCAGCTTGGTAAGCAGAACCTCTTTCCAGCAGTGCAACTGACACAAAGTCTGCCGAGCCTGAGTAGTCGATTTGAGCAACCGCATTTTCTTTTCAGTCATCTTCAATCATTTAGTCTCCCACTGACATATGACACGTCTTCCATAAAATGAGATAACGTGCAACATGATGGGACACTGATGGACAACACCATCCCAATATGCTTCCTTCGCTGTTTTTTTTCAGTCACAACATTTCCCTGTATCCTGACGTGGCTAGGTACCCAGTGAAACATCATCTCCTTGCCATGGAATTGCAGCTGCTGTAAGGAGTTATGGATGAGCTGAATCAACTGGTCTAATGGGTACATTTGGTGAAGTCCTCGTAGTGCACTATGCGAGTCCGGAAGACACACTTAGAAAACCCTATCAGGAAAACAGCGAAACAACCAAGGACATTCTCTTGCTGGGATCCAGCTCTATAAACAACGATGAAACTGTGGTATGTACTCAAAATGGAAGAAAACAAAGTTTTAAAAATGTAATCTGGAGTACAAGTTTTCTTGCACTGCATCAAGCTTAAAATCACTTTGGGCCTCTGAAGACATCAAGGCAGCAACACGTTCCATCCCTGGCTGTGTATTCGGAGGTCTGATAGATCCAGATCCCTGAGACAGACAGTGGCACGTATCCTTAATAGCTTGGTCACATGGGGCTGATTTCTTAACAGCCATTCAAACTTGTGTTCAACCACTGCATTAAATGCCAATGACTGTGTGATGCTGAAATTTTCAGTGCCTGTCGAGCCAAAAGGATATGTCACCGAATACAGAGCAGTGGTGTACCAGCCTCAGAGCGCGCGCACACTGAAGTGGGCTGGTCCGAAAGACTGTAGTCAATATCCGAATGCCCTCATGGTGAAAAGCATCTAACATCTTGAGGTAGGAAATAAAGGCTGAGCCATAGACCACGCTGTTATAACCTAAATATGATCAAATAAATGCCCTACAAAACTGCAGGAGGTGGGACCTGTCAGCTCCACATCATTTTTCGCTAAGCCATTTCAAAATATTCAATGACTAGAAGCCCTTCATTAGTAGGTATTTCAGGTGTGGGAGCCAAGTTAATTTCGAGTCAAATAACAAACCCGAAAAGTGCACAGTTTCCTGAAAACACAAAATATTGTCCCCCATTGTGTGCATTGGTTGGTTAAACTTCAACAAACATGGTTAAAATTGGCAAATGTAATCTCTGATGAGAGCCAAAAACCAGTGTCTTGGCCCGGGTTTCCAGGATCCTAAAGGTCCGCTGTAGCCGCCTCATCATCTATGTAAGATTGGAGGAAGAGCAGAACATTGCCAAGCCATCCACAAACAAAAAGCATTTGACCGGGCTCCTGATTGCGGAGGAAATGCCACTGATAGCAATGGCAAACAATGTGACAGTATACTGCCTCGGGGGGATCCCATTCTCTTGAACATAGCAGTCAGACAAGGCATCACCAATGCGATATCGAAGGTGCCAGTCCTCGAGGAAGAGGTGGCAGATGCTCCATGTAGGCCCCATTCATGAAGTTGGTGAAGGATGGTGTACCTCCAAGCAGTGTCATATGCTTTTTCAAGGTCAAAAAACAAACCAACCAAATTGTTTTGGCACAAGGAGGACTCTTGTCCTGATTTCCAGAATGGAATTAACATTGCCTCTTTCAAAGTTGTGGGGTACTGTCAATCAAATCAGTTCTGATTGAAACAAGAGAGGAGCTGCCCCACTTCAGGGCACAGACGATGGAGCACGAGATAATGAATCTCATCAGGTCCTGGAGCAGTGTCTGTGAATGCAGACAGAGCTGTTTCCAGTTCCCAAATGGAGAATGAAATATTATAGACTTCCTTATTACATGAAAAGAAATGGAGCTTCCCCATTTCCGCAGTCCTATGGAAAACCTGAACTGCAGAAGCTTGTCTGGATGGCTAAGTGACTCTAAAAAAAGTGTTCAGCTACAACATTAGCCATGTCTTAGGTATGTCCACCAAGACCTCATTTCTCGGCGAGCCTGTAACGGTATGTGTACTGCCCTTGCCTGAAATCTGCATTATTGATCTCCAAACTTCTGCAATGGCAGTGGATCGATTAATGGAAGTAGCAAATTCCTTTCAGAAAATCCATCTTCCATCCTTTTATCACGCGCCTCGCATGTGCTCTTGCAGATCTGAAGGCATTAAAGTTTTCTGTAGTGGGATAGTGTTTTAAGTTCCATAGAGCTGTTCATCTGGCTCTAATTGCCAATTGACAGTTGTCATTTCACTGAAGTACAGGTCATTATCTGAGCTGATTGCTAAACTGGGAATGGACTCTGCGGCAGTCGACTGTCCGTTGGATCTCACAGTTGATGTGGGCCACCATCTCCTGTGCACAATCTTTTTGTTCAGAAATAGCCTGTCAACTGTACAGCAACCAATTTGCTCTTTGAATCATCCATCTTCATGGTCTCCTGTCGACCACTGTACAAGTTGGCAGACGATCCACACTGGGAAGTGGTCATTAAAATGTAAATCTGTAGCCACTTCCCAATGAACCCAGTTTGCAATAACTGGGGAGCAAAAACAGAGGTCAATGGCTGAAAAAAAGACTCTGTAGCTGTGGAAAAGTGTGTCATCTGACCCATGTTTAAAAGGCCGATATTCTCAGAATGGATGAGTTGCTAGATAATACAACTCCTGGAGCTAGTGACAGCAGAGCCCCACAGCACATTGTGTGCACTGAAGTCCCCAACAAGGAGGAACGGGTATGGCAAGTTCAGTCAGTGCATCTGCATCCAAGGATCATGAGGTGGAAGAAATAAAGTACACACTGTGATATTAATTGGTGCTAGGACTTTCATGGCAACTGATTGCACGGCCATGTTAGGAGGGACACGAGAGGGTGGCATCTGTCATCAATGAAAACAAAATTAGTTTCTTGCAAGCAGATGCAGAATGATTTCTCCTGAATCAGGAGCTATAATTCTTCCAAATGTGATCAGTATCCATTTAAATTCCATTCCAACACAGAAGTCTCTTGGGGAGCACTGTTTAGCGATGGTTAGTCCCATCTTTCTCCCTCAGAAGTGGTGATTTACCCAGGAAGTCAGGGGGAATGCTAGCCTGTGCCTGGTTCTCCGGTTCCTCCAACTGAAAAACCTTATCTTCAAGAGTAGAGTCCCCATCTGAGGCAGAGAGAGCTCACCGATCTGAAGGTTTAACTGTCATTTTCTTTGACTGAACCAATGTTTGATGGACATTTTTCCTTATTTATGGGAGGAGTTGGTTGCCTGGGTTGAGGGGACAACTTAGTAGGCTTCCCATGGCGTACAGAGGTACGTGGCTACGGTTGTAAGCCCACTGCTGATGGCTTCCGAATGATTTTCGGTTCAAGTGTAGTTTTTCCCCTACATACACCAGCAAGTGCATGTGCTCGTATGTGAATCTGTGGCCTGAGTGTGTGTGTGTGTGTGTGTGTGTGTGTGTGTGTGTGTGTGTGTGTGTGTGGAGGCATCACACTTTGCAATTGGTTTCTTAAGGGCTGGTGCAAAAGAAGTAGTCAAAACCAGAGATTGTATAGCTTTGAAAGCTTATTTAGCTTCACGATAGGGTATGCGTCTTGTGACTTTCAACTCCTGAGTTTTCCTTTCCTAGTCATAAACCTCATACTTTCTGCTCCATACTGGTAGTCCCCAGAACAGTTTAAGCATTTTGGAGGAAATAGATGTGCTAAGCCTCCACAATTTCCACACACAGCCCTCCCATTACATCCCACAGTGACATGTTCAAATCTTTGAAAACTGAAGCATCGCATTGTGTTAGGAACAAATGGAGAAACCGTAAAAAAGATATAGCCCACAAGGATGTTAGGTTAGGTTAGGGGTGTTTAACGTCCCGTCGACAACGAGGTCATTAGAGACGGAATGCAAGGGAAGGATGGGGAAGGAAATTGGCCGTGCCCTTTCAAAGGAACCATCCCGGCATTTGCCTGAAACGATTTAGCGAAATCACGGAAAACCTAAATCAGGATGGCCGGAGACGGGATTGAACCGTCGTCCTCCCGAATGCGAGTCCAGTGTGCTAACCACTGCGCCCACGAGGATGTGTTCAGGTAATTCTGGAGCACTGAACGTTACAATAAATGTTCTATACTTTTCCAATGTGGCATCGACTTTCCTCATATAATTCTGCACTTCAGTGATGCCCATATTTTTTCCATTCTTAAGGGGCTCCGGAAAGGCTCAAAATCATGAAAAGTACAATTTTTACTTTTTTGCGTTTTCTGAATCTGCAGACTATTACCTTTTAATAGATATATAATTTATTCAATTCCGAAGACTACAACTATTTTAAAATTTTTTTTTGAAATGTGTTCTACATGGGCGTGACCCACTGTGGCGCTGTTATTATTAACATCCATGTTCATCAGGTACATTTTAGTGATGTGAGATAAAGTATGTGTTGTGGATAACCTGTGATGGTTCAATATATATCGCTGGTGTGATTGTCGATTGTTTCATGTTTATTTACTCTGTCGTTATCTCGAAAATATTCGTAATTAATTCTGTTTCTTGAGTCTCTGTTTTGTTGAAGTATAATAATGAGTAAAAGTAAAGTTACTAGAAATCCTCTGAAGGCTTTTAAGAAAAGGAGAAATGTTGGAAAGCCAAAGGTATGTGTTATTACTGTAAACAATAAAGACGATAACCAAGTGAGTGAACCTAACCTCTCAAGTACACCTGCCCATAGCAGTCAAAGTGGGAAAGACAATACTTCACAGAAGAAGCTTGGTTCAATGAGTGAAAACTATGAATGTTTTATGGGCGAATCGGATGTGAATGAAATATTTGGTATGTCGGTTCTCAAAGGAATTTTTTCAAACTGTGTAAGATGTATTCATTGTAGTGAAGTTGGTCTGGAACTCTCCATAATAAAGCACGTAGGACTTGCTAGTGAAATACAACTGAAATGTGATAAGTGTTCATACATGACCACCTTTTGGAACAGTGTTGCAGTAACTGCAACTGAAGAAAATGGTAGCAAAATCTACGAACACAACATTAGATTTGTTTATTCCTTGCGTTCAGTTGGTAAGGGTGCTACTGCAGGTGCAATTTTCTGTGGCATCATGAATCTTCCAAATCCCCCAACCAAGTTTACGACCTATAATAAATTAATAGGGTCTAAAGTAGAAGATGTCTGTATAGAATCTATGAAGAACGCTGTGGAAGAGGCAGTAATGGAAAATAATGGTAACAGAGATTGACTGCAGCGTTCGATGGTACCTGGCATAAACAGGGACACACATCTCTTCATGGTGTAGTATCTGCCACCAGTATGTATACAGGGAAAGTTTTAGATGTAGCAGTAATATCAAAGTATTGTAGATGTCCACAAAAATATAAAGGTACACATGAAAATAATTGCAAAGCTAACTATAGTGGCAGTAGTGGAGGAATGGAAGTGGCTGGTGTTGCCAGTATATTCCAGCGTTCTGAGGCGTGTGATAAAGTGCGATATGTTAATTACCTTGGTGACGGTGATTCTAAAAGTTTCAAACATGTTCAAGGACTGAAGCCCTATGGTGATGATGTTGTAGTGCAGAAATTTGAGTGTATTGGACACATACAGTAGCAAATGGGAACAAGACTTCGGTGACTGAAAGCTTCGTACAAAAAACAAAAACTCAGTGATGGTAAAGGGTTGGATGGGAAGGGAAGGTTAACTGACAGTGTAATTGACAAAATACAGAACTATTATGGAATAGCTATTAGGCACAATACACAAAGTGTCGCCGAAATGAAGAAGGCTGTTTGGGCTCTTTTTTTTTTCATACTTCTTCAACCGATGAAAATCCCCAACATAGCTTGTGTCCCAAAGAAGAAGACAGTTGGTGTAAATATAACAAAGGATTGCTAACTGGTGAAGTGTACACTCATAAGCACAGTCTGCCTCATGCAATAATGGAGGTGATAAAACCTATTTTCAGAGACTTAGCAGCACCTGAACTGTTGAAAAAGTGTATTCACGGAAAAACTCAAAACCCAATGAAAGTGTAAATAGTGTTATATGGTCGAGAATCCCCAAGACTGTATTTGTTGGAATAGAAACACTTCACTTTGGTGTGTATGATGCTGTTGCGACTTTCAATGATGGCAACATTGTAAGGTGCAAGGTATTTAGAAATATGGGAATGAAGATAGGTTCTAACATGGTACGAGCGATGCTTGCTTTAGACAAGGAATGCCTTCGGGCTGCAGACAGGGCTGTAAAGAGTCTAGAAATACAAGCAAGAGTAAACAGGAGGAGGAACAAGAGGAAGCTGAAGGAGGAGTTTGCAGAGGATGAAGATAATCCATCCTATGGACCTGGAATGCACTAAAAAGTTAATCCAATCTTTGTCGCTCGATTCCCAAAACTTTTATTTTCTCATACTAATTACATGTTTTCTAAGGATCTTCCAAACATATTTGTTTCAAACTTTCAGTAAATGTTACACAGTACCTTCTGCATAATTTAACACAGCCTTTTTCCAAAAAACTGTATATTTTTGAATATATAAATAAAAAATTGGAAAAAATGTTGTGAATTTTCATTACAATTGAAAAAAAAATCATCTTTAATAACTGAACTAAAATTTTGTAAAATCCCTGTGTTAAGTTGTAGCCCATATTCCAATAAATAATATGTAAAAAGTTCAACTTTCTACCTCAAATACTTTGTGAGGAAAGATGTAATTTATAAGCGTTATTTTAACATTGCAAGTATAGGGCGTTCCGGAGCCCCTTAAAGTAACTCCACAGGGTCCATCGCCATTATATTGGAGCAGGTAATCACACATTTGCAAACGGTGTTATGCAATTCAGCCTTGACTGGGTACTCACCTACGGCCTTGTAGCCCAGAAGCTTAGATACTTGGTTTGAATTAGCAGTTTTACCTAGAAATGTTTCAGTACAGAGTCATTTGACACTTTTTAGGGACTACCAATGCTCTCAAATGCCTTGTGAATACAGAAAGGGGAGACCTTCTCAAAGGTTCAATTTGTTTTCTCCAAGACATATAACATTCCACTGCTGCAACTTATGATGGTCACTGAAGCATGCCTAGAGCTTATGGTACCAGAGGACTGGACTGGAGTTGCTTACCAGTCCCCAGCTTAGGAACCTGGAGTCGCCAAGCCCACACCCTGCAAACAAATGCTGGAAGGTATCTAAGATTTCAAGGATGCCATCCTATTGCAAACTGCACAGCAAACTGCCACTTTCAACTGCAAAAATCTTTGAAAATGAATGCGAGATACAAAAGGGTGGTTTCATTCATTACCTTTATGACACCTTTCATGTCAGTTCTGATCAACGGTGAGGCCAAAACGTTTTCCTTGGGAACCTATAAGAAAACTGCATGATTTCAATGTTGAGAATCAGGTTCTGACCTGCATCACAGAGTTGACAATAGAAGAAGGTGAGATGTGGGTAAGGGGAGGTATGACATGTCCATGGTGGTATTGAGCAAAACTGATGAAATGTGGTGCCTACCAACGACAATATCTGACATGAAAGAGGATACGATTATCAGAGTCTAAACTGTACAAACCTTATACCAAGCTGGGAAACTATCACAACTTAGAATAGTGGCAGGGAGATACAGACTTGACATCCTGGGCATAAACTAAGTGAGATGGAATGAATTTGGAGACATGAAGTCCTTGAGTGTGCATACATTTCCATATTCTGGAAAGCCAAATAGTGATAAGACATGTGAAGGGAGCGTGATTGCTCCTAAGTAAATAATGAGGAACAGCTTGATAAACAGGATGCCTGTAGCTTTAAGAATTCTCCTGGAAGATTCTAGGGAAGATTGAGAAACATCTCAGTAGTGCAATGTTATGCACCAACTAAAGCAGCTAGTGAAGAAGTTAAAAGCCAACTTCCATGTGGAAATCCGGTAAACAATCCAGAACACCAGCAGGAAAAATATTTTATTTATGATGGGTGATTTTAATGCAAAGATGTGCACATTTAATCTTGGACTGGGGCAAGTGAAGAGAGAACCTGGAGTGTGCAACATGAATAATAACGGAGAACTTCGTGGATTTCTGTGCCAGTAACGATTCAATTGCTGGTGGCACATAAATAATGTCATAAAATATCTTGGGTGTCTCCAACTCTTCACACTCAGAATCAAACTGACCATCTAGCTTTTAGCAGAAAGTGGAGAACATCTCTCAGATATGAGAAAATGAAGGGGAGTATTCATAGGTCGTGATCGCCATCTTTTAGCTGTGTATGTTCACATCAAGACAGCCACTAAGAGAAAACTTTCCCACACTCAAAAGAAGAGATTTTATGTTGGAAAGACAGAAAAATGGCAGTAGCAGCCACGAGTTCAAACCACAACTGCAAAACCAGTTTGACATCAGATGAAGAAGACACACTGATGAACACTGGAGAATGTGAAAAAATCCCTTATAGGCACAGCTGCAAAAATGGTTGGATTTATGAAACCAAGAAGAAAGGAATGGATATCAGGGCATGAGCGGATGTACTCGAGAGCACGAGATATGGCTGCCAGCTCTGCAGTGAAAACACTGCAGCCAAATGGCAAGGAGTGCTGCTCAATATGTCCTCCATGGATGTACACAAAGCCGACATGACCATCAGCCATTGAGCCATCGGTGTAAACCACTTCAGAGGCCCGGAACACGTCAGGAATCAAGAGGAAAAGACAGCGGAGATTGGTGGGGTTAATGGAGTCCTTAGGGCCATGCAAAAGGTATAGACAGAGCTGCGGCTGAGGTGTACACCATGGATGCGTACATAAATGGACAACAAGTATAGGAAGATGGATGGGAGAAGTCCTGGGCAGCAAATTTATAAATCAATGGCTGAGTAACTACCATGAGCCACACTGAAATGTGTGGCAGCCAAAGTATATAAGAGGCAGAGGTTGAATTGCAATAGTAAAGTTTCAACATCTGCCTTGCCCAGTAAGCATGGTACCACCCCACAAGGGGTTATATGGGCATTAAAATCTTCCAGAAGTAGGAAAGGTTTAAGGAGCTGATCAATCAGTGCAGCTAATACATTAAGGGGTACGGCATCATCTGGAGGGAGATATACATTGCAGACAGTTATTTCCTGCATCGTCCTTATTCTGACAGCAACAGCTTCAAGGTGGTTTGAAGAGGCACATGTTCACTACAGACCGAGTTTAGGACATAAATGCAAACTCCACCTGACACTCGATTATAGTCGCTATGGTTCCTGTAGTATCCCTTATACCGTATGTACTCAAATCTTAGCCGCACTTTTTTTCCTGTTTTTGTTATCCAAAAAACCGCCTGCGGCTTAGAATCGAGTGCAAAGTAATCGGAAGTTCTGAATAATGTTGGTATGTGCCACCACAACTAACTTCTGCTGTCGAATATATGTAGCGATACACAGGCATGCTTTGCAGGCACAAAGATAAATACTGGCACCAAAACCTCTGCATCAGCAAATAAATTAAAAAAAGGGTGAAAGACGAGCTTTTTATTCTCCGCCCGAGTTTCGACCACTGCATTTTCATTTTCATACATTATCCAACGAAGTAAACACAAATTCCGTATTGTTCATCTTCGAATGTAGCAGCACTTCAATGTACTACGAAAATCCGACTGGCAAGACTGTTTGCGATTTTTGTCAGTATGGCCAACTCTACGTTCTGAATTTTTTCCCACCTGTAAGAAGAGATGATTGCTAGTAGGAACTTTTATGAATTGTCAATCACATGCAGTATTCTCTTCACCATAAGAATAATACGAATATAAACATTTTGCCATGTATTCTTTCGTGTTCGCTGCTATCTCATTTAAATCTGGACTGCCTAATAAACTACGAAACTAGGCTGAGACAACAGCAAACGCGGAAGAATATACATATCATGTCTATAATCGTATTATTCTTATCCCTAATAGTGATACAGTCAGAAATGAAGCACAGCAACTGACTAGATTTTTAAATCTAAGATGCCTGATTTCTGTGCAGAATGTAATGTACTAAAGAGGTATCTGGAAAGATTTTCAAACGGAGAAAAATTTTCACTAAACTCTCGTTCAGAACATCATCTATCATACGCAGTCTATTAGTTTGTTCTTGTTGGTTATTATCAAAGAAAGCAGCAGTGTAAGTAACAACAAATAGCAGTCTCTTGCCAGTGTTTCCCTTATGAGACGATTCCTCTCTTTTTTTATTGTAAGCCACGGTAGCGCGCACAAAAGCCAGCCATGCCGCGAGCGGCTACTGGTTGTAAACACTCATTATCAGCGCATGACAGCACAATAATGCATTTTCAGCTTAGAGTGACGTAAACACCTATAACAAAGAGAACGGCACTTATCAGATCAAAGAAAAATAAGCAATCAATCCAAACCAGACGAAGCACGTGAAAAAGGAAGGGTACCCATATAAATATGGACGGAGCGCCTGACGCATAGCAATGGCTACCTGGTAAAGCTTAACTGCTAAGCTTACTACGCGAACCAAACTACTGTAGCTGTATCGTCATTCATTTGACCTAAATTCTGTCTCATGTTACAATGGCCCAACTTTGTTTCGATTTGGAGGTGCGACCTAAAACTTTTCTCTCCCCCTTGAATTTCGAGTCAAATTATTTCAGGTGCGGCTTAGATTCGGGAATTTTTTTTCCCTTGATTTCGAGTCTCATTTTTCAGGTGCGGCTTAGATTCGAGTAAATACGGTAGCCGCGGAGGGCAGAAGTCCGCACTCCTGGGAACCAGGTTTCCTGGAGAGCAATGCAGCTTAACAGTTACTGTAGCTCAGACAGGCAGTGGAGAAAACCACCACAATTCCACTGTAGGATGACATTGTGAGACTTGGAAGGCACGGAATATTCAATGAGGCAGTTTACGCCTCAGGGTCACCTGCTGCCACCGATTTATTGCCTGAGCAGTCTATATCCATTGTGTCTGAGGACCTGGTGAGATCTAGATCCTAAGCGGATGCCGTAATCTCCACCCCATCCTCAGCCCCAGAGCTTGTAGGTAACAGTGGTGTGGGTGCCACCGCAATTTCCTTGGTCTTAGCTGTTTTCTTTTTGGACTTCTCTCACTGCTCCTTGGGTTTCCCTGACTGGGAGGACTTCACTGGCTGTCTCCGGGACTGTGGATGAGCGTGAAGCCCTATGACCAGCGGCTTTTGGGCTCTTCAGTCACTGGCGGATGTCGTCTGTCCCACTAGAAGAAACCTGGGAAGGGAGTGACAAAATGGACCCCTTCGTCGTGAGAGAAGTCGAAGAAGACTTACGCATCTCTGGCTTAGAAGTAGGTATGGATATCCCCAATGGTTGGGGGAGGGGGGGGGGGGAAGTAGGTAATGCAGGAGCAACAGGGAGGGAAATGCCCCCGACCATCAAGGGGGCAGGTGTAGTCTTCCAGCTCTGAGAGGTGACCTGGGTTGGCGGAGCTGATGGTGCCAGAACTGTTGTAGTGGCGGCATAAGACGATGTCGTATGTACAGGATGCAGGCGTTCAAATTTTCTCTTGGTCTCAGTGTAGGTCAGTCTGTCCACGTCTTGTACTTTACGATTTTTCCTTCTTTCTGGAGAATCCTGCAGTCAGGCGAGCAAGGCGAATGTTGCTCTCCGCAATTGACACACATGCGAGGCAAGGCACATGGAGTATTGGGATGTGATGGGCGTCCACAATATCGGCATGTGACACTGGAAGTACAGCCGAACTTCCAGCACTTAAAGCACCGCATCGGGGGAGGTATATAGGGCTTTACATCACACCAGTACACCATCACCTTGACCTTCTCAGGCAATGTATCACCCTCAATGTCAAGGATGAAGGCACAGGTGGCAACCTGATTATCCTTCAGACCCCGGTGGACATGCCGGACGAAATGTACACCTCGCTGCTCTAAATTGGCGTGCAGCTCATCGTTGGTCTGCAAAAGAAGGCCTCTGTGAAATATGATACCCTGGACCATATTTAAGCTCTTATGGGGCGTGATGGTTACACAAACATCCCCCAGCTTGTCACAAGCGAGTAACTCCCGTGACTGAACAGAGGATGCTGTTTTGATCAAGACTGACACAGATCTCATTTCGGACATGCCCTCCACCTCCCCAAACTTGTCCTCTAAATGCTCAACAGAATACTGAGGCTTCATCGTCGTGAAAGATTCCACGTCAGGTCTCGAACATACAAGGTACCGGGGTGAATAAGATTTCCTGCCATCCTTAGCCTGACTTTCCTCCCACGGTGTGGCTATGGAGAGGAACGATTTGGGGTAGTACTTCTGTGCGTTGAATTGAGCTCGTGATCACTTAGAGACTGCTGGTGTTTCACCACCAACAAGAGATGATGGACTACGCTTCATCGCGTGTCATCCACCCTGATGCCACCCACTCCGACGAGAGGCCCTCCCCACAGGTGACACCCATCCACAGCAAAGGCCACCTGGCAGGATGGCCATTGCTGGGAGTTCCGATGCCCGAGAGACCTGGGCATCTACCCCTTGGCATAAGTGTGGAGGTAACGGCGCAGGCATCAGCAGAGTGATCCCTGTGTGGTCGGGGGCTACAACCAACAGAGTACATGGCGGCCACACCACAACAGACTGGCTACCGTGCTGGGTATCAGGTGCAAAGAAGTCCACGGTCATCGTCGACGCAGAAATCGACACTGCTTAGTACATGGTGGAAAACGCACCCAGAAAGGTGTCCTCGCCCAAGAGATGGAGAATGGGCAGGATTGCGATGCGGTGACGAGAAAGTGGGCTAAAGATTTCAATGCACGATTGACACGATGCACCTTGTAAGGCGCCCTTCACCAATTCGCTTGCTCTTCGGGAGAATTTTGAAGAATGGAGGTCAAACCCTACAGGTGACCATCACATAAAGGCCGAAACGTGTGAAACTCCTTTTAGTCGCCTCGTACGACAGGCAGGAATGCCTCGTGCTTATTTTAACCCCTGAACCTGCAGGGGAATCTCGTCCTTATGATTCACCCAGTACAGTGTCATTCTTTTGATTACATTTTTCTCAATGTGTCTAAATCTTTATATTCCTACATGTCATTTCCACTGAAAATTTGCCATTCTCTGCATGTTACCCAAGTCCAACGACTAAAATCTTGCTGAATTTCTCGGATACACTGCTGTCCCGTTGTCTTTTCCAGATTTCTCATCACAAGTTGGTGTAAACTAGTTTTTCCTTGCATTAACAAGATGTGAAAGAAATAATGAATTCTTTTCTTCTTCATTATGCTGGTGATTGGATCAATATAAGGAATATTTTCCAATCTCTTTTGGCCAGGTATTTTTTCTTTATGCTAGTTCTAATGACTCTTCTTACAGTTTTGAGGAGCTGATCAGTTCTTTCATTTTTACTTACAGGGTTTCACACGCATAAGTGACTTCCACAAGTGTTACAGTTTTATTGTATTACATCTTGGTGTATAGTGACAAGTATATTTTATTATATGTTGACCATCTTAGAAATTGAGCTTTTTCTTTAAATTTGTTGATTCTATTTATCAGTATTTCTTACTTAAGTTGCACTTGATGATTTCTCCAAGATACGACTATACAACTGAACAACTATGTAATTTTACAATTCTTTATGAAGGCTTCACTTACACACAGAAGTTTCGAGGGAACGATTTCAGTTTCCTCAAACCAGACTTTTAACACTTTTTTACAACAATTTTTTTGAGACTTGTGTCTGCCAGCAGCTTCTTCCATATCAAAAGCTAAGAGAAAATCGTATACGATGTACATGATGACACACAACCTATGATAAATGGGAGTCCACCACATATCTTTTACCATTAAAATGCACAATTTGAGACAGGTTAAACAAGATTTTAAAATAGGCCTAACTATTTTAGTTTCATTTTTAAAATTTAAACCATTTCATGTAAATTGCTTACAATCACGCATTTTCTTTCTCTGAAATTGATTTTTTCCCCTTTGCTTATCACATCCTTCATACTTGATGAGACTATTCATAAATTGGACAAAAATTTATTACTAAATCAGTTACTTCAGGAGGTTTCAGATTTGCCTGTTTTTAAGCTAGGTACTGCTAAAAAGAACTTTTTGTTTAAAAGGTTCACTTCTTGCTGCACTGTGTAGTCAGATCCTTTGACAGAATTACAAATTGTTTGCCGAGAGCAACTCAAACAGTAGGAAAGACAACAACTGAATTTGTTTCTTCTTTGTAGCTTGGTGTAAATTATTCTTTACATTTTCATCCAGCAAGTCGATACAAGCAGGATTTTTTCTACAGTAGTTTCTAATCTAGTACAACTTCTTGTACTTCAACATCCAAAGTAACTTTAATTTTCTTTTTTATTTGCAACCCAGTTACAAAGTTTTAAGATACATTCCCCTTTTTACAGTATTCACTAAGAACATGTAACATCAAAAGTGAGCACTCTACTTACAGGAGAGTAGTACCTAAGGAATTCATAAAGTCAAAAAATATGGCTGCCAACATACAAATATTTGAAGATTTTTCCAGTGGTTACACAGCTCGCTCACTGGTTTTTGAACAAAATATTTATTATGGAGTATAAGAACACTGAATACTTAAAAAATATATATATAAAAATGTGTTACAAATACATTAGTAATTTTTTATAAACATATGAAAGACAGCTGATCTTGTAAGAAGACTGAATAAAAAAAATTAATAAATTTGCATTAGAGCACGAAAAATATCAAAGGAACATAAAAGCTACTAATTTTATTTGCCCATATAATAGGTCATGTTTTGAAAATTATTCAGGATGTCAAATTTTTGGGGTGTAGATTTTTCCTTTTGTGATGATATATTTATTTATCAAAACTGTAAGCACACCTTTTTTTCTGCTTCAGTGGGTTTACTCTGAGATGTTAGGTAATTTTGTTTCCAATACATACTATGACCAAACTTCAAATAGATTCTATGATTAAAAAAAAAAAAAAAAAAAAAAAAGTGATTTATTTTTAAAATGTTAACAAGTGTCATTTTGTGCCACTGAAATGTTAAAAAATATTGTAACTTCCAAACTCTGGAAAGAAACCCTCAAATTTGTTATCCCCACAAGCCAGGTGTCATTCAAATCTGAGATGGTATGCACGTAAACACCTGGAATGACCCATGTGGATACTTCAAGCAAATGCTCATGCATCACTTTCATGTATGCAGTAGATTCAAGTTACAAAATTGTTCAAGGCTGAAGAAAAGATAGCAATTCCCAAGCATAGCATTGGCAAATGTTTGTTTGTTTGTTTATGTTTTATATTACTGGCAATTCTCAGTTTTAGAAAGATACAAAAAGTGTCATATCACTGAATGCATTTAGTAACATTTGCCATATCACTGATAAAATCTTTCTCTAAAACTGTCGGCATTACTGGAATTTCCAAGAAAGAACTTATAACAAGAAACTAGTGGAGCAACAACATTATTTGTCAAACTATTATTTATCTGGCTATGCTTTCGTTGAAATGACAGTTTGTATTATGCAAAGACTCCAAAAGACGTTAATAAGACGACGGCTACACTTTTATTTTAGTTTTTATGAAAAATACTGAATTCATATATGTATTTTTATCAAAACAAGGGACGACCAAACACACAATTTGCGTGTTACACATACGTGCCAACTACTGGAACGAAGATACACTTCAAATGTTTGTTGATGTAAGAAACAAAATGCAATAATATTACAGATAAAAATTATCAACATACCGCGAGAAAGTGGCTCAGATCAGGCTACAAGCACTGTGTAGTCAACTTTCCCAGTTGTATGTGAAGGTGTTACACCAAGGACGTCACCTTACACCTGCCACATGTTTTGCGGCAAAAATGTTTCTTTTAGCGAGTTGTCTGTTTATACGCAATAATATTTTCGGCAGTTACTAAAAACAATAATATGAAACGATGTCGACGTTGTTTTCACACTACATTCACCGTATCAAATATTATGACAGATAACCGCACTGAGTGACACCACTCCTACCGCCATATCGGAAACAGAGCACTAACGACTGAGTATAGTACACCTAAACTCTGCAAGTCAGTGCGGTGCATGGCGCATTGCTTGAAACTGGGTAAAGATGTTAGTAGCTGTCG
The DNA here is from genome assembly GCF_023864275.1 of Schistocerca cancellata. Classification (NCBI taxonomy): domain Eukaryota; kingdom Metazoa; phylum Arthropoda; class Insecta; order Orthoptera; family Acrididae; genus Schistocerca; species Schistocerca cancellata. The sequence goes on from NC_064630.1 coordinate 623,259,763, forward strand.
GGCTTTCGCAAAGCAAACGGAAACAATTATCAGTAGTTTTATTTCCTACTATCAATTTGAACGTTTTAGAGGTATATGCCATATTAAGTTCACACTAACGTGTTTATAAAGTAAAGGCCATTTTCTTCAATAAAAATAAAGATTTACGGGTAATTTCGTTAAACATAATACGTCATTTTCCCGTGCACTACTGGTATAACAGCCATACAAAAGCCGAATAATCACATGAGACAACGAAGAAAAACTTGGTTTTACACAATTTACTACTGTGTTATTCAAATATACGTGCCACACTGCACTGCACCCTTAAAGCGCGTTATTGCGATCGTTGAAATGTAGGCGACAGAAACAGGTCATGCCTCCTTCCTCCATATTTGCTGTATCAACCTTTCTACCAAAGGATAATTTACGTGCGTACTTACGATTGTAAAAAGAGAAGGCTATCATTATGTATTATTTCCGTCTTTAACTGTCGACTAACGCTCTAAATATTAATTTTCTTACATTTAATGTTGAATCAAACGGTAATGCATTGGGGGGAGGGGGGGGGGATAGAAGTGCAGAGAAAAAGAGAATGAAAATGCGACGAGAAAAAAAAATGGGCTAGAGGGGGAACACGGAAAACAAAGGAGGTGAAGAGGGAGGAAGGAGAAAAATGAGCTGGAGAAGAGCAGAAATGGGAGATGAAGATGGTTGGTTTGTTTGCGCGTGCGCGTGTGTGTGTGTGTGTGTGTGTGTGTGTGTGTGTGTAGGAAGAGAAGGAGGGGGGAGAGGAGAATGGAGAAGTAATTCAAATAAGAGGATAACATTTACATGGGCATTGGAGGGCGAACTTGCTGATAGACATGCAAGCGAATAATTTTCAAATACACTACCACATATTATCTCTCCAAATTCCATAATCAAGGATGTTTCATCCTTTCTCCAACACCAGCAGTATATTTAGTTAGTAGGTTTGTTTGTTTATTTTTGGAAAAGATGCTGTAGCCACCTCTTTCTCCTGAGAAAGGACCCTTACAGGTCCCAAGTGATATAGGGATTCATCTGCTTGTGCGTTTGTATCTGTCCATTCTCGTAACCATTTTGTCAACAGGTAAGTAAACATCCCACTTCTGTCCAATTTATTTTTATGATATATTTTTTAAATTTTCTATTCTGAATTAAAATTTGCTGCAACAAACCAACCTCAATTTGTAGCAACAGAGGAAGAAATAATTTAGGTGGAGATGAAACACTGATCTCTCACTAAATGTGTCACAATGTCAAGTGCCATGAATGCACCTAATATTATAAAATATGATTACAGCATTAGCCCGTTATCTTCCACTTTAGCTCAAATATTTAGGAAAATATATGAGAGCTCCACAAGAAGGTGTAATCGCGTTTTTAACAAACTGCATGTAAGTAGCATTCTACGAAAGTTAGTCAACATAAAATCTTCTGTAGTTAGCTAGGGAAGTGGAACTTCTTCAGTAGATGCATTCCACAAAATATATTTAAAGTACTGTAAAAATGGTTATAAATATCTGATAAAAAAATTATGAAAAATTAAGATGACAAATAGCTCACTGACTGCTAACAGCAAATGGGTAAACCACACTCAACTGATCAATTTAGGACGAAATCTTGATATTGCACACTGTTTCAAAAAACTGCAGCACATTTGTCCCACCATCATCAAATAGAAGTTCTTGTATCTCCTTTCAAATCTAGCTGGGCAAGACCTCGTCAGTACGTCAGAAGCAGTTATGTAAAATACAGACCACTGAGACTGATATCCAACAAGCACTGTAAACTGGTAGAGCACCTCACCATACAAGATACCTGTGCTTCCAGTAATACTGTACATTATTCTTAATATTGTTAGGATAAATACTTTCATTTTCCATCTGAGTGGGTAACAGGATGTTTCCCAGAGCTACAGTTCATTCAATAATTTCTGGGACTGAATTTTTACTCAAGAAACAAGTGGTACTATTGCTCGAACAAAAACAGGAACTACATGAGCCGAAGTTTCCTGTACTAACAGTACTTTTTTTCGCATTTGGTAATGCTTCAAGCACATGAGATCTGCAGTGATGCATGTTTATTCTCTGTTACTATTTTTCAGCCACCAGTGACATTCCTGTGCATCTATTTTTGACCAGAAGAGTGATAACAATCCCCTAACAGTCCTCATATTTGCATGATTTAGACCAAGCAGACTTAACCTTCTTCTGCAAACTTAAATCTGCTCTCAAGGCTGAGCATTTTGAAGATGTTGAAGCAATTCAACAGAATGTCACAGTGATTCTCAACAACATTCCAGTCAATGCTTTTGTCAAGGCTTTCCAGAGCCTCTATGAAGCGTAAAGCAACGGAAGGTGGAAATGATGAAAACAAATTCGATACTTAATTTTAATTGTACTTTATTCTAATGTAATGCCAGAACTTACTGAATCTACTGTGTAAGAATTTGGTTTTATAGCCTTTAATTTGATGCTGAGAGCTGGAATAAAGAGTATGGGCCAGCCATTCTCCAACACACTAAAACCTAAATCCTAAAAGCTCAGGCTGGAATCGGCTATAATAAAGGACAGATTCCCATCTAAATTTGCTTCTGCCCTCTCATTGCAACTTAAAAGGCACTCTGTTAAAATGTGCATGCGATAAACATCATAGACAATGAGTGGGGTTAAGGTTACTTAATCTGACTACAGTGACTGGTATGATGTTATGTCATGTTTGGAGAGTCAGCTTCACTGACTGCAGCTTGTTTGTGCCTCATTCCCAGCCACTCCTCCTCCTCCCACAAGTTCTGGTTTTGTGATGGAACAGCAAAGTGACAAGACTGTGGGAGAATGACATAATGTATCGTGTCATGTTCCCTGCAGGCCTCCTTGGCTTCTAAGCTTGCATGCAGGGGGCTGGCCACAGTGAAACTCTAAATACCTCTTTTTCCACTTCATTCATTTAGTTTTCTACATGCTCTGTTACTGTCGGAACAAAATTTTCTTCCCGTGTCAGAGGAAATGGAGAAAAATGTATTGACTGTCAGACTACTTTCCCTGCTGGACACTCTTGTGCGACAGTCTATCAAGAATTGGCTACAGAAAGCTATCAAGAATTGGAGAATACAAGTATCTATATTTCTGCACTCTAATCTCATGTATACTGCTAATCTCAGGTTCTTCAAAAATCACACCTTCAGGGCAAAAGTGAATCCGAAAGTCAGGATTTGGAGAGGATACTACTCCTGTTTGCATCAATTGTTACACCTGTGGTACTCATTTGAAGGCAGCAAAACTTATTTCAATGTGTAATTAGGAGTATATATACATCGAGTATAGATTTAAGTGTCAGGAAGTCGTTTCTGAAAGTATTTGTATGGAGTGTAGCCATGTATGGAAGTGAAACATGGACGACAAATAGTTTAGACAAGAAGAGAATAGAAGCTATTGAAATTTGGTGCTACAGAAGAATGCTGAAAATTAGATGGGTAGATCACATAACTAATGAGGAGGTGTTGAAGAGGATTGGGGTGAAGAGAAGTTTGTGGCACAACTTGACTAGAAGAAGGGATCGGTTGGTAGGGCATGTTCTGAGGCGTCAAGGGATCACCAATTTAGTATTGGAGGGCAGTGTGGAGGGTAAAAATCGTAGAGGGAGACCAAGAGATGAATACACCAAGCAGATTCAGAAGGATGTAGGTTGCAGTAGGTACTGGGAGATGAAGAAGCTCGCACAGGATAGAGTAGCATGGAGAGCTGCATCAAACCAGTCTCAGGACTGAAGACCACCACCACAACAACAACAACAACAACAACAACAACAACAACAGAAAAAGCCTTTTAGTACCCACACAGTTTGAAAATCGACCTGTGATCCCTTCTTGAATAGTGGTTTGACTTCAGCACTATTTCAGTACCTTTGGGAAACAGCCCTCTTCAAAACATTGATTATCTGAGCTAGTGGGTTTGCAATTTTGTTGTGTACTGCTTTAATAACTCTGATGGGTATTCCATCCCTACTTGCAATTTTTTTTTTCTTTCTTAATGTTAGGATGCATCTTCTACAGAAACTTTTAAAAATTTGTATTTTTCAGAGTTTTCATTTAGGCGAAAAGAATTTACTTCATTGTGATAATCTGTTACATCTACATCAGACTTTACTACATTTCTAAGGAATTCATTAAAGTACTCCGGTATTTGGGTTGTACTTAAATTAGTATTTCCTTCACTGTCAATTTTTGAAATTTCTTGGTTACAGGTTTTAACACCTAACCCAGATTTCATAACTGACCATACAGCCTTTGTCTTATTTTTATGGTTTAAAAGTAGCCTGTTATTTGACAATTGCCTTGCTGCCTTGACAACTCCTGTAAATATGGTTTTACAGAGTCTAACATATTCAATGAAATCAATATCTTTTATTATATTTTAATTCTCGGCGCAGTCACTTTTCCTTACAATGGAAATTTTTATGCCCTGGGCAATCTACTTCAATTTATGTCATCTTATTGTCGCAAAGTTTAGGTGAAAATGTTTCATTAAAGACACCAAGAACACTATTTAGGAATTTCTCAAAGTTTTCATCACTTGTGTTGCAATGATCATTGCCATTTTTTTCTATTTTATCTTATTGCTAAATATTAGCAAGTTTTCTTTGCTAAAGTTCCTTCTCATATGTGAAATATTCCTGTCTGTGGCAACTCAATGAACAATGCACAATGATCTGAAATACCTATATTTACGCAAAATATGTACACATCTTCGTATACATAATTAGTTAGAACATTGTCACTACAGGTTGCTGATTGGCCATTGTCTCTGGTAGACTCCAAGAAATTCAATTTTAAACCTTATTTCTTTACTAAGTCAGCGAAACTTGAAGCACAGCTACTATCACATGCAATATCAATATTAAAATCAGCAGCTATTACATTTTTTTTTTATCTAAAAAGGTCTTCTAGCATAATTTGAAGCTTAGATACGAATAGTTACGTTGTTGACCTCCCTGGAATTCTGTATATTGTTATTATAGCATTTACTAGTGAGTCCACTATTTCTAAACAACAGCTCTGCAAAAGCTACTTGCTAACCTGAAGTTCCCTATTTTGTACAAAATTTTAATTGTTTCTTCAGTAAACCAATGCTCATTTAAAGAAACAATTCTAGAATTTGCAGTCTGACACAATGATTTCCAATTCGTCTATTTTGGAGTTTTCATTGTTTGAAGCACCACTGTTTAAAGCATTTATATTGCAGCGCATAACAATCTACTTCATCACTTATAGGCTTTAGCACATTTCTTGCCAGTAATGGTTTGGTTTTGTCTTTCTTAATTCTACACAAGTTTTTTCACCCCCCCCCCCCCCCAAATCACTACTTATCAGTTTCCCTTATTTTTTATAACCTGGCAAGTATCTATGAATATATTACTGAATATTTTTGAGCCCAACCTATTCAGATGTAGACCACCTTTGGCAAGATACTTTGCACTTAGAAATTTGTTGGGATCAATGAAAATGACTCCTAGCTTATTGCAGTATTCATTAATGTTGCTATTTATTCGCTCCACATAGCTGTCGTTCACTGATCTCCTGTAAACAATACCACTGATTATTATACTGGAATCCGTGTAGAGACTTCTGGCCATTCAAATAAGGTACCTTGTGCAGTTTACAATTTCTTCCTCACCATTGTTTCAAAGGGAAATTGTTCCTACATGGATAAAAACATCTTCTGGATTTCTGTTACTTCTATCTGCTGCACTCTCTCTTGAGTTTAGAGTACAGTTCACAGGTGTGTGTGTGTGGGGGGGGGGGGGGGGGGGCACTCTCTCTTGAGTTTAGAGTACAGTTCACAGGTGTGTGTGTGTGTGTGTGTGTGTGTGTGGGGGGGGGGGGGGGTTTAAGTTGGCCGTGTACCCCCAGGGGGTTGGTTTGTCAGTGTACCTGATGATGACAACGTGTCTGATCACCAAAATATGGACCAGTACACCGGTGGACTGTTCACTCTATGAAGATATTGTCTATGATTGTGCTGCTGTTCCCAGGAACTCTAGTTCAAAAGTACACTACCTGTACCAGAGTATAAGATCCAAGTAAAACTGTTATTATTATTATTATTATTATTATTATTATTATTTGAGATCCAGTCAAAACATTTATATTCCAACCTCACACAAAATTAACTTCATGTCTTTCTTATGGGCTGAGCGTAGCACAGCATCAAGCCTGGAGACGAAAACTCTGTTGTCTGAACTGGAGGATCTGTAGAGGCCCATAACTGGAAGCGCCTCCTTTGAAAATTCAAACTCACTTATGGTACCTCCAAATATTCAATATTTACAAAGTTCTGGTATATAAGTGACCACCCCTCCCATGCTCGACATCCTCAGTGGACAGAAATCAGATCAGATGTACCCTTCCAAAGAAAGCCTTTGTGTTTCTTCACTATTAAATGATGCTGTGAGATATAAAAAATATCAAAGTCCAGATCCATTAGCAGTACATCTATTTTACCTCTAACTCCCCTAATTTTTTGATGAAATAAGTTAAATGAGCCTTCTGATCAGCATTGCTCACTTACTGAACTAACTCACAGCATGAAAGGAGCTTTCGTCAAACAGGGATACCTCCTAACCAACTTTATTTTAAAGGTCTAGCCCTTACAGTTACCACAGGAATTTGGCCCTGACTGCATCCAGATCCATCAACTATACTGTCACTTGTAAGCTTAACCAAACATTCTTTCCAAATCTTATTCAGTAGGTGTAGGCTGCATCTACAACAAGCTGATCAATGGATACTCTCATCAACTGGCACCACTTAAATGTGTGTCTTGTGAGCAGTCATCAGTGCCCTGACAAGTTGGGGTTTATCATAATGCCAAAACAGCTGGACAAAGTTAACATTGGTAGTCTGAATAACAATCCTGTGCAAGTCACTGCTTATGTCACAAAAGAGCAGTCTCTACTGAACTATTTCCAGCCCCTCTCATTATCACTACCTGATCCTCTATGAACAACAAATGAAAGAACATTATAGAGCAAATTTGAAAGTAGACACAAAAATAGATTATAATAACTCTACTTTAATGAACAATGAATAAATTGAAAAGAAAATAGCAAAAATTAAAACACAGAAAAAAATTATGAATTTTTGTATTTACAGCAACTGAGGACAACAAATGGGACAGTAAAATGAATAAATATTATATCAAGTACTTTTGAGAACTAAATAGTTTCTTTTTATATATATATCAGGCTTCCAATGTATCTGAAAAGGATTCTTTACTATCAGCTTGTACTGCCAGTTCTGACTTACGGCTGTCTAACTTAGGAAATAGCACAAAGAATACTAAAAAACTGACGGTTGCTCAGCAACCAATGGATAGATGCATGTCAGGAATGGCTAAAGTGCAATTACATTGTACCACAGCTTTCCCATTACGTACTGCTGCTGACAATTTTTATCATTGTTCATAGCTAACAGTTGATAGTATACAGTAGCTAATGAGAATCGCTCAATCTTATAACCTTGGTAATCACCAATATTGTACTGTTTTTCCTTAATATGTTATGATTCCTGACCTTTGGTTAACAGAAACGCGAACTCTGTCCACAGGCCCTGGCGGGCCCATCAGTACCGATTGACCACGTTTCATCCTCTGTCAGTGGCACACTTTGATGTGGTACGGAGAAGTGTGGGGTCAGCACACCACTCTCCTGGCCATAGTCAGTTTTTGTGATCTGGAGTCGCTACTACTCCGTAAAGTAGCCTTTCGACTGGCCTCCAGAAGCTAAGTGCACCCTGTCCCAGTCCATCCACCAAGGAAAAATTACTAGCAGTACTAGGAATCGAACCCACGTTGGGACCTAATAGCACAGCTTAAACTGCTGCGAGTGAAACAAATAGTTAAATAACTTCATTTACAAAATACAGGAAATTATGAAGGAGTGATGTGACTGGCTATTGTAGTGATTCGAGAATTTCTGTGTAAATTCTAGAACCACTCAGCCTTCTACCGTCTCGAACACACGATATTCTGGATATGAGTGTGGGATGGAAGAATCCTACCTACTGCGCATCACATGTTTGTGTGTACACGTTTAAAATCAGTCGCGGAAAGAAAGTAGATGCAGCAGTCAGACAGCACCGACAAATACCTGTCGGGCAAACCATAGATGTTTTAGTGAGTGTGTAAGGAAGAACCATGGAGTTTATATGCAGCTCTGTGCTTATTGTGTCGTGACTATTGTTATTAAAACAAGAAGAGTTGAAAAAGTACTCTTTTAAACTCCTGATACAACCTTGTTAGAGGCAAGACTCATTTTATGATTCATGTTAAGAAAGGTCATGGTATCCAAGCCAACTGTCTTTTAATTGTATCTTTATTTGTTTCTAACGTCCGACTGTACGAGATACTTGCAGGAAGCTACATATTCAATGTGGAAAGCGAGATTTTTATTGTGTATGGAGGTCAAATACATAGTTAGCTGACGAAAAGTAAAGTTTGCATGTCTATTTATTTCATAAGTAGAAAGAGTTTAAAAATTCCTGTACTTAGTGTTATTCGATGGAGAAGTCAAGAGGGTTTCCAGCAGCTGGCTATTCAGTAAAGAAGAGTGGCTGCAAATTCCAAGTAAGTCACTTTGTAAAGAAGTGGAAGGTTGTTTGGGGGAGTAAGCCTTTAAGTCGTCAGATCATTGGAACATGGTGACCTGTGTGAAAGGACTGAGAAAACAGGAATTTTAAGTCAAAAATGAGAGAAGCTAGTATGTGTTGCCATAGCAGCCAAAGATAAGACAAGGAAATTACTCTGACACACTGGAATATGTTCAAGTATCCAATTTACATGGAAAAACATTGAAGAAATGAAAAATTTACAACAATAAAAATAGTAAAGAAAATTTAGACGTATTTGTCTAAGAAGAAGCACGCATAGAACGCTTAAGCTAAGAAGATCCAGTGCGGGGAGTATACAGCTCTCACATACATCGCAGGGACGCACATGTGGAAACCAACATACATCCAACGCAGGGGGCACCAGCTGCTATTCACCGATGCTGACCTGCCTCCACATTCACTCACCTACACAACTAGAATTCTACACCAGTGAGTGTGAAACAAAACCTGATTACTTTAATACGAAGTGGTACACGATACTGTTGAGTGAACTGTTATTGTGTAATTATCATATTTAAAGTTAGTTTTAAATGCTTACAAGAACTAAGGCACATAGAAATATGGAAAATATACACCAGGTTGGGGAAACTCAAGACCCAGCTGTGGCCATGAAGATTAGCAAAGAAATGTCTGACTGGGCTGAGTTGATAAATTTAATCAAAGCTCAGAGTCTTAAGTTAAACTCATTAAATTCTCAATTAAATGCTAAGAGTGCGACTCTAAAAAAAGTAAAGAACTAGAATTTTTGGAACAGCGATCAGAAAATTAATTTTTTTTAATTTATTTTAAAGAGTGCTCCATCTTCAAAGGATGCCATAGGTCTGATGATGGTCATGTGATATGACCGAAACCGGTCACCTATGTTCTTGTAGCATACATGGTGCGATCAAGACTGAATTTTTTTTAAAGAACTAGACTTGGTAAATTCTCAATTAAATACTCAATCGACCCATTTAGGTTTGTTAAATGCCAAAGTCGACTCTCAAAGCAAGGAATTTAGTAATCTATGCGAAGGCGTGGGTGCTTTGAAGACTGAATTCGATGCCGTAAGTAATAACGTAGAGAATTTAAAAGTAGATTTAAAGAACGAGTTGACAAATTCTTTGACCACTCATATAGATCATATGTTTACTAACCTTAGTCAGAAACAGAATGATACTTTTCAAGATTTATCGAAAATATTAGAACTTATCGAAAAGTTAGAATCTTTTGAAAACGTGTACAATATTAAATATAATGATGTAAGACAGGGAATGAATACTTTGAAAAAGAGTGTAGATAAGCATAATGAATTAATGTCAATTATTCAATCGCAAATTACAGGTGTCAATACATGGGTAGACACTGTATAAAGGAATTTCAAAGAGAAAATAGCTCACTCCAATATTATAGATATAATTAGTTTGGAGGAACAATTTGGAGAAATTATAGATTGAAAGGTTACTGGGAGAATAACATCCGGGAACGTATCGCCTATTCCTTCTTCCGAACTTAATGGTACCAGGAAGGATATGGACGACCTGTGGAGAGAACTTAAACTTATCCAAGACAAAGTAGAAAAAAAGGGTAACTTCCCATAATATTGTGTTAACTAGTGAAACAGTGACTGATTTGCAATGGGGAGCTAATTCAGGGTTATCCAGACAATTTCCTAAATTTAAGTCGGATGGAGATGTACATCTGACCCATTTCTTAAAAAGATTTAACCAAGCTTTGCCAAAAAATTGGGAAGATTCCAAGAAGATTGAATTTGCAGTGGGGTACCTTGTAGGGGAAGCCTCAGAATGGGGAACAGTAAATATTGAGAATTTTTCCTCTTGGGAAGACTTTCAAAAACATTTAAAGAGAAGTACTGGTCTGCCAGTGCTCAAGAAAAATCAATATCAGATCTATGGGACCCAAAATATTATAATACTTGGGGTACTAAAGGGAAATATTTCGATTGGCATTTAACACAAAAAAGGGGGGAAATACAATGTAAAGGATGTAAGAGTAACGACTGTCATATCCCGAGTTGTTTTTGGCATTTTTCAAGATAGCTTCCTGCACTGAATTCTTTTAAAATCTTCTGTAATCTTATTGCTTAGAAAACAAGATATGACAATGAAATAGAGAACAACTTAAGAGAATCACGGAAAAAAGTGATATCTAGACGAGATAAACTAAACAGAGTATGATGTGTGGAAAATATAATAAGATGTGACTAGCTGAATAACTGTTATGCCATAGTGTATAGATTTTCTATTTTGTATAGAGTATTTTATACCTTTTATGAGATGTGATATAGGTGGGAGGGTTTGTATAAATTTTGAAAGGGATGGGTATTGTAGCTGAAAGCATGATTTACAAGAATACATAAATCATGATTAACACAAAACACACATCACACCTTTCAAACAACACTCACAAACAAGTGTACCTGATTTTTCATCATTTTCCGTTTCCATAGTGTTGTAAGGATTTCCTTCGGGACCTCAAATGGTGAAGGTGGGACAGGTCCGTTCTGTAGGAGACAATTTAACACCAAACCTCCTCCGGCATCTCACTCAAGTGCCTGAGTGGTAGGGATCCCAGGGGGAGGGATGGGGGGGGGAGGAGGTTTCCTGTCTTTGGGGCTATCTTCTTTCTCTTCTTCAATCTTAGCATCCATATCTATTTTTTCCTTTCTTACTTCTCATTTGAGAATCTGTCTATTTTTTCCCTCTTTCCATATTCACAAACTTCTATTGCTGAAGTCCGTCCTTATTTCCGTGGTTACATATTCATGTGGAAATTGAGATTTTTATCGTGTATGGAGGTCAAATACTTCATTATTTGATGAAAAGTAAAGTTTGTACGTCTACTTATTTCAAACTCTTTGCCCCTGTATATGTCTGCTTGTGTCTGTATATGTGTGGATGGGTGTGTGTGTGTGTGTGTGTGTGTGTGTGTGTGTGTGTGCGCACGCGAGTGTATACCCGTCCTTTTTTCCCCCTAAGGTAAGTCTTTCCACTCCCGGGATTGGAATGACTCCTTACCCTCTCCCTTAAAACCTAAATCCTTTCGTCTTTCCCTCTCCTTCCCTCTTTCCTGATGAGACAACCGTTGGTTGCGAAAGCTAGAATTTTGTGTGTATGTTTGTGTGTCTATCGACGTGCCAGCGCTTTCGTTTGGTAAGTCACATCATCTTTGTTTTTAGATATATTTTTTCCCATGTGGAATGTTTCCCTCTATTATATACTTATTTCATAAGTAGAAAGACTCTAAAAATTCCTGTATCTAGCATTATTTGACAGATAAGTGAAGAGGGTTTCCAGTAGCCGGCTATTCAGTAAAGAAGAGTGGCTGCAAATTCCAAGTAAGTCACCTCGTAAAGAAGTGGAAGGTGGTTTGGGGTAATAAGCTGATACAACCCAGATCCACACTCACACTATAAGTCATCAGAACGTTAGACTACCCACATTTAACTTGTGATTCATCATCTTCACTTTCCGTCATTCATCATGCAAACTGGAGCCAACGGCAGCATGCAATGAAAGAGCCGCAGTAAGCATAAGTACACTTTTATCATGAAGATTTCCAGGAGAGACAGGAAAAAGATAAAAATGCACCAGGGGTGGACAGGAATGTAAGATAAATTATGAATGTAATGAAAATGAAATACAGGTGGGTTGGACATACAGCCTAGTAAAAATGGATGGTAAATAGACCAAAAAAAGTTGCTTTCTGGATACTAAGAGATGAAATGGACCAAGATGATGAGGTCCTTAGATGAAATTAGAAAACATATAGCACCAACAACAATGCATACAGCTGAAGACCTTAACACTTATTAATGTCTAGAGGCTGCTTATATCCATCAATGTATGTATGTAAAAGATGATGAGACTTACCAAACAAAAGCGCTGGCAGGTCGATAGACACACAAACAAACACACAAAATTCTAGCTTTCACAACCAACGGTTGCCTCGTCAGGAAAGAGGGAAGGAGAGGGAAAGACGAAAGGATTTGGGTTTTAAGGGAGAGGGTAAGGAGTCATTCCAATCCCGGGAGCGGAAAGACTTACCTTAGAGGGAAAAAAAGACAGGTATACACTCGCGCACACACACACACACACACACACACACACACACACACACACACACACATATCCATCCACACATATACAGACACAAGCAGACATATTCAAAGGCAAAGAGTTTATGTATGTATGTCAAATAGCTGATAATCGTAAGTTATATAATTATGTAAATTGCACCACTTCCAAATAGTGTATCATATGTTCATATCTTTATATATGTAAACTGCATAAAAATCACTATTTCAGCTGCACGAATTTCCATTCTGTCACCAGAACAGTGCATTGTGGGAAAGGTAAAGTTTGAATGTAGGTGAAAGAGAAAGTGTCACAATAGATTCTTTTTGTATTTATGTCATTACAGTTTTTTTTCTTTAAAGCATCGACATTATTCATTTATCATCTGCTGTAGATCCAATCAAAAAGAACTTTCTGGGATGTGGAACAGGTCAACGTATTCATTAACTAAAGAGAAGCACCTCTTTTGAACTTAATCTATACACTGTATTAACAGTTACCTACACCCTTCCTATACTTCTTAATGCTATTTGTGCTTATGCCAGCTTAAAAAACACTACTATGAACTAACTGAAACATTCCAGCCAACATACAGCCCATCCATGAACATGGAAACCCAGCGCTGAGGATCGGAACTGTGTGTTACTTTGACTTCACTTTGGATAATCAGTCAACATGGCACCTGAACATCACGAACCGCTGGACAATGTGTTGGGTCATCTCAAACAAAAGTAACTGCTGCTAAATCCTACTTTCAGTTAGCATATCCTGTATCAGACACTGCTCCGACTAGTCCTAGTGGGGGGAGATGAGGAACTAGCAGACTCGCACATCAAATTACAGCAGTCTTCAGAAAGCAGGGTTACCATAAGTTTCCCCAAGTGCAATTCCCTGATTCCGAGACAAGTTTTAGGATTTTTCCCTGACAAATTTTGAGATATCAAGAGTAAGTTTAGATGTAAGTTGACAATCTGTCTTTGCAGCTACAGTACAAGAGACAATAGTGCAAATGAGAAAATATCTAACAAAGAAAGTTGCAAGCAGATGACATTTCCTGATGTGAGCAAAAATCTTAAGTAACAACATTAATATTTTTTGTAATGAACTGTTTTTAGATGGAGAAAGCAAGCCAAATATATGTGTGTTTATTAAGACCACTGGTGTTATTTCATTTCAATAAAACGAAACACATTTGGTGAGAAAAATTTCCTTGGAGTCGCAAGACAGATTTAAAATACCGTCACTGATTTCAGAAATAGCCTCAGCAAAAAGTAGGCCTCTTGAAGGAAGTGTATAAGGAGGGCAAGAATTGTGTAAACTAAAACTATAGGTGACCGCCAATAAAATGTTGGTTCTACTATGTTCATTATTATCAGTTCTCACTCACTGTGTTATATCTATTATTTTGCAAGTATCGTGTGATTTTTCTTTCGAGAAATATATAAGTACATAGTGCACAAACTGACAGCAATCTTACTAGCAAATAAACTACTTTTGAAGTGCCAAAACGTACTAGAACAAATAAAATGTCTATAAAATGCCACACTGCACAACATAATTGCAGGGAGACAATTGCAATTCCAGAAATCTATCACCCAAGGCCTCTGGCCTGCTGAGGAGCACCGCAGTTCTGGGTCCATGGATAAATCACGAAAATCCACTGCATTATGCCACACTCAAACAGACCCGGCCTTTGGGTAGATGGGTGAGACAAGATTTGATGGGCAGGGCCTGCACATTGGCGGGAACCGAGTGGCTTCAGATCGACAGGCCCGATATATTACAGATACATGCCAAAACAGCTTTTGGTTTGCCCCATCATGGAAATCCACTTCTGTGGCCAGCTATTCATGAGCCACACACACACACACACACACACACACACACACACAAAAATCACTCAGATACAACTCATGCACACATGACCACTGTCTAAGGCCGCTGCACCTACAGTCTCTGAGAATCATATCCAAGCAAACCACTCTTCATGCACCTCATCACCAGCTGCTAGGCTAGCGACAAGAAGTGATAGCAGCACTGACTGCAAGCTGATGGGAGTGGTAGGAAAGGAAGAAACAGTAGTAATGAGGGAGTAGGGAAGTGGCGCACATATTCACCTGCACTCAACCAGCAACGATGCATGACACCATAGTAAACAACCCATCTCACCTAGCTGAGACAAAAACGAGATTTTTGCAGCTCTTTTTTTCCCCTTCAAATTTCCCTGATATCTCATTGATGTGCTTGAAATTCCCTGAGTTCCAGAACATAGGTTAACCCTGGAAAGGTGCACTGCTAATGGTGCTTGATCTGCCTAGGATGTCTGCAAAGCTCAAGGTCACAGGTGTCATGCTACCCATCAAGGATGACCCTCTGGATAGATACCACACAACTGTTAGTGCGACAGATTCGGAATCATCATAGCCAGGCTCTTAAACATAAAATTCATCATAGTGCCAATATAGCATATTTGTATCTACTGAAAAGATAATCAGGAGGAATGAACGAGTTAAAAGGGATCATAACAACAACCAAACAAGTTGCATAAATTGCACACTAAATAAAATAGGAGGAAAAACCAGAGGATCATGGACTTTAACATGGTCAAGGCACACAAAGACACAGCAAGGACTTCACCACTTCTTTGTTTACTTTTCCAGGGTCACTGACTGTTTAGGAAGATAGCTTAAAGGTAGTTCTACCACATCAGCACAAGATTTTAATACTATGCTAGAAACGGCATCACAGCCAGAAAAATTAAAACCTTTTTATGACACCTGTCCTATATTATTTTTTGAAGTATTATGGTGTTAGCTTGTATATATAATGATGTGTGCCTCATTTTAGTGAGTTTTCATGTGATGTTAAGCACAAGATATTTGTTAACATTCTGCCCTTTTTCATTCACCATGTAGTTAAGTATTTAGTTTTGGTAATAACTTTTCCAACTACAAGTTTAAGGCAGATCACTGATAACCTAAGCTACTGCTATAAGTAAGCTTTCAGATTTTATGTGGTGACATACAAACAAAAGCAGGTGCACAAACAGTTTTACCAATCATAATGCAATTGCCATAGGTGTGACATGTGGTCTCAAAAAAAATAAATAAATAAATAATAAATAAATATATTATTTCAGTACAGTATGATGCCTACCCCCCCCCCCCCCCCCCCAAATACCTCAAGTTCAAGGCACATTATGATGAACCCTAGTTATGCTTTGGGAAATATGGTCACAGCAGTGGTGCCATTAGCACCAGAAAGCATGCAGAATTACATAAATTATGTTTACCACAAATTGCCAGTGCAATAGGTAACTGGGAGAGCTTGTCTTATTAACAGTATTTTTTCCTACATTATATAACTTTGTGGTTTTGCTCCCTTTAACCTTTGAGCTGGTGCGCCTTTTCCATAACACCAGTGGGCACGTGGTGTACTTTGTACACATGTAAAGAATAGCTTTTTTATGTTACCACATTGCAGTTTAATCTTAGTTTAACTAAGCAATGATAAAATGAACTTCAATTATATGACCTACGTCACTGTTTAATTAAGCAATAATAAGGTAAACTTTCGTTATATCACTCTATTGCCACATACAAGTGTTACACTACAGTAATGACCCACTCAAAGCATTACACTGTGCAGCTGCTTCAGCTCCCAGCTGACCTCTTATTCGAATCTGGAGCAATTTCTTGCACAGATCACAATTTTTTTCTTACCTAGTTCACTGTTTATTGTATATTACTGCTGCTCACTTGGAAGCAACAATGAAGGAATAGGCATGGGCTTGCAATTGTAAAGCAATGGAAGGGTACAAGACAATGTTATCTGCAGTTGGCGCACTTTATACATAAGAAAACTGCTTGAGTCTTATTAATCTGAAAAGATGAGTGGGTCCAAAGATTCGCAAGCAGGATGAATATCAGCTGAGAATGACCAAGCTAAAATTCAATAGCCTCCTAGCCCATAGCCAAATTGGCATAAATTGATTCCCGACAGTTGCAGTGGGCAGCATGCAGTTGCACTGTACACTTAACTCAATCAATCACATAATGTGATTTTGTAAATGTTGCTATGGCAATGTCTCAGTGTTCCCAGAACTCTATACATGAACATGGTTTTCACCTGCAGCCATTTGCACTTCGCAGTTGAAAGTTGGCAACAACCTACCAGCTGTCAGGGACTATCTTATGCCGACTCGACTATAACACATATGCTAACTGAAAGGTAGATAAGGTCAGCTGTTGTGGTGTTTACCACCATTGGATGCACTGTCGATAGAAATTTATCCCTAAAGCATGTTTACTTTGAGCATTATGGCCCAAGGACACACAAATACAGGAACTATACTGGAGAAGCTCATTACATATTTAAAAGATGATGATGACAATATCTGGAGTGTGGAGCACTCAACTGCGCAGTTATCAGTGCCCAATCAAACTCTCAATCTTTGCACTATCCAGCCTCACCACTTTCCTGAATGATGCGGACAAAATAAACACCCAGATTCTGGGCAGAAAAAATCCCCAACCCAGCCCGGAATCAGGACCGGGACCCCATGATCCAGAGGCAGCAATGCTAGCCACTAGACCACGAGCTGCTTATGTGGTTTGTAAGGCATTGTATGTCAAATCAATACAGAAAATAATAAAGTGCTACCATAGTGTTTCATGCCAACGAAGATGTAATTTGCTCCTCTAAAATTAGGATTAAACTTAATGGAATATATGGACAATCGATGAATTGAATCTCAGGTCTGTGGTTCATCTGCTTCTGTGACCACTTCAATCACACACATACACTGTGTGTGTGTTCCAAAATAATTCCCAGAATCATAACCCATCACCATTACATTGCTCTGTACAGGCCATGGTGGTGAATTAATAACTTAGGGATTCCTGACAACAATGCTCCATTCTTGCAACACTGTTGGTCATGTTACTTTGCACTTTCTCTGTGAGACACATTGTTCCAGTACAATGCCTAAAGGCAGTTACTGAAGTGCTGGTGGGTAAGTGGCAGACTATAAACTCGAAAACGAGATTCAGTTACCTGTATTTTGTGCTGTATGTAAACTTCCTCCATATGAAAGGATTGAACCTGATTATAACAGTATGTAAAGACTAATTAAATGTGTTAATACATTTTGCTATTGAATGTATAATGTATTTTACAACTGATGGCAGTGACACAGGATAGCTTTAATTTTTTGTGGCAAGACAGCAAAATTTTACCATGTAGGCTGTTGTAAATAATTTCACAATACCTGAAGATGAGATGCAGATCAAAACGTGGAGTAAATACAGAATTATTTACCAGTAGTTGAAATGTGATTATGTTCAGTCCAAAGTCAGCCTTTGGAGTTTTTCTAATAAATTATGGTCAGTATTGTTGGCCATCACTTACTTTCAGGGGGCAAATTTATAATAATGCCAATATATAAATAATTATAAAACAAAAAGGGATACACTACTTAGCTTTCAGAACTAATAGTTCCTTTGTTGGAGAATATTAGGTTGAACAAGGACAACAGGTGACTCCGACCCCAGGAGGAACGGGGCCCACTTGTAGGTAAGTACTAGATGGCAGTTCACACTACTGGTGAGCCTGCCCTTCCTTTCCAACTTAACCTTCTCCAACACATGCTGCATAATGAAGGAATTATCAGTTCCAAAATTTAGATAGTGTACCCACTTTTGCTTTTGTATACCTATCTGCACCTCCTGAAGGTACGTACTACCCAGCAATTCTCTCATAATTTATTAGTGTTCTCAATTAAATTTTCCTTTGGTACAATTAGGAATTTTTCTGTCACTAATCTCATCTGGCAGAGTGTGTGTGTTGTGTGTGTGTGTGTGTGTGTGTGTGTGTAAGCACCAAGTTGCACGACAACCACCAGAGCCCATCTTTAACTTACTAGATACATTAGTTTGAGTGCCAGAGGAAAGCAGCACACTACCTCCAATGCTACCTTGCCTAGTAAAGTTGCTGAGGACAACTTTACTGGAGTCATTGGACATCTTCCACCTCGAGAAACTTTGGTGTGTACATTCTGAACCCAGACATTGCTAATCATCTGCTACATATTGAATTGAATGCGCTACATCACACAGCACCGTCCACTGTGTGTGTCAAATCAGTGCATATTCCTAATAAAGTTGCAACACAACAAGCACACAGAGTCCAAAAAAAGCTTACATGAGACCACAGCTTGCTCTCCTCACTCGAGTCATCGAAAGTTATTTTAAATAAATTATAGCGATCAAATCATCGTGCCCAAATCTCTTCATAGCCCAGGAGGTGAAAACTCATACCTGCCATTCACAGTTTACTGACAATTCTCTCTAACACCTAAATAAAATTTACTGTGAGCCTGATGATCAAATTAGGGTGCTCATACTACAGTATGTAATGTTCCCACATGACACTCTTTCAACATTAATGAATGTTGCTTTCAGTAAATATACTGTATTATTACTGCACAACAACGTTGCTATTAAATTATCAAAAATAATTTCAGCTTACCATTTTTTGTGTATTCTTGTTAAGATCTTTGAGGACAACTCGCTTTACATTATATTCCTGCATCCTCTTCACTGCAGTAGGTTTTGGCTCAAGTTTCATGACACCAGACACAACTGAATGGAGGACCGAGGCTCCTTTAGACACTCTCGCATGTGAAGCTGGATATATGTTTTCAATTTGCTCTTCCATTGTAGATACCTTTAATGAAATTTGTAATCTTCATTAAAAAAATTCAAATTTCCAAGAAAGAGGTTTCACTAAATAAGAAAAGAAGGAAAGTATATAGTGTCTTATTACACTACTGCACCAAACCAAGAATGGTGCTGTATGCAGCTCAAAGTTACAACCCATCTTTGGTCTTGAAATCAGCAGCCTCTGAGCTGTGACACTGTCATGAAAGCTGAGTCCAACCACATTCTGAGGAGTCATTCTGCCAATGACCTCAGTACCTGATCTGCAATACTGTCTCTGAGACAGATTGAATGTGATAGCCAAAACACACACTTTGTTATTTCAAAGTGGTATGTGTTTAATCTATTTTTCATCACAGAATTCAGAAGTGGTTATGAAATGGATATTTACCATCAAACACAACCATTCCCTACTACACGGTATAGAAACAAAAGTATTTCAACCCACACATCTGCCATGTTATGCATAGCACTCATTTTTTTTTCCCAAATCGTGTACTCATATTTATGCCCAGCATTCGAAGCTTTATGAAATTGGCTAGTCATAAACACCACGCATAAAAATGCTCGACTCTTATTATGCCTACTTGGTGTGGTCTTAAACAATATTGGCACAAGAACCATTTAACAGATACCAACTGCTTACATATTTTCTTTATAGTACTTTTGATTGGAATAATCTTTTACACTTTAAGCATTGCTATAATCATAGGATGTAGATTTTCACAACATACACTTCAATAAAATGGAATACAGCTAGATACAATCTTTGAACGAAATATACAATTTTGACTTCTGTTGATTGTACCAGCACAGTAGGGCTCATCACTCTCGATTTACATTAATCATGACCAACTATTTGAAACTTAAATCTAAAGTTTAATGATGACAGAAAGATCTATAGCATGTCTCAACAGAAGCTGCCATACTACATAAAGAACTCACAGTGAGGTTAATGGAGAGGATAAATTACTTTTCGATTTAATTCTTTGCGTTATACGTATTTCTGTTTCTAAAATCTTTTCTATGGTGTTAATTCCCCATAGAAAGAAGCTGGATATTTAAGTTTTATGTACTTATACAAAGTGCAAATAATAATGCATAAAAAAGGAAAGAGGTGGGTAGAAAGAAACAAGAACAGAAGTTGAGTGAAGTGAAAATTAAATACCTCTTAAGCAAAATTTAACATGGTATGATAACTATAGTGACCTTTCTCCTTCTACCTGAACATGCTCTCCTTTAAATTTGATCAGCCCTGAGTAAATGGAGCAAATCACAAGTGGATAAGGCAGTGAACATAAATTTTACTGCAATGTTTAAAGGAGTCTGCATCCAAAACATGAAATTAAGAAGGAAGTACTTCACACAACAGTACATTATTACTTTCTGAAAATTTTGCACATTGTACTAGCCCAATTTTGTCAGATATTACTATACACAAAAACGATCTTTGAATATCAAAACTAAAGAAGTATATTATAAAAAAAAAAAAAATTGAGTCTGAAAACAAATATTGACAGACAAGAAAAGAAAAAAGGGAGCACTATTTAAAAATTGTGATAAGAGATGATAAATACCATTCAAATGTGTATATAGGTTATAGGATGAGGTAAACAAAGAATTGAACTAGTAATAGGTTATAGGAAGAGGAAAACAAAGAATTAAACCAGCTCTTCATAAACTTTTTATTTCTGTTGAAACAGTGTATAAAATTATGCAAAAAACCATGAACAGTTGATAATTACTTGCTGGACTAAGTATGCCATTGGAGCCACCACTGTAAATAAAATAGCGTAGCCAAAATTCATCATTAATTTTTTGCCATTAGATATACCAATAAACAAAAGATTAGTTGCACAGGAAGTACTAGCGTTCTCTCCCATTCTACAGTTTCAGAACAACCAGAGAAAATTCTATGTAGGCCTACTGCACAGGAACAGAAATATTTTACAATACACCTAGAAGTGTAGCATACACATACAACAACTGTAATTAACAAAATGTATACAAGAGGTGCAAATAAGTTTTAGTTATGTGCTTATTGTTTATTATGCAAAGTCTTGAGTACCTTGGGACAAACTGTACAAATTGGGTCTAGTGTGAATCTTTCACTGTTTACAGTTCATAAAATAAATCACAGAGAGCAAGAAGTAGGGGATGCACTAATACAACATCAATGCAAATAGTATTACATAATGGCTTAGTGAGTTTTGTATTTTCCATCACGTGTTCTTGCCGTTGAAGCTACCAAATTTGTAAAATACACACTCATTTTACTGATGCAAATTAGGACTTATGCTGCAACAAGTTCCATTTGAAAAAAGAAAACATAATGGAATTTTCGTATAGTAAATTCCACTGTCAAAACTGTAATGCAGTCTGTAACAATTTTTCATACTAGTACTTTATTGTGACTTATATTCTCTTTTAACAAACACACATATCAAAAATGCCACTGGAAATCCAATGTAACATCAAACTTAGTAGTCATGCAATGGTTACCACTCACTTTTTAACTCTGTTTATTTTCATTGCAATTATCTTGATAGTTAAATAGATTCTGAAATGTTTCAACCTCCTTACAAATTACAGGTCTAGTGTAACAACATACTCCTAAAAATATATATGTTATAAAAGAAAAAGACTACGTTCTACTTAAAGCTTTATCATCTTATCACTAGAGGTGTTTAGTATTACACCCTTTACATCACAACCTGATCTTTGTATTTAACAATAACAAAAATAGTACAAACTGATTTTGTAATTTCTGAAAGCATCTACACACAACCAATGACCTAAGTCAACTTTTAATTACAAGATTCTCTCTCCAACACTACTTATGTAAAGTAATGGACATGTGGAAAAGTGCAGTATACATGAAGAGAAAAGATCTGAAACAATTTTCCCCAAGCAAAGCATTACACCATATTTTGAATCTCAGTCTGCAACTTCCACAATATCACATTTGCCTTCATCCCTTCATGCTAGTCACATTTGCATTCATAATATACATAGCCTAAGTGTTATTTATTTAGTAAGTTTTTCTGTCACCACTTTATTAAACTACATATGACATATTTAAACTTTTTTCCCCATAAAAAGAATTCCTATGTCTTAGAACTTGCACACAATTTTTAAACCTAACTTGTTGATCACAGCTTATATTCTTAGTGTTTCCTTCCTTTCTTGTTCCCTTCAAACATGTCGTTTATGTTGACTGTGGTTCCTCCTGCATATACCAAATCAAATTCAACATTGTCAGGTAATTCAAAGTCACCAAAGCCAACTTCTGTTTTATCTGTATTAAATATTTCATCATCTTCAAGAATGAAAGCAAGCTCTGGTGGCAATTTCCAGGTTTGTGAAGTGAAGTTTCTACAGTCTGGATCATGACATTTCTGATAGAAACAAGCTTCTGCCAAATTCACTATGTATTTGATGTTATTACTCCGGTGTTCACGATTTATATTATGACAGAATCTGTATCCAATAATGTCATATGAAATATACCCATTGGAACTGAAATAGACCCAACGCCAAATTCTTCCAGGATCTATAATTTTACTAATAAAATTGTCGATTTGAGGATATGGTGAATTACAGGCAGAGGAATAATTTGAGTGCCTTTTTAGTTTCTTTCCTTGCTTAAATGATTCACAGTCTGAACCATAATCCAGAACTCTCCCGACTTCACTGGAAAAGTAAGTAATTAGTGACTCAAGAAAATACCACAATTCCAAATCATTTTGATTTTTCAGTGTTGATTTAAACTGATCTTCTTCACTAGTTGCTAATGGGTTGTTTTTCATATATTTTGTTGAACCATATACCCTAAAATGTCTATTTTTAGTGTAAACACTTTGGTCACAGAACAGGACAGTCTCACTTCTTCTCTCCCATACAAACAATGACTCTAACTCTGACAGCTGAAAAAACTTTCGCAGTAAATGGTCATCTGCACTGACGCTGTGTGTAATTTCTTGGCAAATATATTTGACAAAATTTCCTACGCAGTAATTACAGTGAAATGCAGCATCAGGTATGATAAATATCAAGTGCCTACTGAATTTAGAAGGAGTGCTTGAATCCATATCTATTACATTTTTTCGAGACACTTTTACATTTAATTCTTTATCAAGATAAAGAAATACAATCTTCAAAAACGTTTCAATCATTTTTGACCCATTACTGGTTTTATTTGAAAGTTTGTCAAATTCTATGTCGAAATAGAGTTTGCAAACCGTATGCTCTACTATAATTTCATAAGAGCATCTTTCCTGAACTTTTCTCTGAACGTCATAATGCCAAAATACCTTTGGATTAGCAACCAGGAAGCTCCTACGACCCAACCGGTGTTGAAATGCAAATACCATTAACCCACACTTGCCATTACCAAATTTTAAAGCTGCTTCTTGTTTTCTAAACACTTTCCAAGTACTACTTGGGTCATTTACGTCCGCCAGTCTATGGCGGTATTCAACCACATACTCATCTATCTCTGCGACTGCTTTCACTTTTCTTGAATGTTTTTTACCATAAAATGTGGCAGGCGATAGACTATTTTCGACAGTCATTGTGTATGTAGAAATTTCTAATATTTCAGCACACTTACGGCTTCTACGTTGCTGCACAACGTTTGCACCGTTCTTCGAGACTGGCAATGTCATAACATATTCAGCTCGCCTCCTGTCTATCCGGCGTCCTTATTTGGGACAGTAAAAACCGTTACACAAAGCAAATACAGAAAAAAAGTGTTTCCTCAGCCATAAACTAAATTAACAATAAATACTACGTACCACTAGATATCTTCGATAGTCCTATTACTATAATCGACGATAAAGTTATCACAACACAAGCAACCGCCAAAACAAATATCACATTCAAATCAAGAGGCGGGATCGAAGATCTTAGACTAAAGATATGTGAACAGTTTTTACTCAGTGTGTCTTTGAATTCACCATACAGTAGACAATCTCTGGAGGAGCATTGCTTTTTGCGCATTTTGTCGATGTCAACATTAACACCGCCAAAATATGCTCGAAAAACACGCTTTCACTTCTATATTACCGCGTTTGCAGCCCCCTTTCAACAACAATCCAAAATTCATCGTTTGTGCCACTCTTATATCATTTTCGATAAGTTACAAGCAAAGTAAAAGAATTTAGATTTGAAATGACTGTCACTGAAATATGTCAAGCCTTAATTCGCATCATAACCGAGTGCGGACATCAGCAGACAAAAATTCAGGCCAGGCACAAGTCTCTTTTCAGAGCAGTGGTGGGTTAAACTGCTTTACAAAACGTTAATATCTCAGAATGCGGATAAGCTACTTGGCAGATGTGGAAATGATCTTGTGGATGCGGTGCACATACGGACGGCGACATTTTTTCTGTCCGCGCAGACTTCTAGTTACCGCTACGATGTAAATCTTTGATATTGAGATAAGATTATTTTGCCCGCTGGTTTTGAAAAAGCAAAAAAAAGTGGCGTAAGGAAATAAATATGTTGGTGGCTTAATTTGTTATGTAGATGTGAAACGCTTGGAAGAAGTGCCAATGCACTTAACACTGAATTGCAGCTCCAGCCTTCTTTAGATTTATTCCAGAATTTTGCACATATGTCGGTTGACGCCTTTCGCTGGCTCCTCATTACACCTGACGAGGAAATTTACTAGCAGCAAGATAAAGCAAGTTCGCAAGAAGACGAGTACTCTCCGTGCTGGTAACGCCAAAGGGGAGACGAGGCAAACGTCTTATGGTGCTTTGCTCAAAAACCGACAGGCAGCTGAACACTAACGAACACTACCAATGCGTACCGAAAAAGACTGAATGTTATTGTCTCGCAGTGGTGAATGGAATTGAACACTATAGAATCAGCATTTCATCACGCAAACACTTGCAAACATTGATTTTATGCTTTCGCTACTTAATTGTTTCTCACTGTGAAAAGCTAAGCACTAAAGTGGAAACAACATTATAGGCAATGTTTGTTTTAATTACGAAGCAAGTAATGTCACGCAGAAGAGATTAGAAATCACGTGTTTCTTAACTTTTACAGAAACTTCAGAGGCACTGTGGGCACCGAGTAAAGTTTACGAACCAAACCAAACTGAATGTCGTTTCCTCAAATTCGTCTACACATATGAGAATGCAGTTTTTCCTGTTTTAGTTCGCTCAGTGCTGACCAGGCTTAAAACGCCATAGGACCACATTCCCAGAATTAATCATAATATTTAAAGTCCAAAAAAGGTTGCACACAAAGACCTCTCTTAGCAAATACTTAATGAAAGATTCCTTTCTATCATGCTAGTGTAGACTGAGCTACTAAATGTGTTAATGGTATATACATATATCGTATTTTTCTGATAGATAGTAATTGTTACAGGCAATATCAAACTGCTGGATATGGACCCAGAAAAATTGCACAATAGACTGCTGTGTGATCTCAATTTTGATGAAAAGTCATTCATGAACAGTACGAAACAACGGCTTATGCACGCAGTAGTTCCTGTAAAATTTACATCTGACACTGGTTCTTCAGCAGTATGTGAGGAAACTAGTGATAAGAATAGTTTGTCATCACCTGAACTGAAAGTGAACAATACAAGGAGAACATACAGTGCAGCTAGTCACCTTCTGGTAGAAACAAATGCAGCAGCACAAAAGTGTGAACCATTTCCAGAACTGAAAGAAATCATAGAAATGCCTGCGAGACAAGTTAAAAGAAAACTCTGTATGCTACGTCATGATGATGAGGATACTCCTAGAAAGCAAAAACTGAAACAGAAAATACATAATGAACACATCACTGAAAAACAAAACTTCCTACTTGTCAAAAGTTAAGAGTAGATTATAGCATTGTAGGAGCTCAAATAATATTACCCATGTGTTAAGCAGTTTCTGCTTCCCATCTGATTTCTCCAGGGCACAGGCTGCAATGCAGTGCAAGAGCAAAAGACGTCCGTGGTCTTCTATCGAGAAAAATCTCTTTATGATGTTTTACAAGTCTCCTGCAGCATATAAATTTTTGCGAAAATTGGGTGTCGTATTACCTGGACTGACCACAATTAGACGCTGGATTGGCGTCACAAAATTTCTACCAGAGTTTAACAAAAACCTTTTTACTCAACTTAGCAAGAAATTTGAGGCACAAACTTATTTAGAAAAGGCATGTTTACTACCTTTTGATGAGATGTCGATATGCGCCATCTGGAATATGCAAAAGATCTAGATTTAGTAGAAGGTCTAGAAGATTTGGGTGATAGGGGAAGGAAACCACTTCCTGCAAATTATGTGCTTGTTTTTATGATTAGAGGCATCTACAGTAACTGGAAATTGCCTGTTTCATGTTTTTTGTCTAATTCAGGAGTAAAACATGTGGATTTATTGGGACTCTTACAGGAACTAATTATTTTATTGCAAAATGCAAACCTAGAGCCAAAATTATTTGTTTGTGATCAGGGAGCTAGTAATTGAAGTGTTGTGAAGCATTTACACGTTACGCCTGAGAAACCTTATTTTAATGTAAATTGACAGAAATTGTTTTATATTTATGATGTCCCACATTTATTCAAAAGCATACAAAACAATCTGCTTAGTGGCCACTTCATTTTCAACAATCCTGTTGTTTTATTCGAAGATGTCAGGAAAACATATGACATTGATAAGAAGAACAAAAAAAGCAGAATATTGGTAAAACCCACTGACAGTCATTTGCAACCTGATTCATTCCAGAAAATGAATGTAAAAATGGCAGTCCAGGTCCTCACCCACTCTGTTGCTGCAGCTATCAGAGCTTGTGTAGCGAGTAAAGAATTGCAGAGTGATACAACAGAGAGCACAGCTACTTTTATAGAATTTATTTGTTTGACGTTTCGAACAGCAGGGCAGCATTTTCCTCTAAGCCATATAGGTGTGCATTGTCAGAACAATGCCCAGAAGTAATGGAAACGCTACAGAATGCAAAGGATGTCTTAAGTACCATAAATAAAACTGAAAAAAGACAGGTAAAATAACGACACCACCATGCATTACGGGTTTAATCCATACTGTGAATGCTATACCTTAGTTTTTTCTTGAGGAACAAACTGTCGGCATTAAATTTTTACTGCGCAGCAGATTGAATCAAGATGCTCTTGAGAATTTATTTTCTGTGTACCGTCAGAAAGGAGGCTACAACCGTAATCCAACAGTTAGAGCACTAAGGTGCTTGTTCCGAACAAGCACTATTAACTTACTAATGAAGCCTTCTGACGCTTCAAATTGTGAGGACACTGACAAGATGCTGTTACTGAACAACTGTGTGTTGCAAAAAGAAGGTGATGAATCTCAGCTGTTGGAGAGCTCCGGAAACGTCGGAATTCCGAATACCCCTGGTTCCTCTACGGATGAAGAAGGGAGTATCATCGCGGCCGACGATTATTTGTCTTCCTAACAGCAAGACCTTTCCTCTGAACAGTGTTTAGTAGCATATTTTGCTGGCTACTTAGCACACATATGCATCGAAAGGTATGGTTGTTTGAGATGTAAGGAGACACTTACATGTAGCAGTGAGCTTCAAGAGAAGAGGGAATTATTTATTCTCCATAAAAAATACGCAACTGGGAATTTGTGTCATTCTTCAGTGTGACTCAGCACTCCAAATGTTGAGTTTAGCAACGTTATTGAAATGTCTTTACAGCCATATGAGTCCTGTTTTTTTACAGTTTACTTATAAGAGAAATATATAGTTTAGGATTGTTAATTACATCAAATCAACACTTGAAAACTTTCACTGGTTGGACGATGAGGAATGTGGAGAACACAGACTTTTCATTTTGAATCATCTTGTGAAATGCAAACGTATTACAGTTGCAGAACAATGTTCAAAGACAAGTGTAGTAGAACACTCTCAAAACTGAAAATTATACAAAATATGTAGTTTATTCATATTGTATTTAAGTACCAAATAAAGATTCTCCGTTAGGCTGCACAAATAAGTTTCGTTACCTTGATCACTCTACCACGTTTAACTAGAAAGAAGTAATGTCTTAAATCCGAGCAAAACAGTACTGCTTGTGACAATAGTAGATATGCTAACCGCAAAGTTACGATGTTTACCATCAATTTTTTTTACTCACGATATTTGAAGTTTCACAATATTTATTTTTTTCGAAGATAATGTTGTTAAATGCGTACATGAAATTATATTCGTTTACAACTAACAGTAATCAAATGCAAAATGTGGTTATACTTAAGAACGCTTACAGAAATACGAAGAAAGGAAGCAAAATCTGTTTCTTAAACTTATTTACAGCCTCAACATGAAAAATATATTGTCATTATAACTCACCTAATTCCTATACATACTCTATACAAAATAAATAATTATGTCGGTAATGTCGGACGCGAAACCCACTGCTCAGTGCAATATTTGTCAGTAAATATTTGTCAGTTTATATTTCAAAGACGTTGGGAAGATTTTGAAAACTTTCTAGTGTTAACCTGCACGTGGAGATCTTTTTTACCACCATAATCCGTATCAGAAGAGCTGTATAACAAAGAGGAAATAGACGGCATGGAAGGCGAGTGTAAAACCTATGCGACTGCATTACAGTCTGCATTTAAACAGTAACTCACGAGAAATGTTTGTGTGTTACTTTTCATTTATTTCATTTCGCATATGATTGCGAGAAGTATCCCTACAGTAGAAATAAACTTGGTTTGTAGAATTACAGGAGCGAATCTACATTCTTCGATTGAAAACTCGGGAAAAACCATTGCCGATCATGGTCTACAGTCAGCTGTGTGACGAATGCATTTCGCGTGCAGCGCTCTAGCCGAACACAGATCAGCGTCATTCACGTCACCGAAGATACAGCGTTGCCAATTCCGCGACATGGACAGGTCAGTTAGCATTGTAACGTCGCCTGCGACATCTGTTGACCGACGGGAAAACTATTTTTACGGTTGCCTGTTCCGCCGCAAGGAAGGTCAATCTGTTTCTTACGTGATCTGGGGTGATACATTACCCATGTTAAAATGGACCGCTTACCAATTGCGGAAAAGGCCGATGTCGTGTTGATGTATGGCTATTGTGATCAAAATGCCCAATGGGCTGTGCTATGTATTCTGCTCGGTATCCTGGACGACATCATCCAAGTGTCCGGACCGTTTGCCGAATAGTTAAGTTATTTAAGGAAACAGGAAGTGTTCAGCCACACGTGAAACGTCACTCACGACCTGCAACAAGTGATGATGCCCAAGTAGGTGTTTTAGCAGCTATTGCAGCTAATCCGCACATCAGTAGCAGACAAATTGCTCGAGAATCGGGAATCTCAAAAAAGTCGGTGTTGAGAATGCTACATCAATATCGATTGCACGCGTGCCATATTTCTATGCACCAGGAATTGCATAGCGATGACTTTGAACATTGTGTACTGTTCTGACACTGGGCACAAGAGAAATTAAGGGACGATGACAGATTTTTTGCACGCATTCTATTTGGCGACGAAGCGTCATTCACCAACAGCGGTAGCGTAAACCGGCATAATATGCACTATTGGGCAACGGAAAATCCACGATGGCTGCGACAAGTGGAACATCAGCGACCTTGGCAAGTTAATGTATGGTGCGGCATTATGGGAGGAAGGATAATTGTCCCCCATTTTATCGATGGCAATCTAAATGGTGCAATGTATGCTGATTTCCTACGTAATGTTCTACAGATGTTACTACAAGATGTTTCACTGCATGACAGAATAGCAATGTACTTCCAACATGATGGATGTCCGGCACATAACTCGCGTGTGGTTGAAGCAGTCTTGAATAGCATATTTGATGACAGGTGGATTGGTTGTCGAAGCACCATACCATGGCCTGCACGTTCACCGGATCTGACATCCCCGGATTGCTTTCTGTGGGGTACGTTGATGGACATTTGCTATCGTGATCCACTGACAATGCCTGACGACATGCATCAAGGCATTGTCAATGCATGTGCTTGTTTTTATGATTAGAGGCATCTACAGTAACTGGAAATTGCCTGTTTCATGTTTTTTGTCTAATTCAGGAGTAAAACATGTGGATTTATTGGGACTCTTACAGGAACTAATTATTTTATTGCAAAATGCAAACCTAGAGCCAAAATTATTTGTTTGTGATCAGGGAGCTAGTAATTGAAGTGTTGTGAAGCATTTACACGTTACGCCTGAGAAACCTTATTTTAATGTAAATTGACAGAAATTGTTTTATATTTATGATGTCCCACATTTATTCAAAAGCATACAAAACAATCTGCTTAGTGGCCACTTCATTTTCAACAATCCTGTTGTTTTATTCGAAGATGTCAGGAAAACATATGACATTGATAAGAAGAACAAAAAAAGCAGAATATTGGTAAAACCCACTGACAGTCATTTGCAACCTGATTCATTCCAGAAAATGAATGTAAAAATGGCAGTCCAGGTCCTCACCCACTCTGTTGCTGCAGCTATCAGAGCTTGTGTAGCGAGTAAAGAATTGCAGAGTGATACAACAGAGAGCACAGCTACTTTTATAGAATTTATTTGTTTGACGTTTCGAACAGCAGGGCAGCATTTTCCTCTAAGCCATATAGGTGTGCATTGTCAGAACAATGCCCAGAAGTAATGGAAACGCTACAGAATGCAAAGGATGTCTTAAGTACCATAAATAAAACTGAAAAAAGACAGGTAAAATAACGACACCACCATGCATTACGGGTTTAATCCATACTGTGAATGCTATACCTTAGTTTTTTCTTGAGGAACAAACTGTCGGCATTAAATTTTTACTGCGCAGCAGATTGAATCAAGATGCTCTTGAGAATTTATTTTCTGTGTACCGTCAGAAAGGAGGCTACAACCGTAATCCAACAGTTAGAGCACTAAGGTGCTTGTTCCGAACAAGCACTATTAACTTACTAATGAAGCCTTCTGACGCTTCAAATTGTGAGGACACTGACAAGATGCTGTTACTGAACAACTGTGTGTTGCAAAAAGAAGGTGATGAATCTCAGCTGTTGGAGAGCTCCGGAAACGTCGGAATTCCGAATACCCCTGGTTCCTCTACGGATGAAGAAGGGAGTATCATCGCGGCCGACGATTATTTGTCTTCCTAACAGCAAGACCTTTCCTCTGAACAGTGTTTAGTAGCATATTTTGCTGGCTACTTAGCACACATATGCATCGAAAGGTATGGTTGTTTGAGATGTAAGGAGACACTTACATGTAGCAGTGAGCTTCAAGAGAAGAGGGAATTATTTATTCTCCATAAAAAATACGCAACTGGGAATTTGTGTCATTCTTCAGTGTGACTCAGCACTCCAAATGTTGAGTTTAGCAACGTTATTGAAATGTCTTTACAGCCATATGAGTCCTGTTTTTTTACAGTTTACTTATAAGAGAAATATATAGTTTAGGATTGTTAATTACATCAAATCAACACTTGAAAACTTTCACTGGTTGGACGATGAGGAATGTGGAGAACACAGACTTTTCATTTTGAATCATCTTGTGAAATGCAAACGTATTACAGTTGCAGAACAATGTTCAAAGACAAGTGTAGTAGAACACTCTCAAAACTGAAAATTATACAAAATATGTAGTTTATTCATATTGTATTTAAGTACCAAATAAAGATTCTCCGTTAGGCTGCACAAATAAGTTTCGTTACCTTGATCACTCTACCACGTTTAACTAGAAAGAAGTAATGTCTTAAATCCGAGCAAAACAGTACTGCTTGTGACAATAGTAGATATGCTAACCGCAAAGTTACGATGTTTACCATCAATTTTTTTTACTCACGATATTTGAAGTTTCACAATATTTATTTTTTTCGAAGATAATGTTGTTAAATGCGTACATGAAATTATATTCGTTTACAACTAACAGTAATCAAATGCAAAATGTGGTTATACTTAAGAACGCTTACAGAAATACGAAGAAAGGAAGCAAAATCTGTTTCTTAAACTTATTTACAGCCTCAACATGAAAAATATATTGTCATTATAACTCACCTAATTCCTATACATACTCTATACAAAATAAATAATTATGTCGGTAATGTCGGACGCGAAACCCACTGCTCAGTGCAATATTTGTCAGTAAATATTTGTCAGTTTATATTTCAAAGACGTTGGGAAGATTTTGAAAACTTTCTAGTGTTAACCTGCACGTGGAGATCTTTTTTACCACCATAATCCGTATCAGAAGAGCTGTATAACAAAGAGGAAATAGACGGCATGGAAGGCGAGTGTAAAACCTATGCGACTGCATTACAGTCTGCATTTAAACAGTAACTCACGAGAAATGTTTGTGTGTTACTTTTCATTTATTTCATTTCGCATATGATTGCGAGAAGTATCCCTACAGTAGAAATAAACTTGGTTTGTAGAATTACAGGAGCGAATCTACATTCTTCGATTGAAAACTCGGGAAAAACCATTGCCGATCATGGTCTACAGTCAGCTGTGTGACGAATGCATTTCGCGTGCAGCGCTCTAGCCGAACACAGATCAGCGTCATTCACGTCACCGAAGATACAGCGTTGCCAATTCCGCGACATGGACAGGTCAGTTAGCATTGTAACGTCGCCTGCGACATCTGTTGACCGACGGGAAAACTATTTTTACGGTTGCCTGTTCCGCCGCAAGGAAGGTCAATCTGTTTCTTACGTGATCTGGGGTGATACATTACCCATGTTAAAATGGACCGCTTACCAATTGCGGAAAAGGCCGATGTCGTGTTGATGTATGGCTATTGTGATCAAAATGCCCAATGGGCTGTGCTATGTATTCTGCTCGGTATCCTGGACGACATCATCCAAGTGTCCGGACCGTTTGCCGAATAGTTAAGTTATTTAAGGAAACAGGAAGTGTTCAGCCACACGTGAAACGTCACTCACGACCTGCAACAAGTGATGATGCCCAAGTAGGTGTTTTAGCAGCTATTGCAGCTAATCCGCACATCAGTAGCAGACAAATTGCTCGAGAATCGGGAATCTCAAAAAAGTCGGTGTTGAGAATGCTACATCAATATCGATTGCACGCGTGCCATATTTCTATGCACCAGGAATTGCATAGCGATGACTTTGAACATTGTGTACTGTTCTGACACTGGGCACAAGAGAAATTAAGGGACGATGACAGATTTTTTGCACGCATTCTATTTGGCGAAGCGTCATTCACCAACAGCGGTAGCGTAAACCGGCATAATATGCACTATTGGGCAACGGAAAATCCACGATGGCTGCGACAAGTGGAACATCAGCGACCTTGGCAAGTTAATGTATGGTGCGGCATTATGGGAGGAAGGATAATTGTCCCCCATTTTATCGATGGCAATCTAAATGGTGCAATGTATGCTGATTTCCTACGTAATGTTCTACAGATGTTACTACAAGATGTTTCACTGCATGACAGAATAGCAATGTACTTCCAACATGATGGATGTCCGGCACATAACTCGCGTGTGGTTGAAGCAGTCTTGAATAGCATATTTGATGACAGGTGGATTGGTTGTCGAAGCACCATACCATGGCCTGCACGTTCACCGGATCTGACATCCCCGGATTGCTTTCTGTGGGGTACGTTGATGGACATTTGCTATCGTGATCCACTGACAATGCCTGACGACATGCATCAAGGCATTGTCAATGCATGTGCGAACATTACAGAAGGCGAACTACTCGCTGTTGAGAGAAATGTCGTTACATGTATTGCCAAATGCATTGAGGTTGACGAACATCATTTTGAGCATCATTTCTCAGAAATGATAAGTTCACAAAGGTACATGTACCACATTGGAACAACCGAAATAAAATGTTCAAACGTACCTACGTTCTGTATTTTAATTTAAAAAAACCTACCTGTTAGCAACTGTTCGTCTAAAATTGTGAGGCATATGTTTGTGACTATTACAGCGTCACCTATCACAAAGTCATAAAAATGGTCCAGCTAAAACATTCATATTTCTTTATGTACTACATGAATGTGTAATAAAAAATGAGGGTTCCTATTTTAAAAAACGCAGTTGATATCCGTTTGACCTATGACAGCCCCATCTAGTGGACCAACCATAGCGCCATCTGGTTTCCCCCTTCAAGCTAGACAAGTTTCGTTTTTTGCAGTTTTTTCCTTATTTCGTGACATATTTGGCCCGGTCACGATCAATGGACCACTCTGTATACTGAAGAAAATTAGGTCCTGTAATGGGTAGTGGTTACGTTTATGGACATTGTGTTCCCTAAGTTGGCTACCCTATCCATAGTTCATTATCTCTGACTGTTATGGAGAGAGATGTTTTTGTATCTGTCGATAGTCAGCAGCTGCCTGTTGTTCATTACGTGCATTTGAAATCATAATTTACACTTTTTTGCAGGAGACTTTTTCGTCTACAGTTTTGTATTGTGTGCTTTGAACATTTATTTAATGTTACTGTTGAAACAGTGATATGTGGGAACTATTTTGTATAAAACTACTGTTTAAAACCATACACATTTGTGGACACAGTGCAATAGGTGTCTCAATTATAAAACACCGGTTTTGTCATTTTGTTACTTTCATTTATTTTACAGTTTCTCTTCCACCATTATTATGAATGAATCGAAGGAAAACATTGAGCCCAGAGGAAATTTTACTCAGTTTAGATTCTGTTGATGATGCCAATTGTTCTAATTTTGATCTAATTACAAGTGATCAAGACAGTGATATTCCTGATGACGATTCTGATGATGATAGTGTTGTTGGTGATGACATTGTTGATAGTGATGATTTAGCTGTTGATAGCGCAATTCAGTAAATAACAGTGCAGACCAATAGTGCAACTACAAGTTCAAGTTCCACAGTTTCAAATTCTCCAATATCTTCTTATATTATATGGTATCCAAACAAGGACAACGACTTCGTTGGTAACATTCCTGCATTCTGTGGCGTTTACAAAAGTAATAGTGATCCTTCAGTAGAAAAGACACCGTATTTTTACTACTGCAACTTGTTCACTCCTGAAGCACTGGACGTGATCGTTAGAGAGGCAACACGGTATGTTTTTTTAAATGGTGAATGCAATTTCTCTGTGTCAGTAAGTGAAACTCATTGGTTCTTAGCGATTAATTTGATTATGACATATATAAAGTACCCAAACTATCGAATGTACTGGTCAAGTAAACCAACTTTGAGAATGGATCTTATTGTTGACATTATGTCACTAAAGATATTTGAGAAAATAAAAACGTATTTACATTTTGTGGACAATGACGAAATCCCTGAAAACGACACTGACATGTTTGTGAAGGTGAAACCTATTTTGGGCATACCGAAAGAGACAATTTCAGGGCCAGTAACTCCTATTGAATATCAATCTATAGATGAAATGATTATCCCCTTCAAGGATAGAAGCAGGGCAAAACAGTATATAAAGTCTAAACCAAAAAAAGTGGGGATTCAGAGCATAGGTACGCTCTAGATCAGATGGACATGTGACTTTTTTTGAGATGTTCCAAGGGAAAAACAGGAACAGAATAACACACTGAGTCCTAACTTTGGTCCTATTGGGAATAATGTTGTAAGATTGAGCCAGGGGCTAGAAGGAAAGAATCACAAGATCATTCTTGACAATTTATTCACAACAGTCCCATTGCTTTTGTATCTGAAGCAAATGAAAATTCAGATATTGGGAACCATAAGGTCGAACAGACTGAAGGGTAGAGAGGGTAAATTGACGAACAGCAATGCTCTAATGAAATCAGGTTGAGGTTCAATGTCTATTGCTACTTCTAATGACAAAATTACAGTTGTGCGTTGGGTGGATAGAAACACATGGTATCTACCTTTGTTGGAGGGATACCGACTGATACTGTCAAAAGATGGGATGTGAAGAACCACACTCGCATAGATATAAAAAGGCCATATGCTGTACCATGCTACAACAAATTCATGGGCGGAGTAGACATGACTGACTGAATGGTTGCACACTACCTACACACAATGAAGAGCAAGAAGTTTTATTTGAGAATATTTTTCCACTTTTATAATGTTGCATTAGTAAATGCATGGATTCTTTACAGAAGAGACACTGAAAGAAATATTTCTTTTGTGGAATTCAAGGCATCAGTTGCTACAACAGTTATAGAGCTTGGAAGCCTGCAAAGGAAGTGTGGCAGACCATGCTCACTTGATGAAAAGGCAATGCACTGGATGTTCTGCAGATATAAGACTGGCTGGAATAGCCCATTATCCTGCAAAAAAGGGAGTGTAAGAGTCCTCCTAGATGCAGAGATAAAAACTGCAAAAGAAGAACAAGAAACATTTGCAAAAAATGCAAGGATCCTGTTGCCCAGAATGTATGGAGTTCTTCCACAATATATGATGTGAACAATTTCGTGTTACTTGAATTTTGCCATTATTTATCACATTTTTTGGTTTCCTTATGTTTTCACCATGTTTGCTCTAATGTAACCTGCTATGCACCTTGTACACAAATATGGCCACTTCCTATTTTCATTGTTGTACAGTAAATTGAAGCATTTGTTGAAAATATATATTTCTAATGACTTCCTTATATCTCAAATGTAGTGTTAAAAATAATGGTCAGAATTGAAATTATTAAAAAAATTCATCCCTGAAGAGGTTAAACAGTCCTCTTAGGCTCTTCAGTCACAGCAATTCAAGCTGTCCTCTTACATTCCTTCCTAACAACAAATTCGGAAATATTTATTCCATATTTCTTTCTCAAATGAGACTGTATGTAAATAACATCCTATAATGCAGAATATAGGTCTATTACATCTATAAGAAAGTAACAGAACATGTTAACAACGCTAACATGAAAAAAATACCATGTAATGGAATGCAAACTAACAACTTTCGACTCCAGAAACCACGATGTTATTCATTGTGCTAGCATTTAACCAAGCGATGTTACACTCCGGTCTTGGTTATCATACTCAGTCTTGAAGGCTTGTAATGGCGATGCATTATTATGTGGCATTTAATGATAATGGTGATGTGTTTGTGATAAATTGTCAATGTTCCACTACATTGAAACCATATTCTGCAAATTACAAAACAAGTGTGTTTCATTCTTAATTTGTAAATTGTTGATAATAATAACTCACTCCTAAGGAACACTCTTCTGTGAAGGCATTAATCATCGATAAATCACTATGTGAAATTTTGTATTGTGCCAATATTTATAATAAATGATGTATTTTTGTAAACCTCCTGTATGTGCTCATGAAATCTTGTGACACACCCGTGTTGAATGCTAATCAAAGTCGGTAGCCGATCATGGAGTCATCGATATTGTGTGTGACGCCAAAATGACGTCACATTTGCGGGAACTTTTGTGAAATGTGCATTACTGAAATATATGAAAGGAGAAAATGTTGGTGTTGTATGAGAACATTGAAGTACTGATACCACACTGAGCTGTTTTGATTGCATTTTGAATAACCATTTGAAGTCTACTTTTATATGTGAAAAATGCTTAGGATTGTTGAGCAAAATCTCTGGTCATGTGCAGCAGCCATTTCTTGGTATTCATACACATAAAAGGTAAGAAATCCAAAGGTCTAAAAATGGCCTTTTCTTTTAACAGTAGTGAACCTCAGACAAGACTGGTAGAAGTTAAGCGTTTTTCCTTCCTGTATATTTCTGGTAACTGATAGCTACTTAATTTATTATCAGTCTGTTTGTTTTAAACTGTGTCATACTTCCCATATGGTACTATGAAACATGAAGAAATAGTTACGTGTTTTATTCAAAATCCAAATGATTGTGTAATATTCCACTCTGTGTGTGTGTGTGTGTGTGTGTGTGTGTGTGTGTGTGTGTGTGTGTGTGTAAAATGAAGGCCTGTGAAATATATGAGGGCTGGAAAAATATGACATGCTGCACTAGGCGAAATTTCAGCACTTATCTTAAACGTATATTTTGCACAAGTCTGATACAGAACACCTTCGTTCCTTACGAAGGCATTCTCACACCTCCATTGCATATCCTGCTTTGCAAGTAAGTTAACAAGAAATCAACAGATAGAACGTATCATAGTAATAGGGAACAAAAATCGGACACACACTGTAATCATTATAAAAATTCAGTTGCCTTTTTGGAATTTACTTTCAATTTATTGCCTTTACCATTTAATTAATAGGCATAAAATATTAGTACATAAGATGGGATCAAATTCATTTATACGTGTCATTGTCCACTTTCCTTTGTGTAGGTGCCTATAAGGTTTATCTTCATAAACAAAAGAGATGTATTAATTCATACAGTCGTCAGCTGAATGCGCCAAAGATACACACACGAAAAAAAGTTTTGCATCACCTTGGTTCCGAGAGTTCTGGAACCTGTACAGAAAATTGGAATAGAGATAATCATAAACATCATTTCCGCTCTTTTTATTGCTCATGAAAACCAAACTGCATGTTGTACCACCATACAGCGAGACCTTCAGAGGTGGTGGTCTAGATTGCTGTACACACCGGTACCTCCAATACCCAGTAGCGCATCCTCTTGCATAGATGCATGCCTGTATTCATCGTGGCATACTATCCACAAGTTCATCAAGGCACTGCTGGTCCAGATTGTCCCATTCCTCAACGGCGATTGGACAGAGATCCCTCAGAGTGGTTGATGGGTCACATCTTCCATAAACAGCCCTTTTCAACTTATCCGAGGTATATTCGATAGGGTTCATGTCTGGAGAACATGCTGGCCACTCTAGTCGAACGATGTCATTATCCTGAAGGAAGTCATTCACACGATGTGCACGATGGGGGCGCGAATTGTCGTCCATGAAGATAGCATTCATGTACCGTAAAGTAGTTATAGCGCCTTCTATGACCACCAGCAGTGTACGTCAGCTCCACATAATGCCACCCCAAAACAGCAGGGAACGTCCACCTTGCTGCACTCCCTGGACACTATGTCTAAGGCGATCAGCCTGACTGGGTTGCCACCAGACACGTGTTCGACGATTCTCTGGTTAAAGGCACATGTGACACTCATCGATGAAGAGAATGTGATGCCAGTCCTGAGCGGTCCATTCGGCATGTTGTTGGGCCCATCTGTACTGTGCCGTATGGTGTCGTGGTTGCAAAGATGGATCTCGCCATGGACGTTGGGAGTGAAGTTGCGCATCATGTAGTCTATTGTGCACAGTTTGAATCGTAACCAGACGTTCTGTGGCTGCACGAAAAGCATTATTCAACATGGTGCGGTTGCTGTCAGGCTTCCTCCGAGCCATAATTCGTAGGTAGCGCTCATCCACTGCAGTAGTAGCCCTTGGGCGGCCTGAGCGAGGCATATCATCGACAGTTCCTATCTCTCTGCATCTCCTCCACGTCCAAACAACATCGCTTTGGTTCACTCCGAGACGCCTGGACACTTCTATTGTTGAGAGCCTTTCTCTGGCACAAAGTAACAACTGGAACTGATCGGCTGTCGGACCCCTCTTTGTAATAGGCGCTGCTCATGCATCTTTGGGCGGGTTTGGTTCAAATGGCTCTGTGGTCATCAGTCCCCTAGAACTTAGAACTACTTAAACCTAACTAACCTAAGGACATCACACACATCCATGCCTGAGGCAAGATTCGAACCTGCGACCGTAGCTGTCACGCAGTTCCAGACCGAAGCGCCTAGAACTGCACGGCCACACTGGCCGGCAATGGGTGGGTTTAGTGACATCTCTGAACAGTCAAAGGGACTGTGTCTGTGGTTCAATATCCACAGTCAACGTCTATCTTCAGGGAACCGGGGTGATCCAAAACTTTTTTTGATGTGTGTATATTAAGTCGTATTATGACACATTAATTTTATCTGAGAGGGCAGCGGAAAAATTAAAAACAATGCACTTTCAGATTTTTAGAAACCTTATCTTGTTTTAATGCTTGTAACATAGCTCTTCTGTTCTCGTCCGCTGTGATGTATTGACATGTATTTGTTCTCTATGTGTCTAATAGCTAAAAAGTGGATAATTCATGAAAAAAAGTATTTTATTTTTACAAGCTCCAATTGTAGCAAGTTTTTTGATGAATGGGAATAATCCTCAAGAAGACGACCAGCATATTGTCATTGGTATTGTGCTATGACAGAGAAGAGCTAATTAACATTAATAGGAAGAGATCTTTCAGGGTTAATCATTTCGAAAGCAGTACATATCGGCATGTCCTGAATAGTGCTATGAAAAAAAATACAAAATTTAAAAAAATCTTTCCCAATTTTCAGGCACTGCTGTGTATGACACTATCATCATACCTTTCTCTCTTGCCTAATTAATTGCATTTTTATACAATGGCAACCGCTCCTTGAATGGTGCCATAGAGAAAAAGGATCAGGTTATTGTTTTGTAGAGAACAAGGGTTTATTTTTAGGAAATATGGCGTGAAACTGTGATTTAGTGTATTTCAGTGTGCGATTAAACAGCCTCATGGCAGACGGCGG
This sequence comes from Schistocerca cancellata, assembly GCF_023864275.1. Classification (NCBI taxonomy): domain Eukaryota; kingdom Metazoa; phylum Arthropoda; class Insecta; order Orthoptera; family Acrididae; genus Schistocerca; species Schistocerca cancellata. Next base: position 623,300,670 of record NC_064630.1, read on the forward strand.
ACGAAGGCTGGCCGGCGCATTATGCAGGTCACACAGTTTTGTAATGAGTGTCGGTATGTGTGTACGTGCACGGCAGCCATCAACAGCCAGAACGCAGCATTAGCAGAATTACGCAGGCGAGGGCCGCATGTGCCGTGGTTGCGTTAGTCAACTCATCAAGAACATTCCAATAAACACGACGCCGCGTAACTGGCGGATTCAGCAGCGGTCTGCACTATTTACGGGCATCAGACGTGGGCATTGGCATTGGTCCGACCGATTAGGCGTTCGGTCGTTGTTACGTCGTCACCATCAGTGACGCTGTCCCCGAGGACCGACCAGCAGAGGGCGTTGCCCGCTGCTGCACTGGCAACTCCCAGCGTCTTCACGAGCCGCAGCGTCTGCAGGAGGCGAGGTAGGCCGGGCCTCATGCTGCTAACCTCCTACCACCTGCGCAACCACTGACCGAGCACGGCGTCGCGTTCCCTGGGCTGCACGCATCAGCACGTCACCACCACGACACGAGCGGTGGGGCTGAGCTACTGGAAAATGTATTGGAAGAACCAACAATAAAGAGGAAGACTGCTAAAAACAGCCACCTTCTTCTACCCAGCCACGCCCTACAACCCCGACCACGTCACCCGCTCCGGTCATCTATTACAGTTGAAATGTTATATAACTGCATATTTTGTAATCTTTCATTATATTAAGTGTAACTGTCTTTTTTCGTTTCATGGTTGGAATATTGTGGCCATCTTAACGGAGGAGGGGCAGATACATGAGATACATAAACCAGGGAGAATTAACTGCAGTACTAATATTGAGAATAACGAAAAGAGCATCTTGAAGGTAGGAAAATTTACGACATATTTCTTACATGACTGCTCTTAGTAGCGCCTCTTCCAAGAGTCAATATAGCGCCCTTTTCCATCTTACATCTCCATTTGAAGAATTTTTTCCCGAAACGTAGATATTCATGTTAATAAATTATTTTGATGTTGAGAAGTGTATCCATTCACTTACGTAATGCTAACAATGAGTTGTGTTATGTGCCAGTGACGCACTACAGATTAGGTTTTGAAGTGGTATCATCACAATTACGAGAAGAATGTTTTATTCCACAATTTTTAGTAGTTTAATTATTTTATTGAAAGTAGCAATAATGAGTAATCAGATAGGTCCATTGTTGGTAGGCCACAAGCGAATATGAAGGCACAAGATGTCACCGACGTGGATATAACACAAAGTGACAGTGAAGCTTAAATGTCAGTCGCTGTGACGATGGCCAACTATATGCTTTAACTGCTATGGACACAGACACAGCAATGTTGTAATCCATGATGCTACTATAATTACATTACACGGAATGGCTTCTAAGTTTTTACTGAAAGCAATTTCTACCATGGTGAGAATGAAAGTCGCAAAACAGCAAATTCAGTAAATCATACTGTCACTGTGACACAGCCGCCTAATAGGAATATAAGTGAACGAAACATGGTGGGCACATCCAGTATCCAGAACATGACGCAATTGATGCAAGAGATAACGAGATACTTGGATATAAAATTCAATGCACAACACATCAACTCAATGATTTAAAAGTGATTTTACAAAGGAACAAAAACGAACTTTGACAAATTTGCTGAGAAACAAACACAAAATTTTAACACTCATAAAAACGAACAAAATCGAGCGTTTGACGGTCTTAAAGTTAATTTAACACAGCAGTTCGGAGACCCTAGTCAGAATTTACGTACTGACCTCTCTAATGTATTAATGGTTAAACTCGTAAACATCTGAAAGGAATTGAAAGCAGAGTTGCTCGCTGACTTATTCTAGGATACAAATAACTTGAATCAAAAGGTCTAAGTGATGTAAAAAATAAAATGCAACAGGCACAATCGCAAATATGTAAGAATTTGGGCATCCTGACAGGTGCTGTAAACTAGCTGCAGTCAGTACATTAAGATTCATCAGAAGAGGTACCATAATTGTCAAAGCAACCAGATAATTTCAGTGTAAACACTCAGTTTGTGCACGAGATCAGGAAAGAATTGAAAAAAATGTAAAAGAATTAAAGGACAGGGCTGAAGCACACATGCTAGACCAAGGTAGTACTCTTGTGCAATAGATAGATCAGGAACACAGAAGTTACATGGAAGTAGTCGAGGAGGTGATGAAGGAAAAAAGAGGATGAACTATTGGCTAGGATAGATTTGGGCGTTAAAGTAGTGGAGGAAAAGTTATGTAGTAGCTTAGTCAATGTTGTAAAAGTAATAAAGGAAAATCCGACGCCAAGCAGTCAAGTGCCATTAGACCAGATAGATAATCCTAGTACCTATCTGCAGTTTGTTACAAGCCTGTCAGACGAAGTAGATTGTAATTACAGATGCAGCAGGTGCTGCCGACTACTGTACCAGTCACGCAACTGTACTCAGAATATAATCCCACGTACCAAAACAATAACATACTGGCAACATAGTGCTGCATGTCTTTCCTCCTTATTTAGCAGATGAAGGTTAATTACGGCATAGACAGCTTCCTATTTTTTCATCGGAAGGCAAAAGAAAGAACATGGTGGTGTTCATAAGGACCTTTCGTAATGTATTGTCTAAAAATTGGAAAGAGGGACAGAAATCAGTTTTGTACATGTAAGGCAATGTCTTCCTGTTGTGGGTCATGGACATCGCAAAAAGACGTCACACTTATCAACAGTTTGAGGGAACATTTTTGGATAGTTTGGTCTGCCGCAGTACAGGGGAGGTTGTGCCATGAACTTTTTTAATCCATCATCATTCAGTAGCAAACATTGGGGGCTAAGAAAATATTTTGAGAGGTATTTGAATAAAACTCGATACTGGTCGAATCCTGTCTCCCAAGTGGAAGCGTTTAAGATTTTGAAAAGCTGTCTGCTAGCCCACATCCATGAAAAATTAATTACCATTCCAGAACATGACTTACAGTATTTTGTAGCGGTACTTGATTCCTTTGACCTTATTTATGAGGCATGGCCAGTGCAAACGCAAAATGTCAAAGCACAGGCTGATATCCCAAGATTTAACTAATGGCCAGATGAAATGGTAACAGTAACCAACACAGTTGGCAATTGTACCCACCTCGGAACAATTGTAATAGCAACCACTTCGGCAACAGGAAAGGCCAAAAATGTAAACGAAGTTACAAGAACAATCAAGGACAAAATTTTAACCGATTGGGCTATACTGGTCAGAGGGGGTACAGCAGCAAGAGCACAATGCACTGCCGACTGCTGGCAACAACCAGTGTGGCAGTTGGAAAGGACAAAACACAAACAGAGAATCAAACAATCCGCTAAAAGCTGGTTAGAGTCACCATAACCACAATTATGTTTGAAATATTGGGCAACGCCATCAAGATTTCGAATCAAGAGGTGCACTTGACACAACTGGAGGAACCAAACCCACAAAGTGCACTTGGTTGACATTATTTCAAATGAGGAGGTCAATACTGTGGTTAGCCAGGAAACAACAGGTCTCTATAGGCCCCCATTTGATGACCAATGAAGAGGTTGGAGCCATAAAGATAATTAAAAACTGTTTTATTAGATATGATTGTAGTGCAGATTTCAAAGATTAATTGTCCCAGGAAGAGTTCACTAACCATTAAAGGGAAGGAGAGGAAACAGTGCAAGCAAAAGTTAATCCCCAAATATTCGACATGCATGTACCTATGGTATTAGATACTGGCACCATAACTAAAATGATATATCCGTGACTATTTGATGAATTGCAAAAGCGAGGCTGCATACCAGCACTTCCAGTTCAGAACCGCAAAATAAAGACAACAGTAAGAAGCAAGTCTAAAGTGGTCAAATTTCAAGCGTTAATACCTGTTAAAATTGATAATTTTTCTTTACAATGTATTATTCTAGTGGTTGAGAAATTAATAATAAATTGCTTTATTGGTGTGGAAACTTTTAGAAAATGTCAGGCACAAATTGACATAGGAAAGGGGAAAAACTATTTTATAATAAACGACCAACAATTCTCAGCAGATTTGGTTAAAACAAGCACCAATGAAAATAAAGGAGAGCACACCTCATACAATTATTTTATACAGCTGTCATGTTTTTAAATATACAAGGGGTTGAGCAGCTACCAGAAGAGGTCATATATCCTAACATGCTATGCAACAAGGTAAGTGAATCTATGTGCTTGACCAAAGCTTAAAAACAGGAGCTTTAGTAACTGATAGTAATATATGTACATATTTTTTGGGAGACACACTGGTGTAATAAAAGGATATAAATATAAAATGGAGGTGTGCCCCCACAAAACTTTCTGCTTCTCTTCCTACACCATTCCATGGGTGAACAAAGAGGCAGTGAGAAGGGAAATTAATAGAATGATAATACTGGGAAATTATACAGCCTTCTTTCTCCCCATATTGTAGTCCTGTCTAGGCTGTTGGTCAGCCAGATGGTAGTGTCCACCTCGTTCTTGATTCCTGATGGATAAATAAAATTATTGTACCAGTTAGGACATACCCTGATAACCTAGAGTAACAATTATTCAAATTCCTTAATGACAAATATCTTACTAATAGATCCGAGAGCCACATACTGACAGATTTGCATCACATGACGATAGCCGAAAATATACAGCCTTTGTTTGGGGGGGGGGGCAGAAGTTCTGAATTCTGTATCTTACCATTCAGCCTGAATTCAAGTGTGGCCGTATTAATTACTGCCGTGGATCAAGTCCTGGAGCCTGAATTACTTAGCAGGACAACTGTTTATGTTGATGATCCACTAACACCCACCCACTGGGCAGAAAATCTAAGATTGTTAGTGCAAGTCCTATACAGGTTTTCGAAGTTTGGATTCTTAGTCAAACTAATGATATCTCATTTTGGTAAAGAATGGGTTAAATTCCTTGGCCACATAATACTCCACAAGATATACCCCCAGACCCATAGAAACTTGGCGCAATCAAATACTGTCCTCCACCACACATTACGATGCAGCTAAAGGCTTATCTAGGCCTGGTATAATTATTTAGAACATCTGTACAGCTTTTGAAAACTAATGCCTTATTAAATATTCTAAGAAAGAACCATCTATGGATATGGACTTACCAGTGTCAGGCTGATTTTGGCAGCTTAAAGGAAGTTCTGTTGAGTGACAATATTTTACACCATCCTGATATGGCTCAAGATTTCTGTTTATGTACTATTGCATCCTCTCAAGGGCTAGGAACTTGTGTGACCCAGATCAATGATGAGGCTGGGGAGCTTACCCCCAAGGTGAGTAGTTTAGCTAGTCAAACATTATCTGAGTCTGGATAGTCATATTCCATAACAGAATTCGAGGCTCTCGCAGTAATATGGGGGTATAAAAAGTTTGAAGACTTCCTGTTGGGGTAGACTCCCTAAGGTTTATTGCGACCATCAGTCCCTGTCCTTTGTTTTAATTTTGAAACTGTTATATCAGAGACTAGTCAGATGGTGCTTGTGCTGGCGAGAGTTCAACTCTGAGATCTTATATACTAAAGGTAATCAAAATTTAATTGCGGATGCCATGTCAAGGCTACTACGGGGACTTGACAATGTCCTAGAATTTGTGGAACATGATTCAGAAATCAGGGTTTAGTTAATGCAAAAAATAGACGCAACAACCATAACACATCAAGATGTGTAAGAGTATGGAACAGCTGCAACAAGCAGATCCAAGATGGCGGAAAGTAAGACTGAAATTACTACAAAATGGTGATGATAATTTAAGGAATTTTTTTATGCTTTACAAAAGGTTCTTGTTCCACTAACACCACCCACATCACAACCAGTGGAGTGTTTGTTTGCCAGACGACTATGAGGACTATTTTATATTACTTATTCAGAATGTTTGGGGTCACTATGGCGTTTCCAAGTGCACTAGCAAAATAAATACCTACTGTTATTATCCTAGATTGCGGCAGAAGGTCACACAGGTGATACAAAAGTGTATTATATGCCAACAGACTAGACATTCAAACAATCCCAAATTAATCGAGCTGCACCCAATGTTGCCAATATATTCAGAAATAGTATCTTTGGATGTGGGTGGGACCTATCCACAAGGGAAAGGAGGAATAAAATATATATTGTGTTTTTTCAGAATATGTCAAACCGCATGCTATGCTGTCGGTGACTGCAAGTAACATCATTAGAAGAATCACAGGAGACTGTCTCTTGAGGAAAGGAAAGCCAGAAATATTATTAACTGATAATGCATCATATTTTGTAGATAACCAATGGAAAGAATTTATTAACACTAACAGAATTAAAAAACATACTAGTCTCGTGATTCCACACAGAGGCAAGCCTGATGGAGAGAATATTTAAAGAATTCAGTTGACTCATCCACACATATAACTCTAAATATACACCGAATAGACTGAATATGTTGCACCATTCCAACAAAGTTCCACACACCTCTACTGACCAGGTATTAGTCAATCTTGAGGAAAAAGTATAGCAAAGAAAGAGATCATATGGGTAGTTAAATGGCAAATGGCAACTCCTATATACAGGGCCATTTGTCATATCTAAAATCCCACATCCAGGCTCTTATAGGTTAGCTTACCTGAAGAATGGAATGGACAAAGGACTCAAGTCATAGTTATTTAATATTTCGATTAAATGTCCTTGAGCCATAAAAAAAATCTCAAACACTTCCATCGCCGAGCGCGAGATTTATTTTAATAATCTGTGCACTCTCTAAATGCACTGTAGTAATATGCCTGACACACAAAACACGTGATGTAGTGAAGGGAGGGAGGCATGACACACTCATAGTGAGGCTAGGTTACAGGCCAGCATCTGCTGAAGCATAGTCCAATGCACTGCATAGCCAGCAGCCTGAAGCAGCTTAGCAAAGGGACACCAATCAAACTGCATTTTAGAAACTTTACAATGTAAATTAACAACTGCAGAAATGAAGAGTCTACAATACAAAGCTAAAACTGAAAGGAGAGAAGAATCAATCTCAGGAATATTTACAGCAGATAGAAGAAAAATATATATACAAAAATTATCTACAGTACTACGTACAGTATATATACATTTACTAGTGACTATATAAAAGCTATACTAAACACTATAGGAGGATATCTATGTACAATGAAGGAAGGAATAGGTGTAAAGTTTTGAATAATCTACAAAAGATGATGATATTGTGGCCTGCCTCGGACAACACTTTTAATTTCAGGTGCAATAGGTAAATCAAAACGAGAGCTCTATTGTAAATCTTCGTTCTCTTGTAACATGAGATGATGATGAATACAGCCGCATACGGAAGGAAAATTAATATGTGTATATGGAAAAAGTGATGCATTAGTAGCCACTGAGCAACTGTGTGCGTAGTTTTCAGTTAGTATTTTTTCCTTCCAGTGAATGCTGCACGAACAGTTGGGTGTTAGGTACCAAAGCAAAAGGGCCGCACCATAACATAAAAATTATAAGTATTAAAATATGTGTGTGACTGTGACATTGTGGATGTGTGGATATGATAAGGCTACAGTACGTCAGACGCTATGAAAGTTAAACTGAGGTCTTGTACTGCAATCACAGGTGGTCAGACCAATACAATAAGCATAAGTTGCTGATAAGAGCACCAAGCACGTGTGTTCATGGTACATTTGCACATGATCATGAGCTACCCGAACATTATCTTACAGTTATTCTTTGTCCTCATAGCGACATATATATATATATATACACACTCCTGGAAATTGAAATAAGAACACCGTGAATTCATTGTCCCAGGAAGGGGAAACTTTATTGACACATTCCTGGGGTCAGATACATCACATGATCACACTGACAGAACCACAGGCACATAGACACAGGCAACAGAGCATGCACAATGTCGGCACTAGTACAGTGTATATCCACCTTTCGCAGCAATGCAGGCTGCTATTCTCCCATGGAGACGATCGTAGTGATGCTGGATGTAGTCCTGTGGAACGGCTTGCCATGCCATTTCCACCTGGCGCCTCAGTTGGACCAGCGTTCGTGCTGGACGTGCAGACCGCATGAGACGACGCTTCATCCAGTCCCAAACATGCTCAATGGGGGACAGATCCGGAGATCTTGCTGGCCAGGGTAGTTGACTTACACCTTCTAGAGCACGTTGGGTGGCACGGGATACATGCGGACGTGCATTGTCCTGTTGGAACAGCAAGTTCCCTTGCCGGTCTAGGAATGGTAGAACGATGGGTTCGATGACGGTTTGGATGTACCGTGCACTATTCAGTGTCCCCTCGACGATCACCAGTGGTGTACAGCCAGTGTAGGAGATCGCTCCCCACACCATGATGCCGGGTGTTGGCCCTGTGTGCCTCGGTCGTATGCAGTCCTGATTGTGGCGCTCACCTGCACGGCGCCAAACACGCATACGACCATCATTGGCACCAAGGCAGAAGCGACTCTCATCGCTGAAGACGACACGTCTCCATTCGTCCCTCCATTCACGCCTGTCGCGACACCACTGGAGGCGGGCTGCACGATGTTGGGGCGTGAGCGGAAGACGGCCTAACGGTGTGCGGGACCGTAGCCCAGCTTCATGGAGACGGTTGCGAATGGTCCTCGCCGATATCCCAGGAGCAACAGTATCCCTAATTTGCTGGGAAGTGGCGGTGCAGTCCCCTACGGCACTGCGTAGGATCCTACGGACTTGGCGTGCATCCGTGCGTCGCTGCGGTCCGGTCCCAGGTCGACGGGCACGTGCACCTTCCGCCGACCACTGGCGACAACATCGATGTACTGTGGAGACCTCACGCCCCACGTGTTGAGCAATTCGGCGGTACGTCCACCCGGCCTCCCGCATGCCCACTATATGCCCTCGCTTAAAGTCCGTCAACTGCACATACGGTTCACGTCCAAGCTGTCGCAGCATGCTACCAGTGTTAAAGACTGCGATGGAGCTCCGTATGCCACGGCAAACTGGCTGACACTGACGGCGGCGGTGCACAAATGCTGCGCAGCTAGCGCCATTCGACGGCCAACACCGCGGTTCCTGGTGTGTCCGCTGTGCCGTTCGTGTGATCATTGCTTGTACAGCCCTCTCGCAGTGTCCGGAGCAAGTATGGTGGGTCTGACACACCGGTGTCAATGTGTTCTTTTTTCCATTTCCAGGAGTGTAGAAAAAGACCTTACATGGGGAGAAGTTGATGAGGCATTGGGCAAGATGAAGGGGGGTGGGGGGAAAGTCAACAGGCCTGGATGAGCTAAGAGTAGAGATGATGAGAGCAGCAGGAGAGGTGTATGGAGACAGAAGACGATCCCAGAAGACTGGAAGAAGGGAGTAATTGTCCCAATCTTTAAGAAGGGAAATAGAAAAGAGTGCAAGAACTATCAGGGGATAACATTGATGAGTCATTGTGCAAAGATTTTTGAGAAAATTTTGGAAGCACGAATTGGGACAGAATTAGGAGGGAGGAGAGAAGAGCAACATGGCTTCAGAACAGGAAGGTCCATGGTGAATCTAATTTTTGCTGAAAGATAACTGCAGGAACAGCATTATGAATATTGAATAGATCTACTAATGACCTTCCTGGACATTGAAAAAGTGCATGATAGTGTATGTAGAAGCAAAGTATGGAAATCCCTGGAGGGCAGAGGAGTATCAAAACAGATTATTTGGAGAATAAGGGAAATGTACCATGGATGTGTGAGCTGTGTGAAAGTGGGAGGAGAGAGACAGCTTGGATTGAACAGAAGAATGGCTTGAGGTAGGGAAGTGCATTTTCACCATTACTCTTCATTGTAGTAATGGATGATGTAATGAGTACAGCAGCAAAAGTAATTGGTAAGGAAAGATGAACAGAAGAATGGCTTGAGGTAGGGAAGTGCATTTTCACCATTACTCTTCATTGTAGTAATGGATGATGTAATGAGTACAGCAGCAAAAGTAATTGGTAAGGAAAGATGAAAGAGATGGTGTGTGCATATGATCTGATGATCTGGGGGAATATGGAGGAGGAAGTATAAGAACAGTTAGATTTATGGGAACGAAAAGTACAAGAACATGGGATGAAATTTAGTATAAGTAATAGTGAGATGATTATCACAAGGACGAAGGAGAGAGGAACTGCTGGAATAACAATTGGTGTGGAACGATTGAGGAGAGTGGAGAGTTTCAAGTACCTATGAAGCTTTATGCAGGAAGATGGAAAAAACGACAGAAAAATAAATGAGCAGGGGAGAAAAGCAGAAGCATTTTGGAAGATTGCCAAGAGTGATATGGAGCAAGGATGTACCCCAAATCAGTAAAAGGGTTATATACCAGTCATACTATGTCCTGATCCAGACATATGCATCCAAAACCTGGGTTATGCAAGGAAGAGAGATAAGCAAAGTACAAGCTAGTGAAATGAAATTCTTGAAGAACAGTATTGGAGTCACAAAGGTACACCGGTTAATAAATGAGAGGATCAGAGAGTTGATGCAGATGGAACCATTATGGGAGATAGAGAAATCAAGGCTGAGATGGCATGGGAATGTTAAGTGAAAGGAGGAGAAGAGAATACCCAGGAGGACACATGAGATGAAACTGGAAGGAAAGAGACCAAGAAGAAGACTGAGAGACAAATTGCTGCAAGGAGTGGAGGAATGCGTCCAGAAGAAAGGAGAAGACTGGACCAAGGTGAAGACAGAGGGGTGGTGGTAAGAAAGAAGATGATGGAGATTTATATTCCAAACAGAACCAGCCAGAGGCTGGAAACTGTCCAAGATGATGATGATGTTGATGACTTGCATAACATGGTATTGTACCATCAGAATTCACCAGTAGGAAGAATAAGTGACTTAACAAGAAACGAATAAATGTTCACCATGAATGTACTCAGTGGTTCTCTTATAGATAAACAGAGGACTGAACTAACAGAGTAAAATGAATTCTTTTCTGTATAACCATCCCTTTAGAGTCATAGACACCTTCCAGTAGACTTGCAAGAGGCATGGCTAAGTGTAGCTATGTCGGCTTATCGTGATTTACATGCTATGAAGATTTCTTCTCTTCACCTTCTGGACTAGCAGACCCTTGCACCAGATAGGATGTAGGAATAGAGGTTTATGCACATCATATGAAACTTATGTACACATGTCCTGTGAATATTCAAAGATGAAACTTAAACTGGGTTGACTAATGTCTTATGTGAAGCAAAACTTAAATATGGTTAATGAACATTTAAAATCAAAGTTAGGGACCTAGAGCAAAAGGTTGTGAAATGTTACAAAATCGTAATGTAATGCTGCAAATGTCCATGGAAGAGAGGGAACTATAAAGTAGTAACAGTTTTGAGTGGTCCTCATACTGCATAAAATGTAACTTACCTCGATTTATATACATATGAATATCATATAAGTAACGAGTAAACTAGATGTGTCTGTGATTCAGTACATGTAAATAATTAAATACTGTATAATAATAAATGATGTATAATTAAAATAGAAAAAATTAAAGTGTAGTGCAATTGCGTTATTAGTAAATGTTCTGCATGCACGAAATTGTGCTATTCCTCATTCACTTCACTTTGCATCACCTCTTTTTTGTGTATGTGTCCTTCACTACATATATTTTAATTATTTTTGTCGTCTTCTGAAGGCTCTTATACTCCTGTTAATCTCATGAAATAGGACCATGGACTTCCTCTTCTACATTTCAATTGTAGATGCAGGCAGCCGACTCCAAGGACACCAGTGCCTCTCAAGATCAAGGAAATCCTCCCAACTTGCCTCCACTTCACTTCAATCCATCCTTCTGCATATGGGAGAGTGCAACAAAATCATGAACAAAGAAACGTGAATGATGTTTTTTATTCATTTGTCTGCACCTTACTGCACATTCATAAATAATGTCTTTGCCAACACTTATGGTCGGTCCTTACTTCTGTCATTTTAGCTGTTTCATTTTTAAAATAAATTTTAACTTGACCCTATCCAGGGGGCCCTTCACATGTTCCAACACAATTGTCCCCACACTGTACATTGACACTGTATGGAGAAGTACAGTATTTTTGCATGTGCATATTTATATTTACATTTGCCGATACAGATCGATGCCATTTATTTGTCAGTTTCTCTATTATTTAATGGAATGGGTATGTCAGCTTATCCTATGTTTGTTGAAGTTCTAAAAGAAACTGAAAGATTATATACAAAATATAATAGTTCATTACGTATTTGAATTTAGCTCGCTGACAATAATGTTCAATTTGCTTCAGCCTTGCTGCCGGGTTTTGCACTAGTAGGTTTGGTGGCTAAGCATGAGACGCTAATGGTGAATATGTAGCTGCGACCGTTGCACATGCTACATTCGTTTCCTTAGTGTTGATTTCATATTGTCACACAGTCACCTGAGTATCACGTATTGAAGAATTGCTGTGGCGTTTGTCTTCAGTCTGAGAGCAGTGGGTGCGCTTATTGTTCAAAATCCGACACTGTGGCAGAAGATCTCCATTCTTACGACCCGAGCGTCATTATTACCTGTCGTACTCGTTTTCTCAGCGGGGAGAATCATCGACGAGGTAAGTACTGGTTCGAATAACTATATTTCACTTATTAATGTATCAGGCATTGTGAGACACAATACTGAGAGATTACTTTGTTGCACACATGTGTTAATGTCACCACACTTCAGCGTCCACTTTGTTGAAAGACACATATAGCCGTACAAAACATTATACAAATTGCTTGTCTTTATAGTTCACTCCTTTACATGGAGTTTGGTTTTCAATGAAACTTCATGCAAGTATTGAGTTGCAACAATATACATAACATGATAGCTTATACCTGTGGTTGACATTCCATTCATCACTTATACTATGAATATAAATTTCTTAAGTTTTAAACGCCATTAATTTTTCATTAATTGGGTTCTGTTACTACAGTTTGTTTGTTAGTTTTAACGTATTTTCGTTCACATCACATATACAAATTACTTACATAACACATTATTGTGGTACAATATGATACATTGTGGTACATATGATAAATCTGTACTTCATTTTATAGATAGGCTTTTATCACTTATGGCAGCTCATTTCTTTCTTAAGTAGTGGAGGGAGAAAAACATGCAAAATAGGGCTACACACTTTAGGAACTGCTGGACTAACTACACTTGGCGCCGCCTCCTTGTTTGGGAAGGAAGAAAGGAAATACTCATGTACTAGTTCAAGGATTATGAGGAAATGTTACTTGTACACTCATGAACTAGTTGCCATTGAACTCTTATTTCACGGAAATGGTGTTCACTGACTAATCAGTCATGTACTAGCATGTTATTTCTTCATGCATTAGTGGTGCTTACTTCAATTCACGTGTAGCTTAATGTTAATTATGAAGGAGCTTCAACCATCGTATACTTATATTTCTGGGCTACCTGGAAATGTCATTATTTACCCTTTCATGTGACACAATAAAAAATAATTGGTTTTTGTAAAATCACACACTTAAATGTATATGTGTACTCTGCAGTGAATAGGTACTGGTAAAAGTCACAGAGCAACTCCCACTCATTCATTTGTTTTGTGTGGAACATCAGTTCATTAGGTGTGAAACCTGTTGAAGAATATGGAAGGTTATTAACAACTTACATGAAAGGAGTTACTTATACTGCCCATTGGGTCTGTTTGTGAGGGGTGTATGTCCTAATAAACTGGTTAAATTCTTTAAAGACTCGTTCTACTGAGCTAGCTTCTGGGTGAAACAAGCTTACTAACACATGCTTTATGCCGTGTGGGGTCATAAATTGTTTCCACTTTTGCCCAACAAAATATAAAGCATTATCAGTTAGTAGTACCTTAGGTTTACCTACTCTTCTCAAATAGCCTCCCTCAATTCTTTTTCTGATATTTGTGGCTGTTGCATTTTTAATGGCGTACATTTTGATGCGTTTCAAGAAAATATCGTATAGAGCTACTACATATCTTACTCTTATTTTACTTCTTGGATATGGACCATCTATGTCCAGGGATGCTACATCTAGAGGTTTTTTTTTGTGAGTATTGGGTGTAGCTCAGTATACTTTGACACATTGGACTGTTTTGATTTTTGACATATTGCACATTTTCTTATCCCTGTAGGGCTCGCCTTCTCAAATTTGGAAAATGACAAAGTGTTGCAATTTTTTCACCACATTTGCCTACTTCATAATGTCGCCATACTTCACATGTGTGTCTTATAAATTCATCGACATAATCTTCAGGAATACACACACACCATTGATCAGATTTTTCATGTTTCATATGAAACAAAACGCCCTTGTACTCCTGATACCATTTGCTTACCTTTCCACCTTCACCTTGGTTAAGGACTTGCATGACTTAACTCCATCTGCGTTCTTGCTGTCGTATAAATTCCATTTGCCTACAAAACTTATGGTAATCAGACTAATGTGCTGTACCTTGGATTAATAACGTTTTGATTTCTGCATCTTGCTCTGTTATTACACTAAACTCCTCTAAACCTTGTGGTAACGTAGAGAAGGCACCTGCAATAACATTCTGACTTCGTTTAATATAAATGATCTCGAAATTGAATTCATGTAAATATAGGCACCACCTAACTAACCTACAGTGCAAAAGTTTATATGTTAACAGAAATGACAGTGACTGAAGGTCACAGTAAACTTTGGTATTCTTACCCCACAAAAAATATTCAAACTCTTTAAATGCTCTTATTACAGCTGAACTTTCCAATTCTGACACAGAGTAAGATGTTTCTGCTTCTGATATTGTTCGACTAGCAAAACTGATAACCTTGTGTACTTCTTTTCCTATCATCTGGAACAAGCATGCCCCCAGCACATGAGATGAGGCATCTGTGGATAGAAAAAAATTTTGGACATGTCAGGGTGGCTAAGAATGTTTGCATTAACTAATGCCTCCTTAATGTTATTAAAGTCCTCCTGGCGCTTATCATCCCATAACCAAGTAACAAGATGAGTAATGCATCACTGTTCATCAGTTGCTATGGTACGAATTAACGAAAAATAGGATGCTTGTCCTAAATATGCTTTTAGTTTTATTCCTTGAAACTGGATAATTGCGTATGGTATCATGTTTTTTCGGATAAGGTAATATACCTTGTTCTGACATAACATGACCTAAAAATTTTACTTGCTCCTTACCAAAACTAGACTTTTTTTAAAGTGGTTGTTATTCCGTAATCTGCAAATCGTTAAAGTACCTGTTCAATCAGCCTGATATGTTGTAACCAAGTTGGTGTGGCTGTTCGCATGTTGTCCATGTAAACAGTGACCTCAGTAAGCAATTCTGATCCTAAAACCTTGACCAGTGCAGATATAAACTCGCCTGCACTAATGTTCAGTCCAAGAGGTAGAACACGGAATTCACAACTTCTGCCACCACAGAAAAATGCCGTATATTTTCGACGTTCTTCATCGAGCATTATTTGCTAATAGGACGCCTTGAGATTGAGTATACTGAAGTATTTTGTATCGTAAAACTTTAAAAGCTGTTCATCCAAGTTGTCAGGTCTTATGCATACTGGTATTAAAATCCTATTTATAGCTCTAGCATGGAGAACTAATCTTACAGATCCATTTGGTTTACTTACTGGTAGTATAGGACTACAATAGGGTGAAAATGAAGATTGTATAATTCCCCATTTGATCATATGATTGATCTCCTCCCTTACTGCCTCTCATTTTGCCCATGGAATAGAATATGACCTTACACAAAATGTTTCATGTGGATTAACATCAAATTTATATTCGTAGTCTTTGATTACTCCAGGATCCTTACTGAGAACATTTGCATACTTAAATAACAAGTTAGAAAGTTCTTGTCGTCGCATATCATTTAGTATCTTATTTTTTGCTTTTATCATTCACTTTACCTTGCATCGCTTCCTTTTTTGTGTGCGCCCATCACTATATACATTTTAATAATATTTGTCGTCCTCTGACTCTTATACTTCAGTCAATTTTACAAAATATGGCCATGGACTTCCTCTCCTACATTTAAATTGTAGATGCAGACAGCCGACTCCAAGGACACCAGTGCCTCTCAAGATGAAGGAAATCCTCCCAACATGGCTCCACTTCACTTAATTAAAAATGCTTAATACTGCTCTTAAGTTTTCTCTTATTCAGGATCACATATAATACAAAACACACGTAGAACGTCACACTTCGAGCAATACATCTTAACCATTCTTCTACATACGACTGAGTGAAGCAACATCAAGTACAAAGAAAAGTGAATGATGTTTTTTGTTCATTTGTCTGTGCCTTACTGCGCATTCATAATTAATGTCTTTGCCCACGCTTATCGTCGGTCCCTGCTTCTGTCATTATCGCTGTTTTTTTAATAAATTTTGACTTTACCCTATCTGGAGGGTCTTTCACCATGTACATACGCAATACCCAGTTTAAGGCAATAATAATGCATTGTAAAATTCGTTTGTATGTGTGTATTCGTTTGCATGCATTCCACTTTAAGATTAGGACTATGTTGAAAGATCGAACCTCTGAAAAGGACTATGAAGTTATACGAACGCTTACCAAATATAGCAAAGTAGAGCACCTGTGTGTCGAAGTGAGAAACAAGTGCGAGTGCTTACCTAAAGCAAAACATTTCGACCCTAGGTAGTGTCGTGGGATGCCAGACATTTACCAAAAGAGACGGTTTGGAATAAAGTAGGAAACATTTCAAACTTACCCTGACCTCGATGAAGTGTCAATGCGATGCAGAATGCACGAGTTGGGTTCGATCAGTGAAATGTGTGAATTACTATGGGAACCATCTACATCTACATCTACATTTATACTCCGCAAGCCACCCAACGGTGTGTGGCGGAGGGCACTTTACGTGCCACTGTCATTGCCTCCCTCTCCTGTTCCAGTCGCGTATGGTTCGCTGGAAGAACGACTGCCGGAAAGCCTCCGTGCGCGCTCGATCTCTCTAATTTTACATTCGTCAACTTCTCGGGAGGTATAAGTAGGGGGAAGCAATATATTCGTTACCTCATGCAGAAACACACCCTCTCGAAACCTGGACAGCAAGCTACACCGCGATGCAGAGTGCCTCTCTTGCAGAGTCTGCCACTTGAGTTTGCTAAACATATCCGTAACACTATCGCGCTTACAAAATAACCCTGTGACGAAACACGCCGCTCTTCTTTGGATTTCTCTATCTCCTCCGTCAACCCGACTTGGTACGGATTGTACACTAATGAGCAATACCCAAGTATAGGTCGAAAGAGTGTTTTGTGAGCCACCTCATTTGTTGATGGACTACATTTTCTAAGGACTCTGCCAATGAATCTCAACCTGGCACCCGCTTTACCAACAATAATTTTATATGACCATTCCACTTCAAATGGTTCCATATGCATACTCCCAGATATTTTAGAGAAGTAACTGCTACCAGTGTTTGTTCCACTATCATATAATCATACAATAAAGGACCCTTCTTTCTATGTATTCGCAATACATAGAAAGAAGAAAATGATGAGCCTACTTGTTGTAGCATCGATAATCCAAGTACGCATTAACTACGGCTCACAACTCTGAAGTTACGTGAGAAGCACTTTCCCAGCAAACTTTGTGATAAATCCATCTATAGCTGTGTTACCAATGAACTCACAAAGTGTGTGCACAACGTACACCATGTGGCATGCAAGAACTTCTCCATGACCATAGCATGCAACAGTTCTACTCCAATAAGGGGAGCAAACATTTTTGACTTCCAAATACGCTTGTTGTACATTATTTTTAAACATAAATATACGTATTATAAGTCTGACATGTCCTGGGCAAAGAACAAATTAAAAGGTTGCCCACCAATAAAGGCCTTTCGTAGCCATACAGAACAAAACCATAAATTAAAATGCTGAAAGACAGAACATTGACGAAGTTGGATTGCACTACTACTGTATTCCGTCGTCTAGGGATAATGGACCATGTCAGTACACAGCAGGGGTGCAGTTGTGTAGGTACCTATAAGGGTATTTGAATAGACAAACCAGATGTATTAATTCATACAGGTGGCAGTTGAATGCTGTGGAAGTTACATTGTCATATCACTCCTCATTAATGTAATCCGAATGGGCGGCGGAAAAATTAAAAAAGGTTTTTTCACCACCTCTCTTGTTTTAATGCTTGCAACATAGCTCTTCTCGTCCACCATGGTGTATGGATGTATATTTGTTCTCTATGTGTCTAACAACTAAAAATTGGAGAGCTAGTGACAGAAAAGTATTTTATATCGATAAGGTTGAAGTACACCACTTCCCCTCTGTGCACATCACGAACCATTGCAGCAAATCATAGGCTGCACAGGAATAACTGTCACAAGGTGCCCCCTGCATTGTCATGCTGCGAAAGAGAAGAGTTAATTATCAGTAATAGGAAGAGAACTTTCGAAGCTAGTCATTTCTAGTTCATGTTGCAGAAGACTGAAAGCACTTCTTATTGTCATGTCTTGCATGGTGTTTGTGCGCTAAATAAATACCTCAAAAAAGTGTTACCAGTAAGCAAATATGTACTCTAGCCGAAAAGAAAGAGGCAAATAAATATACAAAAACTGGTAAAAATGACAAATAAGCAGATGGTGTAATCGCTAATGTGCAGCAAATTCTGCATTTTTAGCACTTTCAAGGGCACTTGCTTGCTATTAAGGCATTTTGCAATGCTGTCACAGTAAATATTTACTACGAGAGAGTCGGCAATGCGATAAGGTTCCATATAAAACACAAAGATAGTGGTGGTTTCCCTAGATATCACAAAATGTTGCATGTGAGCTGTGACACTTGTCACAAAGAAAGAAAAATGTTTCTTCATTTCTCTCTTCGAAAATAAAGAGTATAATTCATTCCATGTATCAAATTGAATTTGTTATGATGATTACCAAACATACTAGGTGCGACAATAAAGTAATGAGACTGATTTTCTTTGAAAGATGTGTCAACCCTACAGGCTTGCGTTGGCACAGTATCTCTGCTCTTGGTCTATAAGCTGCTTCTAGCCCAAGAGGCACATTAATGCAACTGCTCAGTCATGAGTAATAAGTTAACACGTGTTTGTGTCTCTCTTCATGGAAATGGAACCGCATAATGTTGCACAATGGTTGCTATTTCTTTTTGCGTTAAATTGGGTGAAAACGCGATGTTAACTTACGGTAAACATCAGAAGGCTTTTGGAGAGGAGCTCAAGTTCTTCATTGCCATAAAATGTTTAGTGAAGGCAGAACAAATGTTGAAGATGAAGACTGCAGTGGATGACCATGCGTGCTTGTGTGCATCTTTGATTCCAAGGGAATTGTGTCCGTGCCAACATTTCTGATAATTGGATTCTGCATCATGATAATGCGCCATCCCATACTGCTCTGTCAGTACAGAAATTTTTAACCTCAAAACAAATTTCAGTACTACCACAGCCACCTTATTCACTAGATATCGCTCCGTGTGACATTTTTCTATTTCCAAGAGTCAAAATGGCAGTCAAGGGACATCATTTTCAAACAACACAAGATGTCCAAAAAGCTGTGACAAGGGTCTTGGAAGATATTACAGAAGATGAGTTCCAGAAATGTTACCATCGATGGCAGAAGCGCTGGAAAAAGTGTATGGAATCAGAAGGAAACTACTTTGAAAGAGACAACACTAAACTTGACTAAAACGGTAAGCAACATTTTTTTCCACATCAGTCTCATTACTTTATTGTCACACCTCGTATATACCATATCTACAGCAAATACGAAGAGAATCTGACTCTACTAGCAACGTGATGACATCATAAATGTACAAGACGCTTTATGGACAAACCTACAGCGTCCAAAGATCACGTGACCAGGCTACCATCCTGAACAGTTGTAAGTTGGTTTTTGACAGCTGGTAGCCCTGTTGACAGCTTTTAACTACAAGGAGCTAACGACTGCAGGCGAAAACAATAGCCGTCTATAGAGCTCCTGGTCGCTGAGGGGAGATGTTTACAAAATCGCATAACGTGACTGGTTATAGTAGGCGCGCGAAGCACCTGCTGCCAGCCCACTGGAAGTGTCAGGGATCTTTTACAGCGATTCGACTAGGTAGACAACACACAATCTGTTTTTCCCATCTTAATGCTCACTCCAGAGATGGAATAGAACAGAATAGAATATTTATTCACGTTTCAACATGTTTACATGCGACTGGCGTCGTCACT
This sequence comes from Schistocerca cancellata, assembly GCF_023864275.1. Classification (NCBI taxonomy): domain Eukaryota; kingdom Metazoa; phylum Arthropoda; class Insecta; order Orthoptera; family Acrididae; genus Schistocerca; species Schistocerca cancellata. Next base: position 623,320,837 of record NC_064630.1, read on the forward strand.
CTACTCTATGGAATTCACCAACAATTTGAAATAACCTGTACTGGAAAGAGAGAGTGAGAGAGAGAGAGAGAGAGAGAGAGAGAGAGAGAGAGAGAGATTACATGTTCCCTTTCCCCTACAGACAGAGTACAATATCAAAACAAAATAAGGATTCCCACATGTTCAATAATATTGTCAAGCATGAGGGAGCATATTGACATATAGTCAGTACTAGAAATATTGACATGCAGTATTGACGAACGTCAAAAAATTCTCAGTGTTGTCAATACACAGTGAGCGTGTGAGGTTAAATAATGACCATTTAACAACATTCTACCTTCAGATAATGACATAGCTACATGAACCAGCATTACTGTGGACTTTTGTGTTTTCGCTTTGCCTTCGTGTATATTATATCTCAGACTCAGTTCTTCAAGAAGTCTTTCAACACAAAGCTAATTTAAATGACATATGCAAAGGTAATCATTGTATGTACCACTTTTGGAGGGCAGCACAGGATTCCCTACGACACTGCTTACTTTACTAATTTGAGAATAAGCAGTGAGAAATGTTAATATTCAGATGTTACGAGGTTTTTACTTTGTAACATCATATCTTCATTCTCAACAACACAAACAAAAATCAAGTATTATATTAAGTTATTTGTCTTACAAATAACAGCATTATCTTTTTTAATATAACTGACAAAAGTTCTTTAATAATACACTTTAGATGTAACTCAGTTCTGTTTTCATATTACTTTAATTATTTACATGCCTTTCAAAATTAATTATTTCAAGCCACATTTATGTGAAACCCATGTTTCAATAAATTTTTGGGTAGCCATACTGTTGCATAATTTCTTTCAAACACTGTGGCATATTACTAATGATCTTTTTTAAATATTTAGTACATAGACTGTCCCATTCTTCTTTTAATTGATGCTTCATATTTTCTTTGGAAGATATTGGAGTTTTTCTAACATGTCACTCTAGTTTTCTCCATGCGTTCTCAAGAGGGTTGAGGTCTGTTGATTGAGGTGATGGTTATAAGACTTTTGGGCAACTGTATGACAAATATTCTTGCACAATGTGAGCCTAACGTTTTAGGTTATTGTATCTGGATATTTTTAACATGTTTGGTTACTCCAGTTTTCAATTCTTTTGCGTATACTCGTTTTGGTACGTTCAGATAGACACATTTTTCTATAATACTGATGATGAACTCTTTTTCATCCGTTTCGAATGTGGTTATATGGCCTCAGACAAGAATCCTGCCACATGCATCCTTTACAATCAGCTTAACATTTGTGACTTTAACTTCTTGATACTCCTCCAGTGACACCGTCCTTTGCCCATCCGACCAAACAATGCCAAATGTACTTTTGGTTGTAAAAATGACGTCATTCTACCATTTTCTTCCTGCGTAATAAATTCGTCAGCAAAGCACCTTCTTTTGATCCTGTTCATTCGCATACCGTTTCTTCATAGTAACTATCTTTCAGTGCTCTATGAATCATTTGAGGATATACATTCTTTCCAGTCTCGTTTAGAAGCTCACTTGCTAATTTATATTTCCACCATGAGTGGAGTTCTGAACTATTTGTTCTAGGTATGGTAGTTTTCAGAGAAAACATTTACTAACGTTTCATGGGATGTCTTGTCATCCCTGCCACTAAGAAAACTGTAATTATCCCTACTGATTGTTGGATCATTGAAGTCTCCTTCAATGATTACAGTATCATTAGGGATGTCATGTGCAAGTGAACTGAGGTTTTCTTTAAAGTTTCCATTACATCAGGAGGAGAATCTGGTGGTCGATGATGGACATTGTTATAGCATCGTGTCCACCTTGATAATGAATGTTGCCCCAACAAACTAATGATGGGACTTCAATTTCTATCTCACCGGTTTTGAGTTTTTTGTATGCAGCAACGAATACATCACCTCCATTTCCTGTTTCCCTATCCTTTCGGCATACACTTAAATTTTCCTCAAATAATTCACTACTATAACCTTCAGGTTTTAATCAGCATGTTGTTCCTGATATTATGTGAGCTTCAATGCTTTTTAGGAGTGCTTGAAACTCTGTCACTTTGTTGTAAATGCTTCGATAGTTAACCACTAAGGTTTTGATATTATTATCTGTGGGAGGTATTTCTGTTGATCATGCACTTATACTTCTGGGTTTACCACAGCTATCGTTATCTGTATTGGATGGAGATTCGCCTAATCTGAAAAATCATTGTGTGCACGCCACACAAATTGGCTCTAGTCTGGTTCATTCGACAGTATAGACATAGAATCATTTGTTTGTTTATGTGAAAAATTAACATTATGCCAGAACAATGATGTTAGTATTAACTAAGTACGTGAATAGTTTCTAAAGTGGCAAATTCTTCTTCGGTAGTGTAACAGGTACATGTTTCTAGCATTCACCAATTCCTTATAACCAGTTATTTGTGATAGGATAACACAATGTAGCTTTAAGTGACAGAATATATTAAACATTATTATAACTGTAAGTGTGAACTTGGTTAGGTTCATATTACAGCAGATCAACGAATACTGTAAAGGTATTTTCATGTCAGTATAATTAAGTGTAAATATTATGGTAAAATGGAAACTTATTTGTGACCTTAGAAATTTAAAACCACTCCTGACTATCATCAAAATCCAATGTAAATATAACAGTGTTTGTATTGGCGTTATTTTTGAGTAATGACTGTTCTGCACGGTAGAATATAGTTTGGTTACAAAATTAAGTACTGCACAAATAAAAAAATAGCACATTTACACCACCTGTGACCTGTCAGAATCTTGATTAACTCTGTAAATGAAGCTGAGCTGTTGAGAAAAAAAAACATATTTTCTGATGTACCTTCCATGTATCGTAAATAACATTAAAGTTTAGATACAGTATTCTTCAAAATGCAATAAATATACTTCAGTGCCTCCAGGTGGCAGATATCTCAGTGTTACTTGTAATTTAATGCGAGCTGGTATGGCATCTTGCATACAAATATTAGACTTTTGTACAGAGCCACAAATATGTCTCAAAGCTATTTCAAAATTGATTTTACACAATCGACAATGATTTTCAAACGAAAAGGTGTCCTCGGAAGACAACTCCCTTATTAGAGTACTGGCTTTTCCCAAACTATTCCCCCAAGATGCCCGTTTCCATTCTCAACATTTGTGAGGCCGATTTTTTCGTCAACATCGCTATAAGCTCTTCCGGTAAAAGCTGCTAAACTTCCTTATGAATGATTTCACATGTCACCATCTTGAAAGTCGCACCAAGGAAACACTAACATTTTTTAATCATAGTGGCAGGGCGATGCATGTGTAAGAAATTCACGTATGTGGAAACATGGCTTGAATGTTACTCACTGTAGTATATGTTAATGAATTACATAGCAGTTTACAAAAGCGCTTCCACTTCGAAAACTATGTCATACATTTGCAATGCCTAGTACGAGGGAAACCTAGGAGAATTAGCCCAATTTAATCTTCATACCACCGAAAAAATGTATGAAATAATATTTGTGTCAGTGGTATTGAGAAACAGCCGAAAACGTTAAAAGCTCCAGGGCCGATGGAATCCCTGTCCACATTCTGTACTGAGTTTGTGATTGAGTCAGCCACTCTTCTAACTATAATCTATTCTAGGTCCCTTGAACAGAAAACCGTGCCCAGTTCCTGGAAAAAAGCACAGATCACACCCATCTACAAGAAAGGTAGTAGAAGCGATCTACAAAATCATCGTCGAATATCACTGACATCGGTTTCTTGCCGAATCTTAAAACATATTCTGAAGTCAAACGTAATGAGGCATCTTGAATAGAATGACGTCCCCAATGTCAGCCACATAGATTCCGAAAACATCGATTATGTGAAACCCAACTCGCACATTTCTCACATGACATACTGAAAGATTTTCATCAAGACAGTAGATAGATGCAATTGTTCTTGACTTCCAAAATGCATTTTACTCAGTACTACGATTATTGTCAAAAATACTATCATGAGCGATTTTTAAGCAGAATTTGTGGCTGGATTGAGGACTTTTGGTAGGCAGGACACAGCATGTCATTTTGTATGGAGTGTCATTGCCAGACGTAGAAGTAACTTCAGGCGTGCCCCAGGGAAATGTATTGGGACCCTTGCTGTTCATGTTGTACATAATGATCTTGCAGACAATATTAATAGCAACCTCAGACTTTTTGAATATGATGCAGTTATCTGTAATGAAATAGTATCTAAAAGAAGCTCCATGAATACTCAGTCAGATCTTGATAAGATATCAAAATGGTACAAAGATTGGCAACTTGCTTTAAATGTTCAGTAATGTAAAACTGTGCACTACACAGAAAGAAAAAACGTAGTATGCTATGATCATAATATCAATGAATCACTTTTGGAATCGGCCAATCTCATAGGGATATGAAATGGAAAGACCACATAGGCTCAGTCATGGGTAAAGCAGGTGGTAGATTTAAGTTTATTTGTTGAATATGGTGGAAATACAATCAGTCTACAAAAGAGATTGCTCACAAATCACTCATGCAACTGGTCTTAGAATATTGCTGAAGTGTGTGAGACCTGTACCAAATAGGACTAACAGGGAATAATGAATATATTCAAAGAAGGGCAGCATGAATCATTACAGGTTTGACTGATCCATGGGAGAATGTTAGACTGATGCTGAAGGAACAGAAGTGGAAGACTCTTGAAGACAGACATAAACTATCCTGAGAAAGTCTGTAAACAAAGTTTCAAGAACTGGCTTTAAATGATGACTCTAGGAATACACTGCAACCTTTTACATATCACTCACATAGAGATCTTGAGGATAAGATTAAAATAATTACTGCATGTACAGAAGCATTCAAACAATCATACTTCCTGCACTCCATATGTCAACGAAATAAGAAGAAAACCCAGTAACTGGTACCATGGGACATACCCCTTGCCATGCACTTCATGGTGGCTTGCAGAGGATAGATGTAGATGTAGAAATGCATGTCATTTTCATCGACTTCTCACAAAACATAAACAAATTTTTTACATCAGTTGTATAAACAGGGGCTATTATCTCCAGGTAGATATAATTAATTCACACGTGTCCATACAGATATAGTAACTGCGTTTGCTGATATTACAGCATCAAACTTCTTGGTTTCGAATGATCTGCCTAGTCTCTCGTCAACAGCAAGAGATTTCTCATTAAGATCCTTTCTTCTATGTTTTATTATGTAACAACATTGACAATTTCTCGTATGATGTACGCTTAGGATCCTAAAGTAATTTATGAAATCTTTCATGACGATAATTCTGATTTCAGTCAACAACTTAATGTTCGACAAGTCGCTCGTCTTTTTCAGAAGGTTGCAGACCAGCTTCCTCTTTTTCGTTGTTTTCTGTTGTTACAGCTAATATAATTGCGGCACGCACTGTCTTTCAGGTGCCTGACATGTTAACTTCGTAAAATTGAGTTGCCAACTGAAAATTTGACAATAACATTGATGGTATGACAAACTAGTATTGTCAATAAATATCATACATCTGTAGACCCCTTTAATTTTCAGTAATATGTTTTTATTTAACGAACGTAATTTCTTTTTTATAAAACTTGATTTTTATTTTTGTTGAGAATGAAGTTATGATGCTACAAAGCAAGACTCTCACTGTATTTGAATATCGACTTTTCTCACTGCATATTCTCAAATTAATGAAGTAAGCTGTGTCATAGGGAATCCTCTGTTGACCTCTAAAAATTGAGTATACAATAGGTGGACAAACTGTGTTCTTCTGGGGATAATCGGTCCTTCCGAGAAACCCCCCCACATCTATCCGTCCCCTTCTCCTCCCCCACCCCACAGGGAACTCCCTTCGTTGTACTACCACATACTTGATATAAAATTAATCAGATAATTAATTGAAACGATAAATTAATTATACACTCCTCCTCATTGGAAATCCCTCCAGTCCTTCTACGCCACCCCCATCTGGAAATTGGCGAAAAAAGGACCCAGCCTGTGCTGGAGAGGAAGTATCTCACAACAGGAAATTCAATTACATATCGAAGATATACTGTTTAGGTATAAAATTCAATTTTCAGGGGTTGAATCCCTTAATTTCGCGTGAGAAGCTCACATCCAGCAGCTGCATATCCTAATTGCGTAATTACACTGCTGTAGGTAGGAGATGTTATCTTGTTGGGAAATTTTCGTGGGCGTGTGCTCACCTTGACATGCAGGGATCGACTGAGCTAGTGCACAATTCCACCACCAGAGGGTATCCTCCCCCCATGCCCCCAGCCATCGCCACCTTCCTCCCCACCCCTCTAAGAAAAAATTGGCGAGAGAAATACTCGTTCTGTGCTGCAGAGGAAGGATCTCAAAACGCGGAATTCAAATTAATGTTAATATTAAATTGATGCATAGTGTTTTTTTAATCAATTTGCAGGAGGCAGGGCTCCCCCACTTGAATAGAACTCACATCAGCACCCCACATGCCCATTTCCCATGACATAATAGCTGTAACCATAGAGCCGTGGAATGAAGTGTGGTATAGTAGCCACCATTTGGGGTCTCTCACGTGTGTGTCTATCATCCGGACACCACCACCAAGGTCAAAAACCACCAAATGGCCTGATTACAGATCAAAATACTAAATACCAGCGATCATTGACTGGATATTATCCTCCTTTGACCTCGCACCCCCAGACAAAGTCTCAATCATTCTGTTGATCAGGAAATTCCAGACTCACTCCCTGTATCTGTCTCTCTCAAGAGGCCACTTCTGTTTGTCTCCGTGAATCAAAGTCTGCAAACATGTAGATGAAGTATTTCATCTGTCCTCAGAATACTGTGTTCCTATGTCTGTCCACTTACCTGAGTGGTAACGTGTTTGCCTACCATGCAGCCGGCCTGGATTCGATTCCTGGTTGTGTTGCAGACTTTCTCTGTTCTCGGTCTGGGTGTTGTGATGTCCTCATCATCAGCATCACCACCGCCATCATCATCATCATCATCACTGACATGCAAGTCGCCCAAAGTGGCGTCACCCAAAATAAGACTTGCAAAACAGCGGACGAACTTCCTCGGATGGGGCCTCCTGGCCAGCAATGCCACACGCTCATTTCATTTCATTTTTTTGTGTTCCTACGGCTAATTCTGGGGGCAAAGGGAGAGCTGATTCAAATTCGATATTAAAATAGTTGTAAATAGACTATTTGCACTACACTAACTAATGAATTGTTTAACAATTTACAGGAGTCAAACAAAGCGCTTAAAACAGTCACCACCACATTACAATGATCCTTCTTCATAATAAAACATGTTTTCAAAGTTTGAGTATGACACACAACCATTATGCAAATCAAGTAATGAAATTTCCACCACAAGTAGATTTTAGCGCTAAACATATATGAGATCTAGCACGCACTGACGTTTGAGAACACCACAAACGTATCAGGTGAAAAAAATCCAACCGATCACATAAACTAGCGATCGCGAACAGCGCCCATCACCAGACTGCTGGAAGCCGCGGACGCGGCAGCAGCCGCCGGCAGGGACGTGGCATGGTCTCACGACGAACATCAAGCCAAGCTAAAGTTTTCCGGACACAAAAACGTGCAGTAAGAGTTATATGTGGTGTGAACTCAAGAACATCCTGCAGAAGCCTGTTTAGGGAACTAGGGATACTAACTACTGCTTCCCAATATATTTATTTCTTACTGAAATTTGTCATTAAAAATATATCACTTTTTCAAACGAACAGCTCAATTCATGGAATCAATACTAGAAATAAGAATAATCTTCACAAGGATTTAAAGTCACTTAGTCTTGTACAAAAAGGTGTGCATTATTCAGGAACACACATTTTCAATAACTTGCCAGCAGCCATAAAAATCTTATCAACCAATGAAATTCAGTTTAAGAGAAGCCTAAAGGATTTATTGGTGGCCAACTCCTTCTACTCCATTGATGAATTTCTCAGGAAAACCAACTGATTTGTGTATATATATATATATAAGTACAATATAACTTCTGCACAATTTCAGTGCAGTAATGTATTCATTGTAAATGTGTGTGTGTGAGTAAGTAAAATCTAACTTCTGCACCATTTCAGTGCAGTAATGTGTTCATTGTAAATAAGTATTATAGTAGTTGTATTACATGTTTATTACCTTATAAATACATAAAAAACGTTTTTATTTTAAATTCAGTGCATTAGTATTTGTAAAATGACTCTTTCATATAGCGTTCATTAAAAAATGACGATCATTCCACTTGGGACCTGTGGAATGGTACATTATCTTATTTGTTTTAGTTGTGAATATTTGTCATGTATTATTGTTTTTCTGACATGTTCCACATCCTGGAGGACCTCCTCACTACGGATCAATTGGAATGAAAGTAAATCTAATCTAATCTAAAAGCGCTGGTGAGAAGCAACCTGCACCCGTATTGGCTACGCTGGTAGCTGCACGCCCATCCCCTGGCGACGACGCGTCCGCTGTACCGAACGCTCAGAGGTCGGAGATAGACAGTCACTGAGCAGTCAACCTAGCAATTTACATGGGTAGAATAATCGTCCACCCCAATCATCCCTCATTTTGAATCTTCTCACTCAACATACGCGTCCACTTCTATCACTGCTCATTTGGCACACTTATCAGTCTGCTAGTCACCAATCTCAATGCTTTCTTTGCACCTAACTGCCCGTCACAGGTTGAGCTTACCCATGACTTTCGATTGCTGAATGCATGTGAGGACTTTTGACACGGCACACTGTGAGTCAAACAGCAATGGCTTGGATGTATACAGTAGTTCTAAACAATTCCACCCTAACATGGAGCCCGAAGTTCGAAAAATCCGAAACACAGGTGGTGTTTTGTCAATATACCTCAAATTTCTCCTGTGAAATGTAGATTTCTCCCTTCTATACAAGTTATTTTCGAAAACATAAGACATCGGAGCATAAATGCATTTTCACATCACTAAAGTACCGTTACTTGTTGTGAAAGTCCTGTAACAGTGTATTCTCTCATCAGGTACAAAAAATCTGTTCTAATCAGCTGTGGCCTGCATCAAAGGACTAGAATATTAAACTCACTTTTGGCTCATATGGGGTGCTAAATATACCTCTCTTACAGGATGCTTCCTCATTTCCAAACTCCCTTAAAGTAATCAAATGCTTGGTCACATACCATGTCTCTTAATGTAACAGCATAGAGAAGTTGTAAACGTCAGGTTTGTAATAAATATCACCTTATAAATTGGGTAATTCGTCTGATTTTATTGTGATGGTCGTCTCTCCCTCTGTGGGTGAGAGACTGAAATTTCGTTAAAAGATATCCCCCCCCCCCCCCAAAAAAAAGAACCGCCTGGTTACCGATCCCAGTCTCGAATCACATCCACTGTACCCTAGCCATCGCTTCCCATTGCCAGGAGGCACGTCATTGATATCAATACTTAACGAAATTAAATATGAGAGTCACTTTGCATGGCGAGTTTTTTATTTATTTATTTATTTATTTATTTATTTATTTTTTTTTTGCGACATTCGGATTATAATCGCCAGGTAGCTGAACTGGGACTCTCCGGAGGGAAGATGATGCTCTTTTGAAGGAGCACTATTGAGAACACCTAGTACAGATTCACCATTTTCGTAGTTAGACGCTACATTGTAGCACCGTACTCGAATGCATCCAGCCAATTCCAGCTATGTATTCTACAGTTTCAGTGCATTTGCTCGTTTTCCATATGTCTGTGTCTGTGCATATGTTGTGGATGGCTCCCACGACCTAATCCTTTCACTGATGGATACAGATCATAGAACGAACATAGAACACATCTCCGGATGGAATGCATGATGGATGCACCTTTGAACCTTATCTCAGATGCAGCTTATTGTGGATTTGCATCCGAACATCGCTCTGGAAATAATGCATCGCAGATTCACACTTGAACTCAGAGTCATGGGAGACATCCCGACATAGGCACATGCACAGACATACAGAAATCAGAGCAAATGCATTGCAGATGTAGAATGTTTCGTTGGAAGTGACTGAATGCATTCGATTACAGTGCTGTACTATACCGTCCGACCAGGAAAATAATTCATTTGTGTGACTTGGTGATAACTGTACTACATTTACAAGAAATTTTAAAATATGTGCCGAGAAGTGATGTCATGGCCGTATGGGCAGAATGAGATAAAATTGATAAAATTACAAAGATTGATGAAAACTACATATGAATTGAGGGAAAACACTCCAAAATGCGGAGAAACTGAGTGGGAATGAGAGAGCGCCTGCATGTCTTCTTCTTGGTGCAGAAAAATTCTTGTACTCCGGACGAGTATGTGACAGCAAGAGGAATACGAGAGAAAGTTGACATGGTAACAATAGGAACCAGGGAAACAGTCATTTTTCATCGACAGTGATAAGACGGCCAGAATAGAATGTTTATTGTGGATGACTAGCAAATGCAATTTATGCATGTTGGATCACAAGCCCAAGTATGACTGCAAAGTTATCGGCAACCACCTCATAAACTTTTATAAAGTGTCCTTAGGTACTACCACCTTGGAGAGGGGGAGGGGCGACTGCAATATGCAACTATAGAATGGATCTCGTGTTTGATCCTGTGCAAGATTGTTTAGAAGTTTTAAACCCTATCAAACAGTATTTACAATGTGCCTCTATATACTCTCTACCAATCACAACCATGAATTGTCACCTAACAAACAGCTTACAGAACAGTTGCTGCATGGTTTTTAACAAAATTCTCCTGTATGTCTATTGAGGTAATAATGATACATGCAAACTGACTGCTGTCTTTGATGCTTTCCTGCTAAAGAGAACCATCTGCCTGTAAATTGACATGGATCTGCGTTAAAGGATGATAGAAAATAGATGGCCTGATCGGTTGAGAGGGTTTGCAACGAGGTATGATTTAATGATAGACTGATGATGCATTCTAGAGAGAGGGAGATGTTGCTGCAGGTCATTTATCACGCATTTAACCAGTTTTTTCTGTTGTTCTGTGGGGATGCATCAGTTGTTTGGTACACAGCTGTGTGATCCGCGTGTGACTTGGAGCACTATCTACCTGCAATCTTTAACAGCAAACGCCTCTGTACCACAGTCAGCAGAGGATTTCCAACGTATGCGTGATCAGTCATGTTCATTGATGGGAAACCTATTTCAAAACCCTCCTCTAGACGAACGAATATGTATGTGGAAGTACTACATTTCTCCGTCACAACTTGGACGTAAATCGAGTCTTCTGTTTCATAACTGCTGTGATTTTAAGTAAGTGACAGGTGTTTGTAAGGTTCTGCAAACCCTATGTACACATTTGCTTGACGGTTGTCCTGTTAGCGCAGCATGGAGCGTAATTTCACATGTCAAACACCGCTGCTATCTGGTTATCTGTCTCCTTGTAAGAGGCATTTCCGTTGCTGAAAATCATATTATAGGACTGGTGCGAGAATAGTATAATTTATGAACCGTAATTAGGCTTGAACTTCGGAAACAGCAGGCGCTATACATATCTGGAAAGCTATACTGTGCATGCATCACAAAGAATTTATGTTTTCTATAGCATAGAAAGAAGTAGTTTTATTGTATTTAAGTTTGTCACCGCAGCGAGTGGGATAGAAAACTTGCAGAGTGGATGTATGTCAGATGTTGGACATGCATGTACTGCATTAGAGTATTAAGAGCATTGCACTCTGCATGACTAATATTTCGGAAACCACATGGCTTTAACATTATGAAGTGTTTAAGTGAAGAACTGTGTAGTCTTAGGAGAGAGTGTGCTTATGTTCTATGATCATTTCTCTCTAACCAATACCTTCTTTGTACTGACCCCAGAATTTAACTTTACAATTGATAGCAAAGTTGAATTACGTCAAATACTTCAAAACTCCACCTATCTGGTACTCCATCGTGCAAAAAACCACACGTTTCTTCTTAACTGTCTGTCATATTATCACAACTCTCTAATTTCTACCATAAACCGATAAGGGGTGCTAGCCTCCTCGACATCCGCGCATCTGGAGAGATCTTATGAACTTGGATGGATGTCGTGAGTAAGTCTGGTGAGGAACAGTCTGCTGAATAGCAGTTATGGGCCCAGCTCGCTCTTTTGTTTCACAAGACATGGAATGTAGTGGGTATAGTAGCCTCCTACTTCTGGTCAGCTGCAAATTAAATCGGCGAACGTTTTGCAGGGAGGGATCGTCAAAGACAATGTGGAGGGATCTTTTAGTCTCCAACTTTATCCTATAGATGTGAGAATACCCTGTGACTCCCATGATGGTCAGTCATGATTGTAAATTATGCACTGTGGCTGGAGTACTAGAAACTTGTAGATAACCTAACTGCATTGGTATAAGACGCTGTCTGGTATATTTTAGTGCGTATGTTGAAGAATTAACCATGAATGGATGTACTGCACAGTCATCTGTCTACATTCACAATCTAGTATATGGTACATGCAAAGTAGTGGAGGGGTGGTTTAGCAATGATACAAAAATTGGGTAGCATGATGTCATGTCATTGTTCACAGTACATTGTCGCAATACCAACAGTGCCATTACCATTCCATCCTTCCACTGGTACAGTGTTGATTCCCTCATAATGGTTGACAGACACCGCTTGTGTGAGATGGAAAGAGTCTTGATGGGAGCAACAGCTTCTGGGGATGGCCACCACTGAAACAGTGATCGTGTACATGGCTGCAGTGTAAGGAATCAGTGCTCTTGCTGACATCCTGGTGGCACTGTGCACTGGCTCAGTCGATCCCTGCATGTCAAGGTGAGGACACACATGAGAATGTTCTAAGAAGACAACACCTCTAATCTACAGCAGTGTAATCATGCAATTAGGACCTCTAGTTGCTGGCTGTGAGCTTTTCCCGCCAAATAAAGAGATTCAGTTCCAGAAAATTGAATTTTATAAGTAAGGAGTATATCCTTTTCTGTGTAATTGAATTTCCTGTTGTGATATCCTTCGTCTCCAGCACAGATTGGGTTCTTTCCCCACCAGTTTCCCGGGGGGGGGGGGGGGTATGGGAGGATTGGAAGGATCTCTCAGGGGGAGTGGGTAATTAATTTACCGACTTAATTAATTAGTCGATAGATTTTATACGAGGGCGGTTCAGAAAGTAACCTCCGATTGGTCACAGTGCGGGTTGTGGGGGGAGTTGCGACGCCATCTGTGCGTTCACGCACTCAACAGGTCAGTCGGCATCAAGCCGTGGTCGAGTGAACGTCGTACCTGCGCTAGTTTAGTTTTTGTGGCAGTTTGAAATGTGTGCTGCAATAGAAAACCCCACCAAATGCGAAGTGCGTGCTGTCATAAGGTTTTTTACAGCCAAAGGATATTCTGCAGCAGCTATTCATCATGAGCTTTGTGCCGTGTACGGACCAAGAGTTATGAGTGAAGGAGTTGTCCGTGAATGGGTACGTTTATTTAAAAGTGGACGAGAAAACGTTCATGATGAAGAGAGGAGTGGTAGACCATCATTGGTGACTGACGAACTCGTTCAGACAGTTGATGCAAAAGTTCTGAAAATCGACGTTTCTCAATGTCGGAGTTGTCTACTGGTTTTCCACAGATTTCTAAGACTCTCTTGTACGAGATAGTGACAGCAAGATTGGGTTACCGTAAGTTCTGTGCACGATGGGTGCCCAAAATTCTTACCGACCACCACAAAACTCAAAGAATGGCCTCTGCATTAGACTTTCTATCACGTTATGAGGACGAAGGAGAACCATTGTTAAACAGAATCGTGACCGGTGACGAAACCTGGATTAAGCACGTGAACCCTGAGACAAAAGAACAATCAAAGATGTGGGCACATTCAAATTCGCCTACCAAACCAAGAAAAGCCTCGCAAGATTTTTCTGCCAGAAAACTGATGGCAACGGTGTTTTGGGATGCCAAAGGGGTGTTGTTGGTTGAATTCATGGAACGTGGTACGACCATTAATCAAGACATGTACTGTGAAACAATAAAAAAGTTACGACGGGCTATACAGAACAAACGCCGTGGTATGCTGGCTTCCGGTATCGTTTTTTTGCACGATAACGCCCGTCCTCACTCTGCTCGCAGAACAACAGCCCCTCTTCAGTCCTTCAAGTGGGACGTTATCAACCATCCACCTTACAGCCCAGACCTGGCGCCAAGTGATTATCACCTCTTCATGCATTTGAAGAAATGGCTCGGGTCACAGCGGTTTGATGACGACGAAGAGCTCAAAGATGCGGTCACAGGCTGGCTCCAGGCACAAGCGGGTGATTTTTATGCAGAAGGAATTTCAAAGCTTGTGAAGAGATACGATAAGTGCCTCAATCGCTATGGAGACTATGTAGAAAAATAGTGCAAAGGTGTAGTTGTAAGATGTATATATTAAAATATTTTTATTTAACTTGATGTATTTTTTTAAATCAACCGGAGGTTACTTTCTGAACGGCCCTCGTATCAAAGGTGTACTAGTATAAGCAAAGTGAGTTCACTGAGGGGTGTGGAAGGTGTCAGGGGAAGTGGGAGGTTTGGAGGTTCCCAGAGGGGTGGGAAGTGGACTGGAGTAGGGGGAAGGCTAGTGGGTTTCTTGGAAGGACAGAATATCCCCAGGGTGGTCATATAGCAACCCCCAGCGGATCATAAACCACTCAGGAGAACAATACGTTAAGGGGAGGGGGAGGCGTCATGAATCAAACAAGTCTGTCCCTGAATGTATGCAATCTGCAGTTACAAAATGTGCCAGAACATAGGTTGTCCCCATACTTACAATGATTACTCTTCCGTAGGCTAATTAAATTTACTTTGTGTTAAAAGACTCCTTGAAAAATTGAATCTGAGGTATAATATGCACAAGGGCAAACTGGACATAAACATTCCACACTAACGCTGCGTGGCTAGTTCACGAAGCTGTGTGAGCATCCCAATGGAGAGTGTTGTCAAACGGTCGTTACTTCACACATTCACTATGTATTGACAATAATGAATCAATATTTCTAATAATGACTATATGTCAATATGCGCCCTCGAGTTTGACAAAATTAATGAACGTGTTATTACGTTATTTCTGATATTGTACTCCCTGTCTGTAGGGGAAAGAGAACATGTAATACTGCTCTCTCTCTCTTTCGAGTACAGATTATTTCAAATTGTTGGTGAATTCCATAGAGTAAAGTGACGACTCCGATCGCATGTAAACGTGTTGAAAGGTGGATAAATATTCTATTCTGTTCTATTCCATCTCTGGAGTGAGCAGTCGGATGCGCAGAACAGATTTTGTGTTGTCTACCTTGTCGAATCGCTGTAAAAAGATCCCTGACAGTGCACTGGGCTGACCGCTGCAGCTTCGCGCGCTTCTATAACCAATCATGTTACACGATTTTGTAAACGTCTCTCCTCAGCGTCCAGAAGCTCTATAGATGGTTATTGTTTTCGCATGCCGCCTTTCGCGCTTCGTAGTGGAAAGCTGTCAACAGGGCTACCAGCTGTCAGAAATCAACTTATTCCAATTCAGACAGTTAAGTACCCTTGTCACGTGATCTCGGGAAGCCGTAGGTTTGTCTGTAAAGCGCCTTGTAAATTCATTTATGATGTCATTGCATCACTAATACATTCAGATTCTCGTCGTAGGTGTTGTGACTTTGGTATACATGTTTCGTAAACATCATAAAAAATTGCATTTGATGCGTGGAATGAACCCAACTCCGTATTTTATGAGAGAAAAATGAAGAAACATTTTCATTTCTTTGCAACAAGTATCACAACTCACATGCACTCCTCTTGTTTTATCTGCGTCAGTAACCGCTATTTTTTTTGGTTTTATAAGAAACTCTATCGGATTGGCAAGTCTGTCTTAATAAATATTTGCTGTGGTAGGATCGCAAAACCTCTTCATAAGCAAGTGCCCTTTAAGGGGAGTACGTACGTCCTATAGCCACAGTGTTAAATTTGCAATATTGATGACCCATTATCTCAGAACCTGTGACAGATAGAGATCTGAAATTTTTGGGATGTATAATATCACTCCTTTTTTTATTACTGAACCAGAATCAAAATGTACAGAGAAGTAATTAGCTAGTTATGATTTTTTAAAAATGTTGTTCAATATTTTCTTTTAATAATTCACTTTTTCTTCCGTAAGAAAAAAACTGTTAGAGGTAGAGATGTTTTGGGAGGTTCAGTAGCTGCAGTGTACTAAGTGGTAACATAGTGTAAAATTAGAGATGTGTATCTGTAATAGTTCCTGAGATAATGGGTCAAATAATTTTAAAAAGCTCATTTCCGGCAAATCAAGTTCAAACATTTTATTTGATATTAACTTACACATGGAGGCATGCCAGCTTCTAGAAACAGCCAGGCCCATAATCAGCATTATCTGGATCCTGTTCTTGACTATCCTGCAAACCTAGAAGCATCCTTCTTTTCCTGCCTCTTGCTGCTTTAGTCATTTCCTATGCTGTGCGCTGGGCTTTCATGATCCTAAGTCGATCCATTCGCTGAAAGGCTTGCAGCATGTTGGCACCTGGAATGATACCAAGTTCCTCTAGTACCCCAATTCTTCCCTTTATATCATCCTTTAACGTTATCACAGCATCACAAACACCCAAGCATAGAGTTTTCCTTCCTATAAAGACATTTTTGGTATGCGGGTCGTAATTACATTATCGAAAGACTCATTTGGGTTTTGTGTCCGACCATGGAGACATTTGGAAAGAAGGTCAGGATGAGCTAATTCTCTATATATTGGTTTAATAGCTTCCATCACTGCAGATGGTATGCTATTTTTGTGCCTAAATTGTTCCTCGCTACCCACTGCCTGAGCTTTGCGGTACTTGCACCATGAATCAGCACCAGGTGGACAAAGACCATGTATAGGTGTATCATCAGTGGAAGATTTGTGGAAGAATGTAGCCCACACTGCTCGTTTCATCCCTTGTAGGTCATGTGTATTGTTTCTTATTGCTATTTGCTGGAATTGTGTGAACAATATATTTCGTGTGTGACGGCGCAAAGTGCACTGTGTAAAATAGACCTCTTTGACATTGTCTAACACTCTTTGTGTGCGCTAATTATTCTGTTGTGTTCGCTGTAATTTTGTTTGTTCTTGAATGTGCAAATATAGTTATTAGTAAGATGTCCTTTTTTCTCCTTAATACTTATTCAGCTGTGATTGGTATACCCGAGCTTTCAAGTCCCATAATCATAGGTGGATACCTTTCGAGCAGTCTTGCCAACAGCAATGTTCCTATCCATTCGTCAGCGATCTCGAATCCGATGTTTCTCAGTCGGTTCGACGTGGTTATTATTTTGTTAACGTATTCGTCTACACTCTTACATTTGTCCAGACGAGTGGTAATTAACTCGCGTAATAATCCTACTTTTCTCGTAAGACCATCATCCTCGAATGCACTTCGTAAATTGTCCCAGACTTCTTTCGCTGTAGCAGCTTTTTCAACGTGAACATAATTCACCGAATCAATCAGTAATATCAATTTTGATTTTGCTTTCCTATCCTTACTTGAATAATTCTGATCTGTGGATTTCATTGTCCCATCTGCCACGTCCCATAGGTCGTCTAAACGTAAATACGCTTCTACTGCGAACTTCCAGGTTGCATAGTTTTCGCGACCTATAAGTCTTTCAATCTGTGGAATTTGTGCCACACTCATTCTTAACGGTAACTTGCTTTTTTATTGCCGTAAAGAACACCGAAAAATAATGCGGAAAAAAATTGCGATCGTCTTGTAAGGATAACTCGCAGTTCACGTAAATTGGAACTTTTCCAATACTTTCTCCCTACTATTTTATTGATATACTTATTCCAAATGCACGCTGGAGGAAAATGGGATCCGAAAGCTAAAAAGTATATTTTTGTAGGCTATTGTGAAAATTCAAAGGGCTACCGATTAATGGATCCATTGACTAAAAAGATTCTCACAAGTAGAGATGTAATATTCTTTGAAAATAGAAAGGACTCAAAAGAGAGCAAAACCACTAAGTCAACTGCACCTAGTTCAGAAGGTGAAACCTTGTGTGAAGAAATAGGAAGTGAAGAAGAGGAAGACGACAGCCAAGGACAAATGGATACAATTTATGATGACAATGAGTTAGAGGGTGAAAAACATGAAGAAAACAATGTAAGGCGTTCTTCTCATGTACCAAAACCGAAGGAATATCCGGATTTTGAGATGTATACAGCACAGTCTTTTAATGATGAGCCAAGAACAGCAGAAGAAGCAATGAGTGGCCCAAACTCTCAAGAATGGAAAGAAGCGATGAAGAGAGAATTAGAATCTTTATATCAGAACGAAACCTTTGAATGGGTAGATATGCCAGGAGATAAGAAACCACTGCAGGCAAGATGGGTATTCAATTTGAAGAACCCTGAAAGCTCATCACCAAAATACAAAGCAAGACTTGTGGTAAAAGGATATTCACAAAAACAAGGGGTAGATTACGAAGAAACTTTTTCACCTGTAGTCAAGTATGCATCATTGAGATATCTTTTAGCCTTGGCAGTAAAACGAAATTTAATAATTCATCATATGGATGTTAAAACGGAATATTTAAATGCGAAATTGGAGGAGGAGATACATGTCATTCCACCAAGGGAAGCCATAAAAACCAGGTCAGAATGTAAAAAGATTTGGCGTTTGAGAAAAAGTATTTATGGACTTAAACAAAGTGGACGTTGCTGGAATCGATGTCTCCATGAAACTCTAATAAATATGAATATGAATCAATCCAAGGCAGATCCCAGCATTTACTATAAAGGGAGAAAAGAAGAAATAATAATAATGGCGACATGGGTGGACGATTTCTTTATCCTGACTGAAAGTGAAGGCCAAATGAGAATTTTCAAGAAATAGCTGCAAACCAAGTTTAAGGTGCATGATTTGGGAGAAGTCAAATGTTATTTAGGTATGCAGATTACTAAGGATGAAGAAAGACAAGAATTGAGCATAAGTCAATCATCATACACGGAAAAAATATTAAAGAAATTTGGCATGAGTGATTGTAAACCCATAAGTACTCCAATTGAAGTAGGAGTGAAGTTAAGTGTAAATGAGACTGATGTGGAATGTGAAAAGAATGTTCCTTATTTAGAAGCAGTAGGGAGTCTGTTATATTTGTCTCAAACGTCATGACCCGACATTGCTTTTGCCACCAATGCAGTGAGCAAATATTGCAGAGACCCAAAGGAAAAGCACTGGAAAGCTGTAAAGAGGATATTCCGATACCTAAGAGGAACCTCAAACTATGAGTTAAAATACCATATAGATGGTAACGCAAAACTAGAGGGATATAGCGATGCGGACTGGGGGAGTGAATTGGGAGACAGATACTCCACCACTGGCTGCTGTTTTAAATTAATGGGGGGCCTCACATCATGGTCCTGTCAAAAGCAAAAAACTGTTGCATTAAGCACCGTAGAGGCCGAGTATATGGCACTATCTTACACCACACAGGAAGCATTATGGCTACGAACATTAATAAGTTAAATAGAACCCAATTTAATTGAGGAACCTACAACCATCTTCTCTGACAATAAGGGAGCCATAAACCTAGCTAAAAATGATGTTACTAGTGCTAGGACAAAGCATATTCATATACGGCACCATTTCATTCGGGACCACGTAGAGTGACAGAACACTGACGTGGACTATCTGCGTACAGAAGACATGTTAGCTGACATTCTGACCAAACCCTTGGAAAAGGAGAAGTTTGAGAAGATTGTGGGACTATTTTGTTTATCTTGTGGAAGCAACACACAAAATATAAGTTCGAGGAGGGGTGTTGGAATTGTGTGAACAATATATTTCGTGTGTGACGGCGCAAAGTGCACTGTGTAAAATAGACCTCTTTGACATTGTCTAACACTCTTTGTGTGCGCTAATTATTCTGTTGTGTTCGCTGTAATTTTGTTTGTTCTTGAATGTGCAAATATAGTTATTAGTAAGATGTCCTTTTTTCTCCTTAATACTTATTCAGCTGCGCAAGTTCCAATACTATTCCATAATAATGCTGGAGTTCATCAATGCTTTTGTCTGTAAGTCTTCCTTTACCATTTAGAGTCTTTCCATCTGATAACTTCTCTTTTCCTTTTGTCTGCTTCAATTTTCGGAGGCGTGTTCCCATCCGTTTTTGAACGTGGCCCACACATTCAATCTTAACAATCTTCTTATTACCATAATGTTGGCTTTCCACTACTGATTTGTAAGCTTTTGAATCACCATCCCCCAAGTACTTAGTGTAACACACACCTCTTTCCTGCTGTGAACGTCTGAACATAGAAACAACTGCAGTAGCCTCCATACTCCCCCCCCCCCCCCACAATTTCCCTCATAATTCTTGGCACAATTTGTTTTATGGCTTTCACTCGTTTCATCAACTGATTTACACTGATGACAGTATTTAGTTAGCACTTCAATGTCTAAAACTTTACCTGTGTCAACACTAGTGACAGTTGCAACTGCATTTTTTGATGTGTGACCTCTCTTCTGCCATGTGCCATCAACTGCCACAGATAAGTCTGTTGTGTTATTTAATTCTACTGCTTCTTTAGCAGCAGCTTTCATAGAAGCAACAGCAGCAGATTTGACACATTCACCAATTACTTCTGTGTACTTACTTGATCTGGTTGGTGGGTTTGGCAAGTTCAGCGTTGCACATACTTCAGCTGCAGTCAATCCTTTCCCAATGCACCTCATTCCACACAGAAATCTAACATTGCTCTCAAACAAGTCATTCTTGCACTTTCCAGAAGTCCAAAATGATGTCGAGAGCCTGCAAACTTCGCACTGAATATCAAGTTTGTTACCAATCCAGTCCTTGTAGCTGAGTCCTCAGAGATGCTAATTTGTCCACCACATCCCTTACATGACACAACATCTTGCAAAACTTGTCCTAACACACTCAAATCTAAAAGAACATAACCTAAAATATTTTGACCTTTGCCAATAAATAAATTCTCATGGTCTCCAAGTTTCCTCTTTGAAGCACTAGTAGGCGTGTCCTTATCATGGGTCTGTGAAAAATCTATTTCAGGATCAACACTGGATTCAGATTTTGTGATATGCTGATTTCTATGGAAACGTCAATTCTTAAAACAACCCTTTCTTTTCGTCATGTTGAAAAGATGTATAAGAGCGTATAATAACACACCAAACCACTATATTTTCAGTTAAAAACTTATGAAACACGACAACCACAAAGTAAATAAACAAAATGCATATACTATACCATCATTTATGTTTACACAGTGCATCCAACCTCTTAACACGAACATTAACATGATTTCAAGGAATAAATACCTGAAAACCACAGTCTTCTAGATTGTATAGTTCAAGAGATAGAGACACTTAGGCAAGTCAGTGCAGAACGACCGGATAATTTTACACAAGCACTATTAACTTTGAAATGATAAAAACTACACTTCCAATTGGAATTTTTCGACAAATAATGCATCAAATTACTCAGGAGAGATCAAATATTAATAAGAGATAAAAATCCGAAAATGTCATTTTTTGACCAGTTCCGCCATACATACTCCCCTTAAGTGTTCCAAAAAATATAGAATTTGCTGCACCTTAGCGATCATACCACCTGCTTCTTCGTCATTTTTACTCTAGTTTTTGTATTTTTGTTTTCCTCTTTCATGTTGTCTAGAGCACAATTTTTATTAGAGTCACACTTTCTTGACGTATTTATTTAGCATATGTTGTGTACATACTCCCTCCACATTACAGACTAAATAGAACCAAAAAATTTTCAGTATCTGATCAATGGTACTACAAAACCAAATGTACCACTAATATTGAAAATATATACGAAATATTTATTCTCCTCTCGCTCCCCCACCCCCCTTCAACCTCACACATAAAATGGCATGAAATGACAACACAGTTGCCTTCATATCATATATTATGCTTCGTCAGTGTCATATTTGAGGCGAATATCAAGTAACAGCACGAAGGTGTATAAAAATACAATTAAATTATCGGGTGTGGAAGGTATGATGACGGTATCATACATGAACTCAAAGTGTTTAGTCTTGAAAGATCTCTTGTGATTAATGATAATTACCTCTTCTCTCTTGCAGTATGACAATGGCGATGATGATGCGGCGGTGATCTTCTTGAGGATGAGTCCCGTTCATCCGAAGATTTGCTGCAATGGTTCATAACGTGCGTAGGGGGGACCAGGTCTACCTGAAGCTCGTAGATACAAAACACTTTTCTTTCACGAGCTATCCGCTTTTTAGTTGTTAGACACATAGAGAACAAATATACGTCCGTACACCATGGTGGACGAGAACAGAAGAGCTATGTTACAAGCGTTAAAGAGTTGCCGAAAATCTGAAGGCACATCGTTTTTAATTTTTCCTCTGCGCTCTCAGATTAAATTAACATGGCGTAATACGACTTAATATATACCTTTGGCGCATTCAACTGGTACCTGTGTGAATTAATACATCTCGTTCGTCTATACAGATAAACCTTATAGGTACCTACACAACTGCCCCCCTACTCTATACTGACTTGCTCCACTAAAACGCGCGTCATTTACGACAGCGGCCGAGTTTAGATTCGTTCTGCGCGTCTGACGTTTTAGATTAGATTAGTTTTTCGTTCCATAGATCCATGCTGAGGAGATCCTCGTGGATGTGGAACATGTTAACCTTTTTTCTTTTAGCTGAAATAACAATACTAATAGTATGAATATATACAATACATCATTTTTTTCTATTAAAAAATTCGTCAATGAAGTAGATGGAGTTGGCCACTAGTAAGTCTTTCAGGCTCCTTTTAAATTGATCTTTATTTGTAACTAAATTTTTTATGTTTGCTGTCAAATTATTGAAGATGAGTGTTCCAGAGTAGTGGACCCCTTTTTGAACTAAAGTAAGTGCTTTTAAGTCTTTGTGCAGATCATTTTTGTTCCTGGTATTGTATGTATGAACTGAGCTGTTTGTTGGAAAAAGAGATATATTATTTAGGACAAATTTCATTAAGGAGTAAATATACTGAGAGGCAGTGGTTAGTATACCCCATTCTTTGAAGAGGTTTCTACAAGACGTCCGTGAATTTACTCCACAAATAATACGTATTACACGCTTTTGGACTCTGAAAACTTTTGTTTGACTTGAAGAGTTACCCAAAATTATTAAACCATATGACATTATGGAATGAAAGTAAGCAAAGTATGCAAGCTTTTTCATTTTTATGTCGCCTATGTCTGCTAACACTCGAATTGTAAATACAGATTTGTTAAGGTGTTTCTGCAGTTCTGTGGTGTGCTCCTCCCAACTGAATTTATTATCAAGTTGTAATCCCAGGAATTTAAGACTGTCAACCTCTTCTATCTTCTCTTCTTCATACTTTATGCATATGCTGGGTGGAAACCTCTTACAGGTTCTGAATTGCATGTAGTGAGTCTTTTCAAAGTTTAATGTCAATGAGTTGGTTTTAAACCATTTATTAATATCCATGAAAATATCATTAGCAGATCTTTCTAGAGCTACACTTGACATATTATTTATTGCAATACTTGTGTCATCTGCAAACAAAACGAACTCTGCTTCTGGCAGTGTAACTGATGAGAGATCATTAATGTACACAAGAAAAAGCAATGGCCCTAAGATGGATCCTTGTGGGACACCACATGTAATTTTTTCCCATTCTGATGATGGCTGATGACTTAATTCACTAGTCCCTTGTACTGACACCCTTTGTTTCCTGTTAGCTAGGTATGACTTGAACCATTTTGCAGCACTGCCCATGACACCATTGAATTCTAATTTATTTAAAAGGATGTTGTGGTTCACATCATCAAATGCCTTTGACAAATCACAGAAAATATCTGCTGCTTGTAATTTGTTATTTAATGAATGAAGTACATTTTCACTGTAGGTGTAAATAGCCTTCTCGATATCAGAACTCTTCAGAAATCCGAACTGTGTTCTTGATAATATGTTATTTGTGGTCAGATGGTTGAGAAGCTGCCTGTACATTACTTTTTCTAAAATTTTTGAGACTGCTGGCAAAAGTGAAATCGGTCTGTAGTTTGATGGTATCTCTTTATCCCATTTCTTGAATAAAGGCTTAACATCTGCATACTTTAGCCAGTCAGGAAATGTTCCAGTTATAATTGACTGGTTACACAAGTAACTTAGAACTGTACTAAACTCACAAGAACATGCCTTAATTAACTTTGTTGATATTTCATCGTAACCACTAGAATGCTTTGTTTTCAAAGGTTTTATTATGGAAGTTATTTCTTTTGGTGAAGTGAGTGATATATTCATGTAGCTGAAGCTATTTGTAAAGGCTCGTTTCACATATTCAAGGGCATTATTTACTGATCCTGACAATCCCATTCTATCAGTAACGGATATAAAGTACTTGTTAAATAGATTTGCCACACTATGCCCATCGGTTACTAATGTGTCATCTACCCTTAATGCTATTTGCTCCTGTTCCTTTCTGGTTCTACCAGTCTCCTCTTTCACTATATCCCATATTGTTTTTATTTTGTTCCCTGACATTGCTATCTTCTTTTCGTAGTGTATTTGTTTAGATCTCTGAATTACTTTTTTAAATATTTTACAGTATTCCTTGTATTTAGCTAAATCATCAGTATTGGAGCTATTCTTGGTTGACAGATACATTTACCGTTTTTGTCTTACAGGAAATCTTTATTCCTTGTGTAATCCATGGTTTTATTATAGACTTCTGTTTAATTTGAGTAACTTTTAGAGGAAAACAGTTTTCAAATATGGTACTGACATTGTTCATGAATGTATTATATTTTCATTCATGTCATGGGCACTATAAACATCTTTCCAGTTCATATCTTTGAGCAGTTTTCTAAAACACTCAATTTTTGGTTGACTGACTACTCTGCTGTACTCAGACTTAGCAGTCTTGATAATCTGCTCAGAATTTACATCTAAAACAAGGAGCTGCATGTCATGATCTGATAGTCCATTTATTACAGGTTTTATGATATGATTTTGTTCCTTTGATTTGTCTATAAAAATGTTATCAATGGTTGTCCTTGAGGATTTAGTGATCCTAGTTGGAAAGTTTACAGTGTGAGTTAGATTGAAAGACAACATTACTAACTGCAGTAAATGTTTACTGAAAGATTGCATTAGAAAATCTGTATTAAAGTCACCAGCAATCAAAATTTCTTTGTTTCTTCCTGTTAAATAACCCAAAAGAGTTTCTAGATGATTTATGAATAGATTATAATTTCCTGCAGGTGCTCGGTAAATAGTTACCATTATATAGGATCTGTTATGGAACTCTACTTCTGTTGCACATGCTTCTAGATGCTGGTCTAAACAGAATTTATTAATGTCAATGTTCTTGAATTTATGGCAGTTTTTAATAAATGTGGCAACTCCTTCTCCATCCATATTTACTCTGCAGAAGTAGGAAGCTAGCTTAAATCCTGAAATGTCAATTTGGTTAGATGAATTCATTTCATCAATACAAATGAGTAGTTCATCAATTTTATTTCTGAGTCCCGGAATGTTCTGGTGTAATAAAGATAACTGATACTGCATACCAATGGGATTATAACTGCTTTGGCGAAGATGAACTGGCAATTTCTGATTACTTTCTTTTAAACATTGTTTAAATGGAATCTGTATGCTAAAATCTGACTCCTGTTCATCTGTTTTCTCAAACTGAGTGTGTCTGCCAATCTCTCTTAAAACTCGTTTTCTTTCCCCCTTCCCTATCCTAAGAAAGACATTCCTCTGACACCTGTGACCACTGGTATTTTACCACTTGTGACAGTGCCCCCCCCCCCCCCTTACGTTTTCTGCAATCTACCCAGACAGTTTTCCCTTCCCTTTCCTACTGAGGTGAAGGCCATGCCTAGTGTAGTCCCACCTATCGATAGCATCCACAGGAATCAAACCAATATGGGACCCTATATCCGTCCCAAGCAGCCAGTCCAACTCCAAGTTCACCCTCCTGACGGAAGAGTTCAAATGAGGCCGATCTTGGCATCTCAACACAGACACAAATCCCACACTCGTATGTTTCGTTGCTGATGCTACCTTCACCAGGTCACTCTCTATGGAATATTCAGAGTCTCTGTCAATGCTATTTCCCGGACCACCCACTATAACCACGGCATCCTCCTCCGTGAAATCTTTGCATAGAGAACCTACATCCTCTGTTACCTGACCCAGATCTGCACTAGGCTTGAAAAAGTTTGTGACCTGGTACTCTGGACCTAGATTTTCCTGCAGTAGTTGGCCAACACCTCTACCATGGGAGCTACCTAACAACAGAACTTTCGTTTTCTTTACAAATTTCCCTACCTTTTTCAAGTCTTTGAAAGCTTGTTGTGCCCTTTCTACAGCTTCAGCTACATGAGGCTCATCTGATTCTGACTGAGGCAACAGGTCAAATCTATTTTCAAGATTTATGATAAAGCTGTCTGATGCTCTCCTTTGCCTGTTCCCCCTATTACCTATTGCCACTTCCCACCTCTGTTCACCCTTCTCCCTCTTTAACTTGTCCAGTTCCTCCCTTGCCCTGTCTAAGTCAGCTTGAAGAGCTGCAATTTTCCCTTCCTGTTCTAGTATTTTCCTGTCTCTACTGCAGATCCTACAATACCACTGGTGAGCCTCATTTATGTCCCCATTTCCCACGCCACTACATTCGCCCCAATGAAAGAAACTACAGCACCCATCACACCACACCCCGGAACTAACGATCCTACGACATGTCACACACTTCTCACTCATGGTAAAAACAGAAATCGTATAAACTGATTTAAGTACTGACTAAAACGTAAACAAAGGACCCTACAAACTATTCAAGCAGATATAAATAAATTGAAAGATTACTGAAAAAAAACTGGTGATTACATATAAGTTTAAGTCACCGTTTACTTACGATACGCGCGCTTGGAATTAAGCCTAAAATCCGTGCTATAGGCGCGAGAAGGAAAATAAACTTCTTACCCCATTTAATCTTCTTTAACACTTCACTAACACTTCCACTAATGTAACAACACTTACATTATATTTATACCAACTGGAAACGTTTGCTTATAACTTTAATTCACTGCTTACTTACGATTCGCACGCGTCACAAAACACAGTCAGCCAATGAACAGAGAACGACGTTGCCAGAGCTCGACTGCAGTACAGAGCACGGACGAGTGTCTTCAGTTTTACAAACGTTCAGTCATAAATAAAGTAATTGAACAAAAAGAATGTCTTTATAACAGAATTTCCTTTATAGAAACTTTGGAAAAAGCATTCTTTATACCGATTGCTTCATATTCTATTAAACAAGCAATAAGGCTCCTAATTCAGGCGATAGCAAGGAAAGGTGTTTGTATCATTCTCACTAACCCCTTTTTCGCAATAAAGAACAGCGGTAATTGTTTATTTCCTATTGTACTTCGACGAAAGGTGAGTAATTCATAGTCATACCAACAGTGTTTGTCGGTATTTTGCGTCATGTTTTAAAACCCTCCAGAAAGTCTTTTGGATTACGTATTGCGTTAGCATAATGGTTAAAGTGTTTGGCTGCTGAGCGAAAGGTTCTGATTTAAAACTTTGTTCGGAGCTTAATATTTTCTTTATTTAAAAACAATATCGAAGTGTCTTACTTCATGAATTTTATTCGTTTGAATGTAATTTTTTTAAATTTCTTGTGGCAACTAAAATCGACCATACGGAAAGTATATGCTGTGGACTTTTACCTCTGCAAACTCTTTAAAATTTCGTGCAGTGGTTTACTACATTTAATGCTGCACAATAACTGCGTTGAACATCGAAACAAAATTAAGTTATTTGTGGGGGGGGAAGGTATCAGTCAAGAAGATGTGTAAAAATCAAATTTTTGGACTAAATAGTTTTTGTGAAATCGAATGATAAGTGTGTCAAAGCAGTCGGAACACCATGTGTCTGCACAGGCGAGCAGTGCCGTGATGACAAAATCGTGCACAGCGCAGAATGCGGGGAGCACGTCTCTGTAGCAGCGAAAGGGCTAATGCGGCCGTGGTGGCTTTACTTCATGAACTGCGCGCTCCCCCTAAACGTAAGTTTGCTTGGCGCGTGCAACTGGCAACACAGCAATCTCCCGCGTCTGGGCGGGCATGCGCGAACCGCCAAGATAAGAAAATTGAACTATAGCACTGGATGACAGTATACAATCGCGGTGCAATCAAACATTTTCAGTTTTCTGTCTTCAGGCATTTTAAATTATGATTTTTGGCCTGTATAGCCACGAAAGATCTTTATTAGTGGCCAACCTTTTAATTTGTTCTTTGCCAAGACGTGTCAGAGTTATAATACGTACATTTGTGTTTACAAATAATGTACAACAAGCACATTTGAAAGTCAAAATTTTTGATTCCCTTATTGGAGTATAGCCGTTGCTGCTACTGTCATGGTTAAGCACATGTGTGTCACTTGGTATACACTGTACATGCACTTTGTGAGGTCATTGATACCACAGCTATAGATGGATTTATCGTGAAGTTTGCTTGGGAAGTGTTCATCACGTTGCTTCAAAGTGGCGTGCCGCGGTGTCTGCACACTTGCAGCATCATTTACGGCCCAAGGCAGTGGTTCCCCATTGCAGTTCACATATTTCACTGATCGAATCCAACTCGTGCATTCAGTACCACGTCGACACTTCATCGGTCAAGGTACGTTCACAATGTTTTCAACTTTACTCCGAACATTTTGCTAAATGTCTGTCGCCCACAACTCTACCGAGCACTCGCACTTGTTTTTCACTACGACACATGGGTACTTTCATTTTTCAATATTAACAGGATAACATATGCACATAAGTTTCACATGATGTGCATAAACCTCCGTTCATACATCTTATCCGACGCAAGCGTCATTCATTCAACTTACTGAAGAGAAGAAAACTTCATACCATGCATGTTGCGATAAGCCAACACAGCTACACTTAGCTACGCCTCTTGCAGGTCTCCTAGAAGATGTCTGCTAGTCTGCTGGACTGGTTATATGGAAAAGAAGACGCATCCATTCTACGCTGTTACTACAGTCCCTTGTTTACTTATAAGAGAACCATTGAGTATATTCTTCGTGGAAATTTACTCGTTTTTGTTTAGTGTTTCTTATCTACTGGTAAATTCTGACACTACAATACCGTGTCATTAAAGTCATCAACATGGACCGTTTGATAATACCTACTATGCTTATTCTCCAGTGTTTATGATGTTATCTTTTTCACTATAGGATTTCTCTTTTGTGTATTAATATGTATAAATATGTCGCTACAAGGATTGTATTAGTCAGTAGCTGTAAGACAATGGTTGGGTAACTAGTGATCAGATGCAAACCATGAACATACATTCTTGGTGTTCTTATCAGCAACTTATAGCATCTGGTCTGATCCCTTGTAGTTTGGTAATACGAGACCTCAATTTAACTTTTATGACTTCTGACATTTTGTATCCTTTTAATACCCACATATTCACACTATCACATTCACACACATATTTTAAAATTGACAATTATTTATATCATGGTACATTATTTATATCATGGTATAGTACCTAACACCTAACCACTGTGTTTCTTACTTATCCCAGGACGTGTTCATGCATCATTCGCTGGAAGGAAACTTAATACTAACTGAAAACACGGCACACAGTTGCTCAATAGCTACTAGTGCATCACTTTTTCCGTATACGCATATTAACTTTCCATCACTACACAGCTGTATACATCGATAATAGAGTGTTACAAGAGAGCAAAAGTTTATAATGGGGCTCACGTTTCATTATATCTTTTGCACATGAAAATAAAAGTGTTGACGTAGGTGCGCCACAGTCTCATTATTTTCCATACAAAACTTTACATCTATTGCTTTCTCCTATTGTGTTTAGCGTAGCTCATACACAGGGTGGTTCACTGATCGTGACTGGGCCAAATATCTCACGAAATAAGCGTCAAACGAAAAAACTACAAAGAACGAAACTTGTCTAGCTTGAAGGGGGAAACCAGATGGCGCTATGGTTGGCCCCCTAGATGGCGCTGCCATAGGCCAAATGAATATCAACTGCGCTTTTTTAAAAAAGGAACCCCCATTTTTTTATTAAATATTCGTGTAGTACGTAAAGAAATATGAATGTTTTAGTTGGACCACTTTTTTCGCTTTGTGACAGATGGCGCTGTAATAGTCATAAACATATGGATCACAATTTTAGACGAACCGTTGGTAACAGGTAGGTTTTTTAAATTAAAATACGGAACGTAGGTACGTTTGAACATTTTATTTCGGTTGTTCCAATGTGATATATGTACCTTTGTGAACTTATCATTTCTGAGAAGGCGTCATTTCTGACATGGCGTCATTACCTGTAAATAGCAAATTAATGCAATAAATGCTCAAAATGATGTCCGTCAACCTCAATGCATTTGGCAATACGTGTAACGACATTCCTCTCAACAGCGAGTAGTTCGTCTTCCGTAATGTTCCCACATGCATTGACAATGCGCTGACGCATGTTGTCAGGCGTTGTCGGTGGATCACGATAGCAAATATCCTTCAACTTTCCCCACAGAAAGAAATCCGGGGACGTCAGATCCGGTGAACGTGCGGGCCATGGTATGGTCATGAAATATGCTATCCATTACCGCTTCAACCGCACGCGAGCTATGTGTCAGACATCCATCATGTTGGAAGTACATCGCCATTCTGTCATGAAGTGAAACATCTTGTAGTAACATCGGAAGAACATTATGTAGGAAATCAGCATACATTGCACCATTTAGATTGCCGTCGATAAAATGGGGGCCAATTATCCTCCCTCCCATAATGCCGCACCATACATTAACCCGCCAAGGTCGCTGATGTTCCACTTGTCGCAGCCATCGTGTATTTTCCATTGCCCAATAGTGCATATTATGTCGGTTTACGCTACCGTTGTTGGTGAATGACGCTTCGTCGCTAAATAGAACGAGTGCAAAAAATCTGTCATCGTCCCGTAATTTCTCTTGTGCCCAGTGGCAGAACTGTACACGACGTCCAAAGTCGTTGCCATGTAATTCCTGTGCATAGAAATATGGTACGGGTGCAATCGATGTTGATGTAGCATTCTCAACATCAACGTTTTTGAGATTCCCGATTCTCGCGCAATTTGTCTGCTACTGATATGCGGATTAGCCGCGACAGCAGCTAAAACACCTACTTGGGCATCATCATTTGTTGCAGGTCGTGGTTGACGTTTCACATGTGGCCGAACACTTCCTGATTCCTTAAATAACGTAACTATCAGGCGAACGGTCCGGACACTTGGTTCATGTCGTCCAGGATACCGAGCAGCTTACATAGCACACGCCCGTTGGGCATTTTGGTCACAATAGCCATACATCAACACAATCGCAATTGGTAAACGGTCCATTTTAACACGGGTAATGTATCACGAAGCAAATACCGCCCGCACTGGCGGAATGTTACGTGATACCACGTATTTATACGTTTGTGACTATTACAACGCCATCTATCACAAAGTGAAAAAAGTGGTCCAACTAAAACATTCATATTTCTTTACGTACAACACGAATATGTAATAAAAATGGGGGTTTCTATTTAAAAAAAAACGCAGTTGATATCCGTTTGACCTATGGCAGCGACATTTAGCGGGCCAGCCATAGCGCCAACTTGTTTCCCCCTTCAAGCTAGACGAGTTTTGTTATTTGTAGTTTTTTCGTTTGATGCTTATTTCGTGAGATATTTGGCCTGGTCACTATCAATGGACCACCCTGTTTAGTCAATTGTAAATGCGTATTACTGTAAATAGTAATTAGTCTGTAAATACTTTTTCAGACACAGATTTTTTTATTTTGATTATTGTAAATATTCCTGACAATAATTATTCTCTTCTTTTAGTTTTAGCTTTGTAGTGTAGACTCTTCATTTTTACAGTAGTTAACTTACATTATGTTGTTGTTGTTGTTGTGGTCTTCAGTCCTGAGACTGGTTTGATGCAGCTCTCCATGCTATCCTATCCTGTGCAAGCTTCTTCATCTCCCAGTACCTACTGCATCCTACATCCTTCTGAATCTGCTTAGTGTATTCATCTCTTGGTCTCCCCCTACGATTTTTACCCTCCACGCTGCCCTCCAATACTAAATTGGTGATCCCTTGATGCTTCAGAACATGTCCTACCAACCGATCCCTTCTTCTGGTCAAGTTGTGCCACAAACTTCTCTTCTCCCCAATCCTATTCAATACTTCCTCATTAGTTACGTGATCTACCCATCTAATCTTGAGCATTCTTCTGTAGCACCACATTTCGAAAGCTTCTATTCTCTTCTTGTCCAAACTATTTATCGTCCATGTTTCGCTTCCATACATGGCTACACTCCATACAAATACTTTCAGAAATGACTTCCTGACACTTAAATCTATACTCGATGTTAACAAATTTCTCTTCTTCAGAAACGCTCTCCTTGCCATTGCCAGTCTACATTTTATATCCTCTCTACTTCGACCATCATCAGTTATTTTGCTCCCCAAATAGCAAAACTCCTTTACTACTTTAAGTGTCTCATTTCCTAATCTAATACCCTCAACATCACCCGACTTAATTCGACTACATTCCATTATCCTCGTTTTGCTTTTGTTGATGTTCATCTTATATCCTCCTATCAAGACACTGTCCATTCCGTTCAACTGCTCTTCCAAGTCCTTTGCTGCCTCTGACAGATTTGCAATGTCATCGGCGAACCTCAATGTTTTTATTTCTTCTCCATGGATTTTAATACCTACTCCGAATTTTTCTTTTGTTTCCTTTACTGCTTGCTCAATATACAGATTGAATAGCATCGGGGAGAGGCTACAACCCTGTGTCACTCCCTTCCCAACCACTACTTCCCTTTCATGCCGCTCAACTCTTATAACTGCCATCTGGTTTCTGTACAAATTGTAAATAGCCTTTCGCTCCCTGTATTTTACCCCTGCCACCTTTAGAATTTGAAAGAGAGTATTCCAGTCAACATTGTCAAAAGCTTTCTCTAAGTCTACAAATGCTAGAAACGTAGGTTTGCCTTTCCTTAATCTTTCTTCTAAGATAAGTCGTAAGGTCAGTATTGCCTCACGTGTTCCAGTATTTCTACGGAATCCAAACTGATCTTCCCCGAGGTCGGCTTCTACTAGTTTTTCCATTCGTCTGTAAAGAATTCGTGTTAGTATTTTGCAGCTGTGGCTTATTAAACTGATTGTTCGGTAATTTTCACATCTGTCAACACCTGCTTTCTTTGGGATTGGAATTATTATATTCTTCTTGAAGTCTGAGGGTATTTCGCCTGTTTCATACATCTTGCTCACCAGATGGTAGAGTTTTGTCAGGACTGGCTCTCCCAAGGCCGTCAGTAGTTCCAATGGAATGTTGTCTACTCCAGGGGCCTTGTTTCGACTCAGGTCTTTCAGTGCTCTGTCAAACTCTTCACGCAGTATCGTATCTCCCATTTCATCTTCATCTACATCCTCTTCCATTTCCATAATATTGTCCTCAAGTGCATCGCCCTTGTATAGACCCTCTATATACTCCTTCCACCTTTCTGCCTTCCCTTCTTTGCTTAGAACTGGGTTTCCATCTGAGCTCTTGATGTTCATACAAGTGGTTCTCTTATCTCCAAAGGTCTCTTTAATTTTCCTGTAGGCAGTATCTATCTTACCCCTATTGAGGTAAGCCTCTACATCCTTGCATTTGTCCTCTAGCCATCCCTGCTTAGCCAGTTTGCACTTCCTGTCGATCTCATTTTTGAGACGTTTGTAATCCTTTTTGCCTGCTTCATTTACTGCATTTTTATATTTTCTCCTTTCATCAATTAAATTCAATATTTCTTCTGTTACCCAAGGATTTCTACTAGCCCTCGTCTTTTTACCTACTTGATCCTCTGCTGCCATCACTACTTCATCCCTCAAAGCTACCCATTCTTCTTCTACTGTATTTCTTTCCCCCATTCCTGTCAATTGTTCCCTTATGCTCTTCCTGAAACTCTGTACAACCTCTGGTTCTTTCAGTTTATCCAGGTCCCATCTCCTTAAATTCCCACCTTTTTGCAGTTTCTTCAGTTTTAATCTACAGTTCATAACCAATAATTTGTGGTCAGAGTCCACATCTGCCCCTGGAAATGTCTTACAATTTAAAACCTGGTTCCTAAATCTCTGTCTTACCATTATATAATCTATCTGATACCTTTTAGTATCTCCAGGGTTCTTCCATGTATACAACCTTCTATCATGATTCTTAAACCAAGTGTTAGCTATGATTAAGTTGTGCTCTGTGCAAAATTCTACCAGGCGGCTTCCTCTTTCATTTCTTAGCCCCAATCCATATTCACCTACTACGTTTCGTTCTCTCCCTTTTCCTAAACTCGAATTCCAGTCACCCAAGACTATTAAATTTTCGTCTCCCTTCACTATCTGAATAATTCTTTTTATTTCATCATACATTTCTTCAATTTCTTCGTCATCTGCAGAGCTAGTTGGCATATAAACTTGTACTACTGTAGTAGGTGTGGGCTGCGTATCTATCTTGGCCACAATTATGCGTTCACTATGCTGTTTGTAGTAGCTTACCCGCATTCCTATTTTCCTATTCATTATTAAACCTACTCCTGCATTACCCCTATTTGACTTTGTGTTTATAACCCTGTAGTCACCTGACCAGAAGTCTTGTTCCTCCTGCCACCGAACTTCACTAATTCCCACTATATCTAACTTTAACCTATCCATTTCCCTTTTCAAATTTTCTAACCTGCCTGCCCGATTAAGTAATCTGACATTCCACGCTCCGATCCGTAGAACGCCAGTTTTCTTTCTCCTGATAACGACGTCCTCTTGAGTAGTCCCCGCCCGGAGATCCGAATGGGGGACTATTTTACCTCCGGAATATTTTACCCAAGAGGACGCCATCATCATTTAATCATACAGTAAAGCTGCATGCCCTCGGGAAAAATTACGGCCGTAGTTTCCCCTTGCTTTCAGCCGTTCGCAGTACCAGCACAGCAAGGCCGTTTTGGTTATTGTTACAAGGCCAGATCAGTCAATCATCCAGACTGTTGCCCTTGCAACTACTGAAAAGGCTGCTGCCCCTCTTCAGGAACCACACGTTTGTCTGGCCTCTCAACAGATACCCCTCCGTTGTGGTTGTACCTACGGTACGGCTATCTGTATCGCTGAGGCATGCAAGCCTCCCCACCAACGGCAAGGTCCATGGTTCATGGGGGGGGGGGGGGGGGACTTACATTATAAAGTTTCTAAAATACAGTTTGGTTGGTGCTCATTTGCTAAGCTGCTGAGTCTGCCAGCTATGAAATGCGTCGGACCACGCTGTGCTGTGTGCATGCGCGGCAGCTGTTGACATGTCAGCTAGACTCACTGCACGTGCACAGTGTGTCCCTCCCTTCATTACATTACATGTTTTGTGTCTCAGGCATATTAATACAGTGCGTTTAGAGAGCGCACAGATTATTGAAATATATCTCGCGCTCGGCGATGGAAGTGTTTTCAGAGCTTTTTATGCCTCATGGACCTTTAATGTAAATCTTAAATAACTAAAACTTACATTCTATTCAATTAACAAACATGAAATAAGTATGTAACAATCTTGCCTTAATACTAAGCATAAAACTTTGATATAAAGGTTCAAATGAACTTTGTCATCTTGTGTATACATACACTAGTTCTTAGTTTTTCAACCTATGCTAACTTTCCCTAGTGCACAAATTCCTACAAATCCTTATGTGGGTAGAGTCCTTTCCACTGTTCAGGTAGGCTAACCTATAAGTGCCTGGACGTGGGATTTTAGATATGACAAAAGGTCCAAAGTCCTGCCATTTGCGATTTAACTTCCATACTTTGTAGATTTTTGGCCTGTTCTTGGGAGTACCAATTGTCCTACATGGAAGTGAACAGTGCGTTATAATCTCTTGTCATACAATCTCTTTCTTTGATCTACCTTTTCGTCAAGATTGACTCACGCCTGGCGCATTCTATCTTAAAGTGCCGTTTCCTTTCTAGGAAGTTTAGGTAGTGGTTTCTCCCAGTCATCTACCTATCTTCTTCCAATCATTAGTTCACTTGGTGCAAAGTCAGTAGGATCTACATCTACATCTACATTTATACTCCTCAAGCCACCCAACGGTGTGTGGCGGAGGGCACTTCACGTGCCACTGTCATTACCTCCTTTTTCTGTTCCAGTCGCGTATGGTTCGCGGGAAGAACGACTGTCTAAAAGCCTCCGTGCGCGCTCGAATCTCTCTAATTTTACATTCGTCGTCTCCTCGGGAGGTATAAGTAGGGGGAGCCAATATATTCGATACCTCATCCAGAAACGCACCCTCTCGAAACCTGTCGAGCAAGCTACACCGCGATGCAGAGCGCCTCTCTTGCAGAGTCTGCCACTTGAGTTTGCTAAACATCTCCGTAACGCTATCACGGTTACCAAATAACCCTGTGACGAAACGCGCCGCTCTTCTTTGGATCTTCTCTATCTCCTCCGTCAACCCGATCTGGTACGGATCCCACACTGATGAGCAATACTCAAGTATAGGTCGAACGAGTGTTTTGTAAGCCACCTCCTTTGTTGATGGACTACATTTTCTAAGGACTCTCCCAATGAATCTCAACCTGGTACCCGCCTTACCAACAATTAATTTTATATGATCATTCCACTTCAAATCGTTCCGCACGCATACTCCCAGATATTTTACAGAAGTAACTGCTACCAGTGTTTGTTCCGCTATCATATAATCATGCAGTAAAGGATCCTTCTTTCTATGTATTCGCAATACATTACATTTGTCTATGTTAAGGGTCAGTTGCCACTCCCTGCACCAAGTGCCTATCCAATGCAGATCTTCCTGCATTTCGCTACAATTTTCTAATGCTGCAACTTCTCTGTATACTACAGCATCATCCGCGAAAAGCCGCATGGAACTTCCGACACTATCTACTAGGTCATTTATATATATTGTGAAAAGCAATGGTCCCATAACACTCCCCTGTGGCACGTCAGAGGTTACTTTAACGTCTGTAGACGTCTCTCCATTGAAAACAACATGCTGTGTTCTGTTTGCTAAAAACTCTTCAATCCAGCCACACAGCTGGTCTGATATTCCGTAGGCTCTTACTTTGTTTATCAGACGACAGTGCGGAACTGTATCGAACGCCTTCCGGAAGTCAAGGAAAATAGCATCTACTTGGGCGCCTGTATCTAATATTTTCTGGGTCTCATGAACAAATAAAGCGAGTTGGGTCTCACGCGATCGCTGTTTCCGGAATCCATGTTGATTCCTACAGAGTAGATTCTGGGTGTCCAAAAACGACATGATACTCGAGCAAAAAACATGTTCTAAAATTCTACAACAGATCGACGTCAGAGATATAGGTCTATAGTTTTGCGCATCTGCTCGACGACCCCTCTTGAAGACTGGGACTACCTGTGCTCTTTTCCAATCATTTGGAACTTTCCGTTCCTCTAGAGACTTGCGGTACACGGCTGTCAGAAGGGGGGCAAGTTCTTTCGCGTACTCTGTGTAGAAACGAAATGGTATCCCGTCAGTGTGGAACACTGTTGATGATTTGTTGAAATGGTGTAATATACTCAATCTATTTTGTGTATTTTTGAGGGGCATAGGTGCGGAAGAATCTATTGCATTCTTTAAATATCCCTCCTGTTGCGTTTACCTCTGAGTGGAATCAGGACGCTAGTATGTTTTTAATTCTGTTAGTGTCCGCCCCAATAGCTGAGTGGTCAGCGTGCCGTCCTACGGGCCCGGGTTCGACTCCCAGCTAGGTTGGGGATTTTCCGCACTCAGGGACTGAGTGTTGTGTTGTCTTCATCATCATTTCATCCCTATCTGGCGCGCAGGTCGCCCACTGTGGCGTCGAATGTAATAAGACCTGCACCAAGGTGGCTGGACCTGCCCTGTAAGGGGCCACCCGGCCAATGACGCCAAACACTCATTTCCATTTCAGTTTTGTTAGCTATTTCCATCGGTTACCTACCAAATTTGATGTATTATCAGTTAATACTATTTATGCCTTCCCTTCACTCGAGAGATAGTCTCCTGTGATTCTTCTAATGATGTTACTTGCAGTCACCGACAGCATGGTATACAGTTTGACCTATTTTGAAGAAACATTGTACAAAGCAACAATATATTTTACGACTCCTTTCCCTTGTGCGTAGGGCCCAGGCACATCCAAAGATACTATTTCCAAAGGTTTTTTTTGGCAGTGTTGGGTGCAACTCAATTAATGTGGGATTGTTTGAATGTTTTGTCTTTTGGCATGTAATACCCTTTCGTATCAATTGAAGAACTTTCCGTCACAAACTAGGATAGTAACAGTAGGTATTTAGGTTCAAA
Source organism: Schistocerca cancellata (assembly GCF_023864275.1). Lineage (NCBI taxonomy): Eukaryota > Metazoa > Arthropoda > Insecta > Orthoptera > Acrididae > Schistocerca > Schistocerca cancellata. The sequence goes on from NC_064630.1 coordinate 623,359,265, forward strand.
TGGCTCTGAGCACTATGGGGCTTAACAGCTGTGGTCATCAGTCGCCTAGAACTTAGAACTACTTAAACCTAACTAACCTAAGGACATCACACACATCCATGCCCGAGGCAGGATTCGAACCTGCGACCGTAGCAGTCACACGGTTCCGGACTGCGCGCCTAGAACCGCGAGACCACCGCGACCGGCTAGTGCACTAGGAAATGCCATAGTGACCCCAAACGTTGTTGAGTATGCAATGTAAAGTCGTCAACATAGTATTCTGGCGGGGAAACACTGCACTGGCTTTGTTCTGGGTGGTGTTAGTGAAACACGACACTTTCGTAAATCTTAAGAAAATTCTTTAAATTGTCATCGCTATTTTGTAGTAGTTTCAAACTTACCTTCCGCCATTTTCGATCTGCTTGTTTCAGCTGTTCTATATTCTTACACATCTTAATGTAATATGATTGTTGTGTCTTATTTTGCATTAACTAAACGCTGATTTCTGAATTATAGGAATTATAAGAATTCGTCAAGTCCCCGAAGCAGCCTTGTCATGGAATCTGCTGTTACATTTTGGATGCCTTTAATATATACGAAGTCCATGTACTGCAAATACATGCACCACCTGGCTATTCTGCGATGTAATAGTTTGCGAATGAAAAGAAAGGACAACGACTGATGGTCACAGTAAACTGCAGTGTGTCTGCCCACAGGTAGTATTAAAATTTTTTAAACGCCCATATTACCGCGAGGACCTTGTTTTCATTATGGAATATGACCTTTCAGACTCGGGAAATGTTCGACTAGCGAAACTAATCACCTTGGGGGTAAGCCCCTCAGCCTTGTCAATGATCTGGGTCATGCAAGTGCATAGCCCTTTGAGGTCACATCTCTACATAAACAGAAATCTTGACCCATATCAAGCTGGTGTAAAATATTGTCATCCAGTAGAGCTTCCTTTATGCTGTCAAAATTAGCCTGACACTGGTGAGTCCATATCCATAGGTAGTTCTTTCTTAGAATATTTAACAAGAGGTAACTATTCAAAAGTTATACTAGAATTGACATGTGATTACACTTTCACGCAATTTGGGTGCATAGATCCTGAGAAATCAGCACCCAGAACAACCACCTCTGGCCGTAATAACGGCCTCGATACGTCTGGACATTGAGTCAAACAGAGCTTGGATGGCGTGTACAGGTACAGCTGCCCATGCAGCTTCAACACGATACCACAGTTCATCAAGAGTAGTGACTGGCGTATTGTGACGAGCCAGTTGCTCGGCCACCATTGAACAGACTTTTTCAGTTGGTGAGAGATCTGCAGAATGTGCTGGCCAGGGCAGCAGTCGAACATTTTCTGTATCCAGAAAGGCCCGTACAGGACCTGCAACATGCGGTCGTGAATTATCCTGCTGAAATGTAGGGTTTCGCAGGGATCGAATGAAGGGTAGAGCCACGGGTCGTAACACATCTGAAATGTAACGTCCATTGTTCAAAGTGCCGTCAATGCGAACAAGTGGTGACTGAGACGTGTAACCAATGGCACCCCATACCATCACTCCAGGTGATATGCCAGTATGGCGATGATGATTACACGTTTCCAATATGCGTTCACCGCGATGTCACCAAACACGGATGCGACCATCATGGTGCTGTAAACAGAACCTGGATTCATCAGTGCACCCAGATTCGTTGTTGGGTACACCATCGCAGGTGCTCCTGTCTGTGATGCAGCGTCAAGGGTGCCCTCAGCCATGGTCTCCGAGAAGAGCTGATAGTCCATACTGCTGCAAACGTCGTCGAACTTGTCGTTCAGATGGTTGTTGTCTTGCAAACGTCCCCATCTGTTGACTCAGGGATCGAGACGTGGTTGCACGATCCGTTACAGCCATGGGGATAAGATGCTTGTCATCTCGACTGCTAGTGATACGAGGCCGTTGGGATCCAGCACGGCGTTCCGTATTGCCCTCCTGAACCCACCGATTCCATATTCTGCTAACAGTCATTGGATCTCGACCAACGCGAGCAGCAATGTCACGATACGATAAACCGCAATCGCGATAGGCTACAATCCGACCTTTATCAAAGTCGGAAACTAGCTGGTACGTATTTCTCCTCCTTTACGAGGCATCACAACAACGTTTCACCAGGCAACGTCGGTGAACTGCTGTTTGTGTATGAGAAATCGGTTGGTAACTTTCCTCATGTCAGCACTTTGTAGGAGTCGCCACCGGCGCCAACCTTGTGCGAATGCTCTGAAAAGCTAATCATTTGCATATCACAGCATCTTCTTCCTGTCGGTTGAATTTCGCATCTGTAGCACGCCATCTTTTTGGTGTAGCAATTTTAATGGCCAGCAGTGTACATCTGAAAGGTGATGTCTATTCAGATTTCGCACCTGTCGCATAAGAGTGGAGCTAGTAGCGCTATTATGGGGATGCAAATTAGGTTTGCTTTAAATACAAACTGTAACAGTCGTGAGCGTTAGTTACCTTGGAGATTGGATGTGGTAAGTGAAGGATGCCTTTAAGGTGACAAAGACGTCATTATCAACACCTCACTGAGTCTGGATGGGGTTTTGTAATAGGGCTATGAGAAGCTGGATGTCTGAAGGAATGTAACCATTGTACTTGACTGCTGGCAACGGTGGTCACGAGAATAAACAGTCACTGGGCTCCTGATGGCCGCGTGGCAATGCTGAGAAGGAAGACCATCGTGTTCGGCATGTCGCTCTGGTACATCATACTGCATCTGTAGCAGCAATATGAGCAGCACTTGGCACCACAGTGACACAATGAACTGTTACAGATCGGTTACTTTAAGGTCAGCTTTGAGCAAGACAACCTGTAGCATGCATTCCACTGATCTCAAACCACCACCATTTGTGACTTCAGTGGTGTCAAGTGAGAAAAAAAAAGTTCAAATGTGTGTGAAATCTTATGAGACTTAACTGCTAAGACCATCAGTCCCTAAGCTTACAAACTACTTAACCTAAATTATCCTAAGGACAAACACACACATCCATGCCCGAGGGAGGACTCGAACGTCCGCCGGGACCAGCGTCAAGTTAGAGCTGACTGGAAGGCAGGGTGAAGGTCTGTTATGATTTCTGATGAAAGCTAGTTCTACTTCAGTGCCAGTGATGGCTGGGTATAGGTTAGAAGGATGCCAGTTGAGGGCCTCCAACCAACCTATGTGCGTGCTAGACACACTGGACCTACACGATTAGTTATGGCCTGAGTTTGAGTTCATATGACAGCAGGAGCAGTCTCGTAGTTAACCCATCCACCCCAACTGCAAAATTGTACATAAATCTGGTGATCCAACATGTTGTGCTGCCATTCATAAACAGCATTCCAGGGGATGTTTTCCAACAGGATAAAGCTCACGCCACATTCCGCTTTTGTTTCCCAATATACTCTACAGAATTTCGATCTGTTGACTTCACCTGCTCGATCACCAGATTTGTTTCCAGTCATGCACATCTGAGACTTCATGGAATGACAACTCCAGTGTCATACACAACCAGCATTAATCATCGCTGTAGTGACCGACCAAGTGCAACAGGCATGGAATTCCATCCCACAAACTGAAATCCGGCTCTGTACAACACAATGCATGCACAATTGCAAGTTTGCTTTCTGCATTGTGGCTGTTACACCAGTTATTAATGTGCCAACATTTCACATTTGCAATGGCTTATCTCGCACTTACATTAACCTGCGATCTTGCAAAGTTAATCGCTTAAATATGTTGCCTGCACAAATGTATTCTCTAAATTTCATAACTGTACGTTAATTTTGTTTTGATGTTGTGGGCAAATGTTCCTTGATGACTTGTGTTCTCCCAAAAGCAAGGTCAGTCGTCTGAAAGCGAAAAAGATATATGTTTTACAAATGTTCATGGCAAATGTCCCAAAAGCAAGATCAGTCGTCTGAAAGCGAAAAAGATATATGTTTTACAAAAATAGTTGACACCCCGTTTTGTGTCTAAACAAGAACATAAGATGATGAAGCAATTTTCATTAAATAAAATTTTAAAGCCAAAAAGTCAGCTCTAATGAAGGAGAGATATACGGCTGTATATGGCGTTATTAGTTATGTAAGGGAAGAATCATATCGGATCATGTAAACAGGCTCTGTTTATTTGCTCATAAATATTGTTTGATGTCTTTGTATGTATATACTTCTGCTAGCTATTAAATGTAATGTTTTAAAATGTTGTTTCACTTTTCAGCAGTTTGCACTCTAAATAGATCAAGAATATACTATATTATAAAGTTGTTTTGAGCATTAATAAACTTTATAGTTGTTAGTTCCTCAATTCCTCAATTCCGATACCACACTTCGACTTTTATATCACAAATGGTATCTCATAACCGCACTTTCACCTTTCAGTACTGGGCTTACGCGACTTGATATGATGCAGCTTGACATCCAATGTGGGTGCACCCTGAAGTGACGTGACGTGACTGTCTGTTGACATCTAGTGTGAATCAGCCTTTAAGGAAAGGCAGTGTTCTCACATCAACTGACGTCACAAGATATACAGAAGACACTAACACTGGAGAAATTATTTAAGAATGGAGAGATAAACACATAATTATGTGTTGAAGATCGTGACTATTTGTACAATACGATAGAATATCATTAAGAAGAAAGAAATTTCACATCAGTACAGGTTGACAGGGATGTTAAGATCTCTGACAACAGTAAGAATTAACAAAAATCTGGAATTTTTCACTACAATATAGGGCTGTTCAAACGATACATCTGAATGTGCTCGAAATTTTATGATACATCACAGCAGTTGATACTGTATCAAGCTTGTTCGAACAATTATGTGATATGTAACTCATGTGTTGAGGGATATGCAAGGAACTATGAACTATCTACAATAATAAGCGATGGCTCTGCTTAGTATCTGACAGTTTCGTGAAACACTGGGGAAAATAGCATTAAATGCTATCACTGCACAAACTCTATTGTGTTTTAAGAAATTTACAATACAGGTTCCCATATAGCACTAGTAAAATAAAAAAAATTATGCTAATTTTTAAGTGTCACTTGGATGAACTTGGTACAGTATTTTATCTGTTTATGAGAGACGTTAATGGTTTACCAGGTACGTTACAAATGAGCAATACAGTACCTGTTCACATATTAGAATAACAGGTAAAAACATTACCAGAGTTTACTCATTTGGAAAACAAGATAGCAACATTCCCATGAAATTATTAAGGAAATTAATCAAGAATCAAATGCCAAACAAACGAAATATATCATAATAAAGTGACTAATTTTTATCGCGAAAATGAATTACAGTACAAGAATCGTCTTGAAGGGAGTACTATCAGACATCATCAGATTGCAAGACAAACGAAAGCTCGAGAACTGGACAGAATCAGGATTGCAGTCTTTTATTTGTTTATCAGTTACTATTGCTGTGCATGACCCACACCCTTGATGATAGTTCAGCCCATCTATCACAGTTATTTTTATTATTAAAATCCGCAGTGCATTAAAAACGCTACTACAGGTCGTTGTGATAGTACCAACGGAAGTCACTAGATCACAGACCGATCAAAAGTTCGAACAAAACCCGAAAGTTCAAAAATGTGATGTAAACTGTTCGAACAGTTCGAGTCATCTTCAGACACAGCCCTTCTGCAAAGTCACAGCCAACTTTACACAAGCCAGAGTCATAAGATGCATGGCTGCCAGAGAATTGGTTACTGATTGGCTAATGTTCATCACGTCATACGAAAGAGACCCTCACAGTTTCAAATCCCATCAATATATTGACCACCTGATGGCACATCGAAGTATCTGCTCCACCTCGAAAGTCGATATGACTAAAATATGTCTAGTACTTCCTACAGACAATATTTGATAAGCCACAAGATTCAGATTTTTTATTGCTGCCCAATTTCAACTATTTTCAATGCTCATCTAACTTTTGCTCTCAGCAGCACATAGCGACTTTATACAATCTCTCCCTGTCCTGTTTTAATTGCACTGCAGTATAGAAATGGCTGCATAGTTGTCAGTGGTCGTATGTAAACAGATGGCAGCTTGTGTATTAAGATTCACATTTTCACACGAGAGCAATTTTTTATTAGCAGTGAAAAGGTAAACTTCAGCATCTAAATTTTTTCATTATAATCATTATTGAACGTCCTTTGCTTAACAATTTTGTGTCTCTTGTGTTACATATTCCTAAAAATAAGGATAGCTACGAAAGCATCCTGCATTTGTTCTATGAGGCCCACGATGATTCTGGGCACATAGCCAGAATATTTGATCACATAGAAGGTTCGCATTAGGTGAGTATCCTAAGGCAAAATTATAATTACAAATGCCAGAATGGCGATAGTGTCATAGATCTCGTTTTATGCTGTAGGAAATATTTCTTGTATGTTTACAAATATTGTATTGTACTTTTCATAAAAGAATGCTTTATTGTTCTTCTGTTTAATGCATGATGAGGGGTACTCTCATACAAAAACTGCATTGGAGATGTGGAAGACCAGAAGCAAATCAGAAGCCATATGCAGAACAGAGAGTTTGTCCAAAAATTCAGACAACTGACAATGGAGGACCTTAACAAAAATGTCAGTCCATTCCTTATAATAATTCATGTCTACACAAGTGTTTGTATCGTTTCAGCGCTCTTTACAGTAAAGAAAATAGAAATCCTTTCTCATTCAAAATTTCATGCTTCTGCTTAAGCACTACAACCTTCGGATTATTAAAGTAACTAGGTTCCTCATTGTTTTCTTTACTGACGTGGCACATAGCTTCAGTACTTGCAAATTTGTTTTCTGCAAAAATTGCAGAATCTAATGGTAATTTTGATGGAAGTAGAAAAATATCATGCCAATATTAAGATTAGCTATAGTCAAATAGGTTCCCGAATATTATTCGCTCATTTCTGCCAATCAAATGGAAACAAAAACCGCTTTAGAGCAAATTTTGAATGCAGCTTCCCATACGGAGCTGTCTGAAAGAGTTTAATGATTTGTAGATGGATAGCAGAAATTCAACTCTAAGCAAATAGGAGCATGCAATGCATTTACCGAAAACATGCAGTGGATAGCACAAGAAAAAAATCTAGAATCCTCGAGGGCATAAGAGAAGAAATTCACCTCCTACCAAGAGGACACCGGTAGGTGCACTGATGAGATGATAAACAATGGAATCCAAGTTTTATAGAAAGAACGTGATGACTTTACTGAATGTGTAGAATATAAACTATTGGACAGCAATCCAGCAATCCACAAGGTTTGCAGGAGAGCTTCTGTAAAGTTTGGAAGGTTTGGAAGGTAGGAGACGAGATACTGGCAGAAGTAAAGCTGTGAGTACCGGGCGTGAGTCATGCTTCGGTACCTCAGATGGTAGAGCACTTGCCCGCGAAAGGCAAGGTTCCCGAGTTCGAGTCTCGGTCGGGCACACAGTTTTAATCTGCCAGGAAGTTTCAAGAATTTACTACATCAGTGCAATAGGCTGCTTACACCCAACCATCCTGTTTTTCTTTATATTAACGTCTGTGGCACTATTTCCATTAACTGATTCAGCTGCACTCTCAGTTTCACATACAGGACTCTCAGTTCTTGATACTTTTTTGTAATTCTCCTAAGACTTTACCATTCTGCACTTCTTCTTGTAGAACCTTGACTACCTCCTATAATCTGCCCACTTCCTTTTGTACTTCTCATAAGTTGTAGATTAACCTCAATGAGTACCGATGGCTAGTTAGTAGCACATTGTGCTGTCTGGAGAACAATATTCCAGAATTTAGACGTTGTTTCTATTCAGTACTCCTCCTCTGACTACATGAAATGTTTTCAGGAATATGATAACCTTCCTGGACATCCATGTCAGCACATCACCTAAGAAAAAGGAACCTTTTATCAGTTCCCTCCTTCTTCTGACCAAGTGTGTACATACAAAAATGAAAAAGTAAATAAAGTCTACCATTCTTATAGATTAATGATACCCTGTACCAACTTTTGAGCTCTATCATACATGATACATTAATAAATTCATAACAATACTTAAAAGATAACGAATGTACATGAAACTTTAAAAACAACGTAGAAAATCTGATCATAACTACTTATCTCGAGACCTGAGTGTGTAATGCATTTTGCATATCTCTTGATCATCGTTAGGAACCCATTTTCCAACATTTTCAGAGCTTTTTTCGATTCTGGTGTAGCTGATGGGACTTGCAGTAAGGAATCGACAGCTCTTTTGAATGAGTTAACCCTAGCCACTTGAACAACAAATGTTCTTGTCAGCAACTGCAGTTTAACATTTACAGGCAAAGCCATTTCAGTGACTTGTAATGGAATGTGATATCTGCTTAAAAACTTTTTGTTCATACCTTTACGTTTATGTGGGTTTGTTAACAAAACCCCCTGTCCAGCTCTGTCTTGTGGAAGTTTCCCTACACATCACCCTGTTTGTTCCTGACATTCTAATGCTTTGGTGTTGGCTCATTTCACTCTTTGGCAAACCACCTCTAAACGCTTTGCATATTCTTTTGCTGACTCACTGTCATATCTAAGTTTGGGTTTTATCATGTCAAAAGGAGGTGACATCTTTCTGGCATAAACCACTTTGTTTGGCAAAAGACTGGTACTAGTGTCGACTTTAGATCTGTACGCTGAAATTATGAATGTCCCTACATGTCCCAGTCGTGTAGGCTATTGACATAATGGTTTAACATTTTGGAAACAGTTACAAGTGCTTTAACTGTATGTACATTTGCTTGTGAATGAAAAGGGCTGGTTGGTAGTTTGCGATGTTAATAAGTGACAGACTGCCGATATTAATCGGGGATCAGTTTCACACCTTCTTCACTAATTAATGCCCAAGTTAGCTAACTTGTATCTGTGCAAAATGGCATTTATCTATGCTGAGCATTAGACATGCTGTTCGTAGATTGTTAAATGCTTATTTCAAACTTTTTACATGTTCTTCATATCTTTCGAAAATACAAAGGTGTACCGAAGAATACCATACATTTATTCAGTTTTAATCCATGAAGTACCCCTTCGAAGTCTCCGAAATATAGCTGATGTTCTTTTGAGTCCGAATGGCATGCAGCAATACTGATAACTGATGATGTTGTTTCTGTTTTCTGGAACTACTTCTTTTTGATGATATCCGCTGCTTATATCCATTGTTGAAAAATATCTGCACTGGCTTAGATTATCCAATGTCTGATTAATATTGGTCATAGGATTTGTGTCAATAACAGTTTCTGCGTTCAATTATTAGTAATCCGACATAACTTGTACATCTTAGTATCATTCAGTATTTTCTTCAGAACAATGATGGCATTTACACTCCACGGACTATCACTGTGTTCTATTAATCTTTCTGCCAGATGTTGAGCAGCGAATTCCTACATTTGTGGCCGCAGATGCTTTGGTATGTGATATAACTTCCTATAAACTGGAGCATTGTTACTTGCTGCTGGTGTTGTGTAACAGACATCATTGGTAACGCTCCATTTGTCTCAAACAAATCTAGAAATTTTAGCGACAAAGCTTCCATCAAGTGTTGATCATTTCCATGCAAGTGATTAACTTTTTTATGTAACGCAAATGCACTAACGGTTTGCTTAAGGTTCTGGTCATCACACGACCTATCAATGTCCTCTTCATGCAGACCATCTAAGTGGCAATCATTAAGCCCTTTAGCAGACCAATTTTATCCTCGCTAACAGGAACCATGAACTTTCTGTTTATATTTCTTATGTGCGACAGACTTCTGCACACTAAGCAAAGCATTTTATCTATCGCTGTGATTCTACTATACAACATACTTCTTGTGGCACATCGGTATCGAGAAGAATCGAACCGACTTCCCTACGACTGGTGATACATTATCATGGCAACCAATCTCTAGCTTAAATATAAGCAGTTCAGTTGGCAACATGTTCATGATTGGTATATCTTGCGATATTGCCTTACTTGCAATGTTCCACTGAATTCAATACTATACCGCAAAAGTCTGATATTAGCACAATGTTTATCAAGGAAGCCTTGTCCGATAATTGCAGAATAATCCTCATTAACACGTGGCAACACTTACATGGGCTCACGAAATTGTTTATCTCCATTTCTAAAATCGAGCAATGTTGTCCCCAACGACTTCATGTCATTGTCCGCTACCCCACATAATCTGTACGGTGAAGACATAGGTCTATTCCTGTCGAAGAGGTCCAGAGTAACCAGTGGCCCATGCGCACGTATGCCTAATACAAATTTGTGTTCCGCATCATATACTACGAGTAAAAAGCAGAATTCCGTCTCTGAATACGTGTGTGCAGTATTCTGATCTAGTGGGAATGCTTTCCAACGGGCCGTGCATTCTCGCTTGCATGTTACGAACGCTTTTTATCGTTCTGTTTCTCTTATTTCTTATTCCTGCGCTCTTGTGCCTTGTGGCCGGCTTGACCACGCTTATACCGTTGTGGTTGATGACATTGCTTTTTCAAATGGTCGTTACGTCCGCATACGTAGCACTTCACTTCGGAAGTGAAAACCTGATGGTCACTACGCCCTTTCGTAGCAATATCGTTTTCTTCTAACCGTGTGGCGATCCTCATAGCCGCAGCCAGGTTAAACAGATTCGCCATTCTAGGGATACCCAAAAAACGACATCAAGAGGCCTATTCTCCGCTTCACACAAGGTAATTGCATCAATCTCTGCACTTCGCCTCAGCTCGTATGTTTGTATATTAACCTTCTGGGTCCTGTCTGAGAAGCATCCCATTGGCTCAGCACCAAACTACTTAGTTTATCCTTAAAATACCTCGTCCCATTCTGTTTCTCATAGCGCTGGTGAAAGCCACCGTCTAGCTCACGGAACATTTCTTCCTCGTGATACATATACATGCTTCAGGTTCGCCCACAAACTTAAGTTGTTCATATATAAACGTGTTTCATCAGTCCAACTGCACAATTTTGTGGTAGCTAATACACATTTAATAAACACAGTTATGTCCTTCATTGTCTTTCCGGAAAATCGCAAGATCACTGCTGATGAACTGAGAGGAAGGGATGGTACAGTTAACACCGCTTTACCTTCCCCTGATCCCAAATGCAACTGCTGTACCGCCACTTGTGAAGTTTCCACTTGCCTAGATAGTTCTTAATTTTCCTGTTCTTGCATTTGTAATCGCTCCTTTAAAGCAGAAACGGTTACACCAATAGAAGCAGTAAGCGTTTCTACCATTTTGCATGTTGTACAATTGTCAATACAGTAAAAGAGATACAGGAAAAACTACACTTGTATTACGCACAAAATGAAATAAATTAGTTTCTATGCCAGATCATGGTACAACATGATTCAGAAGAGTCCTGTGATAAACGATCAAGCCGTCTACAAATACCACGCATAGTTGGTACTGATTTAGCGTGTGGTAACTCTTGCCCTCATAAATAACGAAATTTACACCTCACTGGCGTTAAATACACTTTCCTGGTATTTCCACCAAATAATGACAAGTCTGCAGGTTCCTGCAGTTTAACAAATGGCACTTCGAGAGTGGTGTTAATGTCCCTATTACTCGATGTGGTCACAACTAGAAAGGCCAACAGAAAGATGCTCTCTCACTGAACTGCATTATCTATAATGGAAGTGCGTACAGTGGTGGTGATGATGCTGCAGACATGGTTCAACTACAGCGGCAGCAGTGTTACAGTTTAATCATCTTCTGCATAGTCATGGCGAGAGCAGTGGCTGCAGCATGTACACTCCTGAAAATTGAAATAAGAACACCGTGAATTCATTGTCCCAGGAAGGGGAAACTTTATTGACACATTCCTGGGGTCAGATACATCACATGATCACACTGACAGAACCACAGGCACATAGACACAGGCAACAGAGCATGCACAATGTCGGCACTAGTACAGTGTATATCCACCTTTCGCAGCAATGCAGGCTGCTATTCTCCCATGGAGACGATCGTAGAGATGCTGGATGTAGTCCTGTGGAACGGCTTGCCATGCCATTTCCACCTGGCGCCTCAGTTGGACCAGCGTTCGTGCTGGACGTGCAGACCGCGTGAGACGACGCTTCATCCAGTCCCAAACATGCTCAATGGGGGACAGATCCGGAGATCTTGCTGGCCAGGGTAGTTGACTTACACCTTCTAGAGCACGTTGGGTGGCACGGGATACATGCGGACGTGCATTGTCCTGTTGGGACAGCAAGTTCCCTTGCCGGTCTAGGAATGGTAGAACGATGGGTTCGATGACGGTTTGGATGTACCGTGCACTATTCAGTGTCCCCTCGACGATCACCAGCTGTGTACAGCCAGTGTAGGAGATCGTTCCCCACACCATGATGCCGGGTGTTGGCCCTGTGTGCCTCGGTCGTATGCAGTCCTGATTGTGGCGCTCACCTGCACGACGCCAAACACGCATACGACCATCATTGGCACCAAGGCAGAAGCGACTCTCATCGCTGAAGACGACACGTCTCCATTCGTCCCTCCATTCACGCCTGTCGCGACACCACTGGAGGCGGGCTGCACGATGTTGGGGCATGAGCGGAAGACGGCCTAACGGTGTGCGGGACCGTAGCCCAGCTTCATGGAGACGGTTGCGAATGGTCCTCGCCGATACCCCAGGAGCAACAGTGTCCCTAATTTGCTGGGAAGTGGCGGTGCGGTCCCCTACGGCACTGCGTAGGATCCTACGGTCTTGGCGTGCATCCGTGCATCGCTGCGGTCCGGTCCCAGGTCGACGGGCACGTGCACCTTCCGCCGACCACTGGCGACAACATCGATGTACTGTGGAGACCTCACGCCCCACGTGTTGAGCAATTCGGCGGTACGTCCACCCGGCCTCCCGCATGCCCACTATACGCCCTCGCTCAAAGTCCGTCAACTGCACGTACGGTTCACGTCCACACTGTCGCGGCATGCTACCAGTGTTAAAGACTGCGATGGAGCTCCGTATGCCACGGCAAACTGGCTGACACTGACGGCGGCGGTGCACAAATGCTGCGCAGCTAGCGCCATTCGACGGCCAACACCGCGATTCCTGGTGTGTCCGCTGTGCCGTGCGTGTGATCATTGCTTGTACAGCCCTCTCGCAGTGTCCGGAGCAAGTATGGTGGGTCTGACACACCGGTGTCAATGTGTTCTTTTTTCCATTTCCAGGAGTGTAGTTTTTAAACACGCAACTCGTCCCTCTCAGCAGGTTCTTGAGGCCGCTGTATCCATTGCAACTGTGAAACACATGTTTCACTGTGGCACCATGCAGGACATCAGGTGGCAGATATAGTTCATACGGTGGCATCGACCACCAGATTGTCGACTGCTTTTTACTAGGACACTCTTGTGGACATCGAAAGAGTGTGCCAGAGTAAACTCCAACAGCTCTGCATAGAATGTAGATGGTAGTGCAGAGTTACAACATGGCCCCTTCACAAGAAGTAGGCCATGTACGTCACAGTCAGCTCGCGATGCAAATCAAGAGCAGCAGCCTTTAGCATGCCTCCTGGGTGCAGTTTGGATCTCAGTGAGCCGGAGATAGAAGTCCCCAAGATTTCATATCATTAGGCAGCAATCTCAAAGGTAGAAGCCATCCACCGAGTGGTAGACAGCGTGTCACAGAGTCTACATCGTAGCTGGCTCACTCTAACTGAAACAGATATGCGCTTGGAGGCCTGAGAATTTATTGTTGTCTGAGATAATGAGATTATGTCTTGCCAAGGATGACCGCATGTTTCCTCATTTTCTGGGCTCATCAGCATTCTTCGCCACATCCCAGTCTCACAAGAGTGGCCTTCACTGCTTCAGCTTGGTGCTTTTCCACCATGTTAGTGGGCTGAATAGTTACTCTTTCTTGCAGTGTCGCGCTGTGCTGTCAGAAAAACGGTATGATCCCTCCTCAGTGACGTCAAATTGGTGAATTAACGATTCAGATTTCTCACTGAAGTGATGTGGGGTGTGCCGTTTTATTTGCAGTATCACCGCTCGGCCTGTTTGTCATTCTGATTGGTACACTGTGCACTGCCTGGTTTGACTCGGTTTAGCGCTGGTTAGAGAAACCTGTAAGAAACTTACGCATTTATCCACGATATCTTTTGCAGCACAATAATATTTAATGTCAAATCACGAATACTGTATTCGAACAGTACAGGTTTGTTTTTTCTACTCACCTGCATTAACTTCATTTTTCTATATTTAGAGAAAGCTACCATTCATCACACCAAACAGTAGTTTTGTCTAAGTCCACTTGCACACTTGCATCGAACTACAGTCACTCAATGATAACACCTTCCCATACACTACAGCATCATCAGAAAATAGCTACAAATTGCTGCTCACCCTGTCTGTCAGGTCATTTATATATATACAGAGAACAAGAGCGATTCTACGAGTATTACACTTCCTTGGGGCACTCCTAACGCTACCCTTGTCCCTGATGAACACTCTTCATTGACGACAGAGTATTGGGTTCTAGTACTTAAGTACTCTTCAGTCCACTCCCAAGTATGGGAACTTATTCCGCATTCTCGGATTTTCACAGGCAGTCTGCAGTGAGGCCCTGTGTCAAACGCTTTCCGGAAATTTAGCAATATGGAGTCTGCATGTGGCCCTTCATCAGTAGCTCGCAGGATATCACATGAGAAAAGGGGAAACTGGGTTTCACATGAGCGACGCTTCCTGAATCCATGCTGATTTGTGGAAAGAAGCATTTCTGCCTCAAGGACTGTTAAAGATATTGATCTGTAATTTTGCGTGTCCGTTCTTTTGTCCTTCTTATATAAAGGAGAGACATGTGCTTTTTTTTCAGTCGCCTGGAACTTTGTGCTGGGCGAGAGATTCGCGATAGATTCAAGCTAAGTAAGTAGCAGGCACCAAAGTGTACTCTCTGTAAATTGGGATTCAAACGGGTCCTGACAACGTATTGTTTCTCAACACCAGGGATGCTTATTTCTGTGGCCTCCGTACAGAAATATGTACAACGATCAAACACTAGTACATCCGTACGGTCCTTGTGTGGGTACTGTTTTTTAAATGTGAAGTTTAAAACTTCAGTTTCCATTTTGCTGTCTTCGATTGCTACACTAGACTGATCGAAGAGTGACTGAACAGAAGCCATTGACCCGCTTAGCGATATTATGCAGGACCAAAATTTTCTCAACAACATCTTTCGTTAATGTATGACGGTGAAATTGTAAGTTGCAAGCACTAATCTTTTGTAGACGGACGAATTTCTACCAACTTTTAACTGTCGTAATTCCTGCGTTCTTTCTCGAACTGAGAGAAGCCTAGTTTCTGCTTCCTCAGCATTTTCTGAAGTTTTTTTTTAATTATGCTGTTTTTTTCTGTCCCAAATACATTTGCTTGGGGGAGACAACAGTAGTGGAAAATAGGGATCGACGTGTGGTGTTTACTGAGGGTGAGCTCCTGTAGAGCCAGAGTGAGATTCCCAGCACACGTGGTGTATATGTTATTCAGTCATTCAGAGGTCGTGCGGAGGGATGTCAGTGTCTCAAAGAGGTGATCAAGCCGAAACCATGTTTTCATAGATCAGGTTTACACCGATTACTCAGTATACAACAACGTGATAGTGGTAGCCAGTTGCTATGAACAAGGGTGGCTCATGGAAGCAAAACGTTTAGAGTTACAGAGTAATGGACTGTTGATCAATGGGACTAAATGTGCTGTTACAGGACCTGTGTTCCATTTGCCAGCTACCTTGACAGGAGTTACTCTGTTAAATATGACGTAACTACAACTGTATTGGCCAGCCAAACCTGTAGGGATGTTGTCCAAATAGCACCTTACCTCCCTTAAAGCCACCTGGGCACCCAGCTTGGACCAGTCATTAAATCAGATGATAGCTGTGGAGCATAGCAGATCAATTGCTACAGTATCTAAGTCAATATCGAGATGCTAGACGTCAAGTAACCATGACCTTAAGTGTCGAAATCCCTAGCGCCATAGTGAGTATGACTTTGCTTGGCTCAGTCTTTGTGTGTCTAGGATTATGAGGCGTTTAGAGGCCTGATCCAGGGACAGTTCGATTTCCTGTGGACTAGATTCCCTGAACAAAGGATGGAGAGTAGTTTGTTAGATTCAGGATGTGTGTGATAATTGTTTATTAAATAGGAATAACTGGTCCAGTAAGAAGTGTATTGATCTTTCTCTGTGTGGGAGGGCAGTGTAGTGCCGCAACCCAGTCTTCGGACAGGAAACAAAAAGTCTTTAGCAAAAGTAAAGAGAAGTAGCCTGGAAGCTGCCAGAGAGTGTTGCATTAACAGCTGCGGGCCGGTAGTAGCCGCCAGTGTGGCGACGCGTGTGTCTCAAGAACCGACCTGCTAGTGGATTGCAAAGCAAGAACAGCGAAGCACAGCAGTAAACGGTACCTCAAAGCAGAACACTGTAGCAAGTTTGGCAGAAACGAGCAGCACTGCCACGAAGCCAGAGCTATTCTGGACAGGGGCTAAGGGTGGAAGTTGCTACTCGATGATAAGCACCAGCCAGGGACAATGGGGAGAGTTGTACCTTCCTCACTACTGTCAGCAACCTCTCACCTTAGACCACTGGCCTGTCGCCACTACTCACTTATCCCCCAGCATGCACAGCACGCTACGGATCTCACAGTACCAAATAAATAAACTGAAATAACATATTTTTGGGGGACTGGAAAGCAAAAAATAACATTTATTAGTGTTTTTGTTTGGAAACCTGTTATATATGACACTTTATTTGTATTTTTTAAATTTTTGCTGTGTCTGGATTGTATTATGTTTACGTGAGCCAAAGTTGGGAATGAGAAAATCTTTATGCTCGTTTTGAATATAATGTATTTTATAGATCTGGGTTACTAAAACTATGATATGCTGTGTTTTATTATTGCTGTTTTAGAATTAGTTGAAGATAAATAGATTGGAATTACTGTCATTTTGGGAAACTTATATGCATTTTAAAAACGAAACGTGTATTTTTACATAAGGGGAAGTTACACTGAAAATATTTTACTGTTTATTGTGATTATTGTCAGAAGGTATTAGCAAAAAAGAAATAACTAGAATCTTAGTGCATGAAAAATGTTTAACGGGAAATGAAAATCTTAGATTTTAACTGCGTTACTGTTGTGGTGTCATTGTGAGAGAATGGCTCATTCGACGATGGTTTTGTTAGTCCAAAAGAATAAACAAATTATGCAAACTAAAGGTTACATAAGATACTTGGAGATGCATAATGATGAAAATATATATCTTGGTTCAAAATATGTGACATGTTACTGTGGATGAGTATCTGGATTATATTTAGACCATTTTTGTTTTTGTGATACATTTATGTAATAATGTGAAGCTTATGAAGATTTATATTGAAATGAGGTTCTGTGAAGTATTCTGTGCTTATGAGCTTTATGATGATTGTAATAGGGCAATGACATACTAGAGACTTTTTTGTGTTCTATTCTGTAATTCATTGTACATGTGTTTGTGGTGGTGCACTGTACATGATTCTGGAAAATGACTTAAGTGAATTTATGCTATATCTTCGTCTACAGTTTTGGACTGTGGTTATCCTCATTATTTTTATCACATGTAGGCAATGGGTCTGGCAGATCGGTAGTATCTGAATTTCATTTGACAACTTTGTGACAGTATGGTCTTGATATGAGAAAAATTTCTAAAATGGTTTAAATGAAGTACAAAATAAAATGTCATGTCTGACTATTAAATGTTAATACCAGATGGAAAGTTTCTAAAACTGTCTGACATTTTAAGTGCTTGGCTGTATATAGTTAAAAAGTGAGGGACTATTCTGTGCTATATAAAATATGACCATCACTACTATTAGAATAAATATATCTGTGTTACAATAAAACAGGAATATGAAGTATAACTCTGGTCGCTACATTTTTGCAACAAACAAAAAACTGTTAGATCACCTAGACCATTTGACGTAATTTAGGTGAAAAGGAGGGTCATTTTCGTGTTTTTTGAGATGTATTGCTTTATAAAATTTCTTTGTTTTTACATGGTGCCATTAAATGTCTCCTACAATAACATTATTAAATGTTCATTGACAACCTATTTTTATATTACATATTTCTGTGTCAAAATGAAGCGAAATATTTCTCATGATACTATTTTTCACATGGGTCTGTGTTTGGTATTTTCATGGAATGGAGATCAAGCAAAACTTTCATGGATCTGTGATTACATGAGTGTTCTTTTGTTTAAGTGGAAGAAGTTGAGTGCTGGGCACAATATATTGTAAAGATATTGTTCCATTTTCTTAAGAATATGAGAGCTAGAAAATAGGAAGAAATTGATAATCTTCTTTAGGCTTTTCTGGAACTACACTTGTGCCATTTTTCAGCCCACAAGTGAGCTAAAGAGAAGTATTTTACCATAATTGTTTAAAAAATAACCTTTTCTTCTTAACATTAGTTCATTTTCTATGTATACTCATGTTGTGTTTCAATTTCATTAATTTTAGTATGTTTTTAATACTAATCTGAATTTTAAAAACTTTTTATACTCTTGCTGATGAGAACACCCAGATAGTCACTAAGAATCATTTCGTATGTAAAATCGAATGTAAGACCTCCTCCCTAATAGAGAAAAAATGTGACATTCTTTCAGATGTAAAGTCAACAAACCATCAGAATGCCCATAAAGCGTATGATAACCCAGAGGAGAAAAAGACAGTTCCTTAAGAAAAGAAATGAAGACAGGATTTGTGATGTTTTTACACTTGTTCACCATACTGACTATGGACTGTCATCATAAATAAGACAAATAACAGATGTTTAGAGAGCCACAATGCTTTTTACAAAAAAATCTCACCTATGTGAAAACAGAGATTGTCAGTCTGTGAAACAATTTAATTCTATTTTTATAAGTGTAATATAAGTGTGATTGAAAATGTAATTGAAATTCGATTTAAATGAAAACATTCTTTATTATATACTGAAACATTCTTTTATAATAATGAAAAAATTGAAAAAGTATTAGTTACAAGAAAATTACTCCATTTTTTTTTTTACATTTGGTTTGTTTGCATTTGAAATCAGTTTCTACTTTGCAATTAAATTTCTAGTAGAAGACAAGAATGTCATGTAATTTGTTATGTTTTATTAACGAATAACTTTAAGATATTAAAAAATTTGATTATAATTTCATCTTATAATTTTTTTACAATTGATATTACAAATTTTTCTGTCAATTTTCTTAACATTTCATAACATTGTCAGTACAAGCAAGATCTTTCACACACTAAACATTTAAAAAATTCACAAACTGTTAAATTGCTCTTATGAACTTATTTTCTAGTGTATTGTGTAAAGTCACACATCATCATACAAATTCTCTTTCTGATATTTGTGAGGGGATACTGACATACATCAAGCACTGCTGGAATTTCTCCTCCCAAAAGAAATCTGTAATATATCTAATTTTTGGCCCTGTTTGAACTTCTTTTCAATCATAAACTATTTAACTCATAAACCTGTATATTTATAAAGTTTTCTAGTACTCAGACAAAACATAGCCTCATACACATTTTTCCATTTATATATTGATGGTTACTTATTCTATGAGATTATAAAATGAAAATTAATTTTCCAATAAACGACAGTAAAAGAGTATAAACCAGGATATTGTTACTTATTGTTAATTTGCAAAGTCGTTTTGATATTCAAAATAAATGCCTGCTTTTACATTTATATTGATTTACAATCGATATCTGATTAAGACACCAACTTAACACAAAACGAATATGTTTAGAAATATCTACACGAATTTTACGACACTGTTATTACCTGTTATTTTCATAAATCTCTAAGACATTTGTGGAACATAACGTTGTAGCGAGTGACGACCATGGCAAAGCATAATCGTTAGTTATGTATTCTCCTCTGCACTGAATTCTTTGACTTGTTTCTCTTCTCTTACATTTTCGCACTATGCTTTGTAAAGTGTCGTGTTGTGTTCTTGTGTTGAATAAATCTACTCAAATCATTACATAGTTGGCTATCACCAGAGCAGTCTACATCACTACCATACGTAATATCCACATTGGTGACCCCGGACTCTGTACATATCTTGCTTGGTCTCCGTGAAAATTTTCCTTCGGCAGTGTTGTTTACTATGCACAATGGACCTTCCACCATTATAAGTACACTTCCAAGTGCTTCCACAAGGCATTTTACATCAATTTTATATCAATATTTTTAGCACCCAGTGCAGCATACAGTGCAGACAATCGTTAAAATTAAACATAAACAATGTTTCGCCATATCCACATGATTCCGCATCAACGTGGCGTTGGCATCTCACATTCTGTATCTCGGCCTGAACTGGATTGATGTGTACCTGCTCAGGTGCTGTAGCCTCAGTCTCATGTGTGTTTGAGACCTGACCTTACCACACAGTGTGGTAATATCTCGCCAGAACAGATATTTTGCGGCCAAAGTCCCACAAATTGCTACATACCACATATTCTTCTCAGAGCAACTTATACTCCACACACACCTTCCATTACCGTCCATTTTTCATCATCCACAGCCACATCTACACCTTCCGTGCCAAGCGACTGCATTCCCGCGCACCACCCACTGGCACTGGGGCCTTGGTGATGTACCACATACTGTATTCGCCACTCTCACACTTTCACCCCACTTGCACTCGGCTGTCTGTCGACCACTCCGACTCTGCGCCTGTCTCGTGCCCTGCACATAGTTACCACCAAACCAAGACTTCAGGCAATGCACCTCCTGATGTTTTCGCATGCTCCCCTTTGCTGCAACTGACTACGATGCCACCTCCTACCGTGCAAGTCGACCTTCTCTCCATGCCTACTACTCCCCATGGCGAGCCCACGACAGCCCAGGGCGTTGACCCATTGGACAACCTTCTGTAGTTGATCAAGATTTCGCCTCTTAACGTCAGCCCAGCTACCTCCTGCACAGACCTGGTTTCTCACACCACACGCTCAGGGGCAAACTGTTGAAGTTGCCTCCATTTTCAATGGACAACCCACGCACTTGGTTTGCTCTCATCAAGAACTTATTCAGCTTGGCTCGGTATACTGGACGGCGATTGTCGCTTTGTGTACCTAATCACCCATCTCCATGACCACATGGACCTAATTAGTGGCCGACCGCGGTGGTCTCGTGGTTCTAGGCGCGCAGTCCGAAACCGCGCGACTGCTACGGTCGCAGGTTCGAATCCTGCCTCGGGCATGGATGTGTGTGATGTCCTTAGGTTAGTTAGGTTTAAGTAGTTCTAAGTTCTAGGGGACTGATGACCGCAGCTGCTAAATCATACATATTTGGTCACAAAGAACACAATTATTGAGAGCCTTTCCCATGCCCTGTTGGGAGTGCTAATGTCCTCGACGCAGCTGAACTTTCAGTACAACGTGCTCATGGACTCAATTTTACATGGACTTGCCATGTGGTGGACATTGACGAACCCATTCGAGACATTGACTTTCCGCAATATTTCTTCGAATGTTTTCATCGAATTATGGGCTCGTTTGGCCCTTCCTCACTCCTTACCTCTGTCGAGGATCCACTCACACACTCTTTTGTCTAGTGCTCGCCCTTAACGGCTCGCCCTATGACACTGCTCACTCACTTCACCGTCGAGCGCACTGCAACCGACACTCTTCGTGAGCACAATAACGTCCTCTGGCAATGGATCAACACAGCATCTGAAGAAATAGCACAGACACGTCGGCTGCCGCAACAGCTGTCATCGATATAATGATGTCACGACTCCACCACGCCAGTACCAAGTGTGGACCCCACAACAGCTGCCTTAACTACTCAGGTCAG
Source organism: Schistocerca cancellata (assembly GCF_023864275.1). Classification (NCBI taxonomy): domain Eukaryota; kingdom Metazoa; phylum Arthropoda; class Insecta; order Orthoptera; family Acrididae; genus Schistocerca; species Schistocerca cancellata. Next base: position 623,381,094 of record NC_064630.1, read on the forward strand.
TAACGCTGCGCCTTCTGGTACCAGCTTACAGTGCTTTCCCCCTGCACAAGTAGACTTATGGTGTCAGATGACTCTCGCCTGTCAGGCATTATCATAAAAGAAAAAGCACCGGCGGACCTCCTGTTCATCACAAATCCCATAGGCTCAATCCAAAACAATTTCGCCATGCCAAATCCTTTGTTAGTGAGCTCTTTAATTCGGCACTGTTCCCCAATCAGATAGCAACCCGCCTTCTCCCGTACACCTCATGCAAGAGAAAGCTGGTGCGGCCAGGTTCTGTGATTATTAACGCTCACACCATTGTAAACAACTATCTGATTCCGCAACTGCAAGACTTTGCATAGCTGCTTGTGGCGGGCGAGTGTTTAGTGTTTCGGATTGCTGCAAAGTCGATCATCAGATTCCAAGGCCCCAGTGGACATTCTGAAGACCATCATGATTACACCCTTTGGCCTCTTTGGATACTGTTATATGCAACATGACCTCAAAAACGCTGCCCAAACCTGGCAAAATTTTATTTACTCCTTGCTTTTTAACATATCATATGCGTACACCTATCTAGACAATGAATTTATTTTCTCCTCATATGAGACTGAGCACGAATTTCACCTTGCTCGTGTTCTAAGTATACTGCATATGAGTGATGTCGAGATAAACCATGTGTTGCATGCCAATTTTATACAGGGTACTACAAAAAGGTACGGCCAAACTTTCAGGAAACATTTCTCACACACAAAGAAAGAAAATATGTTATGTGGACATGTGTCCGGAAGTGCTTACTTTTCATGTTAGAGCTCATTTTATTACTTCTCTTCAAATCACATTAATCATGGAATGGAAACACACAGCAACAGAACGTACCAGCGTGACTTCAAACACTTTGTTACAGGAAATGTTCAAAATGTCCCCCGTTAGCGAGGATACATGCATCCACCCTCCGTCACATGGAATCCCTGATGCGCTGATGCAGCCCTGGAGAATGGCGTATTGTATCACAGCCGTCCACAATACGAGCACGAAGAGTCTCTACATTTGGTACCGGGGTTGCGTAGACAAGAGCTTTCAAATGCCCCCATAAATGAAAGTCAAGAGGGTTGAGTTCAGGAGAGCGTGGAGGCCATGGAATTGGTCCGCCTCTACCAATCCATCGGTCACCAAATCTGTTGTTGAGAAGCGCACGAACACTTCGACTGAAATGTGCAGGAGCTCCATCGTGCATTAACCACATGTTGTGTCGTACTTGTAAAGGCACATGTTCTAGCAGCACAGGTAGAGTACCCCGTATGAAATCATGGCGGTAAATCGAGGAAGTACAGTACATACTGACGAAAATAATATGAGCTCTAACATGGAAATTAAGCATTTCCGGACACATGTCCACATAACATCTTTTCTTTATTTGTGTGTGAGGAATGTTTTCTGAAAGTTTGGCCGTACCTTTTTGTAACACCCTGTATAGGGCAGTAAAACGGGCAATAATTTTAAAGTCCCTGCACAAAGCTGTCTCGGAACATTACAGCAATATCGACACGAGGCGGCCGCAATGAAAGCATTTCGCCACTGAGACTGGGTTAGGGCAAAGCACAACATTAGTGTTTCTGCAAAGCCAGGCGGCATACTTCAGCAGGATGTAGCGGGTTGGAGAAGCCATACAGGGTCATGTCACCTTCGTTATGTGACAAAAGGACGAAAGAAATGCTAAGGGGGATGCAACAAACGATACCAAGAGCTTTTACCAACCACTTCCGTACTATAACAAACTCGTTAAGCAAGCACGGCAGAAGAAAAACCGCTGACACCTTCGTAATGGCAATCCATAGGCGGTCATTACGAACGACGTCGGGCAAACATTAGCCACAACTTCGCTCCATAAATACCACAGCAATTTAGCCTGTAAGGCAGTCTGTCAGACGGATCAGTGGTGTACATGATGTCTGCACTCGATTCCCTGAATGAACAAAATGACATTTGGCACAACTTAGTTTTAGATTTCCTGCATGCTACTGACAACGACAGCTGCTACTGGGAGAGATGGCTACCTCACCTTATCACTAGTCGCAGGGTTCAACACCACCGTCTGCCTCTGTCGCAGATGGAAGAACCTGGAGATCTTTCCTTCCCACCGGGATCAGGACTCCAGGCTTCCTCACATTCCAGAGGACAACACGGCAACTGTCATCATGCTACGATGGATGACGAAGAAGGGTGGCTAGTGAGAGGGGACAGAACACCTCCCAAATCACACACTGCCGAAGCGCAGTGGTACAGCTGGTGCTGGGACCACTGCAAGCCGCGAAATCACCAGTGCAACAGCCAGCTGGAACAAAGTGTGCAGTGTCAGTCGCCTTGAGCAGGCTAAAGGCCGCTTACAGTGTGATTCCTCAGCGGGCATGCCAACCACGAGCCAAGTTGCTAACTGTGTTTTTATGGAAATAAGTAAAATAACTAATTCTGAATTCACTGCGCCTACTGGAGACCACAGGTCACTACCATCCTCCTGAGGAAAACTGGCAAGGAGCAAATGGGAGAGTGCATCTTGACATGGAACCAACTCTACGTACAGTCAATAGTCGCCTCTTGCAAAATTAGTCCAGGAGGAGGTGCTTCTGACACTTGCAGCATCTACGTCAGGCGGCAGTATGAAGTGTTTCTTACAGTCACACTAGTAGTTACAATTGTGTGGTGAATCACTGAAAAGCTTTGTTTCTCACACAAGTAAGTCTTGGTTGTGATCGTGTCCGGAATAAGACACAGTGAGTTCAGATTACTTTTTGCAAAGGCTGGTATCTGAATTTAAGGGGAATTGTAGTAAAGTGTGTTTTGTGCCGGTAGATTGTAAAAGTTGTAATTTATCTAGGCACAGAGCGCCTTGTGATAGGTTTATTCCTGTAATATATTCCACTTGCAGTATGGTGATGCAGAAGAGAGTTTTATTAAATGTCATTGGGTGTCGACGAGACGAAGTAATAAGTGAATTTTGATATTCATTATAGTGTATATTGTGTGTGCTGGATAAGGCTTACTGTGATAGAAACGAAGCTGCACAAATATGGCACAAATGCAAGCAGCTACTGAGCAGTCACGGTATCAGCTCTGACAGAACAGGTTAAATTATTAAAAGAAAAGAATGAGCAAATGGCACAGCAGTTAAGTAGTCAAATGGGAGATCCTTCACAATCAGGTCCTAGTGAAGTTAAATCGGTACTGGTAGTACCTTCCGCACCCTTGGATCCTGTCGTCGCTAGTCTTACTTCCCTTTTTTTCTTGTAAAACGTTGGAGAATGTCACTACTTTTATTCAGGACGTGTTATCCACAGCCAGCTTGTGCGACTATTGTAAACAAACATCATTGCAGATGGCCAAACTGTGCTTGTCAGGTGAGGCTACGATGTTCATCATGTTCGATGAGGTTCTGAGTAAAGTAACCACATTTACAGAGTTGGCAAATGGCTTAAAGCAACAGTACAGAAAACAAACTGTGCTCGTTTCTTTCCAGAAAAGTGAAGTAACTTGAAACAATCTCCAAATGAGACTGCTGTGCGTTTTCGGACAGGATACGCAAGTTGAACGCTCAAACTTATGGGTTGATTAACAAACCGGATTCTGATGCAGTTTTATTGAGAGAGGCTGATGATAGGGCGCTGGATTCGTTCCTAAGGGGGATTTCTCCAGAATTCTCTCACATAGTGAGAATGGAAGAACCACAAGATGTAGCAGTGGCGCTGCAGATAGCCAATTATCTGATAGAGATAGGCAGTGTACTAAGTCTCGGAATGATCAGAAAATGTTTGTCTCGAACAAAGAATGGTATCACTGAGGAAGAAAGGGTCATTTTGAAGCATAGTCGCCAACCACAATGTTTTAATTGTCAACGTATTGGTCTTAAGCCACAGGAGTGTAGGTGAAAGAAACAGGGTAACTCTAATGGGAAAAAGAAATCGTTAAATGACAGTAGGAAATTTACTTCCATCGAGATGCGTTCCTATTAAATCGAGGTGCATTCAGCTCGCTCGAGGAGACGCATTGACCGTTGGTGGCTTGCTTCAAAGGGAATTTTCGGTAGATACAGGGGCACATGTATCGCTTGTCAGTCTGGACCTCATGGATGAGAGCAGACTGCAAGACCAAAGGTATAGGTTGCGCGCAATAGGCAGAAATGCAGTTGATTAATTCGCGACAACACAAGGCTTCATGAGCAAATGGAAGCGCTACCAACTGTCGGACAAGGTGTGGTTGCGATACTTTGGTTAATTTTCTGGTTGAGCATCGTGGTAGAAACAACCTTTGGCAACCGACGATTGAAACAGATGGTAAGCTATTTCCGTTGGGTACAACAGCTGCAAATGTTTCTATGTCACAAGAAGCATCGAATAAACTGTGTATAAGTGCAGTAAAAGTTGTTTTGCATGACAGAGTACCAGCAGGTACAGGAAAACTAGTCTGAGCACCAGTAGATAGTAACATTCCAAAGGGTGTAATGTATTTGGTAGAATCACTAACAAGTAATAACATATTGAATGAGCAGCATTGCTTTGTACATGCATGTATAAAGCGTACAGGTGGTACTAATGGTCAGTTTAAGTTGCCAATAACCATGGATAATTTTGGGGGAGATGTTGTAAATCTTCCAAAGGGTTTATTGATGGCCATGTTAGAGGTTCTCAAAGAGGAAGATAGTGAGGATTCTAGGATACAAGGTAGAAGAGAGCGAACCATCGGCATTCCTGCTTTGCAAGAAAAAGTTAAACACCTTCAGCGTAAGATAGGTCCTTAATAAAATCAGTATAATACGTTATAAGGATTTGTTCAATCCACAAGGAGTCCTGTTGCACCAATCACGCAACATAGAATATCAACAGGGAATCATCTGCAAGTATTTAAAAAACAGTTTCGCCTATCTAAGCATTTACAGCCTATATTAGAGGAAATGATAATTCAGCAGTTATCAGATGGGTTTACAGAACATCGTGACAGTCCGTGGTCAACGGGTATCATGATTATGGGTAAGAAGCCACCACATGGAACAAAGAAATATCAGTTTTGTTGCGACAACAGATTCTTAAATGAAAAAACAGTAACACATGCGACCTGAACCCTGATATTACAGACACATTGGATAATTTGGGTCAGTACAAGTTCTTTTCAACCTCATATGTATGATATGGGTGTCATCAAATTGAGGTACACCATGAGATAGACCTAAAGCAGCATTTACCACGACTTCTGGCAACTATCAACATTGTACGATACATTTCGAACTGATAAATGCACCAGCTTCATTTCAACGTTTATTAGATGGAGTCCTCAGAGGTTTAAAACCAAACAGATGCGTACTATATGATGATGATATAATTATGTTTGGAAAAGCCTGGAAGTGCATCTTCACATTTGGAGATGGTATTTGACAGGTTAAGAAAGGCTAAACTTGCAATTAACACCGATAGGTGTTACTTTGAACAATCGTAAGTAAACTATCTGGGGCATTTAATTAACCAAGATGGAGTAAGATCCGCAGCTTAAATCAGCACTACATGACTTTCTGGTCCCTCATACACTTAAACAGTTACAATCTTTCCTTGGATTAACAAACTACCATAGGAAATTTGTAAAAGGGTTTTCTCAAGTGGCACAATCACTAACAAAATTATTGTGGAAATGTATTGCGTTTAGCTGAACGCCTGAGCATCACACAGCACTTCACAATTTAAAGATATATTAACTTCATATATAGTTTTGATTTTTTCCAGATTTCACAAAAGAATTCGGCTAAAGTTCACAATGAGCTTCCCATGTACAGACGTTGACATCGCCTATCTGTGTATCATTAAGAGCGAATGTGTTATTACTTTCGACAATAAAAACTGATCACTTACCTTCGCCCATACACATCCCAAACCCAAGGTTTTAAATAAAAAAAAAACAGATCATGTGAAATATTGATCCATAATTCAGCTGTTCCGCCATCTCAGATTATCCCGACGGCCCTTTTCAAAGCTTTACCAAGAACTGATATTGCCATGTGATGCAAGTGGTACAACTATGGGAACGGTTTTAGGGTAAATCATTATTGGAAAAGAATACCTAACTGTATACCTATTTCGTCAGTTTAATATGTTGTTGTTGTGGTGTACAGTCCAGAGGCTGGTGTGATGCATCTCTCCATGCTACTCTATCCTGTGCAAGCTTCTTCTTCTCCCAGTACCTACTACAACCTACATCCTTCTCAATCTGCTTATTTTATTCATCACTTGGTCTCCCTCTACGATTTTTACCACCCACACTGCCCTCCAACACTAAATTGGTGATCCCTCGATGCCTCAGAACATGTCCTATCAACTGACCCTTTCTTCCAGTCAAATTGTGCCACAAATTTCTCTTCTCCCCAATTCTCTTCAGTACCTTCTCATTTGTTATATGATCTACCTATCTAATCTTCAGCATTGTTCTGTAGCACTACATTTCGAAAGGTTCTATTCTCTTCTTGTCTAAACTATTTATCGTCCATGTTTCGCTTCCATACAGGGCTACACTCTGTACAAATACTTTCAGAAAAGACTTCCTGACTCTTAAATCTATACCCGATGTTAACAAATTTGTCTTTTTCAGAAACGCTTTCCTTGCCATTGTCAGTCTACGTTTTATATCCTCTCTACTTCGACCATCATCAGTTATTTTGCTCCCCAAATAGCAAAACTCATCTAATACTTTAAGTGTATCATTTCCTAAACTAATTCCCTCACCATCACCCTTCCAGAACCATTGCAGTCTTTGACAGAGTTACGTAGTCATTGGCAAGCCCCAAAGTTTTTATTTCTTCTCCATGGATTTTAATTCCTACTCCATTTTTTTCTTTTGTTTCCTTTACTGCTTGCTCATTATACAGATTGAATAACATTGGAGATAGGCTAAAACCCTGTCTCATTCCCTTCGCAATTATGCTTCTCTTTAATGCCCCTCGACTCGTATAACTGCCATCTGGCGTCTGTACAAACTGTAAATAGCCTTTCGCTTCTTGTATTTTACCCCTGTCACCCTAAGAATTTGAAAGAGAGTATTCCAGTCAACATTGTCAAAAGCCTTTTCTAAGTCTACAAATTCAAGCAACGTAGGTTTGCCTTTCCTTAATCTATCTTATAAGATAATTCATAGCGTCAGTATTGTCTCACGTGTTCCAGCATTTCTACGGAATCCAAACTGATCTTCCCCGATGTCGTCTTCTATCAGTTTTTCCATTCATTTGTAAAGCTGCTTTCTTTGAGATTGGAATTATTATATTCTTCTTGAAGTCTGAGGGTATTTTACCTGTCTCATACATCTTGCTCACCAGATGGAAGAGTTTTGTCATGGCTGGCTCTCCCAATGCTATCAGTAGCTCTAACGGAATGTTATTTACTCCCAGGGCCTTGTTTCGACTTAGGTCTTCCTGTGCTCTGTCAAACTCTTGAAGCGTTATCGTATCTCCCATTTCATCTTCATCTACATGCTCTTCCATTTCCATAACATTATCACCCTTGTATAAACCCTCTACATACTCCTTCCACCTTTCTGCTTTCCCTTTTTTACTTAGAATTAGTTTTCCATCTGATCTCTTGATATTCATACAGGAGGTTCTCTTTTCTCCAAAGGTCTCTTTAATTTTCCTGTAGGCAGTACCTATCTTACACCTAGTGATATATGCCTCTACATTCTTATATATGTCCTCTAGCCATCCCTGTTTAGCCATTTTGTCGATCTCATTTTTGAGACGTTTGCACTCCTTTTTGCCTGTTTCAATTACTGCATTTTTATGTTTTCTCTTTTCATCAATTAAATTCAATATCTCTTCTGTTACCCAAGGATTTATACTAGCCCTCGTCTTTTTACCTACATGATCGTCTGCTGCCTTTACTATTTCATCTCTCAAAGCTGCCCATTCTTTTTCTACCGTATTTCTTTCCCCTGTATTTGTCAATTGTTCCCTAATGCTCTTTTTGAAACTCTCTACAACCTCTGGTTCTTTCATTTTATCCAGGTCCCATTTCCGTAAATTCCCACCTGTTTGCAGTTTCTTCAGTTTTAATCTACAGGTCATAACCAATAGACTGTGGTCAGAGCCCACATCTGCCCCTGGAAAAGTCTTATAATTTAAAACCTGGTTTCTAAATCTATGTCTTACCATTATATAATCTATCTGAAACCTGTCAGTATCTCCAGGCTTCTTCCATGTATACAACCTTCTTTTATGATTCTTGAACGAAGTATTAGCTATGTTTAAGTTATGCTTTGTGCAAAATTCTACCAGGCGGCTTCCTCTTTCATTCCTTACCGCCATTCCATATTTACGCACTACTTATTCTTCTATTGCTACTATCGGATTCCAGTCACCCATGACTATTAAATTTTCGTCTCCCTTAACTATCTGAATAATTTCCTTTACCTCATCGTACATTTCTTCAATCTCTTCGTCATCTGCGGAGCTAGTTTGCATTAAAACTTGTACTACTGTGGTAGGCGTGGGCTTCGTGTCTATCTTGGCTACAATAATGCGTTCACTATGATGTTTGTAGTAGTTTACCCTCACTCCTGTTTTTTTATTCATTATTAAACCTACTCCTGCATTACACCTATTTGATTTGTATTTATAACCCTGTATTCACCTGACCTGAAGTCTTGTTCCTGCTGCTAGCGAACTTCACTTATTTCCACGATATCTAACTTTAACCAATCCATTTCCCTTTTTTAAATTTTCTAACATACCTGCCCAATTAAGGGATCTGACATTCCACATTCCGCTCCATAGAACGGCAGTTTTCTTTCTCCTGATAACGACATCCTCCTGAGTAGTTCCCGCCTGGAGATCCGAATGGGGGACTATTTTACCTCCAGAATATTTTACCCAAGAGGACGCCATCATTATTTAACCATACAGTAAAGCTGCATGTCCTTGGGAATAATTACAGCTGTAGTTTCCCTTTGCTTTCAGCCATTCACAGTACCAGCACAGCAAGGCCATTTTCGTTAATGTTACAGGGCCAAATCAGTCAATCATCCAGACTGTTGGCCCTGCAACTATTGAAAAGGCTGCTGCCCCTCTTCAGGAACCATACGTTTGTCTGGCCTCTCAACAAATACCCCTACATTGTGGTTGCACCTGTGGTACGACTACCTGTATCACTGAGGCACGCAGGCATACCCACCAACGGCAAGGTCCATGGTTCATGGGGGAAAGCTTAATAAAACCCTTTTCTGTAGTAGAATAATTTTGGTCAGTAGCTTTAATAAAGCTGACCATAATTATTCTACTACAGAAAAGGGATGTTAGCATTAATATATAGTATTTCTTATTTTAGCTGTTAGCTATATGGGCGTAAGTTCACTGTGATTACTGATCGTGCAGCTTTAAAATGATACTAGGGCTAAAAGAACCTTCAAGTCGTCTAATGAAGTAGGCTTTGAAATTAAGTGAAATTCAATACAATGTGATTCGAAACTAGGTGTTAAGCACACAAATACAGACACTCTTAGCAGGAAGATTGGGGCACTGCAAGTCTTTGGATCCGATCTAAACATCTGAAGAAAGCACAAGAAAACAATAAAGAGTGTCAAGTTTATTGCAAACTGCTACAATTTGTCATACAAAATGGGGTTTTGTATACAGCAACCAAATGCGGACTGTGTGTTGTAGTTCCAGCAGCTTTGCAGACAGAGCTACTTTGGCAAGCACATGATCATATTTTATTCGGACAAGGAGGTAAGAGAACAACAGGTGGAAGATTACCAGAATGGTTCTGGTGGAGAACAAGAAGCGCTGAAGTTCAACAGTACATCAAGAACTGTATTCTGCGTGCACAACATGCTGATTTATACCATCAAAGATAAAATTACAAAGACTACCAGAGTCTGACTATCCATTTCGAATGGTAGGAAAAGATATGTGTTAACAATTATCGACCACTTCTCAAGCTATCTGGTAACGGTAGCAATACCATATCAGAAAACAAGCACATTAACTCACGCTATGGTTAATCATTGGATACACAAATTTGGGGTACCACAAATGACTATTACCGATCAGAGGATAAATTTCACGCCAGATCTCAGTAAGCAGTTGTGTCGCTTACTGAATGTTAAGAAATTACACACAAGGCCATTCCACCCACAGGCAAATGGTCACATATGAAGAGGTCATAGGACTATATCTAAGATGCTAAGCCATTATGTGATTTCTCAACACCGAGACTGGGATGTCTACTTAGATTTTGCAGTTTGTGCCTACAATTCAAAAACAGAGTTATCGCGTTATGAGGTATTATACAAACACAAAATGTCGTCTCCATATGGTGTGATTCAACCAAAGTTGGGAAAAGAAGGTGAACGCATGAAGGTATTCGCAAAAACTCTACAGGAAGTCTGGAAAAAACGTAAAACGGGACAACACAAAAGCGCTAGAACGTCAAGAGCGTGTGGGGTTAAGTAACAGGAAGTTATCACAGTGTCAGATAGGTCAGTGGGTGTTACTTGCAAACCCTTACAGTCTGAAGTGTAAGATAAAGTAGTTTTTGATGAAGTTTCAGGGTCCTAACCATGTGGTCGAGGTAAAGTCGCCTGTAAAAGTAAAGTTACAATTACCTACCAAGATGAACTTTAGTAGTCCATATCAGTAGAATTAAATCTTTTCATGGGGGCATAGATTTCTTTCAAGTACCAGGGGAGATGCCACATACTAGGGTAAAGAAGCAAAAGGGTAAAGAAATATCACAGAAAGAATACGCCGTATGGGTTGAGAGGAAGGAATGCATAGTTGTGGATGTAGAGAAACATGGGTAATAGTACGATTTTTCCTTTCTTTTTATTAATTCATGTAGTGTACTTAGGAATAGAGTTTTTTTGTTGTATACCCACTTTATGCTGAGGAGGAAGGCAGTATGTACGAGGTGCATTCAAGTTCTAAGGCCTCCGATTTTTTTTCTCCAGACTGGAAAGAGAAACATGCACTTTGATTTAAAATGAGGCCGTGTTCATTGTCAATACGTCCCAGAGATGGCAGCACCGTACAGCAGATGGAATTTTACCGCCAGCGGCGAGAATGAGAACTGTTTTAAATACTTAAAATGGCGACATTTTCCTTACTTGAACAGCGTGCAATCATTCGTTTTCTGAATTTGCGTGGTGTGAAACCAATTGAAATTCATCGACAGTTGAAGGAGACATGTGGTGATGGAGTTATGGATGTGTTGAAAGTGCGTTCGTGGGTGTGACAGTTTAATGAAGGCAGAACATTGTGTGACAACAAACCGAAACAACCTCGGGCTCGCACAAGCCGGTCTGACGACATGATCGAGAAAGTGGAGATAATTGTTTTGGGGGATCGCCGAATGACTGTTGAACAGATCGCCTCCAGAGTTGGCATTTCTGTGGGTTCTGCACACACAATCTTGCATGACGACCTGAAAATGCGAAAAGTGTCATCCAGGTGGGTGCCTCGAAAGCTGACAGACGACCACATGGCTGCCTGTGTGGCATGTTGCCAAGCAATGTTGATGCGCAACGACAGCATGAATGGGACTTTCTTTTCGTCGGTTGTGACAATGGATGAGACGTGGATGCCATTTTTCAATCCAGAAATAAAGCGCCAGTCAGCTCAATGGAAGCACACAGATTCACTGCCACCAAAAAAATTTCGGGTAACCGCCAGTGCTGAAAAAATGATGGTGCCCATGTTCTGGGACAGCGAGGGCGTAATCCTTACCCATTGCGTTCCAAAGGGCACCACGGTAACAGGTGCATCCTACGAAAATGTTTTGAAGAACAAATTCCTTCCTGCACTGCAACAAAAACGTCCGGGAAGGGCTGCGCGTGTGCTGTTTCACCAAGGCAACGCAGCCCGCACACTGAGCAAACGTTACGCAACAGTTTCTTTGTGATAACAACTTTGAAGTGATTCCTCATGCTCCCTACTCACCTGACCTGGCTCCTAGTGACTTTTAGCTTTTTCCAACAATGAAAGACACTCTCCGTGGCCGCACATTCACCAGCCATGCTGCTATTGCCTCAGCGATTTTCCAGTGGTCAAAACAGACTCCTAAAGAAGCCTTCGCCCATGCCATGGAATCATGGCGTCAGCGTTGTGAAAAATGTGTACGTCTGCAAGGCGATTACGTCGAGAAGTAACGCCAGTTTCATCGATTTCGGGTTGAGTAGTTAATTAGAAAAAAAAATCGGAGGCCTTAGAACTTGAATGCACCTCGTATAAATTATTTCCTCTAGGTGGTGGCAAGGATGGTGCCTAGCTGGAGTACAGCAAGTGTTGTGAACTTGTTCATCATTGGAGCAGAAGGAATTGTCAACCAGCCTTTACAGAACGGACGCGCAACAGGTGGTCATTGAGATTGACATTAGACATCTGGAAGGTAAGGTAAGGAACGAAATGAGTAGATTGCAAGATATGTTCTTAGAAGTGCTAAAGGAAGCGAAACGGGACAACATGATAGGGGATATACGAAATGAATATTATGAACTTAAGTTCTTCTATGATAAACTGAGAGTGCAGTTGCAGCAAGTGACAGGTAGAATTCCTTATTCTCTTGTAAGGAGGGAGAGGGGATGACTGAATGGTGGCGGGAAACAGCTAGAAACAGTGTTTGGCTCGGCAGATAGTGGTGATATTTCAAGTTTGAATAGGCCAAGCGCAAGACGTAGCGAGACATACAGAAACTATAGTGGATTGGCATATGACGCAAATTATGGGTATGGAGTAATGATTGTTAAACGTAACTAAAACAATGCATAAAATAACAATGGAATTATAGCAGTGTACTAATTATACAAAGACTACGTAAATAAGGGCTTAGGTATAATATACGTAGAATGATCTAAAAGCATTGGACAGCAAAGTAGGCATAGCTAGGCTAATAAGGGAATTACAAAAAAGTGTAAGTCATGTTAGAACAGTATTGGAAAGAATTCAAGATGCTAGCAACCATGCTATGCATAAACAATTAAGCACTACACTGTTAACATCGAGCCGGCCGGTGTGGCCGCGCGGTTCTAGGCGCTACAGTCTGGAGCCGAGCGACCGCTACGGTCGCAGGTTCGAATCCTGCCTCGGGCATGGATGTGTGTGATGTCCTTAGGTTAGTTAGGTTTAATTAGTTCTAAGTTCTAGGCGACTGATGACCTCAGAAGTTAAGTCGCATAGTGCTCAGAGCCATTTGAACCATTTTGTCATTTTGTTAACATCGAAAAATAAAATTGCAAGGGCTGTTGCAAGCGAAAAAGGAATTTTCCGCAGGTCTGCAGCATGTTATTTCCATAAATGAAAGCAGTATAGCATTTTATTATCATGTTACAATATTTGAAATTTATTCTGATAAAGCACACACACATACACACACACACACACACACACACACACACACACACACACACACACACATATATATATATATATATATATATATATATACAGAAGAGGGGAAAGCTGCTGTCGATCAAATGTTAAGACATGTTCAGCAATATTACCGTGGGCGAAAGCGGAACACACTTTCCAGCAGTGTAGCAACCACTAGCAGTCATTTGTGCAGTTAATTTTTTTCTAAGGAGTAAAATAACTGAATCGGAGCTAAAGCCTACACACAAGATCCCTCTAGAACGAGTTGTACTGGAAAGGAGAAGAGAAACTGTAACATGGGTTAAGATAGTACGAAACTTTTATAAGTGGAGTAAGATTACACTAGACCGCATTTTAAAACTTTTTGTCAGATGATTTGTTGAAAGTAGGTGTTCTTGAAGAAATTTTTTACGCTGATTCTAGAAATAACTACCGTTTTTGTCTATCTGGCCAGATGTTTACACAAAATAAGAAGTAATATTTTGACGATTTTCACTTCTGGGCCCACAAATATATTCTAATACCATTTCACAGAAGGTGAGTTTTTAATCAAAACACATTTGAAAAATGAAATACGTTTAAAAAATACACCTTAGTACTCCTCTAATTCGTTCCGTGACTGCCTTGAACAAAAACAAGAAGTTAACGGTGTTGCATAAATTTTTAAAATTTCTCTTCTTTGACTTCCTTGTAGATCGTTGTATATGATGACTGTCTCTCTTCAACATCCAACAGTAGTTAGCCAACATAGCTGCCGTCCAGTCCCACTGGTACCTGCTCTTAATATCTTGGTGAAAATGTTCACTCTGCTCTTCAATACAATGTCCCAAATTTCTGGGAAGCAGTCAATATGTGAGTGTAGAAAGTAGACTTCCACACTCATTTAACAACCCATCTTCTAGAAATTTTGCAACGTTTTTCAACAATGTCCTTGTAATTAGGATCTTTGCTATTCCACAGAAAGTTCTCAGTAACTGATCGAAAGGCTGCCATGCACCTTTTTCTCTTTTCTTCTCAGAATCTTCATTCTTCGTCATTTTCTTTATGTGAGGATTAAAAAAGATTCCAGCTTTCGGTCTGTCTCGTGTGGTGAAGGGAAGTTTCTTGGAAAGGTTCTTCATGCAGGTTCCATCCTGTGGTAGAGCCTTTACAAAGTACTTCATCAAGCCCAATTTTATTTGTAAAGGTGGATGCAAGACTTTTTTTGTTTTAGAATCGGTTCGTGCAGGATATTTTTAGTTACAGGCCCAAAATTTCTCCGCTCTGGCCAAACTCTCACACACTAATATCTTTGCCTTGTCTGACTGTCACATTCGCATAGAAAGCAGGTCATTTTTGTGAACCCAGCTTGTTGTCCTAATAGTATTCCGATAACTTCGAAGTCACCGCAGATAAGCTAAATGTGTTCCTCATACTGGATACTTGTTACGAGTATCTTCATGTTCTCATACGTCGCTTTCATTTGAACGTTTCCATTATGTACTAACACGCCTTTCGGGTTCATCTTTGACGTATCTAGAAAAGTCTCCATCGTGTAGCATCATCTTCACTGCCACAGAAGTGCATTAAATCGTTTATGTTATTGCAGTAAACCAAGGGCTGATTCTGTGAGAATAAATGGACTAATTCTTTCTCTCTATGTCTGTACCATGAGTAATGTGTTGCTGGTTCCAGAAGATTCTTACTTTTTAACCAGGAGCCAAGTAGTTCCGCAGATTTCTTAGGTAATTTTAGATTTCATAAGAGAGCATTAGGTTCACTCTGAGAGAACAGTTGTGGAGTAAAGTCGCATTCAGGCTGGTGGACATCACCCTCGTCTTCGGTAATTGCATCAACTTCATTTTCTTCATCATATTCTGCCACGTTCTTTACAACAGCTGGAGGAAGAGGAGCAATCAGATATTCTCCATGTGCAAACCCGCCTAATGGTTGAATCAGTGCTTGGGTACACAATTTGCCTATTATTTTTCGAACTGCACACTTGAACATTAACTAAGCGGAGGTAACATTCATTAAGGTGATTTTTAGGCTTCCTCCACACCATTGGAATCACAAATGGCATGCATGTTTTGTTTCCTTTTGTCCACAATCATAACCTTTCCAAACAATGGCGGAAAACTGTCTCTTCTCCGGTACATCCTATCTATTAGTGATTGTTTGGCACAATGCGTAAAAGCCATCACACCCTCCAATATCACAAATGAGACTGTAGCTCTTGCATTTTTCAATGCCATTTTCAGTTGCTCGATTTTATTGCCCTTCCATTATTACCATGGACCAGGGTCGACAATTTGAGTCAACATTGTTCTCCCGCCTGTGTGAGCTCTGTGGTTTGGAGAAATTCCATCTTCAGCATACCATCATCAGAATAGCAGCTTAGTGGAGAGATAGCATTGTACCCAGAAGGTGACACTTAGGTGTCATGGCGGCTCTTGGTCATCTGCACTCCCGTGGATTCCACTCAAACTGTGCACAGCTCAGAAAGAAGACCTCCATGCCTCATTAGCAGAGGTCTTATATGGCGAAGCCCTTGTCTTACTCGCTCAGTTTGTCGAGCCAGTGCCCACCCTAACTACAGATGAATTTCCAGAAGTGCTTAAATGAGTGCACAAATGCATTTGTAAAAAACGTACCCCCTCCAAGGTCTCATACCATTCCTCGTTTATTCCTGCATAAAGACCTCGAACTTTGCGTGCACATTGTGCTATGTGATGATACAGTCAGACACGCACTCCTGCCCCCTACTCTGACCTGCACAGAGTACTCAGTAGAGGACAGATCACCTTTGGCATTCTATTTAAGAGGAAGAAGCAAACAATGTCCGTTACCTGGCTCAAACAAGCCTGGTGTTTAGCTGACGCCTCCCTTAGTATGGAATACAGGTCTGATTCTACAGTTGTCGATCCCCAGGGCGAGGTAACCATTTCTCTTCTGAGAGATTCCTCTAGGGATCCTTCACTCCCCAAGTGCAGTGTCTCTTCCTCTGTATGTGGTTCTATTTCTTTACAGGAGTCAGTATTCCATGTCAATGTCTACAATGTCTACGGTCTTACCATCGACGACCTATCTAGCAGAGTGTGCCACAGTACCATCTTCATCTTCAATGTTTATTCAACCCCACCATAGGACACACCGCTACATTTCGATGTCACACCTCCCGCTACGTTCGATGTCCCTGACGACGCCAACATCGACTCTCTAACAGTATCTGTTTCAGATGATGGCATCTTTTTAATCCGCATGCCTCTCTGCCTGCTGTCGACCGCTCTCCTCTCGACCAATCCTATTCTCATGCTACGACCTCTGGGATGGCTTCGAGACTTTGTCGTCGACAGTATTCCCAGCTCTGCACCTACCTGTGCTCTGTACTACCTTGGGGAAAGGAGGGGGAGGCTCTGTGGTGAGTGTCGACCACGGAAAAGCACAACCGCTGGTTTTGTGTTCTCCTCTCCGCTGACTTCATTGACTTGTCTCTCTTCTCTTACATTTTCAAGCAATGCTTTGTAAAGTGTTATGTTGTGTTCTCATGTTGAATAAATCTGCTAAATCATTACGTGGTTGGCTATTACTAGTGTAGCCTACATCACTACCATATGCAATATCCACTACCTTAAACTTAAAAATATTATAAAACTTAAAAACGGAAGTTATCTAGATAGTAATTTGACCAATAAAACTTTCTGGAAGCTCTCAGATTGATCCGTTTGGCGTACACTATTCCTGCTTGGACCATTTGCGTCAAAGCGAGACTGGTTCTACAACTGAGAAAGTGAACATTGTGTAAAGGTTGTGTGGTTACAAAGAAAATCTATCTCTTCTTAACTTTTATGTGCACTCCAGGTTCATATTTGCCTTGTGATTTTTTATTGTGTTTGTGGCTGCGGGTTGAATAATTTTAAATGATAATGAAACATTGGATTCAGCAAACAAGTAGTTATGCTTTAAGCTTCTCACTTACACATCTCAGAATCTATTGAGTTACATTTATACTACAAAGTTTTGAAGATCAATGGACATTGACACCATTTGCAAGTTAAGTATATAATTAACAGTATGTTTGAATATTCCTCTATTGAGGTATATTGACAAACATTGCTATCAAATTTATTCTTAGTAACGACATCAACTTCTAATAATTTCAGTGCAGTTAACATAAGGGAGGATCTTCACAGATATCAGGTTGCATATCCAGTGTCAGGTTACCCACTTGAACAACTTATATTAAAGATCAGCCCCCACTCCCTCCTCTCCAGGGAAGAACTGGGAATTGATGAATATCATCCAGAGGAGGCCCCGTAAGCCTCAGGCACTTTTGCGAAGCAGTCATGTGATATAAAAATGGCGGCAAACCCCTCCTATACCTCTCAGCCAATAGGGGCACAATAAAAAGGTGGAAAACCCCTCCCTTCCCGTCCCGTTGAATCAAGTATCAAGCACCTCTCCTTCTTCCTCTTGTACTCATCTTGTATAGCCGGGACACTGAAGTGGCAGGAATACACTCTGGGGCTGGACAGCGTAGGGAAGGGATCAGGCTGTGTCGAACAAATTACTTTAAGTGGCATCACTCGAATTCTATTTGTTTATCCTAATTGAATATTATGTCATTCGAGGCACCAGCAGAGACCATATGCAGGCTAATATGTAAATACTCATTCTCATATGATTTTGAATATTTATCCATATTTTCAATATTTTTTCGTGCTTTTTCCCATTTTACGTATTTTTAACATATTTTAGTACTTTTTCAATATTTTTCCACAGTTTTTATCATTTAAAACTGGAGCACTCTGGAACTGGACAGCATAGAGATAGGTTGCAGCCTGTGTCTGTTTATCAATAACAATTTAATACTACACCAACTAAGGCACCGGCAGACCATACCCAGGTAGATACCTAAATACTCTCATCCATCTCCGTTTTACGTATTTTTCACCAATTTTCGACTGTTTTCCATATTCCTCTCAAATTACGTATAAGAAACACCATGCCACGATAGATAAACCCCTGCTAAGCCGCCATCACATTGTGTGACATCACGGTAAAATTCTGATGCCTCCAACCAAAGACACAGTATGTGTGTAGCACAGCGCTACAAAATACGTACCTAGACATAGACATGACCAGTATCTGCAATCACCCCAGCAGGATGCATGTCGCCTCCAGAACAGCCCACACCTAAAACTCTGATGTGTGGTGTATAGCCGCGAGTGCTGCCCAACAAAACAGCAATGGCCTAGGAAGTTGCATTATACACTGAAGAGCCAAAGAAACTGGTACACCTGCCTTACATCGTGTAGGACCCCCGCGAGCATACAGAAGAGTACGACGGGGGCGGAGATCTCTTCTGAACAGCACGTTGCAAGGCATCCCAGACATGCTCAATAATGTTCATGCTGGGGAATTTGGTTGCCAGCGGAAGTGTTTAAACTCAGAAGTGTGTTCCTGGAGCCATTCTGTAGCAATTCTGAACGTGTGGGGTGTCGCATTGTCCTACTGGAATGCAATTTGGACAAGAATGGACTTAAGTGATCAGACAGTATGCAAGGGTATGTGTCACCTGTCAGAGTCATATCTAGACGTATCAGGGGTTCCATATCACTCCAACTACACACGCCCCACCCCATTACAGAGCCTCCACCAGCTTGAACAGTCCCCTGCTGGCATGCAGGGTCCATGGATTCATGAGGTTGTCTCCATACTTGTACACGTCCATCCGCTCGACACAATTTGAAACGAGACTTGTCCGACCAGGCAACATGTTTCCAGTCATCAACAGTCCAATGTCGGTGTTGACAGGCCCAGGCGAAGCGTAAAGTTTTATGTCATGCCGTCATCACGAGTACATGAGTGGGTCTTCAGCTCCGAAAGCCCATATCGATGATGTTTCGTTGAACTGTTTGCACGCTGACACTTGTTGGTGGCCCAGCGTTGAAATATGCAGCAATTCGCGAAAGGGTTGCACTTCTGTCACGTAAAATATTCTCTTTAGTTGTCGCTGGTCCCATTCCTGCAGGATCTTTTTCCGGCCGCAACGATGTCGGAGATTTGATGGTTTACCGGATTCCTGATATTCAAGGTACACTCGTGAAATGATCGTACGGGAAAATCCCCAATTCATTCCTACCTCGGAGATGCTGTTTCTCGTCATTCGTGCGCCAGCTACAACACCACGTTCAAACTTAAACAAATCTTGGGTTGTTTCGAAAATCAGCCTTATGCAAACACAATTGGTTTATTTGTGTATTTACCCAGCCATGATTCGACATCTATGTGTCATCTTCTGTGGGTCAAAAAGTTATAATAATTTAACTGATGTAGGCCTAAGAATAGACAGATTTTGTTAAAACTGATGTTGAGAATAGTTTTGTGCAGCTGTACTGTTGTATTCTTGAATTTGTTGTAGAGCTTGGTGGGAAATGCTTAGCTTGGCTTTGAGACACTCATGAAGCTCCTCCTTTGCGACGCTCATGAAGCTCCTCTTGATGCTGCTGCGGACAACAGTGAGGCTTGTTTGCCCATGGTACATTGTATTATACATTCAAATCTATGAGGGGAATAATAAATATTAAAATCAATTTCGATCAACTGTCATGATGGGTGCATTCTCGGATGTTATTAGAGCATACAACATGGTGGGAGAAGCTTAACTTTTCCTTGGGCAATATGATGAACATTGTAGTCTGCATAATTAAAAAGATATGAAGTTCTAATGAAAAAGACTAGGAAGTTATTATTATGTATGTAACTGATATGTTGACAAACACATTTTTTAAATCATGAGTCTTTAAAACTGAGAAATATTATTACATTGTTCCATAGTCTACATCATAATACCACCGACACTTCTATTTGAGTCTGTTTCCGAACAATCTGATTGTAAATTTATGATGATAGGTTCAAAGCTTATATCCATCATCACTTCCCTGTCAGGTTCTTCTTTCCGAAGCTTTCCAGCGTGCCACACAGACTGTGGGCATGCTAAAGTTGGGCTGTTGTCTATTGCCTCATGCACAAGGGATTCATTATATGTTATCTTGAATGTTCTTTTTTTTCTCCCACGTAGCCTTAAAACCCTTTGACCAACTTAATTCCATGGGGCTACAGTGTGGGGTGTATTTTTCCGCCTTTTCTTGCTGTTGTTTATTTCGTAAGATTTGTGGTAGGTCTTATATCAGAACTAGCGGGAAGCATTTCTTGTTGACGGCTTTCCAATGGTGTGTTGAGATGTTTACAAATATCCCAATTCCTGCCTGTCGTAAGAGGCGACTAAAAGGAGTCTCACACGTATCGGTCCTTTTGTGATGGTCCCCTGTAGGGTTTGGCCTCCATATTTCCAAATTTCCTCAAGAGCGAGCCGATTGGGGAAGGGCACCTTGCACGGTGCATCGTGTCCATAGTGCATTGAGATCTTTAGCCGCCTTTCTCGTCGTCACATTGCAGTCCTGCTCATTCTCCATCTCTTGGGCAATGATGCATTTCTGGGTGTGGTTTCCACCATGCACTATGCAGTGTCGCTTTCTGCACCGACGACGACCATGGACTTCTTTGCTCCTGATATCCAGCATGGTAGCCAGTCTGTTGTGGTGGTGCCACCACGTACCCTGTTGGTTGTAGCCCCCTGACAACACAGGAATCGCTCTGCTGATGCTTGCGCCATTAACTCCCCACGTATTCCAAGGGGTAGATACCTATCTCCCTGAGGCACCAGGCCTCCCAGCAATGGCTATCCTGTCAGGTGACCCTTGCTGAGGATGGGTGGCGCCTGTGGGGTGGGCCCCTGTTTGTAGTGGGTGGCATCAGGGCAGACAACACGCGATGAAGCGTAGTATGTCATCTCTTGCTGGTAGCCAAACACCAGCAATCTCTAAGCTATCGAGGTCTAACCTCAATGCAAGAAAATACCTCCGAAGATCATTTCCTTCCCTGGCCACACCATGGGAGGAACGCATGGCTAAGGATGGCAGCGAAGCTTATTCACTCCGGTACATCGTCTGTACGTGAGTTGATGGGGAATCATTCCTGTCAATGAAGCCTCAGTTTTTTGTGGAGCATTTAGAGGACAAGTTTGGAGAGGTGGAGGGCTTGTTCAAAATGCGCTCTGGGTCAGACTTGATCAAAACAGCATCCTCTGCCCAGTTACGGGCGCTCCTCGCCTGTGACAAGCTGGGGGATGTCTCTGTTTTCATCACGCCCCACAAGAGCTTGAATATGGTTCAGGGTCTTATATTCCACAGGGATATTCTTTTTCTGTCTGACTTTGAACTGCCTGCCAACTTAGAACGGCGCGGTGTTCACTTCGTCTGCTATGTCCATTGGGGTTTGAGGGATAATCTGGTTGTCAACAGTGCCTTC
This sequence comes from Schistocerca cancellata, assembly GCF_023864275.1. Taxonomy (NCBI): domain Eukaryota; kingdom Metazoa; phylum Arthropoda; class Insecta; order Orthoptera; family Acrididae; genus Schistocerca; species Schistocerca cancellata. Next base: position 623,402,815 of record NC_064630.1, read on the forward strand.
ATCTTGGCTTTCGAGGGTGACGCATTACCCGAAAAGGTCAATGTGATGGTCTACCATTGTGATGTGAAGCCATATATCCCTCCCCTACTGTGGTGTTTGGCCTTATGTCTTCCCGGTGTACTTCCAGCCTCACATGTCGAGATTGTGGACGTCTCTCGTATGCCAATACTCCATGTGCCCTGCTTCCCATCTGTGTAATTGCAGAGAGCACCATTCCCCTTGCTCACCGGACTGTAGGATTCTACAGAAAGAATGGAAGATAATGGAATACAAGACCCTAGACCACCTGACCTACACTGAGGCTAATCGAAAATACGAGAGGCTCCATCCTGTGCGTATGACGTCTACCTACACCACCGCTACGACAATGATTCTACCATCTCCCATTTCGCCACGTCCAGTTGGCTCTCAAAGCCATCAGACTCCACCTGCCCCCTTGATGGTGAGGGGCACTTTCCTCCCTGTGGCTCCTGCGCCAGCTACCGTGATAGCAACTCCTCCCCCCACCCTCAACTATCAGGGTCATCTGTCACCACTTCTCATCCAGAGAAGCGTAAGTCTTCTTCGGCTCCTCTCTCCAGGAAGGGGTCCCTTGGGTCACTCCTTTTCCGAGTTCTGACCAGCGGAAAAGCGGGCGCTTGCGAGTGGCTGAAGCAACTACAAGTAGCTGGTCGTAGGGCTTCATGGTCCTTCTCAGTCCCTGAGACTGACCCAGTGAAGCCCTCCCAGCCAGAACCACCAAAGGAACAGCGAGAGAAACGAAAAAAGAAGAAGGCAGCAAAGAATCCAGACCTTGCAGTGGCACCCATACCACCGCTCCCTAGAAGCTCTGCATCTGAGGATGAGGTGGAGATTCTGGAGTCCACTGAGGACCTAGATCTCGCTGGACCCTCAGACCCAATGGATGTCTCTTGCACAGGTACTCAATCGGTAGCAGCAGGTAACCCTGTGGCATAACCTGCCTCCTTGAGCGCTTCATGCGTTCACATTCCTAACAATGACGTCATCCTTCAGTGGAATTGCGGCGGTTTTTTCCACCACCTTGCTGAGCTCCGACAACTTCTCAGCCTTCACCCTTTATTTCGCATTTCTCTCCTGGAAACGTGGTTTCCGGCATTGTGAATACCCGCCCTCCACGGCTATCGAGGTTATTATAAGAATCAGGCAGCTTATGAGAGGGTATCTGGTGGTGTCCGCGTCTATGTCCTTGACTCTCTTTACAGCGAGTTTGTGCCTCTTCTAACGCCTTTAGAGGCTGTCACTGTTAGGGTGAGGACGTCACAGGCTGTTACCGTCTGCAGTATCTATCTTCCACTAGATGGTGATGTCCCACAGCATGTATTGGCTGCGCTGATAGCCCAATGCCGCCACCTTTTCTGTTACTGAGCGACTTCAACGCCCATAACCCTTTGTGGGGTGGATTGGTGGCAACAGGCCGAGGCCCTGTCGTTGAGCAAGTGTTGGCACAGCTCGACCTTTCTCTTTTACATAATGGTGCCTTCACACATTTCAGTGTGGCACATGGCACGTTCTCAGCCATTGACCTTTCGGTCTGCAGCCCTGAGCTTCTACCATTTCTCCAATGGACTGTGCATGACGACTTGTGCAGTAGTGACCACTTTCCGATCTTTCTGTCACTGCCACAGTGTTACTCTTTTGGGTGCCACCCCAGATGGGCTTTGAATAAGGCTGACTGGGACTCCATTGCCACCATTGAGTCTCTTTCTCATAACGCCATTGATGTGGTGGTTCACACAATAACCACTGACATCATTTCTGCAGCAGAGTCTGCAGTTCTCTGTTCTTCCGGGTCCCCTCAGTGGAGGCCTGTGCCTTGGTGTTCACCAGAGATCGCTGAGGTGATTATAGATTGCAGGCGGGCCCTCCAACATCATAAGCAGCACTCATCAATGGAACACCTCCTTACCTTTAAGTGATTCTGTGCCCGAGCCCGACACCTTATTCACCAACAGAAGCAGGAGTGCTGGCTGGGAAAGGTATGTCTCCACCATTTGCATCCGTACCTCTCAATCACAGGATTGGGCCAAGATTAGGCGACTCTATGGATATCATACCCCCGTCAGCGTACCTGGGCTTTCCCTGAATGGTGCAGTCTGTACTGAATCTGACACAATTGCAGAACTCTTAGCAGAGCATTATGCTCAGAGTTCGGCTTCTACAAATTACCCACTGGCCTACTGCTCCCTGAAAGAGTAGTTGGAACATCAGAGGCTTTCATTCCATATGCACCACCCCGAATCGTACAATGCTCCATTCAGTGAGTGGGAATTCCAAAATGCCCTCGCTGCTTGCCTTGATATGGCTCCTGGGCCAGATCGTATCTACTATCAGATGCTCAAACATCTCTCGGTGGACTGCCAGTGACGCTTCCTAGACCTTTCCAACCATATCTGGGTTGAGGGTGAGTTCCTGTCTCAGTGGAGGGAAAGCATTATCATACCAGTGCAGAAGCCTAGCAAGAACCCACTGGGGGTGGACAGTGACCACTCCATCAGCCTCACCAACATTCTGTGGAAGTTGCTTGAACGTATGGTGAGCCGGAGGTTGAGTTGGCTACTTGAGTCTCGGGGCCTTCTGGCTCCGTCTCAGGGTGGGTTCCGTAAGTGCCACTCTGCAACCATAATCTGGTCTGCCTGGAGTCTGTCATTCGCATGACCTCTACCCGCCGTCAGCATCTGGTTGCCGTCTTTCTGACATGTGGAAGGCATACGATACAACATGGCGACATCACATCCTCACCACACTTCATGGGTGGGGTCTTAGGGGCTTGCTCCCGATTTTTTTCGAAATTTTCTGTTGCTTCCTTCCTTCCACATGCAAGTTGGTTCCCCCCATAGTTCCTACTGAGTCCAGGAGAATGGGGTCCCGCAAAGCTCTGTCTTGAGTGTCTGCCTGTTTTTAGTTGCTATCAATGGGCTAGCTGCATCACGGCTTCTTTGTATGCTGGTGACTTTTGCCTTTACTACAGCTCCACTGGCATTGTGGTTGCTGAACAGCAACTACAGGTTGCTATCTGCAGGGTGCAGTCTTGTGCCGTCACACACGGCTTCCAGTTCTTGGTCGCCAAGACTTGCATCATGCATTTCTGCCAGCGCCGTGCTGTTCACCCTGAGCCGCGGCTTTGTCTTGAAGGTGAACCTCTAGCCATGGTGGAGACGCATCGGTTTCTGGGCTTGCTTTTTGATACCCGGTTGACTTGGCTCCCTCATATTTGGCAGCTTAAACGAAAGTACTGGCGCCATCTGAACGCTCTTTTTTGCTTGAGTCACACCAGGTGGGGTGCCGATCGGTCTACCCTCCTACGACTGTGAGCCTGGCTTACAGTTTGGCATCGCCTTCCACATTGCAGTTGCTTCACCCCATACTTCACTGCAGGATCCGACTTGTAACTGGTGCTTTCCGCACAAGCCCTGTAAACAGCCTACTTGTGGAGGCTGGTGTCCCTCCATTGCGGATCCGGAGCCAACGACTACTGGCCGCTTATGCTGCACATGTTTGTAGCTTGTCTGGGCATCCAAATTAACGTCTCCTGTTCCCCAACTCCGTCGTCCATCTTCCAGAACGGCGGCCCTGGTCAGGGTGTACGTTCGCGATTCACATCCGGCTCTTCTCTCTGAGCTTGAGTTTTTCCCTTTCCCACCTCTTTTCTGGGCCCATTTACGTACACCCCCATGGTGTGTGCCCCGCCCATGTCTTCAGCTAGATTTGGCACATGGCCTGAAGGATTCAGTCCCTCCTGAGGCCCTCTGCCGCCGCTTTCTTTCCATCCTTTCCGCGTTTCACGGATCTGACGTGGCCTATACCGACGGTTCGATGGCTTCTGGTCGAGTTGGCTATGCTATTACTCTTGGGGATCATTCTGAACAACGCTCATTGCCGGCTGGCTGCAGTGGTTTCATTGCAGAGCTGGTAGCCATCTCTCGCGCCCTAGAGTATATCCGCTCCAGCTCAGGTGAGTCCTTCGTCATATGTAGTGACCCCCTGAGCGGTTTACGAGCTATCGACCAGTGTTTTCCTTGCTCTCGTCTGGAGATGGTTATCCAGGAGCCCATCCATACTCTTGCCCGTTGCGGCCGCTCCGTGGATTTGTGTGGACCCCAGGTCATGTAGGCATCCTGGGTAATGAGCGTGTTGATAGGCTGGCCAAACAGGCTATCAGTGAACCGGCCCTGGAGATTGGCCTTTCGGAATGTGATCTCCAGTCGGTATTGCGGCAGAAAGTCCTTGATACCTGGGGTGATGAATGGCGCACCCTGCCCTCACTCAAAAAACTTTGGGTTATCAAGGAGACTACAGGTTTGTGGCGCTCCTCCATACAAGCCTCTCACAAGGACTCAGTTCTCCTCTGCTGGCTACGCATTTGCCATACCTGGCACAGTCATTTATTGCGCCATGAGGACCCACCTCTATGTCGCTGTGAATCAGCGTTGACAGTTGTCCACATCTTGTTGAACTGTCCGCTTTTAACTGTGCTCAGGCAGACATTTGCGCTGCCTGATACGCTCCCTGCACTTTTAACGGATGATGCTGCAATGGCAGACTTAGCTTTTAGTTTTATTCATGCAGGGGGCTTTTATCGCTCAATCTAAGGGTTTGAGTGTTGAGTCTGGCCTGTGGCCTATGGTTTTAGATTGGGGATTAGATTTGTTGAGGATTGCTGTTGGGGATTAGATTTTAGTGTGTCTCTTGATGGTTGCCTTTTCCTTTTTTTTGTTCCCATGGTCGGTCAACCACTATACCATTCTGTGTGCTTTTAATTCCTCTTTCCTGGTCTTTGTCTAAGTCTTTCTTGTTCTGTGTCGTCCCTTGTCGTCTCCGCTGCTTGTTTTTCTTCCTTGTGGGTGTTTCATGGTCATGGAATAAGGGACCAATGGCCTTTGTAGTCTGGTTCCTTCAACCCCACAAACCAACCAACCAACAAATATCACAAAACACTACAAGTGACAGTGACAGGAGGGTAAATGCAAAACTGTGTGACTTCATTCACTTGCAAGGAAGTCAAGTTTGTACGTCCTGTCATGTGACTTGTATAAATTAACGAGCTGCAGGAGATTGGCACGAGTCTGGATTATACTGTGCTTAATATTTTTATTTCAAAAGCAGGGGAAAACATCCGATTTTCTGGTGTTTGTACTTAGTGTTTTCTCTGTAATACTTGTATTATAATTGACAATGACTATCTTCGAAGCAAAGAATGACAAGAATTGTGAACCACGTCACGAAACTGACAGCATTCATTTCCGAATGGTAGTCACTGCTGTTTTTCTTGCACGTAAATACAGGTTTATTCTCAGGAACAATACCAGAAGAAGGGTCAGCATGCAGAATAATTATCCGAGAACCTGTACCTATGAAAACTTTAAAACTGCCAGTACCATCACTCATTTTCCAGTAGATCTTCCTGGAATGACTCTAACTGACCCATCTTTCATTAAGGTAATACACTACTGAATTACCTCCTTCTCTTGTATCGTGAATCTTTATGTGGGATATAGTTTGTGCTGCACCTATGGCACCTTCTTAACATATCTGGAACCATCATCTTTAAAAATTCTTTACATTGACGAAGCGCTTACCATTGAAGCCTGCATAACTATAACACGTTTTTGTGATGTCAGGCATTCGTCATTCACATGGAGCACTTTAAAACATCGTTGTTAAAACAATCCATTTATGTTACCGGTTCCTTGCGCCTTTGATGCTTTCCAGGCGACACGAAACCAACTTTTTCTACAGTTCCTACAGCTCTGACACTTTCGTTTACAGTTCTCTTGCCGACACCACATGGTTCTAGAGTCCGTTCTTGTGTTTTCAAATGTCAACAGAAGGAGACCTGCTTTCAGATTTGAGAAAGTTATAAATGTGGTAAATAATCCCTCTCGACTGCTAGTGAAGCACTTCACATTTATTGCCGTCACCTGGCTTTTTTCTTTTTCTTTTTTTTTAATCGCACTTAAACATTTTCGTCTACTCATTCACAGCTATACTGCTGCAAGAAAAAAAAAGGAAACAAAAGAAATTGACAGATGAATTAATAATTCGGTTGTCTCGAAGTACGCCAACAGTGCAGCATGTAACAGCAAGATTCTCGCTCTCTAACTGTAACTCTCTGCTAGCCGCTCGGAAAGAGAATGAGTGTATTGTCTACCAGTGGCTAGTGTAGGGGGATGCGCAGAACGGCTGAAAATTTGGCCGCCTTCTTACATGACACGAACAATAGTGGAAACACAACCTTCAGGCAATCGGCTGCAGTTCTCAGAAGCAATTATTCTGCCTCCTCAGTTGGGCACACACATGATGACTTCCAGAGGGAAAAGTTCAAGAAGTTCATGAGTTTTTCTGTGGTTTTGACATAACAGCAAGCTTTAAGCCTAGTCCACACCAGCACTCAAATTGCGCGTCTTTGCTGCGCAGATGAATCAAGTTCGAATTGGTACTGTTGTAGAGCTGCAGCATGTTATAATGTTTCCAGAGTATATTGCGACTCTTTAAGTGAAACAAGATTTGAATCCCTTCAAAAGAGAATTATCTAAAACAACGTTGCACGACATTGCAATTGTAGTCATGTTCAGGGGAAGTTTGGCTCGGCCTGACACGTAGTCATCGTTGTTATTGTCATCATCTGACTTTGTTGTTTTTTCCGATGTGTGGAAGACTGAAACTGTTTTGAAACTAATTGAAAATCTTCAATTGAACAACTGCTTGTGGGATAGCACACATATCGAATAAAGAAACAACGGTAAATGAAGACCAGCATTAAAATTTTTGTTGGAAAAGTTTGGCGTTTCACTGGAGGAAATGAAAAAAAATGCACACTTTGAAAAAATAGTTTCGGCGGGAAAAGAAGAAATTAGAGGAAAGCAGGAAGAGTGGGACATCTCCTAAAAAATGTTCATGGCTCGGAAATGAACCTCTCATGTTTTTCTCCTACATGTCAATCAGTCAAGAGGAAGTCGTAGCACAGATGTAGAAAAATTTAAGGTAAGATAATGTAAAATTAATAGTTGTTGTCGACATAAAATCACATTTATATTTTTACAAATAGAGAAGAAAAATTAAGAAAATGAAGCTTACATACATTTTTTGAATTCTTTTCATCCTGCCAAGCCACTGAAGGTTCAGATGATATAAAGTAATCCCTAAATTAATTTCTGATTTCCTGCACTTCGTCTAAAGATCTCCTTGGTACAGTTTGTAGCCGTTGAAGTTGTGATTACTGCAGTTCCAATACTCCAGCCTCCATGTATAAAGTTCCCATTTTCGAATGGTATCATAAAAAATTGTGCAAATAGGCAGTAGCAAGAACCATTGTTTCCACTTTACTGCGATGTAGTGCTATAGGTTTCGGTAAGACCAGAAGTTTCCCCAACCATAACCCAAAAACATTTTCAATACTTCAGCGTGCGGGACTGAATATTCTATCAGCACATGATAAAGATCGGTTGTTGTAGCCAGGCTATGACTTCATCTAATTTCGTACCAGAGGAAAAGCATCATCTGCCACAAACACGAATGGGATGGCGTTTTCTCTCTCTGGCAATGAGGTGGGCTGAGGCAAACCCAGCGTCTCATTATTTATTTTTCCGAATAATGTAGTACATGTCAAAACTTCTTCATTGACAGTCCACATCCAAATATATGAAATTATTGTAGTTGGCATCAGTCACAGCATACACAACAGTGCAGAAGAACGCTTTGTAACTAAACAAACGTACTTCCACTGTGTTCTGGAGCCGCAGTATGTATGTGTTTTCCATCAACACTGCCGGCACAGTTAGAAAAATTTCATTTTCTCGAGAAACCAGAAGCCACTGTCATCTAATCAAAGCTCGTTGTGGTTGTATAAAAAACATTAAAAATGAAATCATAAGTTTATAAGTCTTTACCTTTATAATCCTGTCTATCCAAAACAGTTTTATAACACACACACACACACACACACACACACACACACACACACAAACACACACACACACACACACAGACACTTACTTTGGTGGATATAATTTCTCACACATTTAAGGGATTGAATAACAATTGTGTCAAATGACTTTCTTACTACTTTCAAATACCTTCGTGCCTGTGGACAAGCACATCGTCATTCTCAAAATTTTATTTTAGGAGCTGAATGTTGAAAACAACGATACAAACATGCAAACATCCCAATCAAAGGCGCAAGACGAGAAAAACTCACAATGTGAAACAGAAGGAAATGCTGTTTCCTTCCAAGCAGTTACATATAGCGCTCAAAAACTCATAAATAACCTAATGTTTTTACAAATATATCGTTGGAATGCCTGAAAACTACGATTCCAGCACTGAAAAATTGAGATGGTTTCATTGTTCTTGGGTACTTTGTTGCGGACTCATTGACGGCAAGCAATAGACCAATTATGGAAATAATGGCAGCAAAAGTTATTACCGATACTTTACTCAGCTTGCAAAGAGGGTCTAGTCAAGAAGATGACCCCAAATATTTTATTTGAGCGAATTAAAATGTATACTCGACAGCAAAAAAAGTGGGTCATGCCTGAATTCCAACGTGTAGGTTGCACCTGATTGTATGCAACCAACATGGCATATCTGTGTTGCACATCGTCACAACCCCCCACAGTACAGTCGTTGCAAGGTACACAATGGGTACCACCAGAGATTACTAGAGAACACCGGTCTTTATGACAGTCCATCCAGATGTAAAGTAACACCACGACAGTATAGAATAGATCAGACAGTCCTTAATGTTTGTAAACTAAACTTAATTACAATAAGTGACATTTCAAACGTTATGGGACAACTAATTTTGTCACATAAATCGTTTAGTAAACCTTAAGCACAATTAAATATTTGAGACAGTATATGGATTTATCAAGTTGTATGGCAATTGGAAATAGGTTCTTTGCTGTCTAAAAGGTTTACCCAACACATGCTGAACGTTGTTCAACGTTCAACGGAGAGTGGTTTTGCATCAACTTTATGTAATACTAAGCAGTAAAAGAAAACGGGATTAACGGCGGCAAGCACTCTACGGAAATCCCAACATTTAACAGCGAATCACAACTAATATCATTGTTCACATTACTCATCAACAATTACTTGTACACAAAGTTCTACTTTAAATGACATGACCAACATCTTCGTTCTGGATCCGGATGCAAACCCAGAACGTAAAGCTATTGTTAACCAAGCAAAGCTTTGTGCCTTATCGAGACTCGATCACTAGGCAAAAAGAGACGTCAAATATTGACGTTAGCACCAGTATCAGTTATCAATTCTCTACTTGAACGCAAATGACGATAATGTTTGTACGAAACCAGGAACCCTAAAATGACAATTACCTTCTTTGTAATTAACCTCGAAAGACGTTGTATATTGTTGAATTGTCAAGGAACAAAGGATGCACATGTTTAAAATTGAAATGCCATCGTGTAATGCTGGTGACAAGGATGTGAACCGAGCACCTAATCGGATTGTTGAATAAGTACGTAAAATCAGAATGTAGATATCACAGTTTGTCACCAGTAGTGAGTCTGGAACCTTAAATGACGACTGAAGTTGTATTGCCTGACCGAGATTCGAACCCAGCGCCTACCGCCGTCGTTGTCTAACCAGGAACAGACGAGAAATGTCCAATGTTGGTCCACCATCAGCGAGATGTGCACACGTTTAACTAGAAATAAGGCGACGAAAACGTCTATGCTGACTGAGAGTCGAACGCCGCACACATGGTTATGAAGACACGTTAATAATCAAGTTCTTATTCAATAGTAGCTAGGAGTAGCATGTTTAGTTGCAAAACTTAAGGCCTTTCTCATCCCTAGTAACGTGTTGCCTAATATCTGCGATATGATGGTGTTAATTTACAAGTGGATTGACTGCCGTAAAGCACAATGTTCTCTAGTAGTCGTGTATCATTGAGATGTAAATGAAGTGCCTCAGCAGAAAGTAATTTCCGTCGTGCAGCACGTATTGTTTCAGAGACACTGAGAACATGTTATAAGTGCACAAAACGTGTATTATATACTACGTATAAACTATTAGTTGGAGGAGCTGCCGCCAAACCTATTTACTTTTACAAATGTTCAAATGTGTGTGAAATCTTATGGGACTTTGCTTTGACATTCCGCTTAATTATCGTGGTTGAATACAAGTTCTCTTAAGGCTACATCTAATGCAGAGCGCTTACAAGAAAGAATAGTTTCCTGCGTCATGCTATTGATAGCTAGGTGAAATATTTTGTGGTACCTATGTTTAAAATTAATGTATTTTTGAACGTATTGTTCGTCAAATATTTGAATGAATCGTCAACTGTAGGTGTGCCTGCACATTTTATAGCATAATAGCTGTAGCTGCGTTAGTTTATACTACAGACTTGGGTAGGTTAGGTGTAACTTTTGATCCTTCAAAGGGTGATCATGGCCTTGTGGCCCAGGTCTGTACTAGCCGCGGCTCGCGAGCTACGGGCCAGCCAGGCTGGCCGAGGCGAGACGGAAGTGAGCGAGCTGGCGGTGGCGTTGGTGGGCCAACAGCCCGGGACGAGCCAGCACGGCTGCGCCGCATGCCTCTGCCTCTGCCGCTCCGTTTGACGTAAATATGTTTACCTCCTCTCCTGGCTGATGCCAGCGGCATAAGAGCGGCAAGCAGAAATACACATCGGGCTGTCTGACGTGATGGCTCACTGGGAGAGGTCTATTCCAAATAGAGTCGTCGCTCTCATTGAAGAAGGAGGATGTTCCATCAGAGAAGCTGGCAGACGGTATGGCGTACCACATACCACTGCAACGAGATGGTGGAGGATCTGCCTTGAAAGAAGCACCACCAACAGGGCTCCTGGCTCAGGCAGGAAGAGAATGAGCTCACGGCAGGAATACAGGGACCTAGTGTCTAGGAGCAGAGAAAATCCCTTTCTGAACGCGAAGCAGTTGCGGCGGGAGACCAACTTCCCCGGCTCCAGTGACACGATTCGCCGAAGGCTGAGGGACGCTGGACTGCATGCACGACGATCCGCCCTGAAACAAGAGCTCAGCGAAGACAACGTTTTATACCGGTTAGCATTTGCGGAGCTCCATCTGAGGGCGTCGTGGGACAATGTCATTTTCACTGATGAGAAGGTTTTTTCCACCTCTAACCACGACGAGAAGAACTGGGCGGCTATCTGTTACCTGCTGGGGTTGGAATTGTGCGAGAGGGGCGGGAATTCTTCACAGGATAGAAGGAACTCTGGACAGCGAGCAGTATGCCCACATGTTGGAAAATGTGACGCTTCCGTCAGTGCGAACGCTCTACGCAGAAGGGGCGTCATATTGCAAGAAGACCATTCTCCCATTCACAAGTATGCATTTGTTCAGCAGCGGCTCTCCACGATTGTCTTTAACGTCATGTACTGGCCGCCACGGGCGGCTGATATGAACCCCAAGGAAAACATGTGGGCTGAGGTCGCCAGAACATCAACAGAGAACTGGCCACGAAACCAACCAACTGCTGCGGACACTCTTTGGGACTGCGTCCTGGAAGCCTGGGAGGAAGTTGCTTCTTCAGGCTGTTGCGTCCGACGCATGATAGAAAATAAATAATGAAGGATTCTGGATCAAATATTAGAGTCCTTAAAATGTTTTGTTATGTCTTCTTTCTCGTCATTTTTTCTCATTGGGAGCTTGTGGAAAATCGCGTGGCATCGGAAAAGATACAATGTGGGTTAGTTTTCCTTTGAGTTGCCTTTTTAATTCAAGTGGGTTTCTTTTGAATATACAGTTTGTTAAATATTATATTTTGATTTCATTTATACCCTGTCTAGAAACTTACAAACTAATCAGCGTAGATGGACTCTGTCACAGTAGTTTTTGTTATTTCAAATACATCTCTCTCTTCCCCTCCATCCATGGATACACCCTCCGTCCTCCACACAATACGCAAACGATTTCATATTATGTTTACTCGTTGTTAATATCTCCTCTATTCTCTCTCTTTCTCTCTCTCTCTCTCTCTCTCTCTCTCTCTCTCTCTCTCTCTCTCTCTCTCTCTGACACTATCGCCGCAAGTGCCCTTCTATTCCATTCCCCAAAAACTTTATAAACAAATCTAGCGGTTTCCATTGACGCTACATTTTCTCTTTTAATTGCTGCTGTCTTTACTCTCTATCATTCCTCTCAACACCTATGAAACCGTATTCTTTGATTTCCCCTTCCCTATAACCCATTCTTCGTTCTGAAAACAGTCCTTCCTTATCTCTCGGTCCTAAGATAAAACGAACTGTGGCACACATCTAAGTAAGCAATACTTTGCAAGCATTTCAAGCTTACATTTTGCACTTCTGTACTTCTATCCATTCGCAGATCCTGCCCTCCTTCTTTTACCCGTCCCTTGACGGCTGCATTTACATCTAAATGAGTACTCTGCAAATCGTAACTATGTGCTTGGCAGGTGGTTCTGTGGCCTGATGGATTAATCTTGTATTGATGTGTAAAACGTGTAGGTTCACATCTCACGTCAGGCGTAGATTTTTAACACATACAAGTAACTCTCCTTCATCCCTAGCAACGCTAAGTGCAGAACGCCACTAAGCTCCGTAGTTCAATATCCGCAGTAAAGATAACATCCCTTCGCTGCCGACTGGGGCAGAGCGGCATTCGTTTGAGCTGTGACAGATGGAGAAAACCGGAAGACTGAGACTCTGTCACCAGCAAGCCGTCGTAAACTAGAAAACGTATTTCATTTAATGAACCAATGGCCATGTAAGTTCACAGGGCTCTTACTTTATTTGAAACTGAGACGTTGAAAATTGTGGTGCTGGACTGGTATTCGAATTGGAGTTCACTGTGTTCCCCAAGATTTCAAACTCTTCTAGGCCTCTTCGAAAGGCACCTATCTGGTTTAGAATCCTGATCAGCACAAAATATTCATTATTTCATTTCAAGACCTACCATGTGCACTCTGAATTTCATTTCAAGACCTACCATGTGAACTCCGAACTACTAGTGAAAAATAGTTGCATTTTCAACGTCTCTTCGTGCGTTGCCAGCTGTAACGTGTTCGTTTCAACTCACAGCCACATGATGAGCTTTTTATCACAACATTACAAAAGATCAAACATTTCAAAGTTCAAACATTCCTCTCCATCCTACTGGTGAAATCGGATTTGGTTTGACGTTGTGTTCGTTGTGATCACTAACGACGATATGTTGTGGATTCAACTTCTAGCCAGCAGAGTATTTTCCATCACATCATTGAAAGTACAAACATGCCAATCCTAGCTATTATTGGAAAAGAATTTGATAATTAAAGTGTCTTAATGACCACGTGTGCGGGGTTTGAATTCCATTCAGCACAGAACATTTCGTCGCCTGATGTCTAGCTAAACACGTGCACATCTCGCAACTGGTGAATCAACAGTAGCTACTTATCGTCTGTTCCTCACTAGAAAACGACGGCGCTAGATCTGGGTTCGAATCCCAGTCAGGCAAAAACAATTCTATCGTCATTTAAGGTTCCAACATCTCGCTATTGGAGAAAACATTTGATATTTAACTTCTGATTTTACTAACTTCGTTAACAATCCGATTAGGTGCTGGGTTCACATCCCTGTCACAAGCTTTACATGATGGCATTTCAATTTTAAACATGAGCATACCTTGTTCCTTGTGAATGACACCATATTAAACGCCGTTGGGGGTAGTTCCCAGGAAGGTAACTGTTATGACAGTTCAGTGCAAACATTTTCGTCGTTTATTTTCAGGATCTGAATTGATAACTGATACTGGTGCAAACGTCTATACTTCACGTCTCTTTATGCTTATTGATCGATTCTCAATAAGGCACAAACAAAACTTAGTTTAGTTAGCAATGGCTATAGGTACTGGGTTTGAATCTAGGTCCCGAACGACGACGTTGGTCATGTCATTTAAAGTTCAAATTTGTACACGTAGCTGTTGGTGTGTTACGAGAACAATGATATTACTGGTGATTCGCTGTTAATGTTGCCGTTAATCGCGTTTTTTTACTGGTTCGTCCAATAGCCAGTTTCCAGAGCCACTCGCCGTTGAGCGACGTTCAGCACGTGGATGGTAAACCTTTTCGAGAGCGACGAACTTTTTCCAATTGCTGTACAGCTTGGTAACTTCATATACTGTCCCAAGTATTTAATTTGACTAAGGATTACTGTACAATATATGTAAAATAATCCGTTTTCTCAGAACTTTTGGAATGTGACTTGTTGTAATTAAGGTTAGTTTATGAGTGTTATGGGGTGTCTCATCGCTAAGAACGTGTTTTCTAATATGTTTTGTACGACGATATTAGTTGACGCTTAGACTGACTGCCATAAAGACCTTTGGTCTTGCGGTACCCATTGTGTGTAGTCAAACGACTGTATCCCACAGGGTTTTGGTGTTTAGAGGACCTGCAACACAGCTACGTTATGTTGGTTGTATTCGGCAGTGACCCACTTTTTTTGCTGTCAAGTGTACACTCTGTTTCGTTACACAACTTGGACATTTCAAGTCCCAGTCCAATAGGTAATCAGCCTCTAGATACCAATAATGGTTTCAGTTCTCCATCTCTCAATTCTGAAAGCAGTCTCCGTCCTGAGTATAACTTAACAGTAATACATGGTCCAGTCACATTAATTTGACCAGCGTCTTTCTTCAATGTCAAAGTGCAATAACTACTCACAGGCGGCAAGTAGCAGCACTAGCAGTGGAGGGTATATGAAGTGCATCCGAGGTACAAAGACAACAGTGCAGTCGTTGTCGTATTGCATAAATGGAGTGATTTGTCTGATGTCCAAAACAGCAGGATCATTGGCTGTCAGGAAAGGATGGAAGCATTTCAGAAATTGCTAAGTCAGTGAACCGTTCGTGTGCTGCTGTGGTTAAAGTATGCGGTGCATAGGAAAATGGCGCTACTCAAAACTGGCGCCGAGGTATCTGTGGTGCACCACACATGATAGGTGACCGATGGCTGCAGAGGTGTGTACAAGCGAGTAGATGAGCAACTGTCGAACAACTGACCGCCCAGATGAACCAAGGGGCTACCGACAGCGTGTCCTCAACGACCATTCAGTTAATATTTCTGCGTATGGCCCTCTGCAACAGACGTCTGGTTCACGCACCCATGCTGGCCGCTATTCTTTGGCGAAGAGCCCTGGAACCTGCATGCCAATACAACTGGACGTCCACTTAGTAGCGACAGGTGGCCTTTTAAGATGAATCACGTTTTATGCCCCATCGGACAGATGGCCATCGGTATGTGCTGCCCTGCAACAATCGGCGGAAGGATCCAGGCCAGGGGAGGGAGCTTTATGGTCTGCAGACAGGTGGCCTTTTCAGATGAATCACGTTTTATGCTCCATCGGACAGATGGCCATCGGTATGTGCTGCCCTGCAACAATCGGCGGAAGGATCCAGGCCAGAGGAGGGAGCTTTATGGTCTGCAGAATTTTTTCATGGCATTGCCTGGGTGGTCTCGTCATTTTGAAAGTCACAATGGATCAACACAACTACGCATCTATGCTTGGGGACCATCTCTAGCTCTATGTGCAGTTTGTTTTATCTCGACGTGCTGGCACCTGCCAGCAGGACAATGCAACGTGTCACACAGCTCGCAGTGTACGTTTGAAGAGCACCAGGATGAGTTTACTGTACTTTTAGACCTCTAAACTCCCCGATTAAAACCCAATCGAAAATCTGTGGGACCACCTCGATCGGGCTGTACGTGCAGATGCCCACGACACTGCTGTCGACATGACACCACATCCCTGTCAGTACCTTCCAGAACCTCATTCACTCTCCATCTGCGTGTCTCGCAGCGATTTGCACTGCAGAAGGTCATTATTCAGGTTCTGAGAGGCTGTCACAATAATGCGACTGGACACTGTATGTATCCTACTACAAAAGTACATGAAATTTGTGTGGTATACATTTGTATGTTACAGTTATGAAATGGTGTTCATTTACATTATGTTTCATTCTAATGTTTATACTTCATTATTATGTTTCAAGATTCACTGTCGTTTCACTTCATTATTGGTTGTTTCTCATGCACTATGTTTCACCACAATTTTATACTTACAACGTATGTTGTTGTTGTTGTTGTTGTGGTCTTCAGTCCTGAGACTGGTTTGATGCAGCTCTCCATGCTACTCTATCCTGTGCAAGCTTCTTCATCTCCCAGTACCTACTGCAACCTACATCCTTCTGAATCTGCTTAGTGTGTTGATCTCTTGGTCTCCCTCTACGATTTTTACCCTCCACGCTGCCCTCCAATGCTAAAATTGTGATCCCTCGATGCCTCAGAACATGTCCTACCAACCGATCCCTTCTTCTAGTCAAGTTGTGCCACAAACTTCTCTTCTCCCCAATCCTATTCAATACCTCCTCATTAGTTACATGATCTACCCACCTTATCTTCAGCATTCTTCTGTAGCACCACATTTCGAAAGCTTCTATTCTCTTCTTGTCCAAACTAGTTATCGTCCATGTCTCACTTCCATACATGGCTACACTCCATACAAATACTTTCAGAAACGACTTCCTGACACCCAAATCTATATTCGATGTTAACAAATTTCTCTTCTTGAGAAACGCTTTCCTTGCCATTGCCAGTCTACATTTTATATCCTCTCTACTTCGACCATCGTCAGTTATTTTGCTCCCCAAATAATAAAACTCCTTTACTACTTTAAGTGTCTCATTTCCTAATCCAATACCCTCAACATCACCAGACTTAATTCGACTACATTCCATTATCCTCGTTTTGCTTTTGTTGATGTTCATCTTATATCCTCCCTTCAAGACACTATCCATTCCGTTCAACTGCTCTTCCAAGTCCTTTGCTGTCTCTGACAGAATTACAATGTCATCGGCGAACCTCAACGTTTTTATTTCTTTTCCATGGATTTTAATACCTACTCCGAATTTTTCTTTTGTTTCCTTTACTGCTTGCTCAATATACAGATTGAATAACATCGGGGAGAGGCTACAACCCTGTCTCACTCCTTTCCCAACCACTGCTTCCCTTTCATGCCCCTCGACTCTTACAATTGCCATCTGGTTTCTGTACAAATTGTAAATAGCCTTTCGCTCCCTGTATTTTACCCCTGCCACCTTCAGAATTTGAAATAGAGTATTCCAGTCAACATTGTCAAAAGCTTTCTCTAAGTCTACAAATGCTAGAAACGTAGGTTTGCCTTTTCTTAATCTTTCTTCCAAGATAAGTCGTAAGGTCAGTATTGCCTCACGTGTTCCAACATTTCTACGGAATCCAAACTGATCTTCCCCGAGGTCGACTTCTACCAGTTTTTCCATTCGTCTGTAAATAATTCGCGTTAGTATTTTGCAGCTGTGACTTATTAAACTGATTGTTCGCTAATTTTCACATCTGTCAACACCTGCTTTCTTTGGGATTGGAATTATTATATTCTTCTTGAAGTCTGAGGGTATTTCGCCTGTCTCATACATCTTGCCCACCAGATGGTAGAGTTTTGTCATGACTGGCTCTCCCGAGGCCATCAATAGTTCTAATGGAATGTTGTCTACTCCCGGGGCCTTGTTTTGACTCAGGTCTTTCAGTGCTCTGTCAAACTCTTCACGCAGTATCTTATCTCCCATTTCATCTACATCCTCTTCCATTTCCCTAATATTGTCCCCAAGTACATCGCCCTTGTATAAACCCTCTATATACTCCTTCCACCTTTCTGCTTTCCCTTCTTTGCTTAGAACTGGGTTTCCATCTGAGCTCTTGATATTCATACAAGTGGTTCTCTTCTCTCCAAAGGTCTCTTTAATTTTCCTGTAGGCAGTATCTATCTTACCCCTAGTGAGACAAGCCTCTACATCCTTACATTTGTCCTCTAGCCATCCCTGCTTAGCCATTTTGCACTTCCTGTCGATTTCATTTTTGAGACGTTTGTATTCCTTTTTGCCTGCTTCATTTATTGCATTTTTATATTTTCTCCTTTCATCAATTAAATTCAATATTTCTTCTGTTACCCAAGGATTTCTATTAGCCCGCGTCTTTTTACCTACTTGATCGTCTGCTGCCTTCACCACTTCATCCCTCAGAGCTACCCATTCTTCTTCTACTGTATTTCTTTCCCCCATTCCTGTCAATTGTTCCCTAATGCTCTCCCTGAAACTCTCTACAACCTCTGGTTTAGTCAGTTTATCCAGGTCCCATCTCCTTAAATTCCCACCTTTTTGCAGTTTCTTCAGTTTCAATCTGCAGTTCATAACCAATAGATTGTGGTCAGAATCTACATCTGCCCCAGGAAATGTCTTACAATTTAAAACCTGGTTCCTAAATCTCTGTCTTACCGTTATATAATCTATCTGAAACCTGTCAGTATAACTAATAAAAAATAAAGCAATATCAGATCTGTGTTAGAAAAAAATTATAATTTTTCCATGTACTTTGTACGTCCAAAACACTAATCATGGCTTCACGCACTTTTGGGACAAATAAAGCTACACTTTGTTTAGAAAGAGAGCCAGTATTTCGATTTCTGATTAAAATTAATTGATTAATGAAGGGAACAGCGGGAGACTACAGGACAGTAACAGTCAGACAGAACAGGTGAAATGGGATGTATTCTGAAGACACATAGAAATGCGAACCAGTCTCGTTACAGGAAAAGGTGGAAACTTACCAGTCCACAATTTTGGACTACATGGGCCAGTGGTCGTCAAACTTTTCCGCTCAAGAGCCAACTTCGACAACGTGAGGGCGGCACCTCTGGCCGCATATGTACCGATCTTTTTATTAATTGTCAAGCTACTTAAATTAGTTCAAATGGTTCAAATGGCTCTGAGCACTATGCGACTTAACTTCTGAGGTCATCGGTCGCCTAGAACTTAGAACTAATTAAATCTAACTAACCTAAGGACATCACACACATCCATGTCCGAGGCAGGATTCGAACCTGCGACCGTAGCGGTCGCTCGGTTCCAGACTGTAGCGCCTAGAACCGCACGGCCACTCCGGCCGGCACTTAAATTAGTAAGTTAGTGTAAGTTACTCCCAGCAGACTAGCCATGATAAGCGCGCGATAACCACAAATATTGATCGTTAAGTCGGCACTATCTGAAGCACTTCGTGTCAACTATTCTGTTTCAGAGTGCTGCCTTCCTCGCCGACCCAAAAGCTGTGACATTGTAATTGCCTGACGAAGTTTTAGGTTCACTATATGTGCGAATCACTTTGGTTAATAATAGTTTTGTACTTATATTTAAATGCACTACTGAATATAAGACACCATCATGAAAGTTTTATAAATGATTCAAACGCTAGTTTTCTTCTAACCACTGCATTGCATTACAAGAGCCTTCATTAATTTATTGTTCCTTGCTGCAAATAAGTACTGCGTTTGAAGATGACTGTCTGTGTAATCAGCATTCACGAATCAATGTTACTTCCGTGTAAAAATTTGTAGCGCTGTGTTTGATCGGTATGATTCGAGCACGCTCGTGAACTGCCAGTACTGGAAGACAAACAATAAAATATTCTCCCTCCCCCCGCCACCTTCCCATTCCATAGCCTTCAGTGACCGCCCTTCTTACCCCTCTGGAGGTAAGCCGCCAACCTTAGTTCACCACTGAATTCACCAACATCAATTAAAATAAAGCACGTCTTAAAATATTACTATCTCTAAGTATTTTTGTTTGTTACTGAGCAGGAAAACCATTCTGTTAAGAAGCTCTCAGCGTTATTTGACGTTTCTAGAGTAAGCTGTTAATTTCTAGATGCATATTATTATAAAATACAGCTGAGAACTGTGGGCCGTGCGAATATTTGATTCGCACGAATATCTGACTGACTGATTTGACGACCACTGACACAGGCGAACGTGGAACCCCCCCCCCCTCCCCCCGCCTCTCAGTGACAGTACTGATGGAGGAATTTGGAGATGAATCTCCAGGATTTGAATCACAAATGAAAGAAATAAACCATGAGCATAAAAGTGTTGTGAGCACACTCACCTGCCCATCAATCTGACCAGCAAGAGTTACCCAGTTCAGAGCAAATGTCAGTCAAGGCCTCACTGTTCACTGATAGGCCCTGCTTCTTAATATCTAGTGTCAGAGCTTCGACGTGGATTTACACCTTATTACAGTGAGCCTGGTAGACCTTAATGAACGAATCGCCAACTGCACGGATGATTCCTCTTGCCGGTCTAGTTTGGCCCTCTTGCCGCGAGTTACGCATCTATCTCTGCTTCTTGTCACGCAACTTTTAGCGCGATATTTCTGTCAATGACAGTGACGGTTTTAGCATTTTTTAACCTTACCGTAAACTGGTCTACTGTAGCTTGGAAAGTGCTGTCGCCAATAGCTGGTACTCTCTTTTAGATAATCTTCAACTGCATCGGAAGCGTCAAAGGACGGTCATTGTTTCCTATGTCGTCTGTGTGCTGCAACTCATCAACGACAGGAGCAGTGGCGTCACCATCGGCAGGTGTGAGGACAGCAGTGGAGGCAACAGAGTCAATGGAAGCAGCATCCAGTGTTACCCCTGGGTAACGTATTGGAATAGGGTAGCGAGGCAGCATCTAACGAGCTCTCCACTGGCGAGACATCCGGGTCAAACCTCGGTGTGGGTCGGTGATTCTTCGCAGGCGTGAAGCAGGCCTCAGCATGGGGGCTGATTCCTCTGTAAGTGGTGTGATGAGAAGCCATACTAGTGAGAGGTCTGTCCTTTATCCCTTGTTGCCTGTTAAGCCATCTGTCCGGCTATGCGAGCGCTTACTTGTTACTCGTAGCCTGTTACAGCAATCAACGATTGGGAATTGACTCTCCCTAGAGTGATAGGAAGATTCCGAAAGAACTATCGCCACCCACAGTACTGGAAGTGATTACTGGGAAACAGCATGTACTGTTGTCATCGCTAAGGTTTCGGCCAAGCATGGCTAAAGTTGTACTAGGGCGGACTGTTCTGAAATCTACTTGTGTGACTCACGATCAAGACCTAGTAGCGGGCATGCAATTAATGAAATCTCTTTTCATCCTTTCGCAGTCGCCAAATCTGTAGATCAATAGGCTTCTTAGAAATTGAGAAAGCGATGTGTTCCAGCTTTTGCCGCCTTCCCTACCATCAGATTAATATGACTGCACATAATAGTCTACTGCTCTATGGACCATCAGGCTTCGAAACGTCTAGCAGAGATTTTGATTTCTGATTAAAATTAATTGATTAACGAAGGGAACAGGGGAGACTACAGACCAGGAACAGTCAGACAACTCAAATAAAACCGGATATACAAGGTGTTAGTAAATCCCCGTTACAAACTTCCAGGACTTGTACAGGGGAGCCAGTATATAATATTTTGAATCGGAACCATTAAGGTGGAAGGAGTATGTAGAGGGTCTATGCAAGGGCGATGTACTTGAGGACAATATTATGCAAATGGAAGAGGATGTAGATGAAGATGAAATGGGAGACACGATACTGCGTGGAGAGTTTGACAGAGCACTGAAAGACCTAAGTCGAAACAAGGCCCCAGGAGTAGACAACATTCCATTAGAACTACCGACGACCTTGGGAGAGCCAGTCCTGACAAAACTCTACCATCTACTGAGCAAGATGTACGAGACAGGTGAAATACCCTCAGACTTCAAGAAGAATATAATAATTCCAATCCCAAAGAAAGCAGGTGTTGACAGATGTGAAAATTACCGAACTATCAGTTTAATAAGCCACAGCTGCAAAATACTAACCCGAATTATTTACAGACGAATGGAAGAACTGGTAGAAGCCGACCTCGGGGAAGATCAGTTTGGATTCCGTAGAAATGTTGGAACACGTGAGACAATACTGACCTTACGACTTATCTTAGAAGAAAGATTAAGGAAAGGCAAACCTACGTTTCTAGCATTTGTAGACTTAGAGAAAGCTTTTGACAATGTTGACTGGAATACTCTCTTTCAAATTCAAAAGGTGGCAGGGGTAAAATACAGGGAGCGAAAGGCTATTTACAATTTGTCACAGAAAGAAGATGGCAGTTATAAGAGTCAAGGGGCATGAAAGGGAAGCAGTAGTTGGGAAGGGAGTGAGACAGGGTTGTAGCCGCTCCCCGATGTTATTCAATCTGTATATTGAGCAAGCAGTAAAGGAAACAAAAGAAAAATTCGGAGTAGGTATTAAAATCCAGGGAGAAGAAATAAAAACTTTGAAGTTCGCCGATGACATTGTAATTCTGTCAGAGACAGCAAAGGACTTGGAAGAGCAGTTGAACGGAATGGACAGTGTCTTGAAAGGAGGATATAAGATGAACATCAACAAAAGTAAAACGAGGATAATGGAATGTAGTCGAATTAAGTCGGGTGATGCTGAGGGAATTAGGTTAGGAAATGAGTCACTTAAAGTAGTAAAGGAGTTTTGCTATTTGGTGAGCAAAATAACTGATGATGGTCGAAGTAGAGAGGATATAAAATGTAGACTGGCAATGGCAAGGAAAGCGTTTCTGAAGAAGAAAAATTTGTTAACATCGAGTCTAAATTTAAGTGTCAGGAAGTCGTTTCTCAAAGTATTTGTATGGAGTGTAGCCATGCATGGAAGTGAAACATGGATAATAAATAGTTTGGACAAGAAGAGAATAGAAGCTTTCGAAATGTGGTGCTACAGAAGAATGTTGAAGATTAGGTGGGTAGATCACGTAACTAATGAGCAGGTATTGAATAGGATTGGGGAGAAGAGAAGTTTGTGGCACAACTTGACTAGAAGAAGGGATCGGTTGGTAGGACATGTCCTGAGGCATCAAGGGATCACAGCGGGCAGCGTGGAAGGTAAAAATCGTAGAGGGAGACCAAGAGATGAATACACTAAGCAGATTCAGAAGGATGTAAGTTGCAGAAGGTACTGGGAGATGAAGGAGCTTGCACAGGATAGATTAGCATGGAGAGCTGCATCAAACCTGTCTCAGGACTGAAGACCACAACAACAACAACCCATGCTCGGAAATGTATCGTTTCCGTTCTACACAGTTTCAGTTCGGATGTTTAATTCAGCCACTTCTGCTTGAGGAATTGAATTAGGTGTGACGCAGTACAATTATTACGTAAAAATTCGAAAGGGAGCATTTATCACTTAAGAACATTTGTTTGTATTAACACTTAAACATTAAGTGTTTACGTTATTCCAAAACAGAAAAGAACCCAGCGTACTGTACGTACCGGACTTAAAAAGTGTTAATACAAACAAATGTGCTTAAATGATATACGGTTGTTTCGTTGCGTTTCCTTTCGAGTTGTTACCTAATACATGTACTGCGTCACGCCTAATTCAGTTCCTCAAGCAGAAGTGGATGAGTTAAACATCTGAAATCATAGAATGGAAACCGTACGTTTCTATACATTTGTTCCTATTCAAAATCTTATGTACTCACTCCCCCCCCCCCCTACAAGTCATAGCAATTTGTAGCGGGAATTTCCGAACACCCTGTAATCTGAAAACACACAGAAATGAGAGGCAACCTCAGCACAGAAAAAGATGGGAACTTGTAGTCCACAATTTTGGATTAGGCATGCATGAAAAGATGTAAAACACGATAGAAATAATAATACCTAGTCCAGTCCCTAGTGAGAGTATTGGTGCAGTAAATTCGAGATGAATCTCCACGATATGAATCGCAAAAATATGAACACGCAGACAGGGCAATGTGATAGAGACTGCCGCTCTAGAATTGTAGATACTGTGAACCTACTTACTCGTGGTGGAAATAGCGTAGTTGCAGCTTAATCACGGACGAATGTGCTATGAGGATTCTATAGTGAACATCTTGGCTGCAGCTGAACGTACCTGTGCATGGTTGCTTCCAAGCTGGTGGAACCAACACATGTGTCGTGAATATGGAGGCAACCACAGTACTACTGCTGACCACGAAGCAAAGCCAGTCAAGAACTAGCTCGTGGAACCAACACATGTGTCGTGAATATGAAGGCAACTACAGCACTACTGCTGACCACGAAGCAAAGCCAGTCAAGAACTTGAACGAACTGAGGGTGACATTGTGTCTCTCAGCAATTTTGTTACCTCATATCCCACACACATACTGATGGTCGCTTAGACTTTCAACAAACTTTCTAACTGTGGGAAGGGTTGATGTCCCTCAGTGCAACCATTGACTTCTCTTGAATTGAAACTAATTGTCACGGGAACTTATGTAGATTTACGCCATCTTGTGTATTTTGTGAATTAAATGTCTGATGATCGAGTATATTGTTGTGCCCCTGCCACCCCATAGTTTTCTACTTAGGCAAGTTATCGGTGGCTTCAGTTGGTTTGGGAGAAGTAATTTCAGTGTATTAATAATCAGATTAAATTTTGTGACTTTTTAGTTAATGGGTATACGGCCCCATGCCTCCTTCACCTGAACTCGTAACTGCATGTGTGGTCCGAAATTGTGGTTGAAAAGGTTTTAATTTTATTTTACTGTCGCTCTTTGTAATGGAACCAGGTTGGACAGCTGTAGAGACTGCGCTAAGTGCTCTAAACGCCTTCGGAAGTCTCTGTGTTACAAGTTCTCGCAGAAAGGATGTATGTTTTCGTTTTCAGATCTCGCACTCCACTGAAAATGTTTGGATCCATTTTACAACATAACACAGAACACGCGTCAGCTTTGGGAGGAGAGTGACGGCTGAGGGGAGGAGTTCTGTCTTATTATTATATTGGCAGAATCGACTGGCAAGTGCGTAATGGCCTGTGACAAGGTAGGTGATGTCAATCCTGGAAACCTTCACTTTTTCCACGAAGCACATAATGAGGTCAACAAGTCTTTCTGTCAGTAGAATGTTAATTCTCAGTTCTGGCGTTACTGTGTTTGATGAAGCTATATTCTTCTCACCGACAATATGCATCTGCTGTGTTGCTGCGATATGGTGACGCAGAAGATACCATTTGGACGGCAAGGGAGCCGCTCGGAGCGCGGTCAGTTTGCATCAGAGTGCTGACTGTGGAGCCGGCTGTCGAGTACGAATTGCTAAGTGGTAGTGTTTGTTTGGAAGTGCAGGAAAATCACTTTGGACGTCGATAGTCACTTCCGTAGTTACTGCGTACAAACGGCGAGGACCATGTCCTCCGATTCTTTGAAACACGTATTTTGATTTGCTTATATTTTATTTCTCAGGCATCATTTAATGAACTAGGGATGTGATTTGTCCCTCGTGTTGTGGTTCTCAATACAGTACGCACAGTGTAAAAAGGTGCTTGGACACTGAGAAGGATTGTGATTCACACCACATTTTGCACAATGGATCAATGACAGATACTGGCCGCTTACATGATCACATCTGAGGTACCTCATAAATACGGTTGTACTGCGCAACACATCCCTTTAATGGAGACACTGTTTGGGAGAAATTATGATACGCAAGTTAAAATACAAGTTTTCAAAGGGATTATTGACCTCTTTCCTTTTTGTTTTACCCTTTTGGTCATTCACTTAATGCAAGTAATCTTCTTCGAGAAATCAATTCCTCCCGCTAGCTCCCCATCCGTAATATCCGAGACGACATTGCAGATAACTCCTTGCTTAAAAATCGATGTAGGCAGTAATTTAAGTTTCGATCTGGCAAGCCCGAAGGATGTCTCTTTCAACGCAAGCATTTGCAGCATCTGGCGCTGAAAATTCTACCCTAATTCTGTCGTTCACACTGACTTCTAAATTTACAATCTTGCTCCTATGGACTGATTGGGCAGAAAATGTTAGCTTCCCTAAGGACATGGAGTGCAATTTATCTATGTTTCCTAATAAACCATCGACGTAAACTTAGAAGTGCATCCACTGTGTAACGATTATTTATTCATAATTTCATACACCACAATGTGGCTGTGCTGCCGCTCCTGATGAATGTTACTGAGGGTTTGAAATAATTCTGCTGTTTCGTTAAATACTGATATATCATTGTGAGATGCAGTAAAAGTTGCCTTTTTGGATCCGTTGTTATCTTACAACATAAGCAACTAGGCCTCGCCTGTTCGTTGACGGAATGCATTACCCACAGTGGCTTACTTCTTGTCCTTCACATCCACACTCTCCTCCAAATGTTGTTTTCTAACTATGCCAGGGGATATGTCCATGTAGAGGAGGACTATAGGTTCCTCTTTGTGTAACGTTAATGTTGCTCTTGCCACCGCCGTATGTAGTGATTTCCTCTTCTTGAACTGTGCTTTCCGTAGTGCACAAGTAACAGTGGTTCTACGTGACGTTAAAGAAGCGCATTACTATTGGAACACTATTTATCAATCCACAGTCCCTCCGACGGAAATGCTAACATGCTTGCTGCGAAATTCCGACGGAAAGCGAGGGCGTCTCTTACCCTCATAACTTGCGGTAGAACAGTACTGGTTTTTCGTCTTATTTCGACGTAGGTAATTTATAAATAGTTTATATTTTTTGCTCCCAGTACTTGAGACTAGTTTTAAGAGATTTGAATGGTTGTAAAATAATTGTATATAGTGCTAAAAGTTTCGACTCAAATGACATACGCTACAACTAATTCATGAAGAAAGACTTGCGAAATTAAACATAAATGCAGCTTACACCACAGGTATCAAGAGAATATAAACACTCTGTTTCACGTGTAAGTAGCACCAACATGTACTTCCACGTGCAAAAACCAACGCTGTGCCACTTGTAATTTTATTCTGCTGTGTAACCATTTGTTTGTTTTCAGAAATACGAATTCCTTCTTTTTACTACTCTTTATAGTGTGAGGTAGTTCATATAAACAATATAAATATCTTGCAAACTTAATTACAATACGTTTACAATGTTATAGTTCACAAAAATGCACGTGATATATTAATGGTTCACAAACAATTAATCTGTCACTGAAAAATTTCCAGGAAATACAATCTCATTAAACACACTGTTGAATCAAATTCCATTTTCAATTAAGTGCCTTAGTAAAAACACACCTACTTTTAGCACAGAGATAATTGAATGTTGGAGACAAGAAAAAAAGTGTGCACAAAACTGTACTCCAGTTAAAGACATGTCCAGTAGGGTGCGATAACTATAATAAATGAGCGGAATTAAAAAAAAATAACGCAAGTAAGAACTTATTCCATTCAGCGCTACGCAGTGAATTTCGATGCATGGGGCAAAGCCAAAATTAGATCATACCTATGTGCGCTAAGGCCCGAAAGTCCTGTCACCGCCCTGTTTTTTGGTAATGATGTATATTTATACTCCATATGTCTTTTCTTCCTTTTCAGATGGTGAACACAAGTACCTATAGTGTGGAAGAGTGTTTTCCGGCAAGTGCATGGCTTCGTGAACGTGCATACACTGGGAAAACCATAAAACATGTGCAACGGGATATTGTGGCACGATTCCATACAGAAACTCCACCAAAGCGAACGATATTGCGATGGCAACGGAAACTCTTCAGAACCGAATCCATTTTGGATGAAAAGAGGACAGATTGACCGTCAACACGACAACAACATGTGCAGCGATGGCGGAATCTGTGTCCATATCTCCCAAAAACGATTATGCTGACACACGTGAGAAATGATCTGCAATTAGAGTCTATTACGCCAACATTCGCAAACGAGTTGAGTGATGACACGCGGCGAAGACATGAAGCTTGCTCAGGATTACTAGATGTGTTTGTGACGCTCCCACAGCGGGGCAAAGTTTTCTTCCCAGACGAATGTGCAATTTATCGATCTTTTGGGGATAGCGGTTTTGTTTTCTGGAGCAAGGAAATCCCATATTATTATGATGAGTTAAAGAATAATTCCCCACACGTTATGATCTGGGCTGCAATGTCCAGAGGGCACCTCATAGGGCCGTATTTCTCTGATGGTGCAGTGAATCGACATTCTTACTAGCAAATGGTCTATTACAGACCTTCAAAGACTGAATATTCTTGATGACAGTTGGCTTCAACAAGTTTAAACTCCGGCCCAAAGCGCTCTCCGTGTTCGAGATTTCTGGGATGAAATATTACCCCAGTAGTTGAAAGGGAGAGAATCAGTGCATCTGCCAGCGCCGATCGAGTGGCCTCCGAAGAGTCCAGATCTACATCATGTGACAATTCCCTGTGGGGAATAATTAAGCGACATGTCGTGAAACAACGATACAGGCAACTAACGAACTGAAGCAAGCTGTTAGGGAGACATTCGAAAAAAATCACACAGCCTATGCCTCAGAAAATTTCACACAGAACCTGGCGCCACATTTTGTGCTGCGACAATGATGGTGCCCACACTGATGTTCTGGATCAATAAACAAGCTGGAACATCAAGTATCAAACGTTTGTCACACATCTACTATGATATGTTCGAAATAAATAAATACACTTCATGACCATAAAAGAGGGGGGGGGGGGGGTTGATAGGACTTTCGGACTGCGCTGTAATATAACAATATCGCATTTTAGAGAGAAATAAGTACAGGAAATGATGCCACATTATTACTATAAGGACAAAGAAACTATTGTCGGGTGTTTATGTTTTTGTTATATTCTTAAAGGGGCGTGGAACTAATGAAGAACATTGCTAGCTGCAGATGTCATACTACACGTAAACTAAAACCTTATGTTGACAAATGGACAGAAACGTCCCAAAGAATTATTAGTTTTTAAGGCAGGATATGGACAGAAGGTTTGCTTTTGTGACGATCAGAAAGATTTCGGCTCTGTTTTCCTTTGTATTAATGTCGTTTTATCCTTATGTGGCTAACCAGCGTCTACCGATAGTTATCGTTTATCATTGTTTCATAATGAGTTTCTCAAAACTGGTCACCTGTCAGGGTCCTAGGGAAACATAAGAATGTCCAGTCTTGTGTCTTCATTCTGCTGTTTCTACAATGTATTGCGCTACGCTCGCTGCCGATGTTAAAAACCATTACAGCCAGAACGATCCACACTCACCAGATGCGAGTCAACAGGTCAGTTTGACAGCCGCTCGGCACACTGCTACTGCAATTCGCAACAAAAACAAACAAGTGTCGCGACCAAAAGCGGGAAACACGTTCCATTTGTATAATTAAAGAATTCCCTTCTCCTTCCCTCGCCTTCCCATGCTAGAAATATAGTCAAAACCAGTAGACGCAAATAAGAAAATGCCTTTAGCGCATGTCCTTCGCTCAGCTTCAGTGAGACACAGAAAAAAGTGAGATGTTCCGCCATAAAAATATTTGACCAGGTAGCTATCAAGTGAAGTTAAAGAATTAAACATATAACAAAGTTAACTTCAGACACAAACTGAAATCATATCTGCTTGACAGCACCTTCTACGCCATGCAATAGTGTGAAATAATACGAAGTGTGTGTGCGTGCGTGTGTGTGTGTGTTTTTGAGAGAGAGAGAGAGAGAGAGAACATGGCTAAGCGTTAACTGGATCTCTGTACTGTTCACTACGAGTACTTACTGCACAATGAACTGCAAAGCTGGAGTGTGGCGGACGATGTGGTGTGCTGACGAGCTTCCACAAGCCGCTACCACTGAAGAGCTGTCGTACTGTGGCTGGGTCATTGCTGCGCTATTCCGTTTACTGAAGATAGTGCGTGGACGCTTGCCAGGCCCCTCCGAAGATCACCGATCATCGCACTCCAATGACCCAAGCATAAATACCGATAGGCCACTTTTCAGATACGGAACTTGGGTTTCGTTACTAGAACAAAACGTCTTCTATTCCACGATTTACAAATATGTCTTAGATGGTTCAGATCGGAGGTCATCAGTCCCCTAGAACTTAGAACTACTTAAACCTAACTAACCTAAGGACATCACACACATCCATGCCCGAGGCAGGATTCGAACCTGCGACCGTAGCAGTTGCGCGGTTCCGGACTGAAGCGCCTAGAACCGCTCGGCCACCGCAGCCGGCAATATGTCTTAGTTTGTGTGGTGTTAACAGTTGGGAAAACGGGATTCTAAATGATTGTATGGTGATCCTGCAACAGATAATATACTCATAGCAACTGGGGACAATGGCGCAGAAGAGCATAGCACCAAACTTCGGCATGAAAGTAATAACGAAGCATCATGATAGGAATTCTACAACTACATCTACGTACATACTCCGAAACCACCGTACGGTGAGTGGCGAAGTGTAATTTTGACCACAGAGAGTAGCGTCCTTTCCTGTTCAATTTGCAAATAATGCGAGGAAAAAACGATTATTTGTATGCCTCCATATGAGGCACAATATCTCTTATCTCATATTCGGAGTCGTTACACGGAATACACGTTGGCGGCAGTAGGATCGTTCTGCAGTCAGCTTCAAATGTCGGTTCTCTAAATTTTCTCAATAGCAGTCTTCGAAAAGAACGTCGCCTTCCCTTCAGGGATTGCCATTTGAGTTTCCGAAGCATTTCCGTAATGCTACCACTCGCCTTTGCAAATAATGCGAGGAAAAAACGATTATTTGTATGCCTCCATATGAGGCACAATTTCTCTTATCTCATATTCGGAGTCGTTACACGAATACACGTTGGCGGCTGTAGAATCGTTCTGCAGTCAGCTTCAAATGTCGGTTCTCTAAATTTTCTCAATAGCAGTCTTCGAAAAGAACATCGCCTTCCCTTCAGGGATTGCCATTTGAGTTTCCGAAGCATTTCCGTAATACCACCATTCGCCTTCCCTCTTACCATTCTTACATGCTCTATCAATTTCATATTGCTTTGCAACGTTATGCAGAGATATTTAATGAACGTGACTGCTAAACACACATAACCAATGCTGTTTTCGAACGTTACGGGATTGTTTTTCCTACTGATCTGCATTAACTTTCATTTATCTACATTTAGAGCTAGCTGCCATTAATTCTATATTCGACATCCCACAAACAAACACGACCAACAGAGGACGACAATTCAATGGTCACAGTTTCGAGGAATTATTTCAACTCTGTGGAAGCAGGCACGAAATTCTGGTTTGACACATTACCCTTGGTGCTGTAGGGACTTCACATTACAATTAATGAAGACATGCACTGTTCACCCATGAAAATTATCTGGCGAGCAGTTATGGTTGCCAGGCTAATTATTGTTGCCTACGCCTTTTCCTTCAGTGACTCAGGATCCCTTAACCTTCACCCACCAACTGCATTCTCACATGCACCACTTCATGCCACTTAACCCAATCAGTCACAGTAACAAAAAGATTTTCATACATGCAGATTCATCCGAGAGTGAGTTTGTCTGATTCCGAGACAGTGCACTCTGACCTCCACTCTCCCCACCCTATTCACATTCATCATCGAGAAAACTGACAGACAAGACACATATCAATTGAACGCTTAATATCAGCATATACAGACGATGCAGCGCCTGTAACGCTACACTTCCATCATCATTTCATTCGCAGGAACCGACAACAGATGCCCCAGAACCACTGCAGGTTTTACAAGGCCTAGTACCGATGGCCATGTAAGTTCACAGGCCTCCACTAATCTTCACACATTCCGGCAGATAAGTGATGCAAAATTCGACTCTTAGGAGGGGCTCCTACTACTCTGGGAGAGATGATAGACAAGAAGATCATGGTTTGGCTTAATTGTAGCGAAAAATACGCGCAAATTTGTCCTTGCCTTTTACGTCATATAATGATAGAATATGCACCCTCAGAATAAACGAAAGATTCCATAATACGACTTTTGTAAACGTGACCAAAAGGGACAGATGAGGCTCTGGTGGATGGCTTTTACAATCAACTGCACGAAGTCTGCAAAAGGATACCTTCACGTGATCTAGTAACAGTCCTGGGAGAATTACAATGCAAAGATTGGAAAAGAATCTTTCCACACTCTTTTTAGGAAGGAAAGCTTGCATGAGGAAACAAGTACTAATGGGCTGAGACTTGCCAGTATGCGGTTGCCAATGATCTTAAAGTAGTAACCACATGTTTCCCAAGAAAAAATATTCACAAGAGGACCTGGAAAATTCCAAGAAGAAATTATGCAAATGAAATTGGTAGTATGTTTGTACCAAAAAGATGGACAAGTGACAGTGGAAATATACGCACATTTCGGGGAGCAAACTCAGATTAGGACTACTATCTTGTAGCTGCACAGGATTGCTACAGCATATAAAAGGAAAACTAATGGATATATTGGAAGATGAAGATACAGATTTTGAATATCAGAATAAACTGAAACAGAGACTAGAGCTGGTGCAGCACAGTAATGACACGGGTAGAAATGGGAATGTGTGAAGAATAATATCATAACTGTGGCAATGGACGTAATAGGGAAATCCAGAAGACCTAGAAAAGAGGAGTGTTATTATGTTGAATATAGACAGGTGGTGCATCAGAAGAAAAAAGTAAGACTAAAATGTCTCCAATGAAATAAGAGAATTAAGCAGGCTATGCATAGTGAAAAGAGGATAGATGTGGCAAGGGTATGCAGAAGAAAGAAAAGAGAAACTTTAAACAGAAAGATATAACACATGAAATATCGTGATAATACTAATGAAAATACAAAGTTTTGTAAGAAGTTAAAGGAAGGAACAAGCGGTTCTGGCGTAAATAACAGGCTGCAAGGATAAAGATGGAAACCTGCTGATAGAAAAGGGAAAAGTAATGAACAGATGAGGAGGATATTGTAAAGAAATGCTGGAGAGTGATCGCACTTATGGGGAGCAACGGAAATACATACAGTAGAACCAAAAATAGAAGAATCTACACTTGCAGAAGAATAGAAGGTGGTGAATTGTCAAAAAAATCACGTACTCCAAGAAATGACGAAATAGTTGCCGAGCTGTTAAAGAGAGGAGGCATTACTTTACACATATGGATACAGAAACTTATCAGTTTAATCTGGAATAAAGAAAGAGTTCCAGAAGAATAGACTATAGGTGTAATCCAGCCCACGACAAAGCATGTTGCTCTAACTGCAGAGGGATCACTCTGCTGAATGTGGCATACAAGATGTTATCCAGAATCTTACACAATACACTAGCAACACGCGTATAAGACATATTGGGTGGTTATCAGTGTGGCCTTAGGCCTAATATGTATATCAACTGTGGACCAAATATCCGTACTAAGAAAAATACAGAAAAAGCATGTGAATATAATATACGTAGAACTCAACAATAGCAACTTAGTCGTCCAGAACATGTTGTCGATAGTCTGAATAGGGAAGAGATGTTAGAAGACATAAAACTGCTTTGTGTACCACCCAAATGTACACGTCTGGCCATTAAAACTGCTACACCAAGAAGAAATGCAGATGATAAACGTGTATTCATTGAACAAATATATTATACTAGAACTGACATCTGATTACATTTTCGCGCAATTTGGGTGCATAGATCCTGAGAAATCAGTACCCAGAACAACCACCTCTGGCCGTAATAACGGCCTTGATACGTCTGGGCATTGAGTCAAACAGTGCTTGGATGGCGTGTACAGGTACAGCTGCCCATGCAGCTTCAACACGATACCACAGTTCATCAAGAGTAGTGACTGGCGTTTTGTGACGAGCCAGTTGCTTGGCCACCATTGACCTGACGTTTTCAATTGGTGAGACATCTGGAGAATGTGCTGGCCAGGGCAGCGGTAGAAAGGCCCGTTCAGGATCTGCAACATCCGGTCGTGCATTATCTTGCTGAAATGTAGGGTTTCGCAGGGATCGAATTAAG
The DNA here is from genome assembly GCF_023864275.1 of Schistocerca cancellata. Lineage (NCBI taxonomy): Eukaryota > Metazoa > Arthropoda > Insecta > Orthoptera > Acrididae > Schistocerca > Schistocerca cancellata. The sequence goes on from NC_064630.1 coordinate 623,436,419, forward strand.
GGTAGAGCCACGGGTCGTAACACATCACCGAGCGAGGTGGCGCAGTGGTTAGCACACTGGACTCGCATTCGGGAGGACGACGGTTCAATCCCGTCTCCGGCCATCCTGATTTAGGTTTTCCGTGATTTCCCTAAATCGCTTCAGGCAAATGCCGGGATGGTTCCTTTGAAAGGGCACGGCCGATTTCCTTCCCCATCCTTCCCTCACCCGAGCTTGCGCTCCGTCTCTAATGACCTCGTTGTCGACGGGACGTTAAACACTAATCTCCTCCTCCTCCTCCTCCGTAACACATCTGAAATGTAACGTCCGCTGTTCAAAGTGCCGTCAATGCGAACAAGAGGTGACCGAGACGTGTAACCAATGGCACCCCATACCATCACGCCGGGTCATACGCCAGTATGGCGATGACGAATACACGTTTCCAATTTGCGTTCACCGCGATGTCGCCAAACACGGATGCGACCATCATGATGCTGTAAACAGAACCTGGATTCATCCGAAAAAATGACGGTTTGGCATTCGTGCACCCAGGTTCGTCATTGAGTACACTATCGCAGGCGCTCCTGTCTGTGATGCAGCGTCAAGGGTAACCGCAGCCATGGTCTCCGAGCTGATAGTCCATGCTGCCGTAAACGTCGTCGAACTGTTCGTGGAGATGGTTGTTGTCCTGCAAACGTCCCCATCTGTTGACTCAAGGATCGAGACGTGGTTGCACGATCCGTTACAGCCATGGGGATAAGATGCCTGTCATCTCGACTGCTAGTGATACGAGGCCGTTGGGATCCAGCACGGCGTTACGTATTACCCTCCTGAACCCACCGATTCCATATTCTGCTAATAGTCATTGGATCTCGACCAACGCGAGCAGCAATGTCGTGATACGATAAACCGCAATCGCGATAGGCTACAATCCGACCTTTATCAAAGGCGGAAACGTGATGGTATGCATTTATCCTCCTTACACGAGGCATCACAACAACGTTTCACCAGGCAACGCCGGTCAACCGCTGTTTGTGTGTGTGAAATCGTTTGGAAACTTTCCTCATGTCAGCACGTTGTAGGTGTCGCCACCGGCGCCAACCTTGTGTGAATGCTCTGAAAAGCTAATCATTTGCATATCACAGCATCTTCTTCCTGTCGGTTAAATTTCGCATCTGTAGCACGTCATTTTCGTGGTGTAGCAATTTTAATGGCCAATAGAGTATTTTGATCATTAAGGCAACATTGGCAGGTTCCAGGCAATAGAGAAAGTGAATGGGGATTAACCGACTGTTTCGGTATCAATAAAGGAATTAGACAAGATGATGCTCTTCCCATAATGCTTTTTAATTTGACCTTAGAAGCAAATATACGAAAACTACTAATATCTGGATACATAGGTATAACGACTGCACAGTTGGCTGCATTGCTGATGATACTGCAGTTATTAGTATACAAAGTATGCTGTTGGAGAAAGTAATTGTGAAACTGAAAGAAGAAGCACAGCATAGGACTGGAAACTAACGAATCGAAAACTAAATAAATAAATACCATAGAACAGGGAAAAATAACCTGAATGACTGCTCCGCAGCAAGTTTTAATTTAAGTTTCACTTTTGACTACCTAGGGGCTTGTATTAACAAAGTAAATTCTATGTCCACTAAATAAAACCCCGCATTTTAAAAAGCTAATGACATCTCTAATGGTAAACCAACAGATCAAAGTGACTTTATGTGATGATGTGATTAGGGTAGCCGTTACATATGGATGTGAAGCAAGGGCGATAACCAACACTAATGAACAACATCTCAGAATATGCATTTGAACGAAATATACTACGGAACATTCCTGGAAGGATTCGAAACAATTATGTTACCTGAAGAGCAAGGACTAATTATGAGTTGGATCATCTTACACAATGCACTCAAATCGTAAGGCTAATTAAAAGTAAAAGAATGGCCTGACTAGGGATTGTGCTTAGGATGGACGACATAAGAACTGCAAAGAAGGTCTTCAATTTGAAACCGACAGGAAGAAGATTTGAAGAAAAACCATGTCAACGATGGCTGAACGACAAAGCCTAGGAATCAGAGGATGGAGAAGGAAAGTGAACGAAAGGGCAGAATAGAAGGAAATTGTTAAAAAGGCGGAGACTCATGTAGAATGTGAAGCCACAAGAAGAAGCTACCCAGTGTGACTGGGAACATTTTATCAATGACTCATCTTTGATACCTGGAAGATATAACTGTCTTTGTTTCCTTGTTGTTTGGTATAGTTCTTGTGTATATTGAGAGTATATGGGACATTATTAGTTTTCATTTAGTGAGATTGTACTTAATGCAAATAAAGTTGTATTACACTTTAATTCCCTTGTATGCATTTAGTACAGGGGACAGGTGGAAACTACCCCATAAGGCTAATTCAAAATGGTTCTCACATCACTTCAAAACATTCAACAATACATTTCAAATGGCGGCATTTACACAGGCTATCGACAGACGATAGTGTTACATTAAGGTTCATCAGGAAGCAAGTTTTGAAGGTGCATGTACATGTTGTTTACGCAGTACGAACTCTCGTACATAGGTGATGACCCCAGAGCTAAAGTGGCGTTGCAGTGGATACATTATTAATCCATAACTCATTTCATTACCTATTGGCATGTCGTCCTTCTACATTACCACTGTCACGGAATTTGGTACCTCACACCAATATCAACCACGATATCACAGTATCACCTGCATCAGTTTGCTGTTGTATTCAGTGTATTTGTCACACGGCATTGTGTGGCTCAACCTGAAATGTGTGACATTAAACCAAATGTGAAGATATTTCCGATTCAATAACCTGCACTGGTGCCGCTCGCATGGAGTTCTCGCTCAATAGCTCTTATAGCCCACCCACATTGCGATTACAAATTTGGGCGCCACTGTTTGTACCCGAACAGCCGGATATTTGGTTTTCTATAATGAAGAACCTTTTCGTATATATGATGAATTTGAAAAATTTATGTAAGTGATCTGCAACCTTGATAAATGTGCTTCTTTGGTGGCGTTGGACAATATTTTACACCCCAATCCACAGCAAGACTATAGCACTCTCACAGTGGTGTTCTCTGTCGCTGCAAGAAACCAACAGATCAGCGACTAATACAGCTTCTTTATCATGAACCACATGGCAACAGGTCGCCTTCCAACTTTCAGAGACACTTAGGAGCTATGATTGACTCAAGCATTCTTTCACATACTGTGCTATTACACGTTTGGTAGCAACAGGCACCTGTGCAGGTATGTTTAACTTTAACTGTGCACGAAAGTCGGCCATTACGCGAGTTGCCGCAAGTGGCCGATAGAGCACATGCTTTCTCAACTCACATGCTACCGTGGCAGCTGCCGCAACCACTGTTGTTCACGAAGAGTTCCAAGTGTTACCACATCCATCCACCGTGGCGCTGCTGAGCTGTGCAGCCACGACCGACTGAGGACCACCAAGCATCCCGAGGATCTCCGATCTCTCTGCACTGCCACCGAGAAGCTGACAAAATAGCTGCAGATGTTGCAACAGCAGAACACAGTGGCAGATGGCTCAGTCCCCAAACTAAATATGCACCACAACTCATAGATCACAAACCTTACCAGACAGGATTTTGCTGGTTCCACAGGGGTTTCTGTGTTCAAGCTATGAAGTTGAAAGCACCATACTCTCACCCAGATGCCTCCCACGATCTGTTTTAAGCGCGACAGATAGTGGTAACTATGAGCAGTGCCTACCCCCCCCCCCCCCCCCACAGGCTGGTGTTGAGAAACATGAGCGGCGTACATCTGAGGATGATGCTACAACATGCGAGTTGACTTCTGTAGCAATGATCAGATACGTGTCATTGCAAAGACTATTCATATCTGATCATTCTACAGGGCTGACAGTTGTAGTCGACACTGGGTTGGATGTCAGTGCATTGCCTGTTAGCGCCTTCTTCGATGCCAAATGCACTAACACAGCTCCCTTAAAACTGGTAAACGGTTCTGCCATACAAATGCATGGATTAAAAACAATGATGTTTGATATTGGACTCTCTATCAAGTGCAGATGGACCTTTCTGTTTGCCAATAGTGCTCCTATTCTAAGCGCCAGTTTCCTTACGAAAAACACGATGATCGATAGATGCAGAACACACGTCTTCATACCATCAATGGGCGCATTACTCTTGGAGTTAAGTTACAGCTGACATCTTTAATCTACTGTGGGGTGGACAACCTCAGAAAGCCTAACATGGAGCACAACAGGAGCTAGTGGGAGCACTATCACAGCGACCTAGAATCGGCTACTATAACTTGGAGGAGAAGACTGAAGTGGGTACGTGTGAATCAAAAGAATATCATAGAGAGAACAAAGTTCTAGGGGTTGGTATTTTGGAAGAGAAGTCCAGCCTGCAGGCTCTCCAAAAATGGCAGAACAGCTCACAGTACAGCAACAGGGAGACGTTTCTTCACCCTCTACTACAGCCTCCAAGTCACTGTGACACACAATGGATAGGGGCATGTTCAAACACCAAATGGTACACGACATCCAGAAAATGCCAGGTCCGCTAATTTCCTCACGTGTTTGCTGAATAACGCCTGATCGCCTACACAATATCAAGGCCATCTAGATGAAATGTTAAAAAGAGAAGTCATGTAGCCATCCAGCAGCCCATGGTCCTCTCCTCCACACCTCGTGCATAAGAAATATGGATCATGGTGACCATGTAGTGACTATTAGGAACTGAGCGCCAGAACCATTCCGGACTGACATCCCATGCCACACATTCAGGATTTCGCAAATCCAAAAGCGTTTATTGTGTTAGATTGTTGTAAAGCATACAGTCAGATGCCTAAGGCTGAGCAGGTCGTACCAAGACTGCAGTGACTACCGAATTCAGACTATTTGAAGTTTTTGTTATTATGCCATTTGGGATCAAAAGTTTTGCCCAGACTTGGCAGCGTTTTCTGGACGGTGTATTGAGGGGACTACGGTCGCAGGTTCGAATCCTGCCTCGGGCGTTGATGTGTGTGATGTCCTTAGGTTAGTTAGGTTTAAGTAGTTCTAAGTTCTAGGGGACTGATGACGTGAGATGTTAAGTCCCATAGTGCTCAGAGCCATTTGAACCATTTTTTGAGGGGACTACCTTACTAATTTACTTATGTTGATGACAATTTGGTATTTTCAGAAAACGACTAGGAACATGAGAAACATTTGAATGAAGTCCGAAGCAATCTAAGTACACGCTGAATGAAGATAAATCCATGTTCAGTGAACAAGTGGTAACTTTCTTTGGCTACAGAGTATCGGCTCAAGGCAGCTCTCCTCTACAGGAAAAGTTGGAGATTTTACATTCCCTTCCTCAGCCTCAGAAGCACAAAGAGCTCAGGAGGTTTCACAGAATGGTAAACTTTTACCGCTGCCATCTTCCCAGAACCACTGCTATTTAGACACCTCTAGCCAACGCATTAGCTAGACACGACAAAAGTGTGCAAACGATTCCCTCTGTGGACGCTGAAGATGAATTCTGCCTTTAACAAGCTGCGAAATAGCCTAGCTGATGCGGTGGCCCTCGCACGTTCTATCCATGGAGCACATCGGCTGTAGTGGATGACAGCCGGTTCGCGAGTGGCGCGGCACTGCTACAAAAAGTGAGTGCAACCTGGCAGCATTTGAGTCTTTTCCAACAGAAGTTACAGCCCGCCAAAACTCACTGAAGTGCTTACAACAGGGAACTCCTCGCAATGTATAAGAGCATCAAACACTTCGCCCCTTCATACAGACCAGACCTGTCATTGTTTTCTCTGATCATGAATCAGTCATGGTGGATTTTCATAAAGTCAGTGACAAGTGCTCCCCTCGTAAATGTCGTCATGCTGAGTACACATTCCAGTCCACTTCAGACATGTGTCACATTTATGGAGATAACAGTATCATGGCAAACTATTTCTCACACCAGAATGAGATTTTTCACTCTGCAGCGGATTGTGCGCTGTTATGAAACTTTCCTGGTAGATTAAAACTGTGTGCCGGACCGAGACTCGAACTCGGGACCTTTGCCTTTCGCGGGCAAGGGCCCTACCATCTGAGCTACCCAAGCATGACTCACGCCCCGTCCTCATAGCTTTACTTCCGCCAAAACCTCGTCTCCTACTTTCCAAACTTCACAAAAGCTCTTCTGCGAACCATGCAGAACTAGCACTCGTGGAAGTAAAGCTGTGAGGACGGGGCGTGAGTCGTGCTTGGGTAGCTCAGACGGTAGAGCACTTTGTCGGCGAAAGGCAAAGGTCCCGAGTCCGAGTCTCGGTCTGGCACACAGTTTTAATCTACCAGTAAAGTTTCATAGCAGCGCACACTCCGCTTCTGGGAAAGTTTTATTTCTCACACATTAGCAAACTAACCCCAGTGACAAACTATACGGAACTTGCGAATACCCAGCTTTTCTGATCGCAACTGCAGAGGTTGTTAAGTGACTCATCAACCGGCCTGCATTTACAGCTACTGGAAGCACCGTGCTGGACAGCAGAAAATGGTGTGTGATGTCTCCACTACTAGACATTCACCACACATTACACCAAGTTCTAGTAAGTGGTTTTCGACTGCATCGACAACCCAATAAATTCTGGGACCAGTGAAATGGTGAAGCTAGTGACAAACAGTTCTGTGTAGGCTTTGATCAAGAAAGATTCAGAGGCTTGGGCACAAACTTGTATTCACAGTAATGTGGAACATCCACATGTGCACGCTCCAGTAACGAATTACCACCATCTAAGGTGCTATTCAGACATGTTCACACTGATTTAGTTAGGCCCCTTCCCTCTCCCACGGGCTATGGATGCTTATTTACGGCTGTGAACCGTTAGACCCGATCAAAAGCGTTTCTGCGAAGATAGCGGCAGAGGCGTTCATTGAAACCTGGTTGGCGTGCTTTGGGTGCTCTTTTTTCATTAAAACCGACCAGGGACACCAATTCGAATCATCACTTTTCCAGGAATTTTCGAGATTGTGCGGCTTTCAGTACAATCGAACCACAAGCTGCCACACAGCAAGCAATGCCATGGTGGAAAGATGGCACCACATCTTAAAGGCCGCACTGATGTGCCAAGAAGATTCCTGGATGCATGCATTGTCACCAGAGCTGTTACGCCTACGTACCACGCCAGAAGACTGACCTTAGTTGCTCGTCAGCGGAGTTGGTATATGCCCTGGTGGAATTTTTAGCACCTCCTGGTGAGGCACAGTTAATCAGCATGATGTGACATCTCTGGAAACACGTTGCAAAACTTTAGGTTACTCCAGCATCACAGCATGATACTCACCCAGTTTTCATGCACAAGTCTCTCGAAAACTGTTACCATGTCATGCTCCACATGGACCTTATACGTTCTCCTATACAGCCTCAAAAACCACAGCCTGAACTTTGTTTTACGACATGACACACACATGATGAAGATTCTTCTCCAGGGAAAATCAACGAAGGTTTCTATCAAGTTGGTCGAACCTGAAATGTGTTCCATGTACTTCTATAAAACTATGTTTTCGAATATGTTGTAGGTTCACATTCGCTGATGATTCATAAGTGCTTTTGTATCGGTAGTATCGGTTATACTAATAAAGTCATCTTTTCCTGTACAATATCCATACACACACTGCTTATGAAATATGAGTACTCTGACAGTGTGTTTGTATGTGTACATTTTCGCTAGGAAATAAATGTTCTGAAATGTTGTTTCACTTCTCAGGACTGTACCAAACAAAACTGATTAACAACAGTTGTTATGAAGTTTGCTTTGGCCATTAATAAAATTTATCATCGTTATTTCCTCACTTCAGATACTAAACTCAGACATCATGGATGTAAATCATAACCTCATTGTCACTCTTGGGTAATGGGCTAAGCAAACTGAATGACATGACCTGATGGACAGTTTTAATACACCCTGATGTGATGGTGTCAGTACATGACAGCCAGTGTGAATTGGCCTTTAAGTGAAAAAGTCAGCTCTAATGAAGAAGAAAAATATAGTTGTTTATGGTGTAATTAGCTATGTACGGAAGAAAATAATGGATAAGGTAAACAGGCACTGTTTATTCCCTTGTAAATACTGTTTGTTGTGTTTGTGTGTACATATTTTCGCTATGAAACAAATATCGATGTTTTGAAATGTTGTTTCACTTCTCAGCAGTTCACGACACAAAATTGATCAAGAACATACGTTATGAACTTTCTTTTTGCCATTATTAACTTGATCATTGTTAATTCCTCAGTTCCAATACTATACTTCGACTTTTTACATTACTTTTAAGCTTGCCTTCACCGTTCAGTACTAGGTTTAAGTGAATTGATTTGACGTGACTTGACGTTAATTTACATCCAGTGACATCCAGTGTGAATACACCTTGATGGGATGTAAATTGATGTGACGGTTCGGGGATGTGTAATCATCCATTAAGGCACTTTTCACACTAGTCAATTTAAGTTGACCAATTTTAGTTAATCAGCAAAAATTGAATGAAAAACGTAATGAGAACCTTTTGTTTCAAGACAGCTGATCATCTTTTTATTGGTCCACAGTTCATGGTCTAGTGGCTAGCGTTGCTGCCCATCACGAGATCCCAGGCTAGATTCCCAGCCAGGTTGGGGATTTTCTCTGCTCGGTGACTGGGTGTTTGTGTTGTCATCATCATTTCATCATCATCATCATTCGTGACAGTGGCTACATTGGATTGTACAAAAATTGGACGTGTAAAAATTGGGACTTTGTAAGTGCACTGATGAACATGCAGTTGAGCACACCCACAAACCAAACATCAACTTTTTAGTGGGCCGAGAAATGTTCAACAGTCAGACTTTATCGTTCAAGTGATGAGTCATCTTTGAGATGAACCAGGTATTGGACAAGTGTGAAACCTCCAGATCGCCCAATTGGCCTATCAGTTTGCTTTCAACTCGTTTTGAATTCCAGGGTCCTACTGTGTGGTGTTTTGGGTGCTGTAATTTCAAATATCTCACAAAATGAGTGTCAAGTGGTCCAAAAGCGTGATGTTCAAATTTTTAGATCTATACAATAAGCACAGTTGTCTTTGGAACCATCGTTTGGATCATTATAAAAATAAAGAACCACGAGCAAATGCTCTGAAATGTATAATAAAAGAATATTTATGGTTTAACCATTTCTGACATAAAAAGCAAAATCAAGACACTCAAAACTATGCATATAAATCTAAAAAAAGCGGAATGGGAATGGATAAAATGTATGTGCCCAAACTTTTTGGTATAAAAGACCAGATACGTTTCTGAATGGTTTTACAAATATAAGAGATACGCCATCAAATCTAGTAAGTACTCTCTTTATTTTTTCAGGTAACTTTAAATTAACTTGTAATAATAATTATTTACCATCATGCATCATATCCAATTGCCATGGTACACCACCTTCTCCCAAAAAATATTCTGTGTATTTATCACACACAGTAGACGCTGATCTGGTGTTCTTATGACTCCCTAACTTAACTTTCAAAGTAACGAAACCATTCAGTTGAGTCTTTCGTGTTCTCCAAGAACCTGGTATAACGGGAGCATCATTTGGTTGTCTAGTCGTACCTACGTCTAAATTGCGAGAACAATAGCTTGTGTTTATTAATGCCATAAAAAAAACGCTCTATGTACATTTGTAACTAAAATACTCTGATTCACTATGAGAGGCATTTCACATGATGACATGCTTTCCATGTATAGCACCACAACAGTTGGGAAAATTCCATGGGAAGTAGTAGTCCTTTTTAGCTATCTTCTCTTCCTCTTCGGCTTGTGGCAACTATAACAAAAAATAACCTTCTTTGCACAAATTTGAAACATTGAAATTGTTTTTACGTAACAACAGCTTGTTGTCAATAGTTCAACATAAAGATGTTAGGTACCTACGAGATTGTAGAAACTGTTAACATTTTGATAATGTGCGATTTGTCACACACTTTTTCACAAAAACATTTTTTATGTTACAACAATACAACTTTCAATCATCTAGTATCCGAGCTAATTTTCAGAATTTCCTGCATGATGTAGGACCCAAAAGCGCATTGCACGAAAAAACACAAAAAGCCCAGAGGAACGTCTGTGCTTTTGCATCTATTACTACCACAAATACTAACAGCCAGGAACAAATAGGGGAAAACATCGCAGCACCAAGAAGGACTTAAGCAACACAAATAAAAGTTGGTAGATGTGTTTCTCCATATGAAAGACGATAACTAACGAAATTTCGATTCAGTTGCATAAGAGTGTCGCTAGTAGCGCCACTATGAGGATGCAAATCAGATTCGCTTTAAATTCATAGTGTAACTGTCGTGAGTGTTAACTAACCTTGAGATTGGACGTGGTGTGTTGATGTCAGTCAAGAGCTCCTTCAAGGCGTAATAGGGCTATGGGAAAAGCTGGATGTTCCTTCTACGATATTGCAGAAAGACATGGCAGGTATTTAGCCACCGTACACGACCTCTGGCAGGGGTAGTCATGAGAGCATATGGTCACAAGGCACTACCAAGAGGGAAGACCATTGTGTTAGGTGTATGGCTTTGGCACATTGTACTGCATCTGTAGCAGCAATCTGCCTAGCAGTTGGCACCAAAGTGACACAACGAACTGTTGCAAATGGATAGTTACGAGCCAGATGCCCTGTAGCGTGCATTCCATTAACCCAAAACACCACCATTTGCGACTTCAGTGGCATCTAGTGAGAGCTCATTAGAGGGCAGGATGGAGGTCTGTCGTATTTTCTAATGATAGCTGGTTCTACCTTGGTGCCATGATGGCTGTGTTGGTTAGAAGGAGGTCAACCAACCTGTCTGCATGCTAGGCACACTGCACCTACACAGGGTTGTGATTTCGAATGACAGAAGGAGCACTCTCGTTGTTATCCCAAGCACCACGACTGCAAATTCGTATGTGAGTCTGTTGATTCGACCTCCTGTGCTGCTCTTTATGAACAACATTGAAGATGCATGGTGAAAAACCCCCCCGGGATACGGTAAAATTAAAATTTATTAAAAACATAAAAATGGAACAGCGATCGACCATAAGCGTCGGCAAAGTCATAAATTATGAATGCACAGTAAGGCGCAGACAAATGAAAAACAAAATCAACATTCATTTTCTTTGTACATGATTTTGTTTCTCACTCTCTCGTATGTAGAAGTTCTGTTAAGACGTGCTGCTCAGAGTACGTCAGGCTACAAGTGTTTTGTATCATATATGTTTCGAAATAAGAGAAGACTTGATATCAGTACTAAGTTTTTTATTGGAGTGAAGTGAAACCAAGTAAGGTGGATTTTCTTATTTTTGACACGCACTGGTGTCCTTGAAGTCGGCTGCCTGCATCTACAATTGAAATGTAAATTCGTACAAGCAGAACATCTCTAATAACGCAATTGTAATATACTTTAAATTAATTTTTTCATTTTTTATTATTATAACACAACTGGCGACCTGAGTAACACGACTTCAGGCCACCAGTTGTAAGCAGGGTTTGGTAACTATTGTTATAGCAAGAAATTTCTATGACATTGTTGTTTGTCATAAAAACTAATTGTCTGTATTTTCTGTTTACATGAATCACGACAGGGAGCAAGTAAAGCGAAAATGCCAAAATTGAGGAGAACATTTTGGAAAGCAACAAGAACTGGACCCAGGTCACGTAAAATTTTCCATAGTAAGCTGTTTTGTTCAGCGCAGCAAAGGTAGGATGGCTACGCAAGTCGCTAACATGTTTACTTGGTAGCGCCTCTTTTGATGTAGATAGAAACCTTTTCCTCATTATTTTCTTCCCTGAATTTTATGATGGAAAATTTACGGGAATTTTTCAGTGTGATACGCGTGATCAGTAAAACATAAGGAACTGCGACATAGTTCAAAATTGTTTCAAATGGCTCTGAGCACTATGCGACTTAACATCTGAGGTCATCAGTCCCCTAGAACTTAGAACTACTTAAACCTAACTAACCTAAGGACATCACACACATCCGTGCCTGAGGCAGGATTCGAACCTGCGACTGTAGCGGTCGCGCGGTTCCAGACTGAAGCGCCTAAAACCGCTCGTCCACACTGGCTGGCTGCGATATAGTAATTTGCATATCATGATAGACGTAAAACAGGCATTAAGATCACGTAAATTACAATTATCAAGTGTAATAATTATAATATGAAATTTTAACGTTTTTTGTGAAATTATTATTTTTACATATTCATATAACATGGCCGAAAAATATATGTATATTGTTTATAACAATAGCAAAAACGCAATCAACCAAGATGGCGTAGAGTTGCGCGATGGTACAATTGAAGTTCAGGCGCCATACATGTCTACTGCAAAATGTTTAAGTAGATCAGAGATGAGTGTCATAGGTGTGACAAATGATAGTGCTGCTCCACAGCAGAATAACCTTGACAACACAATGTTTACAGTTGACAAGATGCTGTACGCATCTCCCAGAGCGACGTACCGCTTATGAACGAAACATTGGAGAGTGATTCCAATATGAACCTTGACAACACGTTACAAAGCCCACTTGTTCACAACACAAACATTAACTTGGAAGGTACTGTGGACAGCAACCGCAGTAGTACAACTGAAGCACTGCTATGGGAGTTATTATCTAACAACACCACGAAATTACGTAGTATTGACACAAATTTCAGTGATATGAAACAAAATATAAGTACCAAATTTGATAATTTGACACAGAATCTGAACACTGTCACACAATATCTAAATATAATAAAAAAGAACAGAAACAAGTATTCAAGGATTATATGAAAAAACAGGTATGTAAAGCATGAAGTACTTTCTGAAGTTAACAGTAACATTATGGAGTTAAAACAGAAGGCAGATTCTTTTAACGACCACCATGATCGAGTAGAGCAACAGATAAAGAAAATCACAGACCCAAATACAAATTTTGAAGCCACACAAAAACAGTGACATTTCCAGATATTCGAGAAAGATAAGTCTATGATGGTGATAACTTCTTCATATTTCACACTAAGCTACATGTGAATTGAAGTAAACAGTACTGGCATGTGAAGAAACAACTTGAAACTACGTGAATGACTTGTCAGTACACATTATTTCCATGAAATAAAATTTCCTTAGCAACAAGTCCATGACTGTATGAGTAACATTTCCTCATAAATCCTTGAACAAGTAGATGAGTATTTCCTTTCTTCCCTCCCAAACAAAGGAGGCAGCACCAAGCGTAATTAGTTCAGCAGTGTTTAAGTCCTAATTCGAATGTTTTTCTCCCTCATCTACCAAAGGAAGAAATGAGCTCCTATAAGTGATAAAAACCTATCTATAAAATGAAGTATAAATGTATCATATGCTTATATTGTATCATCATAATGTGTTATGTAATTAATTTGTATTTGTGATGTGAATGAAGTTAAGTTAAAACTAACAAACAACTGTAGTAACGTAACACAGTTAATGAAAAACTTAAGCCGTTTTAAAACTTAAGAAATTTATGCTCATAGTATAAGTGATGGATGGAATGTCAGCCTTAGGTATAAGCTATCATGTTTGTATATTGTTGTAACTCAATACTTGCATGAATTTTCATTGGAAACCAAACTCCATGTGAAGGAAAGAACTTTAAACACAAGCAATTTATACAAAGTTTTGGACGGTTATATGTGTCTTTCAACAAGTAGACAGTCAAGTGTGATGACATTAACATAAGCTCGCAATGAAATAATTACTGAGTATCGTGCCTCACAATGCTTGATACATTAATAAGTGAACTATAGTTGTTTGAGCCAGTACTTACCTCGCTGATGGATGCTGTTGGCCAGGGTTCTCTTGGCTGAAAATGCGAGTACGGCGGGCAATAATGACATAAGGCCGTAAAAATGGAGACCTTCCGTCACAACGTCCGATATTGAACATAAAGGCCCACCCACTGCACCCAGAATGAACGCAAAGGCCACAGGAATTCCTCAGTATGTGATACTCAGGTGAAAGTGTGACACTCAATGTGAAATCAACACTAAGAAAACGAGTACACGCACATGCGATGGTCGTAGCTACATGTTGACCATTAGCAACAAGGGTTTAGCCACCAAACCTGTCAGTGCACAAGTGTGAGACCCAGCAGCGAGGCAGAAGCAAACTGAACATTATTGTCAGTGCGCTATATTCAAATATGTAATGGACTATCATATTATGTATATAATCTTTTAATTTCTTATAGAGCTCTAACATACATAGGATAAGCTGACATGTCCATTCCCTTAAATATAAGAGAAGCCGACAAATAAAGTGCATCCCTACCACCAAATATAAATATACATTGTGAACATACAAAAACACTGTATGTCTCCTTACGATGTCAACGTGCAGTGTGGGGGCAATTGTGTAGGTACATGGTGAAAAACCCTCTGGATATGGTAAAGTTAAAATTTATTAAAAACAAAAAAATGAAACAGAAATTGACCGTAAGTGTCGGCAAAGACATTAATTAAAAAATGAAAAAGAATCATCATCCATTTTTCTTTGTACATGATTTTGTTTCTCACTCTCTCATATGTGGAAGTTCTGTTATGATATGCTGCTCGGAGTATGACAGGCTATAAGTGATTTGTATCACATATGTTTCAAAATAAGACAAGACTTGATATCAGTATTAAGTATTTTTATTGAAGTGAAGTGGAATGAAGAAAGGAGGATTTTCTTATTTTTGACATGTACTGGTGTCCTTGAAGTCGGCTGCCTGTATCTACAATTGAAATGTAAGAGAAGAAGTCCAATTGGTCTAAATCTGTGCAAGCAGAAAATGTCTAATAACGCAATTGTAATATACTTTAAATTATTTTTTCCATTTTTTATTATCATAACACAAAGGGGCTGTTTTAAAAGTGGATAACGCTTGCACACATACAGCTGTTGTTACCCAACATGCTCTAGAGGATGTCAACATGTTGCTGTGGCCTGTTAGATCACCAGATCTGTCTCCCAACAAGCACATACGGGACATCATCGGACGACAATTCCAGTGTCATTCACAACCTGCATAAACTGTCCCTGTATTGACTGACCAAGTGCAACAGGCATGGAACTTCATCCCACAAACTGACATCCAGCACCTGTACAACACAAAGCATGCTTGCATTTAACAATCTGGTGAGGAACCACTTATTAACATACCAGGGATTTCACATTTGCAATGGCTTATCTCGTGCTTTAGTTAACCTGTAATCTTACAATGTTTATCAGTTAAATATATTATCTAGAGAAATGTATTCTAGAAATTTGTATTATTGTGCCTTGTTTCAATGGCAAATGTTCCATAATGACTTGGTCATTTTTCCATTCAGTGTTCTTTCACAAGCAAAGTCAGTTATCTGAAAGCGAAAAAGATTTATGTTTTACAATAACAGAAAAGAGTTGACACCCACATTGTACCTAAACAAGAACATAAGATGATGAGGCAATTTTCATTAAATAACATTTTAAAGTGGAAAATTCAGCTCTAACGAAGGAGAAAAATACAATTGTTTATTTCATTACTAGTTACGTAAGGAAAAAGCATAATGGATCAGCTAAACATGCTCTGTTTATTTCCTTATAAATATTGCCTGATGTTTTTGTATGTATATATTTTCGCTAGCAAATAAACGTAATGTTTTGAAACGCTGTTTCACTTCTCAGCCCTTTGCCACTCTAAATTGATCAAGAACATACAATGTTACAAAGTTTGTTTTTGCCATTATTTTTTTCCATCAGTGTACATGTCGAAAACACAGAATCTGCCAATCAGTCTACATTAAAATAATCAAAACCGACAAATGTGTAAGTGCTCCTCCGGATCGCAAACGGAAAATGGTCCACGACGTAAGTGCAGCGATTGATGAACTTGTTTAGATTAGTTTAGATTAGATTTACTTTCATTCCAATTGATCCATAGTGAGGAGGTCCTCCAGGATGTGGAACATGTCAGAAAAACAACAATACACGACAAATATTTACAACTAAAACAAGTAAGCTAATGTACCATTCCACAGGACCCAAGTGGAATGATTGTCATTTTTTAATGAACACTAAGAGTCATTTTACAAATACTAATGCACTGAATTTAAAATAAAAAAAGTTTTTTTATTTATTTATAAGGTAATAAACATGTAATACAATTACTGTAATACTTATTTACAATGAACACATTACTGCACTGAAATGGTGCAGAAGTTAGATTAAACTTACACACACACACACACACACACACACACAACTTTTCAATGAACACATTACTGCACTGAAATTGTGCAGAAGTTATGTTGTACTTACATACAAATCAGTTGATTTTACTAAGAACTTCATCAATGGAGTAGAAGGAGTTGGCCACCAATAAATCCTTTAGGCTTCTCTTAAACTCAATTTCATTGGTTGTTAAGCTTTTTATGGCTGCTGGCAAGTTATTGAAAATGTGTGTTCCTGAATAATGCACACCTTTTTGTACAAGACTAAGTGACTTTAAATCCTTGTGAAGATTATTCTTATTTCTGGTATTGATTCCATGAATTGAGCTGTTGGTTTGAAAAAGTGATATATTTTTAATGACAAATTTCATTAAGGAATAAATATATTGGGAAGCAGTAGATAGTATCCCTAGTTCCCTAAAAAGGCTTCTGCAGGATGTTCTTGAGTTCACACCACATATAACTCTTACTGCACGTTTTTGTGCCCGGAAAACTTTAGCTTGGCTTGATGAATTACCCCAAAAAATAATCCCATATGACATTATGGAATGAAAGTAAGCATAGTATGCCAACTTTTTCATTTTTATATCCCGTATGTCTGACAAAATTCGCATTGCAAACAGAGATTTGTTAAGAGGCTTCAGCAGTTCTGTGGTGTGCTCCTCCCAGTTGAATTTATTATCAAGCTGTAATCCTAAGAATTTAACACTGTCCACTTCTTCTATCTTCTTGTCATCATATGTTAGACATATACTCTTGGGACACCCCTTACAAGTTCTGAACTGCATATAGTGTGTTTTTTCAAAGTTTAGTGACAAAGTAGAGCAATATAATAATCAAATGAATTTGATATATTTATTAAATGTGTTGTTGTCTAGCTAAAGCTGATTTCTCTTTACAATCCTATCATCTCTCAAGAACAAATTCAAACTGTATTAAGATAAAAGCAGTTAGATCTCATAACGAAACAGTCACAGTATACAGCCCCATCACTAGTATTTTCACCTTTTCCACGTGTTAGTCCTTAACCAGCGAGCTCAAATAGCATAGATGGAGAATAATGGTCATTCTCAATTGCAGCTGATTTCAACAACAAACAACAATGTGAAGAAGATTCGAAGCAGCCATCTGATATACTTGAGAAAGCTGTAAATAGATTCTAGAGTAAAAAATAAAATAAAACGTTGTAAAGCATCTTAACTTTGATACTTTTGTTAAAATGTATTGTACTTACACTGAGGTGACAAAATTCATGGGATAGCTCCTAATATCATGTCGGACCTCCTTTTTCCCAGCATGGTGCAACAACTCGACATGCGATGGACTTAACAAGTCGTTGGAAGTCCCCTGAAGAGCTCCTTAGCTATCCATAATTGTGAAGTGCTTCCAGAGTAGAATTTTGTGCAACAAATGAGCTCTCGATTATGTCCCATAAACGTTCCATGGGATTTATGTAGGATGATCTGGTTGGCCAAACGATTCCTTCAAATTGTCTAGAAAGTTCTTCAAACCAATCGCAAACAATTGTGGCCCAGTGACGTGGCTCATTGTCATCCTTAAAAATTCCGTTGTTTTTGGGAACATGAAGTCCATGAATGGCTACAATTGGTCTCTAAGTTGATGAACATAACCATTTCCAGTCAATGATCGGTTTAGCTGGACTAGAAGACCCAGTCCATTCCATATAATCACAGTCCACACCATTATGGAGGCACACAGTATCTTGACAACTTGAGTCCATGGTTTCGTGAGCTCTGTGCAACACTCGAACCCTACCATCAGCTCTTACCAACTGAAATCGGGACTCATTTGATCAGGCCACGGTTTTCCAGTCGTCGAGCGTCCAATCGATATGGTCATGAACCTAGGAGAGTAATGCAGGCGATGTCATGCTGTTAGCAAAGGCACTCGCTTTGGCCGTCTGCTACCATAGCGCATTAATGCCAAATATTGCGGCATTTGCTAGATAGTTTCGTCGTAAGTCCCACATTGATTTCTGTGGTTAATTCACGCAGCATTGCTTGTCTGTTGGAGCTGACAACTAAACGCAAATGCTGCTGCATTGTCCGTTGTGAGAGATAGTGTCTTAAATCTGATGCACTCGGCACACTCTTGTCGCTGTGATTTTGTGATATTGAATTCCCTAGCGATTTTCTAAATGGAATGTCTGGCGTCTAGCTCCAACTACCATTCCATGTTCAAAGTCTGTTGATTCCCTCTGTGCGGCCATAATCACCCCGGAAACCTTTCCACACGAATCATATGAGTGTAAATGATAGCTCCGCCAATGCGCTGCCATTTTATACCGCGTGTACGCTATATTACCGCCATCTGTATATGTGCATTTCGCTATCCCATGACTTTTGTCATCTCAGTGTACTTTAATAAACTCTTCTAAAGCCTCGTATACAGCTGCACAAACCCCCTTCAAAAAGTTTGAAATGGCATTTTTAGGTAATGTTTTATGGAAGCAAGCATTAAAAATTTATCTCCTGTAGCTAAATATCTGAAATGTTTCTTGCAGCCGGCCAGAGTGACCGAGTGGTTCTAGGCGCTACAGTCCTTAACCGGGCGACTGCTACAGTCGCAGGTTCGAATCCTGCATCGGGCATGGATGTGAATGATGTCCTTAGGATAGCTAGGTTTAAGTAGTTCTAAGTTCTAGGGGACTGATGACCTCAGCAGTTAAGTCCCATAGTGCTCAGAGCCATTTTTGTTTCTTGCACCTTTAGGCTTGGTGAAATAGCTTTTCGTGTCACTGCGCTGCATTTCTTTATGAGGCACTCAATTTTTTCTTCTGAAATTATCAAATGATTTCTTTATTCTTCACTATCCTTTAACGCTACTTCCTTTAGCAATGTCTCTGAAGCTCCTAATCGGATTCTTCTCAAGATCTACTGTCTCACCAAAAACGACGCGTTCGACGATTGTTACTTAATAGAATAGAACGTTATACAGCCGAAATATTAGAAGAAGAACGAGAATTCTTGCGGCTGCACACCCGAAACTTAATGGAACAGTCATTGCGCCGCCAAAAACTGAAGATTTGCATCAATAGAATAGGGTATTTGACTGTTTGGTGGAAACTGTCTTAAATGATTAATTATGTCATTTTCTGTTCCTAAAATTCAAATAGTTTGACAGCCTGCTAAAACGCCTCATTCGAGTCATGTGATGCCTATGATGTAAGTGGCTAGCTCACTGCTTCTACTGTCATAATTCTAATTACAGTGGTCTTGTTTTGAAATTTACATTTTGGAAAGTGTGTTGTAAATGGTTTGTAGTACCATACTGTACAAATACATCTATAAAAACTCCTGAAAGTTGTTTTTGAGTGTCCCAGAGAATGAGAAGATACGTAAAATGTGGTTGCACTGAACCAGCAAATTGCCGCCACATCAACGCACAAGTTCAATAACTTAATTAAAAAGTGTTGCACTGTGAAATTAACATCAATTTGCCTTCGACGAAGGATAGCGTTATTCAACCAAATTAAAGTCCTGTCGTTTTATCGAGCTACACGTCAATTACTCGGTAGCTCAGTTGTTACTGACACGGTAGCTCAGCGTGTTCGTTCAGAGAGGCTCCTATGATGTCCGCCCAGACCAAACGCAACGAACATTAGAAGAACAAAAAACAGGTTTTTAGAGAGATAGACAGTCGAATTTTATAAGATGATGTCCTTAGATCGTTCGTTCGAATCTAAGATGGCAGAATATTTTAACTTACTTGAAAACGACTCGGCAGTTGTCTCATGTGAAAACTAAATCATATTTACAAATCTTCATCACACCGATCAGAAACAGAATATTATTGTGTTTTCCATGCTATTTACATGCTCTTATATTTGCAATCGGTGTTTACACATATCACGTTCAAAAAGATATTTTCTAGTTAATGGGACCATACACTTTTTACTTTATTACTTTATTTTTATTCTGTCCAGCTAGCATCCTTATTGTTTAATCTTTTGCAGTTTCATCACCTTATATAAAGATAAAGTAACTTGGCTTCAGACACTAACATTAGTTTACACTCACAAATATCACAGCCCTTATGTTTGTGTCAGCTGCATGTTGAACTCGCTTTATATCTCTCTGTATAACCTCATCGTCTACACTTCATTGTACTGTGGGCGTATGGTGATATCTTCACTACTAGCAATGCTTTCCAAAAAAGAGAATTGTTTGTACGCAAAGCAGTGACGGATTTATATGGGGAGCGCGCCCCCCCCCCCCGCCCCCTCTTGCGGGGTCGTCCTTATTGCCACCCACTTCGGCCCCGCCAGTCAGCCTGCACGTCATTCATTCGTTTCTTTTGTCAGTCGACTCAACTGAATCGAGTTATCCAGTAGTTGTGCTTTCCTATGTAGCAAGCATGTCAGCGGCATCCGGTTCGATACGTTTCTGTCTGGCACATAGGTAGCTAACACATACCTACGAGAAAAGTCAAGGGCATTCTAGTGACCTCGATACGTTAATCTGTCTGGTATTTGTTCGAGAAAAGTCGCGAATATTCTACTGTTTTCTTGCACAGAGAACCTTCGATACTTAGAGTTATAAATACGGACTATTCGTCGAATAGGAAGCTAGTTTAGATTCAAAAGCAGAAATATGAAGACTGAAGAATGAATAAGTAAAAAGTCCTAGTTGTAGCAAGTGCAAGTGTGAAGATTAGTCAAGAATGAGAGTGATCAGTTGATTGTGAAGTATTAATAATAGTAATTCATAGTAATTTCTCAGTTAAAATATTGTTACGAGAGGAGTTAGGTATGGGAAACTATTGATGCGTACATCTCCAGTAATATTTATTTACTTATTGAGTCCTTTGATCATATTTAGTACAGTGTTCAGGATGGTATTGGACTTATTACTAAATTCAAAATGATACATATTTAAATAATCATTTTTCAACATGCTACCAATTTCAATAGTTGTAGTTCTTACAATGATACAATGTTACAAATTACAGTAGCTTTAGTTCTTAACAGTTATTCTGGTCCAAGTATTCCTTTACTGTGTAGAAACAGCGGTACTGTAGATATTCTCTGGCAGATCTTTCAAAAGCACTAATATTTTGTAAGCATTTTATACTATTTGATAGTCTATTACAGAGTTTAATACCCAGATAGCAAGTACCTTTCTGATAGAAACTGGTACTGGCTGGGAGTACATGCAAGTTATATTTTATTCAAGTATTATAATCATGTATATCTTTGTTTTTTAAAGTATTATCATCATTTCCAATCATATACTTTTTTATGTACATTAGTGTGTCAATAATAAACATACACGGTAGAGGTAGTTTATTCAGTGCTTTAAATATTAGTTTGCAGGACTGTCGAGCACCACTCCCTGTCATAATACTAATGACTCTTTTTTGTATTCTGAAAGTCCCTTGAGCTGCTGGGGAATTTCCCCAGAATATGAGTCCATACTTGAGATGGGCATTGAAGTACGCATAATAAGCATACAATAGTGCCTGTTCATTTATGCATCGTTTGAGAACCCTAAGAAGATAACAGCCCATGTTCAGCTTGGCATTAATTTGTTCTATGTGTTTGTCCCATTTTAAGTCTCTTTGTATCCAGATGCCAAGAAATTTTGTAGCCTCATCATTTGCAATAGGGTGTTGATTGATTTTTATTTCTGGATATATCAGTGTGGTGTTTTGGTGGTTATGGAAATTTAAGGCTACTGTTTTGTTGTAGTTTATTATCAACTGATTTTCTGCTGTCCAATTACTTAGATGTTTTGTAACTGTGTTTACTTCTTCTTGTATATCTTCATTTTTTGCTGCTTTTACCAGTATTGTTGTGTCGTCAGCAAACATTATTACTTTGTGGGAATCAATATGTATATCCAAATCATTGATATATAAGAAGAAAAGTAGGGGTCCCATTACCGACCCTTGCGGTAGCCCTTAAGTGATTGGGCTTTCTGATGATACATATTCTGTGATTATTCGTGCTTTATCATCTATATGTCTGATGGATACTTTTTGTTTACGGTCACTGAGAAATGAATGAAACCAGTCATTAGCCAACCCCCTAATGCCATAGTGCTCTAGCTTCTTCAATAGGGTTTTGTGGTTTACCATATCAAAGGCATTGGTTAGGTCCAAAAATATACCTGTTGTTTATTGTTTTTCATCTATTGTTTTTAATACAGTAGATATGCATTCATAGATTGCTGTCTCCATTGATTTCTTGCTTCTAAAGCCATGTTGAGTATTAGATAGCACACTATTTTTGTTTGTAAGCTTTAACAACTTACTACACATTTTTTCTATTACTTTTGAGAAACAGGATGTTAATGTAATGGGACGATAGTTTATTACTTCATCTTTGTCACCAGCTTTGAAAATAGGGATGACTTTTGATATTTTTAGTTGATCTGGAAAGATACCTGCCTCTAGGGAACAGTTGCATAAGTGAGTAAGGGGGTCAATTATATTTTGGATACAGAGTTTTAGGATTCTGTTCGGTATACCATCAATTCCTGCTGAGTATGTTGTCTTTAGTTCTCTGACAGCCTTCAGTGTCTCCTCCCTGCTTACTTAGTGACTTCCAAGAAGATTCCTAAAAACGCATCGTTACTATGTTATTTTTTATTATGGTAAAAGTAAAGGTAGCTCAAGATACCTTTAGCGCCCCCTCCTTGAGGTTTTTCTGATCTGCCACTGACGCAAAGTAAATGCATGTATGATCTGTTGTTCATTTCTCAGACTCAGAATAATGTGATGCTATACACTTATAATTGAAACAACAGTTACGATCAGTTCTTGCTAACGCAATTTTCGTTATTTCGTGTAAAACTTCTTTGATTAGAACATATACCCTCTTCAGTTACAGTCGGATAGGCTATCCGTTGCGACCGCCTGCGGAATGTAATATCTCTGTGAGTGTATTCTAAAAAGGAAATCGGCACAAAGTTTTGCCAAGAATAATTTTATTGTGTTTTGGGTCGTAGCTCATGACTGATAGCCGACCATCAAGTTACAACATACGGACCCATTTGCAAAAGTTCTACAGTTCCTTGGTTTTGAGCGTGTTTGGTGATGTTATAGGGAGCAGGGTAAAGACTGTCGGTCGTTGCACATATCGCTGCTCTAAATGGTTAGAGCATCAAGGCATCAACTTTCGCAAGGCTTCCACTATCATGGTTCACAAAAGTCCTTTCTGTTGTTACTTGCGTTTTCCATCGCTAAACAGGCTTGTAGAAAAAGTACGTGAAAACCTCGTAACTTCGGCTAGCGCTCCTATCACACACGTATAGCTTCATCTTATTAGTCTGTGACGTCACCAGAGCATCAGCCAAGAACAAAACGTTTTCGATCACGTGACCACATCTTGATATTTAATAATTTTTAAGCTTTAATTACATAAAAATAACACATATTTTGTCAGAATATTGACCGTAAATGCAATTTAAATGTTATATTCAATCAGAATAACAACAATCTGAACCATATTTTTAACATATGTAAATATCCTGCTGTTCGTAGTTGTTCTTGTAACATAACTGTTACAGCACTATTTTCGCGCCCTGCTACCTACAAAGCCAATGTCATATTGAAACGGATTGATCCATTTCATTTGAAACGTATGAACAGAAGATGATTCAAGTCACATTCACGTTCTGCTGATCAACTGAAATCAGTCAACTAAACTTGACTCGTGAGAACGCGCCTTTACTCTTATGGAGAAACTGAAAGGTGGCTGATGTGGGAGTATCTCGCGCCAGTAAAACACCTGACTGTGTGGCGTTGCAGACCGGAAATGTCATCACTTAATCATACCAACCCGGCTTCAGAGAACGCCTGGTTGTTCATGTTCTATCATTATGAAAGTAGCTGCTATAAGACGTGCTACACTCACCTACTCTCATATCGCTTGCTTCCTTCGTTGTTTTTTGTTTTTGCTTCTGTTGTTTTATATTTGCTGCTGGAATTTACTTATTTCTTACATAATTTATCCTGTTAAAGGTATGAATACAGTAAGCAGGTTGAAAAGGATGTAGGTCGCAGTAAATATTCGGAAATGATGAGGATTGTGCAGGGTAGAGTAGCGTTGAGAGCTGCACCAAACCAATCGTCAACTGCAGATAATAACAACAACACTGTTATGGTGACAATTGTCATTATTTAAACAATCTGTTATTCTTTGAATCCTAACTTCTTAAACAGGGCTTGCAGGATTTTCTAGATTTACATCCTTTATAATTCTAATGGCCTTTTTTGTATTCTGAAAAATCACTTAGCTGTTGCCAAATTAATCGAGAATATGACAGTATATTAAAGGAGGAAAAGAAAGTAGGCCTAATAGATAGATACTCTTGATTGTTTTTCTGGTGGCACTCATATTTTAAATAACAATGAAGCTGATGCTATTTACATTTACCATCACTGACTCAGTGACGGAATAAGTATGCTGGACCCGACAGCCAGTCATACACCTAGATCTCAAATTCTGACACGATAAGCAAATACTCACTAGACATACAGCAAGCTAATAAAAGTGGTTTCATCCTTCACAAATTAATAAACCACTGTGCGTGATAAACAGTTGCTTAGAAGATACACTTTCTTCTGTGAACATTTTCTTCTTTGTGTTAATCTTTGTGGAAAGTATACAATACACTAACAGTATTCCAGTGGTAAACAATAAAAACAGCCAGAGCTATCAAAGGAATATTTAATACTAGATGTGACTGAATCGTATGGCCACCCTTCTCAGTGATTTGCATTATTAATTGTATTATCACTGTGTTCCAGAATATGCCTTAATCCAAAAGTAAACAGAATTAGGGTGGGTCATTATCACACTGATGTAGTGTACACAGACCTGACCCTGCAGATGTTAGTAATCTACATTTCATTTTGGACTGAATAAATTTCAATAGTTTTAACTTCGCTGGAATGAAGATGTCAGTGAACTATGTTTACCAGTCATACAGACGCCTTGAAAAATACGAGAGTTTGGTGTCCTACCCAGTTGTTAACAGAGAAGTGTTTGTGAAATTTTGAAGGCTTTTTACGTGGTTTAGGCAGACAATCATACAACATTAAAGCAATTTACGGGCATAGACTAATAATTACATTTAAAATATCTGTATAACTGTATTTAAAGTAATCCATAATGTTGTATTAATTTTGCAGGAAAAGCTTCAATACCGTAATGTATTTCTTAATATTTAATACACAATGATAACTTACTTGACCTCGTACGTGACAGCAAATGACTATTGTTTAATATTGAGTCTGCTTCTACGGCGGAGTCACATACATGTGTTATAAAAGTAAGAATCACTTGCTATCTTTCTGTCGGTTCTTAAGCACAAATGAAGTGTAATTGGCAGCGTATTTTTCCATTTAATAGGAATCAGCCATTTTAGTACATTCGACAATTTGTTTAGTACTTATAGATGACTGAGGGATCAAAATTGGCAGCGTATTTTTCCATTTAATAGGAATCAGCCATTTTAGTACATTCGACAATTTGTTTAGTACTTATAGATGACTGAGGGATCAAAATGAGGAAAACTACTATAGGCACAAACAAAGTTGGCACTCAACGCGTTATTTCCAATTTACCGTAGCTTTTGTCAGCCACTGCGTCGAGTGTCAACTCTGTTCGCGCGAATATACAACCATATTAGAATTCCTCGTTCGCTGTTCATCTGTCATTGCGGTCTGGCCAGCTACAGTACAACCACAGTCTAACATAGATTGTGGTTATACTGTGGTCTAGTCTAGCACATAGTCACGTGATACCGGTTTCAGGTCCGAAACACATGTTAGACTGTGGTCCGAAACGTCAACGCGGCTAGTCGTTTATTCGTTTTGCTGGCGCCAGACAGTCCTGGCTGATGGGAGCTCCTATTTACTCATGTGACATGAGTCATGTCATTCTGCCGAGTGTGCTACGCTTGTGCGAAGTAATATGAAAAGCAGTGGTGTCTCGCCGTAGAATCAGATTCTGTTCGTTTCTACTAAATATTTCAGTTCTCGTATCCGAAAACTGAACAGTAATGACAAACATGCATATTTCTAGCAATAAATAAAGTCTTTTCTAGAAAAATTCGTTAATAGCTAGGCAAACAAAAGTTCTTATCCCCGTACAACAGCGAGAAGCAGCTAAACAAGTATAAAATGTAAAGTTCCTCTTATACCGGGCACATACACCTTAATTACTTGAAGAGCGTAGAGGTTGCTTATTTTCCTTCTGTTGCTACTTTCGTAGATGTTTTAGGAATTAGTTGCATGCTGCATCAATAAAGTAATATTTAGTGCTCGATGTTGAACTGTTGAAACAAAATTACGTTGTAGCCAGAAAAACACTTATATGAGTAGTAGTTTCGCAGTAAACTATCTTTACTTGTGCAATGCCGCACATCGAACAAATGTTTGTTGCTGATGGAGTTAGATTGTTAAGTATACGGTGGTGCTGCTTATGTACGGGGAATTACAGCATTGGTGCCTAGTACTTTCCGCTATGCACTCTACAGTGGTTTTTCGAAGAACAGAGCACATATTGTTATTGTAAAAACCTTGGAGATCTTGTATACTTTTATTCTTCTTTAAACAAACTGCAATCGAAGTCATTTATGGTACCGTACAAACAGTTGTCCACAAAACGTATTGTGAACATTTCAACCCAGAAGCACCACCATTTCTCTCCGAAGAATTAATTTAAAAGGAAAAGAAAAAGAATGAGCGGGATAATAGGTATCAGGGTACGAGTTGAAAGATTACAGCGGACAGAAATTTCTGGCAAAGCAATTTTGGTATTTGTTCCTCTTACTGTAAGGCTGTGGATGTATTATGGTGGAAAGCAAGAAAATACATTCAGCAATGGTACAAACTTAGGGGAATATATAACTAATGAAAAAGGAGAACATTCACACAAACAAACTTAACTTCTGCATCAAAAAGCCAAACATGAACGGCAATTCCCGTCTTATATATTCAACACACTGCACATTTTCCTTCATTTCCTTTTTCAGTGTTGCTGCATGTTTAAATATTTCAGGTGCTTCAGCCTAGAGGAGGTTGGGGGAGGGATGGGACTCATACCCAACATTTTATTTAGTTCTATCTAGTCTCAATGAAAAAATATTTTTCTTCAACTGTCAGACAGAAATCTTCTTCTGTAATTGGTTTATTCTTTGTTTCTTGAGACAACCTCTATCAGACACAATTCCCTTTCCTGTAAGTGCTGGATATGTAATGTATTTCTTGGCTTGCACATTTGCTTTCACTTTTCATTTGCTATAAAAGGTGTAAATCAGTGACACTAAAAACATCTTACACTGTCTTTTTTTTTCCCAAAAACTTCTGTCATGAACACCATTATGGTATGCTTTTAAGGTCCTTGGCCATTATCCTGCAATTTGAACATGGTTTCAAAAATTAAGCAGTAGTGCAGATAGAATTAAGTTAAGTACTTGCAAATTTATGGCACGAAATATGCCTTCCTAAGTTTTATCTTAAAAGTATGGAGAGGCATGTGAAGATGAGCTTTTATAAGAATTTATTCATCTGTGACAACTTTCCTATTAACAGTGTGACCAAAAACAAACACCACTTAAGGAGCCTTGTATTATATACACTACCACATCCTTTTAGAACTCAATTCTGATCTCGTGATATTTTTCTTTTCCTGAAGTGAAAAGAAATTTTAAGTTTATTTGTTTTGTGTTTCTGAAACTATGTCTAGCTATTAAACACACTTAAAATTCACATAGTTTGGTAAGATATGATGAGCTGTTCTGCGAAAATTTAGGTATAAGTAAATGCACTTAACATTGTAAGGATAATAATAATGATAATGAGAAGTGCTGGCATAACTTACGGAAGAGTCCGATGCCACCAGTCTGTATTGACCCACGATGTCAACAAGATGGCGGAAACCCCTACTTACAGCTTATGCATTATGGTAAACCATAATGTCACAACATACAAATGCGAATACTCCAGAAATTGAAATGAATGGGATGACAGCAGGAAGTAGGGGGTTTTGAGGTGGAGGGAGAGACAAGATAAATATACGACAATACAAAAAACAGCACCATCCCAAAATGTACGTCATCTAGAAAATCAAAACAAAAGATTCTCACCATACAACATTATGTTACGAACACCAAACCTCAGGAATCGTACATTTCACATGACCTGTATAGTTCAAACCGACCTCTCGATGCCAAAAAACCAAGACACACCCAAAACACAGCTCAAAATGCCGAAAACCCCAGATTCGCTTTACCAATTAAATGCAAACAAAAAAACTATTAGCCGAAACAAACCTACTCCAAAAAAGCACGCACATACACAAAAATGAAACAAAATCCTCCAAAAAACCCCAGGCTCCCAATCTTTCTCCCCCTTTAACCTACACCATCTCACCCAGTACCACTCCTAAACACAACACTCATAAAGAAACAGAAAAAATATGAAAAACATTAAAACAACCACATATTACAAAACACAAAAAAAGTGTTTCATATCATTCCAGGGGAAATTATAGGTCCCACTTATATCCTTCTAGATAAGGAAAGGTGATCATGAAGTTAAGTCGTCATTGCATTTAGAATTAAGGCAAGAACAGCCTATTGTGTGGGAAATGTGCAGATGTCAAGGGTTTCATGGGTGCAGCATAACGGCTGTGCAGAAAATGATGAACAGGGCAGCACAGGGGTCGGGGTTGCCTACTCTTGGTAGGTGCAGCCCAAAGATATGTTATGGTCATTGAATGCTACCACTAATTATCTGCAAGATGTTATAAAATAGTGAAAATTGTGTTATTCTGTTATTATTAATGAACTATATAGCTGGAGATGAGATCTTGTCTTGTGGAATAATGTATACCTACATAAGGAGAAGAGACAGTTAATTGAAGACAGGTTTTTGTCATTTAGTTAAGTTGAAAAAGATAAAAAAGTTTTTCTTTTAGCGTTAGGGTGCAGCATAAACTGCTAGGAGAAGTAGTTTGATGTAACATGGTGCTTCAGAACAGAGTAGCTGGTCCGAAAGAGAAGAATTAAAAGGCAGAGGTAATCAATTTTATTTAGTTCCATTATGGAAGATAGGTGAGAAGGCTGCAAATCTAGACTTAATCCACACCAGAAGAGAGACGTGAACACCTCATTGTCCCCCCTCCGCAAACCCAACACATTCAACTCACAACCCTTGGCCTATACAATCTCCCCACTGACCTCAAAAAACACATTGCTTTTCTGGGACACACTTTCATCAGCAATATTTATCTAAATGAGATTGCAAATTGGAAGAGCACCTCTTTCCCCTTCCTACAACAGATCTGATGCACCCTCCTCTCCTCACCCCCCCCCCCCACCCCCCAAACTTCCCCTATACTTCATATATATTGCACAACTTCCTTACAAAAAGAAAATCTTTCCATTGCACATTTATTCCTATTTTATGAACACAAAAATATAAAGATGATCCATGACAAAGATAATGTGTAAATAAAACTATCTCCTGATGTCCAACCTAGATCACCTGAATGACATGCTTCGGGTGCCAAACATTGTAACGGCAACACTGCTAAAAATACAAGTCCCTGGTATGAGAAGCTGGGACTCTAAGTCAACTTCATAATCTCATCACACATGACACATCATGGAGTCAGCAATCAAGCCAAACACCTGCAAAAACCTTATTGTCATCATTGCCAGGTGCAAACAGGAGAGAATAACTATTAAATATTTCTGACATATCCATTACTAACAAAAAGTAAGAAAAACACTATTACATTTTGCTCCATAAAAAACACACAACACTAATCATACCTAATACAAACACAAATTCATAAACCCCCTAAACAGGCGGCACAACACACGCTTCCTAAAACTCACTGGTGATACGACACTCTCTTCCAACAACTACTTCACAGAATGATTACACATCAGTCAGTTGACGGAATACCAAACATAACACAAACAACTACAAACATGAACATCCACCACAAGAGCACACCACTAAATACAACCACCTGTCATCTACAAACATGACCTGACTCGAAAACACCATGCCACAGTGACATCACACAACACCTTTATGTCACAGGTCAAAGCAGACAGGTGGAATCAGATGCTTCCCATGATCCAAGTCGATAACACCAGAAAAGTGTGTAGGAATGACTGCTAATAATTTAAAGTACTGCTCTGCTGGTAGTTAGGGTTTGAACCTAGCTTTTATACAATTAACACTGCTACAAAGTGACAAAAGTCATTCTTTTTGGTGGACCCAGACAAACACAAACCATTGCGTTTGTAAAACAAGAGAGAGGTACTGGTACAATGAGGTAAGAGTAATGCTGGATGGCCCAATCAGTTGCAGAATAACACATTTTTATGGGTCTATAGCTATGATTGATCATTAAATGAAATCATTTTTAAGGTTTTTTATGTGAAGCAGTATTGTGAGAAAAATTGTGAAGACTTGTCCACCAGTATGTAATTTCTGCTGTAATTTTGATGGGAATAAAGATAATTGTTGTGTTTATAACTTAGTCTTTATGAATTAGTTATAATTTATTTTATTCATGTATCAAATTATATCTCCACTGATTTCTTTTATCTGAGGTTAACATTAGATCAAGCCAATAACATATGGATCCTTTTTTAATTCAGCGATAATGTATTCATAATTTCATATGGTTACATTTGTACATTGATGTTAGTGCTAGTAGAAACTTAAATAAATTAAAACTGAGATCCGCAGGACTATGTGCTGTCAGTAAGCAACAAGGACTGCAGAGAAAGTGTGTTTGTACTTGATTGGTGGTGAGTCACAAAAGTGGAACTGTGCTAGCAAGTGTTAATGCGTCTCATTTACTTCAAACAGTGCAGTATCAGAATGTTGATGGGTCCAAATGGGTCAAAAATGATGACAGTGATGTGTGTGTGGAACCAGTGGATAGAAGTGTATCACATGTATTGACATGTGGATGGTGGTAGTGGACCTGGCTGTGTGATCACAGCAAGCTACAACCACCTTCTTATGTACACATCACTAATGAACTGTAAAAATTCGTTCACACGGTATGTCATGTAGCACTGCAATGGTTGTGGACATGTTCCCATTGATGGTGTGGGTTGGACTCAGGACAGCATGTCATTGTGCTAGTTGGTATCGTCCAGAAACCACAAATGCTTGTGATAACAATGTGTACATGAATAGGCCTACCACTGCTGGCATACTAAATGTCAAAATATAGTTTTCCTAGAATGAAATGAAATGTCATGTGGCTAGGGCCTTCTGTTGGGTAGACCAGTTGCCTGGTGCAAGTCTTTTGAGTTGACGCCACTTTGGCGACTTGCACATTGATGGGGATGATATGATGATGAAGACAACACAACACCCAGCCCCTGAGTGGGGAAAACCCCCAAGCCAGCCAGGAATTGAATCTGGGCATTCGGCCTCACTGACCAGTCACATAGTGAGGCGGACTTTTCTAGAATAAATGACCAACAGTGATGATCACATATTGGTCAGGCATTACTGCTGTGAGCACATTGTAACAACCCCCACAGACAATACTGTCCATCAATAAAAATGGCTCACACCTGAACACTGCCATCTGTGTCATGTCTGTAAAGTGACTTTACTACTCGTCTCTTTAAATGAAAACCCGCAACAATCCTCTTCTTTAACCTGGCATGTCATGTCACATATGTCTGCACCAGCTTACCACCTTAAAAACTGTCAATTCATAATAACCAAATTTATATCTGTTCACTCATTCTTATATTTATATGCACAAATTTGGTATGGAGAAATAGTATCTTTGACTTCTTTCAGGAAAAATATCTTTGACATTATATGTACTAAAGCAAGAAAACCTTTGCATTTTGAAAATAATATTGCACTTATAATTGTCCCATCTATCATCATCATGTACAAATGCGAAAACGAAGTGCAGTATACATAACAATAAATGACTGGTCACTGAAAACATTTATCCATAAAACAAATATTACTTCCTCACAGTCTATGTTTACTCTTCTGTTTATTTTGCTTCCTGTCCAGTCATTGTGTTCAGCTGCTCTGAATACAAAAACTCATTAGTTGGGTCTATAACTTCAATTTAAATGTACACGGTTTTCTTTTCAATGTGTTGACTAAACATTATTTTAATATTATTACAATAGATTTTTAGGTTCTGCATTCAAACTTGCTCTGTGAAGTACTTCTATATGTTGTTTAAGTTCGTCTGCACTACAAGTACACAACGAAAAATCATTTGCAAAACACAGTTTGTTTTGATATATCCACTGAGATCTATTTTCTGATTTGAAAATGTGAAAAATGAAGAATGATACTCACCAGACAGAGTAACAGACAGGCACACATAAAAGTTGTCATTCCATCCTAGATTATCCATCGTGTGAAAAAGAAGAAAATATTAGTTAATGTAGCATACCTGAAGCATTAGCAAGTTTCTATTTCTCTCAGATCAGATATAATTTAACAACAAATGGAAGAACTTAATAGAGCATGTTGAAAAGTGCTGTAGGACTGAAAATCACGTACCAGTATATGAAAGGACTAATGTATTGGAATGAAAATAGTGCAAATTAACATGTAAGTCAAGAAATGATTGATTGGTGTCAATGTCAAAAAGTTGATGGCTGAATAGAAAGAAAATAAATAAATAAATGGCGGTATGAACACAGTATGAGTTTCATAAACTAAATAAGATTTACAAAACTATGATTTTTTATGTGCCTGAAAAGGATTTTACAATCAGTGCGTTACCAGTTCTGAAGAAAAGCAATAAAACATTGAATTTTGATGTGGAAACTACTCAAAAACCCAGGAGCTTGGTAAGCATGGGGAGATGACTGTTAGGCACAGTTTCCACTGAGGCGATATGATACAATACACGATGCGACTTGTGGCATTACACAGAAGCAACCTACATTAGTGTAGCACATAGAAACATAGTTGAATTGACTTAACTGGTTAACACTGAGATGGCAGTGACACACCAGCATCATGTACCTCCATCATACTGCCAGAACAACATGATATGCTGGCTGCTCCATACAGCTTTGTTATATGATACACTGGGAGGGGTGGGGAGAACCAAATTTCGAGCCACTGCATGTACCTGCAAAAAAATTGCTTTATGTAAATGAAACAAAGTTACACCTATCATTCTACTTAGTTTCTTAGAAAAGCTTTTACTTTTTGCATAAAAAAATAAAAACCGCAGTTTTTTTTAGATTTGCATCTGTTCTCCACTGTGCAGTCTTTCTCATTTGATTCTAAGGAAACTATTTGGTGAAAAAAAATGAGTTTATCACATCCTATAGTCTCCCATCACAGCTTGTTAATGAACTGGTTTTCTTTTCGCTACTGCTCATAGTTATTGTGTTACTTAAAAAAAAAAAGTAGACCGTCAGGCAAATTTTGAAAAGTTTGCAGTGAAGAATGTAGTTGCTCGCCACTTTACGTTTGGGGCATTTTAGGGCATACTTTCTGCATACGGAATGTAGCTAACATTCAACGCTGGAAGGAGAGCAATGTCTCTTTCCAGTCCCAAGTAAGTGATACATTTTGATGTTTGGCCGCAACAAGCTATGACTGCCATACTTGTTACAGGTGCGCACTATGTGGAATTGTGGCCCATTTTTCTCTTTAGTATGTGTTTTGTGAAGTTGGTTACAGCCACATTTAACATTGCTTTAAGGATTGTTTTCATTTTATTATAGCTTCAGTCATGAAACATTCAGTAACTGTTTTTGTTCACTTATTGTTGAACAAAAGGCAATTGTTCCAGGAATAATGAATGTGAAATTGGATTTTGCTAGTGATATAACTAAAGCATACTCTGCTCTGGATGTCACCACCTCGAGGACAAATTTACTGAGAGAGGATTTGAATCTGCAGCAAACTTAAATGGAAGAGTAAGAAATCTGTGAGCAATAATAAACACTGATGCAATGGTTAATTAATCTGAGGTTTTACTTAAGGCAGAATATGAGCTTTCCTTTGCATGTGTAGTTTTGTTAATTACATGGCTCCATATTGATTGTTGTTTTCAGTCGTTTTATATTCTTCTGAAACATGATAAAACGAACTAGTCTGCTGCTGATGACGCTTCCATGTGGAGTACTTACTGAATGTGTTGTTGTTTAATGTTCCATTTTTATTGACATAAATACCACTATTGCTGATGACATAATTGCCTAAGTTGATGATGTTGCTTAATTCACGTGTTGCAAAGGAATCAATGTCCCTACTGGCACTTGTTCACACCTTGTAAGAAATTGTAATGCATGCTGCCACCGATGCATTCATGTTGTCTTGTTACTTGTTGTATCACACCATTGGGACTACTAGTGTCGCATGTATAAGCATTGCATTGCATGATCTTTGTTGTAACATGTTGTATTGCATACTGTATTGTCCTAGTGGGACCCATGCTTTAGGAATTGCTGGGGAGATCAGAAAGCAAACAAACTGATCAGGAAATGGACTGGAGTGGAAGATTTGATTAAAATGACATTGAGGTGAGTGGGGCACATAGCCTGCAAGAGGATGATTTTTGTGAAATTCAAGCTGCATGCATTAGTGTTTGTGCGAAAATCAGTATCAGTATCAAGGGTGAGGAAAAACTTACAATTGGGTCCTTCTATTAACTACCATATACACATGTGCAGCCAGGTGTAATTGAAAACTTTGGAGAAAACTTCAGCTAGCTAGTACACATGTCTCCCATTCACATTTTCCTCATTGGAGGAAACTAATCATCCAACAATCTATCAGTATAATTATTGATATGGTTATAATAGAAGGAAACATTCCCCGAAGGAAAAATATACCTAAAAACAAAGATGATGTGACTTACCAAATGAAAGTGCTGGCAGGTCGACAGACACACAAACGAACACAAACATACACACAAAATTCAAGCTTTCGCAACAAACTGTTGCCTCATCAGGAAAGAGGGAAGGAGAGGGAAAGACGAAAGGATGTGGGTTTTAAGGGAGAGGGTAAGGAGTCATTCCAGTCCCGGGAGCGGAAAGACTTACCTTAGGGGGAAAAAAGGACGGGTATACACTCGCACACACACACATATCCATCCACACAATGTGTGGATGGATATGTGTGTGTGTGCGAGTGTATACCCGTCCTTTTTTCCCCCTAAGGTAAGTCTTTCCGCTCCCGGGACTGGAATGACTCCTTACCCTCTCCCTTAAAACCCACATCCTTTCGTCTTTCCCTCTCCTTCCCTCTTTCCTGATGAGGCAACAGTTTGTTGCGAAAGCTTGAATTTTGTGTGTATGTTTGTGTTCGTTTGTGTGTCTGTCGACCTGCCAGCACTTTCATTTGGTAAGTATAATTATTGATTTAGGTTGTGATAGTGACACGACATTGGGTGAAACAATACTAAACAATTTCTGTGAAAACTACCTAGAACAGATGGTTCAGAAGCCCTCTCATGATGGAAATATATGAGATGTTATTGAGAAAAACAGACCAGACTTCTTTGAGGATTCCAATACAGAAACTGGTATCCATTACAACTGTGATTACTAAATACGAAGTGCAAGCAAAACAAGTTGATAGATATACGTGTTCAGTAAATTAAAGATGTAGTTGTGTCATATCTCAATATGGAACACACAGCATTTATCTGTGGGCACCTGCATGTGGAGGAGCTGTGGCTCTAGTTTAGGAAAATAATTAACCATCAGTTAGATATGTACCCATTAAAACAGTATGATGGGAACCTCCATGATATGCAGTCTCTGTAAAGAAATTTTAAAGAAACAGCAGAATAAGTGTATGATAAAGCACAGTGCCATAAATAGAGAGATGCTAAAAAGGGCAGTGTGGGAAGCCTTAAGTAACTAATGTGACAGAATCTCACTGAAAGACCTTTCACAAAACCAGAATAAATTCTGGTCAAAAGAGGCTGTCAGTGGCATGTAGGTTAGTGTCCATACTCTCATAGATGACTGAATGACAGGTATCAAAATTTAGGGTAACAAAGCAAAAGCAGAATTACTTACCTTTGTTTTCATATGTTCCTTTACAAAGGAAGATCTTCAGTACTTCCCTGTTTAATTGTTACACTACTGCAATGCTGAGTACTATAGATATCAGTGTTAGTGGAATTCAGCAACAGCTAAAACTGCTAAAAGGGTCCGATGGATCCCTCTCAGTTTCTATACAGAATTTGCAGCTGAGTTAGTCCCTCTAATAATCATAATATACATTAATATCAAAAACAAAGTGACACACCATGAAGGAATTATCTGAATTGGGTGGAAATAGGAAGATGTGATGTACATGTGCAAACAAACAATGATTACAGTTTCAGAAAATTGGATGATTTTTTTCAAAAGAAAGAGCTACACAAATTGAACACATCAATAATGCAATGGTCCATCCCTAGCCCTTATGCCAGCAGTTATTTGACTTGGCATTGGTTGGTAGAGTTGTTGAATGTCCTCCTTTGGGATACTGTGCCAAATTCTCTTCAATTGGCATGTTAGATCATCAAAAATCCCAAGATGACTGGAGGATCTTGCCCATAATGCTTGAAACATTCTCAATTAGTGATAGATCGTGCAACCTTGCCCTCCAATGTAAGGTTAGGCAAGCAAGAAGACACCAGTAGAAATTCTCACCATGTGTGGGTGAGCATTATGGGACATAGAATAT
The DNA here is from genome assembly GCF_023864275.1 of Schistocerca cancellata. NCBI lineage: Eukaryota > Metazoa > Arthropoda > Insecta > Orthoptera > Acrididae > Schistocerca > Schistocerca cancellata. The sequence goes on from NC_064630.1 coordinate 623,473,365, forward strand.
TGTCAGTGCGCCGCTGTGCTGTAAGGGTGCCATGGATTGTACCAAAAAGGGTCCTGCTATGAGAAGAAATAGCACCCCAGACCATCACTCCTGGCTGTCGGACCATATGACAGGCAACAGTCAGCCTGGTATCCCACCACTGTCCAGGGCATCTCCAGACACACATTCAGTGGTCATTGGGACTGAATTCTAAATGGGGCTCATTATTGTAGACAATTCTACAATGTCAATGAGACTCAGACTTATGATGTGTCTGGAGGCAGCCCGGACAGTGGTGCATCATATGGCCTGAAACCAGAAGTGATGGTTCTAGGTGCCATTTATTTTGAGGGAAGGTACCCCTTTGGTTGTCATCCACAGTACCCTTATAGCACAGCAGTACATCAACAATATTCTTTGCCCTGTTTTGTTGCCCTTCGTGGCAAGCCATCCTCAACTTACATTTCAGCAAGATAATGCCAAACTGCACATGATGAGGGTTTTTACTGATGTCTTCGTGCTTGCCAAATCCTACTTTGGCCAGCAAGATCCCAGGATCTCTCCCTAATTGAGAATGTTTCAAGCATTATGGGCAGGGTCCTCCAGCCATCTCAGGATTTTGATGATCTGGCATGCCAATTGGAGGAAATTTGACACAATATCTCTCAAGAGGAGCACATTCAACAACTCTATGAATCAATGCCAAGCCGAATAACTGCTTGCATAAGGACCAGAGGTGGACCAGCGTGCTGTTGACTTGCTCAATTTGTGAAGCTCTTTCATCTGAATAAATCATCCAATTTTTCTGAAATTGTAATCATTTATTTGTCTGTACACATGCATCAATCTACCAATTTCTGTCCCATTCAGATAATTCCTCTGGTGTGCATCCTTTTTTTATCTTCCATTGTAAATTGTAGATCAATGTAGATCCCCCCAGGGGGAGGGGGATAGCACGCATCAGGAGTGATCCACAAAACAACCATCCAAATTAGGGACAGCTATCTATTTTAGAATCTTGGTACATATTTTGAGCTCAAACATTACGGCATATCATGAACAGAATGACTGAAAACTTGTCACATTAAACTAAACTCATTCTTTTCTCAAATGATATCCTGAAAGCAATGGATCAAGGCAATCAGGTTGATCCAATATTTCTTGACTTCTGGCAAATATTTAACTTGATACCACACCAATGCATATTAACAAAATTATAGTTATATGGTGTATCACATGAAATTTTTGACGGGATAATGGGTTTCTTACTGGGATGGGGATGAGGGCAGGATGTCTTAGATGGTGGGTCATTGACAGATGTAGAAGTGTGCCTCAGGGATGTGTGTTGGGATGCTTGTTGTTCAAGTCATATATTAATGACCTGGTGGACAATAGCAACCTCAACCTCAGTCCCTTCCTAGAGGCAGACACGCTGCTTTTTATGACATGAGTGGGCATGTGGTGCATTTTTTACACGCGTAAAGGGTAGCTGTCTTGATGTTACCAAGTTAAATATGTACCGTATGAGCATAATCACAGTTTAATCTTAGTTTAATTAATCAGTGATAAAATGAGCTTACCTTATATGAGCTAAATCATTGTTTAGTTAAACAATAAAATAAATCTTTCATTATATCCTGGTGATGCCCCTTACAAGTGTTGCCCAACAGTAATTACCCACTCAAAGCATTAAGCAGTGCAGTTGCATCAGATCCCTGCCAACTACTTATTTGATTACTATCCTCATAGATAACTGCCTCATTGTGGGATTGTTCTGGGTCATTTTCTTGCAGGAAATGTAAATTATTTCCAATCTATCTTGCTGTGTATTTTATATTACTGCTGCTCATTTGGACTTATGACAACATAATTTATTACTGTTTAGCTAAAGCAGTGATGGAGCAATAGGTATGGGTTTGCAATTGTAAAACAACAATGGAACAGTACAAAACAATGTTGTTTGGGATTGGTGCACTTTACACCTGCTTGAGGGTTAAATGTTCAAAAATGTAAAGTTGTGCATTTCGTATAATGCAAAACTGTAATATCCTAATACCATGATATCAACATGACACAGTTGAAGCCAGTCAACTTATAGAAATACCTGAATGCAACACTTTGTAGTGGTATCAATTGGAATGATCACATGGGGTCACTCATAGATAAAGTAGGTGACAAGCTTTGGTTCATTGGTAGGATACTGGAAAATTTCAGTAAGTATACAAAGAAGAATACTTAATTTCTTTGGTGCAATCCTCCTATTTGGCTATTCATTTTTTCTGAGTTGATCTGTAGGATTGCTTCCTTGTCAACAAATGGGTTCTCTGTAGGACGCTGATTATGATTAGTTACAATGTTTTCTCCAGACTTTCTTTTCATACTCATTTCTGTTATTCACATATGATTCCTGCATATGGGTTTGACTTCCATTCTTTCAAAATTTTACAGTAGTATGGGGAGGCTTGTCCAATGGGGTGCACATTCCATCCACTGTGCAATCCTATCATAAGCACCTCTTGTTTGATTAAATTGTATTAGGTGCCAAAATCCTAACACAGTACCCAGTCTCTGGGAGAGTCCTCGATCGGAGAGGGTAGTACCATGGCAGATGATCTTTAATGAAAAGATTCAAACTTCCTTACACTGCTGCTCACAAGACCCTCAGCAGTCTTACTCAGGAGAACACACCATTTCAACGCAGGAAGTTATGACCCCCATGACTTTTCCTTCCCTGTCCATGCTATGGGAGGAAAGCAGACTCAAAAGAAACAATGAGAAATTACAGTGCTGTACTTAGTTTGTAGCACAAGATGTGAAATGGGTCCATTCTGATTAAAACGGTGATGTCTACTCACCTCCTCATGAGAGCCTCAGCATGCTCCAAGGTGCAATTTTCCATTACAGCCAGATGAAGTGCAAACTTGGATGAACAGTGTGTCCATTTTGTCCCTTGTGTAGAACAGGGACAAAAAGGTAACAGTTGTCATTGGTGCTTTTATTTTAGCTTTCAGTGGAGACATATTACCCAAAAGATAAAAATGTGGTTTGTTACTGTGATGTAAAGTCATATGTTTCAAGCACATGTGGTGTTTCTAATGAATGTGTTTTAGTCATGTTTTCTTGCTGCACAAATGATTTCACGTCTGGAGACCCCCAGAAGGCTGTTGCATAAGAAATTGTATCTATGAACTGCCAATATATATAAACTGTGAAGAGTAACATTCCTCTTGGAGTTTGAATTACTGTATTTCGAAGAAAGAAAGACCAACACAGGAGTACAAAACTTTTGACCATCTTTCATATTTTGAAGCAAAGAAAACATAGGAACACTTATATCCGGTCCAGACAACTGTATGCATACTTCACAAAAACAATGATTAAACCCCGTGTAGAACATGGGTAAAGACATCTAGATCTCACGTAGTGTTGGGGCCAGGTGGTTGTCTCAATAGAATTCTTCGTGAGATGGGAATGGCACCCTACACTTCTGCTCCCACAACACGCACATCAGGGACCCAGTTCCCTACCACCTGCCGGGAAAGAGTCCTGCTCTGTCAGCAGTGGAAGGTTATCTTCCTCTGACCCTGCTAACCAGCCTTGTTGTCAGGCAGCAACGACTAGATGACAGAGGCATCTGCAATGGGCTGCAGAACAATTCAGTTGTCCTTCCAGATATATATCCAAATACCTCCCCAGTCAGAGACAAAGCATTGTAAGGAGAATAAAGATAAAATCACGAAAGAAGACAAGGAAAAAACCATAGTTTAAGGTGAATACAGCAGACCCCCCCCCTCCCCTCCCCTCCTCTTCCCTCCCCTCCCCTCCCCACCCCTCCCTTGCTCCTTCACTGCTGGCATTGAAATTATTACCGTTTATTTCTTTCCTATTTAGTAGGTCATGAAAGCAGAAGCTGAAATGTGGCCCAACTACTTCCAACATCCACTATGTACACTTGGAGCCATCATGTAGTGCAACTGTAACAGTTATTTTCACCACCTAGTGGAACTCAAGACAGCTACTGTTATTTTATACAGCAATATGTACCACCCTCAAGAAAATTGATTTGCTGAAACAAACCACCTACCCTAAGTAATCAACATGTCTTTCAAAAATAGAGCTGGTACTGAATAAGCATCTTGTGGTGTCTGTGTGTTGGTATTTGTAGATGGTTTTAATAATCACGTACCACTCAGTACACCATAAGAGGTTGTGGCTGTTTCTCCATACGTATAATTTTGGATTTTACCCTCTGTAATAACTGTCTCCCTCCACATACAGAGAGCTGACCTGTCAAGAGCTTGTTAACCTGATCCATTAGCAATCTCCACTTTTCCTCCTCCCAGGTAATTGCAGTGCCCACAGCCCATAGTTGGATCCTACCCCCATGGAACAAGTTACCACAGAGCTCGACTTCGGTTTATTGAACAGCAATAGTTTTAGTCATTTTAGTGTGGCACATATAATCTGTAGCTCTATCCTCCTCCCCTCAATCCAAAGGAGGATGCATGATGATCTCTTTGAGAGTGATCATTTCTTGAATGTCATGTTCTTCTAACACTGTTAACCAGCCAAGTACCCTTACAGGGGACCCACAAGAAAGCTAAGTGGCATGCTTTCAACACTGCTATACCACCCAGTCTTACTCCTCAAGGGAATGTTGATGATTATTTATGGATACATAGCAGCAATAATAACAGTGGGCACTTGAATGACATAGGTGTAACCTTTCAGTGGAAAACCTTATTACTTTTAAAATGTTATGTGTGTGGCTATGCTGTTACATAAACCACCAGAAGAAGGAATGATGGGAAAGATCTGTCACTACCATGGGGATCCACACCTCTTTGTCACAGGTATGAGCCAGTCATATCAGTGGGCATCAGCTAATAACCAGTGCTGCTGGTATTGTTCATACTGACACTACTGTTATTGCAGAGCACTTTGCAGCACCCTTTGCTCATGCATCTGTGTCTGACAATAATCCTTCCATTTTTTGTCTTCACAAAAGATGGCAGATGCTACAGCACCTATCAGTGGATTACTGACTTGCAACCTTCAGTCATATCTGGAGTGTTCCCAAATCAATAGAGGGAAAGCACAATTGTCCTAGTCTCGAAAGTGGATAAAAACTCATATGAGATGGACAGCTATAGCCCATCAGCCTTATACGCTGCATAAGTTTCTCATACAAATGGTGAATTGGTGGCTGTATTGGTCCCTTGAGGTGTCTTTTGTCCAACTCCCAGTGTAGATGTTGGGAGGGCCAGTGAACAACTGATCATTTAATTTGACTGAAGTCTGCCATAAGGATGGGTTATGCCTATTGCCAACATCTCATTGTTGTCTTATATCATTTCAGAAAGGCTTATGACACTTCATGCCCTTACGACACTGGATGAATGGGCTTTAGGGACCTACTCTCGAGTCTTCAATTTTTTGTGTTTGCTTAGGTACATCTACAGTTCCCCTCATGTTCAAGTGAACAGAGTTCCTCAGGAGTTTATAGTAACTGGCCCTTTTTCTTATGGTGATTAATGAGCTTGCAGAGACTTTAGGGCCTGTTGTTTCACCATCCATAACTGTCTGGCATTTTCAATTTACTACAGTTCTTCAATGTTGGCTCAAAGATCAATGATCACATCAGGTATGCCTTCATGCATTTCAGAGATCGCAAACTTCACTCTCTACCATAAGTACATAGTGTTTTTTTACAATAGAATTAATGGCCATTATTCAAGTCTTCCCTTCCCCCCCCCCCCCCCCCCCTTTCTCCAAAAACATTTGCACTGACTGTGTGAGAATCTGTAGTGCTATCCTCAGAATCACTTGTTTTAAAGCATACACAATCTTCTTACTGAACTCTGCAGTACTGCGAGTTTGACTGAATTCCTCTGCATCCAATAGTCACATTGGTATTCTGGGGATCAATCTTACTGATCAACAGCCAAAGACAGCTACCAAGATGGAAATCTTGGAGTGGGGATACTGGAATCCAACTTGTGGTCAACACTGTGCCTTTGGCTGTTGGATGCTTGGAACAGGAAATGGTACATTGCAACCACTACGTACAAATTATGAGCAATAAAATGGACCACTGGCACATGGCAATCTCCAGTTCATCATTTCTAAAGAGGATCCACTATCCTTTGTTGGCTTGTATCAGCTGCACCTAGCTGACTCATTGCCACATCCTCAGACAAGAGGGCTTATCCCATTGTTGTTGTGATGCATCTCTGTCACATCATTTTAGTGCCCCAATTTCACTGCTTTGCAGCAAAAACTGATGCTTGAGGGCTCATTGCCTTTGCTGTTATTAAGTAACAATATCCAAATGGAAGAACTGGTTCTATATTTATTTAACTTCATTTGAAGTTTGTCACTGTCATTTGGCACCTCTTTTTACAATTCTGTGATGTGAGAACAATGCCAGAATTCTACGGTGACTGGGGGACTGTTGGTTAGGTGTCAAAGTTGACCTCCCACCAGAGGGCTGGTCCCAGGGTATCTCTGGCACACAATAACTGTAAATATTTATACAAAATGCCTGAAAGCTTATGAGTCCTTGAAAAGATTGTGAGAGAATGGCACTTGGAACGACCGGTTTGGGTATTCAGAGTGGTGCCTACCTGGACTGTAAGCACAAAGAACTGATTGTAGATTGCCTGGCTTTTGCAAATGAAATGGCACTGATTGCTGATTCTCTTGAAATGGCAAAATGAAGGTAAACTACCTCAGAAAACAGGTAGCCAAAGGATGTCTTCAAGTGTCACTGGAAAAACAGAGTTCTTCACCAACATCAAAGAGATGTTGCTAGACCAGGCAAACTCCAAAAGGACTGAGAAATTTAAGTATCGGATTGAACCCAACTTATCAGAAAAAAGTCATTATCTATGAAAGTCAACAAGTTGGAACTAGCCTATCGACTGACTATGAACAACTACAACAAAAAATGCCTGTCACGCAACCTGAAACTTAAGAAGTACACATTAGTCATAAGACCAGAAGCCCTGTATGCCATGGAATGTCTTTCCATGAATCGGAGAGGTTCTGATGGAGAAATTGAAAGTCAGTGAGAGGAGAATCCTCAGGAAGATCCTAGGACCAGTAGAAGAAGCTGGGGAATTCAGAAGGTGGCATAACTCAGAGCTCTACGAACATATTGAGAGGCTCTCTGACTGTACAGGAAAAAGAAGGGTAGCTTTTTATAGCCATGTTGCAAGATTGCCTCCAAACAGATTGACCAACTATGTGTTCACCTTCTGGCAAAAAAAGAAAGTTCGCACCACTTGGCTGACAGAAATTGAAAATGACATTAAAGAAATGGGAATAACTGATCTCCAGAACAGACAGTCTGTGAGACAAACTCTGAAGGAAGTCCG